>NC_064923.1:665619354-666853104 GCF_023897955.1 Schistocerca gregaria
AACTGCTCCTTACCAAATTGGAAGCCAGCATAGGAGTTCTTTGCAAAGCATACACTGTCGCCCGGTGTGAACAATACCCCCTACTAAGAACCACGTCACACTGTGACGCTACAACGCAGTCCTTGCTATGAATTTTGTCGCTTACTTAACACATGAAACAGTTTGTATACGATGTATTGTCTAGTGTAAATATGTATTGTAAATACTATGTTTAAATTATTCAACACTGGCAAGCCAGGGCATATTTAGTTACCGTTGAAGTCAGAGAGATTGTTTTGTCGTGCCGCTGGGTGAGGTAGCGCGCCAGCGGGTAGTATAACAGTGACGCCGTGCCCAGAGTAAGACGTACAGTCGAGTGCTGCTAGTCCTAGCTGTGCTACATCTAACGGCTAGTGTGTGGATCTAAGCACACCGGGAAAGTAATGGAAAGTATCTGGAAGCTTGGCCGGGCAAGTTATTATGGATTAACGGGCATAGTTTGGACAAGAAGAGAATAGAAGCTTTCGAAATGTGGTGCTACAGAAGAATACTGAAGATAAGGTGGGTAGATCACGTAACTAATGAGGAGGTATTGAATAGGATTGGGGAGAAGAGGAGTTTGTGGCACAACTTGACTAGAAGAAGGGATCGGTTGGTAGGACATGTTTTGAGGCATCAAGGGATCACAAATTTAGCATTGGAGGGCAGCGTGGAGGGTAAAAATCGTAGAGGTAGACCGAGAGATGAGTACACTAAGCAGATTCAGAAGGATGTAGGTTGCAGTAGGTACTGGGAGATGAAGCAGCTTGCACAGGATAGAGTAGCATGGAGAGCTGCATCAAACCAGTCTCAGGACTGAAGACAACAACAACAACAACAGTGCTGAAGAAATGTGGACTTCAATCTGAAGCGCACTGTGGGCCCAAGTCGCAACAATAAAAGCCCGCTGCCACATTGTGTCGCTGCAGTGGACTTCCGTCGATCCACCGACAACGAGGGAAGTACGTTCTACGTAACTTTTGTAGGATAATACTGTAGAAGGCTTGTCAGCTTTTCTTTGAAGTTGAACAATTAATAACAAGTGTTCCAGTTACATTCCACCCGACAATAACACCAAGTAGTTGCCTTCCAATCCTTCCTTACCTTATTGAACCGAGTGTGTCACGCCATTATCAAAAGAAAATATGTTAATCATCAAATTATTTCCATAGACGGTGAAGAGTAAATTTCAGACTGGTTATCGTAGTTAATTGTTGCACTTAATAAGCTTACGCCAACCGTAGTAACTTAATAATAGACTGAAATAATAAATTTGATTATTAAGATTTATTTCAATGCATATTCAGCTGAAGTTAATGCAAGGATATTTCACGGAACTATAAAGCTTATTCCACCTGACAATCCCCCAATTAATGAATTATTATCAGTCAAAACATAGTTAATCAATTATTGGCAATATATTTCACTATCAGTAGATTAAACTGTGCAAAGTACCTAATTTTAAAGACAGAATGACAGTCCATTATTCAAAATCTCCATAGATAATTATCTGTGTTGTCAGCATTGCACTTAGCTAACAAATTATGAACAAAATAGTTGTAGTTAGATTGTTATGATATTGTTTTATATGACAACTGGGCCTGATACAGCACTTACATAAAAGTTCCCGTTGCACCTGCTGCGCTACAAACAGGTAAACTTTATTTTTGACTCAATTATTCATGTACTTAACAGTACTGTCGCTCATCAGTTGAGCTGGTGACCGATTTGTTAATTGCTTTTACAACTTAATCATCTCTTTCGGCAAAATTTCCTCTGGCAAAATTTATTTCCAAATTATTTCCATATTTCATTTACCGATCGTTATTGAATGAAGTTACTCATTCAATAACGATCAAGTTATAACGTCTCCTGTTTCCCGCGGAGTAAACATTATTTACTTAGGATTCGGATGCCTTATCCCGACGCGGATCAAAATTCATAATTCACGGTCATTGTCAAATTGTAATTTCACAAATCCCGGAAGCAGGGGGGGGGGTGTTATAACACCTTTTGTAATATCCAGGGGACCATCACAATTTGCAGTTATTTAACTGTGATTATAGTCTACGAGTAAAAGTGTTATTTCCATAAGTCTCACTGCTCATGTTTCACTTATCTTTTGTACTGTACTATACCGTAGGTGTGGTATAGTTTCTACTTGGCATTGACATGTCATCTGAAGGCTACTTTGTCTTTAATTTTTGCACAAGAGTATACACTGGTGTGAGAAAAACCATGAGGTACTTCCTAATATCGCGTCGCACATTCTTTCGCGTGGCGTAGTTCATCAGCTCGACGTGAAATGGACTCAACAAGTCGTTGACAGTCCCCTGTAGAAATACTGCACCACCCTACGTCTATAGCTGTCCATAATGGCGAAAGTTTTACCGGTGTAGGATTTTTTTGCGCCAACTCAGTTCTCTATTAGATGCCATAAATGCTGGATAGGATTCATGCTGGGCGATCTGGATGGCCAAACCATTCGCTCGAATTGTCCAGAATGTTCTTCAAAGCAGTCGCAAAAAATTGTGGCCCGGTGACATGACGCATTGTTAACCGTAAAAATTATGTCGGTATTTAGGGACAAGAAGTCTACGAATGGGTGCAAATGGTTTCAAGTAGCTGAATACCACCAGGACCCAGGCCACTTACTGTAAACAAAGCCCATGTAATCACGGAGCAACCACCAGCTTGCGCAGTGCCTTGTTGACAAATTGTGTAATTTTTATCCGTGGTTTCCTGGCATCTGCGCTACAGTCGAACCCTACCATCAGCTCTTACCAACAGAAATCGGGACTCATCTGACCAGGCCTCGCTTTTCCAGTTGTCTAGGGTCTACATCTACATCTACATCTACATAGATACCCCGCAGTCCACCATACAGCGCGTGGCGGAGGGTACCTCGTACCACAACTAGCATCTTCTCTCCCTGTTCCACTCCCAAACAGTACGAGGGAAAAATGACTGCTATATGCCTCTGTACGAGCCCTAATATCTCTTATCTTATCTTTGTGGTCTTTCCACGAAATATAAATTGGCGGCAGTAAAATTGTACTGCAGTCAGCCTCAAACGCTGGATCTCTAAATTTCCTCAGTAACGATTCACGAAAAGAACGCCTCCTTTTCTCCAGAGACTGCCACCCGAGTTCCTGAAGCATTTCCGTAACACTCGCGTGATGATCAAACCTACCAGTAACAAATCTACTCCAGATGATACCCTCATCTCCGATGAACACTCACCATCGAGGACAACGTACTGGGTTCTATTACTTAAAATAAGTCCAACCGATATGGTCACGCTCGTACTGTTAGCAAAGGCACTCTATTCGGTCATCTACTGCCATAGCCCATCAACGCCAAATTTCGCCGCACTAACGCATACGTTCGTCATGCGTTCCATAGTGATCTCTACGATTATTTCAATCAATGTTTCTTGTCTGTTAACATTGACAACAGTACGAAAATGCCACTGATCTCGGTGCTTAAGTGAATGCCGTTGGCCTCTGCGTTGCCCGTGGTGAGAGGTGACTCCTGAAATTTCGTTATCTCGGCATTCCCTTGGCACGGTGGATTTGGTAATATTGAATTACCTAACGATATGCGAAACAGAATATCCCACGCGTCATAGCTCCAACTACCATTCCGCGTTCAGTCTGTTAATTCCCGTCGTATGGTCATAATCACGCCGGAAAATATTTTGCATTAATCACCAGACGCCAAATAACAGCTCCGCCATGCACTGCCATTTTTGTACATGGTACTACCGTTGTTTTTACGTTCGTAGGCTATGCCGATATCGCACGACTTTTTTCACCTCAGTATATTTTCTGTACCACGTCTTTACATCCACACATTTATCATTTCTACTTTCGCATTATTTCGTATGATATGGGTGAGAGGGCGCAAAGTAAACCAGATTAAAAGTGTCAGTGGAATTATGTGTATAACTCTGAAGAGCCGTGGATAATAAAACGAGACGTGTAACGGTATGAAAGCAGGAGGAAGACTAATGACACCTTTTTGTTGTGTGTTCGGCGCTGTACGAGGACCTGCTCCGAGTTGTGAATAGCGGAGAATGAATGTAGTTTTGTGAGGCGCTACACGCCACTGCGCGTGAACTGCACGCTGTGGGGCGACCTCTCCCCCCCCCCCCCCCCAAACTCACCCCTCACCAAGCTACCGACCGGCCGCTGCAGACGTATGGCGCGCCGCAGCGTGCGCCTATTTATCGCGGCAACGGCAGCCGGGCGGCAGCGGCTGGGCGCGGCGATCCGTCAGCGGCTGACTGATGACCTGCCAGCGCCGCCTCATTTGCCGCTGCTGCCTCCTGATGACGCACTCGCCGATCGAAACGCCGCCGGCGATCCGACCGCACCCAGGGTGCGCTTCAAATTCCAAGTCTTGCCTGTCCACTATCGATCTTCCCTCTGACCGTCTTTGCCACAGGTTACGTAATATCTGCCTATACTTCCACATCTTCACTATTGCAGAGGACTTCGCAGAGGGCGGCACGCGAAACTGCTCAACATTCGTTTCTGTAGGAAACATAATTATTTCAGTCAAAATAATGTAATGAAGTTTCTACATCTACATCTATATCCATACTGCACAAGCCACCTGACGGTGTGTGGCGGGGGTACCTTGAGTACGTCTATCGGTTCTTCCTTCTATTCCAGTTGTAAGTAGGCTGTTTAGGTTTTTATGTTGGTAATGTCACATAGGCCTCTGTATTAAAATCACTGGCTGTGCTGTGTGCAGTCTGTGGCTGGTTGGCATTGTTGGAATATTCGCTATTGTAGTGTAGGGCAGTTGGATGTGAACAGCGCGTAGCGTTGCGCAGTTGGAGGTGAGCCGCCAGAACAAGCAAAGAGCGAAATGTTTGACTACGTTCAGTGCTGCTCATCTGTTTGAAAATCAAATAATGTAAGAGGTTTATCAGTACAGTAATTCATAAATTTTTCTAAGGGGACGTTTCACAGTCTCGTATTGTTCGTGGAAAGAAAGATCGTCGGTATGCCTCTGTGTGGGCTCTAATCTCTGATTTTATCCTCATGTCTCTTCACGAGATATACGTAGGAAGGAGAAATATACTGCTTGACTCCTCGGTGAAGGTATGCTCTCGAAACTTCAACAAAATCCCGTACCGAGCTACTGAGCGTCTCTCCTGCAGAGACTTCCACTGGAGTTTATCTATCATCTCCGTAACGCTTTCGCGATTACTAAACGGTCCTGTAACGAAGCGCGCTGCTCTCCGTTGGACCTTCTCTATCTCTTCTGTCAACCCTATCTGGTACGGATCCCACACCGGTGAGCAGTATTCAAGCAGTGGGTGGACAACTGTACTGTAACCCACATCCTTTGTTTTCGGACTGCATTTCCTTAGGATTCATCCAATGAATCTCAGTCTGGATTTGCTTTACCGACGATTAATTTTATATGGCCATTCGATTTTAAATCACTCCTAATGCCTACTCCCGGATAATTTATGGAATTAACTGCTTCCAGCTGCTAACCTAGTACATTGCAGCTAAATGACAAAGGACCCTTCTTTCTATGCATTCGCAGCACATTACACTTGTCTACCTTGAGATTCAATTGCCATTCCCTGCACCATGCGTCAAGTCGTTGCAGATCCTCCTGCATTTCAGTACAATTTTCCAATGATACAACCTCTCGATATACTACAGCATCATCCGCAAAAGGCCTCAGTGAACTTCCGATGTTATGCACAAGATCATTTATATACATTGTGAATAGAAACGGTCCTACGGCCGTGTTTCGGGAATACATGTGTCCAGGTAACATGCATAAGCGATTAACATAGCAAGATCACAGTTTAAAGTAAGCACGAGATAAACTGTTGCACATGTGAAAAGCTGCTAGTTTATAACCGGTGTAACCGCCAAAATGTTGAATGCAACATTGCAAACTTGCATGCATTGCGTTTAAACAGACGCCGGGTGTGAGACTGTGTTCCATGTCTGTTACACTTAATAAGTCAGTATAGGGATGGTGAATGCTGTTTGTGAATGATGCTGGAGTTGTCATCCGATGATGTCCCATATGCTCTCGATTGGAGACAGATCTGTCGATCGATCACGGCACAGCAACATGTCGATCCTCTGTAGAGCATGGTGGGTCACAACAGCGGTACGTGCGCGAGCGTTACCCTTTTCGAAAACAGCCGCTGGAATGCTGTTCGTGAATGGCTGCACAACACGTCGAATAACGAGACTGACGTATTCATTTACAATCAGGTTGCGAGGAATAAACACGAGAGTGCTCCAGCTGTCACATGAAGATCATAACTCGACGTGTAGGTCCAAAAACACAGGTTTATTGCTGGCCCTCAAATGGTCTTCTAACCAACACACGGCCATCGCTGACAACGAACCAGCTTTCATTAGAAAACACAACAGACCTCGCCCTGCCCCCCAGTCAGCTCTCGTTTGACAACACTGAAGTCACAAAGAGGAGTGGTTTGGGGCCAGTGGAATGCAGGCTACAGGACGTCTAGTTCGGAGCTCATAACGCAACAGCAGAATGTAAAATGCCAAATATGACCTTAACATGCAGTAAGCGTTATGATCTGGGAGGAATTTTGAAAAATTTGACTAAAGGATAGCGTGTATTGAACGTGAACTTCGTAGTGTTGTAATTAGTAGAAAGCAGAAACACTATAATTTAGAAAATAATGGAAGTAGTGAAAATATACGTAAATGCAACAAAAAAAACTACCGCCTTCCTAATTAGGCACAAAAAGGTGAAAAGCTTCTTCTATATATTCTTTCAAAAAAGACTTTGATAAATTCTTTCTTAGTGAACTGCAATGGACACACACACAACAACCAGTCGATGTGCACAGTGGATGGCAGTAGTTATCAACAGTGCAGATAATCAGCTGCAGCAAATGGGACTTTCCCCTTATTAATACCAGTCACTACTACAACATTTAACTTATTCAGCCCTAAATGTTGTCAAAGACCTCACGATACTACGTAGCACCAGACAAGAGTTCAAGTTTGACCAACACAGACACATCACAAATGCAATAAAATAATACTGTACTATCACATTTCATATTTATTTCACTGTAGTGATGTTTCAGGTTTCAATAGCAAAAATCGAACTGAAATTAACTTTTTCCTACTAGCAAAGATTAAAGTGGAGGCCCTTAAACTGTCCCTTCCTTTATAAGCAGCTGTGCACACATTTCGGAAACAGTTTGCATCACATAAATGCTGAACTACAACCCCAATTAAGATTATTTAGTCCTCAATGTTTTATAACAATTTACACTAGCAATATTCCTATTTAGCTTCGGAAATAAATTCAGGGTAAAGTAAAGTTTCAGATAGGTCTAACACTGTGTACCTTTTTCATTATTTGGGAAGCAAGTGATTTTAATTATTAACAGTAATACTCTTTAGCACTAAACTCTGGCACAATCAGAGTAGCAGGAATTAAAAAAAAAATAAAGCATCTTAACAAGTTTAAAATAATATGCCTCTCTCTTTATCTGTAAAACAAATGATTTAACTAGCAACTTTTATATACTTTAAAACTGATACTTAGGCACATTTAAATAGGAACAAATTAGAATTTTTTCATAAACAGGATACTCGGTTTTAGCACTTTTAGGATAGGACACTGCTTGGTATCATGCAGAGGACAGTTTCAAAGTTCAAGCACAAATTTTGCAACACTTGAATTATTATTTCAAAAGCACACACAAGTACACTGGTTCATACTGCCATACCTATCTGTTTCCCAAAGTAGGTGAAGCAGTCGCGCAGTAGATGTGCCAAGCACATGGTGGCTATCTGGTCTCCTTCTGGCGGTTTTAAGTTCTATTTAATTCTTCTTGGCGACGTATTCACCAACTTCAGAGCCTTTCCAATTGCGTTAGCACCATTTTACAGCCGGAACCACATCCGAAGCCATTCCATCATAGATTTGGTTTCAGAATGCCTCACTTGCCACCTGCTGTGTTGACTGTGCAACTGCTGGTCACTGACTGCCTAACGTGCTCTCTCTCTCTCTCTCTCTCTGTCTCTCTCTCTCTCTCTCTCTCTGTTGCCGCCCACACTGACCGCCACTTCCACCTTTTCTCGCGCGCTGAGCCCCGTCCGTAGCGGAGGGGGTTCTCTACGCCTTTTCTATTTCACAGTACAAGATCCCTAAGTATGAACCAGTTTTATACATACAAATTTGCTTTTACAAACAGGCATATTTTATAGAATTCCAATATTTAAACACACCGTTAAGTATAAAATAAAATATACATCACAAATTCCCACTTACCTCCAACAGTTCAAAGATTTTGACTTGTACAGAATAAACTCTTCACAATAACATTACACTGTTCTAATTACTCGCAATCGATAATGGTAGTACAAGCTGTCCTTCAGGTAATGTATTTGCAACAGTGCGTCTGCTCGAACTGCTGCGGCAGAAGCGGTACGATGCCGCAGAGCCCCACGCCGAGCTGGTCTTCCCTCTCCGTAGTGCCACTTGCCCGTCTGGAGCCCGCCATTATGTGCAGTGGCTGTATTCCTGCCAAGTCTTTCTGTAATATCGCAGAAGAAACACACATCTCCGACTAGGCCTATTACACAACCTCGACCAAACTCAGTGAACCGTTGATAATGGCGTCTTTCTCGCCTTAAATGCATTCTTGACTAGCGTCAGCTCACTAAAGCTCATGACCATTACAACGCATGTTTAATGAAACCTGATTTGCATGCTCATAATGGCCCTACTAGCGCCACACTTATGCGACTGGCGCGAAATTTGAATAGACATCAGCATCCAGAGGAAGAATGACACCTACCAGCTTTCGTTTATGTCGCACTGCTTCTTCTTGCGATTTTTTTCCGTCAGTGTATTTTACTGCGTCAACACTATTTTAATACATTTTAGAGTATGAAACAGCATTTTCTGTGTTATTAAGAAATACGATACAATGTTCCTGTAGACATGCATGCACGTTTGAAGGAGCAGGCAGTGCAGTGACTACACCAGTCAAGTAATATATGAAATGTATATGCAGCTACGAACTGAACCACGATCGTATGTATCTTGGAATGACGGCAGTGAAAATTTTAGCCGGTTCTGGTTAAATACGAAATAGCAGTGCCTGTGTTGATAAGAAGTACGATGCAATGTTCCGGGTGCAGTTTGTGACACACAGACGATAATATTTGGAAGTTTGAGTCTACCCGTGATTCGTGCATTGATATCCGAAGCGGTTAAGGACACCGCTCGCATAAAGCGGGAAATCCGGTTTGATATCCGGTCTGGCATAAATTTTCACTGTCGCAATTCCAATAAACTGCTGATGATGGTCCATATTCGCAAATGCGAATACATTTCCCATCCTCCATTTTATTTATTTCAGCTATACCACAGATTTTTTAAAATTACTGTTTTCTCATCTTCACCGTTGCGAACGACATGGCACTTGGAATCAAAGCATTACAGAAAAAATATCCAGTTGTGGCTACAGTGTGTGTCTTTACACTGTCCTTGGATAAAAATTTGTTTAACTTGTCGCGTAAAATTCGCATAATTTCCCATACCTTCGATAGCTTGACTTCACCGTCGTCGGCAGCGTCTATGTCTCACTCTAGTGAAATTGGCAAAGCTTCCACTTTTACTACGTCATGATACAGTCACAGAGATGTGGCATGCTGAGTTAGTGCTATTTGCGTCCATAGATTACGTTTTTCCTCACAGCTCGGCATCGCATCCAGCGATACCAATCATATTAGGCGGTAAAATACATGAAGTCCTCCTCAGTGATGTTTATTTTGTCAAGTGTTCGCTTCCATGCATTGATAAGAGCATATCTGGTGTCATTACTAACATTGTTATTACATACTGTAGTTTCCACTGCTAATCTTATTCTATTTTTATTCATTTATTATTTTTTTCCGCTCGCTGCTTGGTATAAGATCCACCGCTTAATTTCTCATCGTGGGTAATTTTTTCCTCTTAACCAATGTGTCAGCGTGGAGGAGCCAAAACTGGCCACCACCAATTCCTGCATCCACAGCACCGTTGACCATGTCTGCCACGTGGAAGCGGGTCATTTCTTTTATTATTTCTCCTTTGTTTGTTGACAGAGAGAAACGGAGCTGAGGTTATGGACAGACAGAGGGGTGGAGGAGATGGACTTAAGGAGGGGGAAGGAAGATGTGGGCAGAGAGAGGGAGCTGAAAACCTGAACAGTGAGAGAGGGGAAGAGGAGATATATAGGGAGGAGTAAATGGTCACATAGTTGTGCGTGACTGAGGTGGACAGAGAGACAGGGGGAGGAAGAAGTGGACACAGAGGAAAGGGGAAGATATGTGCAATATATCTGTAAGATGATGTTCCAGAGAAAATGTTATATAAAATAACAATTTCATGAAGTGGATAGACAAAAAATTTTGTTTGACAATACAGAAAGAAAAAAGAAAAGAAAGGAAAGGTGACAGTTCCATTAGGTCGCGGCGTGTGGAAATTCTCGTGTGGTCGGAGGCAGTCCTGTGTCTATATATTAGACTGCGCTCGTCCATCTCTGAGTTTGAAAAATTTTCTTTATTTAAGGTGATGTTCGCGTTCAGTATATCGATCGGCAATCGTCTACACACACTGCCCCTACGCAACTGCTGTGACAAGACATTTTACAAACACCTGGAGCTCTCAGGCGGAAATTGCCTTTAACGCTTCATAATATTTCTTTAATTTTCCTGGCTAACCGGTAGACTGGTCTGAGTCCTTGGCCGTTTAGGAGTCTTGCTACTTCACTAGTTGTCACAGCGAAGAACAGAAGCCATGCTGTGTATTGGTCCTCTTGGCTTCGTTGAACATTATCACTCTTGGTTTCTTCGAGAGAATTGGTCCAGTGTCACGAACTGAAAACCATTTCCTTCTCAGCTCCCTCCTCAGCACTGCACGAGACAAGGTGGTCAGTATGTGTCGGTTTTCGATACAAACAATGGCTGAGTCAACGATATCCTTTCTATTTGGCGAACACGTTAATGAAAGAGAAACTGAGGTGCTTCTCCATCTCCACCGTATATCTTACCTTTTCATGTATACCGTTCGTATATTTGATGAAAATGTCCTCATATTTGTGCCAAATTAAAAGAGTGCAGGGGACCGCGTTTTTTCTTCATTTATTATTAAACTCATTGGTTTCAGAGACATTTTCAAGTCTCAAACACCTATTATGTATATGTGTAGAACGAAGTGGCAAATAAAAATTTATACAAAGAGTGTGATTCGAACCTGTGCCTCCTGTTTGCTAGGAAGATGCACTAACCACTACGCTACCCTGGCACAATGGCTTTGCACACCGTTTTATTAGTCAAAACTGCAATTCACAACATCAGTCATTGAACGCTTCAGTCTGTTACATACATCAAAGATGTTGGAGACTTGAAATGGTCTCTGGAGAAATATAGTTTCATTTGATTAAAGCAACCATGCATGGGTTTCAGGCAGGACACTCCGTTTTGTAAGATGCTCAGGTTCTTTTTCAATACAGTTGGAGAGCTTCTGCAATGTTGTTCCAGTATACGAGGACTACCAAGTCTGGGTACAAATTTTCACTTGTCGCTTCGGCCTATATACGTAATTAATTTATTGTCCAGGGTCTTCTGTATGTTACGCCAGACAGTGAACTTCCTGTGATATATACTATATTAATGAGCTTGGTCATGCACAAGGAGTACTCAGAAGGCTTTAATCATCTCCTACAGAAAACATTTTATCAATGGGCTAAGCCACTACGTTTTGACATGTCTAGCGGCCAGTTGCTGTTACACTGAGAGGCAGAGGGAGCGATGAACTGACTAATTAATTTGTTACCTTAAGATTACAAAGTCTTAAAAGAAGAAAGTGAGAATTTCACGCTGCAGCAAAAAAAAAAAAAAAAAAAAAAAAAAAAAAAAAATATAAAAAATAAAAAAATGGCTCTGAGCACAATGGGACTTAACATCTGAGGTCATCAGCCCGTAGAACTTAGAACTACTTAAACCTAACTAACCTAAGGACATCACACACGTCCATGCCCGAGGCGGTCGCGCGGTCTCAGACTGCAGCGCCTCGAACCGCTCAGCCACACCCGCCGGCGCTGCAGCAAAAGACTAATACATAAGCTGCATAGTAATTATAAACACAGTGAGGGATACTCAAATACCGACACTCATTAGGGCAAGGGTGCGCTATACCCGCAACACTGTGGGCCATTGCTCGGACACTGGTAGGTGGCGTGTCTGTTTTAAGAAAGAACAAACTAGACGAGTCAGGAGTTCCCCGAAGAACTGCTCCATGTAGCTGTGCGAACGGATGTTTCAGTAGCATCTGCCCACAGAGCTTTGCACAGACTCAAGCTGAAATGTTAGTCAGCAACTGTGGTGCACTGACTGAATGGTTCAAATGGCTCTAAGCGCTATGGGACTTAACATCTGAGGTCATCAGTCCCCTAGAACTTAGCCGGCGGTTGTGGCCGTGCGGTTCTAGCCGCTTCAGTCTGGAACCGCGTGACCGCTACGGCCGCAGGTTCGAATCCTGCCTCGAGGCATGGATGTGTGTGATGTCCTTAGGTTAGTTAGGTTTAAGTAGTTGTAAGTTCTAGGGGACTGATGACCACAGATGTTAAGTTCCATAGTGCTCAGTGCCATTTGAACCAGCCCCTAGAACTTAGAACTGCTTAAACCAAATTAACCTAAGGACATCACGCACATCCATGCCCGAGGCAGGATTCGAACCTGCGACCGTAGCTGTCACGTGGTTCCACACTGAAGCGCCTAGAACCTCTCGGCCACGAACTGACTGACCAATACAGATAATGATGCAGTAGGATAGTGAATAGTATCAAAACCGCTTGGTAATACCATTTGAGCAGTGCTGTTGCACTGAACTGCATGAAATAACCGGACGTAATTTGTTATTTCTCCGAAACAAACGTTGCATTACGTTATTCATTTACCTATCTGTTACGCTTTAGCGGAAAATCCTACATCCAATACTGCGTGCTTTTTTAAATGCTCGCTCCACTCCTGTTTTCACAACGCGCGCAGGCTCGTGAAGTAGCTGATGAGTATATTCGGAACTTCATCGACGTTTATTCTACGAGTTCACACACACCACTAAATTCAGCCATCATTTACCTAATTTGAAGAACAGTTTCAGGATCAGTCTTTCCATCACGTAAAGACTGCAAAAGCGAGTTTCAGTAGTGACAGCGACAACAGCAGCTTGTCCACCGGTACGTTACAAAACATTTCCCACAACATGCACAAAGCTATTGTCATATCTGCATCATCCAGCATTTCCAGACACGAAACTCGCGTCATCAACCGACAAAAGCACACAGATGACCACATATCACTTTACGAGACATAGAGCTTGAAGCCTGCCACTCAGCGTAATAATTGTTTGAAATTATTTTACTTTTAACGGAGAGCACAGAGCCCTCCTCACTTATCCCTTTCGTGAACGCATTTTTTGTAGCAAATCAGCGAAAATAATTTTATACTATCCTATTAGAATTCTGATCAACAAACCATATGTATTTTTTGAAAATTTTACTTTGTGATGTAGCTCCAAAAACTGTGGTAGTACATATATCATCACAGCACATTTGCCAAGTATTAAAACTATGGTGGTAAATGGATTTCCCACTTCCATTTTGTGGGCTGTTGTGTGTTGCCGTTATACGAACAACAAGAATGAACAGTGTTTTCTGTTGTTTTTTTATTTTACTTTACTTAAATATACACTCCTGGAAATGGAAAAAAGAACACATTGACACCAGTGTGTCAGACCCACCATACTTGCTCCGGACACTGCGAGAGGGCTGTACAAGCAATGATCACACGCACGGCAACTCGGACACACCAGGAACCGCGGTGTTGGCCGTTTAATGGCGCTAGCTGCGCAGCATTTGTGCACCGCCGCCGTCAGTGTCAGCCAGTTTGCCGTGGCATACGGAGCTCCATCGCAGTCTTTAACACTGGTAGCATGCCGCGACAGCGTGGACGTGAACGGCATGTGCAGTTGGCGGACTTTGAGCGAGTGCGTATAGTGGACGTACCGCCGAATTGCTCAACACGTGGGGCGTGAGGTCTCCACAGTACATCGATGTTGTCGCCAGTGGTCGGCGGTAGGTGCACGTGCCCGTCGACCTGGGACCGGACCGCAGCGACGCACGGATGCACGCCAAGACCGTAGGATCCTACGCAGTGCCGTAGGGGACCGCACCGCCACTTCCCAGCAAATTAGGGACACTGTTGCTCCTGGGGTATCGTCGAGGACCATTCGCAACCGTCTCCATGAAGCTGGGCTACGGTCCCGCACACCGTTAGGACGTCTTCCGCTCACGCCCCAACATCGTGCAGCCCGCCTCCAGAGGCGTGAATGGAGGGACGAATGGAGACGTGTCGTCTTCAGCGATGAGAGTCGCTTCTGCCTTAGTGCCAATGATGGTCGTATGCGTGTTTGGCGCCGTGCAGGTGAGCGCCACAATCAGGACTGCATACGACCGAGGCACACAGGGCCAACACCCGGCATCATGGTGTGGGGAGCGATCTCCTACACTGGCTGTACACCTCTGGTGATCGTCGAGGGGACACTGAATAGTGCACTGTACATCCAAACCGTCATCGAACCCATCGTTCTACCATTCCTAGACCGGCAAGGGAACTTGCTGTTCCAACAGGACAATGCACGTCCGCATGTATCCCGTGCCACCCAACGTGCTCTAGAAGGTGTAAGTCATTTACCCTGGCCAGCAAGATCTCCGGATCTGTCCCCCATTGAGCATGTTTGGGACTGGATGAAGCGTCGTCTCACGCGGTCTGCACGTCCAGCACGAACGCTGGTCCAACTGAGGCGCCAGGTGGAAATGGCATGGCAAGCCGTTCCAGAGGACTACATCCAGCATCTCTACGATCGTCTCCATGGGAGAATAGCAGCCTGCATTGCTGCGAAAGGTGTATATACACTGTACTAGTGCCGACATTGTGCATGCTCTGTTGCCTGTGTCTATGTGCCTGTGGTTCTGTCAGTGTGATCATGTGATGTATCTGACACCAGGAATGTGTCAATAAAGTTTCCCCTTCCTGGGACAATGAATTCACGGTGTTCTTATTTCAATTTCGCGGAGTGTATTTGTTACCGATATCACAGTCTGCTTACACAACGCGAAAACAATTCTAGAAATTCTATCATGAAATAAAAGTAAGTGCTGATACAGTCCGGCCGCTGTGGCCGAGCGGTTCTAGGCGCTTCAGCCCGGAACCGCTCTGCTGCTACGGTCGCAGGTTCGAATCCTGCCTCGGGCATGGATGTGTGTGATGTCGTTAGGTTTAAATAGTTCTAAGTCTAGGAGATTGATGACCTCAGATGTTAAGTCCCATTGTGCTTAGAGCCATTTGAACCATTTTTGCTGATACAGGCCACAGTAATGTATACTGCAGAAGCGAAGCAATGTTTTCCCACAAATATAGTGATCGCACGACAAACAGAAACAGATGGTTGTAGCAGTTATCACACACCTGGTGAGATGTACTACCAGAAGATGTCAGGCACAGACGGAGGTGGTAAGACATATTGGGTTGGGTTGTCTTGCGGAAGGAGACCAGACAGCGAGATCATCGGTCTCATCGGATTAGGGAAGGATGGGAAAGGAAGTAGGCCGTGCCCTTTGAAAGGAACCATACCGCCATTTTCCTGGAGCGATTTAGGGAAATCAGGGAAAACGTAAATCAGGAAGGCCGCACGCGAGATTGAACCGTCGTCCTCCCGAATGCGAGTTCAGTGTGCTAACCACTGCACCCCCTCCCTCGGTCTAAGGTGTAGTCCCAAAAGCTTTGAGATACCCCTACGTTAGTGGTAAGTATGCTTCCCAAGGACCACAAACCACAGATTAATTTTGTGGTACTTCCCATGTCCCTTCTAGAAACTACTTTGGTAGTAACCACACTTCCCAAAAACCATCAAAACAGCTTTGTTAGGTGGGGTATATACTTCCCACAGCCCTCAAGGAAATATTTCACAACAAACAGATACTACTGCTCATGCAGCGGATTGCCATTAGATGTCAGGAGAGGACAGAAGGGGTACCACATATTCTTGTCAATGCTGTTAGGAAATACCTTCAGTGGGAAGTACACACATCAAAAAAAGTTTTCCATCACATCGGTTCCTAGAGTTCTGGAACCTGTACAGAAATTTTGAATAGAGACAAGATAAACATCATTTCCGCCCTTTTTATTGCTCATGGAAACCAGACATTGCATATTGTACCACTATAAAGTGAGACCTTCAGAGGTGGTGGTCCAGATTGCTGTACACACCGGTTCCTCTAATGCCCAGTACTACGTCCTCTTTCATTGATGCATGCCTGTATTCGTCATGCCACACCATCCACAAGTTCATCAACGTACTGTTGGTCCGGTTGTCCCACTCCTCAACGCCGATTGGGAGTAGATCCCTCAGAGTCGTTGGTGGGTCACGTCGTTCATAATCAGCCCTTTTCAATCTATCCCAAGCATATTCGATATGGTTCATGTCTGCAGAACATGCTGGCCTCTCTAGTCGAGCGATGTCGTTAACCTGAACGAAACCATTCACAGATTGAGTACGATGGGGGCGCGAGCTGACGTCCATGAAGACGAATGCCTCACCAATATGCTCCCGATATGGTTGCACTATCGGTTGGAGGATGGCATTCACGTATCGTACAGCTGTTACAGCGCCTTCCATGACTACCTGCGGCGTATGTCGGTCCCACATAACGCCATCACAAAACAGGAAACCTCCCACTTGCTGCACTCGCTGGACATTGTGTCTAAGGCGTTCAGCCTGACCGGGTTGCCCCCAAACACGTCTCCGACGATTCTCTGGTTAAAGGCATATGCGACACTCATCGGTGAAGATAATGTGATGCCAATCCTGAGCGGTTCACTCGTCATGTTGTTGGGCTCATCTGTACGGCGCTGCGTGGTGTCGTGGTTGCAAAGATGGATCTCGCCATGGAGGTCGGGAGTGAAGTTGCACATCATTCAGACTATTGCGCACAGTTTGAGTCTTACCGCTACGGCCTGTGGCTGCACGAAAAGCATTATTGAAGATGGTGGCGTTGCTGTCATGGTTCCTCCGAGCCATAATCCGTAGGTAGTGGTCATCCTCTGCAGTAGTAGCCCTTGGTCGGCCTCAGGGAGGCATGTCATCGACATTTCCTGTCTCTCAGTATCTCCTCCATGCCCGAGCAACATCGCTTTGGTTTACACCGAGATGCCCGAACACTTTCCTTTCCCTTGTTGAGAGCCCTTCCTGGCACAAAGTAACAATATGGACCCTATCGAACAGTGGTATTGACCGTCTAGGCATGGTTGAACTACAGACAACACGAGCTGTGTACCTCCTCCCTGGTGGATTGACTAGAACTGATCGGCTGTCGGACCCCCTCCGTCTAATAGGCGCTGATTATGCATGTGTTTTTACATCTTTGGGCGGGTTTAGTGACATCTCTGAACAGTTAAAGGGACTATGTCTGTGATACAATATCCACAGTGAACGTCTGTCTTCAGGAGTTCTGGGAATCGGGGTGATGCAAAACATTTTTTGATGTGTGCATATCCCCACGGCATGCCGAAGGGTTATGAAGCGTTAAAAACTTGTGCTACGTTGGAATACGTGAAAGAGAGAACTTCTTGGGAATGATCCTCTACCCATAACACATAGGCACACTTGCCACGGAAAGGAAGGTGATTGGCTCATTTACTGGAGTACCAGCAGCGCATTCCGTATGCAACAACAACAACAATAATCACATCGGAAAGCTGTACTACAATGCCAGCTTGACAGCCTGAGTAGTAAAGAGTTGCATGGGTAGTTTTGGCAGAAGACTAAAGGAAAAGCTAATTAAGAAAAGGGGTAGCATTGACTGAGCAACTGAACATTATAGAAGGATACTTAAGGACTGAGTCCTGTCGGACAGGAGCAAGCCATGAGCGCTAACGCCATCAGAGCTAGAATTGGGAAATCAGAGGAAGGCCTGAATGGAGACTGTTCAAAGAAACTGAAAAAGCAGTCGGCCATCTGAAGGGCGGCGGCTGAGACTCGTTACAAGCACAGCACAGGAACAATGAAGTGAGACAAATCATCCACTGGAACGTATGCCGAAATTACCATCTAGCAAAGCCAAGAAGCTGGTGGAACCACACGCTCGAGAAGATGTCGAAAACGAACATACCTTATTACTTGGGACTTCAGACAGATCTAACGTTGGAACGCAATAGTCATGACATCACAGTTGTCGGAGAAAAAGAAAATGTGTATCGTTGACACAGACGACCCGGATGATAGTACGATCGATGAGAAATATTTTGAAAAACTTACCACAAACGAGCACTTCAAAATGAAACTACAGCGACCCTGGCATAAGCTAGTGAAAGCGGGCACAGTGGGAGCAGTGCGAAAAAGCTTAGTGGCCACTTGAAAATAATTGGCACTGATAAAACATATATCTGTCAAAAAACGAAAAGCTATGACAAAATGCGAAATCTAGTATTGTTAACTCGTTTGGAGTGTTCACTGTTAAATTATTAATAAGAGCGTGACGCTTGGCTGCTGGCTTGTGTTGGGAGAGGTAAAATGCTAGTTGAAAATAACAATAAATATTCAATTTAAACAATCACATTTTACTGATTAAAACAACTGTGCATTTTATAACTAAACACTGCCACTGAACGTCGGCGAAGTACGGGTCTAAATATACAGTTTAGGTAGAAATCCAAAGGTTTATCATAGGACTGAAGCAAGTATACTGTTAAAAAGAAAATAATGTAGGTTCCAAGGAACCCTCAGAGGCTCAATATGTAAATCGAAATACCATAATAAACTAACACATTCGGTTTCAAAATAATTCACACATGAAAAACAATCTTTCTTCCTGATTGATAGAGGTTCTACAACGTATCAGCAGATTTAACTTGAATTTACAAGACACACACACCAAATAGTGCATAGCTTTATCAAAACGAACTTTAGTCAGATGGGTTACATGTGCCCATTCTATTAATTTAGCACGAACCACTCCCCTTTCTGCGCAGCTAGTACTCTCAAAAACGATGCAATTTAACGTAGGATCACAATTGTTCTGACTAGACGTACGTAACAGACCTTTTGATTCTCTTTTTCCTTTTTAAACAGGGGACGACGCGCGCCAGAGTTCCAAAGGTCTCAAACAGTATAAAGTTAACGCTGCACCGCATGGCTGTAGGAGGTTTACAAGCACAAAACAAGCTACCATGCGGGTGGCTAAACTAAAGCGCGCTGTCCAGAGAATAATATTAACTGAAAGATAACGTGACCCGATATTTTATTATGACTGAAACATGGAAACAGCGAAGTTGGTTGGTCTGCGGTACACAGAATAGAACAATTTAGAATTTCGCCAGACTACTCCTCAGAAGAAGTAACGATCTCATCACAACAACTGGCTTAGGCATGCAACAAGCTTATATAAATAAAATTAATTAAGTACGTTTACAACAGAAATTCACTGACAGGAACAGTGAGAATTGGTGCACAACAACAAACAATAAATAGGAACTGGCTGAATCGATAATTTTCTCAGACAACAATTATTCACATACAACAGTCCATCAGTTGCTCGTACTGAAACATGTCAGTACATCAGAGCATAGGTCCCCGCAGTTTACACAGAACAGCAGTTATTCTAATGTCGCGGCCATGTTAAAAATGTGTTACTAGATCAGAATTGGCACTTCTAACTGACACATACTTGGAAAAGGCCGGGAGATAATGAAAGATTTCAGTTACGTTATTTCGTGGTCAGGAAGAGATTCTGAAAACAGATACTGGATTTTGTGGGGTACTCTGCAGCAGACACAGACTCATATCACAATTTAGTAGTAATGAACAATTGGCTGAAGTTTAAGAGACGAGTCACGAAGAATCAATGTGCAAGTAACTTGGATATTGAAGTTCTAAGGAATCAAGAGATATGAAGTTTACTGAGACTACGTAGAGTATTGTGATGAAGGATAGCTCAATAGGCAGTTTAGTTGAAGAGCAATGAACAACTCTAAGAAGGGCACTCACAGAAGTTGGAAACGAAACGTAGGTACAAAGAAGGTAATTATTTTTAGCCATAATGACTATGTTTGTGAACCGTGACTGTGTGGGATAATTATTTACTTCAAGTTTCTGCTACCAGTCACTGGTAGCAGAAACTTGAAATAAATAATTGAATAACAAAGAAGGTAGCTGCGAAGATACCGTGGGTAGGACAAAAATGTTGAGGGAAATTCAGCAATACCGAAATACAAGTCACTTAGGAACGAAATAAATAATAAATACAAGAAAAACAATGACTAAAATAAAAGAAAGACACAAGAGGGCTTAAGGTGCCAGATATCAATGGTAAGATCCGCTTTGCTATCCTCAATGAAAGTGAAGAAGAATTACATGATCTGCTGAATGAGTACAGAATATGGATTGAGAGTAAAACGGAGAAAGCTGGCCGGGGCGGCCGAGCGGTTCTAGGCTCTACAGTCGTGAACCGCGCGACCGCTACGTTCGCAAGTTTGAATCCTGCCTCGAGCATGGATGTGTGTGCTGTCTTTAGGTTAGTTAGGTTTAAGTAGTTCTAAGTTCTAGGGGACTAATGACCTCAGCAGTTAGTTGCCATAGTGTTCAGAGCCATTTAAATCGAAATAAGACGAAAGTAATGAGAAGTACCAGAAATGAGAACAGCGAGAAAGTTAACGTCAGGATTGGTGACCACGAAGGAGATGAAATTACAAGGCAGCAAAATAACCCACAAGCAAGAAGGACAACAGAAGCAGATTAGAAGTGGCAAAAAGGGCGTTCGTTGCCAAGAGAAGTCTACTAATATGAAACTTACGCCTTAACTGAGGAAAAAATTTCTGAGAATGTAATTTTGGAGCACAGCATCGTATAGTAGTGAAACATAGACTATTGGAAAACCGGAAGAGAAGAGTATCAAAGCATTTGACATGTGGTGCTATAGATGAATGTTCTAAATGAGGTGGACTCATAAGGTAAGTAACTAGGAGGTTCTGCGCAGAATAGGAGGGGGAAGAAATATATGGAAAACACTGATAAGAAGAAGGAAGAGGATGATGCGATATCTGTTAAGACATCGGACAATAACTTACATGGTACGAAAGGGAGCTGTAGAGGGTAAAAACTCTAGAGGAAGACAGAGAAGTTGGCGCGGGAGAGGAAATCGTGGCGCGCCGCATCGAACCAATCAGAAGACTAATGACTCAAAAAACATCAATTCATAATAAGTTGCAGCCGTCCCAAATGTGCAGGTCACACAGGGTAGAAAATGCCATGGACCATATATTGTCAACACTAAAATGTAGTAAAACTATCACTCCCGAATGCAAGAGGCGACAGCGTAAATATCGAAACAGAAAGAACCAAAATTTATGTAAGTTCCCGAGACAGTAGTGCCAGCAAAATTATAGAGGGGAATATTAACTGACCAACCATCACACAGACGTAACCAGAATAAGTTGGATGATTCCGATGCGAAATCAGTGCTTCGACAGACACACCGAGTCTCACCGTTACTTAGAAGAATCGCAATATCGGCCAGTGCAACCGGTCTTTCTTCCTTCCATGGCCTGATGGATTATTCACAGAGCTCAACCGGGCGCCAGTCGTCCAAGACACTTCGAAGTGCTGCCGCCACACACACGCCTCTGTACGGCACTACTCACTGCTGACACGTCACTGGAATCATGGAACTGTTCTTTCTGTCGGCCGGTGAACGGCATCTTTCAGGGCCCTGTGCGTGTCTCTACATACTCTGCGTTCGGGCATTCACTGTCCTCTCAAGGGGCTGGGGACCATCGCGGCCCTGCAGGAACCAAACAGTGCGGGTCAGCTATCAATACGGACCGGCGTCCAGAAAACAGCACACGCGCACTGCGTAATTTCCCCACAATCTTGAACATGCTAGGGCGGAAGTGATGAGTCACTACAGTGTTCCCCGGCATTCTGGTTACCACTTGCTATTTTGAGTTGGCTGATGTGCACCCTGATATTTTTTCTGGTTTAGAATTTTGGACTAGCAAACTTACCGTATAGATACCCGGAATCGCCTTGTAAGGTCCTGTAAACAGCAGTAACAATCTGGCGCCCAAAAGTACTCCAGCTATACTAGATCCCCTGACAGCAGTGAGATGGTACACCATCCTTTTTTATAACTATCCGATCGCCGCTTCTCAGTTGACGTTAATTATCGTTGGGTCATCATTCTTGGGAATGGACTATTAATCCCCACAAGTTTGACAGTGGAGAGTTGAGCAGAAATGTAACCATCAGTTTGGAGGGTGTAGTTTTGTGGGTTTCGTGAGTGGCAATGTTAAATGCGAAACTTAGCCAATCGAGGGACGCCTCCTACTTAGTCTGTGACTTTTCATGACATGCGATTAGAGTTGATTTATGATTTGTATTCGTGTGCTCAGGATAGGTGGTTGGGGAAGGTAGGATGTGATGGTAACATGGGTTACGGAACTTGTAAAACAGAATTTCTTCAAGAGACATGAAAGCCGGAGCACTGTTACTCATCAAGACTTTCAGTGTCCCAAATATATCGAATATGTCGCCCAAATGTTTGATAGTCATACCAGTAAAAGCCACCTTGCTAGGCCACAACCACACAAAGACGGAGAAACTGCATAGATGAAGAAAATGAACTTATCACACCACTTAGTTCAGGGTAAGGGTCCCAAATAATCAATGGAAAACCTATTTATACGGTGTTCCACCCAGTGTAAGCTGAGTCTTCCACCCTGGTGTTCAGATTGTGTTTAGCCTCCTTATGTTCTTCGCATTTACCTAGTAGCTTCCTAACATTCCTATTGTGAGTGGTCCAGGTCAAATGCTCCTTAGTACGCCTACGTGTCTTAAACACTTACAGTTATCCTTTACACAAGGAACGATGGAAATACTCGATACCGCTAGGAGCAATTCGCGAGTGAGACTCATCTTTGCTATCAAACCTAGTACAATAGCTGAGCAGATTTTCCTTAGTGGAATAACCCCAGAACCTACTGCCCACTCCTACTTGTAATTTGTAACATACTTTCCTACAGTCAAGGTTTAGAATCACGTTTTTCAGCTAAATCCCTGAATAATTGAGGGGTCTGAGTCAGGAGAGAGTCCACACAGGTCTACTCTTCCTGACATTGAGACTTCCTCTCCACCTCATTCTCATCTTGAAACATACAGCTCAGCTCATCATCACCCGATTATTGGTTCCTTTTCTGTGTAGAGTACTGAAACGAAAAGCTGAAATTCGCAAAGCCCATCAAGCTATCCTTTGTTTTCCGTCGTCTGGCCAGGACACAGGTCGGTTCCTGATTACAGCTTTTTAAATGAAAACGTTTGTGTTGCACACGGAACTTAAAGTGTTCCACCCCGAACAAGACTTATATCTTATATCTTAAGCTAGTAAATGGAATATTTGCTCTCTATGCCCGACAGCACTTGAGCTCAATACCCAATAGGTTTTCTCACTCGTCCTTTTTCCTGGATGAGTTCCACAGCGATTCCTGAATTAGTGGTGTCCAAAATCAGGCAACGCGAGCGTTAGCGCACTGGCTAGAAACGCAAGACGCTTGCAGGGTTTTGTCCCAATGAAATCTTTCACCATTCCGTCTTAAGTTGTTAAAAGCAGTGGCCAATTGTGCGAAATTAAGGACGAATTTGCGAAAGAAATTCACGCTAAACTTTACAATCTTCTTTTTATCTCTGGTTTTAAGCACTAAATGACTGGATCTGGTGCAGAAGTTATCAACCCTTAACCCGTCTCCTTACGTGATATGATCCAAAAACGAAATCTCCCTACGCATAAGGTTTACCTTAGTGAGCTTGAAAATTTGTTCTGCCTGTCACATCTGCAAAGGTACCTGGCCAACGTGACTCAAATATTCATTAAATAAATGCCAACATCATCTAGGTTATAAGCGCTTTTGAATTACACGTCTCCAAGCAATGAATCCAGGAGACACGACAGAATGGCTGCTCTGATGCCAACACAAATAGTTTCCAGTCCATAGAGAAGGTAGTCAGGGGCTTTGACTCTTCAGCAAGGGAACCTGATGGTATGCTTGATTTCTATGAAGGAGAACCACCTGAAACCAATGTGAAGGTCTGACAGTAGTACTTATTCCTGTATCAACTTTTGCCGGCCGGAGTGGCCGTGCGGTTCTAGGCGCTACAGTCTGGAACCGAGCGACCTCTACGGTCGCAGGTTCGAATCCTGCCTCGGGCATGGGTGTGTGTGATGTCTTTAGGTTAGTTAGGTTTAAGTAGTTCTAAGTTCTAGGCGACGGATGACCTCAGGAGTTAAGTCGCATAGTGCTCAGAGCCATTTGAACCTTTTTTTGTGTCAAATTTTGATGGTGCCCTCTCTAGGCTACAACAGGGAAATGCCCCACTAAGTTTGGGAACAGGGAAGATGTGTGAAACATAAGGTGACAATGAGAGCCTAATTGCCCGATTTTCCAGCTTCTGAGCAATTATTTTTCGTTGCTCATCTTGTAGGATTTTCCAGTAAAATCATTTCAGAACTGGTACTTGGCCAGTTAACACCCATCCGTGAGGACTTCAGGATAGTGTCTTAACACATTTAGCAGCCTCTACTCCTGTTTTTCATTTAAACGGGAGGTGTCGAAAGGTGACTTTCCTGTCGTTATGCAGGATACTCCCTTTTTGTGCTGGTGTTTGCATAATGAGAACCTTCCACTCAGCCTGAATTTAAAGGTATACATTATCCACGTAATTCACTAAGCACCCAGTGTGCATCAACTGTTGATCCCTGAACATGAGCAAAATCTTTATGCCATGAAAACGCCCAATTTCCACGTATGACCACACCCAGCGCTTTACGAGTCTCATCTGAGGCCCCACAAATTTGTACCCTTTATCTCAAGGTTTTTACAGAAACTAGATACCTTAATGTACCATTCATGAATACTCAGTGACGCATTAGTGCCAGATTCTACAAGAGTACACACCGACTCGTTATTACTAGTGGTGCATGCAAGCCCTTTGGCTTTTTGGAAACACCTCAGCAAACCATTCATGTTCATACATCGACCTGCGCCCTTCTGGTGTCAATTTTGGTTCCCCCTCTCATGTGACACTGAGCAGTCACGGACTAGTTGCCCCCACCTTGTTGCAATGAAAGGCCTAGGACTCAAATTATGACCATCAGCTTTGGCAACGGCAGAAGCGGGGCCATCCCATTTTCCATCGCTTCATCGCACACTTTCTATGCTGGCAGCTAGCTGATCGAGTTCCAAAAATATCTGGGCTTTGCTATAAAATAAAACTCCTGATCGGTCCTCCAACGACATTCCTTCTAGTATGTTATTAAGAGCATTTCTTTGTGACATTTCTATGCACGGAGTCCACTTCTTCAGTACACTGTAGCAGTGGTTCAGTACTTTCCTGAACTCGATGACAATGTTTCCTGGCAAGATCCCATTAACTCTGGTGGGACAATTTCGACTCCAGCAAATTGCTTCTCAACACACATTATGTTGGCCCTGCACTAAGTGCTTCAGAAATTAATCTACGCAGTTCACCCCGATGAGAAGGATAGACAATCTGAAGAGCTTCCGTTTCAAGAACATGTAGTACTCCGGTCGGGTCTTGTGGCTCCATAGATAACTATAAATTTGAATTACCTACTCATCAGTGTCAACATTTAAGTTGGAGATGCCCTGCCCAAGGGACAAAGTGGGTTGGCTGTCTTATTGAAAAACTACCACTCCTCCTCTTGGCTGACAGGGTGGGATCCACTGTGGCTTGTCCTGGACTCGAACCCTCTTCCTAACCTACATTTTCTTCCTAGTTGAGCAGTCTCCTCTCTACCTGCAAATGGATGACTCTCCATACGTAATTACTCAGTCGCTCCTTTCATTTGAGGATCAACATCCACAACAGCAAGACCCTTCACCTGGTTGGCTAAATGGTAGAATTAAGTCTAGATTCAGAAGACTTGGGTACAGGTGGGAACACTAGCTGGTTACAGTTGAAATGTTCAAATGTGTGTGAATTCCTAAGGGACGAAACTACTGAGGTCATCGGTCCCTATTGTTGCAGTTCTATATTTGCTTGCGAGTTGGATAAAAGAATTTTTTCATATAGAATAAGCCTTACTCACCTCACGAAATATTTTGTAGTGGTACCAAGACTAGGTCCCAGTATCCCACGGAGGTATTGCGCTAAGTCGAGGATGCTCCTTCCATCTTGGCCCCTCTTATAGCCAATTCATACTGGAGCTGAGGCTTTGGCTCAAAATCCAAAGGAACTGCACTGAACAGAAACAAGTACAGAATTAAGAAAAATAATCTCTTTTCCAACCTCAGAGGTTCAGTTTGTAAATCTAAATACCGTGACTCAGTGGATTTGAGAAAATTACAAGAATTATTCAGAACAATTCACACACGAGAAATAATCACTCTTCCACATTAATGACGATTTCAACAAGCTGTTATGGTGTCCCCGTTTCTTCTTTCTCATGTGTTTGTCCGTGTTACGCCTCGCTTCACAGTAGGCTATCCTCACTTCTTCTGAGAGTTTTTCTAACGAGTGTATCCTCTTAGCCGATCTAATTCCAACAGATTCTCGATATTCTCCATCGAACCAAGGTTTACTTCGGCGTTTTGGATGGCAAGCAAATTCTCCTCTGGCACTGTGCAACACTGGATTCCGTAACACCAACCACGTGTCTTCAACGTTGGTAGGGTTTTCCGATATTGTGAGGTTTTCTGCAATTTTATGTTGATAGTCTTGTCTCACTTTTACATCTTCCAACTTATCCTTGTCAAAGCGGACCATCTTTTCAGGGTTTCTTCTTTGTTTCCTCATCAGCATCCTCTGATGGAGCATGACAGTTCACTAGGCACATCTTACATGGTTTAGCGTTTAAAATCATCCAGTACATGGGGTCATTTACTGGGGCCCATTTCTTGACAGCCGATATCATTTTATTGTGGAGTGAAAATCCAACCCACGAAGTCTACGCCTGACTTCGCACATAGATGTTAAAGAGCGTGTGGGTATCCAGTCTTCATAATACCCTCAGGAAGTCTCGTTTCTTGGATTGTTGTCACTAGGCATTTATATTTACTGAGTTCTTCTCCAAGCTGTTTCATTCCTCCTGTCATGATTGACCTTACATTGCATCTTCCAATTCCAAATCCAGAGAATCCATTTACGTACTCAGTTTTGTCATCATTTCGCTCTGTCTGGCTTTTCCTGTTATCTTTTTCCTTAACCAGGCTATTTTTTACGGAGGATGGGGGTTTGGCCATCCTCTAACCATCCTCCTTTCTCATCTTCTCATCTCCTCAGATTATATAAATCAAATTTATTAGATCTCTAACAGAGACACGGCATTTTTGTACAGCTACAATTGATCAAATACTTAGTTTGTACAGAACAGCAGTCATTCTGATTTCGCAACCCAGGGACTGACCACACTAACAATGTTGTACTATATCGGACTTTAGGTCTCTAACTCAAACACGATGTATCTAAACACAATAATTAGCAACTGGCTTATATCCGCAGTTTACACAGAACATAAAATGTCACGACCAGTAGATTGGCCACAGTAAATGTATTCAAAATATCATCGTCGCATGCAAGAGGCAACAGTGTAAACACCGGAACAGCAAGAGCCAAAATTCATACAAATTGCCCAGGCACAAACGCACAGAGGAACTGGAATGTATTGGGTGACTCCCATCCGAAACCAGTGCTTCGAGAGATATACTGAATCTCACCGTTAGAAAAACCGCAATATCGGGCAGTGCAGTCGATACTGTTTCAGTCCACGGCGTGGTGTATCAATCACAGAGCTCCACTGGGGGCCATCGTTCAAGACACTTCAGAGTGCGTACACAGAAATGATCGGCCCCCCTAAATGTCGACACGTCACTCGAAGCACAGAACTCCCCTCTCTTTCGGTCTGTAAACATCTTTCAGCATCCTGCGCATGCCTCCAAATACGCTGAGCTTAGGCGCTCACTGCCCTCCCGCTGCAATACACTTCAGCTCTGCAAGAACCAAAAAGTGCGCGTCAGCTGTCGATACGGACTAGCGTCAAGAAACTGCAACACGCACTCGGCATAAAGAGTAGTAGTAGTAGAAGTAGCAGTAGTAGTACTAGAAGTGGCCGTAGTATTAGTAATAATAATAATAATAATAATAATAATAGTAATAATAATAGTAATTACTAGAATTACGACAGTGATTTCAAATTAGTGATACTGGTGACAGGTAGTGACTATACAAAGCAGGATTTGACTAACAAAGATTGACAATTGATGATATCTCCCAAGTATTGCGCTCAACTGTTTCTAGACATTCATGGTGGTGTCTGTTTGTTCTATATGGCGTCTCCCTACCACTTTCGCGCAACGACGCTCTGAGCTTTTTTTTTTAGGGAATTAAGTAGTTAGAACCTGGGACCTGTTGCTGGTAAGGAGACACCAGACCACACATGACATGTAGAATTCAGAAGAGTTCAGTGAGACTAGCGATGATATAACCAAATACTTAATGATCTCAGCGTCAACTCCACTGCACTCCCTGTAAAAGAATCTTAATACTAACTAAATTTAGTGGAAGGGGTTCAAGGCTTTCCTATTTTTAGTTAGCTGGTAGAATAACGTCGATAAAGCAGTTAAGTTTACCATTGTAAATTTTATTCTACTCACAAAACATAGTTTATAAATTGCACTATTGATAAAATGAGATATTTTAATACAGGATGGTAAAAACCAACTGCGTTCAACAAAAATGTGAACGAATATTCCCTGAATGGGTTTCCAAGTTCTACAATGGATCGAAGGATGACCTATGCCATATCACATCTATAATCTAGGTTTAATTTAAGTTTCACAAAAGAGATAACTATCAAAATGGTCTACAGTGACCCTCAATTATCTTTAATTACTTATCTAACTTGTCGTAAATTACAGTGGCTGATGTGGCTTCTCAATAACTATATAAAGGAAAAATCATCGCGTTTCAGATTTTAACTTACATAGTAAATATGAATACCATGAGCTTCAAGTGACGATCGACGCTAGTAGTACGTAAAAAGGGGATTAACAGATGAGACTTCTGCAGTTCTGAGTGAAGCCTTATGAGCTCAAAAATGCGGCATCGCTTGCGTTCATTACCTTGTCGGAGTTCGTCAGGGGTGGCAGGCGGCACAGCTCCACGCACCTCACCGTCTCGGAAGCAACTCCCTCCTAATTACTCCTTACTACAATTTACCGATGTTTTCATCTGAACAACCAGGGTCTCAACGTTAACCTTAAGCTCCGCCTAAAAAAAATCGGTCTATCCAATGAGAAACGTTACACTTTTCGTGGTGGGGCAATGTTTTTAACGTTTGCAACGTAACAGAGAAGCAAAAAAGTCTCACGCTAAAACCTGCAGCTGGTGTGGTCCTTTTAGCGTTATCGTAAGATCTATACTGTTCTTCTGGAGGGCTCTATCTTTTAACATGGGCTGGGGTGTGGTCCTTGACGTACCTGAGACACGAAAAAGTCACACGCTAAAACGTGCGGGTGGTGAGCCCTAGTGGTTAGCTGGCGACGTGGGTGTCCAGTCCGTCCCTTATCGTAGGGCCTTCTAGCTTAACACGGTTCTGGTCTCGGCTTCTGTTCTCGTTTCTCCCCTCGGAACTGCGTCTGCCTCACGGTGGGAAGGTACGACATGCATTTAGGCATTCTTGTGTTAGTCTGTGGTATTCCATTGGCTCACTCGTTACACGTATTACTTTGGTTAATTTAATGTCACGATTTATTTGGAGCTATGTGACATACTACTAGATTTGCTTACTATGTCAGGGTTTTCATGGAAGTTGTTGGATTTGCCTGACACCTTATATGTTTGCTCGGCAGAAGAAACATCTATATCAGCTGCCGCAAGCCGTGCTGCAGTAGGCTTGTCAGACTCTACGCACACCACCAAAGGACGCTGAATTCTCATCGCGTCGCTGGATAGGTCACCGCATCTTCTTAAGCTGTCGCACTCAGAGTTCCGCCTCAGATCATCTTCAGATTACTCTCAGATCACACCAGGCGTACGGACGCCCATGCAGTGTGATCTTGACGAGCCTAGCAACCCACTAGTGCTACTACAACTGCTAGTCAATATTGAAAACCAGTACTACTGAAACAGAGAGAGAGAGAGAGAGAGAGAGAGAGAGAGAGAGAGAGAGAGAGAGAGAGAGAGAGAGCGACTCCAGAGAGAGGACGGGATACAAATTTACGGATCAGGATTAATAAAATGTTCCACGCTATTATGCCGTGGTCCAATTGATTTCACATTAAAGCCTGAGGTCTCGTCCCCATCTGCGGAGGTCATTTTCAAGGGGACTGGAACCTTTTTGAATGTCCGTTACTGCCAGGGTGCGAATCGCACATTAAAAAAAGCTAGGGTCATCTTCAGGTATTGCAATTCTTCTTATGTCCGTGCTTGCTGTGAAAATAGGACGAGGAATTCCGTCTTATGCAACACACATTTTCAGTTTCGTTTGTACAGAAACCAGTTGGCAGTCATAAGAGTCGAGGGGCATGAAAGGGAAGCAGTGGTTGGGAAAGGAGTGAGACAGGGTTGTACCTCTCCCCGATGTTATTCAATCTGTATACTGAGCAAGCAGTAAAGGAAACAAAAGAAAAATTTGGAGTAGGTATTAAAATTCATGGAGAAGAAGTAAAAACTTTGAGGTTCGCCGATGACATTGTAATTCTGTCAGAGACGGCAAAGGACTTGGAAGAACAGTTGAACGGAATGGACAGTGTCTTGAAAGGAGGGTATAAGAAAAGCATCAACAAAAGCAAAACGAGGATAATGGAATGTAGTCAAATTAAATCGGGTGATGCTGAGGGAATTAGATTAGGAAATGAGACACTTAAAGTACTAAAGGAGTTTTGCTATTTGGGAAGTAAAATAACTGATGATGGTTGAAGTAGAGAGGATATAAAATGTAGACTGGCAATGGCAAGGAAAGCGTTTCTGAAGAAGAGAAATTTGTTAACATCGAATATAGATTTATGTATCAGGAAGTCGTTTCTGAAAGTATTTGTTTGGAGTGTAGCCATGTATGGAAGTGAAACATGGACGATAACTAGTTAGGACAAGAAGAGAATAGAAGCTTTCGAAATGTGGTGCTACAGAATAATGCTGAAGATAAGGTGGGTAGATCACGTAACCAATGAGGAGGTATTGAATAGGATTGGGGAGAAGAGAAGTTTGTAGCACAACTTGACTAGAAGAAGGGATCGGTTGGTAGGACATGTTTTGAGGCATCAAGGGATCACAAATTTAACATTGGAGGGCAGCGTGGAGGGTAAATATCGTAGAGGGAGACCAAGAGATGAATACACTAAGCAGATTCAGAAGGATGTAGGTTTCAGTAGGTACTGGGAGATGAAGAAGCTTGCACAGGATAGAGTAGCATGGAGAGCTGCATCAAACCAGTCTCAGGACTGACAACAACAACATTTACGAAAATGAAACTGAGAAGGTGTACTGCATAAGTCAGAATTCCTCGTCCTAAAGCTACGATCCCCCCTGAAAGTGTACTCCGTAGATAAGGACGAAACGTCAGATTTTTATGTGAACTCTATTCGACCACGATATACCAGCCCGGAACATTTTATTAACTGTGATATTTCCGACCGTGATAGTTTAAATTTTACAAAGTTACGTATGTTTTATATCGAATATATTTCATGCAGCAAGGGCGTTTAGTAACTAATGTAACATAGTTTTTTCCTCGGACAGTTTTGGTTGAAGAAGTGCGGAATTTGTTGTGGAGCATTGTGGAATATTCCCACTTCAGTCCCTCTAGTTTTATGAAATACCGATATGTGGCCTTCACAATGGCGTCTGCAATGTAGGTGCATTCTAACCAAAGAGCTGGCATTGAGTTTCATTTGGCGGAGAACCAGAGTATCGCAGATATTCGTAGGTGCTTGCAGGATGTCTAAGGAGACCTGGAAGTGAAGCATCGTGAGTCGTTGCGCGAGGCATCTAACATCTTCGCAACGAGGGCGCCCAATCCTGTTGGAACGTGCGAACTCTCTCACTCGAGAGGTGATCGACTGATCATAATCAAACACTTCGCTACACAACTGGACGTCTCTGTCGGTAGTGCTGACACACTCGTTGACCAGATGGGGTACTCAAAGGTGTGTGCGAACTGGGTTCCTTGCCATCTAACAGACGACCACAAAGAGAAACGAAACACGGTGTGTGAGGAATTTATTGTGCCTTACGAGGCTGCTCATAACAACTTTTTATCGAACATCGTCACAGGTGATGAAACAAGGGTCCATAACTTCGAACCGGATACAAAACGGCAATTCATGGGACAACGCCATACTGGAGGGGTTATTCTGTTTGATGGCCTCCCTCGTGGTGCAGCGATCAATTCTTAAGTTTGTTGTGCTGCCCTCAGAAATGGTCACTACAAAAATGCAAACGAACTTTTCCTTCTCCATAAAAACGCAAGGCCTCACTTAAATCTGCGCACCCCAGAGATGCTCACGAAACTTCATTGAACTGTTCTTCCTCATCCATCCTACAGCTCGGATCTCAAACCTTCTTTCATCTGTTGGATCCAGTGGGAAGCAGTACGTGGATGATGGGACGGTTATTGATGCAGCAAGATTTTGGCTCCGACGTCGGCCAATAGAATGGTACCATGTGGGCTCTCTGGCCCTCCAAGTAAGGTGACATAAGGCCGTCACTTTAAACGGAGATTATATTGAAAAATAGGGTTCTGCAAACAAAAGGGTGTATTGGAATGAAACCAGCCTGCTTTTAGAAAAAAAGTCGTTACTTATTGAACGCCCCTCCTAAATAACGACAAAGTTCAACAGGAGCACAGGACACGGAGGGAAACATAGAAATCTTGAAAGACATCTGCAAGTGGAATTCTTTTGGCACTGCATCTATGCCAACTAGATGACTTCCAGGTAAAATTGGCTGTTTTGACACGAAGTAATATCAAGTGGTGAGAATACATATTTGGTACTGAGTCATACTCTCACACTAAAGTGTTTTAAACATCTCTTTGAGCGGTTAAGTATCCACTGTTAGGTTTTAAGTCACAATGAAATCACCGATACTTATTTAAAAACTGATAATGAATTCTCAGTGTCCGCAGTGAAGTGTTCGTAAACTTCACTATGTTGGTGAGACTGAGCACTGTAGACCTATACTGTAACATCAAGGGTCTCCAGGGATGAACGTATACTGACCTCTGTGGCTTACAGGATTAGCTAGTATCCCAACTGAGATCTGAGAACTGTCGGTAATCTAGGAGACATTGTAGTTTAAGCTAAATAAAGATTTTCAGAAAGTGAAAACTGTACGTTGAACTGCTTGATTCAAATGCATCTGATTCTACAGAGTAACAAATAAAGCGTTAGCATCTGTAGTCAAAGAGATATTAATTTCACGTAGGAGGTTAATTAATGCAAGTGTGTTCTGCCAGCCAGCGTGGGCCTGACATTTAAACAGGTGTCATCAACATATCATTTATCTACTATGCAGCAAAGCGGAGAGAAGAACGAACTAGCAGTTGCATCAGTCGTAAGCGATTGTGGTTACTTGTACCTGAGGAAATCGATAGGAATATCGCGGCATAAAAGCAAGAGAGGCAAAGCAATAATGAGCAGATGCCTATTTCATACATCTCCCCCCCTCCCCCCCCCACCCCCACCCCATAAAAAAGGAACAGTGCCATAAGAAAATAAAAGAAGACTCGAATCTCTATTTCACCAAAATCTGGAAACACAATTCGGAATTTCAATTTGATCCGATCACGAAAATTTGTTTCAGTGAACTCTCCGCCCTTGAATAAGACGCTCAGTTTTCATAACAAAATGTTCAATATGAAAGCGTTGCTAATTAAAAATTTAATGAAGGCCTTAAAATGGCTCTGAGCACTATGGGACTTAACATCTGTGGTCATCAGTCCCCTAGAACTTAGAACTACTTAAACCTAACTAACCTAAGGACATCACACACATCCATGCCCGAGGCAGGATTCTAACCTGCGACCGTAGCAGTCGCGCGGTTCCGGACTGAGCGCCTAGAACCGCTAGACCACCGCGGCCGGCAAGGCCTTAAAAGACTCAACTTATTCGAGACTTAATAAATGTCGAACATTGATCCACATCAGTGTTACTAATGTAAATCGATTTTTATGCAATACAGAAGACAGTATCGGCCTCTAAGGTATACCCGAAAGTTTCTGATGATCTTTGCATGCATATTAGTTGCTTATATGTACGAACATACAGATAGGGACCAATAAAACATAAAATCTGAATTACTTTTTATGAAGAGACAATGAGCAAGTTAGCTGCTAATCGCTATAGCTCATTGTTATCTTCCAAACCAAGTGAGCAATGAAATACTATACTATACATCGATTTCAGGGCGAGCAATAAAATACAAATTCCATTATTTTTTTAGTGAACTAGTTGGAATCTTTTGAAAACTTTGTATCAATTTCACAAAGCGTTGAGTGCGTTCGTGCACTGCGATTTCGGTACATTTTGCTTTCCGTTACATCCTTTGGAGTGTTAATCAACCTGCAGCACAACTTTAAGCTGTCAGGACATAACTGTAGGTTTTCAAAAAGCCCTTTTCTCCTTGTTATGAGCTCAGAATTGCTTTAGGTCCATTTAATGGTGCAATAGGATTATAAATCAGTAAAATACATGGAAAGGATGTTCAAAATTGTCTTTGTATGGCTGTTTAAGTCCACATGGTTTTGGAATGTTAAAGATACTGAAAAGTGGGACTAATTGGTCGTGTAAACGGATGTTCATATATATTTTTATCTCGCTACCCATTTGGATTTATCTTTTTCGATCATTTCCTAAATCACAACAGATAAATGATCGAATTGTTGGTAATTTTATGTCAAGGCCAACAAAAATAAACTTTTTACTTGTTATTAAAGTTTGTAATAGAAAGTAACTTTTTATGCTAGTTTTCTTTCTTCCGGTTTGACCAACTAGGGACCAAATGACTATTTCAGTTCCTTCCCATTTGCTCTTTCCTTTTCCTCCAGTAATCCTTCATGTACTGCGAGCACTGGAGTCGCCCGCTGAGGGAAGAGCGACCGTCAGAAATTAAAATTGTGGAGCGGCCACAAGCCGCATGTATGATTGGCTTTCAATAAGTACTGCAACACATTATTTTCTAGGCCAATTTCTGTCGAAAAAATCCGGAATTTTTTGTGCGACAACGTGGATTATTCCGACCTCAGTTCCTACAATTTAATGGAGTTCCAACAGGTTTCGGCGCTATACGCAGCCTACAAAATCACATCTGTAAAGGAGCTGCATTCCAAGCACAGAGCTGTCACCGTCACACGAGAGCATCGTAGGTATTCACAGGCCCTTGGAGAATGTCTACGGCAACTTGGTAGTGAACAAACGCACGGTGAGTCGTCGTGCGAGGCGTCTGTCATCGCCGCAAAATGGTCCCGCAAACCTGTCCAGTCTCGTCCGTGCCGGACAGCCGCACACAGTTGTGACTCCTGCAGTGGAACTTGCAGACACTCTCATTCGAGGTGACGGATGGATCACAACCAAACACTTCGCTCATCAACCACACGTCTTGGTTGGTAGTGCTGACATATTCGTCCACCAGTTGGGCTACTCAAAGACCCCACCCCCTCCCTCCGCCAGCTGGTTCCTCGCCGTCTAACAGAAGACCATAAACAGAAGGAACACCCCAGCGGAGTTGATTGCCTCGAACGAGGCTGATAGTAACAACTTTTTTCTATCATCGCCACAGGCGATGGAAGACGGGTTCATCACTTCGAAGCGGAAACAAATCGACAATCCATGAAGAGACGCCATGCCACCTCTCCTGCGAAGGGAAACTTCAAACCGGCACCCGCAGCGGGTAAAGTCATCTTCTATGACTCTGAAGGGGATATTCTGTTTGACGGCCTCCCTCATGGTGCAGTGATCAACTCGGAAATGTGTTGTACTACCATCAGGAGACTGAAGATACGACTTCAGCCTGTTCGTCGCCACAGAAATGCAAACGAACTTTTCCTTCTCCACGACAAGACAAGGCCTCGTACAAGTCTACCCACCCGAGAAAAGCTCACAATACGTCATTGGGTTGTTCTTACTCATGCACCCTGCAGCCTGGTTCAGACATTCCGACTTCGAATTGTCTCGTCCAATGATGGATGCACTCTGCGGGACGCAGTTCTTGGATGAAGGATATTGATGCAGCTAGACATTGTCTGTGACGTCGACCAGTACACTGGAACCGTGTCATACAAACTCTCCCAGTAAGGTGACGTAAGGCCCTCACGATGAACACAGATCATGCTGAAAACTAGAATTTGATAGCTGTAAATGGGGTGAATAATATGGTGCCCTGCAATCCTGATAAACAACAACATGTTTTCAGAAAAAAATGTGTTCCGTTAACTATTGACTGCCCCTCGTAACTTTCTGCTACTGTCGTGTTCTGCTCGTCAGACGTATCTTCAGATATTTAGTAACCAACGACTATACGCTGAATACACCTGACTGCGTCTGACACATGTCGGTATACAGCCAGATGTGCTCTCTGATCAAAAGTATCCTGACACCTATTATTGTTGTTGCGGTCATCAGTCCTGAGAATTGTTTGATGCAGCTCTCCATGCTAGTCTATCCTGTGCAAGCTTCTTCATCTCCCAGTACCTACTGCAACCTACATCCTTCTGAATCTGCTTAGAATATTCATCTCTTGGTCTCCCTCTACGATTATTGCCCTCCACGCTGTCCTCTAGCCATCCCTGCTTAGCTATTTTGCATTTCCTACCGATCTCACCTTTGAGACGTTTGTATTCTTTTCTGCCTGTTTCATTTACTACATTCTTATATTTTCTCCTTTCATCAATTAAATTCAATATTTATTCTGTTACCGAAGGATTTCTACTAGCCCTCGTCTTTTAACCTACTTGATCCTCTGCTGCCTTCACTATTTCATCCCTCAAAGCTACCCATTCTTCTTCTACTGTATTTCTTTCCCACATTCCTGTCAATTGTTCCATTATGCTCTCACTGAAACTCTGTACAACCTCTGGTTTGGTCAGTTTATCCAGGCCCCATCTCCTTAAATTCTCACCTTTTTGCAGTTTCTTCAGTTTTAATCTACAGTTCACAACCAATAGATTGTGGCCAGAGTCTACATCTGCCTCTGGAAATGTCTTAGAATTGAAGACCTGATTCCTAAATCTCTGTCTTACCATTATATAATCTATCTGATACCTTCTAATATCTCCAGGATTCTTCCGTGTATACAACCTTCCTTCATGATTCTTGAACCAAGTGTTAGCTATGATTAAGTTATGCTCTGTGCAAAATTCCACCAGGTGGCTTCCTCTTTCATTTCTTACCCCCTCTCCATATTCACCTACTACGTTTCCTTCTCTTCCTTTCCCTACAATTAAATTCCAGTCACCCATGACTATTAAATTTTCGTCTCCCTTCATTACCTGCATAATCTGTTTTATCTCATCATACATTTCATCAATTTCTTCTTCATTTGCAGAGCTAGTTGGCATATAAACTTGTACTACTGTAGTAGACGGGGGCTTCTTGTCTATCTTGGCCACAGTAATTCGTTCACTATGCTGTTTGTAGTAGCTTACCCGCACTCATATTTTTTTATTCATTATTAAACCTGCTCCAGAATTATCCCTATTTGGTTTTGTATTTATAAGCTCTGTATTCACCTGACCAATAGTCTTCTTCCTCCTAACACCGAACTTCACTAATTCCCACTATATCTAACTTTAGCCTATCCATGTCCCTTTTTAAAATTTCTAATCTACCTGCCCGATTAAGTTATCTGACATTCCACGCTCCGATTCGTAGAACACCAGTTTTCTTTCTCCTGATAACGACGTCCTCTTGAATAGTCCCCGCCCGGAGATCCGAATGGAGGACCATTTTACCTTCGGAGTATTTTACCCAAGGGGACACCATCATCATTTAACCATACAGTAAAGCTGCATGCTCTCGGGTAAAATTATGGCTGTAGTTTCCCCTTGCTTTCAGCAAGGTCGTTTTGGTTAGTCTTACAAGGCCAGATGAGTCAATAATCCAGACTGTTGCCCCTGCAACTACTGAAAAGGCTGCTGCCCCTCTTCAGGAACTACACGTTTGTCTGGCCTCTCAACAGATACCCCTCCTTTGTGGTTGCACCTGCGGTACGGCTATCTGTACCGCTGAGGCACGGAAGCCTCCCCAGCAACGGCAAGGTCGTAGGGTGACACCTATTAGTAATATTAATATGGGATGTCATCATCCTTCGCCTTAGCTTGACCTCTGCTGGGGAGGGGTTATCATAAGGTGTGTGAATGTCTGTAGAAGAATGGCAGCCCATTCCACTGCCCAGTAGCGCCAGCCTCTGCAACACCTTAAGCGTCTCTTAGCATCGACTGCAGAAACTTGTGTCATACGAGAAACTGCTCGACCATTGTACCCCACTGTCAAATTCCTAAGCACAGTCATTGTGCTAGATGGGATGCTAGCAGCACTATGAAATTCACGAGTGATTCCTTCCCTTGACTTTGTGCTATTTTACAACCTTCCCCAAAGCTCGATAGTCCCTGCCCTTCGGACCTGAGGTCTGCCTGATCGTGGTTTAGTTGTGTTTGTTCCTTAACGTTTCCTATTCACCGCCTCACCGTGAAGCTGGACAGAGTCAGAACTGTTGATTGATCCCTGTTGGGTTACCATGCGACACCCAACGACTTGTACATGTTCGTAGTTCCTGACCTCTCTGGAGCTAGCCATTTTGCTGTCATTGCTTGTCCTCTGGGAACACAATACTGTCCCTTCTGATTTTGTATTGGCGGGTCCGATTATCGTGGCATCTAGTGGCCTTTCTCGCGTAACGTAGGGGTCTCCTATTACCTTTTATTGGGTAACGTATATTTAACTTGTAGTTGTTGGCTACTAAATTTCTGAAGATGTCGGGATCTGACAAGTGAAACACTTCATAAAGTTATATACGATTTATGGCTGCTACACAATATTTATTTCTTTAATTTTTTTAACTATGTCTCATTTTCTTTCTTTAGACAATTTTACATCTGTTTCGCTTGCCCCTTCCGCCTTGGAACTCTTCCAAATTTAACACTTTCCTTTTTAATATATCTCTGTTTTTTGTTCTTCCAGCTTTTATGATTTGTATTTCTTAATCTATTTTAACTTCTGCAATGCAGCTTGTCGATAATATATTTTCCCAGAGTTATTAGAATACTTTTTTTTAAAATAAATACAGTTTCGGTTCCAGAATAGTTTTTATTAATACTAGTTACGTGTTTCGCTTTTGTGAGGTATATGTATATGTAATGTAGCAAAAGGAACTTCATTGGGCAATTAACACAACAGGGCATGAAATAAGAATAAAAACCTTTTGAATATTCTTTTCCGTTCCAAGAAGACGCCTTATCCAGACGATTTTTATTGTTCTTTTTTGCCCTGTTGTGGCAGCTGATTACTGAAGTTTATTCTACTACATTTTTAAGTAATATGATGATACCCCACAAGGGCGAAATGCGTAATGGGTACTAATGAACGCAGCTTGGCAACAGAGACTGCCTCCACCCAAAAAATATCATATCTGTTGCTGTACCAGACAGCCAACGATGGATTGGAACCAGTATTACTTGAATATTTGTCTTGGCAGCCTATTGTCATTCATCCTCTGTAAATGTCAAATAGGTCTCTCTCTTTTTATTTCTGTTTTTTCTGTTTTTTTCATGTATCTCGTCACTGTATCTTAATTTACATATCTTCTGTGCTTCCTATCGGACCTAAAAGTTTCCTCCTTTAGACATTCTTATTTCACTACCGTATAGTGATGCATTATTTTTGTATTTCTTATAGTACTGTATTAATAGCTCTATTATTCTGTATACCATTACATTTTGTGTATCCTTTCGCAAAGACAGATTTTTCTTGTATTATCTTCTCCAGATAATTGTACTTACTGAAATTACCTGTTTGAGGAATTGCTGTAATGGTAGATTATTTCTTTATTTCATTTTACTGGTAAATCTGGTTTTCACTATAGGTCTACTGCCCATTTGTTTAAGAGATTGACATGCATTTACGTATCTCCTAGATTTTCAGATAGTAGACAGAAATTGCCAGCAAATACGAAGCAGTTTACGTTGATAGCTTGTTCGTTTCTTACCAGTTTTATTGGTGATAATATACAATTTTTAAAAATTTTTAGTTCGTTATTCTCACTATTTTTATAATAAACAGCTGAAAGGGAATGGAGATAAGCCATCACCTAGTCTGTAACTGTAATTAATTTTGTAGGGCTTAGAAATTTTGCTTATGTACTTTGCATTTGAGACTGTGTTAGTTTTTCGAGGATTAGAGTTGCCAATGATTATTATTATTATTATTATTATTATTATTATTATTTTAGGATTCGCAGTCTTTTATTTCAGTACTTAGCCACGAAGGGTTCTTGCGTTATTGACGACGAGGTCCAATATATAAACATTGAACAGATGAACAATTGTCTCTTTCATACCGGTAATTTTACTGTGCACTGTGCTAGCACGAGCAGAAGCAAAGATAAAAAAAACCTGGAAGAGAATCGGTTTTCAGTTTCCTGTTTACTCGTCCAGATTTAGTTCCTCCGCAACAGGCCAGTTCAGCGCTAAGGAGACATTTTAGAGTGTTCACAGCCAACTTTTCCTTCCGAAACACTGTTCTAACTGATAATGATTTCGACACCGACATGAAATTAAATTTTAACCATCTCCTCTTATTTTGCAGCGACCTGCGTATTTCCTGCGAAATTTCCATTAGTTCCAGTGACGCATAAATGCAGCCATTCTCACATCAATTATTAAATATCTGCATTCCCATTCCAATAATTACTGAATTCAGTAATTAATTAATTTTGGAGCATTACTTTGAATAACTCATTAACAATAATTTAGCTACATCCGTCGACGTTCTTGATAAGGCAGTGCCAATGCAAACAAAAACACTGTTTTGTCTTTTACGTACAGTGAAATTAATTTATTTACAAAATTATATTCAAACATACAATAATTAAGGACGCAACCTGACTGCTATTCTGTTATTGAATTTTCAATATAGATGTGTTAATGGCTAATGCAATATTCACCATGCCGTTGTAGTAGTACATCCCAGCAAAATTTCCTCTTATTTACTCTAATTATTTTTGAGGAAGGTAATAGTACTGACGTTTACTGCAACTCAAAAAAGAACTAAAAGCACTAACTTTAATCTTTAGAACTACGTTAAAAAATAGAAAGTATGCGAATTAGGAATTTGCGCGCCAGTGGGACGATACCTGATCAAATGATACTTAATAATCTTAAATGAAGACAAAAGCACAGTTTCACTTCCCTAGAAGAACGAGCGTATAACTGGACGACCAATAACGTTAGGCAAACCATTCTGACCACATGTGTACGAAGAAACTGGATAGTGTACGAAATACCTCCTCTTCTTTGTGACTAGCCTACACCAGGAAAAGGCAGAAAATGCCTAGGAACCATAGATGTATACTGTGTCTAACAAACAAGTGCAAGTTCACGTGAAACACTTTCATTTTTACTTTGTGCGTACTTTATTAGACAGTAAATTAATTAAATACGGTGAACTGAAATCGAATATAGATTCTTTTTTTTACGTTTCTTGAGAAGCTATTAATCACAAACTGGAATGTGTGGTGGGTGTAGAAATCTTTAAAAACTGCCATACAAACAGAGTAGTTTACATGGTTAACCGTTTCAGTGAGGAATGCTTATAATTTGCAGCCCAGTCACAATCTCCTTAGCATTGCAACTGTAGGAGCATAATCGGGTAAGACATAATGAAGCCAACATACGTTTCCAATCGGAATCAAATGCAAAGGAGTGTGTGGGTCGTTATAAAGACTAATTGAGGGCCCAGTAATATGAAAAAAGAAATTGACTTTGATTGGGAAAACTGGGACATCCAATATTAAAGTCAGAATTGGACAGAGCTTTGTAAAAGGTGATCGAAGGAGGAAGACGGATGGTTTCTTGTGGAATAGGTAAGATCATTGGAAGAAACTGGCAAACAAACGATTATTCTACTTAATGTGTAGAATATACACTATGTGATCAAAAGTATCCGGACGCCTGGCGAAAATGACTTACAAATTTGTGGCGCCCTCCATCGGTAATGCTGGATTTCAATATGGTGTTGGCCCACCCTTAGCCTTGATGACAGCTTCCACTCTCGCAGTCATACGTTCAATAAGTTTCTGGAAGGTTTGTTGGTGAATGGGAGCCCATTCTTCACGGAGTGCTGCACTGAGGAGAGGTATCGATGTCGGTCGGTGAGGCCTGGCACGAAGTCAGTGTTCCAAAACATCGCAGAGGTGTTCTTTAGGATTCGGGTCAGGACTCTGTGCAATCCAGTCCATTACAGGGATGTTGTTGTCTTGTAACCATTCCGCCACAGGCCGCTTATTATGCACAGGTGCTCGATCGTGTTGAAATAAGCAATCGTCATCCCCGAATCGCTCTTCAGCAATGGAAAGCAAGAAGGTGCTTAAAACATCAATGTAGGTCTGTGCTGTGATACTGCCACGCAAAACAACATGCAAGCCTCCTGCGTGAAAAACAAGACCACACCGTAACACCACCGCCTCCGATTTTACTGTTGGTACTACACACGCTGGCAGATGACGTTCACCTGGCATTCGCCCTACTCACACCCTGCCATCATTGTGTATCGGGACCCGTAATTCCACACAACTTTTTTCCACCATACGAACGTTCAGGGTGTCCGCTCTTTACACCGAGTGAGGCGTCGTTTGGCATTGACCGGCGTGATGTGTGGCTTATGAGCAGTGGCTCGACCAGGAAATCCAAGTTGTCTCACCTCCCGCCTAACTGACAGTACTTGCAACGAATCCTGATCCAGTTTGTAACTCCTGTGTGATGGTCTGGATAGATGTCTGCCTATTAGACATTACGACCCGCTTCAACTGTTGGCGGTCATTGTCAGTCAACAGACGAGGTCGGACTGTACGCTTTTGTGCTGTACGTGTCCCTTCACGTTTCCACTTCACCATCACATCGAAAACAGAGGACCTAGGGATGTTTAGGAGTGTGGAAATCTCGCGTATAGACGTGTGACACAATTGACACCCAATCACCTCACCACGGGCGAAGTCCGTGAGTTCTGCCGAGCGGCTCATTCTGCTCTCTCACTATGTGTAATGTCTACTGAGATTGATATGGAGTACCTGGGAGAAGATGGCAGCAAAATGCACCTAATATGACAAATGTATGTTTTTGGGGATATCCAGATACTTCTGGTTACATAGTGTATGAAGCTGTTTGTTACGGAATTTTTCTTTTGTTGATTATTTATTTTCTCTTTCATTTACGCCAGAATTCTTTTACGTCATATATAAACTTACTTACAAAATGCTGTACATGTATATTTTCCGTTGTCTGAATGCTATGCAATGAGAGAGAAATATATATCTAGAATAAAAACGGGCAGCTGAAAAAAGTGGAGCGATGATATGAGAATTTGTGGACATCGAATGTATGAAAACGGCGGTCTGAACGAGACAGTAATTAATATTCTGTGAAAAACTATTTATAGATGGAGTAAACAGTGATAAAGTTGTCGAGATTCTGCAAGCGATTTATGACCATAGAGGAACCTTAGGGTGAGCTGTGAGTGACGGAATAATGAGGCTTTGTTCTGATTCACAGCGAGGAATGACTGATTACTAAAAAACAGTTTTGTACGGGAATAGCACATGGAATTGTTTTGTGTGTAAACATTTTATGAAAGGAAAAAGCAGTACTGACCTTTTTAAAAAAAATGTGACCCACAACTGTTTTAATAGTCTTTTCCTATTGCTGTTTTCGGTATTGTACTATCATTTGGCATCTGTATCCAGCCACACAAATGTAGAAATGTAAAGAAGTGCAGAAAAGTAGTTAATTTTATGTAGGTGAAATGTAAAGTAATGCTCACAAAAAGATCGAATATTAAACTTCCTGGCAGATTAAAACTGTGTGCCGCACCGAGACTTGAACTCGGGATCTTTGCCTTTCGCGAGCATCTGCTCTACCAACTGAGTTACACTCCGCTGCTGAGGGGAAATCTCATTCTGGAAACATCCCCCAGACTGTGGCTAAGCCATGTCTCCGCAATATCCTTTCTTTCAGGAGTGCTGGTTCTGCATGGTTCGCAGAGAACTACTGTAAAGTTTGGAAGGTAGGAGACGATATACTGACAGAAGTAAAGCTGCGACGACGGGGCGCGAGTCGTGCTTGGGTAGCTCAGTTGGTAGGGCACTTGCCCGCGAAAGGCAAAGGTCCCGAGTTCGAGTCTCGCTCCGGCACACAGTTTTAATCTGGCAGGAAGTTTCATATCAGCGCACACTCTGCTGCAGAGTGAAAATGTCATTCTAGATCGAATATTAACTACAGGTCGTAATTTACCACCCTATCTACGTTTCTAGTTTCTCTTATGACCCAAGGCGAATCAATCGCGCTCGACCAAGGGCCGTGTCATACGCTACCACGGACGTTACTGGATTCAGTATGGAGAGATACGCGGTCAGCACACCACTCTCCCGGTTGTTGTCGGGTTTCCTGACCTTAGAACCGCTACTGATCGGACGAACAGCTCATCAGTGGGCTCAATGAAAGTGAGAACACCCTGTATCAGTTCTCTCACGAAAGAAAAATCCCCGACAGTGCTGGGAACCGAACCTGGATCCTCCCAGTGGCACTCAGCCGTGCTCATTACTCATTCATGGATCTTGCCGTTGGTGGAATGGTTTGCTTACCTCACCGATACAGATAGCCGTACAGTACATGCAACAGCAGTGGAAGGGTATCTGTTGAGGACAAAGACAAACATGTGGTTTTTGAAGAGTGACAGCAGCCTTTTTTGTAGTTGCAAGTGCAACAGTCTGGTTGATTGATTGATTTGGCCTTAACATCAACCTATATGACCTTGCCGTGCTAGTACTGTGAACGATTGACAGCAAGTGGAAACTACAGCCGTAAGTTTTGCCGAGAGGATGCAGGCCTTCTGCACAGTTAAAAGACGATGGCAACTTCTTGGGTAAAATATTTTAGAGGTAAAATAGCCAAACATTCGCATCTGTGGGTGAGGACTACTCAGAAGGATGTCATCATCGGGAGAAATAGAGCTGGCTCTTTGTGGGACCAAGCGTGAATTGTTAGCTCACTTAATCAGATTAGTATATTAGAAAATTTAAAAAAGGAAATGGATAGTTTGAAGTTGCATATAGTGCGAATTAACGAAGCTCGGTGGTAGGAGGAACAAGACTTCTGGTCAGGCGAATACAGGGATGTTGTTGTTGTTGTTGTTGTTGTTATTGTGGTCTTCAGTCCTGAGACTGGTTTGATGCAGCTCTCCATGCTACTCTATCCTGTGCAAGCTTCTTCATCTCCCAGTACCTACTGCAACGTATTTCCTTCTGAATCTGCTTACTGTATTCATCTCTTGGTCTCCCTCTACGATTTTTACCCTCCACGGTGCCCTACAATACTAAATTGGTGATCCCTTGATGCCTCAAAACATGTCCTACCAACCGATCCCTTCTTCTGGTCAAGTTGTGCCACAAACTTTTCTTCTCCCCAATCCTATTCAGTACTTCCTCATTAGATATGTAATCTACCCATCTAATCTTCAGCATTCTTCTGTAGCACCACATTTCGAAAGCATCTATTCTCTTCTTGTCCAAGCTATTTATCGTCCATGTTTCACTTCCATACATGGCTACACTCCATACAAATACTTTCAGAAATGACTTCCTGACACTTAAATCTATACTCGATGTTAACAAATTTCTCTTCTTCAGAAACGCTTTCCTTGCCATTGCCAGTCTACATTTTATATCCTCTCTACTTCGACCAGCATCAGTTATTTTGCTCCCCAAATAGCAAAACTCCTTTACTACGTTAAGTGTCTCATTTCCTAATCTAATTCCCTCAGCAGCACCCGACTTAATTCGACTACATTCCATTATCCTCGTTTTGCTTTTGTTGATGTTCATCTTATATCCTCCTTTCAAGACACTATCCATTCCATTCAACTGCTCTTCCAAGTCCTTTGCTGTCTATGACAGAATTACGATATCATCGGCGAACCTCAAAGTTTTTATTTCTTCTCCATGGATTTTAATGCCTACCCAGAATTTTTCTTTTGTTTCCTTTACTGCTTGCTCTATATAGAGATTGAATAACATCGGGGAGAGGCTACAACCCTGTCTTACTCCCTTCCCAACAACTGCTTCCCTTTCATGTCCCTCGACTCGTATAACTGCCATCTGGTTTCTGTACAAATTGTAAATAGCCTTTCGCTCCCTGTATTTTACCCCTGCCACCTTTAGAATTTGGAACAGAGTATTCCAGTCAACATTGTCAAAAGCTTTCTCTAAGTCTACGAATGCTAGAAACGTAAGTTTGCCTTTCCTTAATCTTTCTTCTAAGATAAGTCGTAAGGCCAGTATTGCCTCACGTGTTCCAACATTTCTACGGAATCCAAACTGATCTTCCCCGAGGTCGGCTTCTACTAGTTTTTCCATTCGTCTGTAAATAATTCGTGTTAGTATATTGCAGCTGTGGCTTATTAAAGTGATTGTTCGGTAATTTTCACATCTGTCAACACCTGCTTTATTTGGGATTGGAATTATTTTATTCTTCTTGAAGTCTGCGGGTATTTCGCCTGTTTCATACATCTTGTTCACCAGATGGTAGAGTTTTGTCAGGACTGGCTCTCCCAAGGCCGTCAGTAGTTCCAATGGAATGTTGTCTACTCCGGGGGCCTTGTTTCGGCTCAGGTCTTTCAGTGCTCTGTCAAACTCTTCACGCAGTATCGTATCTCCCATTTCATCTTCATTCACATCCTCTTCCATTTCCATAATATTGTCCTCAAGTACATCGCCCTTGTATAGACCCTCTATATACTCCTTCCACCTTTCTGCTTTCCCTTCTTTGCTTAGAACTAAGTTTCCATCTGAGCTCTTGATGTTCATACAAGTGTTTCTCTTTTCTCCAAAGGTCTCTTTAATTTTCCTGTAGGCAGTATCTATCTTACCCCTAGTGAGATAAGCCTCTACATCCTTACATTTGTCCTCTAGCCATCCCTGCTTAGCCATTTTGCACTTCCTGTCGATCTTATTTTTGAGACGTTTGTATTCCTTTTTGCCTGCTTCATTTACTGCATTTTTATATTTTCTCCTTTCATCAATTAAATTCAATATTTCTTCTGTTGCCCAAGGATTTCTCCTAGCCCTCGTCTTTTTACCTACTTGATCCTATGCTGCCTTCTCTACTTCATCCCTCAAAGCTACCCATTCTTCTTCTACTGTATTTCTTTCCCCCATTCCTGTCAATTGTTCCTTTATGCTCTCCCTGAAACTCTGTACAACCTCTGGTTTAGTCAGTTTGTCCAGGTTCCATGTCCTTAAATTCCCACCTTTTTGCAGTTTCTCCAGTTTTAATCTACAGGTCATAACCAACAGAATGTGGTCAGAGTCCACATTTGCCCCTGGAAATGTCTTACAATTTAAAACCTGGTTTCTAAATCTCCGTTTTACCATTATATAATCTGACACCGTTTAGTATCTCCAGGGTTCTTACATGTGTTAGCTATGATTAAGTTGTGCTTTTTGCAAAATTGTACCAGGCGGCTTCCTCTTTCATTTCTTAGCCCCAATCCATATCCACCTACTACGTTTCCTTCTGTCCCTTTTCCTACACTTGAATTCCAGTCACCCATGACTATTAAATTTTCATCACCCTTTACTATCTGAATAATTTCTTTTATTTCACCATACATTTCTTCAATTTCTTCGTCATCTGCAGAGCTAGTTGGCATATAAACTTGTACTACTGTAGTAGGTGTGGGCTTCATATCTATCTTGGCCACAATAATGCGTTCACTATGCTGTTTGTAGTAGCTTACGTGCATTCCTATTTCCCTATTGATTATTAAACCTACTCCTGCATTACCCCTATTTGATTTTGTGTTTATAACCCTGTAGTCACCTGTCCAGAAGTCTTGTTCCTCCTGCCACCGAACTTCACTAATTCCCACTATATCTAACTTTAACCTGTCCATTTCCCTTTGTAGATTTTCTGACCTACCGGCCCGATTAAGGGGTCTGACATTCCACGGTCCGATCCGTAGAATGCCAGTTTTCTTTCTGCTGATAATGACATCCTCTTGAGTAGTCCCCGCCCGGAGATCCGAATGGGGGACTATTTTACATCCGGAATATTTTATCCAAGAGGTCGCCATCATCATTTAATCATACAGTAAAGCTGCATGCCCTCGGGAAAAATTACGGCCGTAGTTTCCCCTTGCTTTCAGCCGTTTGCAGTACCAGCACAGCAAGGCCGTTTTGGTTATCGTTACAAGGCCAGATCAGTCAATCATCCAGACTGTTGCCCTTGCAACTACTGAAAAGGCTGCTGCCCCTCTTCAGGAACCACACGTTTGTCTGGCCTCTCAACAGATACCCCTCCGTTGTGGTTGCACCTACTGTACGGCTATCTGTATCGCTGAGGCACGCAAGCCTCCCCACCAACGGCAAGGTCCATGTTTCATGGGGAAAGAATACAGGGATATAAATCCAAAATCAAATAGGAGTAACGCAGGAATAGGTTTAATAAAGAATGAGAAATCAACAATGCTACTATGAACAGCATAGTGAACGCATTTCATAGCCTAGATTGACACAAAGCCCACCACGGAAGTTCAAATGGTTCAAATGGCTCTGAGCACTATGGAACTTAACATCTGTGGTCATCAGTCCCCTAGAACTTAGAACTACTTAAACCTAACTAACCTAAAGACATCACACACATCCATGCCCAAGGCAGGATTCGAATCTGCGACCGTAGCGGTCACGCGGTTCCAGACTGCAGCGCCTAGAACCGCACGGCCACACATGCCGGCACCATAGAAGTTCATATGCCAGCTAGTTCTGCAGATGAAGAGATCAAAGAAATGTACGACGAGATAAAATAAATTATTTGGGTAGTTAAGAAAGGCAAAAATTGAATTGTGATGCAGGACTGGAATTCGGTAGTAGGAAAATGAAGATAAAGAAAAACAGAAGATTAAAAGTTAAACTATGAATCTATTTGTATGTAGGTTATTCGTAACAAATTGAACACTTCAAATAAATTACTTTAGTAGTTTTTTTTTCAAATATGACTGTTGACTCAATATTTTATCTGGGTGTTTAACAGTAATGGCGAATATTTGTGTTTCTACAAGTAAATTCATGCCCATTCCCCTAACTGGCTGTATATATTGTCTCCATTTGATCATCCACATTACTAAATGAGTGTGAGTTTTTAAATAAAGGCCTAAACTGATGAGCTGCTTTGGTAGGACTGTGCCATAAACCTGGTTTAACCTTTGTCCATGTCTATAGAAATTATCATGTTGTAGTCATTAGGCTTCATAAACACATAACTGATCATACATGTATTGCTTCTCAACACTATGTACCATTTTGAACCTAATTTATTGTCTGGTCAGAAGGACATAGTCACATTACTCATCTTGAACAACTCCCAAATAATTTCTGTAACTATCCCAAAAAAGTGGGAATTTCACATATTTATTTTTCTGTCATCTGTACAATGTGAAGTAATTTCTAGCATTTTAGTTTTTCTATTATCTTAATTTTCTTTTTATATAATCTGTTAAGTGAGAGTGCTTTGTAGCCGTTCTGCCACAGCGTATTTAGTTCAACAATGACAGTGCAAATCTGATTAATCAATCTGTCGTTTTATGTGTAATCACGTAAGTGGCTGTGGGGTTCCAGAAAATACTGGTGAAGCTTACCATCTTACAAATTCTTAGATTCAGGAAATTAATCCTTCCATTACCTTATTCTTCTACACCAAATTTTATAGAGAGATGTAAATCGCTAAACAAATAATGTTGCTTATGTACATCATTTGTGCCTCTTTCAAAAGAATGAGAGAGTGATTAACATAGAGTTTCCATTGTGTGATTATATTTCTAATTTCAGACTTCCTATTTAGGATTTTATGTTGATTGTCACCCATGAATATACTGCCAAAGGAGCCAGGTAAACAGCACTCTCGTGGCCAGAACTTGAGGTCACTTACAGATAACTCCAACTAACAGTGAAGTAATTCAGGCATAAAAGAATCATAACCAATTCCAGAAGCTCCATCGCTTGCGCCTGTGTCCCGCATTTCGCGCGGGGTTGGCGTGGTTAAATCGGATTGGACATGTGAATGTGAAGAGGTGGCCGGACGCCCTCCCCCCCCCCCCCCCCCCCCCACCGACGGAATCAGAGTATTCCATCTGTCCAGTGGAAATCATGGAAAAGTGCGGAAGTGTTTCAAATGTATGTGAGTCGTGAAACTGAGATGGGACGTGGGGACCAGCCCGGTACTCACCTACAGGGCTGTGGAAAACCGCCTAAAAACCTCATTCAGGCTGGCCAGCACACCGGCCCTCGTTGTTAATCCGACGGGCGGATTAGATCCGGGGCCGGCGCGCCTACCCGAGTCCAGGAAGCAGCGCGTTAGCGCTCTCGGCTAACCTGGCACGGCAGAAGCCCCATGAGTTTATGAATGTTAATTTTTTTATAATGTAATAAATTATGCTTAACAAGATCTATGTTCTTTTTAATTGGACATTAGTGTAAAACCTCATACTATTAAGTGAACAGAACTTACAATTTACAGAAATATTAATTCCTTTAATGTGAGATATTAGATCACTGTAATTTATAATCATGTAATTACCACCGAAAACATTGTTTTGGATAGTTATGTAATTTAGTTTTTGGCTAATAAGGTAAAGATGACCGTCTATGTAGTTGACTATTAGCTAGATGGATATTCCTGTACTCTATGTCGAGATCTAAGTCTAAGGGCAAATCTGGAAATTTGTGGTAGGTTCCTACGGGACCAGACAGCTGAGGTCATCAGTCCGTAGGCTTACACACTACTTAATCTAACTTTAACTTACGCTGAGGACGACACACACACCCATGCACGATGGAGGACTCGATCCTCCGACGGTGTGAACCTGCTAATGTTGTGTTCCACGCGGTGCTGAGTTGGAAGCCATTGTCCCGCTTGACCAGGTTATCACTGAGCCGAATCTCCACTGCCTCTGGTCCCAGAAACCATTCGCACTACAAAGTCCCTTGGTTTCTTCAAACTGAAACACATGTTCTTCACTGTGGCTGTGCCCCGCTACCGCGGATTTGTCCTTTTGTCCGAGGCAAACCGTTCTCACTTCAGAGATGCGTTGTGTGATGCAACGCTGCGTCTGTCCAATATATTGTTTTCCACATTGACAGGAAGTGCTTTAGACTCCCGGTGTTCTTAGACCAAAGTTGTCCTTCATTGAACCCAGCATATTTCTGATTTCTGCTGGAGAATGGAAGATGGTTTTTATCTTCTTCTTCCCCAGAATCCCAGCAATCATGGTCGTGTGCGGCCCAGCGTATGGGAGGAACGCCAGACCCTTGTTGCTCTCCTTTTCCTCAAGATCCTCCTCCTTGCTCATCTTGAGAGCGCATATAATTTGCGTTTCGGTGTAGCCAGTCTTTTGGAAGGTTTTCTTCTGGTGCTGAATCTCAGTAGATAAGCTGTCCTTGCCACATATGTCATTAGCTCTGCAGGCAAGGATGGTGAGCACGGATTTCCATCGTGCTGGGTGATGTCAGCTGTTAGCGTTGAGGTACAGGTCTGTGTGCGTAGGAAGGGATTTGTGTAGATGGGTGTCTGGTGCAGGGATGGGGTAAGAGTGGAGACGGTTGCGGTTCTGAACCAAGTCAAAGAAAGGAGGGAGAACGTTGGAGGGGAAGGGAGCTCTGACAAGGGGTTGGCAGAGGTTGCAGGCGGGGGAGGGCCAGGCAGAGTTCATGGCGTTTGATGATCTGTAGGGCGTGATAAAAGAAGGAGGAACTGAAGTCTATGCCCCTCTGGCATAGCAGAGGATGAGTCGGAGCAGGGCTTTATAGGTGTGGACGATTGTGGAAGATTGCAATCCCCAAGTTCGGCCAGTAATTTTTGGTCTGTTAAGGACTTCCTGTTGAAAGTTTAGTAGATGGGGCTTCGGTGATCAAGCGTTAGTCTGAGGTATTTTGGTGTGTTAGTTAACTGGACAGGACGCTCGTAGATAGTATGGGGCTCAAGTTGCGGGTTGTGTAGACTATAATAATTGCCTGGGTTTTGATAGGGTTGATTTTGAAGAGCCACTGGTTGCACCAGGAGGTAAAATGATTGAGATGGAGCTGGAGCGGTCGTTTAGATTTCTTGAGAGTGCAGTAGAGAGTGAAGAAAGTGGTGTCGTCAGCATACTGGAAGAGATGAACAAGAGAAGGATGCATACTGGAGGAGATGAAGAAGACGAGGGCACTTTAGCATATCGGCAGTACAGAGGACATACAGGACAGGAAAGAGGATAAAATTTTTGGGAACACTTGCAGTGGGATGGAAGATGGAGGAGTTGGTGTTGTCGATGGCGACGTAAGACGGGTGGAAAGAAGGTGATGAGAGTAAATAAATTATGAGAAGTGCATAGGTCAGGAGCTTAAAGAGGAGGATGGATTTACATACACAGCCATATTGCTTCTCAATAGGGAGACTGGTGGATTAGCGATTGTTGATTTGGTGGGCTTGCTGCTGAATAATGTACACGAGTTGATAATCGGAGAAAAAATTGGGATGAAAGCCCCAGTAGTGGACAGAAATTTTTAGATATTCCAGTATTTGTTTATGTACACGTCGGCATGAAATGGACTCAAAGATCTCCTTATAAACGGCCCCTGGGGCGCGTTTTATACGCGCCGATCCACCCAGCAGACAGTTTCAAGAATGCGACCAAGATGTAGGACCCCCACCATCTTCTGACAGCCCCTGTGTTCATCATGCCGCCCCTCTAATGCCAAAGTCCGGGGCTGCGTGCGTAACGATACACGAATTACCATCTATACAAATTTCTCAAATTCAGTTTTGATTTTTTGCATTGGTAACATTTGTCAATATTGCAAGCATCTGTCATAATATGGAAGCCATTATGGCATTTAGCTGTGTGAATGTTTATTACATCTATCAGAAACAGTGATAAGTAACTGAATGTGACAGACTGCTATTACACTATGCTGTAAGGTGTGCCACCACCTAGTGCCAAAGACTGTAAATAATTAACTACATACGCTATTGTGTTTCAGATAACATATGTTAATGAACAAGAATTTTGATACTTAAATTACGTCGTATATAAAACGAACAATTAAATTGGATTGCCAAAATACACACATAATTAATGGGAGAGTACCGACTGTATCGAAATAGCCGCTACAACACTTACGGGATTTATCGCTAGATAAGGAACACGTTTCGATCCCGCCTTTTCAGCAGTCTGTGTGAGGTAGGCAGTTTTGTGATAAGGAATGCACACGTTGGTGAGCAGACACGGTCTAAAACATGTAAAAATGCTCCTTTGGAATCGACAGTTATATTGCAGCTGTACACCATTGTGATGACTAAGTTTCTGCAAGTATTTGAAACCCACACTATGTAGCTGTAAAATGAACATCATAACTTACCTTGTAGATGGTGGCTGACTATTGATACAAAGGAAACGGCAGGTTGTATGGATTGTCCACTTCTGAATTGAACCAAATATTTAATTGATTACAACTGTGGACAAATATATTGTATTTACAACACAGGCACTAAAACAGTTCACTGAAGTGACTCTGCAGTGAAGTACACTCCTGGAAATGGAAAAAAGAACACATTGACACCGGTGTGTCAGACCCACCATACTTGCTCCGGACACTGCGAGAGGGCTGTACAAGCAATGATCACACCCACGGCACAGCGGACACACCAGGAACCGCGGTGTTGGCCGTCGAATGGCGCTAGCTGCGCAGCATTTGTGCACCGCCGCCGTCAGTGTCAGCCAGTTTGCCGTGGCATACGGAGCTCCATCGCAGTCTTTAACACTGGTAGCATGCCGCGACAGCGTGGACGTGAACCGTATGTGCAGTTGACGGACTTTGAGCGAGGGCGTATAGTGGGCATGCTGGAGGCCGGGTGGACGTACCGCCGAATTGCTCAACACGTGGGGCGTGAGGTCTCCACAGTACATCGATGTCGTCGCCAGTGGTCGGCGGAAGGTGCACGTGCCCGTCGACCTGGGACCGGACAGCAGCGACGCACGGATGCACGTCAAGACCGTAGGATCCTACGCAGTGCCGTAGGGGACCGCACCGCCACTTCCCAGCAAATTAGGGACACTGTTGCTCCTGGGGTATCGGTGAGGACCATTCGCAACCGTCTCCATGAAGCTGGGCTACGGTCCCGCACACCGTTAGGCCGTCTTCCGCTCACGCCCCAACATCGTGCAGCCCGCCTCCAGTGGTGTCGCGACAGGCGTGAATGGAGGGACGAATGGAGACGTGTCGTCTTCAGCGATGAGAGTCGCTTCTGCCTTGGTGCCAATGATGGTCGTATGCGTGTTTGGCGCCGTGCAGGTGAGCGCCACAATCAGGACTGCATACGACCGAGGAACACAGGGCCAACACCCGGCATCATGGTATGGGGAGCGATCTCCTACACTGGCCGTACACCTCTGGTGATCGTCGAGGGGACACTGAATAGTGCACGGTACATCCAAACCGTCATCGAACCCATCGTTCTACCATTCCTAGACCGGCAAGGTACTTGCTGTTCCAACAGGACAATGCACGTCCGCATGTATCCCGTGCCACCCAACGTGCTCTAGAAGGTGTAAGTCAAGTACCCTGGCCAGCGAGATCTCCGGATCTGTCCCCCATTGAGCATGTTTGGGACTGGATGAAGCGTCGTCTCACGCGGTCTGCACGTCCAGCACGAACGCTGGTCCAACTAAGGCGCCAGGTGGAAATGGCATGGCAAGCAGTTCCACAGGACTACATCCAGCATCTCTACGATCGTCTCCATGGGAGAATAGCAGCCTGCATTGCTGCGAAAGGTGGATATACACTGTACTAGTGCCGACATTGTGCATGCTCTGTTGCGTGTGTCTATGTGCCTGTGGTTCTGTCAGTGTGATCATGTGATGTATCTGACCCCAGGAATGTGTCAATAAAGTTTCCCCTTCCTGGGACAATGAATTCACGGTGTTCTTATTTCAGTTTCCAGGAGTGTATTTTTAAAGTGTTGTGCAATCAGCAAACATGTTCCTAGGGAGCTGGTATGTAACGTTAAGTTTCGGTTTTGTGTAGGTAATATCTTAAAAGCGAGGTGTTTTTATTTGAATAATTATCTGTTTAATCATTTCTGGTCTTACGTGTTGCATTATGTAAACAGTGAATGAATCCTGACCCTGTGTTCCATATGCGTAAGTATTTCTTGCTCAACTGCTGCTACAGTAGCACCTGGTAGAAGATCGAATTAATTTATCCTGAAACCAACTAATGCAGCATGAAGGGCATTCTCAACAGCTTTTAATTCATTATTCCAATACACCACATTATTCTCCACTGTTATGGTCGACGTCAGAGCGTACGCCTTGCTGCATAAATAACCTCACCACCATCAACGTTCTATTTCCCACAGAGTGCATCCTTCATTGGACCCAACAGATGTTAGTTAGAAGGTATGAGATCAAGGATGTAGGGTGGAAGAGGAAGAAGAGTACAATACAGTTTTGTGAGCTCCTCTCGGGTCAGCAGAAGTGTGTGTGGCCTTGCGCTGTCGTGGAGAAGGAGAAGTTCCATTACGTTTTTGCGGCTACGAACAAGCCGAAATCGTTTCTTCAATTTTCTGAGGGCAACACAATATACTTCAGAGTTGATCGTTGCTCCATGAAATAAGATACCAAACAGAATAACCCCTTCCGAACCCTTCAAGGCATTTGGCATGACATTACTGGCCGAGGAAGCGGCTTGGAACCTTTCCTCCGGAGGAGAGGTGTGGCACCACTCTATGGATGCCGTTTTGTTTCCGGTTCTAAGTGGTGAACTCATGTTTCATTGTCTGTGACGATCTTCAACAAAAACTTTCACAATCGACCTAGAAACGTGCACGCAGTTCCACGTATGGTCCTTCGTTGCTCTTTACATTCTTTTAAGCAGCGAGAAACTTAGCGGGTACACGCTACTGAGTACCCCACTGGTGGATGGGTGGGGCAGCAGTGCCAATAGAGACGTTCAGTCGTGCAACGAGGGGTTTGATGATTCGTCGATCACCACGTAAGAGTGTGTCTGCGCGCTCCAACATTGCAGGAGTCACAGCTGCGTGCGGCCAGTCGGTATGCGACTGATCACTTCAGCGCGACCATGTTTCTGTCATGACAGACACTTCACTCAGCGATTCATCGTGCTTTTGTCTCACTACGTGGAAAAAAACCTTCATCGTTCCTCTTGAGAACAAGGGCACTACAATATCGTATCCATCCGCAGATAGATCCAGGCAACGACTTTGAATTAAAGTATCGGCCCCGTACAGGAATTAGATAACGCTTGTACGAATACGGCTCGAAACGCAGGAAAGACGACATATGGAATTTCGCATATGGCCGTGAGTCGTTCATAGATAGTCAAAGCTACCGCTCGCGTAAAGTGGGATATCCGGGTTCGAATCACACTCCGGTATAAATTTTCATTGCCATCGTTCCCTTATAGAGATGATGATTGCTCGTAATTGCTACTGTGAATACATTTAATGCATTCCGTAACGCCGCAGTGACTGTTTCTTCGGACATGCATGTATGTCCGAATGCATCGTTATCTTGACAAAACATAAACTGAGCTATAAAGCCGACAGTCCGTACGCTTGTCTGACCCCTGTCATGAATTCAAACAGTTAAGACAGTTCCCAAAAAAAGTAACTTTTGATTTTTTGTTGGTGAGACTATCAGTCCCCCCTCTCGACTTTTTATTTCATTTTTTGAATTTTGGCATTCTTCAATACGTATAACAGTGTCCTTGTCCGTATTACGGAATAATACACATTTCTGGAATCAACAAATGTGATTACCGTGTGTTTAGCTTTGCGAATTTTGAGGGTGGTCTTAAGGTTTAGGATTTTTTTCTGCAAATGATCTTTTCTACATCTACATCTACATTTATACTCCGCAAGCCACCCAACGGTGTGAGCGTAGGGCACTTTACGTGCCACTGTCATTACCTCCCTTTCCTGTTCCAGTCGCGTATGGTTCGAGGGGAGAACGACTGTCTAAAAGCCTCCGTGCGCGCTCTAATGTCGCAGATTTTACATTCGTGATCTCCACGGGAGGTATAAGTAGGGGGAAGCAATATATTCGATACCTCATCTAGAAACGCACCCTCTCGCAAGCTACACCACGATGCAGAGTGCCTCTCTTGCAGAGTCTGCCACTTGAGTTTGTTAAACATCTCCGTAACGCTATCACGGTTACCAAATAAGCCTGTGACGAAATGCGCCGCTCTTCCTTGGATCTTCTCTATCTCCTCTGTCAACCCGATCTGGTACGGATCCCACACTGATGAGCAATACTCAAGTATAGGTCGAACGAGTGTTTTGTAAGCCACCTCCATTGTTGATGGACTACATTTTCTAAGGACTCTCCCAATGAATCTCAACCTGGTACCCGCCTTACCAACAATTAATTTTATATGATCATTCCACTTCAAATCGTTCCGCACGCATACTCCCAGATATTTTACAGAAGTAACTGCTACCAGTGTTTGTTCGGCTATCATATAATCATACAATAAAGGATCCTTCTTTCTATGTATTCGCAATACATTAGATTCGTCTACGTTAAGGGTCAGTAGCCACTCCCTGCACCAAGTGCCTATCCGCTGCAGATCTTCCTGCATTTCACTACAATTTTCTAATGCTACAACTTCTCAGTATACTACAGCATCATCGCGAAAAGCCGCATGGAACTTCCGACACTATCTACTAGGTCATTTATATAGATTGTGAAAAGCAATGGTCCCATAACACTCCCCTGTGGCACGCCAGAGGTTACTTTAACGTCTGTAGACATCTCTCCATTGCTAACAACATGCTGTGTTCTGTTTGCTAAAAACTCTTCAATCCAGCCACACAGCTGGTCTGATATTCCGTAGGCTCTTACTTTGTTTATCAGGCGACAGTGCGGAACTGTATCGAACGCCTTCCGGAAGTCAAGGAAAATAGCATCTACCTGGGAGCCTGTGCCTAATATTTTCTGGGTCTCATGAACAAATAAAGCGAGTTGGGTCTCACACGATCGCTGTTTCCGGAATCCATGTTGATTCCTACAGAGTAGATTGTGGGTTTCCAAAAACGACATGACACACGTGCAAAAAACATGTTCTAAAATTCTACAACAGGTCGACGTCAGAGATATAGGTCTACAGTTTTGCGCATCTGCTCGACGACCTTTCTTGAAGACTGGGACTACCTGTGCTCTTTTCCAATCATTTGGAACCTTCCGTTCCTCTAGAGACTTGCGGTACACGGCTGTTAGAAGGGGGACAAGTTCTTTCGGGTACTCTGTGTAGAATCGAATCGTTCTTCCGTCAGATCCAGTGGACTTTCCTCTGTTGAGTGATTCCAGTTGCTTTTCTATTCCTTGGACACTTATTTCGATGTAAGCAATTTTTCCTTTGTGCGAGGATTTAGAGAAGGAACTGCAGTGCGGTCTTCCTCTGTGAAACAGCTTTGGAAAAAGGAATTTAGTATTTCAGCTTTACGCGTGTCATTCACTGTTTCAATGCCATCATCATCCCAGAGTGTCTGGATGTGCTGTTTCGAGCCACTTACTGATTTAACGTAAGACCAGAACTTCCTAGGATTTTCTGTCAAGTCGGTACATAGAATTTTACTTTCGAATTCACTGAACGCTTCACGCATAGCCCTCCTTACGCTAACTTTGACATCTTTTAGCTTCTGTTTGTCTGAGAGGTTTTGGCTGCGTCTAAACTTGGAGTGACGCTCTCTTTGCTTTTGCAGTAGTTTCCTAACTATGTTGTTGTACCACGGTGGGTTTTTCCCGTCCCTCACTGTTTTACTCGGCACTTACCTGTCTAAAAACGCATTTTACGATTGCCTTGAATTTTTTCCATAAACACTCAACATTGTCAGTGTCAGAACTGAAATTTTCGTTTTGATCTGTTAGGTAGTCTGAAATTTGCCTTCTATTACTCTTGCTAAACAGATAAACCTTCCTTCCTTTTTTTATATTCCTATTAACTTCCATATTCAGGGATGCTGCAACGGCCTTATGATCACTGACTCCCTGTTCTGCACATACAGAGTCGAAAAGTTTGGGTCTGTTTGTTATCAGTAGGTCCAAGATGTTATCTCTACAAGTTGGTTCTCTGTTTAATTGCTCGAGGTAGTTTTCGGATAGTGCACTCGGTATAATGTCACTCGAAACTCTGTCCCTATCACCCGTCCTAAACATCTGAGTGTCCCAGTCTATATCTGGTAAATTGAAAACTCCACCTAAGACTATAAAATGCTGAGAAAATTTGTGTGAAATGTATTCCAAATTTTCTGTCAGCTGTTCTGCCATCAATGCTGCTGAGTCGGGAGGTCGGTAAAAGGAGCCAATTATTAACCTAGCTCCACCCATAATAATTAACAGAAACTATCCACTTCTACTTCCACTTCGCTACGTGATAAACTACTACTAACAGCGACGAACACGCCACCACCGGTTGCATGCAATCTATCTTTCTAGTCTGTACCTTTGTAAAAATTTCAGCAGAATTTATCTCTGGCTTCAGCCAGCTTTCTGTACCTATAACGATTTCAGCTTCGGTGCTTTCTATCAGCGCTTGAAGTTCCGGTACTTTACCAACGCAACATCGACAGTTTACAATTACAATACCGATTGCTGCTTGGTCCCCACATGTCCTGACTTTGCCCCGCACCAGTTGAGGCTGTTGCCCTTTCTGTACTTGCCCAAGGCCATCTAACCTAAAAAACCGCCCAGCCTACGCCACACAACCCCTGCTACCCGTGTAGCCGATTGTTGCGTGTAGTGGACTCCTGACCTATCCAGCGGAACCCGAAACCCCACCACCCTATAGCGCAAGTCGAGGAATCTGCAGCCCACACGGTCGCAGAACCGTCTCAGCCTCTGATTCAGACCCTCCACTCGGCTCTGTACCAAAGGTCCGCAGTCAGTCCTGTTGACGAAGCTGCAGATGGTGAGCTCTTTCATCCCGCTAGCGAGACTGGCAGTCTTCACCAAATCAGATAGCCGCCGGAAGCCAGAGAGGATTTCCTCCGATCCATAGCGACAAACATCATTGGTGCCGACATGAGCGACCACCTGCAGATGGGTGCACCCTGTACCCTTTATGGCATCGGGTAGGACCCTTTCCGCATCTGGAATGAGTCCCCCTGGTATGCACACGGAGTACACATTGGCTTTCTTCCCCCCTTTTGCTGCCATATCCCTAAGGGGTCCCATTACGCGCCTGACGCAGGAGCTCCCAGCTACCAGTAAGCCCATCCTCTGCGACTGCCCCGATCTTGTAGATTGAGGGGCAATCTCTGGAACAGGACAAGCAGCCATGTCAGGCCGAAGATCAGTATCAGCCCGAGACAGAGCCTGAAACCGGTTCGTCAAACTGGAGAGGCCTTCCGTTCAGCCCTCCGGAATATCTTTCGCCGCCTGCCACACCTTGAGACGACCTCCCACTCTACCACAGATGAGGGATCAGCCACAATGCGGGCAGTATCCCGGGCAACCGCAGTCTTAGTCCGATCGGGGGATGCGTGGGACGAACCGTCCGTCCCCAACAAACCCCCATCCGGACCCCCACAGTGACGCCCATTGGCAACAGCCTCAAGCTGTGTGACTGAAGTCAACACTGCCAGAAGCTGGGAGCGAAGGGATGTAAACTCAGCCTACATCCGAACACAGCAGTGGCAGTCCCTATCCACGCTAAAAACTGTTGTGCAAAGAACGTTTGAACTAATCTACAGAGAGAGCAACCAAATCGACACAAAATTTAAACGGTTATTAAAATACAAGATTGCCTAGTAAATGCAGTAATGCTGCTACTTGCGCACTGCTGACACACTGCTTGGCGGCGGAAGGAGACTACGCGATTTTACACTATTCAGGTACTAAAACGCGATGCTACAACTCTCAAATACTATAATACGGCCGAAATTTATAAATTAAACAATGCAAGTACCAAAAACAAGCAAAGAAATTAAGAATTAAACTATGTAACAAATGAGAGCGCTAGGAGTATACGACTTGCTGCTGCAGCTGCTTATCCAACGACGGCAGGGAGCACACTGACTGAGCAACCGACACTGGCCGTTCAAAACAAAAACAGAAGACAAACGACTACGCGAATTTACACTATTCAGGTACTAAAACGCGATGCTACAACTCTCAAATACTATAATACGCCCGAAATTTATGAATTAAACAATGCAAGTACCAAAAACAAGCAAAGAAATTAAGAATTAAAGTATGAAACAAATTAGTGAGCTAGGAGTATACGATTTGCTGCTGCAGCTGCTTATCCAACGGCGGCAGGGAGCACATTATACATTTCTGAAGTACCGCCTGATATCGTCCAACTAAGTGGTCTCTTTGTTTTGAAACCAATAAAGTGGGGCTTTTGACAGCCTTTTTAAGGCCCACCGAAAGTAAGGTGTGTAACTGTTTCTATATCAGTTGTCCCTTTTCTTATGTAGTAACTGAATTAATGCACACTTTCATCCTTATCGGATGTTTTCACTATCCCAGATGTACCATGATATTTCCTGAAGAATCCGAGAGTGTTTGTTACTATCTAACGTATTTTGTGCATTTCAGCAATTATTTCTTCTCATGAGGGTTTTTTTTCCAGCCGCAGTGATTGTTCTCTTCCAGTGTAGGTATTGCTGAGTTCAGCTTTCGGATGCGTTCCAGAAAAATGAATTTTTCCATGACATTTCCGTAATTTAGTAAGTTTTTAAAAGACTCTGCAAGAAGTTTCCTGTTTTGTTTTTCTGTGGCGTTCCTTCATAAATTGGGCTTCAATGGGTACAAATGCATTTCCTCGAAGTATGTCCCTAGGAATGTGAACAGTCTGCTGACGAGCTGACCACGTCCAGTTGTGACAGCGGCTACAGTGCTGCCATCTGTGCGGAACCAGGTCTGCGGCTGGCAGCGTGTCACTGCTATGTAGCGCAATAGCGCTCCACACGCATCGTTGCTGCCCGCGGCCTAAGAGGCAGCAGTGCGTGAACACGCTGGATGTACGTAACCGCCGCTCTGATCTCATGTACGGTTACACAAACAAGAAACACGTCAACATCATTGCTGTGTACAGCTACCCACAGTTCTAACATTTTCACATTTCCATTGATCATTCTTTTTCATTCAAACTGAGTGTTCGTTATATCCCATGGTCAGAGAGGGCCCTGACGATTTTGGAGTGTTAGAATACACCATCATTAAAAAACAGCACGGATTTGAGGCCTAACCAGGTCTATTTTCTAGCATTTAATCGAGGGCTCATTACTAGAAACAGAGATCCAGATGTTAGTTAGTTACGTGTTCCACTGATCAATCTCATGGTAACGTTATGATGCGGAATGTGTCACGTGCATAAAGAAATCCAGACGTGAGTGATGATCTTTTAACTTGACATTTTAATTACCTACCCTATTCCCTTAAATTGCACATAACACCTTATAGATCTATTTATTCCCATTCAAAAATTTTCATCTATGGTATAGAAGATAATTAGTTCCTTGTGGGGTTGGGGAGTGGCCATGTACATAAAAAACAGTATTCCACGTATTCAACTTGAGTCCATAGCCCTATGACGGCATTGCACTGAATAGATATTTTAATGTTGTGCAGGCGCAGTTGAATTTAGTGAAACAAAACTTATTCTTGTTGTTTATAGGTCCCCTAACTCTGACTTCAGAACATTTCTGCTCAAGCTAGAGAGGGCTCTTGATTCACTTTGTACGAAATACCCGAAATTAGTTATATTTGGTGACTTCAATATAAATTTTGTGTATGATGGGGCAAGAAAAAGGATGCTGGTAGATCTGGTGCAGACTGTGTTTTTTGTAACTAGGGCACAGGGGAACAGTAGCACAGCCATAGATAATACCTTTATTCATTATTTATTACTAGATAGGCATTCTGTTAGTAAAAGCGCGATTGGTCTTTCATACAATGATGTACAAATTTTAGCACTGAAAGGCATTTGTACTCAAACAACTGTCACATTTAATAACAAACTATGTAGGAAAGTTAATCGAACAGCAATAGAGAGTTTTTTAAACCTTGTCAAGGAACAAGAGTGGCGGGATGTTTACAGTGCGTATAAGAAAGATAATAAATGTAATGCTTTCCTTAACACATTTCTCATGCTCTTTGAGAGTTGCTTTCAATTAGAATGTTCAAAACGGTGTAGCAGTAATTGGCGGCATGGGTGACTGACTAGTTCGATAAGGATATCATGTAGAACAAAGCAGGAATTATATCAAAACGTTAGATGAAGTCTCAATCAAGCTGCATAGCACGTTACAAACAGTATTGTAAAGTACTTAAAAGTGTTATTAGGGAGGCAAAGTGTACGTGTTATGAAATAGAATAGCTAATTCACAGGATAAAATTAAAAGCATATGGTCAGTTGTGAAGGAAGTGTCCGCTCAGCAGCACAAGGTCAACAATATAAAGTCAGTTCGCACTAAAAATATTACTGTTACCCATAAATCATATATATGTACAGTATTTAAAAACCGTTTTCTGAGAATGGCTGATGAACTGAATAAAAATTTAGCTTCTACAGGGAATCATATAACTCTCTTGGCAGATGTGTTTCTGAGATTGATGTCTGCAATACTCCTCTATGGTACAGACAAGGGGGAGACTGAGTCCATAATTAAATCACTGAAGACTAAGGACTCTCATGATTATGATGGGCTGCCTAGCAGAATATTAAAGTACTTTGCTGCAAATGTTAGCCCTGTATTTAGACATAGTTGTAATTTTTTCTTTAGGAATGGTCAATTTCCTGAACGATTAAACTACTCAGTAGTAAAGCCGCTTTATAAAAATGAAAAAGGGAAAAAGTAGACAATTTTAGACCTATTTCTATTCCATCATTGTTTGCTAAAGTAATTGAGAAGGCTGTGTATGTAAGAATAATTGATCATTTTACATCATACGATTTGCTTTTAAATGTACAGTTCGGCTTTCGAATTCGCTTAACAACTGAAAATGCTATATTCTCTTTTCTCTGTGAGGTACTGGATAGGTTGAACAAAAGGTTTCGAACGCTAGGCACCTTTTTTGATTTAACTAAGATGTTTGATTATGTTGATAACAAAATATTGCTCCAGATGTTGGACCATTATGGAATATGGGGTGTAGCTCACAATGGGCTCGCCTCTTAGTTTAGCAACAGACAGCAGAAGGTCATTATTTATAGTGTTGAGAATGTCTGTGATGTGGAGTCTGAGTGGGGTACAGTAAAATGGGGGGTGCCCCAAGGATCAATGTTGGGGCCACTCCTGTTCCTTATTAATATAAATGATATGCCCTCTAGTACTACAGGTAACTCTACAATATATACATTGGCTCAGTTTCAAATAATGCAGTTCATGGCCGAAGTTCATGGCTTGTAAAAAATAAACTAACGCTAAATCGCAGTTAGACTCAATTTTTACAATTCCAACTCAGAATTCAACAAAACCTGACGTTTTAATTTCACAGAATGGCGATATGATTAGTGAAATTTCTAGGTATTTAGACAGCTGCTAAACTGTTATGGAAAGCCCACATTCAGGATCTTGATCAAAGACTTAATGCTGCCATTTTTACTATTCGAACGGTATCTGAAGTCAGTTCTACACGAAAATTAGTCTACTTTGCTTATTTTCATTCGCTTATGCCGTATGGTGTTATATTCTGGGGCAACTGCTCCCATTCTAAAAGGATACTTTTGACTCAGAAACGGGTGGTTCGGGCAATGCGTCCATGAACCTTTTGGCCGATCTCTGTTCACACGTCTGGGTATTTTGACATTAGCTTCTCAATATATATATTCCATACTATCATTTCGTGTTAGCAATATTAGCTTATTCCCAAGAATAAGCAGATTTCACTCAGTTAATACTCGGCAGAATTCAAACCTGCTCTTGGATCGGACTTCCTTAACTCTTTTCCATTAAGGTGTGCAGCATACTGCTGCATTCATTTTCAATAAGACACCACTCGAATTAAAAAATCTTAGAGTAATCAACGCGCTTTCAAATCGAAACTAAAGAGTTTCCTAAAGGGTCACTCCTCCTATTCTGTCGGCGAGTTCCTTGAAATAGTAAGCTGGTTCTTGTTGTATTGTTGATTGCATTTACTTAAACTTATGGACTGACTCTTTTCTAGTTCATAAAAATTTTTTTTTATCTGTTATTACTTTTGTGTTGTAATTTTATGTACTGACACGGTCCATGACCTTGGAGACTTGTTCCTCAATTTAGTCCTACGGAACTTGACGTGTAAATAAAAATATATAAAAGGAGTTTATTTTTAAAACTTTTACTGATGTCTGTCAGACATTTTATTTCATTTGGTAAATTATAAAGTTTTCCAGTAGGATATTTTACCCCTTTCTGTGCCAAAGATAAGTTAAGGAGAGGATAGTGTAAGTCTTTCTTTTTCTGGTATTATGATCATGGATGTCACTTTATTTTTAAACTGGTCCATGTTGTTGAGAACAAGTTTCATTACTGAGTAAATGTACTGTGAGGCTGTTGTAAGAATTCCTATCCGTTTAAAGAGGTGCCTACAAGATGTGCGCTATGGCTCCACACATTATTCCAAACAATTTCGTCTGAGCAGTGAATACTCTTTGCCGAAATGTTGAGTTACGCCAAAATATTAATCCATATGACATCAGAGATTGAAAGTATTCAAAGTAGGTTAGCTTGCTAATTTCTATATCATCAGAATTAGCAATTATTCTGATTGAAAAAGTTGCTGAACCTAGTAGTTTGGGGAGATCCAAAATATGAATTTTCCAATTAAGATCTATATGTACACCCACAAACTTAGCATGGTCTACCATAGCTACTGAATTCTGTTGATGTGTTATATTTATTGAAGGGAATGTACTCCTTGCAGTAGAAAACTGAATGTACTGTGTTTTTTCAAAGATCAGAGCAAGCCCATTCACAGAAAACCAATCAATAACTTTTCCAGACATTACTTGTATCATTATCTATTGAAGTTTCTTTTACTGGATTAATAATGATGCTTGTATGATTAGCAGACAGAGTCAGTTTAGGTTTTTGTTTTAGATAAGAAGGGAGGTCATTCACATATATCATGATCGAACCCTGTGGAGCACCTAATGTAATATCACCCCAGTTAGACGAGTGGAAACTTCCTTAAATCACTTAAACCATATAAAGAAGCTTTTTGCTTCATGTTCTGTAGATACGACTTAAACCACTCGTATGCTCTTCCATTTACTCCATAAAATTTTAAATTATGTAACGTAATGTCATGAGTCACACAATCAAACACTTGGGAAAAGTCACAGAAAATTCCTGTTGGTCACATTTTACTATTTAAAGACTATTGTGAGGGCAGCGAAATTGTATGATGCTATCACAGTGGAGCAGCATTTTTCAAATCCAAACTGTGATTTACTAACTATCCCATTACTGCTGAGATCGCGGATCACTCTTGAGTACATTACTTTCTCGACAATTTTTGAAAATGCTGTGAGCAAGGACACTCGCCGGTAATTGTTGGCATCTGTGGTGGCCTTTTTTTAGTGGGGAGGCTTGACAATGGCATATTTTAACCTCCAGAATGAGATTTTCACTCTGCAGCGGAGTGTGCGCTGATATGAAACTTCTTGGCAGATTAAAGTTTGGAAGGTAGGAGACGAGATACTGGCAGAAGTAAAGCTGTGAGTACCGGGTTTGAGTCGTGCTTCGGTAGCTCAGATGGTAGAGCACTTGCCCGCGAAAGGCAAAGGTCCCGAGTTCGAGTCTCGGTCGGGCACACAGTTTTAATCTGCCAAGAAGTTTCATATTTTAACCTGTCTGGGAAAATACATTGACTTAGTGATGCATTAGAGATGTGGCTCAGAACATCAGCTGTAACTGCTTCACATTGTTTTACTATCTTATTAGAGACGTTATCTATTCCAACAAAACATTCGCTTTTTAAGGACATAATATTTTTTTCTTATTTCACAAAAGGTATTACATGAAAATTAATCTGACTAGGATTTCTCATAACTGACTCTTCCATGTACTGCAAGGCATTTTCTTTTCAACAATTTCACCAAGTATTTCACCTTCACTTACGAAATGGTTTTAAATACATTAGCTATTTATGTACTGTTGGTTAAGATGACCTCATTCTCTTCAAACCCAGTTTTACTTTTCCTGTCTCTCTCCTAACAACATTCCATACTGATTTGATAGTTTTGCCTGAGTAGTTAAGTTCATCTCTAATATACACAATTTTTTTATTTTCTGAAGACTTTTCTCAGGATGCTACAATAATTTTTGTCGCGCAAAATTACTTCTGGGTCTTCACTAATTCTTGCTGCCTCATACAATTTTCTTTTGCTTTCTGAAGACACTAAGTGAAAATTGGTGTCAAACTGGGAATCGAACCTGGGTCTATTGTTCACGATGCAGATGCTCTGACAGTATTGGGGAAAAGAGTTTTGGACCATTTTGTTTGTGTGTTGCATGCATTCTTCACCAATTTAGCCACTCCCCTCACCAACTGTCAAGATAATTGATTTATGACCCTCTGGCATTGATTTATGACCCTCTGTGGATAATCGGTCCTTCTGTGTGACCAGCCCCTCCCCATCCTCCTCCCCCTTCTCTCTACGAAAAGGGGCACTAGTTTGGTCACTCCTTCCCTGTTCATTTCTGAGCCAATTTTCCTTCTCATAGGAAATCCCCTTCCCTAATTCACTTACCCCAACCGTACCCCATGTGGAAACTGATAGGAAAGACTAATTTTGTGCTGGAGAAGAAGGATCTCATGACTCGAAATTTAAATCAATATCAATAATAGATTCTTCAATTCATTTTGCATATTCTTTACTCAGTTCACCTGCAGGAGACAGGGCCCCACCATTTGCGTAGAGGTCACGTCTACCCCGACTTTCTATAACATAATAACTGTAAGCACCAAGGATTTGAATGAAATGCGTACATTACCCACCGTTTTGGATCACCCATGCATGAGCAACAAGTGCACATCTGCATGGTCCAGGGGTCGAAAGCTGCCCAGTGACCTAATTACAGATCACGATATTAAATACCATACATGTGAGATGTGGCCATTATTCAAGTAATGACAGATGCGATGAGGTGGCTCAAACTATTTTAATCCTAATTTGTGAAGATGGTCTGTGGCAGAAACTGGTCGATATTTGAGTTTAAATAAAAAAAAAAACAACTGAGGATGCAACATGCATTTTATAAACACCATTGCTTGCTTGGAATCAGCCTCTGCAGGAGAGGGAAAGAGGGCCAGAATTGAATTGGGAATGTGTGACACAAAGGTCTACATTTCGCGAATGGGGTGGGGGAGGAGGATGGGTCGGGTTTTCTTAGAAGGACTGATTATCCCAAAAGAGTCATAAATCAAACCCCATGTCGTCATAGATCAGTTAGCGTAACAATAAACTAAGAGTAGGAGGCTAATTTGCCTCGGAACGTACGCCTCCTTCTGAATGTATGCAACTTGTGCAAACAAAATGTCCCAGCACACTATTTGCCTCAAAAATTATGACCACTAAGCCATCTCGATTCAGTGATCTTCACAACTGCTTGGAGTACCCTAGCAATTCTTTCGTCAAACACAAATTCTAAACTGGGCCATTATCCTTACTACTTGCAGCACTTCCACGATTCTTGTAACAGTTAGAGCCTGGTGTGCAACCGCACTGAAGAGATCATCGGCCGCCTTTGCCTCAGTTATATATCTATGTCTCTTCTTTCGTACATTATAAGCGTGTTTTGCCTGTCAATGGATATGTCCATTGAATATATCTGGTGCCTGTTCTCTCAAGACACTAATTTAGTATTTTGTGGATAAATTGAGAATCTGGGTCTGAATGGAGGGTAGTCAAAGTATCTGCGATTACCGTTGTGTCCATATGGCTTAGTAGTCAGAACATCTATCTAGTAAGCAGGAGAACCTGGTTCGAATCCTGGTCTCATACAAAATTTTAACTTTTCCCATCCATTTAAGTCAATGCCTACTGGGAACAATTTCTGTAGTTCCTTTGTGCCTTAAGTCATAGTAGCTGCTGGATCAAAATGGTGGCTGTTTTTTCTGGTTTTTTTTTGGACATGACTGAAAGAACAGACATTGCATGCAAATAACTCCTTAGCTCAAACTACGCTAGGAAGATACTGAATTACTACTGGTCTAATAAAACTGTCCTTGTATTTTGGAAGATGAAGCCTCCAACCTCCATACATATTTCCTGAATTAGGTTTTCAGTTATTTCCCTAAATTACCTAGTGTAAATGCCGAGATTTTTTTTATTCGTGTCTGAAGCAACCATGGTTACAGGAATATAAAAAATTAATATCACATAGAAAAAAATTAATTACAGGCGTATGAAAATATATATAAATATATATACAAATATGCGTGCACAGAAACAAAATGTTATAGGCATTTGGCCCATAAGCGGGCTACGTCGCCAGCATTTGGGGTTGCCAACATCAGATCCTCTAAAGTGCAGTGTGCTGGACATTCAGGGCAGTTATACATGTGCTGGGTCGTTTGCACATCTCCACAGTCGCAGAGATTAGATGTAGTAGAATATCCCCACTTCAGAAGGTGATCTCTTGACCGTGCAGTGTTGGTGCGTAACCTGCTTAGCGATCTCCAGACCACCCAGTCCTCATCGTAACCTGGTGCCAATTCTTCCTTTGGTTCCATCCAGTGCCCATCTCCCGACCGCTTCCATCTCTCCACCCTAGATCCAGGTTGGTCGCTAAAATCTTCGGTTGCTTTGAGAAAACTGCGTCTAGATTTCAAGCGTTTGGTGGGTGTCTGAGTTTTGTGGAGGAGGTGGTTCTCTGCCATCTCAGCCCTCGCTCTTTCGCTATAGGCAGCCGCTTCTCTTCGCACTGCAGGAGGTGCAATCCCAGCAAGATGGTAGAGCTTGTCTGTTGGCGTCGGTTTCAGACATCCAGTGACGAGCCTGCAGGTCTCGTTCAGAGCAATGTCGACCAGTTTAGCGCGGGTAGAGTTGTACCAGACACTGCTTGCATATTCGCCTGCTGGGAAGCAAACTGCTAGTGCTGTGGTCCTCACTACCTCTAACCCCAGGAGGAGTTCGTTATATTATTTCTGCCGCTCACCTTCATTTTGGTGTTAATACTGTGCTGTTTATACGTCAGAGCCCTGTCTAGGGTTACTCCTAGGTATTTGGGGTTAACGCAGTGTTCGAGGAGTGTGTCCTTCCAGAAGACACGCAGCTTACGTGATGCCTGCTTGTTACGGAGATGGAAGGCGCAAACTTGTGTTTTGCTAGGGTTCGGCTTGATTGTCGGCGTAGTACTGACAGAGCATGTCTAGCGCATCCGTACCCTGTACGGCCATAGCACGGTCATCGGCGTAGATATAGTTTTCCGTACCAGCTGGCAGTGGTTGATCATTGGTGTATATGTTAAAAAGTAAGGGTGCCAGTACGCTGCCCTGAGGGAGACCATTTTTCTGGGCCCTCCACCTGCTATGTATCCCTTAGAATTCCACAGAAAACCTACGGTTCCTTGTATTTTGGAAGATGAAGCCTCCAACCTCCATACAGATTTCCTGAATTAGGTTTTCAGTTATTTCCCTAAATTACCTCGTGTAAATGCCGAGATTTCAAGTAGTTTTATGTTGCAGCCATGAGTGTCTTTTATATCACATCATACCCAATGTTTATGAAGTGAAAACTGAGTTTTTGAAGAATAGGAAGCCTTCTATTTGGATTGATGTAGATCGAAAGTTTGCAGTCGATCTTATCTTTAAACTGACAAGAACTGCGGGAATTCGGTGAAATTAATCACACATTACAAAAATACGTTACAGCTAGTGAAATGAGGAAGAAGACAGTGGAAGTTTACTGACACAATAATGATGTAGGAAACGGATATGTGCAAATCATGGCACGACTACCCGTTTGCATCGTTTGTTCATAGCAGACACCACAGTATTTGACAGTAGGAAAGTAGCTTATTCTTTGAGTGCCAGAATACGCCTGGGATAAATAATTTGATGGACTAGCATAGATATATTATTCAACACTTCAAATGCTGTGACAGCTGAAGTGAGCTTTTAGCGAGCAGGTGCCTTACTGTTAGGCCTAACCAAAATTTCCAACGTCACTCCATGTCCTCTTGTATTTGAATATATGCCGAAGATTTCTCATCTAGATAATATAAACTCTGTAAAGGAACGGACGCGGGCGAACCAGAGGACGTCGTTGTGGTGGTCGTCGTCGTCGTCAACATCAACAACATTACCCAATTGACGTCCACTGCTGGAAAAGGCATCCTCTAAAGTTTTCCATTGAAGTCTTCAAGAGACATATACAAGTATCTCCTGCAAGTTTTGTAATGTCATCTGCCCACCTTCCATTGGGACATCTTGTCCTTTGTTATCTCAACTGAAAACTGGTAAGACACAATGATTGTAAAAACTTTCCCTTTCAGATGTATCGGAACTGTAGCTCTGAAAATATCCCTACTAAAGGTTAGGTTCATTATCTATGTAACCAAGATCTGATCAACAAAGATAATAAGAAATTTTGATTAGCATGTTTGTGGTCTACATATCCATTAAACGTTGTCGGCTAGTAGCTAAATCCTTCTCTGTTTCTCTAATTTCTACAAGCTGGTTAATTTCTAGTTGCCTGGCACTGTCATCGTAGAGGCAGAGATCAGATATTTCAGTAAATGTTGCTTTTTGGTGAAGTCTTTAGTAGCCAAACTCGCATATAGGAAGACAGATAACTAGTTTCGACCGTTTCGGTTCATCTTCAGATGAGATTGTAGAAGCCTTGCCCAAGTTGAGAGGACACTTTTGTCAGTAGGCTGTTAACAATGCAAGGGAATGTCAGCCCGTATTTTTAAGATGAATATGTAGTAAATATAGACAAGCACTTCTGTGGTGCATTAAAAGTGACATAGAAAATAGCCATAGTGTTTGGTGATGGTGACAGTAAAAGTTTTCACGAGTTTTGTTAGCTATCGTTGAAAATTACTTCGAAATTCACGTAACTCATAAATTTTCAGTTGTTAACTACAATCATTAATTTTGGACCACACCCAGTACTGTGTTTTTCAGAGAGAAATTTTCCGTCTTGTGCTCTTCATATACTATATTACGATCAGAATAACGATTTGTTGTTTGTTTCACTGTAAGAGAATAAAACTGTGTCATCTGCTACCCAGCTGGATATGATGCTGTGGCCAACAGGAAGGTGTCAAATATCGGTGAACGTAGGATGATACAAGGTGACCTAGACAAAATTTCTAGTTGGTGTGCTGAATGGCAACTGACTGTAAATGCAGAAAAATGTAAGTTAATGCGAATGAGTAGGAAAAACAAACCCATAATGCTCGGATACAACATTAGCAGTGTCCTGCTTGATACAGCCACCTCCTTTAAATATCTGGGGGCAACGTTGCGAAATGCCCTACACGTTTGCTCACTACCACTCGTCTCCTCCTGCATTGCTCTGACTACTGCTTCCACTGACGTCGAATCAATTCGTCTCCTCCCTCTACTAGGTAGCACAGCAAAACAACCCGTCTTTTCGAATTTCCGAATCATTTTATCCAGACCCAAGGCAGTCATCGAACCAACGCCTTTTTTCAAACATTTCAGTGTCCTGAGCTTTTTCAGAGTGACGTGTGCGCAGTCATCATTCTTGTAATAGAGCTTTACAAGCAGAGCGCGATCCTTCATTGAGACGCTGGTGGCGAAAGTCGCAGACGCGAAAGGAGGAAAAGCCGTGTATCCGGCGTATTTATACCAACTTCAATGGGTCATTTGCATGACACGTGTTTTCATTTACGTATTCTGACACATACAGCGCCATCTGTTCATCAATTTTAACATTAATTTTTTTCTTCTGTCATATGCCTTACCCCTTCTCCGATAATATTCCGTTGCAATTTGACTTCATTCTGGCCACCGTTTTGAAAGTTTGATTATAATCACCCAGTACATTTCGCTTAAGAACCATGACGGTACGAGAAATTAGAGCTCATTCGGAGGCAGTCAGTTATTTTTCCTTTCAGTCTATTGGTGAGTGGAACAGGAAAGGAAATGACTGTAGTGGTTTACGATACCCTCTGAAATGCACCGTACACTGTCTTGTGCAGCATTTACGTACATGTAGACGTAGAGGTTAGCAATGGTAGTGAACGTGTGTGAGTGTGTGTGTGTGTGTGTGTGTGTGTGTGTGTGTGTGTGTGTGTGTGTGTGTGTGTGTGTGTGCGTGGAATAGTGCAGAAAAGTGGTTAATATAGAGACATAACAGAATGGCAGAGAGGAGCTATAGTGTTCGAACGTATCAATGATAACATCTTGAGTAATGTGCCCCAGTTTGTTGGTAAACCAAGATGGACTACTGTTCACTAACTTGTCTACGAGGAGCAGTGCACCACTAATAATAATAATAATGAGCGTATAGCATTAGTGGCCGGGAGACCCCTCGCGGGGCGATTCGGCCGCCGCTCCACAAGTTCTTTAACGCCACTACGGCGACGTACGAGTGAATGAGGATGAAATGATGATGACAGACACACAACACCCCGTCATCTCGAGGCAGAGAAGATGCCTGACCCCGCCGGGAATCGAACCCGGGACCCCGTGCGCGTTAAGCGGGAACGCTACCGCAAGACCACGAGCCGCGGACAGTGCACCACTAATAGCCGTTTACAACAATGTGTTAGAAGAGTCTTCCAGAAAGTTGCTAAGCAGAAGCAGCCGTAGACGATTGTCACACCTTCCGAGTGACAATAGATTTCAAACCCGACACACACTGGTGCTATCAATGAGTGCAGGTCCAACTCGACCAGTTTGGGAACGAACAGTGTAAACGGAATTACAAGCAAGAAACATCCGGATTGATCCACCTCCTAAAAGGCTCACAGTGGCACACATCGTCAGTGGGCCAAGCGACACAAAAACTTGACTGTAACTGATCGAGGACGTGTAGTTTGGTCTGACGAGTCGAAGATTAGCATCTACACAAAGGTGTTCAACGTGCCGACCGTCTAACGGCGGGTTAAAGCATAGTGTGCTGCATACATAGTTTCTGATATCCTGCCTGCGTATTAGGCTTACCGCGACAAGATCAAAGATGTTTATTTCAACATTCTCGGTGACCGAGTATTGCCCTTTGTTGTACACCATCGAGACGAGTATGTTGCGCACAGTTCATCTTTTCGTCTTCAGACAGGTTCCAGCTACCGCCTGCGACACGCTAGAAAAGCAGAAAGTTAGGTATTTAGATTTTTCTGTGCTTCTTTATAGTTTAATTTTTAAATTCCGTTTGTGCCAATGTATTTAAGAAGCCGTGGCGAGCTGGCACCAGTCTTCTTTTGTTCATGTATCGTTGAGATCGGTTATGGTTGAGGTAAGCTATCTTTTCGCGTGTCTTATCTTGCGCCTTAGCACGCGAAGAGAGTTGGTTGTTAGCCATCGACGAGTAACCCTCGAGATCTCGTGTCATTCGCGGGGAGACGAGTGTCAACGGCTGCCGAACGAGCGTGATGACCGTTACACGTTGTGGTGTGAAACTCGTTGGGCGTTTTGCCGACATAGGCAGCTTAGAGATACAAGTTCTGTGTCTTCGCTGGGAACAAAATTTGAATCGAAGCGGTGAAGCTGTGGAGCCCGCTCCCTCGTATTGTGTACCTGATGTGGAGTAAGTTTGGCCGTGCGGTTCTAGGCGCTGAAAGTCTGGAACCGAGCGACCGCTACGGTCGCAGGTTCGAAACCTGCACCGGGCATGGACGAGTGTGATGTCCTTAGGTTAGTTAGGTTTCATTAGTTCTAAGTTCTAGGCGACTGACGAGCTCAGAAGTTAGGTCGCATGGTGCTCAGAGACATTTGAGGCATTTTTGGAGTAAGTTGTCGTAATTGTTTGTTCACCGCCGCACTCAGATTTTAAACTGTATTATTATGGTGAGACTTTCATAGTCGAACCGTAAGACGGTGGGGAAGAGTTCAGTTGACCTAGTTAAATAGTGGCCATCATTTGAAAATTTTCTCAGAATAGTTCTTTGTGTCCCTTTCAGACAAATAATTTTATTGTTGCTGTTTTCAATGCCTGCACTCTATGTCAGAGGTTCTGCGAGTGTTTCTGTGTTTCAGAGTTATTGGAATGTCTTCGTGATTCGCGCAGAAACTTTTAATTGTGCCAGCGCCTTGGCGAGGAGTGTAATGTCATCCGACCTGACAGTGTTTAAGAACCTGGCCAATACCGGAGTCGTTCACATATCCCTTTCCAAGTTTTAGTTTTTATCTTCCTTCCGTCAAGGCGGGTTAAGCTGGTAAATATATATATTGTGTGTAACCTGTTTGCGTATAAACTTGTTTTCTTAAATATTAGGGACTGGCAACTGTCTAAACCTTAAACTGTATAGCATCTGCTCAGTTCATTGTGAAGCTTTTCCTAGTAATTTGTTATTAACGTCTGAGCACATAAACATTTATTTTTTAAAGATCAATGTCTCTGTTGTAGTTTTTTTTATTTAAGTGATTCTATCATGTTATGTAATGACATCTTAGCTTGACACTAGTGTTCAAGTGTTATTAAGTCATCCTTTACCTGTAATTGTTTCATTATATCTATTTTGAGGGTAGTCCTATAAGGGCGTTTGAAGTTCACGAGTCTGTCAGTTTGGAACTGTTGGTTAGAGTAATGAGTACGTTGGGTTTCTAACTGTATTTGCAAGGTTTTATCTGCTGGCTCGTCCAGAATTTGTAATTGTCAATTTTTTTAAAGGAGTAATGTCAATAAATTGTCTTAATTATAAATAGTGACTACCAACCTTGATTCCATCCCCCTTCCTCTTTCATGATATTTAAGACATGGTGTGTAAGTGTGGTACGATTAAGGAATCACGTATCAGGAATCTCTCATTTTAGTATCTGTAAAGTGTTGAGTCGCCCAGACTGTGACAAGTTCTCATTCCAGTCACACCGCCCAGTAATGCACCGTGAAGGTAGCAGGCTACACAATTAGCTTCCTGTGTGTCCTTTTATAGTTAATTCTGATATCAGCAGTACCATGGCGGATATGACGATTGCACGCTGTGTGCAGATGCAGGAGGAGCTGGCCGAAGTCTACGAACATTTGAAGATACGAGTACTTTTGGCCACGCTCAGCCGTCTTCAGGCTGCTTCCTCAGAGTCAGACGTGGCTGATAATTTGACGTGTATGGTACACCGCAGGTGTCGCTTGTTTCGCACACGGGCTCTGCTGCCGAGGCGCCTTGCAATGTGGATCTGGACTCACTGTAGCGTGAATGGAGGGTGGTAGAGCCTATGCGTCAATGCGAAGGCCGGCCATCTGGCTCCGCTCATTCTCCCTGCCAATGTACTGGCGGCCGCTCCTTCAGCAGGGTCCAAGCAGCAATACAGGGAAGACAGATATACTAGTTATTAGGTACCCCATTGTCTGACAAAGAACCTCTACCGAGATGTGGAAGGCGCCCTGCCGACTGATATCTGGTGTGTCTGCAAGCTGCGGCTCATGTCGGCACCAGTAACGTGTGTTACTGGGGTCTGAGGCCATCTTCATTGCATAAGGGCGGCTGGCAGAAGTGGTAAAGACCGCTGGCATGATGCGCCGTGTGCAAGCCGAACTCACAATTTTCAGCATCATTCTAATAATTGATCAGAGTCGTTTGGTCTGCAACCGAATGGAGGGTCTCAACCAAAGGCTTCGTCTATTCTGTAATTGTCTTGGCTTCAGATATCTGGGCCTGCGTTATGGAATGGAGAATTATAAGACTCCCATTTGTAGGTCAGTGGTGGACTGCTCAAAGGAAGCAAGTACTCGGGTAACAGAGTACTTGTGGATCGCACATATGTTTATTTTAGGCTGGGCGACAGTTTAAGGTTTTCTCATGAAGGCTTACCATTCAGTACGCAGAGAGCTAAAACAGACCGCATACAAATTTAACACATTTCTCCGTCAAATTTTGCCAGTAAATTGTCGAATTATTGGTAACAAAGCTCATGAATTCACTGCCTCGAGGAAAGTTGTCGCACTCGAATTATTGTCTAACCGAGAGCTGGCTGAATCTCGAAGGAGAAAGCGTATAGCGAAACGACAGATTACACTCCGTAGAATGGCAAGTGTTCATTGCAGTAGACAAAAGTATTGTGTCTACCGAGGTCGAAATTGAGTGTGACTTCGAAGTTATCTGGATGCATGTAACAAGTCTAGGTGAACTCTATTATCGGACTTTTTACCGGCCGCTCGATTCCGCTATGACAGCTGTAGAATAGTTCGATGAAAGTCTACACTCAGAGCGTGAAAATACCAAGCTAATGAAATATTAGTTGGTGGCTACTTTAATCTACCGAGTACATCCGTGGATTAACTGCACGGTGTCAGTATAGAGATAGGAATTAGTGAGCAAGATGTCTTCATAGTGAAGATGATTAATGAAGTTAGAGTCTCGGTTTGGCACACAGTTTTAATCTACCAGGAAGTTTCATGATTATTAAAGTTAATGACTCTATCTGGAAGGCTACGACAGTATTTTTGCTAGAAAGAGTGAGAGAGGATAACTTGCTCTCGCACCTACTTTTCATAAAGATTTTGTTACAACGTTACTCAACTTGAGCGAGACTCTAGAAAGTAAACGGCCTGTGCAGGTATTAGAGTAGCCTGGTAGGGCGCTAAAAGAGTGAGGTATTTTTATGATTCTTAGTTCGTAGAAACGGCATGATGGAAGTTGAAAACAAGCGGTGGCGGGCCCATCCCTCAGTAAATCCTGCCGTATAGGTCCACAGCCGTACAAGGCAGACAGAGCATCCCCTTGTCGAGACATGTCTCCAGCAGGACGATGCCGAACTATACCTGCAATGGCGTCAGCCGAAGGCTCGGCCGGGGGCGAGAGACTGAAGGGACACTTCTACACAGTGGAGCTGTAGACTAGGCTGGGGGCGACAGACTGAAGGGACACTTCTACACAGTGGAGCTGTAGACTGGGCTGGGGGCGACGGACTGAAGGGACATTTCTACACAGTGGAGCTGTAGACTGGGCATTGCGTGCTGTGCCACGACTAATAAAAATTTACAAGTTTTCGTTTTTGCTGATATTGCAAATAGGCCTGTGACCAACTTTCATCGGCCGCCTCGGTCGTAGAAGAAACTCTGGCGTCTGAGAAACGTTGAGAGATAGAATCTTTATTACACCTTATAGCTAGGACTAACAAGCTCCAAGGCACAGGCGATTTAGATAAAGATCTTTAAGATTGTACTTGTTTGCTTGTTGCCACGGGAAGCGACGTGACTTTGGAGAAAAAGATCTTCTCTCTCCGCGAAAACTTAAAAAGGCCAGTAATTGGCGTTTTCTTTTTTTTTCAGAGATGCGCGTTTGTTAACTCTTGCTATGGTTCGACATGAGTTTGTGTTGTCGCGTACGAGGGGAGATTTGGCGCCTCTAAGGCCCTGTTATTGGCTCAAGGCGGGGTGAAGGCGGTGTATTTCGTTCACTTTGCGGAAAAACGGTTTTTTTATTATTGGGGGAGGTGTGAGGCCCTCTGGGTTCTAGACTTTGGTCAAGAAGCATCTTCTGGTGGCAGCTCTGGAATGTACGGTTGGTATTTGGGACCTGTCCGAAAGCTGACTTCACTTGCGAGTAGTTAGACTGGGGAGCCTGTGGTGAAGTTCTTACTGTACCGACAGTTTGACTTCAATCGTCTCGGACCACTCGTTTGCCGAGGGCACACTTATTCGTTTTTGGTTTACCAGTCTTGATGTTTGGCATCCTTGTGCACTCTGTTGTATAAGTGAGCCAAATTGGTCCTTGGTACGCCCAGCGAATGGGTGTGTGACACACTGAAATCTTCGATAATTTCAGATTGGTTCAAATGGCTCTGAGCACTATGGGACTAAACATCTATGGTCATCAGTCCCCTAGAACCTAGAACTACTTAAACCTAAGGACATCACACAACACCCAGTCATCACATAATTTCAGGGCTCTGGTTTGAGAGTAAACTGCTATCGTCTGCTTGATCTCTAGATCGTGATATTTTACATTTCTTTCGTGGCCATGATCGATTCACAAGTGCCATCTTACGCCCCGCCTCTACCGCACACGACTCGCCAGCTACAAGTTACATCGCTGCATGAAGCAAATAGGGTAAAGTACTGCTGCTCCGGCCTTGCCTGAGCGTACAAATCCCAATCGCCACTTTCTCTCAGCTGCACCTATCGAGACTTCTATAGATCATTGATCAAAGTCTGCTCAGCGTCAGAAAAATTCAGATTGCGTTATACACATTTTTAGGGCCAGAGTACTTGACTCGCTTTAGCCACCCAGGATCCTTGTCCAGTGTGGTCTTAAACCACCTGTTAGTTGTTTACGATATTCTACCAGAATTTGTTTAACTTCAAATATGTCTGTCTTTGTTTTGATTTTTGGGAAATAAATGTTGTCAGTAAACCAAATTTTGCTTACATTCTCAATCAAATCATCACTTTTATATAGTCACCCCAAAGGTTAACTTTCATTGTGGCGTCCCATCCCAGGAAATCTTTCATTGCGTACAATCATGCCAGGATAACTTTCATTGTGTACGACCCTACCAGGTTCTCAATCAAGCATTTATTATACAGCCCACAAACGGGTTCACTTTTAGGAGCAGATACGATGTTGTTAGCATCTCACAGAAAACGAATGGATATTGTTTAGCAGGTAGCGTCCCTGACGTAGATAAGCAACGGAAAGAGTTGAAAAGAAGTAAGTCATCAGGTGGGGACGGGATACAATCCAAATTCAATCTTACAGAGGGTACTCTATGGCGTTGGCCCCTTACTTACTCCAGAGTACCAAGCGACTGGAAGAAAGCGCAGGTGACCTCTATATATAAGAACGGTAAAAAAACGAACCGGCGAAATTACAGGCCAATATCCGTAATATCGGTTTGTTGCAGAATGAGTGATCGTATTCTCTGTAGGAATCAAATAAATTTCCCTGTGACGGAGGCACTTCAGAATACAAATCAAGCCGCACTGAGAAAGCAACGCTCGCGCGAAGTTCAGCTTGCCCTTTTCTAACATGGCATCCGGCTAACCACAGATGAAGGGTGACAGGAATGTTACATATTCACAGCAGAGTCCATATTCCTCGATATCAGGAAAGCATTTGACACAGTGCTTCCTGTAGACCGTAGCGGAGGTACTAGTATGCGTAATAGCCTCACAGATATGTGAGAGGCTCGAAGACTTCTTAAGTAATAGAACCAAGAAAGTTGTCCTCGACAGTGAGTGTTCGTCAGAGACAAGGGCGTTGTCAGGAGTGTCCTATGGAAGCGTAACAGAACTGCTCTTATTCTCTGTATACATAAATGATCTGACGGACATGGTGAGAAGCAATCTGAGGGTTTGCTGATGGTGTCGTGGATTACTACTACAAATAATTGTCTCTTTCCATGAGAAAACACAAGCACATAACGGTGTGAAACAGGAGTGCGTGTTAGCTCCTACATTATTTGGGATTTTCTTTTCCCTTCTGCTCAGATTTGCCTTTGAAGACTGTGAGGAGGGAGTGTATCTACATACGAGGTCTGATGGGAATCTTTTCAACATTTCTCGCCTCAAGGCCAAGACCAAAGTAAATATAGTTGTTATCCGTGAGTTGTTATATGCGGACGATGCAGCTCTAGTAGCGAACACAGAAGATGAGCTGCAGTATACAATTAACAAATCATCACATGCCTGTGAAAAATTTGGCCTACTCACCAGCCTTCAAAAGACTAAGATCAAGGCGCAGAGCACTACCAACCTTCCATCCATCAGCATTGATGGCAGTCCTCTCTAGGTAGTTGATGACTTTACCTACTTGGAATCCACAATATGTGGGCGCTGATGACCACGCTGTTTAGCGCCCGAAAACCTCAAACCACACACACACTCCACAATATGTAGCAACTTGTCCATGGACACTGAAATTACTAACAGAATCACAAAGGCATCATCTGTCATGGCTAGACTGGAAAACAGAGTACGGAACAACGGACTGCTTACTACAAAAACTAAATTAAAAGTCTACAACGCTTGTGTTATAAGCAATCTTCTCTATAGCTGTGAGACATGGACAACTCTTTCTGAGCATGAATCTCGACTCAACAGCTTCCATCTCCGCTGTCTCCGGAAGATCCTTCAGATCTCTTAGAGAGATAGAGTACCCAATACCGAAGTCTTTCATCGTGCAAGCACAACCAGCATCTTTGCACTCCTGAGTCATCGACGTCTAAGGTGGTTGGGACATGTCAGGTGCATGGATCCTGAACGGATACCGAAACAACTGCTGTACGGAGAACTTCAGGAGAGTGTGAGGCCAGTGGGACGACCGCATCTTAGTTTCAAGGATGTCTGGAAGAGAGACCTGACCAAGAGCAGAATCAATCCAAATCGCTGGGAAAGCATTGCAGATGACCGTGTCAAGTGTCGAGTAACTGTGCGCAACGGCGTCAAGCTCTCAGAGGACGAACGCACACAGGAACAAATCTGGAAGAGGACAAAGCGGAGGGACAGAGCGGCTTCTGTTCGAAGTTCCTCAAATTTCACATGTCAAAACTGCAGTAGGGACTGCCACTCTCGAGTGGAACGTTTTAGCCACAGCAGACGCTGCAGACTCAGAACCAAGCATGTTACACTATCATCCCTCAAGGATGGACGGATGCCACAAGATGTGGGTTATGGGAAGGTATCTTGGTTGAGTGTCTGTAGCAGGACACAAGACGACTTAGACAAAATTTCTGGTTGGTGTGATGAAGGCAGCTTCGTCTAAATGTAGAAACATATAAGCTAATGAATATGAGAACGAAAAACAATCCCGTAATGTTCAAGTACAGCGTTAGCGGTGTGCAGTTTGAGGCAGTCACCTCGACTAAATATTTAGCCGTGTAATTACAAAGTCATACAAAAATGGAATGAGAACGTAAGGATGGTAGTGAGGCAGGCGAAGGTTCGGCTTCGGTCTGTTCGGAAAATTTTAGGAAAGTATGGTCCATTTATAAAGGAAACTGCATGCAGAACACTAACTCTTTTCAATCAACTTTTGTTTGATTGATTGTATCTTCAGTGGTGAATACGGGTTCGTGTTAGCAGAACAGTAAAACGAGTGTATTTGGTCTACAAGAATGTGCCAACAGAAGACCAACCATTGTGGACGACCCGAACTTCGATCGAATACTATTGCGAACCACTCTTGAGAACGACTATAGTGTTTGGGTTCGCACTACGCCACATTAAGGGAAGACATCGAAGCAGTTCAGAGGTGAGCTGCTGGATTTGTTACTGGTAAGTTCAATCAGCGTGCAAGTGTTACGCATATGCGTGGGAAACTGAAGTGGGAACCCCTAGAGGGAAGAAGACATTCATTTCGAAGACCAGTACTGAGAAAGTTTAGAGAACCAGCGTCTGAAGCTGATTGCAGAATGATCCTACTGTCGCCAACGTTAATTTCACATAAGAACCATGGAGATATGAGAAATTAGGGCTCAAAAGGGGGCGGGGGCATTTAGACAGTCGCTTTCCCGTAGCAATGTTTTGGGAGTGGAACAGGAAAGGCAATGACGAGTAGTGGTATCAGGTACCCTCCGCCACGCGCCGTACGGTGGCCCGCAGAGTGTGTCATGTAGACAGCATTGTTCACACAGCAGCAGACATACCTACCTGGCACTGTACGGCACATGAACCGGACCGCTAAACCACTACATCTTAATCGTACAGAAAATATCTGCCACTGTTTCGGTGGATGAAACAGGGTAATCAACATCACCGTGACTTCGTGGCTTCAGCAGGATATAGCTCACCTGAAAAACCTTTAGACCCCCTTCTTCACCGTGTTGATTGATGCCTTTATCAGTGCAAGAGCTGGTATTACATACCATTCACCGCCGGGTCTCCAGAGGAAGACCAGTATCTTACCGGCCGCTGTGACCGAGCGGTTCTAGGCGTTTCAGTCCGGAACTGCACTGCTGCTAAGGTCGCAGGTTCAAATCCTGCCTCGGACATGGATGTGTGTAATGTCCTTAGATTAGTTAGGTTTAAGTAGTTCTAAGTCGAGGGGACTGATGACCTCAGATGTTGAGTCCCATAGTCCTTAGAGCCATTTGAACCATTTTTTAACCAGTTTCTTGTCCTTTGTTCTTATGATAAACAAGTTACGGGAAGTCACATTCCAGAAATGACGGATAAAGTCTCAACGTTCGCATGTTCATCAGTTGCTGCGTGTCAGCAGCAGATGAATGCTTTGCCCAAGTTTCCCTTATTGCCGCTGTTTCTCGTGATTCTGTTCGTTAAAATTGTGACTGCTGACTTGCCGCTCCCGCGTAGCAGCGCGGAGTTTCCGAAAGCCATTAATTCCGCCATTCCCGCTTCTCGCGCAGCTCCTCGAGAAACTTTTCCTGTTCGTTTCCTAAGTTGGCTGTTGGCGTCGTTAGAAAGTAATCATCTGCCGCCGCAGCGATAACGCCAGACTTTCCCCAGGGTAAAGAAAGCGTCATTTCACGAACAACAGGCTGTTTCAGTTGGTGAAACAATGGTAGAAACGAGTGGTGCAAGTTTATAGTGGCGTTAAAATAATAAATGTTCGCGGGCTATTGCTCCTTAAAAACTTGATGTTTCCTTTGCCGACAGCAGTTACCACTGCTTATGCCTAAGCCAGTTTCGGCCACAAGAGAAATCGAGATGGGCTTTTGAGGTTGGCAGATGTCATTTGGATGTCCAACAGCGTCAGAAACGCACATAAAATCATAACTTCCTGATAAACATCGTTGGGCTCCTCGCCGCCTAAGGGAAGACCATAAAGAACAACGAATGACCATCAGTACCGAACTGCTTGTTGCGTTACGAGGTTGATCGTGACAATTGTTTGTCAAATTTCGTCACAGGCGATGAAACATGAGTTCATCACCTCGAATCTGAAACGCAACTACGTCCTCTTTCATGGTGTACCTTTGAACTGTATCGTGTTACCCTCAGGAAAATGAAGAATCGAGTTCAGCGCGTTCGTCGTCACAAAAATCCAGATAAACTTATCGTTCTCCATGACAACGCAACGCCTCACGCAAGTCTGTGCACCCGAGAGCAGCTCAAAAAACTTCATTGGACTGTTCTCCCTCACCCACCATACATTCCGCATCTCACACCTTCCGACTTCCATCTGTTTGGCCCAATAAAGGATGCACCCACCGGGAGCAGTACGTGGATGATGGAGAGGTTACTGATGCAGTAAGACGTTGGCTCCGAAGGCAGGCAGTACAGTGGTACCACAGGCGCAATGCAAGCCTTCCCAGTAACGTGGCGTAAGGCCGACGCATTTACCGGCGATGATGTTGAAAAATGGATCTTTGTAGCCAACAGAGTGGGGAATAATGTGCTGTATTAGAATCCTGAATAAAACTAGTTTGCTTTCAGAAAAAAATGTGTTGTGTAACTTACTGGACGCCCCTCGTAATATGGGATTCTATCCTTTGTCTTCTTAAGCTTTATCTTTTTGTTGCTTTCTTTTCGTTACACACTGTAAATATTGCAGCTGTGACCGTGATTTTATCCTAGTAGCGTTCCCTCACACGAAAGATAAAATACACTACTGGCCATTGCTGTACCACGAAGATGACGTGCTACAGACGCGAAATTTAACCGACAGGAGAAGATGCTGTTATATGCAAATGATTAGTTTTTCAGAGCATTCACACAAGGTTGCCGCCGGTGGTGACACCTGCAACGTGATGACATGAGGAAAGTTTCCAACCGATTTCTCATACACAAACAGCAGTTGACCGGCGTTGACTGGTGAAACGTTGTTGTGATGCCTCGCGTAAGGAGGAGAAATGCGTACCATTACGAGACATCTGCGGAGGTTCGAGCCCGATAGGATAGTTTAGGTTAAGTAGTGTGTAAGCTCGTCACAATACGCCAGTCACTACTCTTGATGAACTGTGGTATCGTGTTGAAGCTGCATGGGCAGCTGTACCTGTACACGCCATCCAAGCTCTGTTTGAGTCGATGCCCAGGCGTATCAAGGCTGTTATTACGGCCATAGGTGGTTGTTCTGGGTACTGATTTCTCAGGATCTATGCACCCAAATTGCGTGAAAATGTAATCACATGTCAGTTCTAGTATAATATATTTGTCGAATGAATACCCGTTTATCATCTGCATTTCTTCTTGGTATAGCCATTTTAATGGCCAGTAGTGTACTTTAAAGCAAAAAGATAGTGGTATTTATGTTTTGCAATACACATACCAGGTCAAAGAAAAAACTCACACTATGTGATCAAAAGTGTCCTGACACATGGCTGGAAATGACTTACAAGTTTCGTGACGCCCTCCATTGGTAATGCTGGAATTCAGTACTGTGTTGGACAACCACTAGCCTTGATGACAGCTTCCAGTCTCGCAGGCGTACGTTAACACGAATGGGTCGCAGGTGTGAGTAGAAATGCATAAGATGAATATGTAGGAAAGCAACCTACCGTCCGCCAGGGCTCTGGGAAGCAGAAGATGTTGCGTTTTTGCAGCAAGGGACGTTGGAGCTACATGACCAGCTACGACAGAATGTTCTGGAAGGACAACAGGACAGGGGAGACGCTCCTGATCGAAGAGGATTGCATCAGACGAGCGTATATAAGCAGGGCCGCTGATGCTGCTAGGGGTATTCCTTCGACATTTGCCTCAGACGCTGGACCTGATTTACCCGGCCCTCGGGACGGGACTTAGTTTCTTGTGGCACTTAGCTGCACAGGGCACATGCAACATTACCCAACTTACATCTATTTTGTTGAAAGATGCAATCGCCATCCTCGAATTGCTCTTCAACAGTGGGAAGAAAAAATGTGCTTAAAACATCAGTGTAGGCCTGTGCTGTGATAGTGCCACGCAAAAGAACGAGGGGTGCTGCCCTCTCCATGAAAAATGAAAAACACGACCACACCATAACACCACCGCCTCTGAATTTCACTGTTGGCTTCTGGCAGATGAGGTTCACAGGGCATTCGCCATACCCACACCCTGCCATCTGTTCGCCACATTGTGTACCGTGATGCGTCACTCCACACAATGTTTACGCTCCTTACACCAAGAGAGGCGTCGTTTGGCATTTGCCAGCGTCATGTGTGGGTTATTAGCATCCGCTCCACCATGAAATCTAAGTTGTCTCACCTCCCGCCTAACTGTCATAGTACTTGCCGTGGATCCTAATTTAGTTTGGAATTCCTGTGTGATGGTCTGGATAGATTTCTGTCTATTACACATTGCGACCCTCTTCAACTGTCGGTGGTCTGTGTCAGTCAGCAGACGAGGTCGGTCTGTACGCTTTTGTGCTGTACGTGTCCCTTCACGTTTCCACTTCCCTATCACATCGGAAACAGTGGACCTACAGATGTTTAGGAGCGCGGAAATCTCGCATACAGACGTATGACTCAAGTGACACCAAGTACCTCACCACGGGCAAAGTCCGGCGGCCCATTCTGCTCTCTCACGTGTCTATTGATTACTGAGGTCGCTGATACGAAGTACCTGGCATTAGGTGGCAACACAATGCACATAATATGAAACAGGCAAGGTTTTGGGGGTATCCCGATACTTTTGATCAGATAGTGTACATAATGCGTGAATAAGAATGAGTTTCTTAATGAACCTAGTTTCAACGGTGAAGATGTTAGAAGTATTTAACAAGAAAAAAATACATATTATTTGGCAAGTAGAAAGAAAAAATACAGATTCGTTTTTTACTGGCTTCTAGATATTGTCTGACGTGTCTAAAATTATGCTGTATTTTCTCTAGCAGGTAAACGTGAGTATTTTTCAACACTATCAGTTATGTTCTGATCCTTGCTTCTTCCTAGATTCTGTTAATATATTTCGATTTTTTCATGAAAAGGATAGCCCCTCTTAAGCTAAACTTGATCGTTCAGATTACAAACCATACAAAAGACAGCTCTCATATCAGATACCACTTTGGCGCTGACTTGTAAACAGAAACGACCATTCTTCATCGACGAGACAGTGTGGAAAGAAGACGTCAGGAACGCTGCAGATGACTCAGTTGACACGAATAGTCAACATAGGCAAGAAAGTCGATCACGTGAAAGGGGTTTGCAATTACAATTCAGCCCTCTCGCCGCTTTTTAAACACATCGCTAAGGCTATTATGGATGCTGACACAGACAATTGCAGAAATGTCACTTAGGTGACAGAGATATTTAATACCAGCGCTGCTGCCACCCAGCATCACAGTAACAGGAATGTCACATGGGTGACAGATATTTACAACTAGTATGTGTGCTGACAGAGGTCACCACTCACTCACATGTAAGTCTCCTGGGCGACAGAGATACTTACTACCAGCATGAATGCTTACACAAACCATCACTACTGCAGGAACGTCATATGGGCGACAGAGATATTAACCACCAGCACACTGGCTGACACAGATCATTACAGTTACAGAAACGCCACTTGGTGACAGAGATGTTCTACCAGTGCGCATGTGGGCACAGGCCATTACAGTGGCAGAAACGTCGCTTGGGCGACGGAGATGTGTACTGCCAGCGCTCCCTCGATAGCAAACATCACGTCACATATTCTAATTTGTAAACACAAGGCATTAATGAATGATGTACTATATTATTGCCTTTGAGAGCTGCCAGACTCTGTACTTCATCTAAGCTGAAACTGCCTTCGTAATTAGGTAAATCATCCATCAGAGGCATTTCGACGGTTTCTTTAATCATCGAGTCCCTCAGGGACGATCTTGATGTTACAATCATGATGTTTTCATATCCCATGGATCAGCATACCTCAACGTATTGCTCAAGCATCACCAATTTCTCAAGCTGTACCATATGTGTATAGCGTCGACGTTCCATGGAATATTCTTAGTCGATTCATATTCTTTCTCAACTTAAAAAAGTAAACACTTGCGGGGATCTTGCATACTCCTCCTGCCTTACATAGCCGTAGATAATCCTTTACAAAACGACAAGAGTGGAAATCTTTGACGCTGGGAGATAGTTAACCTGTTGAGAGAGTATTCTGTTTTGAAGAAAGACTCCCTGAAAGGATGTGAGCCTTTCGTCTTCAGTCTCTTGGTCCAGAACACACACATTCGGTTTGAATTGCAGAGCTTTGGGCCTTTTGTGCAGTAGGTAGCCTCTGTTTGAAACATAATTTCGAGGTGTTTAACGTCCTCAGGCAGATGATTGTCGTCTACATATTTTCTTCGTGGACGAATGTACACTCCGGGAAATGGAAAAAAGAACACATTGACACCGGTGTGTCAGACCCACCATACTTGCTCCGGACACTGCGAGAGGGCTGTACAAGCAATGATCACACGCACGGCACAGCGGACACGCCAGGAACAGCGGTGTTGGCCGTCGAATGGCGCTAGCTGCGCAGCATTTGTGCACCGCCGCCGTCAGTGTCAGCCAGTTTGCCGTTGCATACGGAGCTACATCGCAGTCTTTAACACTGGTAGCACGCCGCGACAGCATGGACGTGAACCGTATGTGCAGTTGACGGACTTTGAGCGTGGGCATATAGTGGGCATGCGGGAGGCCGGGTGGACGTACCGCCGAACTGCTCAACACGTGGGGCGTGAGGTCTCCACAGTACATCGATGTTGTCGCCAGTGGTCGGCGGAAGCTGCACGTGCCCGTCGACCTGGGACCGGACCGCAGCGACGCACGGATGCACGCCGAGACCGTAGGATCCTACGCAGTGCCATAGGGGACCGCACCGCCACTTCCCAGCAAATTAGGGACACTGTTGCTCCTGGGGTATCGGCGAGGACCATTCGCAACCGTCTCCATTAAGCTGGGCTACGGTCCCGCCCACCGTTAGGCCGTCTTCCGCTCACGCCCCAACATCGTGCAGCCCGCCTCCAGTGGTGTCGCGACAGGCGTGAATGGAGGGACGAATGGAGACGTGTGGTCTTCAGCGATGAGAGTCGCTTCTGCCTTGGTGCCAATGATGGTCGTATGCGGGTTTGGTGCCGTGCAGGTGAGCGCCACAATCAGGACTGCATACGACCGAGGCACACAGGGCCAACACCCGGCATCATGGTGTGGGGAGCGATCTCCTACACTGGCCGTACACCACTGGTGATCGTCGAGGGGACACTGAATAGTGCACGGTACATCTAAACCGTCATCGAACCCATCGTTCTACCATTCCTAGACCGGCAAGGGAACTTGCTGTTCCAACAGGACAATGCACGTCCGCATGTATCCCGTGCCACCCAACGTGCTCTAGAAGGTGTAAGTTAACTACCCTGGCCAGCAAGATCTCCGGATCTGTCCCCCATTGAGCATGTTTGGGACTGGATGAAGCGTCGTCTCACGCGGTCAGCACGTCCAGCAGGAACGCTGGTCCAACTGAGGCGCCAGGTGGAAATGGCATGGCAAGCCGTTCCACAGGACTACATCCAGCATCTCTACGATCGTCTCCATGGGAGAATAGCAGCCTGCATTGCTGCGAAAGGTGGATATACACTGTACTAGTGCCTTCATTGTGCATGCTCTGTTGCCTGTGTCTATGTGCCTGTGGTTCTGTCAGTGTGATCATGTAATGTATATGACCCCAGGAATGTGTCAATAAAGTTTCCCCTTCCTGGGACAATGAATTCACGGTGTTCGTATTTCAATTTCCAGGAGTGTATATACAATGAAGCGCTAAGGCAACAGGTACAGGCAAGCATATTCAAATACAGAGACATGTAAACAGGCGGAATATGGCACTGCTGTCAGTAACACCTATATAAGACAATAAGTGTCTGGCGCAGTTAGATCGATTACTACTGCTACAATGGCACATTATCAGTATCGAAATGAGCCTGAACGTGGTGTTATAGTCAGCGCACGAGAGATGGGACAGAGCATCCCCGAGGCAGCTATGAAGTGGGTATTTTCCGCATGACCATTTCACGAGTATACCGTGAATATCACGAATTCGGTAAAACATCAAATCTCAGACATCGCTGCGGCCGGAAAAAGATCCACAAAGAACGAGTCCAACGAGACAGAAGTGCAACTCTTCCGCAAATTGCTGCAGATTTCAATGCTCAGCCTTCAACAAAGGTCAGTGTGTGAACCATGCAAAGAAATATCATCGATACGGGTTTTCGGAGCCAAAGGCCCACTCGTGTAACTTTGGTGACTGCACGACACATTGCTTTACGCCTCGCCTGGGCCCGTCGACAACGACATTCGACTGTTGACGAGTGGAAACTTGTTGACTGGTCGGACGAGTCTCGTGTCATATTGTATTGAGTAGATGGACATGTACGGGTATGGAGACAACCTCATGAATCCCTGGACCCTGCATGTCAACAGGAGACTGTTCAAGCAGATGGACGCTCTGTAACGGTGTGGGGGGCATGTGCAATTGGAGTGATATGGGAACCCAGAGACGTCTAAACACGACTTTGAGATATGACACGTACGTAGTATCATTTACATACTTTCCAAACAAAGCCAGCAGTTACATTAATAGAGTCCAGAGCCGTCTCCTCAAGACAAATTGGGTACGACTTCATTTGCATAATTTTATAGGACAAGCAGTAGAAACTAGTGTGCCAAAAAGTTTAATAGAGAGTAAGAAGCGATGTATAAACTGCATCCATTCACGTCCATTGTGCATTCCGACGGACTTGGGAAATCCCAGCAGGACAATGCTACACCACACACGTCCAAAATTGCTACAGAGTAGTTCCAGGAATACTCTCCTAAGTTTAAATAGTTCCGCTGGCCACTAAGCTCCCCAGACAGCAACGCTATGGAGCCAATATGGGATGCCTTGAAACATGCTGTTCAGAAAATATCTCCGACCCCTCGTATTCTCATGGATTTATAGACAGCCCTGCAGGGTTCATGATGTCAATTCCCTCCAGCACTTCTTAAGACATTAGTCGACTACATTCCACGTCGTGTTGCGGCACTTCTGCGTGCTCGTGAGGGCCTTATACGATATCAGGCAGGTTAGCCGTTTCTTTGGCTCTTCAGTGTATCATTTACATACTTTCCAAACAAAGCCAGCAGTTACATTAATAGAGTCCAGAGCCGTCTCCTCAAGACAAATTGGGTACGACTTCATTTGCATAATTTTATAGGACAAGCAGTAGAAACTAGTGTGCCAAAAAGTTTAATAGAGAGTAAGAAGCTATGTATAAACTGCATCTTTGAACACCAGCTGCTTTTTTATTTAAAATCCAAATGTAGATCGGTTTCAGTCACAGACCATCTTCACGGACTGTATGCGAAGATGCAAAAAAATAGTGTAGTATACAGTTACAAAATCTTTCCAAGAAAGAGCAAAATAAGATTTATTATTCTTTCATGGTTGAAACAATGTAGGCCTCAACATTGTATCTGTCATTACTTAAATAACAGCCATGTCTCTCATGTCTAGCATGCCTTGAATTCCAGTATAACATACAGGACTTTTAAAAGCAAACATACTAATAGCGTGCATAAACACAGCAGTACTGAAGAGAGGATCAGAGGTGTAAGTGTTACAATTGTGAAAAATATTGAGGCGTTGGTCAGAGATCTTTACAATGTGTTTTCGTGGCAAAAAAATATCACGATGATAAGTTTCTTGCTGAATGCAGGGGACTGGACTATCTTTGGCGAACGTCTTTGGTATAGTTTCTCATGTAAACAGAAAAACGATGTTGCTGTCCCCAAACGTAGAATAATATCGATTTTACAATACAAGGTAGAAATCATTATAAAATCTGAATGTTAAACAGTAGCATTGAAAGGGTACAGTACCGCCAGACATTGAAAATAGATACAACATTCTTCGTTATTCCTGTCATAACAGCATATCTTTTCTAATAATTACTCAATTCCAATTAATACAGTGTAGGAAAGAATGACAATTTATTTATTTAATGGATTACATGTGCACTCCCACAAAATAAATCCATACATCCAATTTGGTGAGATCTGTGAAATGAATGAATGTATGGTCGTCTGCTAACCGCTGGTAGTGAATGTGAATATATGATCATCTTTGAGACGGTCCCTTGCTCACCTGTGGTGGAACCAAAGAGATGAAATTTACTGGAACTTTGAGCGCCTGAAATGTGGCTGACCAATGGGTAGCATGGTCTTCCCCCACCTCGACGGAGGTGCGAGCTGACCGGCCACGTTTTGGGCACTCTGCCGCTGGATCTTGTGTTCGTAAGACCTGTCTTAGGTGTGCTCCGTAAAGAAAAAAAGAGTGCAGACATGGTATGCATGTGAAATACTTAAGAGTAGTTTGGAATAATAATTTCTCTATTTTAGGAACTTTTGTGGGTAGAATTAAATATCAGGCAGGTAATATTAAGAGTATCGTAGTAATCTTCGGAAGTGACCAACGGTCACAATGAAACCACATGTAGCAATAAGTTGAAATACTTCCGAATGCTTAAGTTAAGCTAAATTACTGGCGTGTGTACTATAAGTTGGAAATATTTAAGAAATAGCGTGTGCAGGACTTGAAATTAGAGACGAGTACTTCCACGTGGTGAGTACTGTGTGAGTTTCAATCTGTGTATGGGCCAAAGGATAAAGAGAAGTACTCGTCCATGGTATCAGTTGAGGACTCGCTTGTGTGACGAATATGTTCTTAATATTACTTTGCGTATTATGTTTCCGTGTGACGCTTGATTCAAACTATAATACTCTGCGAGAGAAGCAAGGTGAGTCAGCCGTCTCTCCAGCAACGCCACTTGGCTTGCATTGCACAGGAAGACGTGCATATATCCTCCAGAGTTCATAGTAGGAAAGAAAAGTTACGAAGTGGGGCAGTGTCGTGTGAATCTGGGATGAATACTAACTGAAATGGGAAAGCTGAAAGTGATGCGATTATAACGTTGTGACTATTTCTTGTGTTGTACTCCATGTTGGAGTGTGGTGTATGTCATGTAATTTAAGTATGCGTGAATTGCATGGGAGAGTAGCAAGATAGTTCTTTTGACCCGCTCGGTCTGGAGGAAATTTACGTGATGATGGGTGTGAGAGTCGAAGTGTGAGATATAGGAAAAGATCCACCATCCTATCCAGAAAGTGCACTGTAGTGTTAGATAATTACGAGACCATAAGATAGAGAATCACCAATGTAAGGCCATGCCCACTGGGCGGAGTTTCTCATGTGCAATTGCTGTAGAAAATGTAATGGTATGTTTAGGTTATAGAATTTATCGGAATAAAAGAAAGATAGTGAAAAGCAAAAGATTGGTGACCTGTTCCTTCGAATTGTATGTTGTCATGATATCCATAATTTATAATGTGTGCGCCATTCATATTCAGTGCGATGGCCACGTGTTGATCAAAGACGTTGGGTAAGAAAGAGAATGTGGTATTGCCAGTGCGTAGTGAACAGTCAGAGTTGTGTAAATTACTAATAGTCAGATGTGCGTTATCCGTTTCCGCTGCGTAATATTCAAACAGGAGAATAATTTGTAACTTAATTGTGAGTACTAGAGCTCATGTTACTCGATAAATAATAATGAATCCACTGGCTTGGCAGACCACTCATCTTGCAGGCCTGACTGCTTGATGCCACACTATGAGCAAGGCATGTGGGTGCCTCGCAGCATAGCCATTGCATATACTCCAAGAAATTTATATACACAAACGTCAATTATGTAGTAACCATAATGAAAATAGTATCTACAACATAAAACAAATGAAAATACAGTGTTCAGAAACAGGTTGAAATGTCACCCAGCATTCATATGCACCTTCATGCTCCGTTATAGATCACGATTAGTAAATGAAGCAACATTGTAGGTGAATTGTGTCATTTTTGAAAAGAGACGTTTTAATCCAGTGCAACCTGCCAGCTGTTGTCTCTGAGAAATCATTTTTAAGGTTAACACTTCAAATGCACTCATAAAATTACTATGTATAATGCATTCTATCGACAAGTATAGTTGGTTAAACCTCACACCTCACCAATTAAATTTATCACGTTTTTTAACAATTATTTAATTCATTGAGTCATCACTTAAACTAAATTTTCATATGTTTTTCCTATACCTGATTTTTGTTTCCTATTGTTACAGGTAAGCCGCAATGTACGATCAACATGGCACCCAAGTACAACCCTTGTATCTCGAAGGAGTTCGTCAAGAAATCTGGGGCCACCTCAACAACATCTGTTCATAGTAAGTTAATGCCAGTCTCCATAAACAATCTCCATGAACAACACAATGAATCTAAGTGGTCCTCGCATCAGCTACTGAGGTTTCAGCTTAGCATTCAACCAAAGGTGTTCAGGTAGATCGTCAGTTGTCAGCATGTGACATGGCCATGCGCTGTCATAACACAACACAAGTTGGTGATTAATGTTTTACACAATTAAGCGTAATAGTTACGGAAAGTTATTGATTGGAAAACATTTTAAATGCTGCAGTACTTTATTACATTAAAAAACGTGAAAACCGCACAATGACCAGAGTGCATAAAGTGAAGGTGTTTGAGTTTCAATTCAGGGAGCCCGAGAATTTTCTCAGAGGTAGCTGCAGTGCGAGGATGTCATTCACCGCGTCCAAAGGCAGGTCGGCGGACTCAACTATATCCTATCACCTTGGTGAGTGAAGCCCAAGTGGTCTGAAAAGTGCAAGAGTAGGAGCAGGGATACTGAAAAAGACTCTGAAGTAAAAAGGTAAGGCGTATTTTACAGGGTTGAACAGCCCTTCATTTTGGCTCTTGTGGAGAAGTCCATCAGTGGACCCAGACCAAAGAAAAAATAGTTTATCTTACGTTTTATTGTGGTGGACTGTGTAGAGTTCTCAATATTAATTTAAGTTTAGCGTTTGTATCCATGTCAGTGAATCGTAGAGAATAATGTACTTCCAAGCAGAGTTAACATACAGTGAACTGTAGTGTCACCAAGAGTAGGAGCAGTGGTGTGACACGCCATTGTTAAACAGACACGGCTCGGCAGATAAACCAGACGGACGTTTGTCTATGGTCGCCCCCTCTTGATAGCATAATACGTTTTGCGAATGCATATAGTGTGATAGTAACATTGTCTAAGCAAAGTCGCGCGGGTATTGAACTTCATGGCTGCGTTTTGAGAACATTTCTGCTGGTAACAAACTGCTCAGGCATAGACGCAAATAGTTAATGAGCAATGTTTATATTGTGTGCGATGTGTCACTGCTAAGCGTAAGTTAGGTTGGAGGCGGCGTACTGTTAAGTTGTTAACAATTCATGTGTTGTGATATTTTTGTCGCTGGTGACCCTTTGGTCGTGGCTCGCCATTTGTAGAATTTATTGGCTTGGATAAAATGTAATTAACTATTTTCTGCTTTCCAAACTATCCTGGCGAACTGTGATAAGTTCTGTCTGACAAAGAGCATGTGTTGCATCTCCCCAGCATAGATAAGCTGTGCTGTGGCCTTTACAAAACAGGCCCTACATGAATGAAGTTTCACACATGGCCTTTTCGCCAGTAATATCGGTGTTTGTGCAAGATCTGTGGATTCTGATAAGCACCTACCAGGATTAGTTTCTCATAATGGTAAAACTAAAACTAAACTCCCTCCGGACAGGCGTTGGAAAGCTGCTCAGTTGGACTGAGTGCACCCAGCTTGCAGACAACGCTCGGCGGACCCGGACGGTCACCCATCCAAGTGCTTACCAAGCCCGACATCGCTTACCTACGGTGATCTGACGGGAACCGGTGTTACCATTACGGCAGTAGAGATAAAGTCTGGTTAGTCTCGCAGGTTAGCGAAGCGCGGCCGGCCATTAAGGACATGGTACTTCTACATCTACATTTACATATATACTCCGATAGCAACCAAGCGGTGTGTGGTGGAGGGCACACTTCGCGGCAAAGTCATATTTCGCCCCCCCCCCCCTCCCCCCTCGCCTCCTATGTTCCACTCGCGGATCGCGAAAGGGAAAACGACTGTCAGAACGCCTCAGTACGAGCTCTAATTTCCCTTATCTTTGAATGGTGATCATTGCGCGATTTGAAAGTTGGTGGTAATAATATATGCTCAACATCCTCGGTGAAGATAGGATTTCTGAACTTAGTGATCAGTTCCTTCCGTTTAGCGCGCCGTCTATCTGCAAGTGTGTCCCACTTCAAACTTGCTATGAGATATGTAACGCTCTCGCGATGACTAAATGTACCAGTTACGAATGTTGCCGCTCTTCTTTGAACCTTCTCAAACTCTTGAATCAGACCCAACTGGTAAAGATCCCATACAGACGAACAGTACTCTAAGACTGGACGAACTAACGTATTGTAAGCTATATCATTTGTTAAAGGACTACATCGCTTCAGGATCAACCAATAAACCGCAATCTAGAGTTTGCCTTACCCGTTACTTATGTAATCTGACCATTCTATTTGAGATCATTTCAAATTGTCACACCCAGATACTTGACGGATGTTACCGCTTCCAAAGACTGGGCATTTATTTTGTACTCGTACATTAATGGGGATTTTCGCTTTGTTACACTTACTAATATTGAGAGATAACTGCCACTCATTACACGCCAGCCGGAGTTGCCGAGCGGTTCTAGGCGCTACAGTCTGGAACCGCGCGACCGCTACGGTCGCAGGTTCGAATCCTACCTCGTGCATGGATGTGTGTAATGTCCTTAGGTTAGTTAGGTTTAAGTAGTTCTAAGTTTTAAGTGCTCAGATCCATTTGAACCATTTTGAACTCATTACACCACGCATTAATTCTTTGCAAATCCTCATAGATTTGTTCACAACTTTCGTGTGATACTACTTTCCTGTAGACTACAGCATCATTGGCAAACAGTCTAATGCCCCTGTCAGTACCATCAACCGGACCGTTTATGTAAATCATAAAAAGCAGCGGACCAATTACGCTGTCCTGGGGCACACCTGAAATTACGCTTGTTTCTGTTCAAGTCAACCCGTTCAGAACGACTTGTAGGTAGGTCAGTGTCTATGTAGTACCATGCACCTCTGTAAACTGCCGATTACTGCAACAATGTCCAAGAGTGCGTTGTAAATAGGGTTTGACATAATTTGTCTCAGAGTCGGCTTAAGTGTTGGGTTGGGTTTGTCAGAAACACAACTGTTAGTTTCAGACTAAAAATTAATTTGACCACGAGAGGATATAAGAAATATATCCAGCGCCAATGAAAACGTATTCTTGATTATTGCATATGGTAAAAGTACCTAGAATCCAGGTTAACGGTAACTGAATTTTGCAACAGAAAAACATAATATGTATTCTGGGTTCAACAGTTGTTGCATTAGAATATGAGTCAAATCTGGAACTACTTCGGAGATTATCTTTTCCACAGTTTTTGCAGTGATTGACCACAACGTTTTCACGAAGTCACTAAACGGCTGATGAAATCTGCATGATTCATTTTGATCCAGAAATGTAGTCGCATTTTAATGGAGAAATTCGCGATGTCCAGGTCGGGAGGAACTGCAGCTTGTCTGACTGCGAAACAAAATTATATCGATATTCATTTGTGATGGAAAGGAGAATTAGGCAGGCTGATTTTTTCATATTCACTAACAAGGCATAAGTAATACCAAAGAAGAGCTCTGATCCTCCTTCTTTGAGCCGCTTGCGAACAAAGAGTCCAGAAATACACGCAATGGACATAAATCGGCAACGCGATAATGCGGGCACGTGCGCTGAATACGTGAGTCGTGCCAGTATCACTACCCCATACTCTCCCCACCCACTCTAATGCGATGTCTTTCGGTATGGGCCATTAATTCCTCTCCTGCACGAAAAACAGTTTACATTTGAGGAACTCATGGTATATGTGAGAAAGTGGGGAATTTTACAATGTGGAATGATTCTACGAATTTTGAATGAATACTGAGTAAACCAAACATATCAACCACTTCGAAAGGATAGTGCTCTCACACACAAAATCACTGACCTATTGTTTACCACTACTTAGATGCTTTATTCTTGAATCTTTGACATTTGTATTTTGAAATTTTTTGAGAGGGGAGGATGTCTTCGGTGAGCATATGGCGTTCAATTCTGATAATTTGTAAAAACCACGGTTTGGAGATATATTAGAAAATAAAAAAAATCTGTTACTATTAATTATCTGAATTAAATTCACTACAACTAAATTAATGATATTAATGAGGATGAATACCAGGAAATAGATTCAGACGACCAGCTTATTTCGTTCTTAGTGTAGGGCAGATAGTCAATTTTCTACGATTATTCGGCAGGTAATGTAACACTAATATAACGAACCACAACTATTCAGATTTCTAAGTGCAAGTAGCGCTTTTCTTAAAAAAAGATATTTTAATATCTAACAAATACATTTTAAGTAGGTTTTTCTGAATGTATGTGTATGGAGTATAACTGGAAATGGAAAAAAGAACACATTGACACCGGTGTGTCAGACCCACCATACTTGCTCCGGACACTGCGAGAGGGCTGTACAAGCAATGATCACACGCACGGCACAGCGCACACACCAGGAACCGCGGTGTTGGCCGTCGAATGGTGCTAGCTGCGCAACATTTGTGCACCGCCGCCGTCAGTGTCAGCCAGTTTGCCGTGGCATACGGAGCTCCATCGCAGTCTTTAACACTGGCAGCATGCCGCGACAGCGTGGACGTGCACCGTATGTGCAATTGACGGACTTTGAGCGAGGGCGTATAGTGGGCATGCGGGAGGCTGGGTGGACATACCGCCGAATTGCTCAACACGAGGGGCGTGGGGTCTCCACAGTACATCGATGTTGTCGCCAGTGGTCGGCGGAAGGTGCACGTGCCCGTCGACCTGGGACCGGACCGCAGCGACGCACAGATGCACGCCAATACGTAGGATCCTACGCAGTGCCGTAGGGGGCCGCACCGCCACTTCCCAGCAAATTAGGGACACTGTTGCTCCTGGGGTATCGGCGAGGACCATTCGCAACCGTCTCCTTGAAGCTGGGCTACGGTCCCGCACACCGTTAGGCCGTCTTCCGCTCACGCCCCAACATCGTGCAGCCCGCCTCCAGTGGTGTCGCGACAGGCGTGAATGGAGGGACGAATGGAGACGTGTCGTCTTCAGCGATGAGAGTCGCTTCTGCCTTGGTGCCAATGATGGTCGTATGCGTGTTTGGCGCCGTGCAGGTGAGCGCCACAATCAGGACTGCATACGACCGAGGCACACAGGGCCAACACCCGGCATCATGGTGTGGGGAGCGATCTCCTACACTGGCCGTACACCTCTGGTGATCGTCGAGGGGACACTGAATAGTGCACGGTACATCCAAACCGTCATCGAACCCATTGTTCTACCATTCCTAGACAGGCAAGGGAACTTGCTGTTCCAACAGGACAATGCACGTCCGCAAGTATCCCTTGCCACCCAACGTGCTCTAGAAGGTGTAAGTCAACTACCCTGGCCAGCAAGATCTCCGAATCTGTCCCCCATTGAACATGTTTGGGACTGGATGAAGCGTCGTCTCACGCGGTCTGCACGTCCAGCACGAACGCTGGTCCAACTGAGGCGCCAGGTGGAAATGGCATGGCAAGCCGTTCCACAGGACTACATCCAGCATCTGTACGATCGTCTCCATGGGAGAATAGCAGCCTGCATTGCTGCGAAAGGTGGATATACACTGTACTAGTGCCGACATTGTGCATGCTCTGTTGCCTGTGTCTATGTGCCTGTGGTTCTGTCATTGTGATCATGTGATGTATCTGACCCCAGGAATGTGTCAATAAAGTTTCCCCTTCCTGGGACAATGAATTCACGGTGTTTTTATTTCAGTTTCCAGGAGTGTATAACAGAACAGCCGCATTAACCGATCTAACAACTGCACCAGACACTTATTGTCCTATATAGGCGTTGCCGACCACAGCGTCATATTCTTGCGTCATATCCTTGTAATTGAATATGCATACCTATACCAGTTTCTTTGGCTCTTCAGTGTATAAGACACATTAAGCGTCTAAAACCACATTCAATGTTCAAATGCTGATTATTTTGTGAAATGATTTGTTTTGGAAAGAAATAATGTAATCGAAATCGAGATGCTATTTGAACTCCCAACTTAGTAGTTTTGAGTACGGCAGCTTCACTATTTTCCATCTGTCTTGCCCTCACACCTGTTACAGTTATTGTGACTAAAGCGATTCAGCAAACTTTTCTGTCCACTTCCTCCGGAACGACATTATTCACATAAGTAAACAGTGCGGCTAGAAACTAAAACCCGAAATTAACGTAGAATTTTTTGATGAATTACAAGTGTCTGAAAGTCATCCGAATTTCACGTTCTTCAGCCGGTTCCTTATTTTTGATCTGCGTTCTTGCCTTCGCTCTCCAAACCGCGTGAAATATTCGCCACAGTTCTTGTAGCAAATGAAGAACATGTATTAGAAAAAAAAAATCAGACCAAGTGTATGACTCTTGTTCTGATGGTTCCGTAGAATCTCAATCGAGTATACAGATAGGTAATCCAATCTGGAAATATGAGACTAGCTCGGACATAGTGAACGAAGCAAGCAGGGGACTTTCCTTCATTAACGTAGAGAAAGAAGATCAGATAAAATGATTTTTATTTACTTTTTAAAACATGACTTCTACTTACATTTTATGTTTCCATGCAATAATATTTTCCTTTTATACATTTGATAAATGATGAATCAATGTAAGTTGTATTGGCAGAAATATATTTTTTATGTGATGACAGTTTCACACTTTTCGGATTTTTTTTTCGTTTACTTGTACTGTAAAACCTTGGTTCTTGCCAAATTTCATGATTCTTCGTCATCAGAAAGTACCCTATAGGTTTTGATGCATGAGAATGCGAGTACCAAAATATTTGACAAAAATTGGCCGTATGTTTTAATTGCATTGACATGGAGGTTTAAATTTTGTGCACCGTCAAAACACTATAGACCTTGGTATGTGACATAAATTTCAACTTCTAACGTCTGTCCGTTCCTTAGGCGACGGAGTTTTAAGAGTCAAACAGGTGGACGGACGACAAAGTGATCCCATAGGGATTCCTTTTTTACCGATTGAGGCACGAAATCATAGCTCTTACCCGGCCCTAAACCTATGCAACAACCCAAGCAGATTGCGGTATTAATGTTGACCAATAGCGTAGGGGGTGTTCCTTTTGCGCTGTAGGCGCTGCCAAACAAAGGTGGTGTTGGCAACAGAAACGTTTCATCGTGTTCTTGACGAAGCTACCTAGAGGCTCATAAAAAAAATGTTTCACCCCATAACCTCAGCTCTTCCTGAATACTTTAATGCAGTCCACAACAAGCCAGAGAATTCGCGTAGCTCTTTCCGCCTAATATTTCTGTACGTGCACAGTGGCGTCTTAGTGAGGCGGTGCGGACGGAACCCTTTCATTGGTAGCGTCTGTGTTTCGGGGATGAGCTAGCGTATACACCGGTGACACGAGGGCACGGCTCTGATCAATAAGCCACGGAGAGCCGGGCCTACCAGACATGACCTGAATACGTAACTCTCGTTTTCCAGAGTTTGTTGGGGGGAGTTTGTGAAGACGAAGCGAGTGTGACTGGAATTCCTTGGTCCCTCTGCGGGCAGGACCGCAGAAACTCTTCCCTCTGCTGTGTAATAGCCCAAGACCCACGCTAGAACCCTAGGAGGCTCGCCAAGTTGTACGAGGTTGCAAATTAACTGCAAACTACTGAGGACGGAGAAATTTTTTATGAAGTTTAGTTTGTTGTTTTACAAGGCGCATCATAAATATTGTGACGAGCTATGAAACGGTATAAAAAATTTAAAAAACCTGATCATATAAACATTTCCACGAAAGTTCTATGGCTTTGTAGCACTAATGAAAGAGAATTTTGGAAAGTATTCAAATGAGAATAACATTAAATTTCTGCGTACTACAGCATTCTTCTGATAAATCCCAAATGTTGTCGAACGATTGTGCAGGCTCCTGTAACACTTTAATGAAATCTTTCAATGTTAATAAGGCTGCAGTACTTCATACAGGGAACTGATGTCGGAGGGGAGCCTGCAGGTCCAAACCTGTTCATCAACTATGGCAAATATCACCCAGTGAATCCCACAGAAATAATAAAGCTTTTTAAATAGAACACGCGTCATCAACTTCTACACCTTTATTATTTGTGTCCACGCTCTTATTTCCCAACGTAGTCACCCTGGTGACGAACACATTTCAACCAACCAGAGACCAGTTTTTTGATATAGTACTTGACGGAGCGACAACCTCACCTGTGCTTGCACCGTTTCATCACTATGGAAGTGGAGCCCTCCATCGTGTTCTCTAAGTTTTGTAAACAGATGAAAATCTGATGGTGCCACGTCGGGTTGTAACCTCCCCATCACTTATCGACCTTAATGACAGTGAAAAATTAAACCGCGTGCACGTAATGTAAATTTGGGAAAAGCAATCGTCACCGAAGTTAATCTGTCGGTAAAGAGGGAGGAAAGGATTACATTTAAATAAAAGGAAAAATGCAAATGAAATTGGTGGAAACTAATTTTCAGAAAAGGGTAAGATTAATAAAGAGAGTAAATGTGCGGTCGTTACGTTAACAATTACTTGGCGTTAATTAGATATTTGAGATTTGGGGAAAATTACGGTTGCCAGTCCTATGGACAACTACTATAATAACTGAAAATGAAAGATTAATGAACATATAATTAGCACTAAAAGTGTGGCAACTGAAGGTTGACACTTGTTGTGTGTAAACTGAATGTTTGTCAGAAATAATAAATTTCACTACACCCTGACTTAATTTAGCAAAAGAATTAATAAAACCGGAAAACTGAAAGTTAATTTAGTGACTGAAATTAATAGTGAACTTTGTTTCTGAAGCACTACGAAATTCAATAAAATAAGGTTAGTCTTGGGATACCTCAACAATCATTTCAAAAGCTACTTGAATCTACGCAATTTAGAAATAAGAGATTTAACTTTGAACTTGAATTAAATGATTCTGAACAATTAACAATAGTAAAATTTAGTACGCACCAAGGCGAGCTGCAGTCACAGGTAAGCTGAAATATGGTAACAAAACTCGCACTCTTAATTTGTGCTTGTGTAATCTAAATATTGTAGCCAGCCATGAATACTTTAACTGAACTTTGAAATTAAAGCAGTGAAGTGCAATGATATTACTTCAATGCTGGCGTTTAAATTTCAACGACACTCGAGTTCATTTCGGAAAAGGAAGGGACCCTGCTTGGTAATGGAATTGGGACAATGAGCAACAAAGGTTCATGCTAAGTTGCCGTAATTTTGTAATGCGAAATGGAACAATTTTAAAAGCTGAGGTCTGCCATACAGTTCTAAACCTATACGTGCTTCCAGTCTTCCTTGTTGGTTGTTTGAAGGTTTGAAGTCGTCAGTCGAGGGGGTGGCGACAGTCACTCATTGTCGGCCGTCGCTGTTGCATAAGCTGGATGTTGGCGCGCCTTCTTCTGGACACTGTCACCAGGCGAAACGGGCTTCCGTGTTACTGATAAGTCGCATATACGTACAGTATTTAATAACCACTTTCTGAATGTGGCAGGTGAATAGAAACCTAGCCCCAACAGGGAATCATATAGTGTTCCGAGACCGTTACCTGAAATGCTCCTCCATGATACTGACAAGAGGGAGATTGAGTTAATAATTAAATCACTAAAGACCAAGAACTCTCATGGATATGACGGGATAGCTAGCAGAATACTGAAGTATTGTTCCATGTATGTTAGCCCTGTACTTAGCCATATCTGTAACTTTTCCTTTAGGAGTGGACGGTTTCCTGACCGATTAAAGTACTCGGTAGTGAAGCCACTTCATAAAAAGGGAAACAGGGATAATATTGACAATTATAGACCTATTTCTATGCCATCGGTGTTTGCTAAAGTTATCGAGAAGGTTGTATATACAAGGTTACTGGAGCATTTAAATTCACATAATTTGCTGTCGAATGTACAGTTTGGTTTTAGAAATGGCTTAACAACTGAAAATGCTATATTCTCTTTTCTCTGTGAGGTTTTGGACGGATTAAATAAAAGGTTGCGAACGTTAGGTGTTTTATTTGATTTAACGAAGGCTTTTGACTGTGTTGACCACAAAATGTTACTGCAGAAGTTGGACCATTATGGAGTAAGGGGAGTAACTTACAATTGGTTCGCCTCTTACTTTAAGAACAGAAATCAGGAGGTAATTCTCCGCAATATTGAGAGTGGTAGTGTTGTTCAGTCCCAATGGGGCACTGTTAAGTGGGGCGTTCCCTAAGGGTCGGTACTGGGGCCACTGCTGTCTCTTATTTATATAAATATTATGCCTTCCAGTATTACATATGATTCAAAAATATTTCTGTTTGCTGATGACACCAGCTTGGTAGTGAAGGATCTTGTGTGTAATATTGAAACATTATCAAATAATGTAGTTCATGAAATAAATTCGTGGCTTGTAGAAAATGATTTGATGCTAAATCACAGTAAGACTAAGTTTTTACAGTTTCTAACTCACAATTCAACAAGAACTGATATTTTAATCAGACAGAATGGGCATATTATAAGCGAGACGGAAGAGTTCAAGTTCCTAGGCGATCGGATAGATAGTAAGCTGTTATGGAAAGCCCATGTTCAGGATATTGTTTAGAAAGTAAATGCCGCTTTATTTACCATTAGAACAGTATCTGCAATAAGTGACAGTTCAACAAGAAAAGTAGTCTACTTTGCATATTTTCATACGCTTGTGTCATATGGTATTATTTTTTAGGATAATTCTTCTGATTCAAAAAGGGTATTTTTGGCTCAAAAAAGGGCTGTTCGAGCTATGTGTGGTCCAAGTTCGAAAACCTCTTGTCGACCCCTATTCAATAGTCTGGGAATTTTGACATTGCCCTCACAGTATATATTTTCTTTAATGTCGTTTGTTGTTAGCAATATTAGCTTATTCCCAAGAGTTAGCAGCTTTCACTCAGTTAATACTAGGCAGAAATCAAATCTGCATGTGGAATGCACTTCCTTGACTCTTGTCCAGAAACGAGTGCATTATTCTGCTGCATCCATTTTCAATAAGCTACCACAAGAACTCAAAAATCTTAGCAGTAGCCCAAACACTTTTAAGTCTAACATAAAGAGTTTCCTCATGGCTCACACCTTCTATTCTGTCGAGGAACTCCTGGAAGAGCTAAAAAAATTAAGAAAATTCCAGTGTTACATTCTTGATTTTCTTTATTTAAACTAACGACTTGTCGACTGAATATGTTTCTTATATTTCATTTTATCTGTTTGTACAATCTACAACTGAATACGTTTCTTATATTTCATTTTATCTGTTTCTACAATCGTGTTATAATTTCATATATTGACTCGTTCCATGACCATGGAGACTTCTCCTTAATGTGGTCCCACGGAACAATAAATAAATAAATTAAAAAATGTGCGCCAGCTAATGCTTCCCGTCCGCGACACCGTGTCAGAAACTATCATAGCACGTCGAGCGAAATTACATGCTGCCAAACCCCGAAAGCGCGGCAACTCGCGGGAGCTTCACACAACACTTTTGCTTCACCGCCTACTCCCGCCATACCCTCTCTCTGCCCGAGCTCCAAGCGGCCCGGTTCACACTACCAAAGATCCTAAACACTTTGGTTCTCCACTCGACCTATCGATGTATTCGTGCGATAACATAGTTTTCCCTAGGTAAGACCCAGCGTAAAAATACAAGTAGTATTTACAAAACGAACCAATTATACATCGACATATATATACATATATATCACATTAATCATGGAATGGAAACACACAGCAACAGAACGTACCACCGTGACTTCAAACACTTTGTTATAGGAAATGTTCAAAATGTCCTCCGTTAGCGAGGATAAATGCATCCACCCTTCGTCGCATGGAATCCCTGATTCGCTGATGCAGCCGTGGAGAATGGCGTATTGTATCACAGCCGTCCACAATACGAGCACGAAGAGTCTCTTCATTTGGTACCGGGGTTGCGTAGACAAGAGCTTTCAAATGCCCCCGTAAATGAAAGTCAAGAGGGTTGAAGTCAGGAGAGCGTGGAGGCCATGGAATTGGTCCGCCTCTACCAATACATCGGTCACCGAAACTGTTGCTAAGAAGCGTACGAACAATTCGACTGAAATGTGCAGGAGCTCCATCGTGCATGAACGACATGTTGTGTTGTACTTCTAAAGGCACATGTTCTAGAAGCACAGGTAGAGTATCCCGTATGAAATCATGATAACGTGCTGCATTGAGCGTAGCTGGAAGAACATACTGACGAAACTAAAATGAGCTCTAACATGGAAATTAAGCGTTTCCGGACACATGTCCACATAACATCTTTCTTTATTTGTGTGTGAGGAATGTTTCCTGAAAGTTTGGCCGTACCTTTTTGTAACACCATATATATATATATATATATATATATATATATATATATATATATACACTCGTGGAAAAGGAAAAAAGAACACATTGACACCGGTGTGTCAGACCCACCATACTTGCTCCGGACACTGCGAGAGGGCTGTACAAGCAATGATCACACGCACGGCACAGCGGACACACCAGGAACCGCGGTGTTGGCCGTCGAATGGCGCTAGCTGCGCAGCATTTGTGCACCGCCGCCGTCAGTGTCAGCCAGTTTGCCGTGGCATACGGAGCTCCATCGCAGTCTTTAACACTGGTAGCATGCCACGACAGCGTGGACGTGAACCGTATGTGCAGTTGACGGACTTTGAGCGAGGGCGTATAGTGGACATGCGGGAGGCCGGGTGGACGTACCACCGAATTGCTCAACACGTGGGGCGTGAGGTCTCCACAGTACATCGATGTTGTCGCCAGTGGTCGGCGGAAGGTGCACGTGCCCGTCGACCTGGGACCGGACCGCAGCGACGCACGGATGCACGCCAAGACCGTAGGATCCTACGCAGTGCCGTAGGAGACCGCACCGCCACTTCCCAGCAAATTAGGGACACTGTTGCTCCTGGGGTATCGGCGAGGACCATTAGCAACCGTCTCCATGAAGTTGGGCTACGGTCCCGCACACCGTTAGGCCGTCTTCCGCTCACGCCCCAACATCGTGCAGCCCGCCTCCAGTGGTGTCGCGACAGGCGTGAATGGAGGGACAAATGGAGACGTGTCGTCTTCAGCGATGAGAGTCGCTTCTGCCTTGGTGCCAATGATGGTCGTATGCGTGTTTGGCGCCGTGCAGGTGAGCGCCACAATCAGTACTGCATACGACCGAGGCACACAGGGCCAACACCCAGCATCATGGTGTGGAGAGCGATCTCCTACACTGGCCGTGGAGACTTCTCCTTAATGTGGTCCCACGGAACAATAAATAAATAAATTAAAAAATGTGCGCCAGCTAATGCTTCCCGTCCGCGACACCGTGTCAGAAACTATCATAGCACGTCGAGCGAAATTACATGCTGCCAAACCCCGAAAGCGCGGCAACTCGCGGGAGCTTCACACAACACTTTTGCTTCACCGCCTACTCCCGCCATACCCTCTCTCTGCCCGAGCTCCAAGCGGCCCGGTTCACACTACCAAAGATCCTAAACACTTTGGTTCTCCACTCGACCTATCGATGTATTCGTGCGATAACATAGTTTTCCCTAGGTAAGACCCAGCGTAAAAATACAAGTAGTATTTACAAAACGAACCAATTATACATCGACATATATATACATATATATCACATTAATCATGGAATGGAAACACACAGCAACAGAACGTACCACCGTGACTTCAAACACTTTGTTATAGGAAATGTTCAAAATGTCCTCCGTTAGCGAGGATAAATGCATCCACCCTTCGTCGCATGGAATCCCTGATTCGCTGATGCAGCCGTGGAGAATGGCGTATTGTATCACAGCCGTCCACAATACGAGCACGAAGAGTCTCTTCATTTGGTACCGGGGTTGCGTAGACAAGAGCTTTCAAATGCCCCCGTAAATGAAAGTCAAGAGGGTTGAAGTCAGGAGAGCGTGGAGGCCATGGAATTGGTCCGCCTCTACCAATACATCGGTCACCGAAACTGTTGCTAAGAAGCGTACGAACAATTCGACTGAAATGTGCAGGAGCTCCATCGTGCATGAACGACATGTTGTGTTGTACTTCTAAAGGCACATGTTCTAGAAGCACAGGTAGAGTATCCCGTATGAAATCATGATAACGTGCTGCATTGAGCGTAGCTGGAAGAACATACTGACGAAACTAAAATGAGCTCTAACATGGAAATTAAGCGTTTCCGGACACATGTCCACATAACATCTTTCTTTATTTGTGTGTGAGGAATGTTTCCTGAAAGTTTGGCCGTACCTTTTTGTAACACCATATATATATATATATATATATATATATATATATATATATATATATATATATATATATATACACTCGTGGAAAAGGAAAAAAGAACACATTGACACCGGTGTGTCAGACCCACCATACTTGCTCCGGACACTGCGAGAGGGCTGTACAAGCAATGATCACACGCACGGCACAGCGGACACACCAGGAACCGCGGTGTTGGCCGTCGAATGGCGCTAGCTGCGCAGCATTTGTGCACCGCCGCCGTCAGTGTCAGCCAGTTTGCCGTGGCATACGGAGCTCCATCGCAGTCTTTAACACTGGTAGCATGCCACGACAGCGTGGACGTGAACCGTATGTGCAGTTGACGGACTTTGAGCGAGGGCGTATAGTGGACATGCGGGAGGCCGGGTGGACGTACCACCGAATTGCTCAACACGTGGGGCGTGAGGTCTCCACAGTACATCGATGTTGTCGCCAGTGGTCGGCGGAAGGTGCACGTGCCCGTCGACCTGGGACCGGACCGCAGCGACGCACGGATGCACGCCAAGACCGTAGGATCCTACGCAGTGCCGTAGGAGACCGCACCGCCACTTCCCAGCAAATTAGGGACACTGTTGCTCCTGGGGTATCGGCGAGGACCATTAGCAACCGTCTCCATGAAGTTGGGCTACGGTCCCGCACACCGTTAGGCCGTCTTCCGCTCACGCCCCAACATCGTGCAGCCCGCCTCCAGTGGTGTCGCGACAGGCGTGAATGGAGGGACAAATGGAGACGTGTCGTCTTCAGCGATGAGAGTCGCTTCTGCCTTGGTGCCAATGATGGTCGTATGCGTGTTTGGCGCCGTGCAGGTGAGCGCCACAATCAGTACTGCATACGACCGAGGCACACAGGGCCAACACCCAGCATCATGGTGTGGAGAGCGATCTCCTACACTGGCCGTACACCTCTGGTGATCGTCGAGGGGACACTGAATAGTGCATGGTACATCTAAACCGTCATCGAACCCATCGTTCTACCATTCCTAGACCGGCAAGGGAACTTGCTGTTCCAACAGGACAATGCACGTCCGCATGTATCCCGTGCCACCCAATGTGCTCTAGAAGGTGTAAGTCAACTACCATGGCCAGCAAGATCTCCGGATCTGTCCCCCATTGAGCATGTTTGGGACTGGATGAAGCGTCGTCTCACGCGGTCTACACGTCCAGCAAAAACGCTGGTCCAACTGAGGCGCCAGGTGGAAATGGCATGGCAAGCCGTTCCACAGGACTACATCCAGCATCTCTACGATCGTCTCCATTGGAGAATAGCAGCCTGCATTGCTGCGAAAGTTGGATATACACTATACTAGTGCCGACATTGTGCATGTTCTATTGCCTGTGTCTATGAGCCTGTGGTTCTGTCAGTGTGATCATGTGATGTATCTGACCCCAGGAATGTGTCAATAAAGTTTCCCCTTCCTGGTACAGTGAATTCACGGTGTTCTTATTTCAATTTCCAGGAGTGTATATAGTAAAACAATTACGACATATAAAGACACAGAAACGTCATATCTTTAGGTAACAAAATAAGGAAAAAATTATAATACAAAGTACAATAGATAGAAATAGGATATGCATTTCCGGCGTTACAGGGTCTGTATGGAGGACAATCGGTGACGGTGAATCGAAGGCAGATGTTGCATAGTGGCCTGGCATAGTCATGGTGAAGGATAGTTAGCTCCACGTGCAGACGAACTCTCGAATTGGTGCTTTCTGTTTATTAAAGGGCTCGGAGAATCTAGCAGAGTTTATGGTGGCTCCATTAGGCACGAATTACAAAAGCAACATACCTGGAACATCCCAGAACACTGTGAGAGCCGGCCGTTGTGGCAGAGCGGTTCTAGGAGCTTCAGTCCGGAACCGAGCTCCTGCTACGGTTGCCGGTTCGAATCTTTCCTGGGACATGGATGTGTGTAATGTAGCTAGATTAGTTAGGTTTACGTAGTTCTAAGTCTAGGTGACTACCTCCGATGTTAAGTTCCATACTGCTCAGAGCCATTTGAACACTCTGAGCATGACTTTGGCTGCTGATGGTATGGTCTTGAAGTTCTTTGGCGTCGGTTATCGTTCCTGGCGTAACTCCATTGATACTCTCTTGTTTTCGGGGACCAGTGCGAACAACCCAATGTCGCACATTATTGATGTAGATAGAATCATCACCGTACATACTTTTCATTCTTCATTGGATTTCAGTTGGAAGAATGTTTTCTGCGGTAAATGTAAATGTCGTGTGACTAGGGCCTCCCGTTGGGTACACCGTTCGTCGGGTGTAAGTCTTTCGATTTGACGCCATTTCGGTGACTTGCGCGTCGATGGGGATGAAATGATTATGATTAAGACAACACATCACCCAGTCCCTGAGCGGAGAAATTATCCGACCCAGCCGGGAATCGAACTCGGGCCCTTAGGGTTGACATTATGTCGCGCTGACCACTCAGCTGCCGGGGCGGACTTTCTGCGGTTAGTAGCTCGATTAAGCACGCTGTTTCCCGCGCACCGACATCTACGATACACAGCGCCGTTTTACATGCAACAATAATTCGGACCTCTCTAGCGCCAGAGAATTGCAACTGGTTTCAGCGAACCTAGTGACAAGCATGACATGTAATATATCGACCGATATTGAGAACAGAACAAAAATTTCTGAGGCATTATTGACATTATTTTTCAGCACGACCTCGTAATATGTGCTGTGGATCCATCATGCAAAAAACCAAATCTTCTCGTTCACATAGGGTCTGTACTAAGTGTACGACACTGTTCTTTATGAGATCCTTGCAGACACCATCTGCAAGACATATTGGGAGAACATATGTACTACGAGATAGTGACACACAGTTTAACCCCGAATATTAATTTTGTGCAACTACTGATGTCTTCAGTGAACTGTGTGAAAATTTTCATATGCCCGTCTCTTCTAAAGGTACCTCACATCTGAACAAGACTCAAGATAAAAGCAATGGACTGCCAGTCCTGCAACAAATTATCGACAGACGTTTCTCCACGGTCAGAGGTAGCAAGGCGAAAGAATGCAAATGTTAAAGGCCGGCATGTGGTAGTACAATATTTACTGCGTACGACGGCTTATGTATCAACGACTTCCAGCATTATGAGTTCTTCTTGTTCAGGCACACGAGAGAGTGTTGTTTTGTCTCGATCCATCCTTTATGGTGCCACGAATCGTGTATCAGCGACGCAGCGATAGACAGCCGTACAGATAGCATTTGACTGCAACCGCTTTATGATAAGCTGTACATCCTTATATCCAATGCCATCCATACAGATATAAATAATGTTTTAAGGTTTGCTTTCAAACTTGTGTTTTTATTCCATTCGTTCACGTTTAGTTGTACAAGACACTAAATAAATCATTTGAACAAAACACATCAACTGAAGTGTTCGATGTCATTTCACCAATTCATAACTAAAGTGGAAACTTTCAGACTAACATACATCTCTCGCTTTACACCAACATATCAACACTTCAAAAATTTCGCACATTCATTGGTTTTGTTACGCCACATGTAGTATGTCGTCCTAAAATACACTCCTGGAAATGGAAAAAAGAACACATTGACACCGGTGTGTCAGACCCACCATACTTGCTCCGGACACTGCGAGAGGGCTGTACAAGCAATGATCACACGCACGGCACAGCGCACACACCGGGAACCGCGGTGTTCGCCGTCGAATGGCGCTAGCTGCGCAGCATTTGTGCACTGCCGCCGTCAGTGTCAGCCAGCCAGTTTGCCGTGGCATACGGAGCTCCATCGCAGTCTCTAACACTGGTAGCATGCCGCGACGGCGTGGACGTGAACCGTATGTGCAGTTGACGGACTTTGAGCCGAGGGCGTATAATGGGCATGCGGGAGGCCAGGTGGACGTACCGCCGAATTGCTCAACACGTGGGGCGTGAGGTCTCCACAGTACATCGATGTTGTCGCTAGCGGTCGGCGGAAGGTGCACGTGCCCGTCGACCTGGGACCGGACCGCAGCGACGCACGGATGCACGCCAAGACCGTAGGATCCTACGCAGTGCCGTAGGGGACCGCACCGCCACTTCCCAGCAAATTAGGGACACTGTTGCTCCTGGGGTATCGGCGAGGACCATTCGCAACCGTCTCCATGAAGCTGGGCTACGGTCCCGCACACCGTTAGGCCGTCTTCCGCTCACGCCCCAACATCGTGCAGCCCGCCTCCAGTGGTGTCGCGACAGGCGTGAATGGAGGGACGAATGGAGACGTGTCGTCTTCAGCGATGAGAGTCGCTTCTGCCTTGGTGCCAATGATGGTCGTATGCGTGTTTGGCGCCGTGCAGGTGAGCGCCACAATCAGTACTGCATACGACCGAGGCACACAGGGCCAACACCCGGCATCATGGTGTGGGGAGCAATCTCCTACACTGGCCGTACACCTCTGGTGATCGTCGAGGGGACACTGAATAGTGCACGGTACATCCAAACCGTCATCTAACCCATCGTTCTGCCATTCCTAGACCGGCAAGGGAACTTGCTGTTCCAACAGGACAATGCACGTCCGCATGTATCCCGTGCCACCCAATGTGCTCTAGAAGGTGTAAGTCAACTACCATGGCCAGCAAGATCTCCGGATCTGTCCCCCATTGAGCATGTTTGGGACTGGATGAAGCGTCGTCTCACGCGGTCTACACGTCCAGCACGAACGCTGGTCCAACTGAGGCGCCAGGTGCAAATGGCATGGCAAGCCGTTCCACAGGACTACATCCAGCATCTCTACGATCGTCTCCATGGGAGAATAGGAGCCTGCATTGCTGCGAAAGGTGGATATACACTGTACTAGTGCCGACATTGTGCATGCTCTGTTGCCTGTGTCTATGTGCCTGTGGTTCTGTCAGTGTGATCATGTGATGTATCTGACCCCAGGAATGTGTCAATAAAGTTTCCCCTTCCTGGTACAATAAATTCACGGTGTTCTTATTTCAATTTCCAGGAGTGTATAAACTGAGGTTCATGGCACGATGGTAATTGGTGTTTTGACTAACCTCCTGAAAGCCCTGCCTTGGGCTGTATGAAACGTCCCTGCTATGAACTGCAACGTCTGTTTCGTGCCAAATCAATTTGCTCATTTACCCTGCGACAACGGTCCAGCATTGCTCAGGGTGTATACACTCAACCTCCACCTTCAATGTATAGCAAAGTACAGGGGTACTTCTCTCGACGATTGACCTCATAGGACAATATGTTATTCACCCTCTTAGAAGAGCGCACTGGTCGCTATGAACCGCTGATATTGAGCTGATACCAGGCGCTCATTTTACCTTGCACTGATGACTTGAGTCATAGCAATCAACCGGTGTGTGTTTGTCAGTCGGATGTGGGTTGTCGGTTCAGGTTGGAGCATATCCCGAGGATGCACAGGACAAACCTTCTATCAGAATGAGGATCAACGCCACATTATCATTTAAATTAATTTAAAATAAGGTCAGTGACACACAACGGAAAACGCCTGATTGAAATGAATATTAATAGGGATTGTCCACATAAGCATGAAACGAATGGGTACCTCACCAATCTGTGCACACATCCTGAGCCATTGTGGACAATTTTGTTGGGTAAATGCGCGAACTGATTTGGCTCGGAACACACGTTATAGTTCATAGCAGCGATGTTCGATGCAGCACAGGGCAAAGCTTTCAGCAGGTTATTCAGAATACCAAATAAATCTTCGTATAGAAAACACCTCAGTTTGATGTTGTAGGATGATATACTGTACTATGTTCGCTTTAGTAGAGGCAATGAATGTGTGAAATCTTTGATGTGATGATATATTAAGCTGTAGAATAGCCAGAAATGTAGTTAGAATGAAATTGGACATTCTGGTTGAGTTGGTGAAATGGCATCGAACGCCCCAGTTCATCCGTTTAAGTCAAAGAACTAAGTGTTTGTCTCTTGTACAAATAAACTTGAACGACTGGAATAAATAACACGAGGTTGAAAGCAAACCTGTAAATACTATATATATTTATGGGAGGATGGAGCTTCTAGCTGTGAATGGAAACAAATGGTCATTATACCAATTAGATTTATTATCTTTAAACATGAGAATTACGCACTGCTATTTATAACGAGGCATTGACAAGCGGACAAGGAATTGTAAGCTAAAGTATAAATAACTTCAGCACAGGTAGGTGGTGAGAATGAAACACATTTACGTTAATATTTTGCGGATACCGTCTGTACTGCATAAGTTGCTAGCTAAGAATAGCAAGTACGTGGAAAGATAGCAGGGAACACCATATTATTTCCAAAAAGCCCACTGAGAGCAACAAGCTAGATGCTCTTATAGGGAGCGAATTAATTTCGCGTCTGAAAGACCGTGGCGGGTGGGACGATGGCCTCACTTACCAAAGAATGCAAAGTGTTCATAAGCAGCGGCGGCACTAGCGGCCGTAGAATACCACTTCCCCCTTAAGCACATATATCCTTCCAGCGCCGGTAAACCTCTTCTCATCAGTCATCTCCTCTACCTTAACCTGAAGTCGTCATTCTACGAAGACTCAAATCGAAGTGTTTACACTTCGAAACCCTAAAGTGAAGTGTTCTCTTTCTGGCTGCTCTATAACTTTGCTGTTGGTTATCAGAGCAGGAATTCGCTTGCCAGTTGTAGCAATTATTCTGAGCTCCAACCAGTAAAACTCAACTGAAGATGTCCTGCTCTCAGATATTTTCCTTATATTGAACCAAAAGGTCTCTGAGAGGTGGAAGAAGGCAGGAAATCTGTCGCACTTCATGCTGCGATGATAGAAAGCGCCCGTGGAATGCTTTCCACGAAGATACAGCGAAATAGCGCGGGCTGTCCCGAAAATAACAGTATGGATGTATTTAAACCGAACGTTGCTTCGAGATATCCTAAAGAACATTGACACGCCCTGAGGGAACAGAGATCTCTTACCTGGCTACAAGGCTTCTGCAAAGAATTCCATGTTTCTTTCGAGAGAAAACGCATGTCCCATAACAATCCTGGAGAGCGAGGTGAGACAATGAGACTGCGAATCTGGCTACCAGCGGCCGCACCCCTGCTCAGAGCTAAACAGTTTTACGGCGGCAAATTCCTCTTACAAGATCTCTTATCTCGGGCATCCAAGCTGTAAGCATTCAGGACTTCGAAACCACACTGACTACATATGAAAAGCAGAAAACGAACAGCGAAACGAAAACATCCACTGGTGATGCTAGTCCAGATCTTCAGTTATAGAGCGACTGCTTGATGGAGGAAATTTGCATATAATCCTCTGAAACATGTCAGTGGATGTTTTGATAGAAATATGGCCACGTGAAGGCTGTGTGGATGGGTCGACGTGGAGGCGTGATGGTAGCAGAAACGAAATGTCGTGTTTCTGCATTTCCATAGCCATACAATGAATGAAGTAGCCTCATTTGTTGGTACATTACTGTGAACTGCCCAGTGCATCTACAAGTTATGTTGTGCTCCTCGCAGTCGGGACTCAGACCAGACAGAAATTGCTGCTGGGAGTGATGTATGTATGTCTCAGCCAGTTTGCATACGAACGTTGGGAAGGGAAATGCTTATAGTCCTCATTTGGAACCGGGTGCCTCACAAAATACCATGGCTCACAGCCGTACCTAATGCTTTTGGTGCAGATAACGACGAAAGTGGACAGTAACGGACTGGAGACGTGTATTGTGGGCCGACCAGTTTTACCCAATCTCCAATCTTTCAAGGCATCGAGTGCACCGATAGCCCAACGAGGCGTTAAAGCGCAGTACGTAGGAGGTACAGATCAGGAGCTAACCGTTCCTTTGATATTTTGGTGAGATTCTCCGTACCGTGACCTAGAAACACTCGTAAACGAGGATGGTTAGTTCAACATTCTCGGTGACTAAATGTACTCTTCCATTTCCGTGTTCATGATGAATGTGCTGTGGATACTCCGGTCTTCCAAAATGACAACAGTGTTGTTGAGAAGGCTGTACGCCTAAGTTCTCGTCTGGCGAAGACACAGGCAGTACCGTGGCTGGTCCACCCAGTCACTCGATCATCTCACAGAAAATATCTCGCTTTACATGCAACACTTGGGTAAATATCTGTGCAGTTTGGTAGCTCTACAGAATTTAATCGTCTGGTTATGACATGCCCACAGAAATTTTTCTTCCTCTCCTAGTTGAGGTCAGAATAAGTAGTAGAGGTCGCTTTACGCGATAATACCGCGATGGCTCCAGGCGGGACAAATTTTTTGCCGGTGTATACAGTAGCAAGTTAGTGCCCTACATGCAGCTAGTGGCTGCAAAATTATGTCTAGTGACACGCAGATTTGGATTGTTTGGTTTGAGCGCTCTGCCGCTGTGCTATGACGTTTGATAACTGTCCGGAAGGGGGAGCGGCCTCGGCACTGCGCCGGAGTGTGGCGGAAATGGCAGAACTCACTCTCCTGCCACATTCGTCAGCGTCCGGATGTGACGTCACGATTATCGCTCGCAGTTCGCTCATCATGATACAATCTACGAACTGTAACATATTTTTAACAGTTCGATTACTTGAGCATCACTTATGTACCTGCCCGCATCTCGTGGTCGTGCGGTAGCGTTCTCGCCTCCCACGCCCGGGTTCCCGGGTTCGGTTCCCGGGGGGGTCAGGGATTTTCTCGGCCTCGTGATGGCTGGGTGTTGTGTGATGTCCTTAGGTTAGTAAGGTTTGAGTAGTTCTAAGTTCTAGGGGACTGATGACCATAGATGTTAAGTCCCATAGTGCTCAGAGCCATTTGAACTTATGTACCTTTACTGCAGTTTCAAAGCCTCCTTAAAAAAAAATGACACTTCTCCGAGTCCTTATGACGTCTGTCTTACTACTCCTAACTGCTAATAATTTTGGCAGACTAAGAGCTTAAATTTATTTCACATAACTGTCCTACATACATGATTATTTGTATGACTAAAATGAACAGTAACAGTTTTAAGACTGACTAGGGACACATACTCAGTAGGGCGTGTGGGCGGGCTTTGAATGTCGAAAGGAAGCAACGACGACTGTTCCACGCTCGTAGGCAGACGAGAGCAGCAGTTTCAAAACATGGCGCTGGCCTCTCGCGCCATACGACGTCACTCGGTCCCGTGGCGGGCCGGAGCACCTGTGACCAGCCCAACTCCTTTCTGCACACTCGCTGGTTCGGTCCTCTCTCATTGATTCCAGCGGCTCAATCGTGGCTATATATGTATAAGCGGAAAATGGTGTCAGCCCCGACCAAGACCAAGGCAATCATCATAGGCCGCACCACTAGCTCCTTCCGTCTCCATGGTTTCTATTCTACCTCACCATTTGTAGATGTCCTATCCACCTCATAATCAAAACGTCCTCGGTCCCGGGTTCTATCCCCGCCACTGCCTAAATTTTGATAAGTAATCAGCATTGGCGGCCGAAGACTTTCGGCATAAGAAGTCAGCCTCATTCTGCCAACAGCTTTGTCAAAGAGGGCGGAGGAGCGGATGTAGGTCCAGGGCACTCTCTTGTCCTAGGGGTGGGAAATTGCCCCTAAAGGCGGAAGAATCAGCAATGATCAACGACATGAGGATGCAGAAGGCAATGGAAACCACTGCATTAAAGACACGTAACGTGTTTCCACAGGACATGTGGCCTGTAGTTGAACAAGTGTCATGATGATCTCTCCGATGGGAAAAGATCTCCGGGAGGGAACTGCCAAGGGGGAGGTTACCATGAGAAAAAGATTGAATAATCAACGAAAGGATAATGTTCTACGAGTCGGGGCGTGGAATGTCAGAAATTTGAACGTAGTAGGGAAACTAGAAAATCTGAAAAGGGAAATGCAAAGGCTCAATCTAGATACAGTAGGGGTCAGTGAAGTGAAGTGGAAGACAAGGATTTCTGGTGAGATGAGTATCGGATAATATCAACAGAAGCAGAAAATGGTATAACGGGTGTAGGATTCGTAATGATTAGGAAGGTAGGGCAGAGGGTGTGTTACTGTGAACAGTTCAGTGACCGGGTTGTTCTAATCAGAGTCGACAGCAGACCAACACCGACAACGATAGTTCAGGTATACATGCCGACGTCACAAGCTGAAGATGAACAGATAGAGAAAGTGTATGAGGATATTGAAAGGGTAATTCAGTATGTAAAGGGGCACGAAAATCTAATAGTCATGGGCGACTGGAATGCAGTTGTAGGGGGAAGGAGTAGAAGAAAACGTTACAGGAGAATATGGCTTGGGACAAGGAATGAAAGAGGAGAAAGACTAATTGAGTTCTGTAACAAGTTTCAGCTAGTAATAGCGAATATCCTGTTCAAGAATCACAAGAGGAGGAGCTATACTTGGAAAAACGCCGGGAGATACGGGAAGATTTCAATTACATTACATCATGGTCAGACAGAGATACTGGATTGTAAGGCATACCCAGGAGCAGATATAGACTCAGATCACAACATAGTAGTGATGAAGAGTAGGCTGAATTTCAAGACTTTAGTCAGGAAAAATCAATAGGCAAAAAAGTGGGATACGAAAGTTCTAAGGAATGACGAGATACGTTTGAAGTTCTCTAACGCTATAGATACAGCAATAAGGAATAGCGCAGTAGGCAGCACAGTTGAAGAGGAATGGACATCTCTAACAAGGGCCATCACAGAAGTTGGGAAGGAAAACGTAGGTACAAAGAAGGTAGCTGCGAAGAAACCATGGGTAACAGAAGAAATACTTCAGTTGATTGATGAAAGGAGGAAGTACAAAACATGTTCCGGGGAAATCAGGAATACAGAAATACAAGTCGCTGAGGAATGAAATAAATATAAAATGCAGGGAAGCTAAGACGAAATGGCTGCAGGAAAAATGTGAAGACATCGAAAAAGGTATGATTGTCGGAAGGACAGACTCAGCATACAGGAAAGTCAAAACAACCTTTGGTGACATTAAAAGCAACGGTGGTAACATTAATAATGCAACGGGAATTCCACTGTTAAATGCAGAGGAGAGAGCAGATAGGTGGAAAGAATACATTGAAAGCCTCTATGAGGATGAAGATTTGTCTGATGTGATAGAAGAAGAAACAGGAGTCGATTTAGAAGAGATTGGGGATCCAGTATTAGAATCGGAATTTAAAAGAGCTTTGGAGGACTTACGCTCAAATAAGGCAGAAGGGATAGATAACATTCCATCAGAATTTCTAAAATCATTAGGGGAAGTGGCAACAAAACGACTATTCACGTTGGTGTGTAGAATATATGAGTCTGGCGACATACCATCTGACTTTCGGAAAAGCATCATCCACAGAATTCCGAAGACGGCAAGAGCTGACAAGTGTGACAATTATCGCACAATCAGCTTAACAGCTCATGCATCGAAGCTGCTTACAAGAATAATATACAGAAGAACGGAAAAGAAAATTGAGAATGCGCTAGTGACGATCAGTTTGGCTTTAGGAAAAGTAAAGGCACGAGAGAGGCGATTCTGACATTACGGCTAATAATGGAAGCAAGGCTAAAGAAAAATTAAGACACGCTCATAGGATTTGTCGACCTGGAAAAAGCGTTCGACAATATAAAATGGTGCAAGCTGTTCCAGATTCTGAAAAAAGTAGGGGTAAGCTATACGGAGAGACGGGTCATATACAATATGTACAACAACCAAGAGGGAATAATAAGAGTGGACGATCAAGAACGAAGTGCTCGTATTAAGAAGGGTGTAAGACAAGGCTGTAGCCTTTCGCCCCTACTCTTCAATCTGTACATCGAGTAAGCAATGATGGAAATAAAAGGAAGGTTCAGGAGTGGAATTAAAATACAAGGTGAAAGGATATCAATGATACGATTCGCTGATGACATTGCTATCCTGAGTGAAAGTGAAGAAGAATTAAATGATCTGCTGAACGGAATGAACAGTCTAATGAGTACACAGTATGGTTTGAGAGTAAATCGGAGGAAGACGAAGGTAATGAGAAGTAGTAGAATGAGAACAGCGAGAAATTTAACATCAGGATTGATGGTCACGAAGTCAATGAAGTTAAGGAATTCTGCTACCTAGATAGTAAAATAACCAATGACGGACGGAGCAAGGAGGACATCAAAAGCAGACTCGCTATGGCAAAAATGGCATTTCTGGCCAAGAGAAGTCTACTAATATCATATACCGGCCTTAATTTGAGGAAGAAATTTCTGAGGATGTACGTCTGTAGTACAGCATTGTATGGTAGTGAAACATGGACTGTTGGAAAACCGGAACAGAAGAGAATCGAAGCATTTGAGATGTGGTGCTATAGACAAATGTTGAAAATTAGGTGGACTCATAAGGTAAGGAATGAGGAGGTTCTACGCAGAATTGGAGAGGAAAGGAATATGTGGAAAACACTGATAAGGAGAAGGGACAGGATGATAGGTCATCTGCTAAGACATGAGGGATTGACTTCCATAGTACTAGAGGGAGCTGTAGAGGGCAAAAACTGTAGAGGAAGACAGAGATTGGAATACGTCAAGCAAATAATTGAGGATGTAGGTTGCAAGTGCTACTCTGAGATGAAGAGGTTAGCACAGGAAAGGAATTCGTGGCGGGCCGCATCAAACCAGTCAGTAGACTGATGACAAAAAAAAATCCACCTCATTCCTAACCTAAATCACCTTGGCCTCACCCTTGACCGCCACCTCACCTGGGCTTCCCATCTCCTTACGATCCAACACAAAGTCCACAACAGTCTCCGTCGCCTGAAACTCCTTTTTGGCTGGACATGGGGACTACGTCCTTCCACCATCCTTGATACCTACAAATCCTTGATGTGCTCCATCCTTTATGCCAGCGTCACTTGGCGTTCCATCCCTCCCAGATTCTATAAAGCCCTCCAAATCATAGAACGCCATCCACTCCACCTCGCCTTCCATATCTGCCTTCCGTCCACTGCACGCATCATCTATGACCTCATCTCCTTCCACCCCCCCCCCCCCTTTCATCTTTTCCTTGAACACGCCTGCACCCTGTATATCATCCACCAACTCGATCCTCCCCACCCCCTTGTGTCCCCCATCCTCTACACATCCAGCCTGTTGCTGCACCTTTACCGTTGTGTCCCATCCACCCTCCATCTCCACACCCTCCACCTCCTTTCCCAACACAATTTCCAGCACCTACCCCTCCCAGATGATGAGCTTTGCCCTAACATGTACCCCTCCTATCAACTCTAGCCCCACCTTCCCCCCCCCCCCCCCTGCTCCTCGGGGCTCCCTCTCACCTCTCCCTCCCTTGAGTGGTTTTCCCACTCCTGCAGCCCTCCCTCTTCTGTGTCCCCCTTTTGTTTCTCTGCACTCCCTCCCTAGCTTGTCTTCCCTCTTCATCTCCTGCCCCACCCATCTCATGCCGCTTGGTGCACTTCCTAGCCCTCTTTTACCTTTTCCTCCTCCCCCCCCCCCCCCAGCCCCCCGCGCCACCACTCCTTCCTTCCCTCTTGTTCCCTCTTCTGCAGTCTCCAGTCCCTCGGCAGGTCCCTACCAGCGGTTTTTAATATTCAGGAGTGCTCTATCATTTCAAGTCCTTTTTTATTTGTCTCACTCTGTGACATTTTAAAACTGTGGTAGACTTTTAACATGTGTTTGCCTCCAGTGTATTTTAAGTGTGCAATGAATTGCCAGCTGGGTTCTTTTATGTCGACTTTTCTACTGCCCCCCAGTGCATGTCCCCGTATTAGTGTATATTTTATCTCCCATCATCTTCATTTACTGTTTTTATGTCTCCCTTTTATCCATTTCTTATGTTAGTGTTCCCTTTTTTGTAAAAGGGTTGGCTGAAGAGTGGAGGACTGTGCCACTGCCAGCTTTCCCCTTCTCATATGGGGCAGGGGAATGAAATTACAATAAAGAGAGAAAAAAAAGAAAATGAGCCGCAACTCAACTCTGTTCCTCACCTCCCCCTCACTACCTGTGTCCTTCTTCCAGGGCTCCCTCTTCACCCCACTTTCCCTCTGCCTTCCCCACTCCTTCTCGTGTCCACCCTGGCCCCCCTTTTTTATGTATCCTCTTCCTCCATCAGCTCCCCCCTTTTAGCTTTTCCTCCCCAGACATTTTTCCTCTCATGTGTTCAGATCCTCCTCCCCCCAATCTTCCTTAGCCTGTGGTGTGTTATCTTCATGTCTACTCTATAGTGCAGTGTTTCAGATGAATGTTAAATGTTGTAAATCCCCTTTTTAATTTTTGAGAACAGAAACCATACTGTCACTAGTTGCGTGAACAGAAACCAGACTGTCACTGTGTTTTTTTTTTTTAAATTGTGCCTGTCTAATTACTGTGTGTCTTCATTGATGATCAACCTCATGTTTTTCTATATTATCTTCTTCAACTTTCCATCATTTTAGAGTTTTAAAAATTCACCATTTTATCCCTGTTTTGTCTTGTTTATCTTCTCGTTATGTTTTTTTTAAACTCTTCTATAGACTGTAGAGCAGGATATTAAGCTTGTGGCCAGCCCCCCCCCCCCACTCTGAGGGAGAATCGAAATTCAATAAAGCAAAAAATAAATAAAAAGGAAATAAATCAGCCCCAGCAGTCACTAATTTTACTCCTGACGACTTTGGCGGGGATAGCCATCAAAAGATCGGGAAATTTATTCGAACTTATTGGGCTTGAAAACCGAGAAGATTTTATTCAGACATGCCACCACGAAAGTGATTTGATTTGCTTCATTGCTCATCTAGCGACCTGCTGCCTTACATTTTATAACAGATTTTCATGTATATTGCTAAATTTATTCCATATTACAAACAACAATTGTTGGTGTCAGCAATTACAATGGAAGTAATAACAAATTAAAAATACATTACAAATTGGAAGTAAATAACAAAAAATTTCAGATATGATGAAGATATGATGATACATGACAGGAAAGACGTGGGTAGAAAGAGAGAGAGAAATGTTACCCCATCTAAGCCAGCCTGATCTGAAGGCCTTGGTACTACTAGAAGTCGTGCAGTCCCTGGTTGCTACAGTTTAATCTACACATAAATATTTCTAAACACAATCTACAAAAACAGTGTGACTATTATCTACATTGTGGAAAGCGTAGTGGTGTGTGAGTGTAAAGAATCTTATTTCTGCCCGCATCTCGTGGTCGTCCGGTACCGTTCCCCCTTCCCACGCCCGGGTTCCGGGGTTCGAGTCCCCGCTGGGTTAGGGATTTTCTCTGCCTCGTGATGGCTGGGTGTTGTGTGATGTCCTTAGGTCAATTAGGTTTAAGTAGTTCTAAGTTCTAGGGGACTGATGACCACAGTGTTAGGTCCCATAGTGCTCAGCGCCATTTGAACCATTTCAAATGTTATTTCTTGGAGTTATTTATTAACCTTCAGTTCAGACTCTGTGGGCAATTGTATGATAGCAGTTTTGCGTTTCAGACTTATTTTTCCACTGTGAAGCATAGGTTCGTTGATGACTACACGCCACCCAGGTACTGTCAGATGATTAATTACTTCAATTATGTTAGAACTCGGAGTCGGTTTTGTCTTCCTTTAGAAGACCAGCTTTTCGGGCCACGCGGTGCGAAATATTACCTCACACTGAACTGCAGTCGTACATCACTCAACTTCTTACTAGTCATCAGCGAATTATGCACTCATCTCCTAAACATAACGAAAAAAGAAATAGCAATACATGCAGAATCAGCTACATAGGGAATTTTAGTCAGCCATACCTTATTTTAAAAATATTTCACCCCATTTCTTCTCCTGCTGCCGGTCTTGTAATATGTCCTGTTAGTGGGCAAATAATCTACTTTGACGACATAATTTTACCGACTTACGGGGTATATTACAACACTTAGTGTAAATTACTAAACAAAAGTGCTTGTCAAGGCGAATAGAATCAGTTACTAACATGTTTCTTTACGCACTTAATTACATGACGAGAAGCGATGTATTACGTAATTAACTTTTTCTCAGAACCTATTAGAAAACGTAAAGGTGAACAAATAAATTTTGGTTATAGTGCCACACGAATGTGCAATACTTCACACATCATTTTACAATATTCTATAATCAAGATTTGGACGCTCTTCGCCTTCCGGAGTGGCCGAGCGGTTCTAGGCGCTTCAGTCTGGCACCGCACGACCGCTACGGTCGCAGGTTCGAATCCTGCCTCGGGCATGGATGTGTGTGATGTCCTTAGGTTAGGTAGGTTTAAGAAGTTCTAAGTTCTAGGGTACTGATGACCTTTGATGTTACGTCACATAGTGCTCAGAGCCATTTGAACCATTTTGCAACTCTGCATCTCTACTATTTTTCATTTTTATGTATCTATATTTTACCAGAATATAACAAGAACGAGGAGCTTGGTAATTTAATATTTTGACCATCTTTTCCTAACTGAACAAGAAAATGATCAGATTCATTGCGATAAATATTTCACAACAAAACAATTGAAAACATCTCACTTGACAGGGACCCACGACTTTCTGCACCAAAGTCCTACTCTAACAATATTTTTTGTACATTTTACCAAAAGGAAGGTAACCGGAATGAAACTTTCTACAGGAGAGTCATCCTACACATCATCCAATTCCTTGAAGATTAAATACGAGATACAGACTATTTGCCAAAAGCTCATGATAGCATGGCATTCTCTTGCCATGCCCAATGGGCAGTAACCATATCCAGGGAAAAAAACGCAAGGGTACGGGTCACATCTTCTCCCTACCATGTAATGAACACAATTCCCAACAAGCCACGTAACTGCATTGTTCTTCGTTCTGGGAAAGAAAGCTGAACCGCGTCGCAGGAGAATCTCACACCAGATTTCCGCTTCCGTCGTCTTCGCAAGAAAGGCCAATTGTCGGCGGAGTCAACTGCAATGTCTGTGGCCACAGGAGACCAACGGATGACATAATGTGTCCGTTTCATTGGTAACGACTTTTTTCGGTCTTCCTCACTATGGCCAAAGTGAGAAAGACGAATGTTGGTGGGGACAAGGATATAAATGTCAACCATGAGGCCGCCACTTCCATCGGAAAAATGAGGTGGCCGACATTAGACCAAATAACTCCCCAATCTATCTCTGGCGATAGGGACTCCACAAAGCAAGCGCGATTTGGAAACGTCCACTGACATAACAGCATCTTTAGAGAGATGCGGTTGGGAAAGAACATCAGTCCCCAAATAACCGATGTCAATAAAAAATTTCTGAATATGTCATAATTTATATCTATCATACCAACATCTACTAGATGAAGCAACGTCGCTGATCGAAGAAAAGCAAAAAGGCGTGCTTTAAGTGATTAGTGAACGCGAAGACACGTTAAAATAGTGTGTCAAGGAAATAAAACAGAAGTCTTCGTCCGAACATCAGGGAGACCAAAATCTCCCATCAGCTGGGATCTCGCCATAAACTTATAGCGCACACGTAAAATGGAGTTTCGCCAAATAAATTAGCCCGATAATCGTTGTAACTTTCGGGACATTATATCACGAAGGTGAAAAATTTGTGCAACAAAATAGGCTTTACTCAACACATAAGTTTCGACATTCCGAACTTTGAGAAGTAACGAGAGGGAGCGACGCTCGTGTTCAAGGATCGCTCTCTAAATCATCTCTGTGACGGGGCTTCAATTTAGCACAGCCATCTCCATCGGACGACCATCTATAACACCCAACTATCAATAGCGCGCGACAGGCAGAGCCCATGAAATCTCAAGCTCATCAAATCCCTGCAGACTGAGTAACCAATATTTCCAGTCGTCAACGGGTGCTATCGTAAGACGATAAAATGCATCCACAACGTCCTAGAGCAACGGTATGTCATCAGGAGACCGAAGAAGTACCTTAACGTCATCGCCAAAAGTGCGGACGATAAGCCATTCTCCCAATAACGACCACCCACCCAGTTGACAGCGTAACTTCTTGACGCTGAAGGGCAGAGGGCTCACCATAGTCCGCTAAGTGGGGGGGGGGGAGGGAGGGTGAGCCATTCTACTCAACTCAACGGAATGCAGGAAACAACCGCGAGCGATGAGCATCATCGTCAGATAAAGAAGATACATGCCGTGGAGCGTAAGGAGCTGTCTGAGTCGTCCAATTACAAGAAGAGAAATCATAGAAACACCTATGGTATTGCGCTAGAACACATTAAAGGCAGAACAACAGCCGATGTTCCGTTGAAACACCGGAACAGACGTTTCTAGGGGCGAAGGAGAGAATGCAAATGTAACACTCATTTCAACATCAACAGAAACAGCCACGTCATTCTTGTTGAAGCAGGAACAGCAATTAACATCAGTATTCAGAATATCACCCTTGGAAGAAGCACCCTCCATATTGGGAGGGAATGACTTCAAACCCTTCACCATTCTGAGTCAGCCGGCGTTTAAAGTGTGATACCGTTGCCGGCGCCTTAACGACAGCAGGTCCCTCATCTGAAGGTGCCGTTAACGGAGAAAAGTCGCCCTGAGTGGGTGGGTGTTATGTCTCCCCAACGTCCTCTCTAGTTCAAGAAGCACTGACAGCAGCGTCAACGTACAACGTTTTTCATAGGACGACTATAAAACGGTAACATGACTCGGATCTGAGATTTGGCCACTTTCATTACAAAGGAAGCATCTTACTTCTTGTCCTGCATATGTAAAATAAATCCAGTAACCACAGGCATTCAGGAATATTCTTCTCAACATACATTTCTACAATCCAGATACCACTATAACATTGGAAGCTATGTTTTGCAGATCAGTGTAACCGCCGTAATTGTCGAAAGACTCAAAAAGGAAGCAATGCCACCTTAAAAATTAATCGTCCACTTCGGGTGGAGGACTGTAAATCATAACCGGAACATACTCGATTGCTGCATTTCCAAGAAGGGCTAGACTAATCGAACCATCATAACAAGTAAATATCACGTGAGGACCATCCAGAGAGAGAAGCCGGTCTATTTGCAAGTGGTCTTGAAGCTTCACTAACAATGCATACAAATCAGAAGCGAAACAACCTGACCAGATATAACGCGAATCGATCAACCAGCCAATCGTGAATTTCTGAAAGAGCGTGGTTGAAAAGGACTCGTACTTTTATCAAAACGTATCTCGACGAGGAATATTCTTGGGAGACTTGGCAAATACCATAGAGCGTGAAGAGAACGCCACCGCCAGAGAGCAAACCAACAAACTCCGCTAGGCAAGAACGATGCGACACAGGCCAGTACACGCACGAGACCGAGTAAACACAAGTTCGGCACATGCGTCGCCTAAGCACAGACGGAACTACAGACAACCTGCTCGATCAACCTCCAGGGCGGAACTGTAGTGTTACTAATTATATAAAACCGATTTTTTTTTTTGGTCATAAGTCTACTGACTGGTTTGATGCGGCCCGCCACGAATTCCTTTCCTGTGCTAACCTCTTCATTTCAGAGTAGCACTTGCAACCTACGTCCTCAATTATTTGCTTGACGTATTCCAATCTCTGTCTTCCTCTACAGTTTTTGCCCTCTACAGCTCCCTCTAGTACCATGGAAGTCAATCCCTCATGTCTTAGCAGATGACCTATCATTCTGTCCCTTCTCCTTATCAGTGTTTTCCACATATTCCTTTCCTCTCCGATTCTGCGTAGAACCTCCTCATTCCTTACCTTATGAGTCCACCTAATTTTCAACATTTGTCTATAGCACCACATCTCAAATGCTTCGATTCTCTTCTGTTCCGGTTTTCCAACAGTCCATGTTTCACTACCATACAATGCTGTACTACAGACGTACATCCTCAGAAATTTCTTCCTCAAATTAAGGCCGGTATATGATATTAGTAGACTTCTCTTGGCCAGAAATGCCTTTTTTGCCATAGCGAGTCTGCTTTTGATGTCCTCCTTGCTCCGTCCGTCATTGGTTATTTTACTGCCTAGGTAGCAGAATTCCTTAACTTCATTGACTTCGTGGCCATCTATCCTGATGTTAAATTTCTCGCTGTTCTCATTTCTACTACTCCTCATTACCTTCGTCTTTCTCCGATTTACTCTCAAACCATACTGTGTACTCATTAGACCATTCCGTTCAGCAGATCATTTAATTCTTCTTCATTTTCACTCAGGATAGCAATGTCATCAGCGAATCGTATCATTAATATCCTTTCACCTTGTATTTTAATTCCACTCCTGAACCTTCCTTTTATTTCCATCATTGCTTACTCGATGTACAGATTGAAGAGTAGGGGCGAAAGGCTACAGCCTTGTCTTACACCCTTCTTAGTACGAGCACTTCGTTCTTGATCGTCCACTCTTATTATTCCCTCTTGGTTGTTGTACATATTGTATATGACCCGTCTCTCCGTATAGCTTACCCCTACTTTTTTCAGAATCTGGAACAGCTTGCACCATTTTATATTGTCGAACGCTTTTTCCAGGTCGACAAATCCTATGAGCGTGTCTTAATTTTTCTTTAGCCTTGCTTCCATTATTAGCCGTAATGTCAGAATCGCCTCTCTCGTGCCTTTACTTTTCCTAAAGCCAAACTGATCGTCACTAGCGCATTCTCAATTTTCTTTTCCGTTCTTCTGTATATTATTCTTGTAAGCAGCTTCGATGCATGAGCTGTTAAGCTGATTGTGCGATAATTGTCACACTTGTCAGCTCTTGCCGTCTTCGGAATTCTGTGGATGATGCTTTTCCGAAAGTCAGATGGTATGTCGCCAGACTCATATATTCTACACACCAACGTGAATAGTCGTTTTGTTGCCACTTCCCCTAATGATTTTAGAAATTCTGATGGAATGTTATCTATCCCTTCTGCCTTATTTGAGCGTAAGTCCTCCAAAGCTCTTTTAAATTCCGATTCTAATACTGGATCCCCAATCTCTTCTAAATCGACTCCTGTTTCTTCTTCTATCACATCAGACAAATCTTCATCCTCATAGAGGCTTTCAATGTATTCTTTCCACCTATCTGCTCTCTCCTCTGCATTTAACAGTGGAATTCCCGTTGCATTATTAATGTTACCACCGTTGCTTTTAATGTCACCAAAGGTTGTTTTGACTTTCCTGTATGCTGAGTCTGTCCTTCCGACAATCATACCTTTTTCGATGTCTTCACATTTTTCCTGCAGCCATTTCGTCTTAGCTTCCCTGCATTTTATATTTATTTCATTCCTCAGCGACTTGTATTTCTGTATTCCTGATTTCCCCGGAACATGTTTTGTACTTCCTCCTTTCATCAATCAACTGAAGTATTTCTTCTGTTACCCATGGTTTCTTCGCAGCTACCTTCTTTGTACCTATGTTTTCCTTCCCAACTTCTGTGATGGCCCTTGTTAGAGATGTCCATTCCTCTTCAACTGTGCTGCCTACTGCGCTATTCCTTATTGCTGTATCTATAGCGTCAGAGAACTTCAAACGTATGTCGTCATTCCTTAGAACTTTCGTATCCCACTTTTTTGCCTATTGATTTTTCCTGACTAAAGTCTTGAAATTCAGCCTATTCTTCATCACTACTATATTGTGATCTGAGTCTATATCTGCTCCTGGGTATGCCTTACAATTCAGTATCTCTGTATGACCATGATGTAATGTAATTGAAATCTTCCCGTATCTCCCGGCGTTTTTCCAAGTATACCTCCTCCTCTTGTGATTCTTGAACAGAGTATTCGCTATTACTAGCTGAAACTTGTTACAGAACTCAATTAGTCTTTCTCCTCTTTCAGCCCATATTCTCCTGTAACCTTCTACTCCTTCCCCTACAACTGCATTCCAGTCGCCCATGACTATTAGATTTTCGTCCCCCTTTACGTACTGCATTACCCTTTCAATATCCTCATACACTTTCGCTACCTGTTCATCTTCAGCTTGCGACGTCGGCATGTATACCTGAACTATCGTTGTCGGTGTTGGTCTGCTGTCGACTCTGATTAGAGCAACCCGGTCACTGAACTGTTCACAGTAACACACCCTCTGCCCTACCTTCCTATTCATAACGAATCCTACACCCGTTATACCATTTTCTGCTGCTGTTGATATTACCCGATACTCATCTGACCAGAAATCCTTGTCTTCCACTTCACTTCACTGACCCCTACTATAACTAGATTGAGCCTTTGCATTTCCCTTTTCAGATTTTCTAGTTTCCCAACTACGTTCAAGCTTCTGACATTCCACGCCCCGACTAGTAGAATATTATCCTTTCGTTGATTATTCAATCTTTTTCTCACTGTAACCTCCCAGAGATCCGAATGGGGGACTATTCCGGAATCTTTTGCCAATGGAGAGATCATCATGACACTTCTTCAACTACAGGCCACATGTCCTGTGGATACGCGTTACGTGTCTTTAATGCAGTGGTTTCCATTGCCTTCTGCATCCTCATGTCGTTGATCATTGCTGATTCTTCCGCCTTTAGGGGCAATTTCTCTCGCCTAGGACAAGAGAGTGCCCTGTACCTCTATCCGCTCCTCCGCCCTCTTTGACAAGGCCGTTGGCAGAATGTGGCTGACTTCTTATGCCGGAAGCCTTCAGCCGCCAATGCTGATTATTTATCAAAATTTAGGAAGTGGCGGGGATCGAATCCGCGACCGAAGACGTTTTGATTATGAATCTAAGGCGCTACCCCCTTTTTTTTCTCGAACCTGGGAGTTCCTGGTTACATGGCAGACGCTCTATCCATCTTTTTTTCTTTTTTTCTTTTTTTTTCTCCCCTTTCTTTTTTCTCTTTTTTTTGTTTTTTTTCTTTTGTTTGGAAAATGGAACTAAAAAACCCCTAAGTGCCACCGCCACTTTTCATCCTATAACAAAAAATCTGATCCACTTCAGGCGTTGGCTCCTGAGTAAACCCACCCCAGAGAGCTGCCTATATATCAGGGGAAATATGGGAAATCAAGGTTAGGGCTATCCTTTACCACTTTTTTTTTTGTTACATGTGAATTCTAGTAACTAAGTGTTACAAGTAAATGTTACAACAACAAAGGTGGCATAAAAGAGTAATCCAGAAATAAAAACATAAATCACTGATGTAATTCCAACGAAAAGGTTCTTCAATAATGTAACTGGTTCCACTTGGAGCCTCGTCATCGTTATCTGATATCTCCAATTGTGCCTTTGAAGGGCATCTGCAACGGAGGCATTCAGCTTCGCTAGTGCCTCAAGGAAAACAGCATCCTTGCAGCAGCTTGTCTCTACCTTCGCTCATGGCTGACAAGGCAGAACGTTCAGCCGTTTGTGTGATGCGGCACAGAACATTAACCGCAGCTCGGCACTCCCCAGCTGAGTGGGGGGTTAACGAAAACGCTGCGTAAATAATTTGCGAAGAGCGTACGGTATTTCGGTGTGCGTTCGAGGGTATTGTGAGCATTTTGCAGGAACCACCAGTAATCAAGCTGCTCTTTCTCTCCGTCGCGAAGATTTTGCAGCCGGAAAGTAAGTTCCATCGGGACAGAGTAGGGTCTGAGGGTCAATCATATCAGGTGTGACCCGGAGGTAACAAGCCAATATCTTCTGTGTTAGTCGCCAAACTCCGGACGATGATGCGCAAGTAAAACGATGTTCATCAGTATCCAAAATGTGACAATCTGGGCAATAAGGGGAGTCTGCCAGTCCAATAGTGTGAAGTCGCTGTAGTGTGGCATATTTTTTGTTGGCGATCTGATACCACTTCGAACGCACCGTGGAGGACAGAAAGTTGTGGTGTATCGTTTTCCACACTCTTGGCCAGTGAACCGTAGGGTACTTGTTTTCCACCACGTTATGGGGAACAGCACGCAGAAAGTTGGTGTAAAAATCTTTCGCCTTTGGTGGACGCGTGGCGGAGAGGTTCGAGCTGACATAGCTGTAATCAAGAATGAAGGTCGACACATGGGAGAGCTGTGGTGCGACGTGTGCAACCGACACCGGCGGGACGTTAGAGGCTGGCATCAGAACCTGTAGTAAACGACCCGTGAGAGAGGTATATTGACTTTTCCATCGTTTCCTCATGTTGCTCATGTAAAGGCTAGCTGCTCTCGCCCTGACGTTGACCAATCCCAGCCCTCCTTTGTGCACTGGGAGGGTAAGAGTGTCGTATCGTACTTTAAAGATATGACCTGCCGAAACGTAGTAACTGAAGGCCGCTTGAAGTCGGCGACCTATCTGCAGCGGTAGTGGGAGGACTTGTGCCACGTGATTGAGTTTTGATGCTACGTAGAGGTTCAGGTATTCAACACGTTGTAGCTGGTTCAAGTCCTGGAGCAGGTTCTGTCGCACCATTGCGCGTATGATCTGTAATAACCGTCGGTAGTTTGCTGCAGCTGTTTTACGTACATCTTTCTTGAACGTGATTCCCAAATATCGCAGATCAGAAACTGGTGGGAGGGGAGCGAGGGCTTCCGGTCCGAGACCTGGCCCAATATCCAACGCCGCCGACTTGTTGATGTTCAGAAGACTGCCGGCGGCCTGTCCGTATCGCTCAATCCAGGTTAGTACGCTTTGAACTTCGTCATTGGAACGAACCAGCAGTAGCAGGTCGTCAGCGTATGTCCTATAGCGAAAGGTGACGTCCCGCAGCGGGATGCCAGATAGGCGGTGGTTAAGGCCCCCTAGGAGTGGCTCGAGTGCGATGGCATAAAGGTAGGTAGAAAGGGGACAACCCTGTCGTAGAGACCTCTTAATGGGTACTGGTCCTACCGTCCTTCCATTGACCTGGACGTGTGAGCTGGCTGCGGTCCAAAGACGCCGTAGGGTGTCGATGAGGCCCGGGGGGAATCCCATACAGTCCATCACTCGTAGGAGGAAGTTGTGGTGCACTCTATCAAAGGCGCGGTTGAAATCTACGGAGACGATCGCCGCTCTCAGACGGCACGCAGAAGCGATTGCTATTAAATCCCTGCAGTCACCGGTGGCCATGTGTATGTTGGCTTCTCCCCCCTGCGACGTCTGTTCAGGAGCGAGGATCATCGGCAAAGTCGTCTTAATACGGCTCGCCATAATCCTGGTGAAAATCTTGTAATCGGCGTTCAGCATTGTAAGCGGCCGATAGTCGTTAATCGATAGCCCTCCACCTGGCTTGTGTACCGGTATGAGAAGTCCTTCTACAAACGCTGGCGGCACAACACAGTCTGGAGACGTAAGTTCGCGGAACATTATAACCCAGCGAGGCATCATGATGTCACGGAAAGTCCGGTAGAATTCGATGGGCAATCCATCAGGTCCAGGAGACTTACTGGCCGCACCTTTGTCCACGGCGTCTTCGACTTCTTCGAGTGAGATTTCCTCTGTTAGTGCATACACGGTAGCCTCGTCGATAGTACGTGTTACCTGCTGTAACACTTCAGTAGTGGCCTCGTCATCGACGATTCTTTCCTTGTAAAGATGACGAAAATGATCCTCCACCGCCTTTACTATGGTTGCTTGGGTCGTACATAAGCGACCGTCGTGTGTCCTGAGTTGTGTGATTAAATGTTGGCGTTGTCGGCGCTTATCCGCCACAACGTGGTGCATAGTGGGTTCCTCCGCAAACGTTCGGTCGTGCCGTCGGGAGCGGACGACTGCACCTTCTAGTCGGCGCTTCGTCAATGATAGTATGTGAGCCTTGATTCTGCTTTGATCATGTTGTCTCTCCGGGGAAGGGGGTAAGGCGTCGAGGTCCCTGAGAGTCGCATAGTAAAAATCGAGGGTCTGTCGATGCCACGCAGTCACGTCCTTGCCATATTGCATAAGTGTCCTACGGATTGCTGGTTTGGCACAGAGGAGCCACCTCTCCAGGGTCGAGGCGTATCGAGAGTGGCGGCGTTCACAGTCAGTCCACGTTGCTGCAACTTGCCGACGGCAATCCAGGTCCTGGAGATGAGTTATGTTGAGCTTCCAAAAGCCATTGCTGCGCCAGACTTGTTGGGGGCGTAGGTGTATATTGCAGATATAGGCACAGTGATCAGAATAGGCTTGAGGCCATAGTTAGGCGTCCACCACACCTTGTGTGAGATCTTGTGACTCATATATGAGGTCGAGTCGGCTGGCCGAATGACTGGTAAGATGAGTGTGGCCAGAGCGGTTACGGTGGACTTTTTCCCACGTGTCGCACGAGTGAAGTTCTTGGATCATCGCACCCAGTTCCGGACAAGGCGTGTAATGTGGGATTTGGTCCTTGGGGTGAAGTACGCAATTAAAATCGCCGGCGAAGACGCTGTGGTCGTATCGTCCTAGGAAAATGGGAGCGACATCTGTGAAGTAGAATCTGGCTCGGTCGTGACGTCTTGTGGTACCCGACGGCGCGTAAACATTAATGAATCGGGTGTTGAGTGCCGTAAATGCTATTCCTCGAGCGGAGGGAAGAAACGTGACGTCGGTAACTTCAATACCTTCACGCACTAATATTGCCACTCCGGTACCTGCAGGGCTACCGGGCGTCACATGTGTGGTGTACCCGTAAAAGTGCGGGAGTGCCGTCGTTTTCGCTTCTTGTAGGAAAGCAAAGTCAACCCCCATGGCTCGTATGGTTTCTTTCAAAAATTGGATCTTGACAGGAGAACTGATCATGTTGATATTCATTGTCGCCAGGCGGTAAGCCTGGCAACGAGTTGTTTGGGAGAGTTTATCCATGGTGAAGGTGGAGAGAAGCGAACATCGGAAGTGATGTCACCCCCCGCCGAACGCGGTCCTCCTTGTGCTGCTTATGCTGCATGATCCGGCGGCGCCTCAGCTGGCCGCGGGTCGTGATCTTGTGTCTCAACGTCCTCGGCCCATGAAGCGGGCGCGGATGTCTGTTCATGGTCCATAGCCTCAGAATGTTTGATAGTAAGGGACCGGGCGACTTCGCTACCTGCACTGGTACCTTCCCGCTGCTCACTGTTTCTGTCAATGGGCCGATGGTCGAAAGCTGCACGTCTTTCTGTCTGTTCTGCAAGGTTAGAGTCAGTGGAAACAGCTTCAGCTTCACGGCTGGCTTCTTGAGTGGTCAGTCGTTCTTCCCCGGCCGAATGCGAACCGCTGTGTTCCGACACGGTCCGACGACGCCGCTTTCGGCGTTTCGGTGATCGCTGTTTCCGTACGTGGCCTTCATTGTCAGAAGACGGCACTGACTCATGCTCCGCCGGAACAAACGCTTCGGTCGGTACAATAAGGGAATCAATTGCCATCTTACTGGCGTCAATGTCTGTCGCGTTCGGTAGCTCCAGAGTCGTAGTGCGATTTTCCACCACTGGCCAGGTCGGCGGATCATCCAGGTCTTTGTCCGTGGACAGTGATTCTTGTACCGCTGAAGCGGTCAGCCGTGTCTGTTGTGTGGAGAACGTCGTGAGCGCCGCCGCGTAAGTAACGGGTAGAATAGTCTTCGCCGCTGGTGGTGCAACGTCCTTCGGTGGGAGTTGTGTGATCCGACGCTGGAGGCACTCGGAACGAAGGTGACCTTCCTTACCGCATCCGGAGCACGCCTTCGGCTGGCCGTCATAAATAACTATGGCCCGGCATCCACCTATCTGTAGATAGGATGGCACGTGTCGTTGGAGATCTATGCGCACTTGGCGTACTCCATTGAGTACTGGATACGTCTTAAACTGGGTCCATTTTTCAGCCACGTGTTCGTGTACCGTGCCGTAGGGGCGGAGCGCCGCTACAACTTCTGCCGCTGGGAGTTCAAATGGAAGTTCGAAGATGCGTATAGTCCGCAGTCCCATTGTGGCATGGCCGACCTCGACGTTGCCAACATTTCCATCTGCGTGGCAGAAGCGGGAAAATGCTGATTATTTATCAAATTTTAGGAAGTGGCGGGGATCGAACCCGCGACCGAAGACGTTTTGATTATGAATCTAAGACGCTACCCCTAGACCACGCGTCAGATACTCTTACATAAATGGCCGCGCGGTCTGAGGTTTGAGCGGCCCCTCCCGCCGCAGTTTCGAGTCCTCTCACAGGCATGGGTGCGTATGTTGTTCTTAGCATAAGTTAGTGTAAGTAGTTGGTAAGTCTACGGACCTCAGCAATTTGGTCCATTAGGAATTCACACACATTAGAACATTTTTGTACATAAATATCATTGTGGAATGTCTAAATATACATCTGTCTCTACAAGGCTACTCTGCAAGTCACACTTAAGTGCGTGGCAGAGCGTTAATCGAACTACCTCCACAATAATTCTCTATTATTCCACTGTCGAATAGCGCTTGGAAAAAACGAACACCTATATCTTTCCGTGTGAGATCTGATATCTCTTGTTTTATTATGATGATCTTTTCTTCCTACAAGGGTGGGCGTCAACAAAATGTTTTAGAATTCGGAGGAAAAAGTTCGTAACTGAAATTTCGTGAGAAGATCCAGCCGCAACAAGAAAAGCCTTTGTTTTAATTATGTCCACTCCAATTTCTGTATCTTATCCGTCACGCTCTCTCCCCTGTTCCTCGATAATACAAACCGTGTTCCCCTTTTTTAACTTCGTCGATGTGCTCTGTTAATCCATTCTGGTAAGAATCACACATCGCGCAGCAGTACTCAAAAAGAGGGCAGACAAGCGTAGTGTAGGAAACGTAACCACTTATTATGAACAACTTTTAAATGGTACGTTTTCAGTGTTTAATTGCTGTTTTTGCTTAATAAATAATATTTTTGCCTAGTTTTGTCGATAATTTTAATACATAAATTTGCATGACACCAGCTGCCAGACTGATGTCCCACTTACATTATCGGATCTAACGTATCCAGACAAAACTACTTAATGTGAAATTGACCAATGTATGTCACGAGAGGTTATGATGTACCTTTTGTATTTCTTGCTTTTATGTTTTTTCCCCTTGTTCTTCAAAGGCGAAGACAAAACGTGAAGCGGTAGACCATTGTAAAGCCTGCGCCTGCCGACATGCATTTTTTATTTTCAAATGTTAAAACAACAGAAGATGTTTTCTCTGTTCCTCGGTATGAGGGAGGACTCGCTCTCTGTTAATGAACGAAGGTAGACGCTAGTTAATTTAGAGCGTAATCGGCGGTAGCCATTTTGGTTATGAGAATAAATAAAAAGTCAGTATGTTTATGTGTATCGAAGGAAGAGTATAGTATTATTTTACCAGTGAAAAGTTGTATTTGTCATTATTCGAAGTAGTAGTGCAGTATATAGAAAACCAAGAAGCGCATCTGTGACCTTCGAAGTTCTAACGAAAATCCGAATACAACAATATAAAGGACATGGTCAAGATTTTAGATATATGTAAATAATGAAATTAATTGATGGCAGGTAAGAAACTAATAAAGAGATGATCTGAAATTGCAATTGTGATTACCGTCTCTTATGAAGTTTTCCGGTGTGTCTAACAAGTACAATAAGCTGACTTATGCCTGTAAATGGGCAAAAAATCTTTTCATATTAGTTCCACATAAACTAGTCTTTCTCTTATTGTAGATTTATGTTTACCAATTAAAAATACTGCAACGATCGCCGTATACACCTACAAAATCTTGACCATGTCCTTTCCATTGTTGAAATCGGATTGTCGTGGGAACTGCGAAGCACAGAGATGGGATTCTTGGCTTTTTATATATTGCATTACTACTTGGCGTGGTGACACATACAACTTTTCACTGGTAAAACATTACTATATTCTTCCCTTGGTGTACATAAAAAATACAGACTTTTTACTTATTCTCACAACCAAAATGGCTACCGCCAATTACGCTCTAAAATAACGTGCGTCTATTTTCGTTCATTAACATACAGCGAGTCCTTCTGTTCCAAGGAACAGAAAAAACACTGTATACTGTTAGACGTAAGTCTCTCTGTTTAGGGTGATAGTATAAGGTGGATTTGACAGTATAAAAGGAGGCAGGAAGTACCGTGATGCTAGCAGAGAAGGTGTCGAACACGGGCTAAGATCCATCAGGCACATTCCAGCCCTTCTAGAGCTAGTAACTTTTTATGTCATTCAGGAACCGCAGCGATCCTAAATTACAGTTTACAAACAGTTGGGACCGTAGTAAATTATTTCTGATTCCGGCCACTGGTCACTGTTTTAGCCATTGGTGACTGGTACCAGTTGATACTCACAGCAGTTTTGTGTTTAGGGCTCCTCGCGTCATTTGAGTCTCTGGTCTGAAGATTGGTATACAGATCGAAACGGGTTACCGGGATTGAAAATAAATCTCCTAAAGTTGCCCAGGTCGACTGTTGGTTAAGTGATTGTGAAGTGGAAACGAGAAGGAACAACCGTAGCTAAACGAAGATCAGACAGACCTGATATACTGACAGTCATGGACCGTTGTGAATTACGTAGGGTGATTATAAAGAACTGCATGATATCAGAGAAACGAGACCGTTGTGAATTACGTAGGGTGATTATAAAGAACTGCATGATATCAGCGAAAGGACTCGTCGTCAGTTCCAAACCACTACGAGCTATCCGGCTAGCACAAAGTGTAAAGGGAGTTAAAAAGACTGTAGTATACTGATCGAAGCAAGGAAGGAAGATGAGTTTAATGTCCCGTCGACATCGAGGTCATTAGAGACGGAGCACAAGATCGGATTGTGTCAAGGAATTCGGCCATGTCCTTTCAAAGAAACCACCCGGCATTTGCTGGAGCGATTTAGGAAGATCACGGAAAACCTAAATCTGGATGACTGGAGGCTGGTTTCAACAGTCGTCCTCCAGAACAGGTCAAGTGTACTAAACACTGTGTATAATGGTCGAGTCACCCCTTATAAGCCATACATTTGTGTTGTCCATGCCGAACGAAGTTTTAGGTGGTGTAAAGAACTGGACACTGGATGACTGGAAATGACTGATTTCGAGTAATGAATCACGCTGTACGCTGTGTCAGCCGATAGAAGGGTTTGGCTTTGACTAAAGCCCAGATACGTTACCTGCCACAGTGAAGAAATGTTGTTACGGTGATGCTGTGTTTTCGTAGTTTTGTTTAAGAAAACGCTAATAGCTCAAGTGTATGAGCACATTTTGCAACAGTCTGATTTACGTACAGTAGAGGAACAGTTCAGAGAGAAAGATTCTACCAGCATGATAATGGACCGTCTCTTAAAGTAGCATCTCTCAGACTAACGACAATAATACTCATGGAACTGACTGGCTTTCCCAGAACCTCGACCAGAACTTCGCTCCAGACGCCAGCTTCCAGAATCAATACCTTCTCTGTGTTCGGCACCTGCAGAAGAATGAACTGCCACTCCTCCACACACATTCAGGCACAGCAGAAGCAGTCATGAAGGCGAAAGGTAGATACATCCGATATTAAATTTTGCCAGATCATATCCACTGTTCATATTATCCAAGATTGTACGAACTGAATGAAGTAATTTAGATCTTGAACTGTAAGTGCAGATTTGTGACCTGTGGATTCATATTAAATAGCTGTTTATGAAACCTTTTGACTAAATGCTTAGCGTTACCAACAGCAAATCTCATTTCCGATTGCAATAAGGGGTTGGGTCTTTGCTCAGTTGTGAAACATCGTTCTACTCTAAAATAATTTAAAGTTTCTGTCACATATTCGTGCTTATTGGCGATAACTAAAGTATTACTCTTGCCTGTTTTGTCTATGAGAGCTTAATTTTCTTTAAGTTTGGTATTAATGATTTTACTGTATTTTTATCACTGTTGAATACAGTTTAACTTAACTAAATCTTCTTGAGAAAGTGATATACGCCATAGGCTACCCTCATTTGAAGAAAATTTTCCATCTTCTTACTGTCAAAATTGTAAATTCTGGGTCTTGGTCTTCAAAAAAGGCAGAATAACATTTATAGCATTTGCATATTTACAAAAACCTTCTCACTATGTTGATTAATACAGTTTCTGTAATTCTGAAGTTATGATGTAGAAAACCCAGTCAGCGAAACGTTACGTAACACTTTTACAGAAATCAGTCTGCAATTATAAGACCCAAAGCACGTAAAATGGAGAGAGTAGTTGACTACTACAAATTTAATCTGTGTATGCAGTAATATGCATTGGAGTATAAATGCAGTTAGTAAAAACAAAGATAAATTATAATAATGAATTAAAGGGTCGCAGGAAGAAAAACCTTAATGATGCCGAAAACATTACATTTCTGAGAAGACAAAGGATTTGGAAGCCCAATTGAACTGAATGGATGATCTAGACAGATTAATCAGGTGATGTTGTGGGAATCTGCTTAAGATCTAAACTACTGAAAGTAATAGACAAGTTTTCTTATTTTTGTATCGAACTGAATAATGATTGCTGCAACAAAAGTGTATAAAAGTAGACTGGAAATAGCAAGATTAATTTTCGAGAAAGATACATGTTAACGTGAAATATAATCTTATTTCTAAATTATTTTGAACCTTTGATAATAATTCTAGAAAATAAGATTTTAAAATATAATGCTACAAAATAATTCTACAGATTGAAGAATTGGTTCTAGTAACTAATGAAGGAATACTAAATCTTATTTGAGACGAAACAAAACTGAATGATAACATTGACTAAAAGACATGACTGTTAGGACACTTCCTCAGATGTGGTTGAAATATGCTGGAGGGGGGGGGGGGAGTGTGTAAATAAATATTTTAGAGAGAGCCGTTGACTTGCATACAGCAAGCATATTCAAATTGGTGTAGGTTGCAGTAGCTACATAGAAATGAACAGACCTTCGAGGGAAACTGCATCAGACCAGTCTTCGGAGTGTAGACCACAGCAACAAAAATACACACAGTACTTCTTTGACACTAAATAAACGCAGCTACTCGCATCAGTGAGGAACTATTCATCCTGGCGCATCAGAACGTGACAGATTTTACCACCATATTTCGTTGTGAGTTGAAGGATGTACTTACTTAATGTAGTTGTTATGTATACAATACATTAAGAGAGTAGAAGGCGATTTTTCTTTCGTAGAACCCCACTTCAAAGTTTGGGCCATAAACTGAGAGTTTTTATCCAAGTAAAGCAGATTATATTTCCCACCAACGTCTATTATTTTCTGGCCCAAAAGACTTACGTTACCAATATTTTTCAATGAGACAGCTACTGGGTATCAGAAGCTGTCAGCTGCATTAACGCAATCCGTCACAATGTCGGCACATGCATATGCTGCTTTCAATCGTGTTTTGTCAGAGACTGCAGTAAATATCTTTCGTTTGTTACATTTTCACAGTTAATTTACATTCGAGCCCATCACGTACTACGTATACCGTTTCCGACTCGCGATGCGAAACGTGTTGTTTATCTATAATTAATGAAATCAATGCCTTTGGCCACTCCAGCCGTCGACTGTAATTTAAAATGGCGGTGGTTTGCTACATGCAGTAGCGAAGTGACACCAGTCTGTTAAATACAAGGTTTTACGTGTAAAATTGAAGTTTATACAGAAATCTTACAGAACTTTTATTCAGACAGGTGATTTGAGAATACAGGAATGAGAAGTCCCTATCGTTATTTCGCAATCTGAACTCAAAAATTATACAATGTGACCATTATTGTCATTATCAAATGACGGGATATTTTATGATGTAGTTGCTTCAGTTTTCCTGGCTGCACCTACGTTGATTACTTTTCTTCAGCGGCAAATGTACAGAGACAGAAGAATTGTTAGCAGAAGAACGACTCTCAGTGTTTGTCTCCCAGGGTCATTAGAAAACGTATGAAACACATTGTCGTGTGTGAACCAAAGCTGCTACTTATTTTCATGGCTGATCGTTTGGGAAATCACTCAGTTTCATAAGCCCTGTAGTCTACCGTTTGAAACTGTATGTACTTTTTTTGCGGTTAATTAAATTCCTTCAGTAAGATTTCAAATTATCAAATTAATCTTTATTATGTAGCAATATGTCATTTCGTCCATGTTTCTTGCGAACGTGATACATTATGACGCATTTGTTCTACTTGAATTTTACTGCGTCGCTGGTCAAAGGATGTGAGAACATCTCTTATGTTTCTGCAATCCATTACTGAAAATGTTCCAGTTCTTTTAGTGTGCAGACCGCTGATTTTTATTTCAAAATTATCAATTTCGAGAAATGTCGTCCATCTTTAGATCATATGTCGTAATTGCAAAGCAACCTGTCTATAGGAATTGTCAGTTAAATGTCAGTGAACTAACAGTTCCTTTACGACAGGTTATTCTGCAACTACAAGATATGATCTGAAGAGGGGCGAGTTTGACTGAAACCGGTAATTTAGAAACAAGAAGCAAAATGACTGAAGAAAATAAATAAATTCATAGAAATAAGGATCGCTAATACTCCCTCGTGACAAAGATTTCCAGTGTTGGTAAGCCCATTATTCCGTTGTTAGGGCACTGACTTACAATTCGTTATCAACTGTACCCACTAAGATAAGCTGTTTGTAGATTGATTGAATATGTTATCAACTAACGTTACTTCTCTAAACTGGGTGGAAACCGGCGAGGATGTCTAGAATCTATTTATTCATCACACTACCTATGTCCTGCTTCTAGCTTCTATAATTGGCTGTTGTAATAATTTTTACCGTTAATGCATAACCACGGGAGGTAATCACTGACAATCTTCAGAACATCGCAACAAACCATAAAGGGAATACATATACTCCATAGCTTGCTCACAAATACGTCGCGGAGCAATGCATTGATGATGGCAACGCGAAATATATGTACACTGTAAGAATAGAGAAGTACACGGTTGCCAACTTTCAACTGACGCAAGCCATTGAAATCTATCATATGATCCAAGACGTTTACAAAATACCAATACCAAAAACTTCTAAATGGCATATAAGTGGCATACAAGTTATTACCAATCAATACCTGTGGCTATATCTATAACTACAGTAACAACTATGGTAACAACTTTCCATTTTCCTCAGTTTTCTGCTTAGCGGCAGGATATCCTTGGATTTCTACTAGATCCAACTCTTTTTTTTACGTTTCTTTTTGTGATGTATAGAGATTAGAATCGTAAGAAGGGCACCCACTTGATTTATAGTTTTTGTAATCGTAACCTCGGCTCCTGGACTACTTAGCAGACAAATACGAAAATGAATTTCTCCAGAAATATTACAAGGAGAAAATTTTCTTTTAGCATAATAGCACATTAAATTTCCGGCCAGTGAGACGTGCATTAAAAACTACATTTTAAATCGAGAATGAAAATTGAAGTTCATAGCGGGATACAGTAAATGCGTACGTGAATTTAGAACCTCTGAACAGATATGTGTATAACTACCTATTTGTTAACGACCTGTTACATAACGAATATTAGCTCTTATCAGACTGTTACGTGTCTTGAAGACTTAATTGTATAGCCTCTTAATAACATTCACAGAATCAGCCCAAACGCCGTCTGCTTCCTGGATCGAAGCATAACTTGGCGTCTTTCTTCAGTATGGTAGCGGCGACAGGTGAATGATTAACGGACATTTCGCTTCGTGAAACTGAATGAGCTAGTAGATGGAGCAAATGTTCTGGTGCTGAAGAAATGTGGAGAGCGTAAAATGCATCATAGATCTTTCTTTAGCATTAATCTTCGTTGATAGAAACAGTTGCGCGAACAAAAGTCTGAAATTAATCATATGTCTCTCAGCCCGGGTCCTTTTGTCCTCGCCTGGTAACATATGGTACGGCTTTAGCACGAGTTTCCTCGCTGTAGCTCCATTCTTTCATACATCTTCCAGTGACATTACATCGGTGTTGGTGAAATATACGAGAACTTGCTGTAACGTAATGTCTCCGATTTTTTATGTGATAACTCCTAAAGCTTTTTAAATAAAACCCGTTATTAACATTCTACATCTTTATTATTGATGGTTACATATTTATTTCTCATCGCAGTCACCCTGGCGATCAATACATTTCTCCCAACGAGAGACCATTTGTTTGATACCGTCACTGTAGAGTGTTCTGACTTTGTCGACGGAGCCACAACCTCACTTTTGATAGCACCGCCTTATAACTACCAAAGTGAAGTCTTCGAAGGTGTTCTTTAAGGTTTGCAAACAAATAACAGTCGGATGGGATGCAATCGGGGCTGTGCGGAGGATGATCAGTGACAGTGAATTAGGCGTCGGCCTGTTGCAGAAGTTGCAGCGCTCGTGTACGGTGGCATTGTCACGCTAAAGTAGAGGGTGCCGCATGTACGGACGAACTCTTTGAATTCGAAACACGGTTACAGCATGCTGTTTCTCACGCACTGACATAGTTGCTTTACGCACCGCCATGTTACGCGCCACTGTTCGTATCCCTCTAGCAGAAGAGGGCTGCAAAAGTGTAGATATGAACAATGAAGATGTGGGATGTGTAAATTTTCAATGCTTCATGTTGTGAAGTGAAATTGGTATATCTCTGTTTTAATTACCAACAATGCTAGTAGTATAATTACGGAAAGGCTACCTGATAAAATGAGTCGCCAAAACTGAAACTTTGTAACAGAGTTTTAAATAACTTCAAAACATTAATTAGAAGCTCAAAACTGTGAACTAAATAAACTGACTTGTGAAACTGCATATTGTGCGGAACGGGGAACTTTGCTACAATGCGTGACGTAACAGTACCTATCATGCTGTGCCAACACACAAAGCTAACGGAATAAAGGAGTTACATAATTATAAATCGAATTTCGAAAGAATAAATAACCAAAAATGTTTCCATAAAAATTCCCTGTGACTTTGAGAATAAAACTGCCAACATATGAAATGAATTCTGAAATTAACTTCATCTAAACTGAACCGATAACAAATTTTGAAGACGAAAGGTGACCGAGAACGACCTAACTTTAACCTGACTGTAATGTAAAACGCGCGCTAACAAATTTCATACGGTTTGCTTGTGGCAACCGAAGCTTGGTCGGCTCAAAGTGATGAACATAAAATATGCAGCGCAGTAGCAGGCAAGCGAAATACAAGACAAGCCTTGCGCATGTGCTATACAAGGACGTGCAAACTACCAAGTTCGAATAGTTTGCACTGAATATGGTCACACAGTGGCCGAAGACGACGTTTTGAATAAAGGATTTCAATCTTTACGACTGATACTGTCATTTATCCTAAATATAATGAGTATATTTAAAATATTAGCCATGTCTTACGCAGGATGCAATGCGGTAGCACACACAATCAGTAATTAAAACTCGTGATGAGACACTGGTAGAATTTTAACTTGCTAAATCATTCCAAGAAAACTGATTTTTAAAAACTGTATTGTGAGTAATGAAGTCATCCTCTAACTGTAACAATGATCTTTACAAATAATTGCCTTTTTGTGACAAATATTACTCTACCATGAAATTGATTATTGAACTGGTAAAGGAATGTAAAATCTATAACCTCCGATTGAAAGCCATGTGAACAGAGAACTTCACTTATTTCGTCTGGACAATGAATTAACTAACCCAAACCACTAACAAGAAATCCCATCACAATTGTCAGTTTTTCAAACGCATCATAATTACGCTCAAGCATGCACTGCAGCAAAACTGTACCTGGTAAGGCGGCCGCCATCCTGCCTCGGGCATGGATGTGAGTGATGTCCTTAGGGTAGTTAGGTTTAAGTAGTTCTAAGTTCTAGGGGACTGATGACATCAGATGTTAAGTCCCATAGTGCTCAGAGCCATTTTTTTTTTGGTACCTGGTAATCTTCACTTCCGAAATTGAATAATTCACAATCCAACCTTTTCCGTATCTTTACCGCTGTGTTCTGCAATTTATTTCCATCCGCTTAGTAGCATAGCCACCTGCCCACTCACTAGCTTCTCTTCGTATGCTGCCGCAACAACAATACTACTGACAGTCAAAGATCAGAGTGCTTGTGCTCAGGACCTGTGGGGCGTAACATATGGACTACCTAGAACCACTGTTTCAAAAATGTGTAGTACAAATATGAAATATAACACATCGATTGAAAACGTAAAACTCCTATCACTTCTTTCGAATACCAAAAATAGACACCTTAAAAATAATAATAACTTTTTTTGTTTATAAAGCTTTAATAGTTTTCACGTAAATTGGGAAACATTATTTTCAGCACGGCCTCGTACTTTATTTCTCGTAGTCTATCATCTTACGTAGGGTACAAATTTGTTTCTCCTTTGTGTTGTTTCTTGACTTATTTAGTTTCCATTACCGGACAAGACCGCGAATTCTTCTATATGTCAGCCATAGCTGAACGAAGATAAAAGCGCTGCGGGCTTCGTTTTGTTAACTGATTCATCAACGCTATATTCTCACTGCTGTCACTTCTACTGCTATCCTGCTATACAGCCACTTCTGTGTTACTAGACAAGCTCGATATCACGTAAAATCACGCCACAGAAGCATCGAAACAACATTGTTATTTTTAAATGCAACTATACAAAGATAGTCTATAAAAAAAGGCTTTTTCCACTACATAGTTTCACACATCAATCCAGTTCTCAACTTCAGTGGTGCCATTAAGCGTTAGCTGTGATGGTTCCTGTATAGTGCTCTATCTGTAGTGACGTCACAGCATTTTATTATGAGCGCACCGTCGTGCGTATGCAACAAGAAAGAAATGAGGCGAGAGTATTCGTTTTATGCGTTCTGTATGGATTAATGCTGCGGAGACTGTTAGCAGTTTGTAGCTGCAGTTTGATGTTAGCTGTCTTGAAGAACGAAAAATGTATGTCTAAATGAACCGCTTCAAAAGTGGGCGTGTATCTGTCTGGTTCGAGAGAGTTGTGGTAGGTCAGCCATTCACAAAACGGTCAGATACATCTTGAAAACTGAACAAGTGAATCGTGATTATTGTCATGCTAAAACTATCGCGTAGTTTATGCTCTTTAGATACCGTGTAAACTGACAAACGCAAGGAGGAACGAGATTTTTGTGGTGGTCATTTTGGCAGCAGCTGTATATAGATTACAGTAGCTTAAAAGAGAAACCAATTTGCATGCTGAAGCATCTAAGAGTAGTTTCTCTATTAAAATATTGCAGTTTACAAACAGAAACGTTTAGAAATGAGAAAATCACATTCAATGTGTTTTGAAGAGAAAGGAAAAGACATTCTCAGTAATGTATTAAACTCTGGCGAGCCGTGGAACCATCAAGTGAGCGGCAGGATATCATGGGGAAACATTCAGATTCGCCTACAGTAACAAAAGCCAAACATCTGCATCAAACTGATGATAATATAGGTTCGCGATGTGAAAGATCCACTGCTGATCCACTACAGTTCTAAAGGTGAAACAGTGAATAGTGGCGGGAACTACAGCTTCCACAGTATCTGAAACCAGAAATTAAAAGGATGTGATATAAATATTGCTTTAGGATAATGCCGGCTCTAATACAGGGAAGCTCTGAAATTCCGTCTTCAAACGGACCAGTACGGACCGACCGATCGCCTTGTCACTCAGCCAGTGGCTTCATTTGGATGTGGTATGGAGGGACATGTGTTAGCACACAGCTCTCGCGACTGTTCTCGGTTTATCATACTTGGGATAGCGCTTCAACTGACATCACGAGGCTGAGTGGAAATGGTTTCAGATTTCCCGCCCGCATCTCGTGGTCGTGCGGTAGCGTTCTCGCTTCCCACGCTCGGGTTCCCGGGTTCGATTCCCGGCGGGGTCAGGAATTTTCTCTGCCTCGTGATGGCTGGGTGTTGTGTATTGTCCTTAGGTTAGTTAGGTTTAAGTAGTTCTAAGTTCTAGGGGACTGATGACTATAGATGTTAAGTCCCATAGTGCTCAGAGCCATTTGAACCATTTGAACCAGATTTCCCAGCAAGGAATATTTTCTGACGTACCGAGTACTGAACCGGAGTCACCCGTATGGCGACTTAGGTACGAAGGTAGACCACCCTAATACAACTGTAAAAATAATGCAGTGGATCGAAGACCTTGTTCGTTGAAGCACCCACTGTACAATAGTGACGTACCTTAAAGCCGCTGGGGGTTAGCCGAGCGGTCTGGGGCGCTCCAGTCATGGACTGTGCGGCTGGTCCCGGCGGAGGTTCGAGTCCTCTCTCGGGCATGGGTGTGTGTGTGTTTGTCCGTACGATCATTTAGTTTACGTAGTATGTAAGCGTAGGGACTGAGCATGAATTCAAGATAAGGAGGTTGTAGAGGCAGTCCAAGAGTGGATGCGCACGATGCCAGAAAGCTTCTAGGCCGCAGTTAGTAAGTTTGTCAAGTGATGGATCAGAAAAGACTTCCTCCGTCATCGAAGTAAGCACTTCAGGTACTAATTCACGATATACGGAATCATATCGGCGCAATATTCATATACCGATTATTTTTGAGAGGTGTATATAGGGCCTGAAGTCGGCATAATGAATTACCGAAACTGGAACCTAAAATAAAATAAAATAACTTCTGAATTTCACGGGCTGTTTGGCGAATTTCATTGTTAAGCAAGTGCAAGGAGGCTGAGCGAGCTTATATAGAGAAATGATGTTAATTGCAATAACATTTTCTATAAAAATTTTGTTAATAATAATTGCTCTTACTATTTGACTCGACCTTATACATTTCAACATTGTCATTTCATAGTTTCCGGGAAGTGGAGTGCCATAATGCAGTCAATATGTGAAATGAAAGTTCCCGTAAAACGCCATTTGCTACAACGTTTACCTCGTAGCGGGCATAAAATTCCTCCGTTCTGCTTCCTCAGCCTTCAATTTCGTCAAATCTCACGTCCTCTTCTCCCAAATTCGTGTTGCAAACGTTAACGAAATTTATGTTTTAGTACTCTTCGTTTCAGTAGTTATGGCACGCACCGGATGGTTAAAATATTAAACGTGTTAACCATCGATTGAAATTTCCATCGCTCAGTTTAATGTCTTGTTTCGTTATCCTGAAAGTCTTACAAAGTATGAGGAGTATTTGTAAGTGCAGTATGTATAATTTTTGTAGCTCAACCCTTGCAAAGGAGCTTGTTTAAAAACGGCATGTTGTGTAAGGGAGCCATCGAAACAAAATGTATTCGGTTTTTAACTGCAGAGTCGAAGCATTATTTCGTTCAAATGGCTCTGAGCAGTATGGGACTCAACTTCTGAGGTCATCAGTCCCCTAGAACTTAGAAGTACTTAAACCTAACTAACCTAAGGACATCACACACATCCTTGCCCGAGACAGGATTCGAACTTGCGACCGTAGCGGTCGCGCGATTCCAGACTATTGCTCCTGGAACCGCTCGGCCACCCCGGCCGGCAAAGTATTACTGATTAGAAGAAACGTTTTGGCACTAGACCGTGTGTAAATACCTATTTTTTTTCACTGATTGGGGCATTACCAATTCTTAAGTATTTCTCTTGTAACATATGTCGCTACATAATCGTCATTAACTTAAAAATCGCGTGCCGACGATGTTGCCACATATGTTACAAGAGACGCAATTGAGAATGGGCAGTTCCCAAAACCGGTCGTGTGAAAAATAAAAATATGTATACACAGCCTGGTGGCAAAATGTCGTTCTCCTTGCTGGAGCTGTGGGGTCCGTGCAGAAGGAAGTGATATTACAAATTAATTTTCTGTTGTTCATTTTGCCAACCGGACATTCCGTTAATTTGAGTTGGCACAAAAACGCGATGACGCAGCGACAAGGAGTTTGTCGACACGCATTATCTCGGGAAGTCCCGTTGCACCCACCGTCACTGCGAGAATTTCCACCTAACGAGCACTTGGCAATTACGGACGATGACGTCACGCCCCAGTTAAGCCCTGCTCCTCGGAAACAGCGGTACTACAACTGTGACGTCACGTTAAGTGGTGGATCTATACGGACACTCAACGACTCGAAAATATTTCTGGACAGAACAGTAAAGAAAAATCATAAGGATTGCGGGATCAGGACTAGTTAACCAGGATACCAAGCATCTTGGAGCATGCGGGAGAACACAGTGTAGAAGCAGCTGACAAAGCCCATCTAAATAAGATTCCATAACATCACATGACTATTAAAAACCCACATGGAACAACTTAGTAAACCAATGAATTTGATTAGAATAAGTAATAATAATAATAATATGTTGACTGCTCTTAAAGTAAGACATTTATACCCGTTACGTTAGCCGAGAGCGCTAATGCGCTGCTTCCTGGACTCTGGTGGCCGCGCCAGCCCCAGATCGAATCTGCCCAGCGGATTAACGAGGGCCGGTATGCTGGCCAGCCTGGATGTAGTTTTTAGGCGATTTTCCACATACCACTAGGTGAATACCAGGCTGGTCCCAACGTCTAGCCCAAGTTATTCGAGTCGCAGACATTTCAAACACGTTCGCACTATTTCATATTTTACACTAGACACAGACAGCTGGGGTACACTGATTCTGTCCTAGGGGCGGGGGATGTGGGGTGGCGGCAGGAAGGGGATGTGGCCACCCCTTCAAATTAACCATGCCAAATCCGATTGTAACCATACCGAGCCTGCGAACTGTGGGACTAAGGCACAAGCAAAAGAAGAAGAAGCTCTTAAAGTACGATATTTAATGAGGTTGGATGTTGGCATCCGTTTACAAAAGATAGACTTCATATCATTTGTGCCTTTCAGCAATATTTTACATTGCATGTTCACGTTAATCACATAAGTATTTAGTAATTAAAGCAAGTATAGTGAGCCAATATAATGTTCACTAACATGTATGAGATGGCTTAGAAAGACTAGTCACCATTCCAACAAATAGTATTACACTTAATTATATTCTTTGATGATCAGTTTTACATTATATAACTACATGTTCATTATTGACTGTAGCATATAACTTATAAACCATGACATGTAGGAACGATAAAGGTTTACTTAGATTGCCCAGCATTGTGCTTCACACACTGATTCACAGAATATACAAAAGCTGCTCATTCAGACACCAAAATAATTCCCTCAAAGCACGAAAAGCGTACATTGTTTAAGCCTTTTTTTCCTTTTCTTATAACGACAGACTTTTAAATTCTGTTGCACTACAACAGTAATTAACAACTGATGTTTTTACTGGAAATGTCATTTCGAATAAAGTCAACCAACATTTGAATGCCAAGTAATTTTCAAACTCACTTGTGTATTAAACAATCATAGAATATATATATATATATAAATGTTCTTTGTGGTCTCACTATACTTAAACTGTTTGCCAGATATCGGTAGCACTATCACATTATTCACTGTTGAAGTTGTTTGGATGATCGAAAGGTAGTGTATAAACATTCGAACAATTCAGCTTGGTGTAGTCTGTGTCAAACTCTTAAAACATTGTTAAATGCAAGATAATGACTGTATCCAGTTACAACGTTGGTGAAGACCATGTGAATCACGTCACATGTTTAAACATTTTGGGGCTATACTAAGAAGTGGTCTTATCATGGAAGAGCATCGTCAATCAGTATTAGACAAGGCAATTCGAAGACCAGTTTATTGCAAAGATTCTGTGAAAGTGCAGTGTATCCGTAAAACAATATGGCATAGAAGATACGTGAGTACTGCTCGAGAGTCGTTCCTGACATAACAGCAGATTTGGCGGAAATACACACACATTGACCATTATATACACCGGAATTCAAAAAATGGTTCAAATGGCTCTGAGCACTATGTGACTTAACATCTGTGGTCATCAGTCCCCTATAACTTAGAACTACTTAAACCTAACTAACCTAAGGACATCACATACATCCTTGACCGAGGCAGGATTCGAACCTGCGACCGTAGACACCGGGATTCGAACTACCACCCACAACAAAAGCCATGCATCATAAAGACATTGGAGGATAGGCGACGAACCAGGCCTGCTAGAGGCAGAATTAAAAAATCTCAACAGTGCATTGCTTAAGAACGGTTATTCGTTCGCTGAGGTGAAAACAGCCTTAAGATCACCGCGTAGAAATCACAGCGACGCTCAGGCGCTGGTGATATCGAAAGTTTTCCTGTCTTTCGGTAAGGACATTATTGACCGCACACGAAACATCTTGAAAAAGCGGAACATCACGTTAATCTACAAACCCATTCGCAAGATCACTTAAAACCAGCCAAGGATGCTTGCCAACCGCCGGAAAAAGCAGGAATTTATAGGATTCCGTGTAGTTGTGGTGAAGTGTACATTTGTACTACAAAAAAAGAACAGTCAGAACACGACAAAAAGAGCGAAAAGGCAAGTACAGAAGGCGGCAGACCGATTGATCAACAATTGCGGAACATGCCTTGCAACCAGGAAACCACCACATTCATTTTCATAGGACTCAAGAACTGGCATTCACAAGTAGATACCATGGAAGGCTATACAGAAAGGCCGTAGAGACTGTAAAGCACTCCAGGACTCCAGGAGTTTCAGTATGAAGGAAGAGGGCGTAAAATGGAATGACATATGGATTCCGGTGCTGTAGAAGATGTGTAGTAGTCTTCCACCATGGGGTGATGGCAACAGCGGACGAAGGCAGTTAACAACGGCCACTTGTTCTAGCGTATTCAAAACGTGACGTCACGCCACTCCGCGGAAGAACGTGGAAGCGGAATTTTGATGTAGTCAGTAGTGATCCAGGATTTGAATCGTACATTCAAAGAAGCTACGATTCCCCTGCGTCCTCCGCAGAAGAGGACGAAACGTTGGGTTTTTAAGGTGAAATCCATTCGACCACGGTATAATAGCTCGGAACATTTTATTAGTTGTGACATTCCCGCCAGTGAAAGCTTACATTTACAAATTCATAGTTCGTGCGAAACTTCGTTGAGTAAATTAAGAAAGTGTTCGAGGAAGATTGGGCGACGTTTTCCCTGGCGCCATATATTTCGCATAGGTGTCATCAGAATAAGAGAGATTATTGAGGCTCAACTTGTAAATGGGTTGTGACAGAAAGTCACTAATATTGGTACGAATTGCCTTCCACCATGCTCTCGGCTATGACTTGCGGAGCATATACTACCTGATCAACAGTAGCCGGCCACGGCTAAGTAGTACAGAGTTGCTCCTAGATGTCACAAGTGGCAGGAGTTAAAAAGAATGGGGTATAACGGTCGAGCAGCTCCTCATACTTATTTTGACGAATGCAGCAACCAGCTACTTTCTTATTTATTTTTACATAAGCCGATAAGAGTTTCGGCCTTTCCGTATCTTCAGTTGGCGGAATACACTCCTGGAAATTGAAATAAGAACACCGTGAATTCATTGTCCCAGGAAGGGGAAACTTTATTGACACATTCCTGGTGTCAGATACATCACATGATCACACTGACAGAACCACAGGCACATAGACACAGGCAACAGAGCATGCACAATGTCAGCACTAGTACAGTGTATATCCACCTTTCGCAGCAATGCAGGCTGCTATTCTCCCATGGAGACGATCATAGAGATGCTGGATGTAGTCCTGTGGAACGGCTTGCCATGCCATTTCCACCTGGCGCCTCAGTTGGACCAGCGTTCGTGCTGGACGTGCAGACCGCGTGAGACGACGCTTCATCCAGTCCCAAACATGCTCGATGGGGGACAGATCCGGAGATCTTGCTGGCCAGGGTAGTTGACTTACACCTTCTAGAGCACGTTGGGTGGCACGGGATACATGCGGACGTGCATTGTCCTGTTGGAACAGCAAGTTCCCTTGCCGGTCTAGGAATAGTAGAACGATGGGTTCGATGAAGGTTTGGATGTACCGTGCACTATTCAGTGTCCCCTCGACGATCACCAGAGGTGTACGGCCAGTGTAGGAGATCGCTCCCCACACCATGAGGCCGGGTGTTGGCCCTGTGGGCCTCGGTCGTATGCAGTCCTGATTGTGGCGCTCACCTGCACGGCGCCAAACACGCATAGGACCATCATTGGCACCAAGGCAGAAGCGACTCTCATCGCTGAAGACGACACGTCTCCATTCGTCCCTCCATTCACGCCTGTCGCGACACCACTGGAGGCGTGCTGCACGATGTTGGGGCGTGAGCGGAAGATGGCCTAATGGTGTGCGGGACCGTAGCCCAGCTTCATGGAGACGGTTGCGAATGGTCCTCGCCGATACCCCAGGAGCAACAGTGTCCCTAATTTGCTGGGAAGTGGCGGTGTGGTCCCCTACGGCACTGCGTAGGATCCTACGGTCTTGGCGTGCATCCGTGCGTCGCTGCGGTCCGGTCCCAGGTCGACGGGCACGTGCAGCTTCCGCCGACCACTGGCGACAACATCGATGTACTGTGGAGACCTCACGCCCCACGTGTTGAGAAATTCGGCGGTACGTCCACCCGGCATCCGGCATGCCCACTATACGCCCTCGCTCAAAGTCCGTCAACTGCACATACGGTTCACGTCCACGCTGTCGCGGCATGTTACCAGTGTTAAAGACTGCGATGGAGCTCCGTATGCCACGGCAAACTGGCTGACACTGACGGCGGCGGTGCACAAATGCTGCGCAGCTAGCGCCATTCGACGGCCAACACCGCGGTTCCTGGTGTGTCCGCTGTGCCGTGCGTGTGATCATTGTTTGTACATCCCTCTCGCAGTGTCCGGAGCAAGTATGGTGGGTCTGACACACCGGTGTCAATGTGTTCTTTTTTCCATTTCCAGGAGTGTACATATTTGAATCTTTAGTAAGTACATCCTTAAAGTATCAACAGAAAATCTTAGGCTGTAGTTTCCTCTAGTTTCCTCGGTGTAATTCCGAATTTCGCGTTCACAGATGTCCATCGTCAAAGCATCGACAGCAAACTGGTTGCTGCAACTGCCTTTCAACTCTGCTTGTTCTCATTCCAATTTCGCTGTGTTTCTCTACTTAGTATAATTCACAGCCACGTAGCTCAACAACCAGTGAAATTGATACATTATTGTTAGCTCTACATTAGCAAACCTCTGTACTTAATGCTGAGCGAAAGATGAGGTGGAACAGTGCAAAGAGTGACGTCAATGTAATGTGAACGACAGGTGACAAGCGATGTAGAGTGATGAATCACGTTGTACCCTGCACCAATATGAAAGGATTTTGTTTTTTCGAATTCCTAGAGAACGTTTCCAGCAAACATCTGTAGTGCCAACAGGTGAGTGAGAACGAGATGGTGTTACAGTATGGCGATCTTCTTCACGGTTGGAGTATGCTCTCCTTATTGAGATTAAAAAAACTCTAAATGCGGAATGATATGAACACATTGTATAGCATTGCATGCTGCTTACAGTAGAGGACTACTTGGGAGACGATTCTGTCAGCATCACAATGCACCCTGTTATAAAGCAGCATCCAAGAATCAGTCTTCTGTGCACAATAATATTCCTTAAATGAACTAGCTTGCCTACTTTCCTGAACTAGAATGGCTTGCCTAGAATTCCGATTTGAACTCTATGGAACACAGTTGGGATGAGGTAGAACGTCTACTTCGCTCCAGTGTCACAACCTTCTCTGGTTTCGGTATTGAAGAAGAACGTGCGAGCCTTCCTCCACAAACTTTCAGATATATAATTGATAGTGTGCCCAGAAGACTTCAAACCGTCATAAATCCGTAGGGCGGAGATAACCTACACTAATGCACAATAATATGCGTCACGATACTTTTTATCACATAGGGTGGGATAAAAAAATAATAATCCGGATGCATTCCATGTATTTATGAACCCAGAGAAAGAATGTGTCGATGTTAAATGTAAAACGTTGCGCCCAACTCTCATGGACACATTCCATATTAATGTCGTCTCGTGATGGGTGTGCGGAACCTTTTGATAATTGATGATCCAAAATATTATGAGCAATTGTCTAATAGAGCGCTTGTCCTCTTTTGGAACGCAGTACAGCAACAGCTCTGTGTGGAATGGATTACACAAGAGCATGGTTATTTTCGGAGATATCTGGCACCAGATGTCCAGGGGCCACTCTGGTAAGTGAATTGTAGCTAAACTCTCGTTGGTGATTGGTCTAGGGTCAATAGCAAATCGGCAGCTTGTATACAGCGGGGAGCGTTTTCCTACTGCGACGCCTTAAGTCACACGGCAGTTTTCTCGAGGCCTCTGTTTATACCATTAAACCTGGCTCAGCTGGTGCTGCTGTCTGACGAACAGCCGGCCCCTGTGGCCGAGAGGTTCTAGGCGCTTCAGTCCGGAACCGCGCTGCTGCTACGGTCGCAGGTTCGAATCCTGCCTCGGGCATGGATGTGTTTCATGTCCTTAGGTGAGTTAAGTTTAAGTAGTTCTAAGCTCTCGGGGACTGATGACCTCAGATGTTGAGTCCCGTAGTGTCCAGAGCCATCTGAGCCATTTTGGGCTGGCGAACACCCTCGGGGCGCCGGGATGGAGTCGCTGGCACCCATCCTCCCTGTTCATCTTGTAAGGGCTTTTAATTATTTCAATAGCCTCTCTTGTTTTCCTTTGCTGTATCCACTGCTGCCGGTGGCGGTGGCCGTGCTGTTCTAGGCGCTACAGTCTGGAACCGAGCGAACGCTACTGTCGCACGAATCCTGCCTCGGACATGGATGTGTGTGATGTCCTTAGGTTAGTTAGGTTTAATTAGTTCTACGATCTAGGCGACTGATGACCTCAGAAATTAAGTCGCATAGTGCTCAGAGCAATTTATCCACTGCTGCTAAACATATACGCGAGGTTTTTGAAAGTTGAACGTACGGCCACATTTCTGGTGGAGTTCTGCAACAAGTGACTTGTTGTTCTGTCCCAGTCGTACGTACCGTCCGTGCTCCGAAACTCCAGTGTTAATGCACTCCTCCTCCAGTTTCACCAACAACACAGTCTTTGCTGCATTCACACTGAATGTCAGGGACACCTGCAGTATACAGAGCATACATGGGATCTTGCGGCCACTCTGAAATATAGGTCTGTTTCCTCAGCGACGCCAACACGGTCGCAGACGTCTGTCACGTAAGGTAGACAAACAGGAGGAGTAACATCAGTACCTCTGAAAATCTTAAACATGGCTGCGAAACAGCAACTGTGTAAATCTGAAGAGGTTGAAAAGAATCAGCCAACCAGCTGCCAAAAAAAGATTTATTAGCTCTTCACCTATGTTTCGACATTTTTTAAAATATCTTCTTCAGAAGGAATTTGCTCTAAAAATGTATATAACCAGCTACAAAATTAGTTTTACAAATATTACAAAATATTAACAGAAAAATATTTGTGAGATAAGCATACTTGGTACATCGCATGATGGTGCATTACATTAGCTAGAGTCGAGCGGTTCTTGTCGTATATAAAATTGACAAAATGAGAATTATCACAGCCATGGCTTTAGATAGCAGCCAGATTACATATAGCGTGCTTCAGAATAAATGCTCACTAGTAAATGCCCACACGTAGAGGCTCGTCAACATAAAATTATAACAGCAGTGACAGGATAAAATATTTGCATAAGTTACGCGTACATCATACAAGAGACAAAGGCAAAGTGTTACGAATATCCAGGCTCAAGCTACCAGGAAAAATTGGGCTGCATAGGGTGCTAAATACATGCGCGTAACAACTGCGCCTTGCGTATGTTGAATAAAAACATTTTATTATAAAGTGAACATGAAATTTCCTCCACAAGGCTAATAAAAGTGTAATGTATTTACAGGTATACATAATGTATAATACTGCTAATGCATTTGCTGACAGGGTAATACTGTACATAAAGTCAGCGTGCAGAAGGTAGAGTTCTGTTCACCTTTCGCTTAACACTACGGAAGTTTAAGTGATAAGGAAAATGGAAAAGCTTTGGGCGCTGTATAGATGCGCTTAAGCACTGTGTCTTTATGGTGTGAAGCAGCATGACTTTGCATTAAAGCAATACGACAATTTCCTATAAAAGACCACTAATAAACGCAATAATTTTAGGGGTATATATCAAATATAAAACTATCTGTGAAACATTTATGTAACACGTAGCTTTAGTGTGCAGAAGATTAGTTTACAAAAAAGTTACTTCTGTTATAAAAAGGATGGAGGACAAAATAAATGGATAAAGATACATCATAATAGAAAAAGAGTACTTCTGCTTCACTGTACCAAATACATTTTTGGAAAATCAACTGTAGGACATTTACACTCCTGGAAATTGAAATAAGAACACCGTGAATTCATTGTCCCAGGAAGGGGAAACTTTATTGACACATTCCTGGGGTCAGATACATCACATGATCACACTGACAGACCACAGGCACATAGACACAGGCAGCAGAGCATGCACAATGTCGACACTAGTACAGTGTATATCCACCTTTCGCAGCAATGCAGGCTGTTGTTCTTCCATGGAGACGATCGTAGAGATGCTGGATGTAGTCCTGTGGAACGGCTTGCCATGTCATTTCCACCTGGCGCCTCAGTTGGACCAGCGTTCGTGCTGGACGTGCAGACCGCGTGAGACGACGCTTCATCCAGTCCCAAACATGCTCAATGGGGGACAGATCCGGAGATCTTGCTGGCCAGGGTAGTTGACTTACACCTTCTAGAGCACGTTGGGTGGCACGGGATACATGCGGACGTGCATTGTCCTGTTGGAACAGCAAGTTCCCTTGCCGGTCTAGGAATGGTAGAGCGATGGGTTCGATGACGGTTTGGATGTACCGTGCACTATTCACTGTTCCCTCGACGATCACCAGAGGTGTACGGCCAGTGTAGGAGATCGCTTCCCACACCATGATGCCGGGTGTTGGCCCTGTGTGCCTCGGTCGTATGCAGTCCTGATTGTGGCGCTCACCTGCACGGCGCCTAACACGCATACGACCATCATTGGCGCCAAGGCAGAAGCGACTCTCATCGCTGAAGACGACACGTCTCCATTCGTTCCTCCATTCACGCCTGTCGCGACACCACTGGAGGCGGGCTGCACGATGTTGGGGCGTGAGCGGAAGACGGCCTAACGGTGTGCGGGACCGTAGCCCAGCTTCATGGAGACGGTTGCGAATGGTCCTCGCCGATACCCCAGGAGCAACAGTGTCCCTAATTTGCTGGGAAGTGGCGGTGCGGTCCCCTACGGCACTGCGTAGGATACTACGGTCTTGGCGTGCATCCGTTCGTCGCTGCGGTCCGGTCCCAGGTCGACGGGCACTTGCACCTTCCGCCGACCACTGGCGACAACATCGATGTACTGTGGAGACCTCACGCCCCACGTGTTGAGCAATTCGGCGGTACGTCCACCCGACCTCCCGCATGCCCACTATACGCCCTCGCTCAAAGTCCGTCAACTGCAAATACGGTTCACGTCCACGCTGTCGCGGCATGCTACCAGTGTTAAAGACTGCGATGGAGCTCCGTATGCCACTGCAAACTGGCTGACACTGACGGCGGCGGTGCACAAATGCTGCGCAGCTAGAGCCATTCGAGGGCCAACACCGCGGTTCCTGGTGTGTGCGCTGTGCCGTGCGTGTGATCATTGCTTGTACAGCCCTCGCAGTGTCCGGAGCAAGGATGGTGGGTCTGACACACCGGTGTCAATGTGTTCTTTTTTTCCATTTCCAGGAGTGTATTTATACTGCTACAACAAATGAAACCTAGTGGTATTAAATGTCAGAAGTTCAATTGTAGAGAAAAAATTATTTGATGGAAAAAGGCAATTCTCCGTTATTAGCGGAGACAGGTAAACACGTATTATGTGACTGCGAGTAGCAGTTTAAATCCATCAAGGAAGTGCTTACTAGGGAGGTGCAGGTGATCGTTCAAAATGTTACCCTCTCTTCACCAAGGTGTTTATTAATGTCCAAGTTCTTCTAATAAATCCAACTTCCAGCCTTTTATTTCCTTACGTAAAACAACGGTTTCTTCTAATTCCTTCGGAAAATGGTCTGAAATAAGTAAATACTCATTAAATGAAGAAGTATGAGCGTTTATCACTTTCTTACCCAACAGACTCTCCTCATATCTGGCTTTAATAGATATGTCGGTCTGCCCCGTATAATAGTTAGGGCAATCTTTACAGGGGACTTATTAGATGCCTGAATTTGTGAAAGGATCTTGATAAACTTTTAATGTATACACTAAATTTTTCTGCAAACTAATGTTCGTAGAGCAGAATTTTCTAGCCAGAGGACGCCCAATCCTGCAGGACACATTACCTAAAAATGGTATCGAATAAGCTTGCCATTTCCCTCTTCATTACTCTTCAGTTTGTTGTGACCTCGTGTTGAAATTTTTTTATTTTCTCTTTTGTTGCTAAGTACCTGGTCGACTACGTATTGTTTATAAACATCACTGTTAGCAACAGACTTAACCAAATTAATTTCTTTCTGAAAATCGTATGGGAAAAGTGGCGTTGTTAAAGCGCTATTTATTGCTGAATGGGAAATCGCAACTTTAGAGTCTGTAGATGGGAAAAATCTGAAGGAATAATATTATCAGAGTATGTTGTGTTGCGATGAATATCGAAAGTGACACTGCGATTCTGTAATCGTAATTTAAGACCAAGAAAATTTAGGTCCCCGTTCTCATTTTGCGTTTCTTTTGTGAATCTAATTTCTCGAGGAAGCCGTTAAAGGTGTTAAAAATAAATCTTATTCTTGTTCAGTTCCATTAAATGCAAAAATTAAGTTGTCTACATGCCACGTATAAAACTGTATTTTACTCACTAATTTTATCTAGGTTTTGAAGACACCATCTTCAAGGGAGTTAATAAAAATGTCAGCTTGGATGCCAGCTAAGGGACTACTCATCGCAAGGCCAAAGGATTGAACATACAGTTTATCGTTAAAAGTAAAATAATTGTATTTGAGCACTATCCTTAACAAACTCATCAGTTCTGTGATTTGCTTCTCAGTTAACTATTTAGCAGATTTAAAGTGTCACGTCAATCGGAATGTTCACGTACAGGCTTGTGATATCAAAGGATAACAGCCTTGTATTAGGAGTGCATTTGAGAATTTTCATTTTACTAATCATATATTTCCTATTTTTAAGGGAAAAATTACTGTAAAAAGTAAAAGATTCCTTGATTTTACTTTGTAAATGTTTAGCTAACTTGTGGTGAACACTCCCTATACTATTTATGATCGGGCCGATTGGATGCTGGCTCTTGTTAAGCTTGAACTGGCTTCTTAAAACGGGAGATTTCGTATCCATGTGCCCTAACCATTTCTTCTGAAATTTCCCGAACAAGTTTTCAGTATTGTTCAAGCAATTCCAAACTTCTTTTTGCAGGTTAACGGTGGGATCTGCACTAATTTCGGTGATCCCATTTTTCTCAAAAAGTTAACGCTTGTCCACATACTCATTTTTGTAGGATACGTAGACAACTGTATTGCCTTTATCAGCTTTAGTTACTAAAGTTTCATAATTTTTCGATTTGCGATTAATATTATTAATCACTTCCGTTTCTTTAGTGTCAACGCTACTCATAATTGCTATTTCTTTTTATATGACGTTGTGACATTCATGAGCTATCTTAAATTGTTGGACCTTATCTACTCTGTTGGAAAATGTATTATTTATTTTACGCTTGATGTATATCAGTAAATCTATTGCATTTTTAGTAGCCTTGTAGAGGAAATTTTATGCTTACTCTAAGAGAAATTACACAGTTCTGACGCGCATGTGTTTAGGGTCCTCTGCAACCTATTTTTCCCTGGTCGTTTGAGCTTGTATATTCGTAACAGTTGGCCTTGGTCTCTGACATGATGTACGTGTAACTTCTGCAAATATTTTATCCTGTGACTGCTGTTATAATTTTATGTTGACAAGGGCGTCTACCTGTAGCCATTTCCTAGTGAGCATTCATTCTGAGGCACGCTAAATGTAGTCTGGCTGCTACCTAAACCCATGGCTGTGATAATTCTCGTTTTGTCAGTTTTATGTATTACAAGAGCAGCTCGGTTTCAGCAATTCTAACGCAAACCTAGGTCAAGGGCTAATAAACCATTGTTTGGCAACTGGTTTATGGTTTTTCCAACCTCTTCTGTACCTTGTTTGTTTTGCCTTCGCTGTACCTCATAGTTTGTTGTATGTCACTGTTGTTGTGCACGTAATGTTCTCTTCGACTCGCTCTTTTCCTGTTTTATGTGTTTGGCGTTATTAAGTGCTGATGTAATGGATTTTGGTCCAAACAATCGATTTTTCAAAGATATTATTTTCTTGATCTACACAGTTTAATCTTGGTTGTATGTGAATTTTATCGTGATAGCAGCTTTAGAAGTGCCTTTAAATTATTGAACTCATTAACTCTGCGCTGGAGGCCAGTCCCACGTTTTAGGACATCTGGGAAATTGCTAGTTTCAGCGGAATTTTTGCGTGAAGGCTATTTTCTTTCTATATCTTTGGCTGACATCTATATCTGTGGCTGACATATATGTCTTTGCCTGAAAATTTTCTTACATGTGGTTTATTTACGTTTTTCTGGATGGAAACTTGAATTCGCAAACCTTTACGTCGAAGTCAAGATTTATGCGTAATTTTTGGTGGAAAAACAGTGTTTAGGAAACGGAGATTTCATGGAAATCGGTTTACCAACAAAAAAGAGGAAGCAACTCGAAATGAAGAACATATGCTCATAGCACGAAACTTGGCACAGGAGAATTGTACAGGTGCGTGAATGATGTCGATATGGCTTCCACTGTATTCAGACTTCTTTGGAGCTCCTCTGCCAGGCTATAAGGTTTTAATGTTCATGTGTTACCTGTAGAAATACGGAATGCATGATTGTTGCTGAAGAAAGAGGAGTTGGAAAAGTTTGTGATTTTAAATTAATTTGTAATTCGTGTGGCTATCAGTTTTCATTTTCGTCCTCCAAAAAAAAAATTACACTGGTTCCTATGAAAGCAATTTTAGGTTAGCATATTCTTTGAGATGCCTTGGACTGGGCAGGGAAGGCGATAATTTATTGTGTGGTTTTTTGAACATTCCTCCACCTTGTGCAAGGTTTGAAAAAATTAAAAGCAAATGCCTAATGCTGTATGCGATACTGCCAATGTTTCTGTGAAGAAATCAGTGGAGGAATTGGTGGAAATAAACCTAAAAGAAATAGATCCTGTGGTAGATATTCATGACAGTGAATCTCCTACAAATGTTACTGACCTGTGTGTGTCTCTAGACTGTCTCTAGACTGTTCTGTCTACGGCGTTGCATCTGTTATTGGTATTGACTCAGGTAACGTTTTACATGTAGAAATTATGTCCAAATACTGCCACCAAAGTGCAACAAGGAAAATGTCCAGCAATGAAGACAGTAAGAAACTGTGACAAGAAAAACATGCAGTAGCATGCTCTAAAATTTATGGTGACAGTACCAGAATCTGAATACAATTAACCCCACATTCAGATTTCTTGCAAACTCGGATTTATTGAGGAAGTGTGTTCACGGAAAGACACAAAATGCTAATGAAAGCCTCAATAATTTAATTTGGATTAGATGCGCAAAAGGACATTCTGTGGACTTAAAGTACTCAAAATAGGTGTCTATGATGCAGTTTTACGTTACAATAACGGAAATAACGGCAGAATTGAAGTGCTCAAGAGAGTTGGTATAGATTCTGGTGTATTTACAACAAAAGCATTTTAGAACATCGACGAGAGCAGAGCCAAGGAAACTAACAGATCAGTGTGTTACCTTCAAATACAGGCCAGGCAGATACGAAGAGGAGAGAAGAAAACCTGGAGGATGAGGTGTATGGATATGGAGGATTTTAAAACTGACGTTCTCAGAACGTCATTTTATCTGTTTTACATTTTTTGTACTATATTAGAAGCCTTTTATAAGAAACTATATGCGGTAATGTTATGAAATTTTCAGGAACTGTTCGCAACGTGTTGCTGTCTCCCTGGAACTAAAAAATACGAGATCCTGGGAATACATTCTAATTTTTAGATAACTGTATGCAGGAAAAAAAGTTAATTTTGGATGTGCAAAATTAAAAACTGTTAAAGATACAGTTTGTACCATAAATTAATAATTGTAGTTCAGTGGTCTTCTAACCTTCTCAGGACACTACAATAAAATTTTCAGATTAATTGCATGGTTAGAATTTGAGTTATGGATTTTTATAAAAAAAGACAACAAAAAATAAAAATTCAAATTTCTGGCAATATATTAATCCTGCATATTTTATTAACTTCTTCCGTTAATAGACAGCTTTTTTGCTTTACACATGCAAAATTTTAGATTTTTACATTAATAAATATGGTTGTAATGATTTTTTAAATAAAAGTTTACATTTTGAGTTACATTCCCCCTTAATACGGTGAGTTCGGACTGACGGCGAAGCGTCCTTTCGTTCTGGAAAGGGGTGCGAATCCGCAAGTTGGCATCTTTTGGTGTGGATCAACTTCCTGCAAATTTTATGGCCTCGTTTTACTAGATGTTCTGTAGACCACCACATCCAGAAAAGGAATCGCTCCTTTGTTTTCCATTACTAACGTGAATTGTATGTTTTAGTGTAAGCTGTTGTAGTGCTCATGAAATCTGAATAATTCGGCTTCCCCGTGCGGCCATATGACGAACGTGCCTTCCAAAGTACCTCAGCCAGCAGCGTGGGCAAAGTGGCGTGAAATTTAACGCGATTTTTGCGAAGGTTTCCATGAATATGTCAGTTGGTGCAGTGCTTAGGCGGAGTTCATAGCCACTCCGTCTGTTTGCTCACAAAATTAGCCCTGCCAATTAAGATATGTTGATGACAAGCACGAGTTCAGTAAGTGGCACATGTCTGGTGGTATTCGATCCCGTAGGATGTAGGTGATGACTACAGGCACGTTGGCCAACAAAAATTTTACGTCGAAGCTGACCATAAGATACGTTGCAACCATTTGCTCTTCCCGTATAAGCTCAAATGAAATGTATAGATTCTAACACAAGACTCCGTGCAGCCAAAACGGACCAGATATCTCGCCAGATAATATGTGGGCGAGTTGATCCCAGTGACAACCTTCCTTCTGGACCTTAGGTACTCCTCATATTCTTGTTGGGACTGTAACTTTCGATGCCGCCATAGTTCACGTTTCCGCATTTACGACATGTGCGTCGGAAACACACGAATGATGCACTAAACTTTTGCTTGCATGTCGTGCTTTTTCACCCGCATCCGACTTGCGCTACGTTGCACATATGCTGCAGCAACCCCCTCAAACGAGAACTTGCTGATCGCCCATTATACATTTCTGGCCATTAAAATTGCTACGCCAAGAAGAAATGCAGATGATAAACGCGTATTCATTGGACAAAGATATTGTACTAGAACTGATATGTGATCACATTTTCACGAAATTTGGGTGCATAGATCCTGAGAAACCAGTACCCAGAACAACCACCTCTAGCCTCAATAACGGCCTCGATATGCCTGGGCATTGAGTAAAACAGAACTTGGATGGTGTGTACAGGAACAGCTGCCCATGGAGCTTCAACACGATACCACAGTTCATCAAGAGTAGTGACTGGAGTATTGTGACGAGCCAGTTGCTTGGCTGCCATTGACTAGACATTTTAAGTTGGTGAGACGCTTTCAATTGGTGAGAGATCTGGAGAATCTGCTGGCCAGTGCAGCAGTCGAACAGTTTCTGTATCCTGAAAAGCCCGTACAGGAACTGCAACATGCGATAGGGCATTATCCTGCTGAAATGTAGGGTTTCGCAGGGATCGAATGAAGGGTAGAGCCACGGGCCGTAACACATCTGAAATCTAACGTCCACTATTCAAAGTGTCGTCAATGTGAACAAAAGGTGACCGACACGTGCAACCAAAGGCAGCCCATACCATCACTCCGGGTGATAAGCCAGTATGGCAATGACTAATAGTCGGCCGGTGTGGCCGAGCGGTTGTAGGTGATTCAGTCTGGATCCACGCGACCGCTATGGTTGTAGGTTCGAATCCTGCCTCGGGCATGGATGTGTGTAATGTCCTTAGGTTAGTTAGGTTTCAGTAATTTTAAGTTCTAGGGGACTGACGACCGCAGATGTTATGTCTCATAGTGCTCAGAGCTATCTGAACCGTTTTTGACGACGAATACACGCTTCCAATGTGCGTTCTCCGCGATGTCGCCAAACACGGATGCGACCATCATGATGCTGTAAACAGAACCTGGATTCATCCGAAAAAATGACGTTTTGCCAGTTGTGCACCCAGGTTCGTCGTTGAGTACACCAACGCAGGCGCGCCCTTCTGTGATGCAGCGTCAAGGGTAAACGTAGCCATCATCTCCGAGCTGATAGTCCATGCTGCTGCAAACGTCGTCGAACTGTTGGTGCAGATGGTTGTCGTCTTGCAAACGTCCCCAACTGTTGACTAAGGGATCGAGACGTGGCTGCACGATCCGTTACAGCCATGAGGATAAGATGCCTGTTATCTCGACTGCTAGTGAAAGAGGCCACTTGGATCCAGCACGACGTTCCGTATTACCCGCATGAACCCATCGATTCCATATTCTGCTAACAGTCATTGGATCTCGACCAACGCGAGCAGCAATGTCGCGATACGATAACCTCAAGCGGGATAGGCTACAATCCGACGTACATCAACGTCAGAAACGTGATGGTACGCATTTCTCCTCCTTACACGAGGCATCACAACAACGTTTAACCAGGCAACGCCGGACAACTGCTGTTTGTGTATGAGAAATCGGTTGGAAACTTTCCTCATTTCAGCACGTTGTAGGTGTAGGCGCCGGCGCCAACCTTGTGTGAATGCTCTGAACAGATAACCATTTGCATATCACAGCATTTTCTTCCTGTCGGTTAAATTTCGCACGTCATCTTCGTGTTGTAGCAATTTTAATGGCCAGTAGTGTATGTTTCCCTTACCGCTTCACATGAGTGCAACCGTACCTGATGGTATTCATTCTCGCATTTGGGAGTGGTCATTTTTTAGCTCACTAGTTTCTGTCTAGACGTAGGTGCATTTACATAGGGTGCAGCACTGTCTAGCGACATCCGATCTGTCGGCGGCAGCGGCCGGTTAGTGCAAGAACCTGTGTGGCGGTATGGAAGCGCAATTAGCGCGCAGCTCTTGGACACCAAGTGCTGGAGGGATGGATAAGGGGGTGGGTGGAGGGGGGCGCAGGGGTTGGGGTAATTGAATGTGGCTGTAGCGTCCTCCCCCCCCCCCCCCCTCCTCCTCCTCCCACGTCATTAGAGCGGTCGTTGGCCGCCGCCGGCGCAGATTGAGTGCGCGTAATGAGGGCAGCCACCGCTGCAGGCCACATTTCACGGGTCGCCGCTCACAACCCGTTCGGGGCTCAGCCGAACCACCTCCGGCCTGGAAGCAGATACGCGGGATGGGCGCAGGATGATAACACTTGTACGGTTCTTCCAAATCAGCTAGCTTGGTGTTACTCCACTTGCCACATTTCACGTATCTGCCAGGTTGCACCCATAGGAAATGGGCAGTCTGGCCGTGTCGTGTTCAGACCACGTCAACAGGGGTGAAGCAGTGGCAGGACTGTACCGAGGTTATCCTGTCCTCCTGAAACGTCCCCTTAGAAAAATTAATGAATTACTGTGCTGGTAAACCCCTTACGTTATTTGATTTTCAAACAGCTGAGCAAAACTGAACGTACACATTTCTCTCTTTACTTATTCTGATCATCATCGTGCTTCGGTAGCTCAGTTGGTAGAGCACTTGCCCGCGAAAGGCAAAGGTCCCGAGTTCGAGTCTCGGTCGGGCACACAGTTTTAATCTGCCAGCAAGTTTCATATCAGCGCACACTCCGCTGCAGAGTGAAAATCTCATTCTGGAAACATCCCTCAGGCTGTGGCTAAGCCATGTCTCCGCAGTATCCTTTCTTTCAGGAGTGCTAGTTCTGCAAGGTTCGCAGAAGAGCTTCTGTAAAGTTTGGAAGGTAGGAGACGGATACTGGCAGAAGTAAAGCTGTGAGTACCGGACGTGAGTCGTGCTTCGGTAGCTCAGTTGGTAGAGCACTTGCCCGCGAAAGGCAAAGGTCCCGAGTTCGAGTTTCGGTCGGGCACACAGTTTTAATCTGCCAGCAAGTTTCATATCAGCGCACACTCCGCTGCAGAGTGAAAATCTCATTCTGGAAACATCCCTCAGGCTGTGGCTAAGCCATGTCTCCGCAGTATCCTTTCTTTCAGGAGTGCTAGTTCTGCAAGGTTCGCAGAAGAGCTTCTGTAAAGTTTGGAAGGTAGGAGACGGATACTGGCAGAAGTAAAGCTGTGAGTACCGGACGTGAGTCGTGCTTCGGTAGCTCAGATGGTAGAGCACTTGCCCGCGAAAGGCAAAGGTCCCGAGTTCGAGTCTCGGTCGGGCACACAGTTTTAATCTGCCAGCAAGTTTCATATCAGCGCACGCTCCGCTGCAGAGTGAAAATCTCATTCTGCATCACTCAACTGACAGACAATATTTTTAGCGCAACGCAATCTGACTTTCAATAATCCCTAAAAAAGAATGGCACTGACTAACAATAACCTGTATCTTTCATGAATCACTTACCTTACAAAAATCTTCGTTACTCGAACTACTGCAATACAGTGAGCGCCAATACTGCCAGCTAAATAAATGATTCTAACTACTGAAGGCACTAACTACTGATAGGCATAGTTGGCAAATGAAAGATTTTCATAGAGAACAAACAATGTATTTACCTTAATAGTGTTCAAATGGCTCTGAGCGCTATGGGACTTAACTTCTGAGGTCATCAGTGTCCTACAACTTAGAACTACTTAAACTTAACTAACCTAAAGACCCCCTCCTCCCCATGAACCATGGACGTTGGCGTTGGTGGGGAGGCTTGCGTGTCTCAGCGATACAGATGGCCGTACCGTAGGTACAACCACAACGGAGGGGTATCTGTTGAGAGGCCAAACAAACATGTGGTTTCTGAAGAGGGGCAGCAGCCTTTTCAGTAGTTTCAAGGGCGTCGTGATGATTGACTGATCTGGCCTTGTAACATTAACCAAAACGGCCTTGCTGTGCTGGTACTGCGAACGGCTGAAACCAAGGGGAAACTACAGCCGTAATTTTTCCCGAGGACATGCAGCTTTACTGTATGATTAAATGATGATGGCGTCCTCTTGGGTAAAATATTCCGGAGGTAAAATAGTCCTCCATTCGGATCTCCGGGAGGGGAATACTCAAGAGGACGTCGTTATCAGGAGAAAGAAAACTGGTGTTCTACGGATCGGAGCGTGGAATGTCAGATCCCTTAATCGGGCAGGTATGTTAGAAAATTTAAAAAGTGAAATAGATAGGTTAAAGTTAGATATAGTGGGAATTAGTGAAGTTCGGTGGCAGGAAGAACAATACTTTTGGTCAGGTGAATACAGGGTTGTAAATACAAAATCAAATAGGAGTAATGAAGGAATAGGTTTAATAATATATAAAAAATAGGAGTGCGGGTAAGCTACTACAAACAGCATAGTGAACGCATTACTGTGGCCAAGATAGATACAAAGCCCATGCCTACTACAGTAGTACTAGTTTATATGCCAACTAGCTCTGCAGATGATGAAGAAATTGATGAAATGCATGATGAGATAAAAGAAATTATTCAGGTAGTGAAGGGAGACGAAAATTTAATAGTCATGGGTGACTGGAATTCGTCAGTAGGAAAAGGGAGAGAAGGAAACGTAGTAGGTGATTATGGATTGGGGTTAAGAAATGAAAGAGGAGCAGTCTGGTAGAATTCTGCACAGAGCATAACTTAATGATAGCTAACAATTGGTTCAAGAATCATAAACGAAGATTGTATACATGGAAGAATCCTGGAGATACTAAAAGGTATCAGATAGATCATATAATGGTAAGACAGAGATTTAGGAATCAGGTTTTAAATTGTAGGACATTTCCTGGGGCAGATGTGGACTCTTACCACAGTATGTTGGTTATGACCTGTAGGTTAAAACTGAAGAAACTGCAAAAAGGTAGGAATTTAAGTACAAGGGATCTGGATAAGCTGAAACAACCAGAGGTTGTACAGAATCTCAAGGAGACCATAATGGAACAATTGACAGGAATGGGGGAAAGGAACACAGTAGAAGAAATGGGTAGCTCTGAGGGATGAAGTAGTGAAGGCAGCAGAGGATAAAGTAGGGAAAAAGACGAGGGCTGCTAGATATCCTTGGGTAACAGAAGAAATATTGAATTTAATTGATCAAAGGAGAAAATATAAAAATGCAGTAAATGAAGGGAAGGCAGAAAGGTGGAAGGAGTATATAGAAGGTTTATACAAGGGCGATGTACTTGAGGACAATATTATGGAAATGGAAGAGGATGTAGATGAAGACGAAATGGGAGATAAGATATTGCGTGAAGAGTTTGACAGAGCACTGAAAGACCTGAGTCGAAACAAGGCCCCCGGAGTAGACAACATTCCATTGGAACTACTGACGGCCTTGGGAGAGCCAGTCCTGACAAAACTCTACCAACTGGTGGGCAAGATGTATGAGACAGGCGAAATACCCTCAGACTTCAAGAAGAATATAATAATTCCAATTCCAAAGAAAGCAGGTGCTGACAGATGTGAAAATTACCGAACTGTCAGTTTAATAAGTCACAGCTGCAAAATACTAACGCGAATTCTTGACAGACGAATGGAAAAACTGGTAAATGCGGACCTCGGGGAGGATCAGTTTGGATTCCGTAGAAATGTTGGAACACGTGAGGCAATACTGACCTTACGACTTATCTTAGAAGAAAGGTTAAGAAAAGGCAAACCGACGTTTCTAGCACTTGTAGACTTAGAGAAAGCTTTTGGCAATGTTGACTGGAATACTCTCTTTCAAATTCTGAAGGTGGCAGGGGTAAAATACAGGGAGCGAAAGGCTGTTTACAATTTGTACAGAAACCAGATGGCAGTCATAAGAGTCGAGGGGCATGAAATGGAAGCAGTGGTTGGGAAAGGAGTGAGACAGGGTTGTAGCCTCTCCCCGATGTTATTGAGTCTGTATATTGAGCAAGCAGCAAAGGAAAAAAAAGAAAAATTCGGAGTAGGTATTAAAATTCATGGAGAAGAAGTAAAAACTTTGAGGTTGACATTGTAATTCTGTCAGAGGCAGCAAAGGACTTGGAAGAGCAGTTGAACGGAATGGACAGTGTCTTGGAAGGAGGATATAAGATGACCATCAACAAAAGCAAATCGACGATAATGGAATGTAGTCAAATTAAATCGGATGATGCTGAGGGAATTAGATTAGGAAATGAGACACTTAAAGTAGTAAAGGAGTTTTGCTACTTAGGAAGTAAAATAACTGATGATGGTCGAAGTAGAGAGGGTTTAGACTGGCAATGGCAAGGAAAGCGTTTCTGACGAAGAGAAATTTGTTAACATCGAATATAGATTTATGTATCAGGAAGTCGTTTCTGAAAGTATTTGTCTGGAGTGTAGCCATGTATGGAAGTGAAACATGGACGATAACTAGTTTGGACAAGAAGAGAATAGAAGCTTTCGAAATGTGGTGCTACAGAAGAATGCTGAAGATAAGGTGGGTAGAGCACGTAACCAATGAGGAGGTATTGAATAGGATTGGGGAGAAGAGAAGTTTGTGGCACAACTTGACTAGAAGAAGGGATCGGTTTGTAGGACATGTTTTGAGGCATCAAGGGATCACAAATTTAGCATTGGAGGGCAGCGTGGAGGGTAAAAATCGTAGAGGGAGACCAAGAGATAAATACACTAAGCAGAGTCAGAAGGATGTAGGTTGCAGTAGGTACTGGGAGATGAAGAAGCTTGCACAGGATAGAGTAGCATGGAAAGCTGCATCAAAGCAGTCTCAGGACTGAAGACAACAATAACAGCAACAACCTAAATACATTACCCACATCCAGGCCCGATGCAGGATTCGGACCTGCGACCGCAGCGATTGCCTGGTTCCAGACTGTAGCGCCTATAACCGCTCGGCCACCCCGTTTAATAGTGTTAAAAGTCATTATATGGATACACGTCCAGAACATCCGCTCTCAAAACTCCGCCATCTTACGCCCCACATCCACCACTGCTGACGGCTCACCTCCAACTGCCCAACACTACAATAGCGAATATTCCAACAATGCCAACCAGCCACAGACTGCACACAGCAAAGCCAGTGATTTTCATACAGAGCGATACGTGGCGTTACCAATATAAAAACCTCAACAGCCTACTTGCAGCCCTTTGGCGTAACTTTCGAAGTTATCCCTTCTCTTGTCCCGCAAAACTACAGTAGCGCTAAAAAGTATCCTGCAGTTGACATGTTATGTTGCCTCTACCATTTGCGTGCAGTCACAACAGACCAACTGTGTCACTCCATCAAGATTTTGACGACGCCGCGGTTAAATATCCAGTAAACAAGCAGAGTAATAGAATACCAATATCAGTATATGTTCCTTTAAGTCAAAATTAATTTGTAATTTGTTTTAGTGGTACATTTTCATGAACTGTTGTCACCTAGACATTCAGTGTTTTCTTTTTTGTAGACACAAATAGAAACATATTAAAACACAAAGCATAGCTGGTGTGAGACAGGCTGTTTTGCATCCCTTGAATAAGAATAAGTCACAGTTTAGTGTTGCTAGAGGCTTCGACATATCACAACAGCTAATACGTGTATGGAGTCGACGCCAAAAGCAAGTAGGAACAGTAGCCAACAAGCTAAGGTCAGCTCGTTCTCGAAGATGGAGGACAGAATAATTTGTAAGCATTCGAAGAGGCAATGATGAAAACATAGTTTCAAGAGTGGGATTCCAATTCATTGTGAAATAGTTTAAATGTTCAGATCAGCTGATTACGTTGCTATCTTCAGTGAAACGGAAGAAGAATAACAGGATGTTTTGAATTGAATGAACAGTCTAAAGAGAACAGCATATGGACTGAGGGTGATTCGAAGAAATATGAAAGTAATGAGAAGTAGCAGAAATGAGAACAGTGAGACTTGACATCAGGATTTGAGATCATGAAGTAGATAAAGTAAGGAATTCTGCTACTTACGCAGCAATAACTCCATGACGGATGGAAGAATGAGGTCATAAAAAAGGAGACCACCACTGGCAAAAAGTGCGTTCCTGGGCAAGAGAAGTCTGCTAGTAGCAAATTTAGAAGTTGAGGAAGTTGTTTCTCTGAATGATGTGCGTTTGGAGCACAGAGTTGTATAGTAATGTGACTGTGGGGAAACCGAAGCAGAAGGGAATAGAAGCACTTGAGATGTGGTGCTGCAGAAGAATGTGGAATATTTAGTGGAGTGATAAGGTAAGGAATGAGGATATTCTCCGCAGAATCGGCGAGGAAAGGGGTATATATGGAAAACGCTATCAAGAAGAAGGGACAGGGTGAGAGGACATCTCTTAAGACATCATGGAATAACTACCATAATAATAGAAGGAGCTGGAGAGGGTAAACACTGTGGAGGAAGCTAGACATTGCAATACATCGAGCAAATAACTGAGGATGTAGGATGCAAGTGGTGTAATGAATTGGTTGACAATGGACAGTAATTCATGGAGGGCCACATCAAACCAGTCGGAGGACTGATGACTCAGAAAAAGTAGTCGACTGCTGATCTAATAAAGTCGGTTCGACAAATTGAGGATGACCTGGATAAGCATCATGGACTGAACCTACACGTCCCTAGTGTAAAACGTCGTCTAGTAACAAGTGATCCAAAAAATAGGTAGGCCAAGATAGCGTTTACAAAGAAATATCAAACATGGAATGCTACAGATTGGTCTAAGATTTTATGTAGTGACGAAAGTAAATTAATGTACCTTTTTCTGATGGTGTGCAGTGTATACGACGACCAAAAAAGCCAAAGTGACAACGGAAAGAACCAGGTACTGACCATTATGCACGCAGCGTTATGGCGTGGGGTTGGTCATCTAGTCTAAATAGAGGGCCAAATGTTTCGTTTCCTGTACACTAACATTTTATACAGGAGGCAAAATATGCCACGTAAATGGATATTTCAGCAAGACAATACCGGCAGTTAAAGAAACTCTTTTCACGCAAAAAGATCAAACTTTTGGAACGGCCAAGCCAGAACCGGGATTTAAGTCCAACTGAACATCTGTGGATGGATTGGACCGCCGTGTTCGTCGAAGAGGCTACTCCAACAAGTATCAATTTGCTGCTGCCTTGTTGGACCAATGGCTAAAACTCCCAAATGACCTGTTACAAAAGCTTGCGGACTCAACGTCAAATGGACATGCATCTGTGAGCAAAGCCCATGGGTATGCTACGGGATAGTCACTTGTTCTTCAGATTCCAAAATAGTTTTCTTTTATTCTTAAGTTCTTAGATCTACAAATTACTTTTGAGCCTGAAGAACTGTTATTTCCATTTTGATGTGAGATAACTTTGTTTAAACTAAATGCAGTTTTGTTTTAAATGTATTACAATTACATTTTTTCAATTATCCACTGACAGTTCTTCCTATTACTTCTTTATGTAATTGTAAATAATGCTTTGTACAAAATACTTTTGAGCACTACTCTACTTTCCTCTAATTCAGCAAATTTTAAATTTTCTGAATAGATGTAATAAAAATGGAGTGTTATTGAGTCCTATAACTCGAAGGAACTGTGCTGATGAAGGATGTTGCACACAAACAATTATATTTATCATTGTAGTGAATAAATTACAAATCGTATAAAGTCTCTTAAGACATTAAAGCAAAATCTGTGTGATATAGTTTACGGCATCTACAGTGCAGTGATTTTTGTATGACGCCTAATGAGGAACAGATTTACATTTTCTGCTCATAAATTATTAATAGCCCTTAAGTGGCAGAAACTGGCAAAAGTTGGAAGACTTTGGTCATAGTATATATTTAATTCCTCATCCGCTCGCCAATCGTTGTAATCTTACAGAACCGTCGCGAAAGAACAGCGAGCTCACTGTTGCCACATAAACCATGTTACCGATAGACGTATTTTTGATAGTAGTTGTTTACTTGGACGTAATGTTACTGTAGAAATGAAACGTAGTTCATTTCGTCAGTTTTTGCACTCCTTCTGTGGCTGCACCCTTGACGAAGTCCGTCTCAACAACCCCTGGGTACATCTGTATGCAATGCTGTGACACTGGATTCGCGGCAGTTAACTTCCAGTACAGCTACCTGGTTTTAGGTTTTCCTATTTTTCCGTACATCGTTTAAGGCAAATGCAGGGATCGTTCCTATTAAGGGAACAGTGCTTATTTCTTGCCCATCATTGTAGAATCCGAGCCTGTGCTCTAATGATCTCATCAACTACGTGGCGTCAGCGTTAGTCTGAAGATATTCAACCATCATACGCAGAACGAAAATACTTCTGGTCCGTACATTCCAATTAAACATCACGGCATTCTATTGTGTTTTGAGGGTGTTTTGATAATCGCCCAGTCTTTGCATATGCTCTTTTTGCGTTGTTCCTTCCTCTCCTTTGTCCAGAGACCGCCGTTTTGGAGACTCACCTGCTTAAACATTCTCCTGAGATGTTTTCCTGTATTTTAAGTCTCTTTCTGTACGTACCTGTTCCCGAAGATCTTTTATCGCTTCCATCAAACATGGATCTGCCTCTTTTGCCAGTATGCGAGAAGGTCATTGGTGAACCTGCTGGGATGCATTCCATAGACATGTTCGTACAAGGATAGAAATCTATTTCCAATTAAGTCCACGATTTTTTCCACAATATTTGTAGAGCTTCTGGTTTGGTCACCTTTTATGTTCGATAACTTCCTCGATAGGTATCACTGTCTTCCTCATTATCTCTCCAGAGACTCTCTCTGTTGAGTACTAGTCACTCTGGAACATATAGGACTTCAAGGCGGATGACTGATAGTTCTTCATTTGTGTGTTATGGGGAATACCTTTTTGTTACAGATGCTGTTGGTCAGTTGGTATTTCAATTCCAGCTTGTTAACACGAGTTGACTACAGGATTCAGTCATTTTCCCAGGTATTTAAACCTGCTGACTTTCTTGATTTCTCCCTGCTGCAGGTACGGAGTGGAAGAAGAATCCCTGGTGTTCGTAAGGTGCTGTGGTTTTCCAAACAGTACATTTAGCCTTACCTTTGCTGCTTGTTGTCTGAGAACACTGAACTGGTTACTATTGAATTACATTCATGCTCATAAATTAAGGATAATAGCAAAATGTGGTGCCACACAACGTGGAACCAGACAAAACTGGTGCTAATAGCAAAGGCACATAGGGAACACACACGACACAGGTCTGTAAGTGCACGGTATTGGTGATAAGTTGAGAATACCGTCCCGAAACACATGTGCCACTGTATTCTGCGCATGTACACCGACATCAATACGGGATATGATCACCATACACACGTACACATTGGCATACTCTGGATCAGGTCGTCGAGCAACTGTTGGGATATAGCCTCCCATTCTTGAACCAGTACCTGTCGGAGCTCCTGAAGTGTAGTAGGGATTTGAAGACGTGCAGCGATAGTCGACCGAGAGCATCCCAGACGTGCTCGATGGGGTTCAGGTCTGGAGAACAGGCAGGCCACTCAATTCGCCTGATATCTTCTGTTTCAAGGTACTTCTCCACGATGGCACCTCAGTGGAGCCGTGCATTATCATCCATCAGGAGGAACGTGGGACCCACTGCACCCCTTAAAAGGCGGACATACTGTTGCAATATGACGTCTCGATACACCTGACCTGTTACTGTTCCTCCGTCAAAGACATTCAGGGGTGTACATGCACCAATCGTAATCCCAACCCACACCATCAAACCACGACCTCCATACAGGTCCCTTTCAAGGACATTACGGGGTTGGTACCTGGTTCCAGATCAAAACCCGGCGAGAATCACTGTTCAGACCATACCTGGATTCGTGCGTGAACCGAACCTGGGACGTCTGTTCCAATGACTATGTACTGTGTTCTTGACACCAGACTTTACTGGCTGTCCTGTGATCAGGGGTCAGTGGAATGCATATTGCAGGTTTCCGGGCGAATGAAACATGTCTGTTCAGTCGTCTGGAGACTGTATGTCTGAAGACAACTGTTCCAGTGGGTGCTGTAAGGTCCCGAGCAAGGCTACCTCTAGTACTCCGTGGCCGTCTGCGGGCATTGATGGTGAGATATCGGTCTTCTTGTGGTGTTGTAGACTGTGGACGTCCCGTACTGTAGCGCCTAGAGACGTTTCCTGTCTGCTGGAATCGTTGCCATACTCTTGAGATCACATTTTGTGGCACATGGAGGGCCCGTGCTACTACTTGCTGTGTTTGACCAGCCTCTCATCGCCCTAGCACGTATGAAAAAGTCTTCACACTTAGTCGCTGCACCGTACTCTGACACTCACCAACGCACCTCTGGGTATGTGGAGTGCTGCCAGCGCCAATGTGTCATGAAGGTCAAACGGCACTGAGTGGCCGCTGTGTCATTCTCAGGCCATAGGCGTCACTGGTTGCGGATATGGAGGGGCATGTGGTCAGCACAGTGCTCTCCCGGCCATGTGTCAGTTTTCGAGATCGGAGCCGCTACTTCTCAGTCAAGAGCTCCTCGGTTTGCCTCAAAAGGGCTCAGGGCACCCTGTTTGCCGACAGCGCTCGGCAGACCAGTTGGTCACCCATCCAAATTCATTATTACTACAGACTTTTAAAATTAGGAAAAGACGTTTATTAAACTTAGGGGACATTCTGAGAATAGAAAACTGGATTTTAATGAAGGTGCTACTAATACAAATGGGATATGCGTGTAAGAAGATTTTATGGTGCTTACCACAATAACTTGAGGACAGTAATTTACGGCGGAGTACATTCCATAACTGTGTCAACGTGAAGTACCTGATGAATGCAGATGCTAGCGAAGCAGCAATTTACATTGTCGTATTTGACGACGAAAGGCAGATATGCAGTACCTTCAATAGATAGCGACTGCGTGGTCAGAGCTGTGATGCGTGTAGTTGTGAGTGCATTATGTCGGAGCTCAATTGTTGTTGTTCGTATGGTGGGCGCTTCCTTAATCTAGGTAGCCGAAGCGTTTGGTGTCGCAACAGGCACCGTATCGAAGATTTATTCTCCGTACAGGGAAAACGGAAAAACATTATCCGCTAAGTCACACCGTGAATGAACGTATGTGTTTAGTGAACGTGACAGACGGTCATTGAAGAGAGAAAATCAGAGGACGACAGCTTCAAAAGTCACTGAGGAACTCAACCCGCCCCCGCGAGCCCTCTCAGCACCAAAACAACACGAAGGGAGCTCCATAAGCAGAGGATTTCATGGTGAGGTGGAATTACAAAACTACTTGTCAGCGTTGTAAATGCCTGTAACAGCAAAACGTGGTGCCGCAGCCTTAACCCTGGACTATGGGCCAACAGAAGAAAGTAATTTGGCTGGATGAGTCTTGTGTCCTCAGAGTTATTTCAACTCCTGATGACCATGGCGGAGACAGCTTACGATAGCTCGATTGTTTTATTAGAAACACGCAGCTTGTAAAACGAGAAGATTTTATTGACGGATGAGTCTTGTTTAACACTGTTTCCCACATTTGGCCGACCTTGTGACTCAAGAGTAAAACATGGCTGTCTTTCGTTGTCGATTTCGGCAGTCATATCACGGTATTGCAAGGGCCTCATAGTTGCCCTGGAAGGTCACATTACTGGCAAGGATTATGTTACCATTTTGGCCGATCAAGTCTATCCCATGATACAACGTTTGTTCCACAGTGATGATGCTATGTTGCATGATGACGGGGCACTGTTCACAAAGCTTGCATATTGCAGGTCTGGTTTGCAAGCACGAGAACATCTCCCCTGGCCACAAGTCATCTTTATATTGTTCATTTTTTTATCTCCTTAGGGGAGATGGGTCCCTCCATCATCCCTACCTGAACTTGCCACTATTTATAAATAAGAATGGCGTAAGAACCCATCGAAGACCCTGCAGGACCTGTCTTTATCTATTCTAAGAGGACTGGAGCTGTTTTGAATGCCAACGGTTTTGATACACCGCGCAACGAATCGTAATGTGCTGTGTTTTAAATGTTTCCATATTTTCCCCACCCGCTGTTTCATAAGAAGACAAGTAATTGCGGTGTGATTATACTTGCACTTGGTGTCGGACGCTCTACAATATCTAATGACTCGAAGAAATTAAAATTTTTGTTAGGGGTACATTATTTCTGTAAGCGAATTAGAATACGCAGGATGTTTTAAGTAACTTGACTATAAAGAAATATCGCTGGACGGTGTAATGCGACACTCTTAAGTAGCTACAGTTAGCGATTTCGCCTGAGGACTGTCTTAATGAGGCTGGGGAGTGTCGGCACATGTGCTAGACGACTGGATGTAAAAAATTATTTCCATGCTTGCATTCTTGACAACATTATGGGAAGACAAATTTTACTCCTCTCAATAGATTCAGAGTTGATGATAGTTTCTGTAAACAATCACGTAGGAATTTTCTGAGTATATATGGAAGGTGGTCAGAATCAGTCTGACAAGACTGAGATTCATTGCAAGAATCCTAAGGAAATGCAGTCCGAAAATAAAGAAAGTAGGTTACAGTACACTTGTTGGCCCACTGCTTGAATACTGCTTATTGGTGTGGGATCCGTACCAGATAGGGTTGATAGAAGACATAGGGAAGATCCAACAGGTTCATTTAGTAATCGCGAAAGCGTTACGGAGATGATACATAAACTCCAGTGGAAGACTCTGCAAGAGAGACGCTCAGTAGCTCGGTACGGGCTTTTGTTGAAGTTTCGAGAATACACCTTCACCAAGTAGTCAAGCAGTATATTGCTCCCTCCTACGTATATCTCGCGAAGAGACCATGAAGATAAAATCAGAGAGATTAGAGCCCACACAGGGGCATACTGACAATCCTTCTTTCCACGAACAATAAGAGACTGGAATAGAAGGGAGAACCGATATAGGTACTCAAGGTACCCTCCGCCACACATCGTCAGGTGGCTTGCGGAGTATGGATGTAGATATAGATGTAGACCGCAGATCAAATGCACCCGCATTACATGGTCATATCCCGAGGTGATTTAAACCTGCAAACCACCGAACAGAGCGTTGTTTCACCATGTATCAGCATTATCCTTAATTCATGAGCATGAGTGTGGACAGACTTGCCAGGTCATCTGCAGATGCCAGGCAATTAACACTGAGCCCATTTCGCTTGTGCCCGACAGTGATACCATTTGGAGGTCTCTGTCGAACCTCTCCGCCATTCTCTTATTACCTTTTCCAGTTCACACGTAAATAGGAGAGGAGAGAGACTATCCCCTATGATACTGCTGTCCTTATTTCAAAACTTGTTACGACTATTCCTGTGATTATAACAAACGAGATAGTGATGTTTACAATCTACTGGGTAAGGTCATGGGCCTTCTGATCCAGTCCTAGTTATTACAGCATCTTCATACGAGTAAGCCGGTCAGTCCATACGCCTTCCTAAAGCTTGTAAAGACAATGATATATTTCTTAACAGCCATTTTCACCTGTTGTAGCACTGGCTTGAGACTGAGTATCTGTTCAGTACAAGAGCACTCTTTTCAGAATCCTCCCTGATATTCTCCTAGTTCTCTTTCTACATTGCATTTGCTCTGTTTAATATTTCCGGGTGTCTTGTAAGTGACAGGTATCAACTAGCTCCCTCGACAATTGTTCAGGTCAGCGAAGTCACCTTTCTTGTTCAAGGGATGAATCAAACCAGAAATCCAATCATTAGGTATTGTTCTAGTCTCCCAAATGTTTTGCAGAATCTCAGTCAACTTGCTTACGGTCCTGCCTCCAGCTTGTTTCCATAGTTGAGCTAGTATTGGCTCTTCCCCACATACTTTGTTTCTCAGAGACTAAATGATTCCCGACACATATTCTTTGCTCAATGGTTGAGAGTTTGGTTGCACTATGTTCTCTTGGTAAGTAAATAATGCATCAGGTGGTTCACAGTTAAGGAAATTCGGGGTGGCCGAGCGGTTCTAGGCGCTACAGCCTGGAACCGCGCGACCGCTACAGTCGCAGGTTCGGATCCTCCCTCGGGCATGGATGTGTGTGATGTCCTTAGGTTAGTTAGATTTAAGTAGTTCTAAGTTCTAGGGGACTGATGACTTCAGACGTTAAGTCCCATAGTGCTCAGAGTCATTTGAACCAATTGGCCGAAAAGTGACTGTTGCCTGCATCTCTGTAGATTATCTTCCCGTCTGGTACTGGTGAAGTCTGGGTGGGCTTCCTTTTACAGCTTCTGTAGACACTTCTTGTTATTCTAGATTTTTTTGTCGTCAGTCTACTGACTGGTTTGATGCGGCCCGCCACGAATTCCTTTACTGTGCTAACCTCTTCATCTCCGAGTAGCGATTGCAACCTACGTACTCAATTATTTGCTTGAAGTAATCCAATCTCTGTCTTCCTCTACAGTTTTTGCCCTCTACAGCTCCCTCTAGTGCCATGGAAGTCATTCCCTCATGTCTTGGCAGATGTCCTATCACCCTGTCCCTTCTCCTTACCAGTGTTTTCCACATATTCCTTTCCTCTCCGTTTCTGCGTAGAACCTCCTCATTCCTTACCTTATCAGTCCACCTAATTTCATCATTCGTCTATAGCACCACATCTCAAATGCTTCGATTCTCTTCTGTTCCGGTTTTCTCACAGTCCATGTTTCACTACCGTACAATGCTGTGTCTTGAAAGGAAGATATAAGATGACCATCAACAAAAGCAAAACGAGGATAATGGAATGTAGTCGAATTAAGTCGGGTGATGCTGAGGGAATGAGATTAGGAAATGAGACACTTAAAGTAGTAAAGGAGTTTTGCTATTGAGGAGCAAAATAACTGATGATGGTCGAAGCAGAGAGGATATAAAATGTAGGCTGGTAATGGCAAGGAAACCGTTTCTGAAGAAGAGAAGTTTGTTAACATCGAGTATACACGCCTGGAAATGGAAAAAAAGAACACATTGACACCGGTGTGTCAGACCCACCATACTTGCTCCGGACACTGCGAGAGGGCTGTACAAGCAATGATCACACGCACGGCACAGCGGACACACCAGGAACCGCGGTGTTGGCCGTCGAATGGCGCTAGCTGCGCAGCATTTGTGCATCGCCGCCGTCAGTGTCAGCCAGTTTGCCGTGGCATACGGAGCTCCATCACAGTCTTTAACACTGGTAGCATGCCGCGACAGCGTGGACGTGAACCGTATGTGCAGTTGACGGACATTGAGCGAGGGCGTATAGTGGGCATCCGGGAGGCCGGTGGGACGTACCGCCGAATTGCTCAACACGTGGGGCGTGAGGTCTCCACAGTACATCGATGTTGCCGCCAGTGGTCGGCGGAAGGTGCACGTGCCCGTCGACCTGGGCCCGGACCGCAGAGACGCACGGATGCACGCCAAGACCGTAGGATCCTACGCAGTGCCGTAGGGGACCGCACTGCCACTTCCCAGCAAATTAGGGACACTGTTGCTCCTGGGGTATCGGCGAGGACCATTCGCAACCGTCTCCATGAAGCTGGGCTACGGTCCCGCACACCGTTAGGCCGTCTTCCGCTCACGCCCCAACATCGTGCAGCCCGCCTTCAGTGGTGTCGCGACAGGCGTGAATGGAGGGACGAATGGAGACGTGTTGTCTTCAGCGATGAGAGTCGCTTCTACCTTGGTGCCAATGATGGTCGTATGCGTGTTTGGCGCCGTGCAGGTGAGCGCCACAATCACGACTGCATACGACCGAGGCACACAGGGCCAACACCCGGCATCATGGTGATGGGAGCGATCTCCTACACTGGCCGTACACCTCTGGTGATCGTCGAGGGGACACTGAATAGTGCACGGTACATCCAAACCGTCATCGAATCCATCGTTCTACCATTCCTAGACCGGCAAGGGAACTTGCTGTTCCAACAGGACAATGCACGTCCGCATGTATCCCGTGCCACCCAACGTGCTCTAGAAGGTGTAAGTCAACTACCCTGGCCAGCAAGATCTCCGGATCTGTCCCCCATTGAGCATGTTTGGGATTGGATGAAGCGTCGTCTCACGCGGTCTGCACGTCCAGCACGAACGCTGGTCCAACTGAGGCGCCAGGTGGAAATGGCATGGCAAGCCGTTCCACAGGACTACATCCAGCAACTCTACGATCGTCTCCATGGGAGAATAGTAGCTTGCATTGCTGCGAAAGGTGGATATACACTGTACTAGTGGCGACATTGTGCATGCTCTGTTGCCTGTGTCTATGTGCCTATGGTTCTGTCAGTGTGATCATGTGATGTATCTGACCCCAGGAATGTGTCAACAAAGTTTCCCCTTCCTGGGACAATGAATTCACGGTGTTCTTATTTCAATTTCCAGGAGTGTAGATTTAAGTGTCAGGAAGTCATTTCTGCAAGTATTTGTATGGAGTGTAGCCATGTATGGAAGTGAATCATGGACGATAAATAGTTTGGACAAGAAGAGAATAGAAGCTTTCGAAATGTGGTGCTACAGAAGAATGCTGAAGATTAGATGGGTAGATCACATAACTAAAGAAGAAGTATTGAATCAGATTGGGGAGAAGAGAAGTTTGTGGCACAACTTGACCAGAAGAAGGGATCGGTTGGTAGGACATGATCTGAGGCATCAAGGGATCACCAATTTCGTATTGGAGGGCAGCGTGGAGGGTAAAAATCGTAGAGGGAGACCAAGAGATGACTACACTAAGCAGATTCAGAAGGATGTAGGTTACAGTAGGTACTGGGAGATGAAGAAGCTTGCAAAGGATAGAGTAGCATGGAGAGCTGCATCAAACCAGTCTCAGGACTGAAGACCACAACAACAACAACAACAACAACAGGATAGAAATGTCCTCTCGAATGAAAAACTTAAAACAAAATCAGTAGCTCCATAATTATGCAACGGCTAGGACCTAGTTTAATACAATGGAAAAATTCGGGCCAAAGGTAAAAAAAAAATGACTTCATAGCAATTTTTACAGTTGCGATCGATGATGACAAAATCGATAATCGGATATCTGACTCATACTGTGTGTCTGTCGTATGAGGATGATATTGTAAATCATTCTGTGCAGTTACAGATAGCACTCTGCAGTGAAATTCAGAAAATTCTGCGGAAGGCTGGTAAGTGCTCAGTGCTTACAATGTTGTGATGCAATCGATCAGTAAAATTTAGTGGTTCCATAAAGAAATACGAGGAAAATGAAGCTTGGACTGCAAAAATTGCAAGTAGAGCCTCTGAGATCCAGAAAGAATATTAAATAATTTACGCAAGGTATTAAATTTCAATATGCGTCTAGCACAGGCTATATTGTTTAATTCTATAATCAATGAGATGAAGCCAAAAATCACAAAAACATTGTCAGTGTCGCGAATTCCCACCACCCCTCTTGCAACATTTTGAAATTAGTGAGGAGAGCCTGCAAGAATATTGGAAAGTGCTACATTTTTTTTTTATGAACAGCAAGGATCTGCTGAGCCGCAGTGGTCATTTAATCCCCTTCCATTTGATTCATTCTGTGGCATAACTCTTGAATCCCAAGTTTTCTCTAAGACTTTTGACGATGTTGAGAGGAATAATCTTTTTAAGACTATGAAGGTAGTAGGGGTAAAATACTGAGTGCGAAAGGCTATTTACAATTTGTGTAGAAACCGGACGGCATTTACATGAGTTAGGGGCATGAAAGGGAAACAGTGGTTGAGAAGGGTGTAATACAGGATTGTAGCCTATCCGCGATGTTATTTAATGTGCACATTGAATAAGCAATAAAGGAACCAAAGAAAAAATTCGAGTAGGAATTAAAGTTCAGAGAGAAGAATTAAAAACCTTGTTTCCCGATGACACTGTAATTCTCTCAGAGACAGCACACGGCTTGGAAGAACAGTTGAACGGAATGGACAGTGTCTTCAAAGGAGGATATAAATGAATAGCAACAAAATCAAAACGGGGTAATAGAATGCAGTCGAATTAAATCAGGTGATGCCGAGGAAATGGGAGACAACCATCTTTCTCTAACTCCGTAGCAAATCGAACATTGTCATGAATGGAGTTAAGATGTAAAATCTCCATTATGTTCTCCGTGTGGCCACACAATGAAAGTATCATCCACGTACCTCCAAAAAGCAGTTGGTTCAAGAACCGCTGATTCAACAGTACTTTCCTCAAAATCCTCCATAAAAAAGTTAGCCACCAGGGGAGACAAGGGGCTGCCCATGGCGACCCCGTCAACCTGTTCAAAATATTCTTGGTTAAACATAATATAGGTTGAGGAAAGAGAGTGCCGAAACAAAGCAGTTATGCCCGCCTGAAACTGTTTATCAATTAGTGCCACGGAATTAGCAAGAGGTACCTTTGTAAAAAGAGATACTACATCAAAACTCAGTAAACGATCCGAAATACTTAGGCGGAGAGCCATCACTCTGTTGATAAAATCGGCGTAGTTCCGCATATGATATGGACATCTGCCAACCAATGGTCTCAGCAGGAAAGCAAGATGTTTGGCTAAATGAAATGTGGAGGCGTCAGTATCACTCACTATGGGTCATAGACGAGGGTCTTCTTTGTGCATTTTAAGCAGACCATACAGTTTTGGTGGTACGCTGCGATGTGGTCTTAACCGCTTGATGATCTCTGGAGGTAGTGAGGACGAATTGAGGAGCGTACAAGTTTCAATAAGTAAGCCATACATCTTCTCCAACTACAGGGCAACAAAACAGTTGAGTTACCTTTATCAGCCTTCAGCAACACTATGTCGGGATCCTTTCGGAGAATTCGTAGTGCAGCCCTTTCTTCAGAGTTTACATTATTGTGTTGAGGAGGAGCTTTCAAAAGAGCACAGCAAGTTTCCCGTCATATTTCTTCGGCAGCATTCATAGGAGGGCGTCGTACAGGTTCTTCTCAGTGCAGTTGGTGTAGGTGCAAAATTGAGTCCTTTACCCAAAACAGACAGCGTCGTATCATTCAAATTCTTCTCTGTGAAGTTAACGACGGAGCGCCTTGTAGTTATTACATGTGGCGACGGCTTTTGAGACACAAAACGATCAAACTTTGAGACCTGGCGAGAATTTGTATCCTTATATATGTAAACAAAGTTTGCTGAACTCACTCCATCAACCCAGTCCCATGATACAGGGTAAAGAACTGGTGCAATCGTCAGATGTAGGTCGGATCGCTCTTCTGAAATGGCATCCAATCTTCGTCTCGTATAACGAATTCTCTCCTTAATAATAGCATGATTGGCCTTTTCCGCTATCTTCAGTGCAGTGGCAGTCTTAATAAAAGGTGTCACTCTGGTAAATTTTCGTATTATGCCGTGGTTCCGAAATATCATTAAAAACTTGCTGTCTTGCCACGTAGCTTGTCGAAACTTCTTATATGTCAGCTCTAAAATATTAAGCGTGGGTTGTGTGACGGGCCTTCAATTGACGTTTGCGCCTAAAATCAGCAGATAACAACCATAGCACGAACATCATCTGCCCGTATGCTTTAACATGTAACTTTAACACTTCAATTTGTTGTGATGATGGGGATGTTTCAGAAGTTAAACATTCGGGCTGCTCTTGAAACCACACAGAACGATATCTCTCATGGCGTGACTTCAGCAGTGAAATAGTTGAACCGGTTTCGAACGAATTACAGTGAATCATGAGGCATTTACTCGAACTGCAAAGTAGTTTATAGAGTCTGCGGAACGTATACTGTAGACTGAAGTGTTAAATATGGTAAGAGAACACCAAAATGAAAGGTCTCCTTTCCCAATCTAAAACAGCAGTTATTTTACACGATAAATGCATTTTACTTTGTCAGAGGTCAGATAAAAGTACGATATTCGACTAAGTAAAGAAACCACAGATTAATCTTACTTAATAAAACGTAAGCGAGTGACCATTGTGCATAGCGCATGGTATTGGTCTAGTACAAATACTTCGTTCTGGAGGCTTTACCTTTGACCTTTATTTCACTCGGTTATCGATCGCACGTTGTTATACCAATCGCGGACAGGTGTCAATACACTCACTGGCGGGACATGAAACCTCCCTCTCGCCACCCTATTTTTCCCCTATCTTAAAGCTGGAGCGCACAAGCAGGGGGTGAACCAGCGCACAGACAGAGAGGCGCCCGTCTATTGTTTAGCGGCCGCTGACTGGCCGTCCGTTCCGTGCGGACGCAGATCGCTTGTTCTGCAAACGGGCCTGACAAACGGGCCTCGCCCCGGCGTAGCCGCCAGCGCTTTCCATACACGCCATCGTCGCTCTCGGAAGCCCGGCACCGAATTTCCGATCGGGATCTCCTCGATTTACGAGCATCCGCGCAAAAACAACATGGCAGCCGCAGCGCGATAGTATGAACACCGAATACCAGATCGCAAGTCCGATTCCCACTCCGTGTTTTTTTCGCTTGTAATTCCTTTGGCAAGATTTTCCTGCGTGCTGCAACGGAGGTATCAACGAAATACGCTTACTGTGTAACAGATGTTACTTCCAGTGAAGAGCTTGTGGCGGAAAAATATGAAATTTTCAATAGGAAAATAAAGCATGTGTCACATAGGTACTGTAAAAAATGGTCATTGTACAACACACTGTTTGCACAGTAGGGACAATCTTTTTTGGAGTCTAACTAGGCGTGTTCTCCAAGAGTAAGCACGAAGACACCAGCCACCGATCGCGTGAAACCTGCTTTATTTTGTTTGCTTTCCAGCGCCGAAAGTTTACTGAAAACAGAAGTCATTACGTTATCATTACAGCAAAGGTACTGCCATAGGCGAAAGTGGCGACCACCGTAGATAGTGTTTTACAAAATATGTGGCGACCAGGGTTTTTCAGAAACATTCATATAATTTCGCAAGATTATGCTTTAAACTGTAAAACAGAAACTTGGGATGAATTTTAACTAATGCATTTTAACTAACGCATTGTTGCCTTCTTCATCCAGATGGTTACCACTAGTTCTTATATACTATGTATTGTGTAACTCCAAATGATTGTGAATACATTTTGATCGTACTTTATAATAATTTTGGCATATAGTTCTGTGGATTTCGCTTATGAATTTGATGACTGTTACACTATGGATAATTAAATCCCCCCCTCTTTCCCTCATATCCATCGCTTCCCATTATCTTACTTACTGCCCACCTCTCCCCTCCATTTTTCACTTACGTATTACGTTCTTCAAATTATTTTATTTCTTAATTCATAGGTTTCTATAGAAAAATTTTGGGTGACAACGAAATAAAACGCCAGACGTTTGGCCTTTATACCCTCTTCCCTACACCAATACTTTAATAATTCAGTCTAGGTAATGCAGTGTTGTTACTTCCCGCACTTTTGCGGACTTATTCTGCTCACACATGCACTGCCAACTAGCCTCTTAAAGCGACTGTACTCAACTCGAGAGTCACTGGCGCGACGTCAGTTCACTAGTTGAATGACAATCAGAACGATATTTTGAGCTTTTAGTATGATGGAGGTGAATCTGATCACTGTTTGTGCCTTATGGCTGAGTACTTAACACACTTCCGCAACATCTTGCAACCAGTAAGTTTAAAATTTCTTTGTAAGTTAGTGATTTTTTTTTATTTTTGCCTTGTACTAATTTTTTTGACAAGTATATACCGTTAACCATTTTCTATGCCCAAACTATTTCCGCCCATCCACCTCCATCAGTGTGCTGGTGACACCGCTTTCGTCGCCCTCCATCCTAGACGTCAAAAATCCCAACCACCTCTCCAATTTCACCTCAATCACTGTACTTTCTGTTGCAAGCAATGGGTTCTTAAGATTAACCCCTCCAAAAGCCAGGCAATAATTATACGATGCACTACCCGCACCTTCTCCATCACTTCTACCTCACCGTTTATGGCTATCCCCCTGCTAACCAACACACTAAAATACCTTGGACTAAGCTTCAACCGTCAACTAACGTGGAAGCCCTACCAACTAACCATCCAACAGAAAGCTCACAGTACCCCAAAGCTACTAAAACTACTAACCGGTCGAAACGGGGAGTCTACACCCCTTCACTGTCCTTCATAAGAACAAATCCATAACCCACGCCTTTCTTTGCTATGCAAATGTTGAATGGATATCCGCCCTTCTCAAATTCCATCAATCCTTCCCGACCCTCGAACGCCATACATTCAGACTCACTTTCTCACATAAGGATGCTTTATCAACTCATTCCCACCTCTCCTCCATCACATTAAACATGTCCGAACAATCTACACTACCCGAAAACTCGACTCCAATAGTCCTACCTATTCCCCCTCTACTTTCCAATTCTAATATCCATCGCGCCGTTACCAACACATTCCACCAACTCTCCACTTACCCACGTTCCAAATGCCCTCCCAATAAAACTTCAATCTTCTCCCCCTCCCAGATCATGAATTTCGCCCCCACATTTACCCATCCTAGCAACTATAGGTCCACCCCACCCAATCCAACTCAGCAGGACTTCTTCTCCTCCCATACATCCTTACCCCCTCTTTCCTTGCTGCTTTTCTTTCAACATCACCCTTTCCTCAACTCCTTTTAGTGTCACCAATTCCCCAACTGAATTCCACCCCTCTTCTGCCCCAACAGCCACTCCTACCCCATCCTTATGCTCCCACATTCCTACCTTCATAACCTGCTAACTTTTCTCCTTCACCATCTGATTCTCTATCCCACGGCAATTCCTTCCAGTTTCTAGTGATAGGTAAGTGCATCTTCTAAATATCAGTATTTCGGCAACATGTTCTAAATGTTTTAACAGTGCACTTATTTTGTTTCATTTACGATATTACTGTTTTTAACTACCAGTGCTAGAAGTCATCTATCATATATCTGAAAACTTCGATTTTATTTTTCACATTTAAGAAGTTTGAAATTCGGTATACGTATCTCCAGTATGTTTTCTTGTTCACTGCCATATTTAACTTCTCATTCTCAAATGACTGAAGAGCAGGTTGCCTGTACCATTAACAGCCCACCCCGCTGTCCACACGTGGCACGAAGGGATGAAATAACAACAAAGAATAAAAAGTTAACCATTTTAGATATTAATTATTGAGCCTACTGAAGAAGACGTTTTTTAAAGTCGTCGAAACCTAGGTCAAGGAGTTTTCAATAAACCTAGTAGTATTGCCTCTTATTCGGCTATTATTTTATTTTTTTCCTACACGAAGAGTACATCACACTTACTATTTCCAACCAAGACCTTAAGGTACTGAAACTAAACGTTTACCTTGGCCACGGCTGTAAGTTGGCGGTTAATGTGGTTGCTCGTATACTTAGTTCGTTTGCTCATTTCTTACCCATTGTGCGTAAAGTCAAGATTGCGATAATGCAGCAACAAAAGGAGTGCTGCCTCTTCCTTCCAAACGTCAAACACGGTTCCGACCGGCGGCGCGATTTTTCGTCGAGAGTGCAACTTCTTAGAAATCAAAGTATTCGACGAGCGGAACCAGCATTGCAGTGACCTCTAAGTTCGCCTGATCTCACATTATGTGATGTTTTGTTTTGAGGGGTTTTGTGAAAGACGTCACCTCTCGTTTCAACAACTTTGGCTGAATTATGACACCATATAGCAACAGCAGGAAGTCGAGCAGCATCAGCCATGCTGACAAAAGTGTGTAACTAGTTGTGCCATCGACTAGATGTTTGTTGTGCATCCAGTATGTGGCGTAGTGAACGCTTGTGGAAGTTGAGTGAAAACTTAGGTCCTATATCAAATTCGGAAGCACACCCCATGGTTGTACAAGCATGCATGTAAGAGAAATAATCCTGTCAACTCAGATGATTCTTTTCAAAATAAAAACTTCGTAGTCCCAATTTCCCGTTTTCATTTCGGTAGAAGACATAATCTCATGAAAGCCAATGAATGTTTTTTGAAATACATTGTATGGAATTGAAAGTGATATGGTCATTACTGTCCACTTTAATGAACTTACATGAAACATTTATAGATATGTGAGATACGACATTGTTCTCTACAGCACGGTAAGATAATTTGCATCTTTTTACCGCTATGAAAACAGATTTATGGAAAAATAAGCTCCTGAAAAACTGGCAGCGCATCGCTCAACTCCAACACGTTTAACACGATCACGTCGGTGCTGATAATCGCGTTTCTCACTACAGGATGGTTGGCAAGTTCATGTTTTTACGTTTCTCGCCAAGAGGTAGCGGTCGTATTCAATCACTCTAGACTACTATTCTAATAAGGTGACAATTCATTTTGAAAATGGGATAAGTCCATTCTTTTAAAACAACGGGAGATCACAGAAAAAAAATATGATTTATCATTTGTCGAGAAAACCCTCTCGTTGAAGGGTGACACAAAATTGTATTCACAGCTGTTCGTTGCACCTGGCTGATAGGTAATATACCATACATTATTGTGTTGCTGGTAGCATAATTGGTAGAGTCCAATGTGAGCCATTGATCTTACACGCCGCCCGACAGAAGACTCTAGCATCAGCCAACAGTAGTGAACTCCAGTGTGAGCGTGTCAATTGAAAATAAATTAGACAAAATGGGGAGACATAGTTTGACTAATGGCAGATTATCATTGTCTGTCAGTAAGGGAAATGTTAAGTCATCCACATGAGTACGAAACAAAATCCGTTAAATTTCAGTCACACGATAAGTGACACATATCTGAAGGATGTCAATTCGACTAAATATCTAGCAATTAGAAAGAGTAACAATTTAAGTTGGAACGATCACACAGATAACGTTGCGTGAAAGGCAAGCAAGAGACTACGTTTCATTGGATGAATACTTCAGAAGATGCAATAGGTCTACTAAGGAGACGGCATAGACTACACTTCGTTCTATGAAAAAGTGCTGATGTGCTCTATCCTTACATGCGAAAAAGTTCAGACAAGGGCTGCTCGTTTTGTATCATGGCGAAACATGGGAGAGAGTGTGTCTGATATAATGAGAGAGTTGAGATGGCAGTCATTAAAACGAAGGCGGTTTTGCGTTGCGATTATATCATCTCACTAAATTTCAGTCGCCAACTTTTTCCTCTGAATTTGAAAATATTTTGTTGACGCCAGCCTACATAGGGAGAAATGATCATAATTATAAAACAAGAGAAATCGGAGCTCATATGGAAAGATTTAAGTGTATATTTTTCCTACTCGCTGTTAGAGAGCGGAACGATGGAGAAACAGTCGAAGAAACCCTGCCAGGTAGTTTCGTGAAAGTTCTAGAGTAGTTATGTAGACGTACGAAGAAATTTCAGGCTTGCAGGAGGTCGTCGTGAACAACACTCTACGATATTTCGACTGGGCACCAGTCATTCTCAGTTGAGCCATCGAAGACTGGCGAAGATGTGCTGCGATACGCGATATTCAGGGTGGTCCATTGATCGTGACCGGGCCAAAAATTTCACGAAATAAGCGGCAAACGAAAAAACTACAAAGATCGAAACTTGTCTAGCTTGGAGGGGGAAACCAGAAGTCGCTATCGTTCGCCCGCTAGATGGCGCTGCCATAGGTCAGACGGATATCAACTGCGTTTTTTAAAAATAGGAACCTCCATTTTTTGTTACATATTCGTGTAGTACGTAAAGAAATATGAATGTTTTAGTTGGACCACTCCTTTCACTTTGTGATAGATGGCGCTGTAATAGTCACAAACATATGGCTCACACTTTTAGACGAACAGTAGGTTTTTTATATTAAAATACAGATCGTAGGTAAGTTTGAACATTTTATTTCGGTTGTTCCAATGTGATACATGTACCTTTGTGAACTTATCATTTCTGAGAACGCATTCTGTTACAGCGTGATTACCTGTAAATACCAAATTAATGCAATAAATGCTCAAAATGATGTCCGTCAACCGCAATGCATTTGGCAATACGTGTAACGACATTCCTCTCAACAGCGAGTAATTCGCCTTCCGTAATGTTCGCACATGCATTGAGAATGCGCTGTCGCATGTTGTCAGGCGTTGTCAGTGGATCACGATAGCAAATATCCTTCAACTTTCCCCACAGGAAGAAAACCGGGGAGATCAGATCCGGTGACCGTGCGGGCCATGGTATGGTGCTTCGACAACCAATCCACCTGTCATGAAATATGCTAGTCAATACCGCTTCAACCGCACGTGAGCTATGTGCCGGACATCCATCATGTTAGAAGCACATCGCCATTCTGTCATGCAGTGAAACATCTTGTAGTACCATCGGTAGAACATTACATAGGAAATCAGCATACATTGCACCATTTAGATAACCATCGACAAAATGGGGGACAATTATCCTTCCTCCCATAATGCCACACCATACATTAATCCACCAAGGTCGCTGATGTTCCACATGTCGCAGCCATCGTGGATTTTCCATTGCCCAATAGTGCATATTATGCCACTTTACGTTACCGCTGTTGGTGAATGACGCTTCGTCGAAAAATAGAACGCCTGCAAAAAATCTATCATCGTCCCGTAATTTTTCTCGTGCCCAGTGGCAGAACTGCACACGACGTTCAAAGTCGTCGACATGCAATTCCTGGTGCATAGAAATATGGTACGGGTGCAATTTATGTTGGTGTAGCATTCTCAACATCGACGTTTTTGAGATTCCCGATTGGGTGATGTCGTCCAGGATATCGAGCAGCATACATAGCACACGACCATTGGTCATTTTGAACACAATAGCCATACATCAACAAGATATCGACCTTACCCGCAACTGGTAAACGGTCCATTTTAACACGGGTAATGTATAACGCAGGAATTACCGTCCGCACTGGCGGAATGTTATGCGATACCAGGTGCTTATACGTTAGTGACTATGACAGCGCCATCTATCATAAAGCGAAAAAAGTGGTCCAACTAAAACATTCATATTTCTTTACGTACTACATGAATATGTAACAGAAAATGGCGGTTTCTATTTTAAAAATAACGCAGCTGATATCCGTTTGACTAATGGCAGCGCCATCTAGCGGGCCAACCATAGCGCCATCTGGTTTCCCCCTTCAAGCTAGACGAGTTTGGTTCTTTGTAGTTTTTTCGTTTGATGCTTATTTCGTGAGATATGTGGCCCGATCACTATCAATGGACCAGCCTGTATAGCTCTTGTGAGCATTCCGCGCATCCATCAAAATCAAGTTCACATGCGTAGCCATCTACAAGTGGAGGCAAGATAGAGCACTTGCAAACCCCCCCGTCCTTTGAAATCTAGAGTGCAGAGCTTCTGTTCATTATGTAATTTTCAATCACTTCCAGAAGTGATTTCCAATGATTCCACAAAACTTCTCGTTTAATCAATTTTAACAATATATGCCAGGCCGCGGTGAGAAAGTACTATAGCAACTACCTTTTCTCTTTAGAAAGCGTAACACCAGGCATCCGATTATGGAGTGCAGTCTTCATGCCTTTGTTAGGCGTTCTGCCTACCATAATAACGAGTACGCTACTGTACTGTGGATCAAATGAAGTCGGAAAAAGCATCTCCTGTCTGCTGACTTCCTTTATTGGTGTCTTCGGAGTACTGTTGTCAAGTTGGCTATGAGACGTGTTCCAACTGTAGCAGAATAAAAGCTCCTGTCGCAGTCACCTTAGCATAATCAACAATAAGTGTATGAAATCTTCTGGGACTTAACTGCTAAGGTCATCAGTCCCTAAGCTTACACACCACATAACCTAAATTATCCCAAGGACAAACACACACTCCCATGTCCGAGGGAGGACTCGAACCTCCGCCGGGACCAGCCGCACAGTCCAAGACTGCAGCGCCCTAGACAGCTCGGCTAATCCCGTGCGGCCTAATCAACAATAGCTAAACACAAGGCTTCCTCAGGCATTGCTTAGTGCGGTGCTATATGCACTGCGGTATGTCTTTCTGACCGCTTTCACAGCAGCTTCGTCGTCATCATCAAGACAAGACGTCCAAGAGTATGTTTTGCCATTTTATAGTGCTGGAAGTAAGTGTAGCCAGCGTATGGAAGTTTCGTGAGTTGATGTAGTGCGGTAGTTGATAACTCGCGATTCGCGAACCACATGCGGCCCTTTAGCCTCTTGAGAGGGGCTCTTTCATAAAACATGACAGTACAGTCCAATTAAAACTTAGTGGCCTATGCAACGTGTTCTGTTGTGTATTACTCTGAGCACACGTCCGCATAGGGAAGAGTGTTGTTGTCAAAATGCACGTCCCCAGCGTGTGGCATTCCCACCTGCTTCTGTTCCAAGCGATTTGCCTTGCCTCCGGTGCTCCCCGCCAGCGCGCTGTCGTTCAGCGCATTTGGGGTCCACGAAGTTTCAGTCGGTCTATACCCGCAGGGCAGCGGTCAGTGCTAGCCGCGTCTGCAAATCGAACGCGCGTGACGAGAGCACCTACTCGAAGCATAAAGTTACTTGTATTTTTCCAATCAACAGTTTAAGAATTGTAACTGTTTTGTGTTAGTAGCTTTATTAATATAAAATGAAACATTTTTATAAGCATTTTATTTGACATGTCTACAATGAGGAAGCAAAGAAAAAAAGAAACAAAAACCGAGCCTTTCGTGTTACTGCAAAACTGAAATGGCCTTCTTCCCTTTCTTATTTGTCAGGAAAAATTCGCTCGTGACAAGAAACCAAATTTTGGGGAGATACTTCTCCGTCTAATACTCGTCAATTAGTACTAAATATCCTTGCGCTGAAGCAAGGAAGAAATCAGTTGAGGAACTACAGTAGGGGCAAGAGAAATAAAGTTATGTATTTAATTACTGGATGCAGTGTTCCAATAACGTTAATACTCCAAGTATTGTGTAGTCAGGAGGTTGTGGAGACAGGACAACCACAAAAGAAAGCGAGTAGTTGTCAACTTGCTTTGTAAATACCTCCTGTTGATCTGCACACCAGTTTTTATCTTACTTTTTAATTCATCCATATAACCTTAGTGCAGATTAGAGCATAATTTTAAAATGGGTAACAACGAAATTATTGAATATGGCGCTGGCAAAGATCGACAGCATCATTTTTCCGAGATGAATCACCGAATCGTTTGTAACATGTCTTTCACGGGTCTAAACATTCATGGTGGTGTCTGTTTGTCTTATATCGTGTCCCCCTACCACTTTCGCGCAACGACGCTCTGAGCGTGTTTTTTAGGGAATTGACTAGTTTGAACCTGGGACCAGTTGCTAGTAAGGAGACGCCAGACCACACATGACATGTAGAATTCAGAAGAGTTCAGTGAGACTAGCGATGATATAACCAAATACTAAATGATCTCAGCTTCAGCTCCACTGCACTCCCTGTAAAAGTATCTTAATGCTAACTAAATTTAGTGGAAAGGGTTCAAGGCTTTCCTATTTTCATTTAGTTGGTAAAATAACGTCGAAAAAGCAGTTAAGTTTACCATTGGAAATTTTATTCTACTCACAAAACATCGTTCATAAATTGCACTATTTATAAAAGGAAATGTTTTAATACGGGATGGTAAAGACCAACTGCGTTCAACAAAAATGTGAACGAATATTCGCTGAATGGGTTTCCAAGTTCTACAATCGATCGAAGGATGACATATGCCATATCACATCTATAATCTAGGTTTAATTTAAGTTTCACAAAAGAGAAAACTATCAAAATGGTCTACAGTGACCCTCAATTATCTTTAATTACTTATCTAACTTGTCGTAAATTACAGTGGCTGATGTGGCTTCTCAATAACTATATAAAAGAAAAATCATCGCGTTTCAGATCTGTTCTTCAAGTGGAAAATGTGAACACCGTGAGTGTTAATTAACGTCCGACACTAGTATTACGCAAAAAAGGGGGTGTAACAGATGGGACTTCTGCAGTTCTGAGTGAAGCCTTATGCGCTCAAAAATGGGGCATCACGTGCGTTCATTACCTTGTCGGTGTTTAGGCAGCGTCAGGGCAGCGGCGGGCAGCACAGCTCCGCTCACCTCGCCATCTCGGAAGCAACTCTCTCCTAACTTCTCCTTACTACAATTTACCGAAGTTGGTTTTAAAAAAACTACCTGTCTGTGTTTTCATCTGACCAATCAGGGTCTCAATGTTAACCTTAAGCTCCGCCTACAAAAATTCTGTCCATCCAATGAGAAACGTTATACTTTTCGTGGTGGGGCAATGTTTTTAAAGTTTGCAACGGAACAGAGACGCGAAAAAGTCTCACGCTAAAACCTGCAGCTGGTGTGGTCCTTTTAGCGTTATCATAAGATCTATACTGTTCTTCTGGAGGGCTCTATCTTTTAACATGGGCTGGGGGGTGGTCCTAATGTAACAGATACGCGAAAGGCTCACTCTAAAACTTGCGGGTGGTAGTGGCCCTTTTTGTGTTATCGTAAGATCTATACTGTTTTTCTGGAGGGCTCTAGCTTTTAACATGGGCTGGGGGGGGGGGGGTGGTCCTTGATGTAACAGAGACGCGAAAAAGTCTCACGCTAAAACGTGCGGGTTGTGTGGCTCTAGTGGTTAGCTGGCGACGTGGGTGTCCAGTCCGTCCCTTATCGTAGGGCCTTCTAGCTTAACATGGTTCTGCTCTCGGCTTCTGTTCTCGTTTCTCCCCTCGGAACTGCGTCGGTCTCACGGCGGGAAGGTACGACATGTATTTAGGCATTCTTGTGTTAGTCTGTGGTATTCCATTTGCTCACTCGTTACTCGTATTACTTTGGTTCATTTAATGTCACGATTTATTGGGAGCTATGTGACATAGTACTGGATTTGCTTGTCATGTCAGGGTTTTCATGGAAGGTGTTGGATTTGCCTGACATCTTACACGGGTTGGCTTCAGGATGCATTTAAAAGGTGGTCTGTTGATCTCAGGGGCGCTGATTGCTAAACGCAAGTACAAATTAATGGCTGAGAGCAACACAGGTTCTGTCATTGTGTCTCTTGAGAATGATCTGCCCACTCCGGTGGATCCTATTGGGAAACGCCTCTGAGCACTATGCGACTTAACTTCTGAGGTCATCAGTCGCCTAGAACTTGGAACTAATTAAACCTAACTAACCTAAGGACATCACACACATCCATGCCCGAGGCAGGATTCGAACCTGAGACTGTAGCGGTCGCTCGGTTCCAGACTGTAGCGCCTAGAACGGCACGGCCACTCCGGCCGGCTCTGGGGGAAACGATCATGTAAATTATCAAATTTGGAGTGAGTAAATTTAGAATAATTGCAAAAGTTCTTAACTGATGCCACATTTAATTACTCTAAAACAAGCGAACAAGAACAGTCATAACGCAACTTACGTAGCACACCTGCATGCTAGGACAGACTACGAGGAAAAGGCAACGTAAGACAGACTGATTAGTCCTACTTTTCAAAACCAAGAGAACATCTTTCCGACTTTATTCTGTTTCATCAGCAGGCCATTTTAATATCGCTGATCACAGATAAATCTCTACTACACTGTCACACAATATAATCGTAATTATACACAGAGATTATTACTCAAAGAAACATAATTACGAGAAGACTGGCTCTTTACAAACAATGACGAAAGTATATTGTTCCTCCAACAAAGAACACTTTATCGCCCCCTAGAAACCTTGAAGTTATTCTATTAGACGAATAGGCTTCAAGGCTTCAACGAAAAAACTCAGGGGACTTCAACGATTTGGATTCTAGTAGAAAGCAATTTGATGGCCACAAATCTCAGTAGGAAAGGCATAGGCTATGCTCATTACGTAAATACGTAGTTGTTTGCGTTTTAGCAGTGAGACAAGTACGGGTAGAAGCAGATTACACGTAGCTAAACAAAGCATTACGTATTTCTTTCTTTAACAAGCGTCGAATATTGGAACAGTAGGAATCAATTATCGAGGATAAGGAGACTCCTTTCTTGGTTGTTTATCTCTAAATAACTTTAAAACAGGTATTTACTGAATCGCGTTGCACTTCAGAGTGAGTAATTGTCAATGACAAAGTATTTTTCAGTAGCGTTAGCAATTTTTTCAAGTATGAGGTTAGTTATTTAGATTACTTTTCTTTGTACTACGATTACTTTGTTCTGGGAAAATACTCGATTGCGTTAATAACACATTTAAGACTGAATTTTGTAAAATAGTAAACAGTCTGGATGCCTTTAAATGAGTAGGCGATGACAGTTGAATTGAGAAGTACTTGACTGAATACAATGCAAAGTAGACTCGATGTCTTCTCATGTCCGGGCCACTGTAGGTAAATTTAGAAAAATTTTACTCAATACAAAGCGAAGCAGACTCGTTTTCATGTACTCTGTAGCATCGGGATTAGTGTGGGGAAGGGAGCTGGGTTCCGCCCCCTCAGATGGTGAGGTCAGGCAAGCGCCAGCACGTGATGAATTCAGTTGCATCAACTTCCGTCGACTGCTGGCGATCGCGTACAGACATGCTATTGCCAACCTCCTCACTAGCAGAGCCGTAGACAGAACCAGGGATTGGGGAATTTTAACCCTCCCCAAATGTTGCGCTATCTAAAAAGAGGGAGAAGTGATCTTGAAATTGATAGCAATGTAATCTTTATTTTAACATTACCGCGTTCTCAAACCGCGGCTATCACCAGGGTGGCATAATGACCGATAGGATGACGGCTTTGACTAGAAAGCATTGGCGGCAATATTGGCAGCAGTGTGTGCACTGAGCCTCAAGGGAATTTGTTTTGTCTTCGAGAGTACAAGGGGTGTTGTCCCTGCAAGAGGGCTACCCTAATTGTCAGAGATGCTGAGGCTGCGTACAGTGGGAAGACATTCGAACACACGGCAGCAGCTTAGAACTGTTGTCGCAGTTTCGCTTCCCCCAGACACTGCGGAAAATTGTTCTTACTATCATGATGAGTATTTTTCAAATGTTTAACTTAAGTAATGTTATGCACGAAAGAGAAACGGTTAATGTGCGCAGTATGAAAGTCTCTGTCCTTCTTTATGTTTGCCTATCTTTACATTTAAGTTCGCGTACTTGCACTTCACAAGTCACAATATAGTACACGAAGCAGGCTACTTTAGTGCCGGCATCATTTGCTGCCCGGCGGTTCCATTCACGGATAGTATGCGGCGAAAAGACTATTTTGCGCCCGAATTTTTGTCCCTACTTCCCCAGTCTTATTAATTGATCCACCCGCTATGTATAGGTTAGGATGTCAGATATCTTTGAGTTATTTGTATTCAGAACTCCTTTGTTCATATTCAGTGTTCTTATTGTTTCTTCAGCTGTTCATGTCTGATATTAAAAATTATTTTACGCAAAATCGAGTTGTCGTCCAAAACCAGAGTCCATTCTGGCTGCCCCTGATTATCCAAATAATGGATTATCAGGCCTAGTGTTCATTTATATTCTATGTTTCAGGTAAGTTTGAGGGAAGCAGTAATGAAGCCTTACACCTTTTTCACTCCGCCTCCTCATTCCGTTTTCCAGTACACTGTTCCGCTTAAATACCACAGGCTGGCATTAATTGCATGCAGCAGAAAATCTTCTAATTCTGCAGACAAGCTACGACCAGAATTAGAGGCTCCAGGGCTAAAGAGAAATCGAGCATACCAAAAACAGCGACAGTCTGTTTCGGCGATAAACAACAGTGAAAGACGAATTATGCTAAGGACACGTCCTTCGATTTTGACGATACCGTATTAATAAAGAAAAGTTATATATTGACCAAAATTTGGTAATCAAAATATTCACGAACTATCCCACATGTACATCTACTTATATGTGAACCACTACAAGGTGCGTTGCAGACGGTACTTTTTATTGTACAGCATATTGCATTAAGGTGACGAAAGTCATGGGATAGCGATGTGCACATATACAGATGGCAGGAGTGTAGCGCACTCAAGGTATAAACGGGCATACGGGCATTGGCAGCTCTGTCATTTGGACTCTGGCTGATCCACGTGAAAACGTTTCCGACAAGATTATGGCCACACGATGGGAATTAACAAACTTTGAACGCGAAATGGTAGTTGGAGCTAGACGCAGGTGCACTCCACTTCGGAAATCGTTAGGGAAGACAATATTTCGAGATCCACAGTCAATATTCTCCCGAGAGTAGCATTACCTCTCACCACGGACAACGCATTGGCCGACGGTCTTCTCTTAACGACCGAGAGCTGCGGTGTTTTGCGTAGAGTAGACAGTGCTAACATACAAGCAACACTGCTTGAAATAACCCTAGAAATCAATGTGGTACGTGCGATGAACGTATCTGTTAGGACAGTGCGGTGGAATTTGGCGTTAAATGGCTGTGGCAGAAGACAATCAACGAGAACGTCTTTGCTAACAGCACGACATCGCCTGCAGCCCACCTCCTGGGCTAAGAGCCATATCGGTTGGATCGTAGACGACTGGAAAACCGTGGCCTGGTCAGATGAGTTCCAATTTCAGTTGGTAAGAGCTGAGGACTGTTCGAGTGTGGCACAGACCATGAACCAAAGTTGACAACAAGGCACTGTGAAAGCTAGTGGTGGTACATAATGGTGTGGGCAGTGTTCACACGAAATGGAGTGGACTAGATCCTCTGATCCAACTGAACAGAACACTGACCGGAAATATTTATGTTAGGCTACTTGGAGAGCATTTGCAGCCATTGAGGGACTTAATGTTCCCAAAAAATGATGGATTGTTATGGATGACAATGCGCCATGTCACCTCGCCACAGTTGTTCGCAATTGGCGTGACGATCATTCTCGACAATTCGAGAGAATGATTTGTACAGCCAGATCACCCGCTATGAGTCCTATTTGTGGAAAATGACCGAGGCGTCAGTTGATGCACGAAATCCTGCACCGGCAACACTGCCGCAGTTATGGACGGCAACATAGCTCAATATTTCTGCAGAGGAGCTCCAACAACGTGATGAGTCCATGCTACATCAGGATGCTGCGCTACGCCTAGCGAAAGAAGGCCCGCTACTGTATTAGGTGGTAATCCTCGACTTTCGTCACCTAAGGTTTCGGTTTCCTCCTATTCCATTCATAAATGGAGAGTGAGAAGAACGACTGCTTAATCGTTTCTGTGAGAGCTTTTATTTTCCTAGTTTTATATCGTGGTCTTCAGGCAATCGATACGTAGATGTCTGAAATATGTACATCACTTCTATCATTAGATCAGTCGTTCGCATTTATTTCAAGTAGATTTTCGCGAGTTATGAGGAGTCGTTCTGATAATCTTGCCAGTTCAGGGTTTTCAGTATATCCGTCACACTGTCTCCTGTGTCAAACAGCCTGCGACCATTCACATTGCCATTCTTTGTACAAGCTCCATCTCCTTCGTCAGTTCGACCTGATGTGGGTCCCACACACCTGTGCAGTATTCAGGTATGGGTTGTATGGCGTGTTTACTGTAAGACCTTCAGTACACACGCCATCAGATTATTTGACTTGTCGCTCTAACGAAGTAGGCGAATGTCAGCAACATGTCTCGTGGTCTTATCGTGGCGTGTTTACCTTCTGTCGTTAGGTCAAACGATAGAAATGCCACTTTCACGCTTAGAGTAGCAGACTGACAGTGAGCAACTTTAACAGAACTTGATTAATTTTCACACACATTTATTAAAATAAAAACAAGCAGCATAAAAAACTTGGTTCTGGATGCTATTTCCAATTGACAATCTGAAGTTCCTTTGGTATTGGTACGTTAATCTTATTCTCACATATGTCTCTGATACTTGACAAAAGTGTCTACACATTTATCTTCATGGTTATGTACAGGAATATGGTAATCTTATTAGGCGCACACTTAAACCTGACTATAGACTGGTACAGACAAATGTAGAACTCGTACAGACTGGTACAGACTAATGCAGACTGGTACAGATTGGTGCAGACAAATGCAGACTGACTAATCGGAGGTCTGTACACTCGTTATAATACCTCACGAGTTCATATATCTCTGCGCGAGTGTGATCTGCGAGGAGAAAAGGTTCTATGTTAGCAGCAATCTCATTGGCTGCGTTACATATTAATACGCAGATCGGCGGAAGCAGAATTTGGTCCGTCTCTATGGCAGCGCCAACTCGTAGTGCAGAGACGGACGAGCGCTGCGCCTGCGCTGTTGTGCTTAGTGGGGCGCGCTCTAGTAGGAAAATTGTGTACGCGCTGACTACGGGGAACTATGTACACAACAGGTTGGCTGGGTGATTTGGCGGAGGGACGAAACAGCGGTATCTGGACCGCACAAGCGTCTTGTCAGCAGTATCGTTCGCAAAATAGCCACAGGTTCCAGGTATCAGTATCCTACCAATGTGAAGAAGCCTTCCTCTTGCCTTTCTCACAATTGCTCCCCTCTAGTGATCGTTCCACTTCATATCTTTACACATAGTTACTCCAAGTATTTGCATGACAAGACTTATACCAGTTGCAACCCATTTATCTAGTAGAGGCTACTACTCCTTTACGTTTTGTGAAGTGCTCAATTTTACATCTGCCTACGTTTAGAATAGGTCGCCAGTTCCTGCCCCATGCACATATCTTGTCAAGATCTTATCAGATATAATTTCCTCGTAAATTCCCGCGTCATCTGAGAAATGTCTAAGATTGCTACCAGTCTAATGCCTGGACTCATTAATGTATAAATTCAACAGTAAAAGTGTTATCACACCCTTGGGCACAACTCGTGGGTGACCTTTAAACTATTCTCGCTTTGACCGTGCGCCCTGTCATCGCCTCATACCTGGTACTCCCACGACTATCTTATTATTTCTGCTCCACACTGCTGCTGGTCTGCCTGAAATTATATATATGCAAACGTGTTTATGGGATCCACTCAACACTAATACAACACTGCCCTATGTCTGGTATGAACAATTATATTCTGAGACGATAAGATAATCGCAGGTTGCACTGCTTGCACATTAAGTCGTCAGTGTTGATGCCAATTAACATTCTTGCTAATTTGATGATAGTCATTATTATTGTCACCTTATTATTGTATAGTATTCTTGACGATGTTAATGTCTATCACTATTGTATTTCACGCCGTCACACGTATTCCACGGTCTTACTCTGGCTGAACCTTCGGTGATAGATACACAGGCAAGATGATGATTATCTGTCCACAATCATCACTTGGACGAGTGTACGCGTAATCGACACGACGCGGGCTATTGTTGATGACGCTGAAGCCGAATGGTCGAACGAAAGCTCTTACGCTCATCACGTGTACACAGATATCTGCTTGCAGTCCTTCGTGATTCTTGTAATACTATAACACTATTCACAAAAGTTAATTTACAGTTCACAGTTGTCAGTTATACGAGCCCGCGTGTAACCGTCACGAAGCGGCTGATTGTTGATGACGCGGAAACGCGATGACCGAACGTATGATATCACGCCCGCTACGAGACGCTGCCACTTGATTGCTCTCCTTTGTCGTAAACTATTTTACTGATGCACATTAGTTTCATTCTGGAAGACGGAACACGACCCGGATAATTGATGTACGGTACGACACGCAAACGATAGGATACTCAAATACGTTATCGGAGGCATTGCTCGTACTTAATTACCTCTTTATGCACTTTTCGCTGAAACCACTTCCATATCTCATTACTTCACAATACTAGTACTTGCAGCCACACTTCAACTTCCATAGTAATGCCTTTCCCATACAGAGCTACCCACAACACAACATAGCAGCTCCGTGTCCCGTGCTCGACTCTGCAATGCAGCGTCTCACAAAGATACTCCACAACCAAACCAGCGATATGACAATATGCTCACAACCTCCCCTGTGGCACACCGGTTATTGCTTTTACGTTTGAGGAAGACTCTCTCTACACAATGAAGTGCTGTTTTCTGCCTGCCGAGAAATGATCAAAGCAGATGAAAATCTGCCAACATATTCCGTAAGAGCGTATTTTATTTTGTTCCAGCTAAGTTAATCTGTTTGAATTCAGAATATATACCAGCTTTCTGCTGCAGATCGACAAGAGCGATATACGGTGATAGTACTCTAAATCTGTTCTACTTTCTTTTTTATGGATAGGTGAGAATCCAACTTTTTTATAATCACTGCGAACAATTCCTTGCTCCAAAGGATCCAAGATAAATTATGGCAAGGAGGGGGTGTCGGCAGGGGTTAGTTTGATCGCAAATTCCGTGTAGAAACTGACAGGAGTTTCGTCGCACCCTGGAGCTTTATTGTGCTTTAGAGAGTTGACCTGTCTTTCAACACCACTGGCACTCATTAAAATGTCACTCAAATTTGCTTTAGTATGGCTACTGAATGGCGGCAGTATTTCTTGATCTTCCATTGTAAGGTAACATTCTAAGACAGAATTTAATATTTCGGCTTTAGTTTTGTAACTTTCTACTTCGGTTCCTTTCTGAATAACGAGTATCTGAACACTTATATTCTGTCAATGACTGTCTTACACACGATAAGGATTTCTTGGGGTTTCGGGAAAGCTCTTGTGCTAATGTTTTGCTTCGATACTTCCTGCTTTTTTGATATTCTCCTATGTTTCGATAGGCTCTTGCCTGTCTTCGGGTTATCATTTATGTTGTGGAGAATACGCTGTTTCTTAATAAGTTTCTTAATGTTTCTTGTATACAACGTTTGGTCTCTAGCATATAGTTCTTTGGGATGCAATATTCAGGTTGTGTTCCTTCGTGGCTAATACTTCTGTCTAGTGTTGTAAGCTGCTGTAGACTGTTAGAAGTAAGCGTAGACTATGGTCGTTTTCCTTGTAGCCTCGGTGAGTTAAGGTCATACCTGCGTTACGTGTATGTTAGTGTGTTGCATATGTATAGCGTACCTCATAATGATCTCTTCCTTTACGTATGCGATCAATGTCTTACTAGATTCTTCAAAAAACCGGAAGCCGTGATTCGTCTTTAAACCGAGTAACCTACGGGACATTTTTGCCCTACATGTTATCTGCCTGTCTGTTGCTTAACACTGAAAAGTATTTATAGCGAAACGGTAACTGTCAATGTTTAATTCAGGTTTCATACTAAAACTGATGATTTGTAAAATGAAACATAGCGATGTTGTTGTAAAAACGAAGAAAACAATGCAAGTGTATCATATAGCGCTAGAAAACGCAATTTCTTCAATAAAAAGATAAAATTAAAAGGAAAACTGTAAAACTAAAGTATATCAAACATCGATTCAATAATTCTTCGTACTTATATAATACATGTTTCCGTTACTCAAAACCACCTTTAGCATTTATCAATAATAAGAAAAACATTTTAATGTTCAAAATAATAAAAATGCAGACGTTAAGCGATCAACTAATTATTGTTAGCTATAAAATGCATTTTTATATCCTGTAAGGGTATAAAATACACATTGAATGATGTGCGGCTCTAATTACGTGATGGAAAAAAAAAGAGAAGTTTTCATTTCCCAGTTTCTCTCCTACACATTCATTAATGTTTCTTTCCCTATCAATACTACTAATACTACCGGAAAACCTACAATTGACTACGTAGTTTATGCAGTTTACCAAAACTACCAAACTGCAGTTTGATAGAGAGCAACTCTACATCAGACCTGCATCAGATACAAATTTGCTATGAAGCACTTAATCTTTCATGAAACAGTGCAAAAATACCCCGAATTTCATCGCTAAAGTAAATGCTTTTATTTATTTTCAGTGAAAAATCATCGCAGAGATTTGCACATGAGCTCACAGTGAACACACAATAAATACTGTCTCATAGAATAAATTTAGAGCACAAGACGTAATGAAATTCTCATGCTGACGCACTGCACATGATTCGATGCAGAATTTGATGCTGTATGTATCTGGTAACTTTGAATTGTTCGAATTTTGGAAGAGTTTGAGAAAAACCAGGAAAACTCCGAAATTTCGGGAGTTTTCATGAGAGCTGAAGACCCAATCAGAAATCTGGGGAACTCAGATTATTCATAGCAGAGGCCTAACTGGCCTCCAATAGTTTTAGGATATCAGAACTAATTTTCTTCTTTTAGGAGCCCTTGCCCGCCATTTCGTGAGTGTAGTCTTTTGTATTGTCGGCAAACGTCGCTCAGGAACCGATAATTGCCAGCTTTAGCGATATAGAATTGTTCGACCATGCTCAATGTAATTTCATATTCACTACTGTTAATAACAAGAATCAATTTTGAACATAAAGGTTCCTATTATGTACTTTAATTTCATATTCATTACTATCCATTTGAACAAAAACGTTCCTCTTCTGCGCTTTCATGTTGTCGTACATTTTTCTTGTGTCATCTCTACCAAAGCACTGAGCGGAGTGGCGGACTAGCTGACGCACCAGATTTGCAGTCATCGAGCTCTCAGAGGCGACTGGGTCAGTGGACGTGGACAGTGGATATGTTGGCAGCACTGTCTACGTCCACTGATCCCGCCGCTTCTGCGTCAAGGCAGCGGCGGGCACGTCGGAGGAGAAGAGGTAAGACATTTAGAACAGTGTGCTGCTGTATACACCCGTAAACACTACATCGTCAGACATAACGTACACATACTGATAAATGCACACTCAGACATGTACAGGATTGTTTGTGCTACATATAAACTCTGTATACAAGGCATAGTGTAAGATGTTTTCACAAACGCTACTGAGCGCACACAAGTTACTTATAAAGCAGCAATATACTCCCTCATTAATGGCACTGGGCACCCATTCCAAGGACAGTTTTCAATAACAGAGCTAGCCATCCACATTTAGCTTCTCCAGGTTCACCGGTTCACTCTAGGAGAATGATGGGGTCATTCCTTTAACAGGCCACGGCCAATTCTTTCTGCTTCAACAAAGTCTGAGCAGAGCTCTATAAGGACTTTAGCTGTCGACGAGGGATAAAAGATTAAACTTACTTCCTTACTTTCGTCATGGCAGACGATCTCTACGACTATGAAGTGAAAGCTGTGCGCGTGTTATTAGCACTCAACAAGATGGAAACTCTTTTCCATGTACTTCTCCTTTCTTCGTGACGTCCACTAAGCTGCTTCCCCCCTCACTAAACTGCAGTTCCTAGAAGGATGTGGATTGCTGACATGTATGGTCAAATGCCCACTGCCATCTCTAGACATTATATGCACAAAAACAACTCTACGAGGAGATACCACCGCAAAAAAAAATTACTTACTGACTTCTGCTTGACGATGAATGTTATAATTTATTAGCTAAATAGCTCACAGTATCTTAAGTGTTACATAAAAGTACAGACGGCTGCTGTGGACGAGCGGTTCTAGGCGCTTCAGTCTGGAACCGCGCTGGCGCAACGGTTGCAGGTTCCAATCCTGCCTCGGGCATGGATGTGTGTGGTGTCCTTACGTTAGTAAGGTTTAAGTAATTCTAAGTCTAGGGGACTGACGACCTCAGATGTTAAGTCCAATAGTGCTCAGAGCCAATTGAACCATTTGAACATATGAGTACATGCATACATTGAGGTGACGAAAGTCATGGAATACCTCATAATATTGTGTAGACCTCCTTTTGCCCAGGATAGTTGGAAGGCCCCTGTCGAAATATTGAGCCACGTTGCCCTATAACTGTCCATAATTGCGAAAGTGTTGCCGGGCCGGTGTTGGATTATGTGCATTAAGTGCCCTCTCGATTACATCATATTTGTGTAAGATGGTATTCATGTCGGGCGATCTGGGTTGTCAAACCATTATTGTTGGAATGTCCAGAATGTTCTTCAACCCAATCACGAATTACTGTGGCTCAGTGACATGGCGTATCTTTGTTTGGGAACGAGAAGTCCACGACTGTCTGCAGACGGTTCCCAAGTAGCAGAACCATTTCCAATAAGCGATAGTTTCAGTTTGACCAGGGGGCACGATCCATTCCATGTAAACACAGATCCCACAATTATAGAGCTTGCTCAGTGCCTCGTTGATAACTTAGGTCCATGGCTCCGTTGGGTCTGCGCCACACTCGAACCTAACCATCACCTCTTGCCAACAGAAACTGGAACTCATCTGTCTAGGCCACGGTTTTCCAATGTCCACTGGTCCAACAGAAATCGTCATGTGCCCAGGCGGGGAGGCTGCAGGCGATGTCGTGCTGTTAATAAAGGCACATGCGTCGATCATCTTGCTGCCAAAACCCATTAACGCCAAATTTTGAACACTGTCCTCACAGATTCGTTCGTCGTACGACACACATTGATTTCTGGGTTATTTCACGCAGTGTTGCTTGTCTGTTAGCACTGACGACTCTATGCCATCGCCTCTACTGTTGATCATTAAGTGAAGGTCGTAGACAACTGCATTGTCCACAGTGAGAAGTAATGCCGAATTCTCTGACGATATCACCTGCAACTACCATTCCGTGTTAAGTGTTTGTTAATTCCCGTCGTGCGGCCGTAATCACTTCGGAAACCCTTTCACGTGTACCACCTGAGCGTTAAAGACAGATCTGCCAATGGACTGTCCTTTTATACCTCGTGTACTGTATAGGTGCTTATCGCTATCCCAGGGCATTTGTCACCTTAGTGTATAGCTTCATTCCGTGTTATATATACATCAAAAAAAGTTTTGCATCGCCTCGGTTCCGATAGTTCTGGAACCTTGTAACAAGAACGACGCTGTACTGTTGTACATATAAGTAATTTTTTTCCATCTGATTTTTCGATAAACTAGTGTAATTGATTTTCTGATTTTATTTCTTTTTTGTTTCATGTCATTATGCTAAGGAAACTGTAAATAAGTTTCAATGTGAATATCTACGTTTATGTCAAATGTCAAGTAATATTGTAATAGAATTGAAATGTAACAAATGTTGACACTGTTGTAAGATGTTTAAAATTGTAACTGTGCGTCTGGTCCATACGTAGGCAATGTGTTAGGATATGTAGAATGCAAAATCTCGGGTGAATACCCTGTCTGTAAGGGAGCGGTAAAAGGTGGATGGCAGGCGAGCGCGGGAACATGCACACGGGCACTGCACGGCACAACGGGCTCAGCAGCAGCAGTTGGAGTCTGGCACTGGTCTGAGCAACACCTTCTGGAGCGAGGAGGCTCTTCTGGAAGATGTAGTTTCACTGAGTCTCGGGTATGCTGTTCCGTCGCCCATACAGCATGGCAAAATTCCATAGGCACTAAATGGAAAAGTATTGCGACGCTAAGAAGAATTAAAGTGCCGATACGTCAAGAGCCATAGCTGTGGTTGTATGTGTGCTCTGTGCCTCGCCACCTCGCCGCTTGCCGACTGCCGCATCGATACAAGCAGGTTGAAATTTTTATTACTGTATTTGTATGGACCAGAAAGTGAACTGTTCAATAATAACCTAAATTTTATCAGAACTTTCCCTTCATTTAAATAACCTCACAACTAACCTAGACAGGGTCCTTTTCAAACATTGTGCAATCCGAGTGTCCCGAAATGAAAAAATAAATATTGTGTTAATAATAATTACTTGCAGACCTAACTATGTTAGAATGCTGTTTAAAGAACTGTTTTGTTAATGAACCAGTAACTGAATAATGTAGGTCCAACGAAGTTGAAAGATAACTTCAATATTGATATGGTAATGAAGTTTAATTATTTCGAGACAGATATATAAAGGTATTTAAATGAGAAGTAAACAAAATAAAAAGAGTAGTAATTCATATACTGGAAATCTTGAACGCATGATAATTTCAGTAATCAATTTTTTTAATATAGTGATCATAACAGTTTCAGGGTCTCCCCCCCCCCCCTTTATTCATTTGAATTCTGAAGTGTTCCACATTAGTGTGACCAGCAAAAGTTAAAGTCAATATATAAGTCAAAATTTATCAGTGTTTTATCTTTATCAAAATTGACTTTTTGTGTGTGGCTCGAAAGTGCTATTTCTAGGGTATCTATGCCCGATTTTAATCAGATCAATAGACAGTACGAAGTTTTATAGTATACATTATAGTGTAGTGTTATGTATTCATGGTTTTTCCATATCAGTACAGAACGTGGAACTATCAGTTCAATAGATTTTCTGGTTCTAAAATTGCACAATATCACGCAGTGTTACTACGTGTTGTTTTGCATGAATATACACCAACTTGTACAGGGAAGAAAGTCAGTTAATGCCTAATTAGGCTGGCGACCGTATTATTATCAAATTGGTAGCATCTTCAGTGTTACTTTTGGTCCATCTTGACGTGTAATTGCATTTTGAACTTACTTGACGGAACATTGTATTTACAGAGTGGGTGTAAGTATGATTTACCATCATTCAGGTACACGCGGTCGATATCTATACAAAAATCCTTTCTCATAAGGTAAAGCCCGTTCACTTATCATAGTACAGGCTTTAAGGAGTATTCTGTGCCCCACGCGCACGTTACAACCTGAACAGAAAATTGGAATAGAGATCAAAATAAACATCATTTCCGCCATTTTTATTGCTCATGAAAACCACACAGTGCACGTTGCACCATCATACAGCGAGACCTTCAAGGGTGATGATGCAGGCTCCTATACACACCGGTACCTCTAATACCCAGTACCATGTCCTCTTGCATTGATGCATGAATGTATTCATCGTGGCATACTGTACACAAGTTCATCAAGGCACTGTTGAGCCAGATTGTCCCACTCCTCAAAGGCGATTCGGCGTGTAACCGTCAGAGTGGTTGGTGGGTCAGGTCACCCATAAACAGCCCTTTTCAATTTATCCCAGGCATATTCGATTAGGTTCATCTCTGGGGAACATGCAGGCCACTCTAGTCGAGCGATATCGTTATCCTGATGGAAGTCATTCACGAGATGTGCACGACGGGGGCGCGAATTGTCGTCCATGGAGACGAATGCCTTGACAATATGCTGCCGATATGGTTGCACTGTCGGTCGGAGGATAGCATTCACGTATCGTACAGCCGTTTCGGCGCCTTCCATGACCATAAGCGGCGTACGTCGGCTCCACATAATCCCACCCCAAAACAGCAGGGAACCTCCACCTTGCTGCACTCGCTGGACACTGTGTCTAAGGAGTTCATCCTGACCGGGTTGCTTCCAAACACGTCTCTGATGATTGTCTGGTTGAAGAGATGTGCGACACTCATCGGTGAAGAGAACGTTTTGCCAATCCTGAGCGGTCCATTCGGATTCTGTTGGGACCATCTGTACCGCGCTGCATGGTGTCGTGGTTGCAAATATGGACCTCGCCATGGACGTCGGGAGTGAAGTTGGGCATCATGCAGCCTATTGCGCACACTTTGAGTCGTAACACGACGTCCTGTGGCTCCCCGAAAAGGATGGTGTTGCTGTGAGGGTTCCTCCGAGCCATAATCCATAGATAACGGTCTTCCACTTCAATAGTAGCCCTTGGACGGTCTGAGCGAGACATGTCATTGACAGTTTCTTTCTCTCTGTGTCTCCTCCATATCTGAATAATATAGTTTTGGTTCACTCGGAGACACCTGGACACTTCCCTTGTTGAGAGCCCTTCCTGGCACAAAGTAACAATGCGGAACTACGGTATTGGCCGTCTAGGCACGCTGAACTACTGACAACATGGGTCTTGTACCTCCTTCCTGGAGGAATGACTGTAATTGATAGGCCGTCGGATTCCTTCCGTCTAATAGGCGCCGCTCATGCATGGTTGTTTACGTCTTTCGGCGGATATAGTGACGTCTGTCAACAGTCAAAGGCACTGTGTCTGTGATACAATATCCACAGTCAACGTCTATCTTCAGGAGTTCTGAGAACCATGGTGATGCAAAACTTTTTTATTCTGATGTCCGTCTGTTGAAAACCCCTCCCGAAAACAAATCCTATTTACGCCTATGTTCACCAGCTTTGGTGATGAGAAGGAGCAGTAACAGAGCACGATGTAAGCTGGAAAGATCGAAGTTACCATTGTTCAAATCCCTGATGAAATCACCTGTTGTCAATAACTAAGCTTCCAGTTACTTAACGTGGTCACTATTCGCAACTATTGGGCCTTGTGTTAGTCACTGATGTTATGTTGGCGCGAGTATTTGTGTTTGCTGGTTTTACAAACTATTTACAGTTAAAGTGAAATGATTTATTTTTGCTCCTACTGGACTCCATGAATAATGCTCTAGTATTTATTCTAAATCCTTCGCCATACGCACTACAAGAGTGTCGTTTCTTGGCAAATAGTTATAACCAATGCACAGTGACATTTTTAAACCTGTCCGCAAACTTAATACAATGTGGTAACAATTAGAACCGTAGTAGACTCCGTAGTCTGTCGGCCGCCATTTTTCACAGAGCCGTGACGCGTATGCTTTTCTAAACTGCCTGAATTATTAGTGTCCTACAGATTAGCAGAATTTTGTTTTTTTGACTAAGTTATGACTCATCTCTATCCTTCATACTGCTGGACAGAGGTGAATACTCCTACACTGAGCACATTCTCATTTTTCACCGTTACTTTGGTTTTACATCGGTGAGATAGTTTCTCGTACACAGTACACAGTGTCAAAAAACCTGTAATTTCTTTCATTCTGGTACCTGGATCGTGCTAATATCTACGGATGAAGTATTTTCGTATTATACAAGCTTTTCGTTTACAAAGCACACTGAAGCGCCAAAGAAACTGGTGTAGTCATGCGTATTCAAATACAGAGATTTGTAAACAGGCAGAAGACAAGACAATAAGTGTCTGGCGCACTTGTGATGCTCCCATATTAGCATTTCACGAGGCTACCGTTTATATCAAGAATCTGGCAAAACATCAAATCACCGATATTGCTGTGGCGGGGAAAAGATCCTACAAGAACGGAACCAACAACGACTGAAGAGAATCGTTCAACGTGGCAGAAGTGCAACCCTACCGCAAATTAATGCAGATTTCAAAGCTGGGCCGTCAACAAGTGTCAGCGTGCGAACCTTTAAACGAAACATCATCGTTATAGGCTTTCAGAACCGAAGAGCCACTCTTGAAACCTTGCTGTTTGCACGTCTCAAAGCTTTACGAATAACGTGGGCCCGTCGACACCGACAATGGTGCAAATGGCTCTGAGCACTATGGGACTTAACATTTGAGGTCATCAGTCCCCTAGAAGTTAGAACTACTTAAGCCTAACTAACCTAAGGACATCACGCACATCCAGTCCTGAGGCAGGATTCGAACTTGCGACCGTAGCGGTCGCGCGGTTCCAGACTGAAGCGCCTAGAACCTTTCGGCCACATTGACCGGCACACCGAGAATGGACTGTTGATGACTGGAAACATGTTGCGTGGTCCGGAACCGCGGGGCTGCTACGGTCGCATGTTCGAATCCTGCCTCGGGCATGGGTGTGTGTGATATCCTTAGGTTAGTTAGGTTTAAGTAGTTCTAAGTTCTAGGGGACTTATGACCTAAGATGTTGAGTCCCATAGTGCTCAGAGCCATTTGAACCATTTTTGTTGCGTGGTCGGACGAGTCTCATTCCAAATTGTATCGAGCGGATAGTTGTGAATGGGTATGAAGACATCCTCATGAATCCATGGACCCTACATATCAGCAGCGGACTGTTCAAGCTGGTGGAGGCTCTGTAATGGTGTGAGGCGAGTGCAGCTGGAGTGATACAGAATTCCCTAATGTGTCTAGAAACGACTCTGACAAGTGACACGTACGTAAGCATCCTGTCTGCATCCATTCATGTCCATTGTGCATTCCGACGGACTTGGGGAATTCCAGCAGGATAACATCGTACACGTCCATAATTGCTACAGAGTGTCTCCAGAAACTCTCTTTGCCTGCAGGTGTGGCCGAGAGGTTCTAGGGGCTACAGGCTCCCGAACGTGATCAGCGACGCGCATTGCACCTATTGTCGGAGAATTTACACAGCAGCAGCCAGGCGGAGGATCTGCAGGGCTGGGCAGCGACGACGAGGGAGAAATTGTAAAGAAAGTTCAATAAATAAGTGTAAAACTCCACGCTGATCAGTATTTGGCGCAGCCACTGTGTCTGCTCCTAACAAGTGGTGCAGAAGACATTACAAATGGTGTCAGGCGCACCCACGCCACGACTTTGACTAGCATCGTGTAGAGCCACCGAGGAACACCGAATAGGGTGTCCAGCAACTGTTAGGAGCTGAAGATGTAAATTTATGTTGACAATGTTTGTGGTGCAGGGTGTTACTGTTTTGGAATTTATGGCAGGCATCACATCATTCCCTTCTTCTCAGATTTTGGAATTTTAATAATGATTTTAGGGCAGATTGGTTAAATTAAGCTTCTTGTATACAGGTTGATTTTTAAAGTAGGGACAGCGGATAGCTTGGCTCTTGAGAGATTACCTATTGGCTCAAAGTTTTATCAAAATTTGGTTCTATTTTTTCATATATTTACAAAATTGGGTGTTGTCTTCGAGAACACCCCAATTTTTGGAAGTCGCAGAAGGAAGGGGATGTGTAATATTTCTGGCTTATTCAGCCATCATATTATGCTCCAGGAAGCTATTCCCAGGGCAGTGGATATGCAAGAAGCATAGAGATGACGCAATGTGGTTTGAGGTACCGGTGACAGATGTTAGATTCGGTACCATTCCCGTGAGAAAGACCGCCTGCATGATGCTGCTGCTCTGTGATTGGCTGCTGTGTTCGGCGGTAGGGCGCCAAAACGTTAAATTTTATTTGCTATTATTAATTAAATCTGTCATCCAAATTACTTATTTTTTAAATAAACATCTCTCAACAGCCAGCTATCAATCAGTCATTTCAAAATTATTAAAATCAAAGTATTACTAAAACAAAAGACTGACGATATTACTGCCGATGCACTTCGGTGGCGTTCGGGTCCCGCCTTGCTGGCTTGGCGCGCGAGGTGTCTCGGGCAGTCCGGCTCTCCAGTTCTGACCGTTCCAGTAGAAAGACATGTTGTCTGTTATAGCACTATTTCTTTCATGCAATTTCATTTACTACAGTTGCGACCGTCGCTTGGTACAGACATGTTGTCTGTAATAGTGGTATTCGATTCATGTAATTTTATTCTCGAGTTCTGGCGGTTCCAGTACACAGACATGTTGTCTGTGGCAGGATGTATTTGATGTTATTTTAGCAAGATGTAATGACTGTGGAAAGATATGTTCAATACGTTCTGATCAAGAATAGTTTCTAGTGTCTATATCAATAAAAACGCGAGTGACATATCAAAAGAGTTATAGTTTATTCGTAGCAGCAGTTCCTTACGAAGTTAATTTCGGCCTCAAGAAAAATAATCCACGACCTGCGTGCTGTTTTCTGCGCTGGGGACATTATCATCATGAAGACAGCAGCTTAGTGAAGTGTACAAGAACTTATGTATTCCACACAGGGCAGTGGAAACAACTAGGCACCTCACGTGTACTGTATGCACAGTACAAATGTGCTCAGTGACACGTCATCTGCAGTAATGTAGAGAAGGTAAAGAAGGATGAACGTATTAACACTATCTCACATTTATTCCTTTTTCTTGCCGTAAGTCTCCTTTGTAGATATTTTGTACCTTCTCTTTCAATGGAAGTTATTGCAGTGCTTCATGTATATGGTAACTACTGTGATAAGCCCTTTAGCACAAAAATGACGGGGATCTGCTAATTATTGACCTACAACCCCTACATATTAAGTTGTGCGTAATGAAACAGTTTGTAAAAGTCTTACCGAAAGATGAAAAACGATTGAAGTCTCTCTGAAAATGTTTCTTAATGTAGCTGAAGCGGAACTGAAAGAAGGTCGATATTGTGGACCTGCCATCGGAAAATTGATATTCGATTACAACACTGAGGAAAACTGAGTGTGAAATAAGGGGAGGCTTGGTATCATTCCAAATGTTATTATTAAGTTCATTGGAAACAAAAAGGAAACTATATTTTATTTTAGTTCTATTCCAAATGCTGGAGACGTTCAAGGGGTTACGCTGTTTGACAAACGTCAAAATTCACTGTTTCAGCCTCTATCTGTAAGTGCATTAATTGCATGCTAAAGCCATCAATATTTGTTACCGTGAATTCGTTTTCGGAGTGTTTACTATGAAGGCTGACAACTACCTTCGAAGTAAACCCTCCACTAAAGACGTATTTGATTGTCTATGCATGGAGTGCGTATTAGCCTGAAGATGGCGTTACTGAGATGTCGACACTGGTTGCCTGGTAAAAATCACTGTTTTATCGTTCACCTTTATATTTCCCCGAAACTTGGTGCGACGTGAGTGAGGAAGAAGGCGGGCGCTTTCGTTATCCAAGTGATGGAAAGACAGCGTCAGCTGCACAATACTATGCTGGAATACCAATATTATGGGAACATGCTTCACCAAGACGTAAAACAGGCAATTCATTGGAGAGAAAGCTACATTAAATGCATTGATGACAAGGAAAATACAAGCCAATAAAAACACACTTTCAGTGTTACATAAACGTGCATTCAGTATTATGTTTCCGTACCTCAGTCGGTAAAAACTGAACAATCACAGTCTAACATTCTGGGTGGTGTTTGTTTGTTCTATACCGTGTCTCCCTACCACTTTCGCGCAACGACGCTCTGAGCGTGTTTTTTTAGGAAATTGACTATTTTGAATCTGGGACCTGTTGCTGGTAATGAGACGCCAGACCACACATGACATGTAGAATTCAGAAGAGTTCAGTGAGACTAGCGATGATATAACCAAATACTAAATGATCTCAGCTTCAGCTCCACTGCACTCCCTGTAAAAGTATCTTAATGCTAACTAAATTTAGTGAAAAGGGTTCAAGGCTTTCCTATTTTTAGTTAGCTGGTAAAATAACGTCGAAAAAGCAGTTAAGTTTACCATTGGAAATTTTATTCTACTCACAAAACATCGTTTATAAATTGCACTATTGATAAAAGGAAATGTTTTAATACGGGATAGTAAAGACCAACTGCGTTCAACAAAAATGTGAACGAATATTCGCTAAATGGGTTTCCAAGTTCTACAATCGATCGAAGGATGACATATGCCATATCACATCTATAATCTAGGTTTAAATTAAGTTTCACAAAAGAGGAAACTATCAAAATGGTCTACAGTGACCCTCAATTATCCTTAATTACTTATCTAACTTGTCTTAAATTACCGTGACTGACGTGGCTTCTCAATAACTATATAACAGAAAAATCATCGAGTTTCAGATTTTTGCTTCAAGTGGCAAATGTGAACACCATGAGCTTTAATTGACGATCAACACTAGTATTACGCAAAAAGGGGGTGTAACAGATGAGACTTCTGCAGTTCTGAGTGACGCTTTATGCGCTTTTATGAGGCATCGCGTGCGTTCATTACCTTGTCGTTGGTTAGGCAGCTTCAGGGGGGCAGCGGCCGGCGCAGCAGCCATCCAGCTCGCCCTCGGAACTAACTAACCTCTCGTAACTTCTCCTTACTACCATTTACCGAAGTCGGTTTAAAAAAAACTATCTGGCTGTGTTTTCATCTGACCAATCAGGGTCTCAAAGTTAACCTTAAGCTCCGCCTACAAAAATTCTGTCTATCCAATGAGAAACGTTATACTTTTCGTGGTGGGGCAATGTTTTTAAAGTTTGCAACGTAACACAGACGCGAAAAAGTCTCACGCTAAAACCTGCAGCTGGTGTGGTCCTTTTACCGTTATCGTAAGATCTATACTGTTCTTCTGGAGGGCTCTAGCTTTTAACATGGGCTAGGGGGTTGGTCCTTGACGTAACAGAGGCGCGAAAAAGTCTCACGCTAAAACTTGCAGCTGGTGTTGTCTTAGTGGTTATCTGGCAACGTGGGTGTCCAGTCCATCCCTTATCGTAGGGCCTTCTAGCTTAACACGGTTCTGCTCTCGGCTTCTGTTCTCGTTTCTCCCCTCGGAACTGTGTCTGTCTCACGGTGGGAAGGTATGACATGCATTTAGGCATTCTTGTGTTAGTCTGTGGTATTCCATTTGCTCACTCGTTACTCGTATTACTTTAGTTAATTTAATGTCACGATTTATTCGGAGCTATGTGACATGCCACTGGATTTGCTTATCATGCCAGGGTTTTCATAGAAGGTGTTGGATTTGCCTGGCACCTTATAACAGGATCACTTAGTTGTCCGTCTGTCTGTTTGTCTGTCTCTCCGACTGTTGAAAACATTTTTTCTGAGGGATGGATAGACACATCAAGCTGAAAGTTATTTCAGTCACTAAGTTCTCTTGCCCACTGGCACTGTACAAAATTCAGACTTCTAAGCGTGTACAATGAAAAGGTACAGCCATTTATATTACATATTTTAATAGTAGCAAACTCACTCATCAAAACTTGTACGGTATTTACCGTTGGTTAGAATAATGAAATTTGGCAAGAAGCAAAGTTTCACAGTACAACCAAAAGAAAAAATACGAAAATAGTGAAATTTTAATTATATAACCCGAAAAATATTTTGTTTTCGTGATTTGTTATCCGATGGTTTGTCTGTCCGTCTGTCCATCGGTTACATCTCCTTTCTCTCAGGGACGGGTAGTTGTCAAGCTGACATTTATTTCTCATACTATGGTTAGTGATCCATTGGCGAAGTAAGAAATTTAATCTTTTAAGTCAATACAACCAAAAGATACTGCCATTAATGTCACATAGTATGATCCTAGCAAATTCACTCATCAAAACCTATAGAATTATGAGGAGGAGGAAACTAGTGTTGAAAGCGCATGGTCGATTTCCTTTCTCATCCTTCGCTCAGAGCTTGTGCTTCGTCTTAAATGAGAGACGAAACGCAAGCTCGGACTCTGTCAAGAATGGGAAAGGAAATCGGCTGTGTGCTTTCAGCGGAACCATCAAGTCATTTGCCAGAAGCAATTAAGAGAATTCACGGAAAATCTAGATCTGAATGGTCAGATGTGAGTTTGAACCGTCATCATACCGCAAACTTATTCAGTGTGCTAACCACTGGGCCATCTCGCCCTGTAGAATTATGAAATTTCGCAAGAAGCAAGGATTTACAATACAACTAAAGGAAAAAAATACAAAAGCTGAGAATTGGTAATCATATTAAATGAAAAAAAGTGGTTAGCATTTGTTATCTGTCCGTCCGTCCCCCTGTTAAGCACCCTTCTCTCAGGAACAGGCAAACATATACCAGTCAAAATTTATGTCACATAGTAAGGCCTTTAGCTCCTTGACGGTGTGCTTCTGAGTTAACGCAACGAACAGCTATGAGCATTTATGTCACATATTTTGACCCTCGCTAACTCTCTGAACAAAACCTAAAGCGTACTTCCCTATGACCCAGAATCCTGAAATTTGGCAAGAAGAAAGGTTTTACAGTACAAGCAAAAGGAAAAATCATAAATTGTTAATCTGTAACCAAACGATACGAAAAAAATCATTATTTGTTGTCCATCTTTCTGTCTGTCAAGACCCCTCTTTCTCAAAAAACGGAGCCAACGGAGCCGCGCGGGGTAGCCGAGCGGCGAGCGGTCTCGGCGGGCGCCTTGTCACGGTCCACGCGACTCCCCCCCCCCCCCACCACCACCCCAACCCCCCCCCCCACCCCATCGGAGCGTTAGTTAAAGTTAGATTAAGTAGTGCGTAATCTTAGGGACCTATGACCTCAGCAGTTTGGTCCCATAAGACCCTACCCCAAATTTCCAAATCCAGAAACGGATAGACATAACAAGTTGGAATTTATCTCATATACTGAGGTCTGCAGCCCTTTAGTTGCTAAAAAATATTGAGATGCTAAGTCAATAATATCGAACGATACGGCCACATACGTCACATATTTTGTTACTCGCACACTCGCTCATTGCAACCTGTAGGGTACATTCCGTTGTCCTAGTATCATGAAATTAGGGAAGAAACTGCACAAGTAAAAGAAAGAATCAATAAATTGTTAATTTTTAATCATATCAAAGGAAAACAATACTTCTTTTGACGCTTGTTTTCCGAATTCAGACTTTGAATTAAAACATTGTCCGAAGTCGTGGAATCCCTGAGATCGATATCTTGTGAGCATCAATTTTGATAACATGAAAAATCTTAGAGATTCCTGATTACCGGAATGAGTGGACTTTCTATGTACATATTCAGTTGCTAGAAACCACTGAGTGTGCGAGTCCTACTCGCACCTGGCCAATTTTTATACTTCAACTCACGACTCACAGCAGCACTAACAATAAGCATCTACTGCTAAACGGTTTGTCTGCGTCAGCGATAATAAGTAATATACACATACGTCTGTCGTCAGTCAACGAATCAGTGAAAACAGCATCAAAATCCCTACACTACTTTTTGAGATTAGCCTTTACGTGCAGACAGAAAATGTGGAGACGTACTAACTTGTAATATGTGCAGATAAAACCATTTGTAATACTGAAAAATTGAATTACTTTTCCTCTCAATTACACATGCTGTTTCATTTTATATGGAAGTAACACTGTAATAAAACTGTACGTGATAAAAAAAACTGAATCAGATATTGCAGAAATACCCTAAAAACTTGAGATGAAGCTGTCACGCATGGAAAACTATTTCTGATTACTACAAAAATGACCACCTGAAACCAAACCTACAAAAACTCAGTTTTACGAAATAGACAGGCAGAAAGAAAACTGAAACTGATTAGCGAAGGCAGCTGGAGCCGAAATACCTTGGAGTTGCCTTAGACAGATCACTCATTTACCAGTGGCACTGCTTTTAATATCAGATATAATATTTCTTGCTTAGGCCTTTGTCCCGTTGCAGCGCAGGGTCGGCCTTGCTATTACGAGGGTTGGCGGATGCCCTTCCTGCCGCCACATCGAATCCCCCCGGATGTAAGTAGTGCACCACAGGTGTAAGCCACAAAATAGTGTGAACGTTTGCAAATGTCTGTGAGTCGTTTGACAGAGGTGAAAAGTGGGAATCAGCCCGGTATTCACCTATCGGAATGTGGAAAACCGCCTAAAGCCACATCCAGGCTGGCTGGCATACCAGCGATCCAGGGCCGGCGTGCCTACCAGCATTAGCGCTCTCGGCTACCCTTTTGGGTCATTAACATCAGATACAAGATGTCGAAATCATCTGGAGCCTTGATGGTAGTAATTTGGGTGACCAACACCAGGTGATCTGTAATTCTGCTATTGTGAAACGTTCCCTTAGAAAAATTGTACAGGACTGTGCTTAAACTGACACACAATATTTTTAGCGCAACGCAATCTGACTCTCAAAAATCCCTACAAAAAATGGCCCTGACTAACATTAACCTATACGCTTCACAAATCACTTACCTCACAAAAATCTTCGTTACTCGACCTACTGCAAAACAGCGAGCGCCACTACTGCCAGCTAAATAAAAGATTCAAACTGCTGAAGGCACGAACTGCTGATAGGCATAGTTAGCAAAAGAAAGATTTTGATAGAGAACAAACAATGTATTTATCTCAATAGTGTTCAAAAGTGATAATATGTATAGTAGTTCATGACATTCAGTCTTACAAATTTCACAACTCCGCCATCTCTCTCCCGACAACCACCACTGCTGGCGGCTCACCTCCAACTGTGCAACGCTACGCGCTGTTAACATCCAGTTGCCCAACACTACAATAGCGAGTATTACAACAATGCCAACCAGCCACTGAGTACATACAGAGCGCTATGTGGCGTTACCAATATAAAAGACCTAAACAGCCTACTTACAATGGCTCTCAGTTTCTCAGCTGGTGAATGTACCTGCCCAGTGTGGTTTAAATCCCATACGAAAGGAGTAGACGAAGCCCGTAATGAAAGCGCAAGACTAATTACAGTATGGCTGACACTAACTCCTGCTGATAAACTGTACAGAATAGAAGACACTTCTCCTCTTGACATACGCCGGAAAGTAACCGCTCATTACCAAAGCAGAAAGGTCGAAGAAAATGAGATACGCTCACTGCATGGACTCCACCAAGAGCTACACTGAAGTCTAGAGAGCGTTTCTTACAGTTTACGTCTAACTAGATACGTCAGATGAGAAAGCCAGAGAAAACTGTCGGCAACCAAAATCAGTCACCTCCAAGCAGGTGGAAAGACAGCATAATTTATTACCAGCGGCCACAACTTGGACTTGGCCACCTGAGTGTCACTGAAGAGGCTACCAGCGGGCGTTTGTAAAGCTAAAGACAACCTAACCAAAAGATAATACCTGCAACGGCTAACACAGTGCGAGTCTCGAGAAGTAGAGACATCGAAAAAACCGCAACAATATTTAGGTTGCCCTGATTTTTGCAAGCTAAAGTAGTTGTTGAAAGCATAGGAAAATGTTGTAACAGTTGCTCGTCATTGGTCAAAGAATGATTTCAATTTTATATATGCATATGCAATGACTGAAAAACATTCGCATCACAAAAAATAATTATCGTAGAGTAATGAAATTTCGGAAGATAAGACATCGCAAATGTGAAATGGTGGTACATTAAAACCCATGTAAACCTCAGAATGTTAAATGCAATCATGCCAACGACTGTCAGTTTGTGAGATAGAGTTCCGTGCTTGTTGCACGTGGTCGGTCAGTACAGGTACGGTTATTTTTGGTTGTGGAGACCCTGGAATTATCGACCGATGATTTCCCATATGTGACCAAGTCGAAACGTATCTGATGATCGAGCAGGCCAGGACAACATGTCTACACTCTATAGAGCATGTTGGGTTACAACAGCGGGATGTCAGCGAGCGTTGTCGTACTGGAAAACACTCCCTGGAATGCTGCTCTTGATTGACAGCACAACAGATCGAATCACCAGACATATAGTTTTGCTGTGAGGGTGCTTGGAATAACCACGAGATCACACCGCAGACCATAACTCCACGTGTAGGTCAAGTGGCCGGCCGCTGTGGCCAAGCTGTTCTAGGCGCTTCAGTCCGGAACTGCGCTGCTGCTACGGTTGCAGGTCGAATCCTGCCACGGGCATGGATGTGTGTGCTGTCCTTAGGTTAGTTCGGTTTAAGTAGTTCTAAGTTCTAGGGGACTGATGACCTCAGATGTCAAGTTCCATAGTGCTCAGAACCATTTGAACCTTTTTTTTTTTCAAAAAATGGCTCTGAGCACTATGGAATGTAACATCTGCAAGTTCAAAGGTCCTTAAGACTATATCTGCTGTTTAGTTACGTATTCTGCAAGCCCAAAGTTCCTCGGGACTGTACCTGCTGTTTAGCTGCTCGTTTAAACCTTGCACCATTATTGGCAGTTCTGGAACACGCTAAGTTCTAAATCCTTTTATTTATGAGTAAGAACTGTTGAGTTTTATCCACAATCATCAGCTAACTCCACTGACTGCAAAACTTACCTGTGTGTTGCCCGTTGTCTGTCATAGCCGCCTGCTGTATTTGCCAGCTTATCTTGTATCTTGGGAGATTGTACATTTATTTAAGGGTCATTGTCAATGTCTCTGCTGGTGTGTACCAGATTTTGTGGTCACATTTTAAATTGTATGCCTTCCTAGCTTTGCTTGTATATTTGGGGGATTGTGTACGTCCTTGCTTAAGGGGTTTTATTAAGGCTTATAAATTGTTAAGGACTTCCCAACACCCACAGTCAATGGCATGACTTGTTATCCTTTCTGTATTTTGAGTGGACGGTGTCTATTTCTTTAAGTTGTTATCCACGCCTCAAATTGTTAGTACATTTAATGGCAGTCATTTGTAATAACTACTGATGAAATTCAATTTGTTGAACCTACCTGCAGCCACAGCTAGTTGGTGTGACATCTTACTTGTATTTGGAGACTGCATATTCCTTGTTTCAAGTCCTGTTCAAATGGCTCTGAGCACTATGGAACTTAACTTCTGAGGTCATCAGTCCCCTAGAAGTTAGAACTACTTAAACCTAAATGACCTAAGGACAGCACACAAGACCATGCCCGAGGCAGGATTCGAACCTGCGACCATATCAGTCACGCGGTTCCGGTCTGAGCACCAAGAACTGCTCGGCCACCATGGCCGGCTAGCCATTTTTTGGTATGTCCAGTGTGTCTAACATGCACACACACTGCCTCCTCCTCCTAACCAACCCACGGCCATCATTGGCACCGAGGTGGAATCAGCTGTCATCAGAAAACACAACAGACCTCCACCCTGCTCTCCAATGAGCTCGCGATTGGCAATACTGACGTTGCAAATGGTGGTGGTTTGGTGTCAGTGGAATGCACACACACGCTGTCTGGCTTGGAGCTGTCCTTGAGTTCATTGTGTCACTGTGGTGCCAACAGCTGCTCAAGTTCCTGCTGCAGATGTGGTACGATGCGCCAGAGCCATAAGCCGAAGAATATGGACTTCCCTTCGACAGAGCCGAGTGGCCGTCCAGAGTCCGGCCTTCTTGCGATCTTAGCTTCCTGTGCCCACCGCTGCCAGTAATCATATACAATTGCTATACTCCTGCCAAGTCTTTCTGCAATACAACATAAGGAAGATCTAGCTTCTAATAGACTTATCACACGATCTCGTTCAAACATAGTGAGGTGTTGATAATGACATCTTTGTCGCCTAAAGACTTTCTTGACTAACATCAACTGACCACGTCCAATCTCAAAGCTGACGATGTTCACGACCGTTTCAGCGGGTTTTCAAGGCAAATAGCGCTGATAGCCCCATTGGCACGCGAATGGCGCGAAATTTGGTTCAAGTGGTTCAAATGGCTCTGAGCAATATGGGACTTAACTTCTAAGGTCATCAGTCCCCTAGAACTTAGAACTACTTAAACCCAACCAACCTAAGGACATCACACACATCCATGCCCGAAGCAGCATTCGACCCTGCGACCGTGGCGGTCGCGCGGTCCAGACTGTAGTGCTTAGAACCGCTCGGCCACACCGCCGGCCGCGAAATTTGAATAGCCATAGTCTTTCTGAAAGTATTTGTATGGAGTGTAGCCATGTATGGAAGTGAAACGTGGACGATAAATAGTTTCGACAAGAAGAGAATAGAAGCTTTTGACATGTGGTGCTACTGAAGAATGCTGCAGATTAGATGGGTAGATCACATAAATAATGAGGAGGTATTGAATAGGATTGGGGAGAAGAGAAGTTTGTGGCACAACTTGACTAGAAGAAGGGATCGGTTCGTAGGACATGTTCTGCGGCATCAAGGGATCACCAATTTAGTATTGGAGGGCAGCGTGGAGGGTAAAAATCGTAGACCAAGAGATGAATACACTAAGCAGATTCAGAAGGACGTAGGTTGCGGTAGGTACTGGTAGATGAATAAGCTTGCACAAGATAGTGCAGCATGGAGAGCTGCATCAAACCAGTCTGAGGACTGAAGACCACAACAACAACAGTCTTTCAGATGTAGAAACACGTCTAAAAACCTCAGTTTATGTCGCACAGCTCCTTCTTGGTATTGCGATTTTTTTCCGTCAGTGTATGTCAACATTCACTCTATTTTCTGGCTTGATTTCATAAATTCATGAAATCCTAAGTGTCTGTTTGTGACTCGCGTAAACAAATACCTACGAAAAAGTGATTAAAAAGCATTATTTCGTTGGCCTGTGAAAACTGGAAGCAAAGCGAGAGACGAATTTTTCCGGCGCCGTCAGACGTGTGTTCGGACGCCCGTGCGCTGTACCTGCCTGTGTGGCCACCACCACGTGAGTGGGTGTGGGACGCGTTGTGTCCATTTGGCGGTCGGCAGCCCGGGCTGCGACAGCCGCTGTCGCTCCGTGGCGCAGTAGCCTCTCGTGAAAACTTCAGTGGACAACCTTCCTCTCCTCGCAGACCTCGTCCTCTCCCCCAACCCGTCCCCACCCAGACGGAATGCCGATTCGCGGTCGTGCCGTGCTGCCCTGCATCTTTCAACAAGCTCCCTGCTGCGCAGCTACGACACTGTGTGTAGCAAAACTGGCGTTGTTCGCTAACACCACATCGGTAAACCACAGTTTTTGTTGTCAAAAAATTACGATCTAGCGATATATTTTTTGAAACAAAGTTCATGAAAACAGTTGGCGAAAGGCACTATAAAAACTGTTAATTAAAAACAACCTTGACCGAATAAAATATTTTACGAGGGTCACTCCAAAAGAAATGCACACTATTTTTGTAAAAAGTACAGTTTTCATTCTGCATGTGTGAAAGTTTTACAGTGTGTAGATTCATCTTTCCCGTTTGCTTTCAAACTTAGCTCAACCTGTTACCGTGAGTGGCGCCGTCACAGCATGTCTTCAAGATGGCTGTTACGCTCCTCAGAAGCAACGTGCTGTCATAGAATTCCTGTGCTGTGAAAACGAGACAGTAGGAAACACCCATAAGAGGTTGAAAAATGTGTATGGAGATGCTGCCGTCGATCGCAGTACAGTTAGTTGGTGGGCTAGCAGGTTACGTGATGAAAGCGGGCACGGCAATATTGAAGATTGTCCTCGCAGTGGCAGGCCTCGTACTGCACACACTCCAGACAATGTGCACAGAGTTAACGAATTGGTGACTGCTCCATGTGACTGTCATCTCTTTGGGAAACTGAAAGGCTCTTCATAGTTTGAAGATGATGACTCACTTGTGCACGCTGCCAAACAGTGGCTCCAACCTTTTTCGTCCAGAATTTTACCGTGCGGGTATACAGGCGCTGGTTCCAAGATGGCGTAAGGCAGTTGAGAAGGATGGAAATTATGTGTAGAAATGAAAATATTGTTGCTAAAGGATGTATATACACACCGTAAAACTTTCAAACATGTAGAATAAAAGATGGATTTAAAAAAAAAATAGTGTTCATTTCTTTTGGACGGACCCTCGTACTTTCGTTTCAAAAGGTGACCATTTTCGATCTTTTTTAGATCATCTTCAGATCTGTTACTCCATGACAACTACTGAGGACAGTGACACGGAGCAGGAACTGGTCTGGGAATGCGTGAAGGCCAACTGCTCACAGCTTGAAACGTGTCACCTTTTAAATTAAAAATAAGAGGTTTTATTCAGTCACGGCTGTTTTTAATTTTATTTTTAATAGTGCTTTCCGAACACTGTTGTTGCTATGAATAATGTTTCAAAAAATAGACCCAGTTTTTTGAGAATCACAGCTGTGATTTTCTGATGTGTTGAGTGACAGTGCCAATTTTGCTGCACAAAAATGCCGCAGCATCTTTGGGAGCTTATTGAAATATGTGGGGCAACATGGCACGCCCGCAAATTGGCATTCTGTTTTTTAATTATGTCTATGATTCTTACGGCTATATTACTTGTGTAAATGGCTGTGTAGAAAAGTTAGTATTTATGTAAAACTGTTGTACTAAATTAAAGTGTTGGAATATAGCCAATAAATAACTTAGAACCTTAATGAAGAGTTTGGCACGCGAGGGGAGTTGTGCAGAAGAAACGTTTCCAGGTTACTTTGAAATTTAGCTTTGACATCTGTTACCATGTTTATATTATTGAGTCAATAATTTCAGATAGCAACACGATTCACCCCTCTTTCAGCTAAAGTGAAAGCCATTTGTCTTCAAGTAGTGTTATTATGGACGTCATTTTACATTCTAAACTACACTTGCGAGGCAAAAGATTTTGACCCCATGTTTCTTTGCGTGATAGGCCATTTTTTTATTTCGGAGGCATGTATGTCGTCCACACACGGGCACTTTTAAATCTCCCAGTACTACGTCACCAGGCGAGCTCGATGTTCCATCTCTCGCTGCCTCCGATGACGAGACGGTGGCAGGGGGTGGGGGTGGGGGGGGGGGTGGGGGAGGGGGCGGCATGCACACCCCCAGAGGACACTGAATTAACATGACCTCACTGCATGAGACTTTGATTGGCCAGCATGTCTTTTCAAGCTACCAGACTAAGTGAATCTGCACGCTTTTCTTTTCTTTTCTTTTCTTTTTTTTCTTTGCATCAAAGACTACTGTGACTAAATTATGTCGACATAACGGGACACTACTAAGCATTACTACGTGTCAGCGACTTACTAGATTGTATCAGCGTTCAAGACTTTTTGCTTCTGTCAGCAACATTCCTCTCATTGCATACACGGTGTTCGGAATTTTCCGTTACAAACCTCTCGGACTTGGGAGTGGGTACAGAATATTTTGAATAGGAACCCAAGTCCGGAAGCGTATCGGTTCCATTCTACGACGGTTTCGATTCAGATGTTTAACTCATCCACTTCTGCTTGAGGAGGTGAATTGGGCGTGACGCAGTACAGTTACCTACTAGGCCACAAATCGAAAGAAAACGCAACTAAATATCCATTTATCACCCTTCTTTGTATTAGAATTTAACTATTACGCGTTTACGTTACTCCAAAGCCAAAAGGAACCCGTCATACTGTACATACTGAACGGTACTAAAGCCGTACAACAGCGGCTGGATCTGGCGACCACCAACGTTGTTACAAGTATTGTACTTATGGAGAACGTTCTGGTACACTCTCTCCATCTCACCCGATGGCTCTTCAATTTCTAGTGCAGGGGGACAGAACTATTTCCAGCATATTTTCCTTTGTCTCCACACAATTCTCGTAAATCAAACTTCGCATACGACCGCACAAGAAGTAGTCCATAGGAATTAAGTACAGCGTTCGCAGGGGACTGATGACCTCAGAAGTTAAGTTCCATAGTGCTCAGAGCCATTTCAACAGGACTTGAAACAAGGAATATGCAGTCTAGAAATACAAGAAAGATGTCACACCAACTAGCTGTGGCTGCAGGTAGGTTCAACAAATTGAATTTCATCAGTAGTTATTACAAATGACAGCCATTAAATGTACTAACAATTTTACGCGTGGATAACAACTTAAAGAAATAGACACCGTCTACTCAAAATACAGAAAGGATAACAAGTCATGCCATTGACTGTGGGTGTTGGGAAGTCCTTAACAATTTATAAGCCTTAATAAAATCCCTTAAGCAAGGAAGTACACAATCCCCCAAATATACAAGCAAAGCTAGGAAGGCATACAATTTAAAATGTGACCACAAAATCTGGTACACACCAGCAGAAACATTGACAATGATCCTTAAGTAAATGTACAATCCCCCAAGATACAAGATAAGCTGGCAAATACAGCAGGCGGCTATCACAGACAACGGGCAACACACAGGTAAGTTTTGCAATCAGTGGAGTTAGCTGATGACTGTGGATAAAACTCAACAGTTCTTATAAATAAAAGGATTTAGAACTTAACGTGTTCCAGAACTGCCAATAATATTGCAAGGTTTAAACGAGCAGCTAAACAGCAGGTACAGTCACGAGGAACTTTGTGCTTGCAGAATACGTAACTAAACAGCAGATATAGCCTTAAGGAACTTTGGACTTGCAGAACGTGCTTCAAAGCTCAAGTGCTTGATGAATTCATATTTTTGAATAGATCAAGAGTTCCGGATTAATAGGTGACACTCCTCACCGTGGCACGTATCAAATTTACTTAACTTGAGCCAACATGAGGCGGCTAGCAGAGGCGGCAGATTTCAGGCCCACCTAGACGTCGTGCAGTGACTGACGTGTCTCCACGGCAGAAAGAAAACACGTCTCCGCACGGGCCCAGGAAATAGAAGCCTTTCATGTGCTGCCAAAACTACCCATCCATCACACATCAGAAGGTAACGTAAACTGCCCACATGGAGCTACGGACGAAAATGTCTACGATGTAGGCAACATTAAATTTTTCCAGAAGGGACTACACATATGTTACTAGCTTAACACTCCTTAAAATTACACTACAGCCCATTAAAATTGCTACACCGAGAAGGAATGCAGATGATAAAAGGGTATTCACAGGAAAAATATATTTTACTGGAACTAACATCTTGTTACTTCTTCACGCAATTTGGGTTCATAGATCATGAGAAATCAGTACCCAGAAAAACCACCTCTGGCCGTAATAACGGCCTTGATACGCCTCGGCATTGAACCAAACAGAGCTTGAATGGAGTGTACAGGTACAGCTACCTATGCAGCTTCAACACGATACCATAGTTCATCATGAGTAGTGACTGGAGTATTGTGACGAGCCAGTTGCTCTGCCACCACTGACCAGACGCTTTCAGTTGGTGAGATATCTGGAGAATGTGCTGGCCAGGGCAGCAGTCGAACATTTTCTGTATCCAGAAAGGCCCGTACATGACCTGCAACATGCGGTCGTGCATTATCCTGCTGAAATATAGAGTAACCAATGGCACCCCATACCATCACGCCGGGTGATACGCCAGTATGGAGATGACGAATACAAGCTTCCAATGTGCGTTCACCGCGATGTCGACAAATACGAATGCGACCATCACGATGCTGCAAACAGAATCTGGATCCATCCGAAAAAATGACGTTTTACCATTCGTGCACCCAGGTTCATCGTTGAGTACACCATCGCTGGCGCTCCTGTCTGTGATGCAGCGTCAAGGGTAACCGCAGCCATGGTCTCCGAGCTGATAGTCCATGCTGCTGCAAACGTCGTCGAACTGTTCGTGTAGATGGTTGTTGTCTTACAAACGTCCCCATCTGTTGTCTCAGGGATCGAGACGTGGCTGCACGATCCGTTACAACCATTCGGATAAGATACCTGTCATCTCGACTGTTAGTGATACGAGGCCGTTGGGATCCAGCAGGGCGTTCCATATTACCCTCCTGAGCCCAACGATTCCATATTCTGCTAACTGTCATAGGATCTCGACCAACGCGAGCAGCAATGTCATGATACGATAAACGTCCATCGCGATAGGCTACAATCCGACAATCGGAAACGTGATGGTACGCATTTCTCCTCCTTACACGAGGCATCACAACAACGTTTCACCAGGCAACGCGGTCAACTGCTGTTTGTGTATGAGAAATCATTTGGAAACTTTCCTGATGTCAACACGTTGTAGGTGTCGCCACCGGCGCCAATCTTGGGTGAATGCCCTGAAAAGCTAATCATTTGCATATCACAGCATCTTCTGCCTGTCGGTTAAATTTCGTATCTGTAGCACGTAATCTTCGTGGTGTAGCATTTTTAATGGCCAGTAGTGTACATGAAAATTGACAAAGTGGAATATCGGCGCCTTCAAACCCAATTACTAGGACGTCCTCGTCTACAAAGGGAGTATTGCTTTCGACACAGTCTATGTTACGATTTCAATTTCATCAACTCAATTTTTAGCAGAGAATGCTCTTACTCTTGCACAGAATACGGTCTGGAACAACAAATTATCATCAGTTACTCTGACCGATGACTACGTACACAATCACTCTGATGCGCATTCATATGACAGGTCCAATTCCTCTTAAGATTACAAGTACTCATAAAAAACCAACATTTAACTTCACTCAGGTGGCTAGTAGCAGTAACTTCCAGGATTCCAAGAAGGGCTATTATTGCCTCCAATCCGTATGGGTGGTCTTCGAGGGGCTTGCAGAGATGGCCGGAAACTTGCCGAATAGGTTGCACGCGACGTTCCCTGCTGTTCCTGCAATTCGCCGTTATCTATCCTTAATCCGGCTGGCAACGCTTGTCTCCGGCTGATTTAACCACTCGCGGGTTCTCAAGGCCCCTATCGGGCAGCAGGAGTCCTAAAAAACCAACAACGTGGCAGGCACGTGTCCACCAGTTAATTACCAATGCCAGGGCCCGCCAAAACCCCACAACACACCCGTCGGCCAAAGACCCTAGCTCCAGACACACTATCGGGATCGGTATCTGCAGCCCAAGTAGTTAGTGGCGCCAGTGAAGTGCCATGCCCGCCAAAACTAACACCGCTGCGGTTGAGACCCTTCAGGACTTCAAAGTTATGTATATCTCATTTATTAAGTGTATATATTGTAAATAAACGTATTAATGTTTGTAGATGTTTGATGGACTTTATCAGTCACCTGAACTATTGACACATCAAAATGGTTCAAATGGCTCTGAGTACTATGGGACTTAACTTCTAATGTCATCAGTCCCCTAGAACTTAGAACTACTTAAACCTAACTAACCTAAGGACATCACACACATCCGTGCCCGAGGCAGGATTAGAACCTGCGTCCGAAGCGGTCGCGAGGTTCCAGACTGATGCGCCTAGGACCGCTCGGCCACTCCGTGCGGCTATTGACACATCACTTTGGAACGAAATACAAAAGCAATTCTGCGTGACATGGATTCGGCATGTCCTTGGTAAGTTTCTGGATATTTGTGGCAACAGATATAGAGGGGCAAGTCACGCAATCCCTGTAAAATATGGGAGGGTTGTCTGTGGACGGAAAGCTAGTGCCTGACCGCGTTCCAGTTGTGTACCATTGGGTTCATATTGCTTCAATTTGGTGGCCAACACAACAACGTGAGTTCACTATCATGTTCCTCGAATCTCTGTACCACCATTCTGGTCAAGTGACGTGAAAAGTTATCATGCTCGAAAAGACATCATGGAAAAAGATTACACTCCAGCATCTTACTCATGTATAACTAATACAAAACAGGAGGCGTTGTTGCATATATTTAGTCAGAACGCAATTAAAAAAAAATTAAATAGCTTTATTATTGCTCAGCAGACAGAAGTGTGAGAGTGTGAATTAACACTGCAAAATAGTTCACTTTTAATTGTAATTGTGTACAGATCCCCATCAAGAGATGTTGAACTGTTTACGAGACGCGCGTCAGTCTGGAACCGCCCGACCGCTACGGTCGCAAGTTCGAACCCTGCCTCGGGCATGGATGTTTGTGATGTCCTTAGGTTACTTAGGTTTAAGTAGTTTTAAGCTCTTGGGGACTGATGACCTAAGAAGTTAAGTCCCATAGTGCTCAGAGACATTTGTAGCTCTGACAACACACTTAAGTTCAATATGTGATCAAAAGTATCCGAACACCTGGCTGAAAATGACTTACAAGTTCGTGGCTCCGTCCGTCGGTAATGCTGGATTCAATACGGTGTTGGTCCAGCCTTAGTCTTGACGACAGCTTCCATTCTCGCAGGCATACGTTCAATCAGGTGTTGGAAGGTTTCTTGGAAAATGTCAGCCCATTCTTCACAGAGTGCTGCACTGAGGAGAGGTATCGATGCCTGCCGGTGAGGCCAGGAACGAAATTGGCGTTCCAAAAAATCTCAGAGGTGCTCTACAGGATTCAGGTCAGGACTCTGTGCAGGCCAGTCCATTACAGGAAATGTTATTGTCGTGTAACGACTCCGCCACAGGCCATGCATTATGAACAAGTGCTCGATAGTGTTGAAAGATGCAATCGTCATCCCCGAATTGCTCTTCAACAGTGGACAGTAAGATATGCTTGAAACATCAGTGTAGGCGTATGCTGTGATAGTGCCACGCAAAACAACAATGGGTGCAGCCGCCTCCATGAAAAACACGACCACACGATAACACCAACGCCTCCGAATTTTACTGTTGGCACTACACACGCTGAAAGATGAAGTTCACTGGGCATTCGCCATATCCACACCCTGTCATCGGATAGCCACATTGTGTACCATGATTCATTACTCCACACAACGTTTTTCCACAGTACAATCGTCCAATGTTTAGGCTCCTTACACCAAGCGAGGCGTCGTTTGGCATTTGCCAGCGTGATGTGTGGCTTATGAGCAGCTGCTCGACCAGTAAATCCAATTTTTCTCACGTCCCACCTAACTATCATAGTACTTGCTGTGGACCCTGATGCAGTTTGTAATTTCTGTGTGATGGTCTGGATAGATGTCTGCCTATTACACATTGCGACCTTCTTCAACTGTCGGCTTTCTCTGTCAGTCAACAGACGAGGTCGGCCTGTACACTTTTTTGTTGTACGTGTCCCTTTACGTTTCCGCTTCACTATCACATCAGAAACAGTGGACCTAGGTATATTTAGGAGTGTGGAAATATCGCGTACAGTCGTATGACACAAGTGACACCCAAAGACCTGACCACGTTCGTAGGCCGTGAGTTCTGTGGAGCATCCCATTCAGCTCTCTTACGATGTCTAATGACTAATGATGTCGCTGATATGGAGTACCTGGCTGTAGGTGACAGCACAATGCATCTAATATGAAAAACGTATGTTTTTGGGGGTGTCTTTATAATTTTGATATGGAATGCAGCGAAACGAATCCAAATTTAAAAGAGCTTTGGAAGACTTAAGATCAAAGGAGGCAGTAGGGATAGATAATATTCAATTAGAATTTCTAAAATCATTGGGGGAAGTGCCAACAAAACGACTGTTCACGTTGGTGCATAGAATGTATGAATCTAGTGACATACCATCATCCACGCAATTCCGAAGACTGCCAGAGTCGACAGATGTGAGAATTATCGCACTGTCAGCTTAACAGCTCATGCATCCCAGTTGATGACCAGAATAATATACAGAAGAATGGAAAAGATAATTGAAGATATGTTAGATGACGCCGGCCGTGTGGCCGATCGGTTCTAGGCGCTTCAGTCTGGAACCGCCCGACCGCTACGGTCGCAGGTTCGAATCCTGCCTCGGGTATGGATATGTGTGATGTCCTTAGGTTAGTTAAGTTTAAGTAGTTCTAAGTTCTAGGAGACTAATGACCTCAGCAGTTAAGTCCCATAGTGCTCAGAGCTATTTTTTTGTTAGATGACGATCGGTTTGGATTTACGAAAGGAGAAGACACCAAAGAAGCAGTTCTGACATTGCATTTGATAATGGGAAGACCAGTAAAGAGAAATAAAGGCATGTTCGTAGAATCCTTTGATTTCGAAAAAGAGTTTCACAATGTACAATGGTGCAAGATGTTCAAAATTCTAGAAAAGAAGGGGAACGCTATAGGGGAAGACTGGTAATATAATATACAGTACGCTCAAGCACCAAGAACGAAGTTCTCGGGTTAAAAAGTGTGTAGGAAAGGGATGTACTCTTCTGACCCCAACTGATCAGTCGATATATCGAAGAAGCAATGTCGGAAGTAAAAGAAATGTTCATAGTGGAATCAAAACTGAAAGTGAAAGGATATTAACGATAAGATTCGCTGATCACAGGATCTGCTGAACAGAATGGATAGTCTATCTGGTACAGAATGTGGTTTGAGAGTGAGTCGAAAAAAGACGAAAGTAATGAGAAGCAGCAGAAATTAGAACAGCGAGAAACTTAACATTACAGTTGGTGATTACGAAGTAGATGAAGCTAGGAATTCTGCAACCCATGACGGACGGAGCAAAAAGGACACGGAAAAGCTATTACTGGAAACAAGGGAGTTCCTGGCCAAGAGAAGTCTTCTGCTGTCATAGGCCTTAACCTGAGGAAGACATTTTTGAAAATATACGTTTGTGGCACAACATTGTATGGTAGTGAAACATGGACTGGGGAAAACGGAAAAAGAAGATAATCGAAGCATATGAGATGTGGTGCTACAAAAGAATATTGAAAATTAGGTGGAATGATCGGGTCAGGAGTGAGGAGGTAGTATTTGCGGTCGCTTATCTTCCGTTAGACGTGATGGTGTCGTTGTCTAAGGTCGGTGACGGAACTGGGGAACACGTCATACGCACGGGCTGAACCGAATGGGCATTCTCACAGACGCTTTCCTGGGATCTGTTGGCAGTTTGGAATCGACGGCTGGACTTTGTGTTTTGAAAGGCTAAGGCTGTCAGGGGTGTGCTGCCAGAGAATTTAAGGTGAAGTTGCTTCCTTGGGTTGTGTGGACGGGTCCTCGTCCCCATGTCAGTTTTTATCTGCAGAGGAGCCCCTAATAACACTGTTTATTCTTGAGATTGCGTAATTTTTCTATCTGGCAGTGTTCCTGTCCGATCTGGTAACAGCTGCGTACCCTGTTTGTACTGAACCCTTTTTTAAGCCTCTTTCGCCAGGCGATTCAGAATTATGTCAGCTGATATTTTTAGAAGGTGGTGCCTGAAATCAATTATGAGTTGTTGATCCATATGTAAACACTCTTCTTGGGTGTTGCTTTATTACCTTGTTATAGCATGTTTTGGCTGTGGCAAGAGTGAAAGGAAATTCTGGGAACTGAAATGAGTTTGGTGTAAAGATGTTACGTGATTGTGAGCCCTGTAACTCAAGTTAAACATAGTGTTTTCCCTACGGAAAAGAGATTGGTTATAATTTGTTTATTTGATATGCACGAATTACCCACAACTTGTGCGACACCTATGTTGTAAGCAGATCTTTTCTATTATTACTTCATGTTGATTAATCGCTTGCAGGCTAATTTGGAATGTACCCTCACTGTCATAAGTTATTGTCTTTTTGTGACTTCTGATATCTCAAGTCCTGAAGTAGCATTTAGTGTTCTTTCATATGATACCCTCTACGCATAGAACCAAGGGGTACTTGCTAGCCCGGCTCCATTCCCAGTTTGTTCGACCGTATTGAATACGCTTCACTTCATGCACGATACTGCAGACCGGAGATTGTATTGTTATTTACTGCATCAGAGCAATTTAATTTTTTTTGTGCTTTAGCATTCTATGATACTAGAAGGTCATAATTAACCTTACATTTGAGTCCACTATGATCTATCGTTCTTGTTGTATTAGGCTGGGCTGTGTTTTAAGTTTGGAACTTCAGTATTCTGTAGCATCCAACGCTTGTAACTAGGTATATCATTCTCCCCGACGGGGTTAGTTATATTGTTTACTTAATTATTGTTGAGAGATTGGTAATACTGAACTGGGGTACTGTGTTTAACCTTGGTGATGCTAATTTTCTATGCTGAACATATCTGTCACTCATGGGCTTTCAAGAACAAAATGAAATGATCGTGTGGTGGCCCTCAACTACGTACCCTCGGACTCAGAGTTGAAATATTAAAGGTTTTGGCTGATTTCGTTCTCTGGGGGCTGGGATATGTAGTTGCCGCATTACAAGCCAAATACTACTTAGTCTACAGTATACAATATGAATATGTATATATGAATATGTATATATGAATATACATTTTAAATAATGAGTACGACAGCAGAAGTACCTTTAAGAATGCCGTTTATTACTGCCTCAATATGTACCCTACCAACAAATCCCTTCTTCTAGTCAAGTTGTGCCACAAATTTCTCTTCTCACCAATTCCATTTAGTACCTCCTCATTAGTTACGTGGTCTACCCATCTAATCTTCAGCATTCTTCTGTAGCACCACATTTCGAAAGCTTCTATTCTCTTCTTGTTTAAACTATTTCTCATCCACGTTTCACTTCCCTACATGGCTACACTCCATACAAATACTTTCAGAAACGACTTCCTGACACTTAAATCTATACTCGATGTTAACAAATTAATAATCCAACAGAGCGTTCAGACAATGTTTTTATCTCTCCGTACGCTTTTAACGGTGCTCTATACGGGGAGGTCTTCGAAAAGTTCTACGAAAGATGCATAGATGATGAATGACTGAGTGCTGGCAGTTCACCCTCCACATCAACAAATGTACTGCGCTGAAAAAGAAAAGTTTAATTTCATTTCACTTGATGGTCAGTGATGCGTCACTGGAATCAGCAACAACCATCAAAAAAATCTTAGTGTGTCTGTCCAGAATGATTTAAGGGAGAACAACTAAATAAATCTAAAGTAGGAATAGTTGATACCAGAATCATCGTAATGTTCCTAGAGCACTGTGATTGACTTACGAAGGACGTTGCCTTAAAACTCTCTTCTGAACACTCGTTATTTATTGGTTTGGGACCCTTACAGGTTTTAAGTAATGAAAAAGGCAGAGAACATCTTTTCGTCACGATTGTTAAGTAATGGACATTGTAGAAATACGTATATCTTTATATGATCAATGACATTTGACGTTGTCGAACTGTAGCACGCAGTTATTTGAAATACACTGTTCCATTCGCACATATCTTGACAGTGTTTGGTTGATTCCAAAGTTAAGCGGTATCAACCCTAATGCATCATCATCGGAAACTCTATCTTGTCATGAAGTGACACATCAGTTCGTCAGCTAGCGCTCACTATGATCGCTTCATTATTTAATAATGCTCTTGCGGCAGAGAGAAATAATTTCTTTGTCGACAGTGAAAATGTCAAGACAGTGGTTCTAACGACATCTACACTTGTACATTGCTATCTGCTCAGCGACTTCCATTCTAAGAATCTACGTATGTTCAAAAATATATCCCAGATTTGTTTATCGGTAATTTTGAAATAATAATGTTTCCCACAACAGTCAATTGTTCGAAGCTGTTTAATTGAAAGTGCGGTGATTTTGTGTATTTCCTCCAGTACAGTGAGAAGCGATTCCCAACAAAAAGTAGATCTGAAATGTGTTTGTGAACACAGGTGGGATCTGACAGGTGGCATCTTGTGTAATACACGCGCCTCGTCGCCGGGCGAAAATGGGTCACTCGCCAAGCCGGATAATCAATGGCGAGGTCATGTCGTGATTGACGAGCCTTGCATCGTTGAACGCAATTTTGCTGCATAATTAAAATTAGCCCGGCCCCTGGGAGCGGCCTAAGCAAATCAGCTGATAACGATGTTTGCCCAATTTGCCATCCGGCGTCAGCCGGCTGCCGCGTGTTGTGTGCGTTCGGCCATCACGCAGCGCTTTCTCGATCCGCAGAACAGCTGACGAAAATGGTTAGCGCGTCTCACAATTCATTACATCGCAGAGCAGCTGCGAGGACGCCGGATCAATACATACAAACTGAAAACACCCGACAGTCGAGAACTCATTATCCGGTAAAAAATTTAAAATTTTACCGTGGTGTGAGAAGAGAATATTTTCTGCATTAATTAACGATCTCTTGCTCCACCATCATTGGAAAGTCCCACCTTCCAACATAAACCACAGAATGTAACCACAGGAAAGCATTTTAAAGATTAACTGGCATGTTGTAGTATACCACCTCAATAACGTCTAATGACAGGCACACTGTACGGACTTTCGTCATTATTCTGAAGGAATCGTCCTTGACGGGTATGTCCACTTCACTCAAATATAACCTTTTACTTAGCTGATTGTCTTGAAACTGATCTCGCTTCGCTGCTTCTGATCTGGAGTATGACTATGTGCATAGGTCTTCATTCTGTGAAGAAAGTAAACATTTTTCAGGATTATGACTGATGAAACACTAACTAAGAAATGAAATAAAAATGTCCTCACTTTTAACCATTTGAATTTTCATCCCTTTTGATATCAGACTGGACAAATTTATTGTACATGGCTCCTTTGAGCATCAGAAACGTGACTCGACTTCATTACCCACAATACTTCCTGCCAAGTGCGAGCAACAAGTAAGACAAAGATTACATTTGGGGCAAAGAGGTTTAAATGACTTTCATCGTTGTCGAAGTCCTTGTTTCAGTTAACTGATACATATATAGCAAATCTTAGTGGAAATAAATTTACGCGTTTCCGTGTTAAAGCATCAAAATGATCCTGGTTGCATACAATACAAATAGGTATGAATGAAACAATGAATTTCAGTTAACATAGTTTTATACAAAATTTTCTACATCTAAACGGAATTATCGACACCAACTAGTATCGAATGGTTCAAAGTTGGTATCAGACTTGGTTTTGGAATAATAATGTTTGTCACAGCAGTCTGTCATCCAAGTATAAAAGCGTAGTGACATGTTCTTTGGCAAGATATGCTCTGTGTGTCGTTCAAATAGTATTGTTCATATAGATGATTCGTAGAGCGTGAAAAAATGACAGGAAGGGAAAGAAAGATTAGTATATCCTTACTTCTGTGCAGGGTTCACACTTTTCTCTTAGCATAGACGTAACACAAGGTTTCGTAAATAATACAAGTTGTTAGAATAGTAATGAAATGTGGTAATAGCGAAGGGACAATTTTATGTTACATTACTATAACAAGTAAGACAAGAGCTTGCATAGTTTCCGTGTTCCATCCCACGAGTAGCAGCAATGAAGGAACACCTGAATAAAATTATGAGCGATAATAATTAGAAGTTACATTTTTCGTTACGGTTGCTGTTTAATACGGTATGTTCACATGTAGTACCCCCATTTTTCTCATTGTGAACAGCCCTTAAAGAACCCACAGGTGAAAATGAAAACGCAAAACTATAAAAAGTTCGTTGCTCCGATCGTTATATGTATCAGAAATCTAGCTATCCGCACATAATCATAGTTTAAAGACCACTCTGTGACCGTTCCATTAAGAACCAGTCTGTTATAATAAAATATGAAACAAGGTATGCACATAATGTCCTCTCATCCTTGTTAATAATAATACCAAACAACGAACCGTGGGGGACTCGATGAACAGGTAATAGAAACAACACAGGGGCTTGTGGATTAGCTTGAATGACGCACCTAATTGGTAGTCATATTGCTGATGATATGATAAAATCATACTAGACCAGTGTACAGACTATAAATATTTGCAGACATGCATTTTGTTTTATTCTCCTTAGCAACTAATACTGAAAAATAAAGCAGCCGGGTAAAATGAAAACATAAAACATGAATTTATGAAAAGTAAAAAAATATAATAATAATAATAATAATAACAGTAATAGGACATACTAGACGGGGGTCTTTGTACTGCAAAGAGTCAACGACAGTTGTTCGTGAGCCTAGAATCCCAAATCCCGCTACGAAAATAAATCACTTAACAGAGCTAATGTCTATTTGGCACACGTTGATGTTTGAATCCAATTTGACATCAGCCTGTAAGTCTTATCGTTGTTAGTTATAGTATTATGCCATATTTCTGTTTGTTCCTGTGGTTATCTGACTCGTCACTTGAACAAATATTATTTAGATTTTTCTGTCGTATGAGTACTTAAAATTAAGTAAGTTTTTCAACAGATGGGTTTCTCTTTATTCGTAAAGAATCATCAGTGGTGATTCCCCCCCCCCCCCCCCCCCCAAAAAAAAAACAACACAAAAAACACGCAATCATTTTTGTTACTTAATTCGCTGTACAGCTGAAAACAGTTTTCTTTCGTCATATTGCATTGTCTACGAGTAATTTAAATACATTACTGGCCATTAAAATTGCTACACCAAGAAGAAATGCAGATGATAAACGGGTATTCATTGGACAAATATATTATACTAGAACTGACATGTCATTAAATTTTCACGGAATTTGGGTGCATACATCCTGAGAAATCAGTACCCAGAACAACCACCTCTGGTTGTAATAACGGCCTTGATACGCCTGGACATTGAGTCACACAGAGCTTGGATGGCGTGTATAGGTACAATTGCCCATGCAGCATCAACACGATACCACAGTCCATCAAGAATAGTGACTGGCGTATTGTGAAGAGCCAGTTGCTCGGCCACCATTGACCAGACGTTCTCAATTGGTGAGAGATGCGGAGAATGTGCTGGCCAGGGTAGCAGTCGAACATTTTCTGTATCCCGAAAGGCCCGTACAGGAACTGAATCAGCGGTTGTGCATTATCTTGCTGAAATGTAGGGTATCGGAGGGGACGAATAAACAGTAGAGCCACGGGTCGTAACACATCTTAAATGTAACGTCCACTGTTCAAAGTGCCGTCAATGCGAACAGGAGGTGACCGAGACGTGTTACCAATGGCACCCCATACCATCACGCCGGGTGATACGCCAGTATAGCGATGACGAATACATGCTTCCAATGTGTGTTCACCGACATGTCGCCAAACAGGGATGCGACCATCATGATGCTATAAACAGAACCTGGATTCATCCGAGAAAAAGTTGTTTTGACATTGGTGCACCCAGGTTCGTCGTTGAGTACACCATCGCTGGCGCTCCTGTCAGTGATGCAGCGTCAAGGGTAACCGCAGCCATGGTCCCCGAGCTGACAGTCCATGCTGCTGCAAACGTCGTCGAACTGTTCGTGCAGATGGTTGTTGTCTTGCAAACGTCTCCATCTGTTGACTCAGGGATCGAGACGTGGCTGCACGATCCGTTACAGCCAGGCCGATAAGATACCTATCATCTCGACTGCTAGTGATACGAGGCCGTTGGGATCCAGCACAGCGTTCCGTATTTCTCTCCTGAACCCACCGATTCCATATTCTGCTAACAGTCATTGGATCACGGCCAACGAGAGCAGCAATGTCGCGATACGGTAAACCGCAATCGCGATGGGCTACAATCCGACCTCTATCAAAGTCGGAAACGTGATGTTATGCATTTCTCCTCCTTACACGAGGTATCACAACAACGTTTCACTAGGCAGCGCCGGTCAACTGCTGTTTGTGTATGAGAAATCGGTTGGAAACTTTCCTCATGTCAGCACGTTGTAGGTGTCACCACCGGCGCCAACCTTGTGTGAATGCTCTGAAAAGCTAATCTTTGCATATCACAGCATCTTCTTCCTGTCGGTTAAATTTCGCGTCTGTAGCACCTCATCATCGTGGTGTAGCTATTTTAATGGACAGTAGTGTAGTTAAATATCGCTTTTTACCACGTTATGGTAATAGTAGGTCTTTCATCTTGTTGTTAACAGATTCTTACATTCTAATGTTTGATACAAATCTCATCATTTTTACCCCCTTACAAAACCCATTTTTACTTGAAATGCGCTTGGTGTTTCATATGCACTTCTAATTCGCAAAAAACTTGTTTTATGTGTAACTGCTTATAAATTACGCTGTGACTGTACGAAAACGCAAGAGCCTCGATGGATTAAGAACAAATACAGCCAGGCAGAATTTGTGTGACGTAACAAAGATTGTGATGGGGAGAGAAGGGGAGGGAGAGCGTGTAGAATCATAACAGCCATTAACGAAACAAATAACGGATACAGAGTAACTGAAGAAAATTAATGACAGAGGTGAAAGAGAGGTCACGATGATTAATCGACAGTGACGTTTCCGTTGATAATAAACGTTGTTTGCTCTGTTGCATGTCTGCACGTAATCGATCTGCAGTTAACGTTTAAGAGATATTGTTTTGGTTTCCTGTAGAGGAAGTCCGGTGAGAGGTAAACGAGAGAACTACAACAATGTTTTCTGACATACTCCCTCCTATGTTTTCCTTACTACCTGCGACATACATCTTACAGTAATAGTGACATTTGTCAATCGGCAGTCAAGAATTCGTGTCCACAGTGAGTAAATTGCAGCTCTTTTCGACTCGAAACTGCAAACAAGATTCATCGCCCAGCTTAAAGCGCACAGTTTGTAACGGGAATGAAGCACCCCACATAGCACGAAGAGGACATGAGAAACGGGGAGGGAAGCGTTCTTGTGTAAAAATGGAAGAGGGAGATCATCGGAAAGTGATCCAATGAAGATCTAAGTTATCGCTAACGAACCGTTGGAGCTGCAAAAATTTGTACAAGTAGTCCGCTCCCTCAGCTTACGCAGCGTTCTAGATCTGATTCCAGAAGCACGCAGCGCGTAATTAAATTGATAAATAATAAAGAGAGCCACACAAATCTCAAAAGAGTCGAAAGAAAAGCCGAATGACGAATGTGATCTTGGAGAACGCAATCCTCCGCTTGAAACAGAATTGCCTCACTGTGTACGTTAGTAGGATTGAGAACAGCCTTGTGCTCGTTAGTGCAGGCTGAGTGGCCATTACAGTATGATCGTTAGTACAGAATGAGTGTCCTTCAGTGCTGCAAAAGACGTAAGCGTGCCAGTGTAATACAGTGAAACAGGGTGAATATGTACACGGCGGTGAACAGCGATAAATCCCGGGAAAAATTTCAGTATAAGTTCTTTATCTTAGTTTCAAAGTAATTCAGTAGGATACATAGATAAAAATATAAATAGGAAAAATCCTGAGAAAATTGTCAGATGATATGTACAATGGAATTTTCCTTCGCAAAACAGATTCAAAAATTTCCTTTCTCCTAAATGTATCTGATGACTACAAAATCAAGAAAACACATGTTGAAGTAATTCTTCAAAATCCAAAGTACAAACAGAGGGTGTTTCATGTCTGCTAAAAGTATGCATCTTTTCATAAAGTATTTATAAATTTTTAACATTTCCTTTAATTTATTCAGCTGATATAAAATATTTAATTTGTAAATGTTCTGTTGTCTTTTAAAGACCTGCTTCATATCCCTATTAACGCTATAAGAGCATTGATAGAGATAACAGTATATTTTACTTATGTGTTATTACTTACTATTGACTACTGCCCTGGGATGAATAGGGATGGTGATATAAAATTTCTATAAATTTAGTAGTGAGTAGGAAGCAAAAACTGCTATATGTAGTAACTACTTACATAATAGGTCCATTTAATGTATTGAATATAAATACTAAATAAATTACTATTGCTACGATATTGCTTCAAAAACTGTTCCTGTTCACCCCGTTTCACAAGAACGAAAGAGACGCAGAAACAGCGTGGCATCCCAGTGTGATGCAATATTCTGGGTTTCTAGGTGTTTGGAAAAGTCTCTGAGTTACTGCGAGAAAGAGCATGTAAAAGAAAAGAAAGACGAAGAGGAAGTAGGATACATTCATGTAAATGCTGGGTTCAAGTAGTAGCAACTAACCGTAGAACAAATTTTTGAAATTAAATACCTCATCCTTCGTCACACAAATGATATTATAACCAATTTCGATTTCTTACCAGTTCATCTAAGATGGTGATCTGAATATGTTATAAAATAATTCCTCGACGTCAAATAGAAGCTGCACTATATATTAATTAGTAGCAAGTATAGAAAAACAGAAAGTATGCAGTGACAGAAGCAAAACAGTCAGAAAGCTATTCCTTTGCGAGATAATCGCAAATGTATGGTTACGACCCGCGACTGTATTTAGTATGAAATATTTTCTTCTTTAGCACAAATGTTTTTCAAATGTAAACTTTTATATTAAGTACCCAACTAATTATGTTCAAATATGACGTAAACTGGCGAGCAACGAAAACAGTCCGATCAAAATGCGGCTGTTGTAGCCTGTGTGACTGTCCAAGCGCACAAATGATCGCCAGACACGTGGTGAGGGACGGTTCCTGTAACTTCAGAATATCAGCCCGAAGACCCTCGTCTGGTGCATGAAACACCACCATTTCGAGAATCAACCAAGAGGCATAAGATTGCTTGCAGGTAACTTTGGCGCGACGAAATCTGCAATCTCGGGAGAAACCGTGGAGCGGCGTAAGCCATTTCTGATATGTCTGACCCGGGGACTTTCGACAAGAAAAGAATGTCTGACAGGTGTAGGTGATGTGTATTTCTGGGTCAAAGTACTCAAAACGGCAGACCTTAATATGGGTAAACAAGAGATCTTCAGGTGACTACTCAGGATTCAATTGTTGAATTAAACGAAACACCTGTGGATCGACTGTTGCAAGGGAAAAAAAAGCACGATGTCGATTTTCGTCTGGTTCCCATGTGAATGCTGTTCTAATCGTTCGACATAATTTGACCATGGTCCGACAGAACTGTCGAAAGCCAGAAACGTCGGTGGAGCCTCGTGCAAAGTGTTCAATTTTCCCGCGATGGATTCAGCTCTTTGAGCTACATCTTGCAACGCTGTGGAGTGAGGGCAATGTTCTGACTTTGTGAGCGCTGCTTGAATATGCTGTAGAGTTTCCGTCAAGGACTGAAGAAATTCCTAGAAGGTAGCCATTTTGACCGAAAATGAAAGGTTTATCCTCGGCACCAACAAAAGATGTCGTAACAAAAAGGTATAGTTTTTTTCTATGAAACATGCAACAAAAATTTAGTCATATATTAGTCTAATGTGGGGCATCGACACATTAAAACGGTAACATAGGAAAATATCTACCTGAGGTCAACAATTTTCTTTCCTCCCCAGAGGAAGGGATAGTAGTTACGAGTTAAAAATTTATGGCACTGGCGGTAGGAAGCCATTTTTTCTAATTCAGGGAGACACAGGAGAATATGGAGAAGCACGGCAGAATTCAGTCACGCCTCTTAGTCATTATTCTTACTCAACAGCACCGGCGTCCTTACGCTAAAAGTAGCGAGATGGTGAAGAATGAAGCTGTGAAAACATGCCTTTTCGCCTTTAGATTCGTATGACGAGAGATGAATACGCAATTGTGTATTCATTCCACACCTTGTGATAACGGGATGTTAAGGCACAGGCTATCTGTTACAGACTGAGAATAACCAAAATAACGAGCAATATCTGTTGTGAAGCCACAGTAGCATCAGTGCAGACTAAGACGCACCAGTGTAATTTAATTGACACAAAATGTTTCGGGACGATATGGTTACATTATTAAGTTCGTAAACTTACTGGGCCATTAGACACAGTCAAAAACAATACGCAAGCAGCAAAAATGGTTCAAATGGCTCTAAGCACTATGGGACTTTACATATGAGGTCATCAGTCCCCTAGACTAAGAACTACTTAAACCTCCATGCCTGAGGCAGGATTCGAACCTGCGACCGTAGCAGCCGAGTGGTTCCGGACTAAAGAGCCTAGAACCGTTCGACCACAGCGGCCGGCCCTTAAGCAGCACACATGTATCTTACATGTTTGATAATGTATATTTGCTGCTTACTTAGTAGTTTAGAGTGTGTCTAATGACGTATTAAATTTAAGAACTTCTCGAAATAAGAGAGGCTATGCTGCAATTTTTTTACCTATTTATTGGCAATAACATGGTTCGTCCTTGTGGGGCAGCTTCAGAGTAACCACATGCACCTTCAGTATTGCTTCATTAGATATGTGGTACATGCTGGCGTCAAGGACTTGACACTCTTTTCTTTTTCGTGACGAAACGGGTGACCATGAACACCATGGTTTCTCAGACGTAACCCACTGAATTTTGAAAACACAGATGCATGAGGCTCTGCTCAGGCAGAGTCGTTTCGCAGGGCAAAGCGTACTAGCTTCTCGAGTCAGTCGCGAACTAGGAATACCACAGCCAACTATTTGCAGAGTGATGAAAACGCCTGCAAATGTAACAGCATCTGATTCAGCTGCTACAAGCCATTGTACATGACGAGCACATTTTCGGAAAGAGTTTTGAATTGATATATGTTTGTGAGCCCACTCTAGCAGATCTAAATCACGCAAACTAACTTCTTGGTTGGTCTAACAACAATGTTACCGGAAATCAATATGCAAATAAAAAAAATGAAATTAAAATATCTTCTTGACTTGCTGTTTCCATATACACACTGTAAGACAAGAGGAAAAAAAGCCGACGCAGCACAAAGGAATTATCCTAATGGTACGAAAATCTCTAGATGTACATGTACATGTGCAAGCAAACAAATGATTATGTTTTCATAAGAATTAGATGAATAGTTGAAGAGAAAGTGCTTCACACATTCGAAAAGGCAGCAGGACATTGGTCCGCCTCCGGCCAACATACAAGCATGTATTCGGCCTGGCATCGAATTAGAGAGTTGTTGAATGTTATTCTGAGGGATATTGTGCCAAATTCTATCCAGTGGTAGCACTAATTTTGTTGTGGTCTTCAGTCCAGAGACTGGTTCGATGCACCTTTCCATGCTACTCTATTTTGTGCAAGCTTCTTTATCTCCCAGTACCTACTGCAACCTACATCCTTCTGAATATGTTTAGTGTATACATCTCTTGGTCTCCCTCTACGCTTTTTACCCGCCACGCTGCCCTCAAATACTAAATTGGTGATCCCCTGATGCCTCACAATATGCCCTACCAACCGATCCCTTCTTCTGGTCAAGCACTGCCATAAATTTCTCTTCTCTACAGTTCTGTTAAATACCTCCTGATTAGTTAGGTGATCTACGCATCTAAATAGTCGTACGTGAAGATACCACTTCATCGCTACCTCGGACATACTATGTTCCATCTCTCGTGCGCCGACTATAACACTAGGTTCAAAGTCACTTAAGGGGAGTAGGACGTCAAACAGGCCGACTTGGAACACGAGAGGCAGCGCAGTGCATTTTAATTTGCACTGTCTATAGTCTTACAAATAATTTCGTATAACTTTGTCAGCACGACCAGGAGGGCTTCAGAATTAACACCTACACAAGTAAAAGTTCAAAAACACAGCAAAATATTTTTTTGAATGTGAAAATTTATCGGTTTTTCACTTACTGTTGGCTGCATTTGTTGCTACAGGTACACTTTTCTTCATAAGCAAGAGAGATTCTTCACTGAGTTTTGCAGAGCATGGATACCGCACGTACAGATGTACATAACTCTTGAATTTTCCAAATCTATTAAAAACTGTGGTAAAAATTGACATAATTTGAGTTGTCTCTAAGCATGAAGTTTAAAACGTAACAGCTCATTCATTTATTCGTAAATTAAATTAATTCTACAGTTTAATACACCTGTAAATATGGTTTGTATGCTTTGAAAAGTCCCCTTAGAAAAATTATGAATGAGTGTGCTGGTAAACCTCTTACGTTATCTGATTTACAAACAGCTGAGCAAAACTCAATGTACTCAAACAATTTTCTCTTTGCTTATTCTGATTATCACTAAAGTGACAATATTTTTAGCGCAACGCAATCTGACCTTCAATAATCCCTACAAAATAATGGCCATGACTAACAATAATCTATGTCTTTCATGAATCACTTACCCCACAAAAGTCTTCGTTACTCGAAGTACTGCAATACAGCGAGCGCCAATGCTGCCAGCTAAATTATATATATATATATATATATATATATATATATATATATATATATATATATATATATATATATATATATATATGTATATGTATATGATAGTCCACTTATAGTGATCTCTCAAAACTCTGGCATCTCTCTCTCTCCACATCCACCACTGCTGGCTGCTCACCTCCAACTGCACAACGCTACGCGCTGTTCACATCCAACTGCCCAACACTACACAAGCGAATATTCCAACAATGAGTCGAACCAGCTACAGGCTGCACACAGTACAGTCAGTGATTTTCAAACAGAGTACTATGTGCCGTTACCAACATAAAAACCTAGACAGCTTACTTACAGCTTCATAAAACTCATCGACGAATCTCTCTTACTTATGAAGAAAAGTGTACCAATAGCAACAATTGCAGCCAATAGCAAGTGAAAAAAAGATGAACTTTCACATGCAAAAAAATTATTTTGTTATGTTTTCGAAATTTCACTGCTGTGAGTGTGAATCCTGAATCATTCCTGGTCATGCTGACAAAATGTTATGCACTTATTTGTAAAAGTGTAGACAGTGGAAATTAAAATGTCCTTTTGTGCTTCTCCTGCTCCAAGTCAGCCTGTTTGAAGTCCTACACCCCTTAAATCTTGATAACCTGCCAACAGTAACCGAGCTAACAACTGCGCCCCACACGTGTCTTACGTAGGCGTTTTCTGCATGCTTGCTTTTCACTGTATTTGAATACGCATACCTGTACCAGCTTCTTTGGCGCTTCAGTGTGTATCACCCATCAAAACCTATAGGGTGCTTCCTATTGGCCTAAAATCATGGCATCTAGTAAGACGAAAGGCTTTACGGTGAAACTAAAGGGAAAACATCTAAACTGATGGTTTGTAATTATTTCACAGAATTTTTTTCTCATTCGTTGTCCGTCTGTTAAGTATCGATGTCGATAACAGGCAAAAATCGTGGAGATCTTCAAATCGTGGTATGGATGAACTGTCAGTATATACAGGGTGGTCTATTGAAAGTGACCGGGCCAAATATCTCATGAAATAAGCGTCAAACAAAAAAACTACAAAGAACGAAACTTGTCTAGCCTGCAGGGGGAAACCAGATGATGCTATGGTTGGCCCACTAAATGGCGCTGCCATAGGTCAAACGGATATTAACTGCATTTTTTAAAAATAGTAACTCCCATTTTAATTACATATTCGTGTAGTACGTAAAGAAATATTAATGTTTTATTTGGATCACTTTTTTCGCTTTGTGATAGATGGCGCTTTAATAGTCGCAAACGTATAAGTACGTGGTATCACGTAACATTCCGCCAGTGCGGACGGTATTTGTGACGTGATACATTACCCGTGTTAAAATGGGCCGTTTACCAATTGCGGAAAAGGTCGATATCGATTAATGTATGGCTATTGTGATCAAAATGCTCAGCGGGCGTGTGCTACGTATGCTGCTCGGTATCCTGGGCGACTTCATCTAAGTGTCCAGACCGTTTGCCGGATTGTTACGTTATTTAAGGAAACACGAAGTGTTGAGCCACGTGTGAAACGTCAACCACGACCTGCAACATATGATGATGCCAAAGTAGGTGTTTTAGCTGCTGTCGAGGCTAATCCGCACATCAGTAGCAGACAAATTGCGCGAGAATCGGGAATCTCAAAAATGTCGGTGTTGAGAATGCTACATCGACATCGACTGCACCCGTACCATATTTGTATGCACCAGGAATTACATGACGACGACTTTGAACGTCGTGTACAGTTCTGCCACTGGGCACAAGAGAAATTACGGGACGATGACACATTTTTGCAAACGTTCTATTTAGCGACAAAGGGTCATTCACCAACAGCGGTAACATACAGAGGCATAATATGCACTATTGGGCAACGGAAAATCCACGATGGCTGCGAGGAGTGGAACGTCAGCGACGTTGGCGCGTTGATGTATGGTGCGGCAATATGGGAGGAAGGATAATTGGCCCCCATTTTGTCGACGGCAATCTAAATGGTGCAATGTATGCTGATTTCCCACGAAATGCTCTACCGATGTTACTACAAGATGTTTCACTGCATGACAGAATGGCGATGTACTTCCAACATGATGGATGTTCGGCACATAGCTCGCGTGCCGTTGTAGCGGTATTGAATAGCATATTTCATGACAGGTGGATTGGTTGTCGAAGCACCATACCATGGCCCGCACGGTCACCGGATCTGACGTCCCCGGATTTCTTCCTGTGGGGAAAGTTGAAGGATATTTGCTATCGTGATCCACTGACAACGCCTGACAACATGCAACAGCGCATTCTCAATGCATGTGCGAACATTACGGAAGGCGAACTACTCGCTGTTGAGAGGAATGTCGTTACACGTATTTACAAATGCATTGAGGTTGACGGACATCATTTTGATCATTTATTGCATTAATGTGGTATTTACAGGTAATCACTCTGTAATAGCATGCGTTCTCAGGAATAATAAGTTCACAAAGGTACATGTATCACATCGGAACAACCTAAATAAAATGTTCAAACGTACCTACTTCCCGTATTTTAATTTAAAAAACGTACCTATTACCATATGTTCGTCTAAAATTGTGAGCCATATGTTTGTGACTATTACAGCGCCATCTATCACAAAGTGAAAAAAGTGGTTCAAATAAAATATTCATATTTCTTTACGTACTACACGAATATGTAATAAAAAATAGGGGCTCATATTTAAAAAAAAACCGCAGATGATATCCGCTTGACCTATAGCAGCGCCATCTAGCGGGCCAACCATAGCGCCATCTGGTTTCCCCCTTCAAGCTAGACAAGTTTCATTCTCTGTATTTTTTCGTTTGATGCTTATTTCGTGACATATTTGGCCCGGTCATGATCAGTGGATCACCCTGTATAATCAAGTACTAAGTTCGTACAGAACACTCAGAGTACGAATGGTGTTCATTTTTTGGCCACTTTATAGTTCAGTAGCGAAACTAAAGGCGTACTATAGCTAAGAACGTAGAGACAAAATAGTTCCTGAGCAGCGTGTGTTTGTTGACCGGGACGTGTACAATTTTTCCTCGCATAACTGTAGCTGAGTTGGCACGTGGGTGTGTGCTGATGCGGAAGCAGCTGTTTTTCGCTCAGGTGGCACGTTACCCGCTCCCCACGGTGAGCAGCCCCTTTTGTCATCCGCCCTTTTGTAAGCGGCGCGGACAATACTGTGAGGCGCTCTCTTTCACGCCAAAACGTGCATAAAATTTGTAACGCCGAATACAAACGCCGCGCTCCCTGACGTGTCTGTTGTTCGCAGAGGCGTGCGGTCGCGACCGTTGACGCGTATCCTGTAGGGCTCTGCAAACACCAGTCTCTCTCTCTCTCTCTCTCTCTCTCTCTCTCTCTCTCTCGGGGCAGACAGAAACCGCCCACGAACGAGTCTCAGCTGCTTGGTTGGTCTCCGGTCTCAGCTGCCACTAATGAAGTATTTCTTTGAGAATTTTCTCAGTGCCTGATTCATTTTAAAAGCAGAAAACTTCCACTCCTTACAGTACGCTGCGGAGCTCTTTTCACCCTTATCGTGTATTAGATGTATGTAAGCTTCACTGAATAAAAGTCCTGAAACATACTAGCTAAAGTAATACGCTCCTCCCATCTCTGACGAGCTAGCCCCTTCATTCAAGCTTGTGAGAAATTTTGATCTGTCAGAGGTACGCTGTTTCTGTGCATTTGCCTCAAGTGACACTTTTAGTCATTTTATAACTAGACGTCTTTGGCACATGACCAGAAAATCTGATCGTTTTCCCTCTCACATTGTCTACAATTTACTGACCACTCATCGTTGTTTGTATTAAGATTCCATTTGAATCCGGGTTTGTGTCCCTTTCTTTGAAAAATGTCAAATTTCATATTGGTAGTCTTCCTAAAATAGGGCCCAGTAGCTCGGCATATTAGAGGGAGAAAAGGAATTGTACTAAGAACTATTTAGTAGGGAGGATGCTGCGTGTTGCTTTGGATGGAAAGTCATGGACAGATGCAGAATTAACTTCAGCTGTGTGCCATGGAATTGTGTTGGGATCATTGCTGTTCTTCCTGTATATTATGGCAGTGCAGCCTACTTTAATAATAACGCCAGAATTTTTGCAGGTGATGCAGTTGTCCATAATGAAGTACTGTCTGATAAAAGTTGCACAAATATTCAGATTTTTATAAGATTTCGAAGTAATACGAATACTGGCAACTTGGTTTAAATAATGAAAAATGTAAACTGATTGTAGGAACAGTTTTAGGTTACAGATTTGTAATTAATTTATTATGAGTTTCGCCCGGGTGGGGCTTTATTATATAAGGTTAAAATTAATGCCAGGGGCATAAGTCACGTTAAAATTAATTAATTTAACGTCATATACGCTCCTGCCATTAATTTTAACATTATCTGATGAAGCTCTACGTGGACGAAAGGCTTAATAAATTAATTACAAATCTGCATCCTTCGACAGCAACTACAATGAACTTACATAATCAACTTTCTGTAGCAATCTGCCACCATGGAATGGACCAGTTTTTTTTAGAAATATGTAATATTTTGCACTCTTCAGAACAAGAAAAAGTACCAACGAGTCACAGATAGAATCGCTCATCTCACATACATCTGGGTGTCAGTTTTTGTAGGGATATGAAATCCAACGATCATATAGGCTCAGCTGTATACAGAGCAGGAAGCAGGCGTCGGTTTACTGGCAGAATTACAGAGCAATATCCTTAACATCGGTTTGCTGCAGAATTCGTGAACTTATTCTCAGTTCGAATATGGTAAATTTCCTTGAAACAAATTTCCTTGAAAAGGAAAAGCTTATGTCCACAAATCAGCTCACTTTTGGAAACTATAATTCGTGAGAAACTCTGCTTACCCTTTCATCCAGTGACATCCTGCGAACTATGGATGAAAGAAAACTGGCAGGTCCCATATTCCTGGATTTCCGAAAAGAGTTTGAGGCGAATCCCCACAGAAGATTGTTGACCAAGGCACGAGGATGTCGTCGTTACTGACTGCAGGAGGGCACTAAATGACTTACACAAAATTTCTAGTTGTGCACTGAATGGCAGCTCGATCTAAACGTAGAAAAAAATATAAGTTCGTGCAGATGAGTAGGAAAAAGGATCCAATAATATTCAAATCGAGCATTAGAAGTATCCTGCTTGAAACAGTCACGTCGATTACGTATACCAAGGCGTAACGCTGCAAAGCGATATGAAATGGTAAGAGCACGTAAGGACTGTAGTACGAAAGACGAATGCTCGATTTCGGTTTATTGGGAGAATTTTAGGAAAATGTGGTTCATCTGTAAAGGAGACAGCGTACAGCACAGCAGGGTGACCCATTCTTGCGTGTTGCTTTGTATTTGGGATTCACAGAAAGTCGTATTGAAGGAAGACATCGAAGCAATTCAGAGGCGTGCTGTTCGATTTGTTACTGGTAGTTTCTAACGACATCCAAGGGTTACAGAGATGGCCTGGAAATTCAAATGGGTATCCCTGGAGGGAAGGCATCTTTTTTTTCGAGGAACACTTTTGAGAACATTTTAAACCAGTATTTCAAGCTGACTGCAGAATGATTCCACTGCAGCCAACGCACATTTCCTGTAAGAATTTCGAAAGTAGGATATGATAAATTACGGATCATACGGAGGCATATAGACAGTCCTCTTTCCCTCGCTCTATTTGCGAGTGGAAGAAAGAAGGACATGACTAATAGTGAAGCAAGGTACCGTCCGTCACGCACCATACGCTGGCTTGCGGAGTTAAAGTAGAATACTAGGAAAATGCAATGAAGCCACAAGGGAAATTGCTTACACATCAGGCATGTGCCCGTCGTGGTATATTGCTCAAACATGTGGGACCAGTACCAAATAGGATCAACATGGCATATTGAACATGTACAGAGAAGAGCAGTACAAACTGTCAGGTTTGTTTGAGCTTGGGATACTGCCAAGGAAATGCTGAAGAAACTGACACATGGAGATAGACACATAATATAGCGAAAATGCCGACTCAGAAAGATTCATGAAACGGCTATAATTGACTACTCTATGAATATATAACCTTCCTACGTATCGCTCCTGTAGGACCAGGTTAGAGCACACACAGTGGCATTTAAACAGTCATTCTTCACGCGCTCCATAAGCGATTGGAACGAGAAGAAGCCCTAATAATTGGTGCAATGGAAACTACCCTCTGAAGCGCATTTCGTAGTGGTTTGCAGAAACAGACGTAGAAAAAGACAAATTTCTTTTGGGTCTTCGACTGATCTACATATACAACTACATCCATATCACTACTTTGTAACTATACTACTGGCCATTAAAATTGCTACACCGCGAAGATGACGTGCTACAGACTCGAAATTAAACGCATAGAAAGAAAATGCTGTGATATGCAAATGAGCATTCACACAAGGTTGGCGCCGGTGGCGGCACCTACAACGTGCTGACATGAGGAAAGTTTCCAACCGATTTCCCATACACAAACGCCAGTTTACCGGTGCTGCCTGGTGAAACGTTGTTGTGATGCCTCGTGTAAGGAGGAGAAATGCGTAACATCACGTTTCTGACTTTTATAAAGGTCCAATTGTAGCCCATCGAGATTACGGTTTATCGCATCGCGACATTGCTGCTCGCGCTGGTCGAGATCCAAAGACTGTTAGCAGAATATGGAATCTGTGTGTACAGGAGGGTAATACGGAACGCCCTGCTTGATCTCAAAGGCCTCCTATCACTAGCAGTCGAGATGACAATCATCTTATCCGCATCGCTGTAGCGGATCATGCAGCCACGTCTCGATCCCCGAGTCAACAGATGGGGACGTTTGCAAGACAACAGCCATCTGTTCGACGACGTTTGCAGCAGCATGGACTATCAGCTCGGAGATCATGGCTGCGGTTACCCTTAACGCTGCATCACAGACAGGAGCGCCTGCGATTGTGTATTCAACGACGAACCTGGGTGCACGAATGGCAAAACGTCGCTTTTTCGGATCAATCCAGGTTCTGTTTAGAGCATCATGATGGTCGCATCCGTGTTATGCGACATGACGCTGAACGCACATTGGAAGCGTGTACTCGTCATCGCCATACTGACGTATCACCCGGTGCGGCGTGATGGTACAGGGTGCCATTGGTTACACGTCTCGTTCACCGCTTGTTCGCATTGACGGCACTTGGAATACTGGACGTTACATTTCAGACGTGTTACTACCCGTGGCTATACCCTTCATTCGATCCCTGCGAAACCCTACATTTCAGCAGGATAATGGACAACCGCATGTTGCAGGTCCTGTACGGGCCTTTCTGGATACAGAAAATGTTCGACTGCTCCCTGGCCAGCACATTCTTCAGATCTCTCACCAACTGAAAACGTCTGGTCAATGGTGGCCGAGCAACTGGCTCGTCACACTATCCCAGTCACTACTCTTGATGAACTGTGGTTTCGTGTTGAAGCTGCACAGGCAGCTGTACCTGTACACGCCATTCATGCTCTGTTCGAGTCAATGTCCAGGCGTATCAAGGCCGTTATTACGCCCAGAGGTGGGTGGTCTGGTTACTGATTTCTCAGTATGTATGCACCCAAATTCCGTGAAAATGTAATGAGATTTCAGTTCTAGTATAATATATTTGTCCAATGAATACCCGTTTATTCTGCATTTCTTCTTGGTGTAGCAATTTTAATTGCCAGTAGTGTACTTTCACATTTATTGGTCTTGTCTCATTTGTTAAGGGGTTGAAGTTCTGATAAATGGTTGAAAAGAATTCCGCAGTAGGGAAAATAATTTTTATTGGTAGATAAAAGCTACTTCTTGCTCGGAATAGGCACATAATTCAAAGATAAAGGAAAGCAGAGCATTAGCCCCATAATGTCTCCGTCGTTTTTGGAGTTTTGTTGTATTCTCTTGGGGATGTCTACAATAGAAATTGCAAGATATACCCTTTGCCTCTTCATACACTTATTAAGGGAAATCAAACCGGCCTATCTTGCGTTTCTAAAATCTGAATTTCGATATCCAAATTAATTTCATTTCGTTTCGCTACCATATTACACTGTCACGCAGAATGTAGGGTGCTCGCGTATCGTAATAACTGGAGACGAGCAGGCATTTTTGGGCTATGAAGAGGCCAACAGCTCCCAACACCAATGATGAACAGTCAGAAGGCAGAGGGAATATCCTGTCACTGGGAATTGTGGACGGAGTGCCGACCCATGGCTGGTGGTTTTCTCTCGTGATGTCGGGTCTCAGGGGCCAGAGTGACGGATGTTCACTACTTTTGCAATGGATGGGGCAGTTTTCTCGCGAAAGCCTCATGTTTTGGACATGAATGTGCTAGCTCGGCGCCACGGCTGTGCAACTGTTCAGGACTTTTGGAGACATGGTCATGGGGTAGTCGACTGAACGGGGCCGCACGTAGCACCCCAATTATCATATCCGTTGGCGCCCGTCTCTAGAAAGCTTCCCCCGCAATGTCCTGGCGGAGGCTGCGGTTGGTTGCTCGACTGTTGCGTCAACACACGTTCTCAGTCACAATTGGGAATTGGTGGGAAGGAATGGTATTGATGCCTAAGTTGGTAGGCCACAGTAGTGAGCCACTAGATGAATTAGTTGTAAGGCCATAATTGGCCAAAAGCTTTGTTTATCAGCGACGATTGGGAGAGTTTTGGCACAGCGGAGTAGTCGCTCTCTGGGAGGAGTGCGGAAAAGAATTCGGGGTTGTTGGTTCATGGTTGCTGCAGGAGTCGCTCATGTACATTGTCGTTTGCCATCCTTGCTGCAGAACAATTTCATTCCCAGTTTTACTTGTCCGGCCACCCGGTCAAATACTTACACTCCTGGAAATTGAAATAAGAACACCGTGAATTCATTGTCCCAGGAAGGGGAAACTTTATTGACACATTCCTGGGGTCAGATACATCACATGATCACACTGACAGAACCACAGGCACATAGACACAGGCAACAGAGCATGCACAAAGTCGGCACTAGTACAGAGTATATCCACCTTTCGCAGCAATGCAGGCTGCTATTCTCCCATGGAGACGATCGTAGAGATGCTGGATGTAGTCCTGTGGAACGGCTTGCCATGCCATTTCCACCTGGCTCCTCAGTTGGACCAGCGTTCGTGCTGGACGTGCAGACCGCGTGAGACGACGCTCCATCCAGTCCCAAACATGCTCAATGGGGGACAGATCCGGAGATCTTGCTGGCCAGGGTAGTTGACTTACACATTCTAGAGCACGTTGGGTGGCACGGGATACATGCGCACGTGCATTGTCCTGTTGGAACAGAAAGTTCCCTTGCCGGTCTAGGAATGGTAGAACGATGGTTTCGATGACGGTTTGGATGTACCGTGCACTATTCAGTGTCCCCTCGACGATCACCAGAGGTGTACGGCCAGTGTAGGAGATCGCTCCCCACACCATGATGCCGGGTGTTGGCCCTGTGTGCCTCGGTCGTATGCAGTCCTGATTGTGGCGCTCACCTGCACGGCGCCAAACACGCATACGACCATCATTGGCACCAAGGTAGAAGCGACTCTCATCGCTGAAGACGACACGTCTCCATTCGTCCCTCCATTCACGCCTGTCGCGACACCACTGGAGGCGGGCTGCACGATGTTGGGGCGTGAGCGGAAGACGGCCTAACGGTGTGCGGGACCGTAGCCCAGCTTCATGGAGACGGTTGCGAATGGTCCTCGCCGATACCCCAGGAGCAACAGTGTCCCTAATTTGCTGGGAAGTGGCGGTGCGGTCCCCTACGGCACTGCGTAGGATCCTACGGTCTTGGCGTGCATCCGTGCGTCGCTGCGGTCCGGTCCCAGGTCGACGGGCACGTGCACCTTCCGCCGACCACTGGCGACAACATCGATGTACTGTGAAGACCTCATGCCCCACGTGTTGATCAATTCGGCGGTACGTCCCACCGGCCTCCCGGATGCCCACTATACGCCCTCGCTCAAAGTCCGTCAACTGCACATACGGTTCACCTCCACGCTGTCGCGGCATGCTACCAGTGTTAAAGACTGTGATGGAGCTCCGTATGCCACGGCAAACTGGCTGACACTGACGGCGGCGATGCACAAATGCTGCACAGCTAGCGCTATTCGACGGCCAACACCGCGGTTCCTGGTGTGTCCGCTGTGCCGTGCGTGTGATCATTGCTTGTACAGCCCTCTCGCAGTGTCCGGAGCAAGTATGGTGGGTCTGACACACCGGTGTCAATGTGTTCTTTTTTCCATTTCCAGGAGTGTACTTTCTCGCTATCGTGCTTCGGTTAGTCTCCGAGTCGCAGCCCGTCTCCATGCAGCAGAGCCGCCCACGGGTAGCATCCGTCATCAGCACGCCGTCTTGCGCCGTACTGTTTGTAATATACGCAGCTGTGGCATGTAGGGTTCCATGTCGATTTTTCAGCCTCTCAGAATTGTAATTGAGGATTTTCAGCGGTGGCATCCGTAGAAACACTTTGCTTCGGAGATGACATCGTGATACTGCATAGGATTACACACTTAATTTTCGACATTATACATTTCACCTGTGCTCTTTGATCCGTCTTCTTCTAGTAGAAAAGCACACTAGATACCAAGCAGTGTCATTTGTGTTAGGTTCTCAACAACAGCTCTATCAGGTGAGGAATGTTTCCGTATTTGGTTTACGTTAATATACATGACTGTTCTTTGTACTAACTCATTATCGATTTTATGTTCCATGTAAAGAAAATAAATTTAACTATAACTTTTTTGGATAGCATTTGTCTGTTAAACGCTCATCATAATCCTTTCCCATCTCCATTTTTTGAAGGGAAATTTGAACAATTAATTTAATGAATGCATTGTACAAGGGGCTAGTAACCCAATGTAAAATTTGTATCATGGCCATTATACACTGTGATGAAACGGGAGATACGATATTGCGTGAAGAGTTTGACAGAGCATTGAAAGACCTGAGTCGAAACAAGGCCCCGGGAGTAGACAACATTCCATTAGAACTGCTGACGACCTTTGGAGAGCCAGTCCTGACAAAACCTACCATCTGGGAGCAAGATGTATGAGACAGGCAAAATACCCTCAGCAGGTGTTGACAGGTGTCAAAATTACCGAACTATCAGTTTAATAAGTCACAGCTGCAAAATACTAACACGATTTCTTTACAGACGAATTAAAAAACTGATAGAAGCCGACCTCGGGGAAGATCAGTTTGGATTCCGTAGAAATATTGGAACACGTGAGGCAATACTGACCTTACGACTTATCTTAGAAAATAGATTAAGGAAAGGCAAACCTACGTTTCTAGCATTTGTAGACTTAGAGAAAGCTTTTTCAATGTTGACTGGAATACTCTCTTTCAAATTCTGAAGGTGTCAGGGAAAAATGCAGGGAGCGAAAGGCTATTTACAAATTGTACAGAAACCAGATGACAGTTATATGCGTTGAGGGGCATGAAATGGAAGCAGCGGTTGGGAAGGGAGTAAGGCAGGGCTCTAACCTCTCCCCGTTGTTATTAAATTTGTATATTGAGCAAGCAGTAAAGGAAACAAAAGAAAAATTCGGAGTAGGTATTAAAATCCATGGAGAAGAAATAGAAACTTCGAGGTTTGCCGATGAGATTGTAATTCTGTCAGAGACAGCAAAGGACTTGGAAGAGCAGTTGAACGGAATGGACAGTTTCTTGAAAGGAGGATATAAGATGAACATCAACAAAATCAAAACGAGGATGCCTTAGCGATGGTTCCATTATACAGCAGATGTGTTCCGTGAAAGAATACCACTGCAGTACGAGTCTGGTCTCGTGACATGGACAATCGTCTTGTTGGAATATGCCACAGTCGCTCGCAGCATAATCCTGCCTCTGCGGTCTGTGTACTTGGCGCGGTGCATGTTTTGAACAGCCGTTCGCCTGGATGCTCCGCAATGATGTACTGTGGCAGGTTCCATGGAAGTGCGGGTGAATAGCGCTCACAGCATAATCCTGCCTCTGCGGTCTGTGTACTTGGCGCGGTGCATGTTTTGAACAGCCGTTCGCCTGGACTACCACCGACATTATGTAACAAGAAACGAGATTTATACTGACATCTTGGATATTCGGGAATCCAGCCGGATGTTCGCGTCGTTCTCGCACGATATTTCAACAGCGTGCCTCGCTGTCTTCTTCAGGTGCTACCTGAGACTGGTCCTTGGGTCGATCGAGTCCAGTATTTATGCCTGGGAGGAGCTGGGCGTTCCCTAATCGGTCCGCGCCCAGTCGAGTGTTCCATCTGTGGTCCGCGCCCGCCAGACTCGGCTTCAACGGACCCCTCCAGTCGCGGATGTTCCGACTGCCGTCGGCGTCGGTTTTGGCCGTCCTCAACGGTTGTGGTTGTCATTTGAGGTGTGTCAGGCCCGATTTGAGATGTTAGGTACTCTATCTCATGACTGTTACTACGGTTTCCACTTCTGTTGCGTGCTGGGCGCTCCCTAATCGGTCCGCGCCGCGTCGTGTGTTCCATCTGAGGTCCGCGCCCGCCAGACGAGTCGCTACGGGGATGTCGACGCGTACAGACCACGTTAGCTGCGCTCAGGAGGGGACTGACCGCCGTGCGGTGGGGCTTGCCCCGCCGCCGGCCCCGTCAGTCACTCCACCGGTGACGACCAGGCAAAGGAGGACGGGAAACGATCTATTGACGACCACGGCACGTGAACTGGACTTCGCAGCGGAATATTCCACGGACGCGTCAGTCGAGGACGACGCTGAACAGCAGTTTATTTCCAACCTCCGTCGGAGTGACAGACGCTTGAGAGGAAAATTGCGCCAACGTCCTTCAACATCGCAAATCGAAGAGGAAGGGTTTGTCCGCCCTCCCAAGAAGAAAGTGGCACGAAATCGGCAGGAAGTTTCTGATGACGCGATCGCCCTGCAAAATCGTTTTGAGGCTATGGAAGAAGGCGACGAGGGAACGAGTGCGGCAGCGCCGCCGGAGCCACCGCCACAGCAGCAACGTCCTGCACCGCCGCCACAGCAGAGGATACCGCCCATCGTCTTACAGTATCCTGCAGATTATCGCACGTTGTACGAGTGGCTTAAGCAGCACTGCAAACAGCCGTTCACCGCTAGGCAGGCCGGCGGGGATAAGCTGAGGCTGACGCTGACTCACACGGACGACTACATGACAGTCATGGATATGGTTGGCGCCCAGGGCATCGCCTGTTATACTTTCCCGATGGTGCGCCCACCGGTTCTGACAGTTGTCATTCGAGGGATTCTCAACTCCCTTCAAAATGACTATGTGAAGGAGTCGCTTGAAGAGCTCGGTTTCGTGGCCACCGTCGTGGACTACCACAAGATTCCTGGCACGAACAAGAAGTCGGGCTTGCGGGTCGTCGTGCTGCCTGACACGGACCGCCATCGTGAAATTTTTCAACTGACCAGGCTCTGTGCCCTGGCTGTGACGGTGGAGAAACTTCGGAAATCACGTGGAGTCCTGCAGTGTTATCGCTGCCAGGGCTTCAACCACGTCGCTCGCCATTGCACCATGCCGGCTATGTGTGTCCGTTGCGGCGGGGGTCACGAGAGTAAGATCTGCACTCACCCTCGGCAGGAGCCTGCGAAGTGTGGCCTTTGTGGTGGGAACCACCCGGCCAACTATCGTGCTTGCCCGAAGCACAAGGAGGCCAGTCGGCGCCAGCGTGGGTTACCACCGTTGAACGCCAAGCGCCGCTCACCGCGAGGCGCCACTAGGAACACCGTAACGTCTACACGGGCGGCAGCAGACTCTCGCGCGCAGCCGCCTACCTTGATGGAGCGGCGCCGAGCCTACATCCTGCAGCGCCCTACGGCTGCCGATGTCGCCAGGGGTGGGGTTCAGAACCCCGCTCTTGCTCCTGGTTTGGACCTGTCGCAGACTTCTTTTCCGGCGTTACCACCGCGTCGCCTTCGGGATGCTGGCCGTCAGCACCCCTCCGGGAGTCAACCCCTCGATGCCGACTGTGACGTGAAGACTCTTCTGCACACGATGCTTGCTGCTCTTGCGGAGATGACCAAGGCCATTCACGCACTCCCAGCTACTATTGCAGCCGCGGTCGAGGCGACCGTTCGAGGAGCACTACGTGCAACCAGCGAAGCACCCTCTACCCAGCATGGCCAGAATTAGACGCCTGGAGGATCTCTGCATTGTTACTTACAATGCCAACGGACTCTATCACGACCTCCTGGACCTGCGGCAGTTCCTTCTTGACCATGACGTGGATCTCTGCCTTGTCACGGAGACCCATCTAAAGCCTGCACTCCGGGCCAACATTGCTAACTACCGGTGCTACCGTACTGACCGCCTGACGGCTGGGGGCGGCACTGCTATCTATGTCAAAGCCAGTATTCGTCACTATGCTGCACCCACGCCGCCGCTCCAGACCTTTGAGACGACGGCGGTCGCGGTTGAGACCTCTGCCGGCCTCGTGACTTTCATCGCGGCCTATCGTCCGCCACGTGGACCTCTCAACATGGATGAAGCCCGAGCGCTGCTCCAAGTTCGTGGCCGGCTCTTCGTCGCAGGCGATCTCAATGCAAAGCACGCCGCGTGGAACTCTATCACCACGACGCATAATGGCCGGCGACTTCTTCGCGTCCTGGACCAGGTGGACGCCTATGCCTATGCCTGTTTTCCATCCAGGGGCGCTCCGGATGTCCTGGACTTTGCGATCACCAAAGGGCTGCGGCAGTTTCTCACAGCGGAGTCAATCCATGCGCTGAATTCGGATCACGTCCCTGTCCTCTTCAGGCTTGCTGTTACCCCATCGTCACAGCCTGCTCGTCGGGACCTCAAGAGGACGGACTGGGACCGTTTCCGTGCCCGCCTCACGAATTCTGTTCATCTTCACCCTGAGGACGACGCTCGCGACGTGGACTGGGCGGTTGATGAATTCACCGCCACTGTGGGGAATGCTTTGGATTCTTCCACGCCGCGCCCTCGACGATCTCCACCGCCACGGCCTGGTCTTCCGCCGGACATCCTCGATCTCATCCGTGAGCGAAATCGGCTGTTCAAGGACTGGCGGCTTACACGGGACCCTCACCTGAAGCGGCATGTCAACTTTCTCCGCCGGACCATCAAGTCCGCCATCATTGAACATAAGAATCGTCAATGGGCGTCGCAGCTATCCTCCTTCACACCGGATGCCCACTCCTGGGACGCTGTGAGGTTTTTCACCAAACGGAAGACCTCCGTTCCTCCTCTGGACGTTCCTGCCGGCGTCGCTTATGCACCTTTAGACAAGGCCAACGCGTTGGCCGACGTCTTTGAGGCAAACTTTCGCCCCGTCGATGACCCCATCGATCTGCAGCATGTTCACCACGTGGAGGGGGCTATGGCCACGTACTTGGCGGAAGACACTGGCGAGGAGGACGATCTGCTCGTTCCCATCACTCCGGCGGAAATCAAGTCCACCGTTGCTGCCTTATCGTCGACCAAGGCGCCGGGTGCTGACGACGTTCCTGTGAGGGTCCTGAAGGAGTTGCCGCACATCGCTTTCGTGATACTGGCCACTATCTTCACTAGCATCATCCGGACGTCCACTTACCCAACAGCTTGGCGGCGTGCGATTGTTGTGGCTGTTCCTAAACCGGGTAAACCCCGTCAGGATCCTCGCAACTACAGGCCTATCAGCCTGCTGCCTCACCTCAGCAAAGTCTTCGAGAGGCTTCTGCTGCGCCGCTTACGGGACTTCCTGGACCACCGACGCATTCTTCCGCCTGAACAGTTTGGCTTTCGGAAGGGGCATTCCACATGCCACCAGTTGATCCGTGTGGTGGAGGAAATTACCCTCGGCTTCAACAATAGGGAGTTCTGCGGCGCCATCTTCTTGGATGTCTCGAAGGCGTTTGATAGTGTGTGGCACTGCGGGCTGCTGTATAAACTCAAGGACTTGGGCTTCCCGAAGAAGATCGTCCATCTCCTCGCCTCGTACTTGCAGGGACGCCGCTTTCAGGTGCGGGTAGGCGACGCCCTGTCCTCGACTCGGCTGATAACGGCTGGCGTTCCGCAGGGCTCTGTCCTGGGCCCCACGTTGTATTCCATCTACACGTCGGACCTCCCTCGGTCTCCCCACGTCGAGAGGGCCCTGTACGCTGACGACACCCTTCTCTACACACGTAGCCGCTGGCCAGCAGCTCTCCGCCGTCGGTTGCAGGATGCATGCTCTGACCTCGAGACGTGGGCGACGAGATGGCGAGTCTCCTTTAATGCCCTCAAGAGCCAGGCCGTCATTTTCACCAGACGACGCTCGCCGCAAGTCCAGCCGATCCGCCTGTTTGGTGTGGACATTGAGTGGACCGACGCCGCCACCTTCCTGGGGGTCATTATGGACCGTCAACTGACGTGGCAACGGCAGGCAGCGGCTGTCCGCCTTAAAGTGCACCAACGTCTGGGGGCCTTGTACCCCCTCCTCAATGAACGTTCTGCTCTCTCCGTGAGGAACGGGCTTCTCGTCTACCGTCCCTTTATCCGCCCTGTGATGGATTACGCCAGCGCTGTCTGGGGCAACGCCGCGACTAAGCATATTCATCGCCTTCAACAGCTACAAAACAAGGCCCTCCGCCGTATCTTTCACGTTCCTGCCACGTTCCCATCTCGCTTTCTCCACGAGGCAGCTCAAGAAGAATATGTTCTGGCTCGTTTTCAACGCCAGGCCAGACTTCTTTATCGTTCTGCTGGGGACTCTGCAAATCCACTCATCCGGAGCCTCGGTGCCCCGTCTGATGACAGAGACCGCTATAAGCGGCCCAGTGCTATACTTACTCGCTAAGGTGCACAGTATAACCCTCTTCTTGTAATTCCGATTTCTCCACCGCCTGCATGCTGACATATGAATGAAAGTGATGTCCCTTCTTTCCTTATATATATCTGCTGTTAGTAGTAAATGCCTAATTGGTAAACACTACATTTCCTAAGTTGAAGACACTCTGATGATGCGGACCGGCCAGCCAGACGCGGCTACATTGTCCCTCTCTGGTGGCCGGTGTTCCCTCCGCCGTCCGCGCCCGGCCTGGCCGTCTTCTGAAGTCGAGTTCATGACCTGGGGTGTGTCAGATCTGGTCTCTAATGTCCAACACCTTGTCTCACGGCTGTTCCCTCGGTCTCCACTTATATTTCTTGCTGAATCCTGGAGTGTCCTGCGTTGAGTTTTCACAAGCTCAAGCGCAGGATTCCAGGCAGTGCTGATTTGGTATCCCGAGTCACGGTTGATTAGATTGTCTGTGACCTTAATCTCAATTGCTTCTTTAATGACACTGTCCCAATATCTTGAGGTCTGTGTCACAATCTTGGTGTCATTGTAATCCATTGAATGACCAAGTTCCAAACAATGCTCTGCTATGGCTGATTTAGTTGCCTGTCTGAGTCTGGTATGTCTCTGGTGTTCTTTACACCTGATGTCCACAGTTCTGGTGGTCTGGCCAATGTATGACATCCCACACTGGCATGGTATGTTGTAAATACCTGGCTTGCGTAGCCCCAGGTCATCTTTTACAGTCCCTAGCATAGCCCCAATTTTTGTGGGAGATTTATACTACCAGGCAGTGCGTTTCCATTGATCCAGTATTCAAGCTCGATGATTTAGTGCCTACTATTATCGTAACCGACGATGCCACGGTCAAACCTAGACCTTGTATGGTTCGGAGCCACATTTTCAACAATATGCGCTGAACCGGGTGGTAACAATTCAGGTGCACCTTTTCATGGTGGTCCAGTGTGGCCTTTAATTATCTTATGGCAGTGAAACTTTGTAGGTATGTTAATGCGTTAATGAGGAACCGATTTTAGCTGGAAAACAGACTGTTTCCTGTTGTGGCTACCAGGTGCAAACAAGACGCTGTACATAGTTTGTATGACTGCATGACATCCAAGCTGTAACGTGAGTGAATATACTGCAAGATCACCTGATCAGAATCCACGTTACTTTTCGTTCAGTCTTAGTGGAACTGGTTTCAATGAACAGCACCAATTACACTGCTGCGTTGAGAGTAATCGCCGAGTGGAAGGTCCGCTGAGAGGCCTGATATGATTAAATGGTTTAAAGCAAATGATAATGACACGGATGAGCTTGGTGTGGCACCTGCAGGAGGAAGGCGTCCTACATAGGTGGAAGTTATTGATAAGGCTGCTGTTGCCGTAACTGATCATGTAGCGTGTTCCCCGGGTAGCGCTAGTGCTCGTGCAGTCTCATGAGAATTGTCCGTTCCATGGCCAACAATACGGAAGGTTTTGCTGTGTATTTCACACTAGTACCCTGGCAAGATCCAGACAGTGGAGCAGCTCAAAACTCATGATCCGCAGCAACATTTTGAATTTGCTCTTCAGTTTCTGGCACGGATCGAAATTGATGACATGTGGCCAGGCAATATGCTATGGAGTGACGAGACAAACTTTACACTACAGGGTGCAGTGTATGCACAAAATTGCCGAATTTGTAGTAATACTGAACTGCGTCTTGTGCATGGGGTACCACTGCATTCGTCTTAGGTGATTGTGCAGCGTTGACTCACAAGCACCTGTAATATTAGCCCGTTCTTCTTCGAGGATAATTCACGCAGGGGGCCTGTCAAGTGTACCGTGAAGTCTGGACATTACAGAAACTTCCTTGCACAGCACGTGATAGAGCCTTAGAAGAGCACAGCTGTTTTCCTGCAGGATGGAGCCACACCTCATGGCGCTCGTCCAGTGAAAGGTCTGCTTAATGCAACCCCCACGAACGTGATATCTCCAGAGTTTTTCCAGATGCCTGACCTGTAAGATCACCTGATCAGAATCCACGTTACTTTTCGTTATGGGGATATGTACCGTAAAAGAACTCGTTTACCAGCGTCACATTTGGTATCTACCTAATACGAAGCCCTGCATACGGGAACGCGTTGCTCATATTCCATCGGAACTGCTGCGAGCAATGGCTGACCACGTCTTTTTACGGGTGCAGCATCTCGTCGACGTGTCCGATGCTCATACTGAACAAATTGTATAAGCTTCGTTTAGTAATAAAATCAACATTACGCCTTTGTTTGACCTTTTTGCCTGATACGTTGTACTTACTGGAATTAAGGAAAACATGGAAGGGACGAGCCACCAACATAACTTTCTTTTCACACAACCTGTTTATTTAACAATATATAAACTGTGTTTTACAAATAATCCAAGCATTTAACCATGTAATTTTCTTTAACAAAATGAACAGATTTGCAAAATTCTCTTGACCTTAAACCCTAAGTTGAATAAGCTTTTTCAAAAGATATCTGAAGTTCTGTATTGCAAAACAGCGAACAATATAACAGTGATTACAAGACTGCCAGACCTAGAGCCCGCCCTTTATCGTGTGAAGCAGCGGTTTTTACTACCGCGCTGGACACAGCCCGTCTTATTAAATGCCCTTCTGCTACACATGAAACTACATAAGCACCATTGATGACTAGAGTGGTTCAATTACTCAAAGCAGATTACTTAACATTTAACTTGAAAGCTGTATGTCGAAAAGTTCGGGGTTAAGATGCACACCTGTGCTTAAAGGTTCGGCAAACATTATGACAAAGATAAGGCTTACTTCAAAGCATCCAACCTCTTAATTTCAATCGGCAACCAAGGTGCGATTGGATCACAACCCGTCCCTCCTAACAATTTTACTTTCATTCAAGCCCTGGTGACAGATGGCAGTTGACATTTTCAAAGTTAAACTGATTGCCAGTTATTGAGACCGCAGTGAAGGAACGTCTTAAAACATTACCTGTGAACACTTATCACAAAAGAACTCACTAGGCGGAACCACAAGATCCAGCTGAAATATATCAATGATGACCAGGTCTTTCAAACTCAGATTGTTCAGATTATAACTAATGACTGAGGAATGCAATTACAATCAAATAATTGAACCGGTTAGCAGCTAAATCTAACCACAAGGCGCTCTTTTGCTTAACGGCAAACTGTGCCTTAGTACAATTGTTCCGGCTGTTTTTACAACCAAGAACTGATTAATTAGAACATTGATGATCGGGTACAAAACAAAAGGGAAAGACAATTTAATAGTGGCACAAATTTTCAAACGACAGCTAGTTTCTTAGCACAATACTACTGTCTATACTTACGACCAAAGACTCTACCGAATAAAACTCTGAGGGTCGGGTACAAACCAGAAAATAATAAGGAGGGCAGGTAGACATTGAAACAAATCACCACGAGGATTACACAATGTTACCTCCCTTTATGATCAAGCAGTTCCATGGATCCATGGCGTGTCGCAGCGGTTTCTGAGTGGTGCTAATGAAAGCCAGGTAGAAGAGGGCAGCCAGGCCATTAGCGGTCGTCCGACACGAATGTTACCAACCAACAGGCGGGACGTCGGCCTGCTGCTTTAGTCGACGCTGACCTCGGTGAAGTATTCCGGTACCTTCGCTCCACGCAGACCCTTCGTGGCTTCGGCTGCTCCGACCTCGTGACTATCTGTTGTCGCTACGCTCCCGCCAATCTTCGAACTTCGTGCCTCTCTCTCGGGCCAGCGAACCCCGTATATAAGACCTTCTAAGGACACAACCCACAAATACAAAGTCTTCCTCATACTTATTGGCAATGGGGTCGCAAGAGGGATAGCCGATACACCTGAGAAGTGGCGTCAGACAGAACGGTCTAGTGATTCGATGGATCCATGGCTCATAGCCCAAGTCCCGTTCCTAATCGACTAGGTATGGAAAATATTGAAACATTTCCATACATCTTTCTTCTATTCACAGAAGCATATTTTAACCTGGTGATTATTCTGCATTAACACATTACATGTGCCAAGTTTCGACGCCATACGTCGATTAGAGACCACACTGGACCTCTGTGAGAAGCTGCACTTTAATTATAACCACCCGGTTATTGTCCTTGCACTAACATTGCATTTTTAGTCATATCTTCCACAGATCATTCCGTATGCGGACGAACAGGGCGGAAAAGCCTTCGACGCCATGCTTCATTTCTCAACAGGATACCCTTCCATCCAGTACTACAAAAATATTCCACAATATGTTAATAAATGTCTGCCCCGTTAGCACATCAGCCTCACCATACGACCATACTTGGCCCTTCTAACCTGACCACTCAGAATTCCTGAAATCATACACTGTGATATACTTATTTTTATTTTGAGGGCTTGTAAAGATTTGTGATTCATATTTTCGAAAGATGGATGAGCCAAATAACTCTACTAAATTGCGGTAAACTCAGTGACTCATGACATTTTTCAGTGGACTGCGACGTGAATTCATTAGTGGTCTGAATGTTATCCAAGTAACTGAAGGGACACATAAACTATGACCTCCACATATAGTAGTATAACCAAATGTCAATAACATAATTCACATGGCATAGCAATATTTTGGCCATTTTCTATCACCCTTTGCGTCGGTGCCAATGAGTCTGAAAGTGAAATCGTAATGATCACGTAAATCCTCAAATCCTCATTCAGAAACTGTTATTTATGCTCTACAGTAGTTATAATTGGCCTTAAGTGTACGAAAAACATTTTTTGAGTGTCAGTAGACGAGAGTGAGTCATCAGCAGGAAGTGCAGAGAGCTTATGAACAACGGTTAATCTAGATCTCCCCTACACCGACGCTGCTGTCGCGCTGTGAACATTCCCACGGAAGTAAATACAACGGTTTCGCGGCAGCTGTACCAGCTTCCCATCATCGTGACCGACAATTTGAGCCTGAGACTGTGCTCTCACTATTGTGGCTACAACAAGAGCTGACACGCGGGTACGACTGATTCATGGAGTCATAGCCATGCGACTGTGTGTTGGAAGTTTAATGGCATCGCTGTTGCAATATTCGATGCCTACAAGACCTACATGTAACTCTTAGGTTTTTTTATTCTTTCCAGCAGTTGTCTTGTAAGATGCTGCCCCCTGAGTTTCCTCTTGTGGGCAAATCTCTTCATCTACGTTCTCCATTATTAGTTAGATTTATTTCCATCTCTTTCTTCCCCTATTGTTTTTACTCTCTACGACTACCTGAAGTACCGTGGCAGTAATTCCTTCATTTCTTAACACACGTCCCATCGTACTGTCCCTTCCTCTCGTTAGTGCTTTCTACACATGAGGAATGAAAAGAAAAGACTCCAACTTTTTTTTATGTGAGAACTCTTAAAGTTTTTATCATAAAACCAATCTTATTAACATTCTACATCTTTATTCTTCATGTCTCAAATTTATTTCTCAACCCTAGCGACGAACACATTTCTCCCATCACTTTGTTGATGTCGTCACTGCAGAACGTCTGCCTTTGCTGACGGAGCCTCATGTCTTCTTGACCTCTTCATCACTATCAAAGTGAAGTCCTCGGAGATGTTTAAGTTTTGGAAACAGGTGAAAATTGAACGAGACCAAGTCAGATCTGTTGTGAGCGTGTGGGTGCTATTCTGTCACTCTGCGCAACGGATTAATCTGAGATGTACCCTTTAGCCTGTGGCTACTGCAAGGTGCAATTTCCACCCCCACACTACTACAGAAGACAGACAGACACTCCTAACGTTCTAAAGAGAAATGCCTGAAAAACTTTCAGCAATAAAGATATTCTGGACTCGTCCGCATGAAACTAACGAAAATGATTATTTTCCAAAAATTCTGAGAAATCACAATGGCACTTTTAGTTATGAACTGAACAAATTATTTCCGGATTCTTTTCGGAATGTGAATCTATCTCTTAAGGATAGGATTCACTAATGAAATTTCTAAACAATGTTTAACATTGTTATTGACTTGGCAGAATGGCTGAGAGCCGCGCCTACTCAACTTGAATAATTATCCGTTAAAATGTTGCTAGGTATGGTCGAGGCTGTCGCGTGTGAAATGCAGTGAAGTGTACTGTTGTGGAGGAAATATGGGGCTCGCAAGAGGTGTAGCGCACAATACCGTAATCTGTGATGACTGCTATCTGCACCACTCGCTGCTGACAAATAAGATAACTCTCGTTCTATCTGGATTGACCTTCGCCAATCAAACTCTCCCTACGCCTTGTTGAAGTCAAGGACTACTATTCGCCCCTAGCCTAACTATTGGCGTGGTACACCGACAGATAACCAGTCCACCGCGATGCCACTCAAAAGTTCGCTCGCAGTAATTTAACTTTAACTCTGTCCGTCACACCGCACAATAAGTGTGGCGGCCATCACAGTGAACAACGCTAAATCGTAAGGACTCAATATAGAGTCGCACTCTGATTCGCTCTCGACAGAGGTGCTCTCCCAGTTAAGTACTGAGGAGAGACTTGTTCCTCGTCCTTTGAGTATACGTACGAGCACACACGCCCTCGTTACGTGTTCTCGCTCCAAGAGCGACAACGGAACGCGCCTCTCCACGCCAGACGTGAAGGGGTATACCTTTCGGTCTCTTCCATTACTCCTTCATCTCAAGGCATCAGGAATATCGTCTGCTAATCAGCATTGCTCTTCTAAAACAGGAGAATGACGTTTCGTTTAAGGCGACCAATCCGGAAATCTGGAGCTTCGGCGTTTGGCGTTTGCTGTCTCCCTGTGAAAACCTCTGAAACTGCGTCCTATGTTTGTAAAGAATGCGTAGGCTGGGTGCTCCAACACAATGTAGCGGAATTTGCTTTTAAGCCGAACACAGGGTCTTTCTGCTCTACAGGCAGTCGAGGTTGACTCGTCCTCTGAAGGGATCGTACTCCCAGTGTGCGGTCTGTCTCTCCCGAACTAAAAGCTCCTGTGCCTGTCGTGTCTGGAATGTATGTGTGTACGCCTGCCTCGAGTATTTCAATCTCGGTTGCGATTTATTATTTATTTGCATATCGTTTACATGAATTCATACAACATAGACTTTATGTTATTGAGTTTGGGTTCGAATGAAGCGTCTTCATGTGCGGAATATGGCTCTGAGGTCGGAATATGTAAGCAAGGCCAGGAGGCCACGACGTCTCACAATGTATGGAGGATGATCAATGACAGTCAACTCAATTCTCCTACACACAAAAGTGCTTCACGAAACCCAAATTTACTTCCAAAAATTATATGATTTGGGTCTGTGGATGAATCAATTTAGACAGATCTACGCCGACTCTGGGTTAATTTATACTCTTGATAGTAATATAAATGCAGGCTCAGTTGTTCTAGGATAATTCGATTATTCGAATACTCCTTTGCGTTCACTTCGTGTAAGTGAAACTTGTAACAGCATTGTCAGGTATCATTTGTGGACAGTTCAGTTGAACATTTTCTTTCATTTGCCTATATTTCTTACTCAATTAGCAGAACAATCTATTTACTTTGTGCATCTTACATGCTATGAGTCAAGTGATTGTCGATGCATCCATCCACGTACTCTATTAATATAATCTTCGTGCGACGTGGCCATATGAGAATTGATGGAAGACCAAGCGAGGGATTGCATATGAGAATAGGCTAAGTGAATTTTGCGGTGAGATACTATCAAACAATGACTGAGGAATTATCTTTTTACTTAACTGATAATTTGCTAATAGAGGGTAACCATTGTATGCTTGAATATCTCTTCTTTTATTGTGCTGACCTTTCAATCTTCCCATACTTACTGTCCCTACGTCCCCCTTCTTCTATTGCTGTGCCCTTCCAGTTTCTCCGTATTCACTATACCAACTTTCTGGATAATCTGTTTTATATATTGAATTCCTTATTTACTCCCTACATATTTCCCATATCTTGATCCGTCTAGCAATCAGTGAGCATTCCAAGAAGTGCCAAGAACCTTGTCCTCTTCGGGCAAGAGTCTCTGCCTTGAAAGCCCTACATCACATTAAGCTTGAAATTCTTCTCTAGAAAGTTCCACACAATTCTTCTTTGACTTTCCTCCTTTGACTCTTCCACACCATAAGATTCAGTTTCACTTTCAGAAACGCCTTCTTAAAATCCAAATCAGTATTTGATATCAGCAGGGCCGTTGTTCTTCTCACTTTTACGTTACTTCAGCCATCTTGTGCATTCAGAGGAAACTTGACGAAACTAAGACCATTTCTGAATAAGTCGTTAGTATAGCTGGTCACTTGCTGTTCAAAAGTTCTTATTTATTAAAGCGTTTAGGGCACAGCTCATCATGAAAACATCAAAAAGAAGAGTTGAGTTTTGATGCTGACGGCTGAAACAAGTTACTTCATGTTTTATATGAAGACTTTTCTTTTCGATGTTCTGGTGATGGGATGTACCCGAAACGTGTTTAATAAATAAGACGTTTGAACAGCAAGTGACCAGTTATTCTAGAGACCTACTCAGCAGTAATGCAAGTGTCTTCTAGTTTACGACAAGGTCGCTGTTCTCTTGCGCGATTTGCTGTCGAACCTTTAGTTCACAGAAAGGAATAACTGCTAAAATTAGAGGTGCAAATTGATAATTTGTCATCAACTCATTCAGAAGGTATTAAACTCTCTTAGCAGGGTTCAAAGATACCTTTGTCAGATATTCATAAGTATATTTTATAATGCCGTTTGGCAGTATAATGGAGAAATTCCACCATTATGTCTCACATCTAAAACTGCAGTATTTATAGGTTTGTTGAACCTTCATTGTGACATTATCAATCATTACTGACAGAAAATCTTGAGACGTACTTCTCAGTCACATAATGCGCTTATTATATTTTTAATGACTCATAAAATAATATCGAATAGGTAATAATGTGTGTTAACTACAAAATTTAATTGAGGTAGCGAATGACAATTACTATTAAGAATTAGGAAAAAGGAGACTTATAGACTGGTCAGTGTACGGTTTTTCATTGTTAATATTGTTGAGTTATTTATAGGGAATGACTTATTTCTTACGTAGATTCCTACTTTAATGCAAAAGCACATAGAGCTTCCTGGTCATTTGACTGATTTAGCTATCCATCGCCACTCTTAACCCATTTTCACAGTTCCGCTTCTGATAAAAGATGGAGAGCAGGAGAGAGATACTACCAGGAGCTAAGCTGTCAGGACGAGTCCTGAGTCATGCTGTGTTAGCTCACACGAGAAGCCCAAGGTCTGCTTAAGGCTAGGTTCTGGGTGCGGGTCCCTGTTTGGTATAGTTTTAATCCACCAGGAAACTTCAAAGCTGCGCACACTCCGCTAGAGAATGAAAAATTGATTCTGGTAGACGTGGGTTGCAGGCAAACCGCTACACACGTTACTTAAGCGGGAAGCATAACTGAAAAACCTTCAGGCGAATAACGTGGAGAGCGAAATGTACAGTCAAGTTTACTGAGTGTGGCATGGCGTAATTTTTCAAACTAAGAGATGGATAAAACGTTTCGTGCACCTTCTACGCCCCTACTTACTATCCACTTACTTGTGGTGTTTTCATTCATGCTCTTTCTGAATACTTACAGTATTACAGAAAACGATCGTCATGGATCCCACAACAATAACACTAGCGCCAAACAGTAGGCGATATGGTGATGATTATGGTATTAGTGTTTGTATCAGTAGCAGAAGTAGTAGTAGTAGTAAAAATCAAAAATGTCATATTAGAGAGGTGCAGTGTCCTTTTGCAGCTCAATAGATCGTACGTGCACAATGTTAGATGAGGATGTTTCGTTCCTCCTAAGATTGGACGGTAAACTGTGAACTTAATTACTTTTAAAGCTGCTAACTGGGTCGTTACGGACAGAGGAACTGACTTTTGGAACCCTGCTCACGTGTACACTACAGTTACCGCTTTCGAGTCTGTCTAAAGATGACAGAAAGATAAGCAACAGAAATATGAGCCAGAAGTGAATGTATCTCTTTATTTGTAATCTCGTCAGTTGCTAGTATCTTTGGTCAGTCACATTATATCATATTATCCAGCTCAGCCTTGATATTTAAACGTTTCCATCGCATATGTTTGCTGCAAAAATCAGTAACTTGCACTAAAACACGACAAAAAGGGGTCGTTCCTCAAAATAGTGCAGCTTGCTTGCAGAAAAGAGGAATTCCGACGCACAATGCGTTGTAAAAGCATGTCAAAGGTTGGACGCAATGTTCCAGGAATGTGTGATTCACTACCATAACTAATATTGTTGACTAATTTGTCTAGTTGTAAGCAATTCGGCACCGTAAACGCATCTTCGCATGTGTAATATTATACTTATTGATATTATTTTATTACGCTGCGGTTTCAACGACATTTTTATATTTCTCGAAGTTCTGTTAATCTATGCTTTATTGCATACTGTCATGCATAACCTTGTATTGTACTGGCGACCTAGAAACGACGGAGAGGCTTCGTCCCCGCCGTAGCCCTCAGGGGTTCACAACCCCACAACAGGCCACAGCAGTCCACCCACCCCACCGCCGTCCCACCCCGAACCGAGGGTTATTGTGCGGTTCGGCCCCGAGTCTCATACCAAACGAGCGTAACCCCAAATGTTTTCGTCGTAGAGTTATTATGGTGTACGCGTACGTGAAGACAGTGTTTGCGCAGCTATTGCCGACACAGTGTAGCTGAGGCGGAATAAGGGGAACCAGAACTCATTCGCCGAGGAAGATGGAAAACCGCCTTAAAAACCATCCACAGGCTGGCCGGCACACCGGACCTCGACACTAATGACCCGGGCGGATTCGTGCCGGGGACCGGCATGCCTTCCCACCGGAAAGCAGTGCGTTAGACCGCACGGCTAAACGGGCGGGCAGGTATAACCCTAATTACGTTGTTGTCTTGTCGTTGCAACTTCGAAAGGCACAAAATTGCCATTTATACATTTCTCATGCGGTGCAAGAGGTTGACTGGAAAGTGACTGTGGATTGTATAGGCGTTGATTCTTGACAAATTTTCATTACATTTTTTAATACCACAATTCAACAAATCAGACAGCATGAGCAAAATCAAAACAAAAGGAAAATGACCATCTACAAGCACGATAAACGTACATTAACTTATTTTCTAACATAAAACGGTAAAATTCCTACCCCTGAAATAAATGCAGCTTTATGATAACAAGGAGGACGTAAAACAATAGCCAACCCTACCACTAACGACTATAAAAGGCAGAAGGAACTACTAGAAAAAAAGTAGCTCTATTCCGGATGCAATACCCAAAACTAGAAGTGGCACACAAAAGCCACATACTAATACAAATTCCTGTAATGAACAAGTGATATTAGTAAGCAGACAATTAGAGTACAAGGAAATAGCGTACCGAATTCTGGAAAAAGGACAAAATAGTAATTCAAAGCAAGGCCAACAAATTATTTTTATCATAAAGATGAATCAATTAAGCACAACTGACAATAAAATAGCATACACGCTCAGAGGTAGCACACCTAAAATCTTCGCCTACTGAAACTTGTGTCCTTGCAGTGGCCCCACCTCAAAGACAATGGAACAACTGGCACAGCTAAAGCTGAAACAGTGGCAAACAAAGTCGCCTCCACAGCGATGTTTCACGAGCTCCTCTGGTGCTCAAACCTTCTTGTGCACCACCATTCAAGACCACACACACCACAGTTCCCATCTTCTCACGTCTCGTCAGCACTGCCTTCCCTGGAGCCGAGACACTGTGCACCGTCCGCTTCCCCAGAACGGGAACCGGTGCCTCGTGTTACCTACAAGTCACTGATAGCTTCAGTCCAGGCTCCACCGGACAGCCACTGCACTGCTGATCATGGCAATTTGCCGCCGCGTCAGTATGACTGACCTCCGCCCCGGTTGCTCACTTGTGCTTCCTCGGCGAACAAGCTTCCAAAGGCCATGTCGACAGCAGCCAAACGCATGGGGCCACTTTCACTGGCTGCCAGCAACCAACTGCCACTGCCTTCCCAGGCTCTACTGCTCGTCGGTCAGCTACCCTGAAGCAGCTACTCCGGGACATAAACAGGACCAGACGGCCAGCCATCCAGGGCAGGCTCCAAGTTGTTACCACTTCCTTCTGCGACACCAGCCTTCCGTCCGCAATCCCTCTCGGCCACTCCTAATTTGGCTCTGCTCTGGGATATTCTGCAGTTACACGCAAACTCTGATATGGGGGGAACGTCTCGCCAACACTGGAGCCAACTGCCAAGCATGGTGGAGTTTCAACTGTAACATTAATGGTCAATTCATGACGACCTAATTATGAGGCGACGTAATTGAGGACCTAATGATTGCACTAATGCTTTGCTTTTCATTACTAACAAAGAGATGAAGTTCATTGAACTCAAATGACTCTGAACGACACTTTAACTTATCGCAATAAATTAATGTGTTACTCTTTCCATTTAATCGACGAAGTCTCTCTCTCTCTCTCTCTCTCTCTCTCTCTCTCTCTCTCTCTCTCTCTCTCTCTCTCTCACACACACACACACACACACATACACACACACACACACACACACACACACACACACACACTTTTCTTAAATACTGCTTTTTTCTGTCACGCAGTTTTCTATTCATCTATTCATACATCACCATGACATCAAATCAACTCTGTGTGTTAAGTGAAATTATCTTACTAAGAGTACGTCGATATGTTAAAAGTAGCATTTGGTTCTGTGTAAAAAGTTATTCTTGATTCACAAATTTGTAGTGTAACACAGGGGAAACCAAAGATACTTCATTTCCTGCCCAACGTCGTGTCTTCTACAGTTGAATGGCGATGCTCTACTGTGACCTATGTAATTACTGTTCTATTCTTTGCAGGGTGGTGTGTCTAGACGTAGTAAAATGCACTCTTTGAAATAACAACTGTTTATTACAGGAACTAACCGAAATACACTTCCGAGTGTGAATATCGTCACTACTCAATAACAAAAAACTGTATATCCTGGACAATGACTCGAGGAACAGGTAAGAAAGACCTATACAGTCCTCCGAGGCAAGGAGCCAATAGAAAGCCACTGGTCACCACGGTGATGCAGCGTAGTCGGGAGCGGCTGCTGGTACCGCAGCAGCGGGTTTGGCACATGGTGAAGGTGGCACGACGGCTTGGCGGGCAGCGGGAGAGGCGTTGGCCACGGTAGGCGGGGTCAGCCGCGGAGACGTGGAGCAGTTCCTGATCCGTCAGAGCCCGAGACGCTGATCTAAATAGCACCAGCGGAAGGGTACATCCGCTGTGTCCCGACAACACGTGACCGTGTGGACGTGAGCAAGCTCCCGTGATCTCAGCGCTGTGTACTCCGACTTGCGACTGGCGCCCCCAGACACTGTGGCTGCAGCAGGAAGCTTGACTGTACACAGGACCTGTTCTTCCATTTACAGAAAACATCCCAGGTGAGGTAGGGGCCTTACTTCCCCTTGAAACATACGCGTACGTGCGCTGTCCAGACAGTGCAGAGGCAGCCCTGCCTACACCACAGTTACCTCGTACAAAATGGTCTAATGTTGTTGTAGTTGTTGTTGTTGCTGTTGCTGTGGTCTTCAGTTCCAGTACTGGCTTCATGCAGCTCTCCTCCCTAGTATAATTTCTACCCTTCCTACCTTTACCAAATTAACAGTTCTGTGATGCCTTAGTATGTGGCTTATCAACCTATGCGGCTCTTCTTTTAGTTAAGCTGTACCTAAAAGATCTGCTCTCCCCGATCAGTTTACTTGTTTCAGTAGTTGCCTGAGCTACGCATCAGATCACTTTCTTTCTTCTATAACCATCTTTTCTTTAGACCTGTACTATTATTATCTACAGAAATGTTTTCACAAAAGGTTTACTGTACAAAATGGTCTAATGTTGTTTTATTCGTTGTTGTTGCTGTTGCTGTGGTCTTCAGTTCCAGTACTGGCTTCATGCAGCTCTCCTCCCTAGTATAATTTCTAGCCTTCCTTCCTTTACCAAATTAACAGTTCTGTGATGCCTTAGTATGTGGCGTGTCAACCTATGCGTCTCTTCTTTTAGTTAAGCTGTACCTAAAAGCTCTGCAGTCCCCGATCAGTTTACTTGTTTCAGTAGCTGCCTGAGGTACACATAAGATCTCTTTCTTTCTTCTAGAACCATCTTTTCTTTAGACCTGTACTGTTTATAATCCACACAAATGTTTTCACAAACGATTTACTAAGACTTCACTTTATATTCGGCACTAGCTGTTTCCGGCCACACGTTGCTGTGCTCAGTCTGGTTAAATGGAAAGGAAAGAAAGAGGAAGTATCCATTTCTAATATGTATGCGTATTGGATTTGGGTCCTAATCTCCTCCACCGCCTCTCTTTATCCATCTCCTTCTCCTTGTCTCCTTGTCTCCATCCATCTCCAACTCCTACCTCTCTCTGTCCATCTTCTCCTTTGCCCTCTCTTTCTATCTCCTCCTGCCCCTCTTTCACACCATCTCTTTGTCTATCATACCTCCCCGTTCTCTGGCCATCTTCTGCTCCCGTTTCTCTCTCGAACTTCTTCTGTCCACTCTCTCTGTCGATCTCCGACTTTTCTCTTTCCATGTCCATTTTTTTCCAATCCAACTATTCATTTCCTCTTTGTATCTGAGCTTGAGCCTTGTTTATTGTTACTTCTACTTAATGATCTGTAGTAGTATTGTAGTAGTATTCAAATTATAAGCAGATAAACCATAAATACAGCACGAAGAAACTGGTACACCTACCTAATATCGTGTAAGACCCTGGCAGCATGCAGAAGTGCCGCATCGTGACGTGGCATGGACTCGACAAATGTCTGAAGTAGTGCTGGTGGGAGCTGACACCATGAATTCTGCAGTGCTGTCCATAAATCCGCAAGAGTACGACGGGGTTGACATCTGTTCTGAACAGCACGTTGCAAGGCATCTGGGGAATTTGGTTGACAGCAGAAGCGTTTAAACTCAGAAGAGTGTCTCTGGAGCCATTCTGTAGCAATTCTGGACGTGTGAGGTGTCGCATTGTAATGCTTCAATTGTCCAACGACGTCGGAATGCACATGGACATGAATGGATGCAGATGATCAGACAGGATGATTACGTACGCGTCACCTGTCAGAGTCGTATCTAGAAGTATCAGGGTCCCACATGACTCCAACTGCACACGCCCCACATCATTACACAGCCTACACCAGCTTGAAAAGTCCCCTGCTAACATGCAAGGTCCATGGAATCATGAGGTTCTGTCCATAGCCGTACACGTTCATCCGTTCGATACAATCTGAAACGAGACTCGTCCGACCGGACAATGTGTTTCCAGTCATCAACAGTTCAATATCGGTGTTGACGGACCAAGGCGAGGAGTAACGCTTTGTGTCGTGCAGTCATCAAGGTTACACGAATGGACCTTCGTCACCGAAAACCCATATCGATGATGTTTCGTTGGATGGTTGCCACGCTTACACCTGTTGAAGACCCAACATCGAAATCTGCTGAAGGGCTGCACTTTCGTCACGTTGAACGATTCTCTTCAGTCGTCGTTCGTGCCGTTCTTGCAGGATCTTTTTCCAGCCGCAGCGGTGTCGGAGATTTTATTTTTTTACCGGGTTCCTGATATTCACGGTACACTCGTTAAACAGTCCTACAGCAAAGTGCCGTTTCATCGCTGCCTCGGAGATGCTTTGTCCTATTGTTCGTGCGCCGACTATAACACCACGTTCAAACTCATTTAAATCTTGATAACCTGCCATCGTAACAGCTGTAACCGGCCTAATAACTGCGCCAGACACTTCTTGTCTTACATCGGACTTGCCGACTGCAGCGCCGTATTCTGTCTGTCTAAATATCTCTGTATTTGAATGCGCAGGCCTATACCAGTTTCTTTGGCGTTTCAGTGTATATATCCTACATGTGTCTAAACGTTTACTACAGTAACATGTACCATCCTGAAGTAAATCGGTCGAGAATTTTCGAGCCTTTTGTAATAGCATTTCCCCATTATGCATTAGATATTTATTTATAAATTACATATTTTAAGAAACAGGAACATAAAACATGCACATATTTGGATACAATGTTATGTGAAAATATCGACTCTGTTCATGGGATAATTTCGGAGATTTAAGATTTAGCAGAAACGAACATTTACATTTATATATAGCTTTCCCCTATAACTGTTACATACCCAGGAAGAAGAAAAAATGCCACAATTGAGGGTCGACATGAGATTTCTCATACCAATTAAAGACAAAGGAGTCTGTCGCAAAAGCTCGTCTCTCCAATATGTTTAACTGAAACGCAGTTTTAAAAAACGAGGCTCTAACACCGTGTAACTGCGTGCAGCATGGCCAAGAACAGGTAGCATTAATTCTGCACTGTGCCAGAGCTGTCGCATTAGCTCATCGAGACGAGGCAGCGCCGTGGGGAATGTATATGTACACTCAGCCATGTTCGTATCTAAAATTTAATTTTTATTTCAGGTGAAGCATCATACTGTATCCAATTTACGCCTTCACAAGGAGGTATCTTGTGTATTTCTTTCTTTTAGTGTTACTTTTATTCGAACATTAAGAGAGAACATGAACTTCTTACAGACGTAAACGACATCTTTATTTCGACCATGAGACAAATAAAGCCAATAGAAACTAATAGCGGATACAGTAAAATTGCCAATATCCAGTGGTATACAGAAAAAACAGTAGGGTAGACTACACTAGATTGTACACTACGCTACGCACAATTATTCGATTCTGTATGTTTGAGATCCAGGCTTATCATCACAGGGCCGGTACGTACACGTACGAGCAACAATAACCTTAGAGAAGATGTTTTAAGTGACCACCTTGCATTTGAAAGTATTTCACCACCCGAAGTGGCATCCACGCAAGTTGTTAGGTCGTACACATTCACTCCACGGGTAGAATACCATAAAATTGTTCCTTTAATGTCCCTAAAAATAATTATCATTGGATTAAGGCGCGGCGAACGTGAAGCCCAGAACATTGGACCTCCACGACCAGTCCATTTCCATGGAAATACACTACTGGCCATTAAAATTGCTACACCACGAAGATGAGGTGCTACAGACGCGAAATTTAACCGACAGGAAGACGATGCTGTGGTATACAAGTTATTAGGTTTTCACAGCAATCACACAAGGTTGGCGCCGGTGGCGGCACCTACTACGTGCTGACACGAGGAAAGTTTCAAACCGATTTCTCAGACACAAACAGCAGTTGAAGGGCGTTGCCTGGTGAAACGTGTAAGGACGAGAAATACGTCTCATCACGTTTCAGACTTTGATAAAGGTCGGATTGTAGCCTATCGCGATTGCTGTTTATCGTATCGCGACATTGCTGCTCGCGTTGGTCGAGATCCAATGACTGTTAGCAGAATATGAAATCGGTGGGTTTAGGAGGGTAATACGGAACTTCGTGCTGGATCTCAACGGCCTCGTATCACTAGCAGTCGAGATGACAGGCATCTTATCCGCATGGCTGTATCGGATCGTGCAGCCACGTCTCGATCCATGAGTCAACAGATGGGAACGTTTGCAAGACAACAACCATCTGCAGGAACACTTGACGACGTTTGTAGCAGCATGGACTATCAGCTCGGAGACCATGGCTGCTGTTACCCTTGACGCTGCATCACAGACGGGAGTGCCTGCGATGGTGTACTCGACGACGAACCTGTGATCACGAATGGCAAAACATCAGTTTTTCGGATGAATCCAGGTTCTATTTACAGCATCATGATGGTCGCACCCGTGTTTGGCGACATCGTGGTGAATGCACATTGGAAGCGTGTATTCGTCATCGCCATACTGGCGTATCACCCGGCGCGGCGTGATGGTATAGGGTGCCATTGGTTACACGTCTCGGTTACTTTTTTGTTCGCATTGAGGGCACTTTAACAGTGGACGTTACATTTCAGATGTGTTACGACCCGCGGCTCTACCCTTCATTCGAACCCTGCAAAACCCTACGTTTCAGCAGGATAATGCACGACCGCATGTTGCAGGCCCTGTACGAGCCTTTCTGGATACAGAAAACGTTCGACTGCTGCCCTGGCCAGCACATTCTCCAGACCTCTCACCAATTCAAAACGTCTGGTCAATGGTGGCCGAGCAACTGGCTCGTCACAATACGCCAGTCACTACTCTTCATGAACTGTGGTACCGTGTTGAAGCTGCATGGACAGCTGCACCTGTACACGCTATCCAAGCTCTGTTTGACTCAATACTCTGGCGTATCAAGGCCGTTATTACGGCCAGAGGTGGTTGTTCTGGGTACTGATTTCTCAGGATCTATGCACCCAAGTTGCGTGAAAATAAAATCACAGATCAGTTCTAGTATAATATATTTGTCCTATGAATACCCGTTTATCCTCTGCATTTCTTCTTGGCGTAGCAATTTTAATGGCCAGTAGTGTACTTTATTTAAATAGTTACGCACATTCATCCCAATGTGTGCAAACTGAAACCATAGCTGTTGCAGAACATCAAGTGTCATATTTTCTAATGCGTCAGGGAAAGTATTGCAGGGAAACTCACGATACAGGGGCGCATTCAACGTGTCCGGCAACAAGCAAGCGTCCAAAAGCACTCCTCCCACGATTCGAGCACACGTGCTTATGCCAAAGTGTGTTTCAAAGCCACGTTCACAGGCGACATATGGATTGTGTTCCAATAATGGCTATTGTGGATGTGAAAAAATCTTCACGAGCGAAGCTAGATTCGTCAGTCTATATCACGTTATTTATAAAATGTTCGTTATGTGCCACTTGATGCAAAAAAAAAAAAAAAAAAAAACATTCAAAGAACTACACTCGCTGACGCGGTCTCCTGGCCACTAGTGTTGAGTTAACGTGTAACGACATGGACGCTTCATCGTGCAACACTTCAACAACCGGTCTTTGCAATATCACGGTTACTTCACCGAAGTGATTGGTGGACGATTTCAAGAATCGTATCTTCTCTTTGTGGATTTCCTTGGACGACCTCTGTCCATTACTTATGGACGAAGATTACCGATTTCCCGAAGGCGTTGCTCCAGGCGACGAAAAACCTTTTTATCAGTATGTTGGCTTTGAGGCTACCGTACACCGTATGCAGCAGCAGCAGAAGCATCTTGGGTATCGGATACACCCAACATCAAATGCATATCAACGTATTTATCATCTGTGTACCCCAAAGCGAAGCCACCGTACGTGAACGTAACTGGGCCAGTTTTGGTTTTGCACTGCGTGGTTAGTAGACACATGTAAGTAGTTATATGTTGGTGTTACGAGTGCACTTTTTCAACAATTCATCAAACCGGAAAAAAACAGCTAAAGTAAACAGAAAACAACATGAAAATACGGTTTTTATCAAAATGAGAGATTTGCACAAAAATAAGGAGAAAAACAAGTTAATGAAAAATAATATTCTATTTTTCTAACACTTTTTATCTTGCTTCACACTTGGAACTTCATCATCATCATCATCATCGTCATCATCATCATTGGATGCTGAGCCATTTCAAATAATTTTTCAACTTCAGTGGGAGTCATCCCCTCATCTTCTTCTTCTACCGATTTAAAGGCTATCTCACACCATCTGTCCATTGCCTCAAACCATCTATCTTGATCATTATCAAACATTTCTATGTTTTCTCTACCATCATTTTTTCTGAACTCTGTTAGCAAGGAAAAAATGTGCTAAGGCATTATTTTGTTCTTACTGACCAACTGCTGTGTGATTCATCAGAATCCATCCATTTCGTACATACTTTGTTACCTCACTTTCTTAAAACATTCTTAACAAGGTACACGCCAGAAAACTTTGTCTTCTGTAGTTCATGTTCATAAAGATTTCCTTTCACTTTTTTAACATCCCTTCAACTTGCATGTATCTTCATTAGAAAGAACAACATGATCAACAACAATATTTCTGGTGACCGATTGGCTGTGTAATCTTTTCCGAAAATTCTCTATGGTTTGCTGACATTAAGCTTATCGTTCATCTTGTACTTAGGCCTGACATATTCAGTGTAAACTGTCTTCTACAAGTCCTTCTGATCTTCTTCCAATACATCCGTTGGCTTCATCATTATCGTTGAATGTCTTGTGTTGTTATACTCATCAACCAGCTCAGTCAAATTCTAGTTACCTTGAAGAGCAAACTTTTTCCACGTTTCTTCCCCTCAATGTTCTGTTAAGTCTTTCCACAATGCAATGTTTGTGTAATTCGTTGATGAATTCTTCACGAATGTGTCCTGAAGGACTGATTACACCATCGGTGTACTTTTTCACAACGACTAACTCTTTTTTAACGAAATTACGCACCCTAGTCTGCATACAGTATAAAGACCTTAAGTCCTTCGTCTCCCATAATTTGTTGTCGTTCCTTGAGAGTGACGTGCGCAAGTAAATGTTTTACACTTCAGGCATCAGATATGGTAAACGTTGTTCATTTATTAGGTTTAACATTTCATTGTAGCTACGATCATCCGATTACACTTTTAGTACAACCTCACACAAATGACCGCAAATGACTTCATCGTTATAGAATAGTTAATCTTCTACCAAGCAGTTAACTAATTGTCTTGGTATGTTACCATCAAATGAGTCGAAGACAATTTTTTTCTCCTTGTCTTTATAGTAACACATCCAGTGTGTCCGCCATTATCCGAAATGCCTAAATTTACAATTCGCCATTCAGCACTTCCTGAATTCCTAGGTAGTTTACCGAGGATGAAAACATCACGAAAGTGCTTCATTGTCAACCATTTTGCCAAATTTTCTAGATTAAAATTTAATAAAGGTTTGCCATATTTTCTAGTTAATTATTCGAAGTTTTTTGCTACGCTTCCCTTCTTCTTCATTGCCAAGTTGCGTCTCTTCTGTTCTTCAAATTCTTTATATTTTTGTTTTTTTGTTTATGACTGCATTTGCAACAGCAGCTGCCCCACCGGCCAACGAACCGACAGCAGCCAAGTATGTTAATGCAGACAACAACAATTGAATAAACCCACCGTCGTCCTGTGTTATTCCTTTGCCTTTCTTCTTCTTCATGAGATATTCAGTTATTTTTTCCACAACGAGTGTACCCAGTGCTAAGCGCAAACGTTCACCAGCTTTTTGTTTGTCTCTCCATTGTTTCTGATCATCAGTCAAAAAGTGTCGATGCTGTGTAGCTGATCATTGTTCAGTTTAATTGTGATTGATTTTGCCTAGGCAGACTAGTGAACTCGACTGTGAAATTGTTCATTTATGTAGAAAAATTTTCATAGGTTCCAACCGTTATTGCCAACGTTAATGCCCATGTATAGTTTTATGTTTACATACATTACTCCTCTTACTGCCGTTGCAGCCAATTTTTCACCAAATGATGACCACCAGCGTGCATTTGTTAGTTTGCTGTCGAAGTTCTTTCTCAGCTGCATATCTTTTTTCTAAACCTATGTGTTTTTCGTAGGCAATCTCATGTCTTTCGCATGCTGTATCCAATGGATTTATTTCTTGATCTTCCCGAGTTAATCTTCCGTTCAATTTTGTTCCAGGGCCACAGTAATTGTAACCTGGCAGATAGATTTCGAACGGAAGTTTGTTGATCAACGTGTTCACCAAGCCTCGCCCATGTTTTTCACGCCTCCAGTACGTGTGAGGAAGATTGTTCAAAAATGTGATGATATAAGGTATATCCTTCCGTTTGCTGATGAAGAAGTCACTAAACTTGTTTGTCGTCATCTATGTCATGCCAGTTTTTCCACTGAAAATTTTTGTTGCCAGCCATCTCATCACCCTGAATAATCAATAATCTGTCGATTATTCGACGGGCTTCGTTCGTTCAGATGTACTCAACAATTTTGTCTGTCTTCACATAGTTTCTTATCACTCGATTTTTCCAGTTGCAGATTTGTTCGTCTCAAATTCGATACTTGAAAAAGTCATAAATGATTTCTCTTATCAAATCATTCTGCTTGATGCCTCCACTCGAGTTTGTTAGGATTTTTGTCAGAATACAACGTTCCTGCACGGAACAAAATATCTGCATAGCTTGAGAGGTCGGCACTGGTAAATCTAGTGTTCCTATAGTCTACAGTAGTGTATTTTCTGGTTAAAAGATTCATCTGTCCATCTGTGCCTGGATAGATTGTTTCATCAACTGTTAGTTTACTCTGTAAAATTTTAATGGTAATTTACCAACAAATTTAAATGTGCCATCACACTTTAACCCCAAAACTGGGTCTTCACTGTAGTTGATGTGTTACAACGTTCTTTCAGTGATGGTTATCTTTTTAACGGGTTGTTGTTCTTCTCGTAGAACCTCCTTTTTCTGTATTTAAGCTCTTCTTCGTATTTCTTCAACAGATTTTAAATTTCTGACTCATTCAGCTTAAAATAACATTGTGGGCTCTCACCTTGGTTATTTGGTGGAGTGTCTTTAAATTCTTCAAAATTATGCTGTTGATGGTTGTATGGTACCACCCGTTTCTCAACTTTTCTGTGATCTTCGAGGGCCTTCAACACATTATGACCCAAAGCTTCAGTTCCTTGCTTGATTTGTTCGATGTCATTGATGAATGGTTGATCCCTTTTTTTGTACTTTTTGTACTCTCTTTGTTGTTGTTTCTTCCACCTTCGAAACGCTCCTTCAACTTTTATTTTTTCTTCCTCTTTTGTTTGCCTGTCTTAATAACTTCCTCGTCGTACTCCGTACGTCGGAGGTTTCAAACGTCAACTTTAGGTTACAATATCTCCGGATGTAATTAATATTTTAAAATGCAACAAACGGCATTGATTACGTATTTGTTTATATGTTCAGATGTGCTAACAAAACTAACGGGGTTCCATTTAAAAAAACGTAGGTTTGTGGTCAAAAACATACTTCCGTGCATTTTTTATGGTTGGCATTAACCAATTACACTGGCCCCTCTCCTCGTGTTCGGTCTGTGGAATCGATTCGTCAGTATTTGATGTGGGTTACGAAATATATCCAGCGGTAACGTTAGGTGACTCACCCTGTATATCTATTTTTGCATGCAGTTCAATGGATCCCACTGCCATGTGGTAGGGTACTGTATTGCGACAAAACTTTGTCTTTTTATAAACGAATAGAACTAGGGAAATGATTTTTAAAATAATAAAAAAGGTAAGTCGCTAGGATTAGAACCGTAAGTCCTTGGAGAATGTGGGCTTCATGTCCCAGCACTCTACCCATTTTTTTATCTCACTTTGTTTTATATTTTTCGTTGGATTTGTTCGAGGTGGACGTCCGGTGAGACCCGCTCAGGTTCTTGTTGATCCATTCACTCAGGATTTCCATTGGAGGGGGTAGCTAACCCCCTGACCGAACACGCTGGGCTACCGTGCCGGCTAAATGGCCGGGAGGCCCCACCTGGGGTAGTTCGGCCGCCAAGTGCAAGTCTTATTTCAGTCGACGCCACATTGGGCGACTTGCGCCCCGGGATGTGGATGAAATGGTGATGAGGAGAACACAACACCCAGCCCACGAGCGGAGAAAATCTTCAACCCCCTCGGGAATCGAACCCGGGCCCGCTTGCACGGGAGGCAAGGACGTTACTATCCAGCTAAGCAGGCGGACACCCATGAACTACGATGGCTGATACCGTAGTGAGGGGCGATACACGTTCCTGTCTACATTTGGATGCGGTGCACGAAGAGTTGCCAGTTTCTCGTTTTTGTACGTGTGTTTTCATAAAGTACGCGATCTGATTTTCCTAGATAAACATTTGTCTCGAATCTGGATGTGGAATCGCAAGCCGACCTCCAAGTGCAGCACTTTTTCTTCACTCTGTGTATTTATATATTACAGATGGTGCTCTTGTAGGTATATGAAAAGATGCATGTATTCGAATGCAACGTTCTGTCAAAGTTTTAAAGCGATCGGCGAAGAACTTTCGAATATATGATTATTAACAATTGAACACTTACATTTTTGTATACAAAATTAAGACTCGTCTTTTTCAAAAAAGGTTTTCTTCCCTTTACGAGTCTACACTACAAGTTTCTCTTCACTTCTGCCATCGTCGGTTACTTTGTTACGCAGATACCAAAACTCGTCTGTTGTTTTTAGCGTCCCGCTTCCTAATGCAGCTCAATCTGCTTTATCTGATTAATTCCAAACACTATACAACGCTTTTTTTTACTCATTGATTTTGATCTCAGACTTTTTGAAAGACATTGGGCAGATAAGCAAAAGTTGTATGTTCAGCTGCGAAGTCTGCTGTAGATGATGATGGATCAAGAGCGACAAAAAGAGTATCCAAAGATGAAACAATCGTCTATCTTAGTAATAACCGTAAAAGAAGTTCGCCATTCTGCCTGTGTTATCTTGTAATCATACGTACCATTCAGCTCTGTCCTTCTTGATCCTTTGCCATTTCTAACAGAATTTCGTCATCGGCAGACTTGCAAATTTTTCCTGCGCTCTAATTTTTAATTCCTTTTCCAAATTTGGTTTCCCTTTCCTGTTGCTCAATATACAGACTGAATAACAAGTGGGATAACCTAAAATCACTGGCTCACTCATTTCTCAAATACGAGTACTTCTTCCTTGCATGTTCATCGACTCCTGTTACTGACTCTGGTTTCTGTACGAGCTGACCTTTAATTCTCTGTATTTTATCCCTAATAACTTCGAAATTTCAAAGAGCGTACAAAATACAAAAAGTCAACTACATCGGAGTAAAAAAAAGCCTGGAAATATGTGACTAAGGGATTCAATACTTGCCTTATTCCGTATATATCGTGCAGTATCGGCGTCCTCGAACGTGCCGGGAATATACTAAAAGAAATTTAAACGTTATTGTTGTTTCCATTACTTTGCTAAGACTCTATGACTTAATAAAGCGGCGCGAACTTGCGTTGGGTAAGAGTCTAGCTCAATTTCCGTTCCGCTAGTCCAGGGTGGCGAACCCGAAAGCTGAATTCGTTGGAAAGCGGATGGTTTTCTCTTTTAGGCTCGGTAATGAGCGTGGCAGACTGTCCCTGCGGAAATGTCAGCGACTTTTACGACGGGCAAGTCTGTGTGTTCTTTCGACCGGGAGCGTAAAGGCTTTTACGGGCACGCCATAGGAAATCAACATTGTTCAGCGCCGTCTTTTGTCTTTGGCAGCTTTACGCCGCGGACATTTATGGTGCGGCTGTAAAAACAGCACTCGTAAAGTCGGCGGCGTATTTTGTTGCCGCACGTCGACATACGGACTCGGGCTGATTGCTGGACTCCTTCGATTTCCTAGGCGTGTGACCAAGGCTTCTTTATCAAATTGTCTCACCTTCTCCGAAATCATGTTTCACATAAATCACGATCACGTTTCAATGCAGCGTTGTACGACTCTGAATGAAATCGCGAAGCTGTCCTAGACTTAAATTCTAATTGATTCAGGACATCAAGGGGTACATCATGTTCTTCCTTCCCTAAAGGCCAGCTCAGACCAATTAGGTTTACGCTCACTCCAACGCTTCATGTGTTACTTTTTTCTGTTTTTGCGGTCCATTTTCTTCCTGTCTCTTAATTTTGTTTCAATAGCCTGTTCTGCGTTCCTTTCCTTGCTTGTTTATGCTAGTTTCTTTTAGGTCTTCATGAACTTTGTAGGGCACGTTGCGTTTCCGTTTTGAGTACTGTTGTTCTTCTTGTGTTTTTGACGTAGTGTGGAGCGTGATGCAACGTCATATACCGTCTCACACAAATTGAAAAAACGTCTTGTGCTTCATGATGATCAGTAAAACTTGAAACTGCTAACAACAATAAAGTTTTAAAAATAACTGATAGGAGTCTAATTTGATCTTCCTTTATCGCTTTTATTTCTATCAAATATGATTGTTCTGTAAAAAAACTAGTTTCTCATTTTGCATTATTATTGCTTTTATTTTTACAAAACTATCGACCCAACCTGACTTCTCACGAGTAGTATAAGTATCATTGGCCGGATGTATTGTATGGTGTAGCAGTAATAGATAATGTACACAAACCTCGTGAATCAGTGCATCTATTTGTGGAAAGCAGATCAAAATACTCAGAGTAGTTCCTGATAGAGTTCCTTTAAGACTGGTTACTCTGTAACTAAGAGTAATGGTTTCAAAATATGCGGCACTGCTCGAAATCAGTCAGTCTGATATAATAAAAATGCTAATTGAAATAAATTAGATCTATTTTCTACAAATGAGGATCGTGGATAAGTCCCTGTCGACAAGTATTTCCATTTTTCATATCTGGTTTCAACCATCCGTCTGTCACGTATTAAGAGCCTCTTCTCTAGATTTCAGTTTTACCTAGAGACAAACGGAACATTGTCAATTGCACTTAGACATGAATGAATTAGCGTATTTCATTATCGGATGGTGGACTGCTGCACGCTATAGTTAGTAGTATTTTCCAAACAGCGATTACAAAGGCTGTTATTGGACTGTTGTCTGCCTCTACCAATAATGACATCGACTTTTTTATGCAAAGGCTGATCTCAGTAACAGTAACTTCTGTACGGCTAATCTCACGGGCCATCTTGGATTCTGAGGTGGGCTAAAACATGGTACTCGTCAAATTCGTACCCTCTGTGTTACTGTCACTACATATACCCCATGGGAGAACATCTTGTTGTAGCTTGATTGGGTGACAGGATTTGTTCATGGATGTTCTCTCCACACAGTCTATTATCTCACTGAATAGAAGGAGATTCTATGAATAAGGTAAGATCTCAAAACAGGGCTTCAAACGCGGAAATTTAAAACTTGTGCTGAGTAAATATCTTACTTTCCCGGTGTCATCAGTAACTGTAAATAACAACAAATCATGTATTGTCAAAGATGTTTGTTATGTTAGCTTAGAAAACTACGTTTGTTATGTAGGCTATAACACCGTATTAGAAAATCGAAGGGTTTTTAGAATTTAGAGACTGTTCAATATTCGATGATACACTTGCTGCCGATCCCAGAATAATGACGTAAGAATAAAGAGCCATTAGATTTTATCAGAAATTATAAATTTATTGTGCAGTTTTATAGCATTTACCAAGTAAAAAAAGCACGTATTCTCTTAAGTAACGATAATTCGATCCAGTCTGTAGAGGAACCTCATGGAAAAGGTGCGAATTTCACACAAAAAGACGCAGTGTACGAAAATGACCAAATCAGGATCCAACAATTAATCAACAATTACCCTTCAATAACCAAAATCAGAAAAAATCTCCAACGTTGACAAATATTTAAGTGAAGATACTGAATCAGTACTGATAACAAGTCCAGATAGCAAAATTACTAAAGAACAGATATAAAAAATTTCTGTGTTAAATATGGGTAACAACAATGTAAGAACTAGCACATAAAACAGAAGTACTTTACTGCCCTGAAACTATGGCAATGCTGCGTGGAGTGGCCGCACGGTTTGAGGCGCCATGTCACGGTTTGCGCGGCCCCTCCCACCGGAGGTTCGAGTTCACCCTCGGGCATGGTGTGTGTGTGTGTGTGTGTGTGTGTGTGTGTGTGTGTGTGTGTGTGTGTGTGTGTGTGTGTGTTGTCCTTAGCATAAGTTAATTTAAGTAGTGTGCAAGTCTAGGGACAGATGACCTCACCAGTTTGGTCCCGTAGAAATTCACCCACATTTGAACTATGGTAACTGTGAAGTTCTCAAATCCGAAACATCGATACCAAGGAAGTAAAATTATGTGGAAATCACTGGTACCAAAATATGTAAATGGCATTTAAATAAAGAAAATATATAGGAAATCTGTTAGTTACAAGAGAAAAAAACAGATATTATACTGTTGTCAGTCAATCATTGGTTTAGAAATCATTAAAACTGTAGAAAAAGAGATATGTGTCAGTTCAATAAGATAGATGTTTAATGTAATCAATTAAATGTATGAAGGAGCTATCTCTTGATTAGGATAAACTACAGGAGATCGAAATAAAAAAAATAAAATACTACGAAATATGTCCTCCAGTCCGTGCTATAAACCTAGTTACGTCTGCTTTCAAGGAGCTGGATATTTTGTTGCTCCGCGTATTAAGCAGGTAATTCACTTTAATGTGTCGCGGAGAGCAGAACGTTTGACAGTCAGCAAAGGCTTTCCCACTGCACTGGGTCACACGCCATCGCCCTGTGTGGTAAATCGACCCTCACTATTTGTGTCCACCGCTCTACACCCATAAGCTGCTAACGATCGAAGCTCTATGCAGCACTTCCCCCCGGATACGAATCAAACGAGTAATGGCTTCCGATGGTGTTACTCCAACAGCCTGCACACATGTACGGCAATAAAGCATCCACTAACGCACCATCAAACACCGCCCACTAATCCCTGACGCAATACGGCTGTGCCTCAATGAGGATCGTAATTTTGCGTCTATACCAATCACTGAGAGTGGTATTTTGACTGGAGCTACGTGAAGTACAAATGACGGGAAAACTATTCTGCCACACTTATTCCCTGTCAGACAACCACACAAAAAGGCATAACAGCAGCTTCTAGAGGCCTCTTTACCAACGACACCACTCATTTCGTTTCACACACTAATGGAAAATGAAGGCCCAGAAGCAATGATTCCAAATAAACATTTACTGGTATTTTCAATAAATTCTACTCTCTGATCATGAACATTCAGCTATAGAGAGGTGATTCCAAATAAATTTTTACTTATATTTTCAATAAATTCTACTCTCTAGACATGAAACTCTCTAGACATGAACATTCACCTACAAAAGATAGAATCTCTCGGATTATAATTTAAGTCATAACCTTTGTTTCATGTGCCTTTATAGTAGATATTTATCTGGTTTTAGTGTGCTCTTAAATAGTCTGTATACGCGATTGGTTTTCTTACAGCAACTGCTTTCGCCTGCCTTTATAACTCCGACCTGTTCGAAATATACTGAACATTAGATTGTGAATATAAATACAGTTACAACTTATTGCAAATTCTATTTCCAGTGGTACTCATTTTCAAGCCTAAATTACATATGAGTTAGTGCATACAAGATAAATACATCCACTATTTCAAACCTTAAACCGTGTGAACGGGATCCATTTTAACAGATATACATATATATTTTAACAGATATACATAAAACAATGCCCAAACTACAACAGAAGCTTATTTGTCTTGTAACGTCTGTACCGTTCCGCTTGACAATATGTGAACTATACGTCAGAACCAATGTCGGCACACTGTGTTTTCAGAGGAATATAAACTCTACAGGTACTAACTCGCTGCACACTTCGTTCTGATCCTGCCATATTTCACTTCTCCCGGTTAATTAATCAAGCTGTAACGTATTGTTAACCGCAATTACATCAATCTTTATTTTGGAATACTTCAAAGTTCTGTCATTGCACCAAACTTTTGCAATTCTCTAAATGTTGTTACATGCTAATGTGTATTGAACAGCTCATTTAAAATTGGTAAACGGCTGCAATGCAAAATCATAGCGGATAAGCCATTGCTTGATGTATCTGTCCGTACAAATACTGTATGATAATGCTGACACATTCGGTGCTGTGAATTAGTTGATTTTGCGGTTGTTTTGGTATCGTAATCAGCGCAAATGTGTTTGTCTACTGTTCGTTTACGCCATCCTTTCTGGCCGAACGGTTCCAGGCACTCAGTCCGGAACCGCGCTACTGCTACGGTCGCAGGTTCGAATCCTGCCTCGGGCATGGATGTGTGTGGTGTCCTTAGGTTAGTTACGTTTAAGTAGTTCTATGTTCTAGGGGACTGATGACCACAGCTGTTAATTCCCATAGTGCTCAGAGCCATTTGAACCCTTTGTTTGTTTACTTGGACTACAGTGTTTTAAAAGTGTTTCTAATTTGTTATGGAGGGAATTTATTTTAGTAGCTGTGCAGGTACAGATGACGTCCTCTCTCACAAAGAAGCAGTTAGCCTTCTTCGTAGAGGGTGGCAGAGCCATTAATGTACTGGGTGACTACGACACTTTTCTACTTAGGCTGTCATTATTTAAATTTCTTCTCCGTTCCACAAGTACTGTCGGCTTTTTAAGCTATTATGAAATGATTAGCTCTACGAAAAAGCACGCTACCAAATCAGCATGGAGTGAGAACACGGTAGTGTGAACGTCAGTAACCGGGAAGTTGTTTACATAGAAAAATGCGCCTTATGTATAAAAATGGCAGCATAGTCAATTCATGTGCTCCTGTTCGTTTTGGTTTACAAATGTAACTGTTCTAGGTCTACTTAGCGGTGGTTTTAAGGCATCTCTGTGTTAGTGCTCTGCAGAATTGGCTTACATTGGTAGATTAGCAGTGACGACGGCTTCCCAAATACATCAAACACAGCAGTGCCACTACGCCTTTTATTGCCACAGTGTAGTTCCCCTACAGTGCATGGTGCATAGGGCTGGTAATAAACGTGTCCAGTGCCATCTTCAGAGGTAGTGCCCACGTGCTCCCGTTATCGACGAAGTAATGTTTCCAGAAGTGCCGACGGTATACTGGATGGTCAGAAGCAGTCTGAAAAACTTGTAAAGTTGTTGCACAGTATGTTGTAGTTAGTCAGGCCGTTGCGTCCGTAAATTCAAGCGATTCTGCAAAGATGGCGTTGGCAAATGTGTTCTTCAAACAAAAAAGCGATACAAAAATTAGAGACGGGACGGTAATAGTCAAAAGTTGAGCAGTGCCGTGCGCTATCGTCTACCCTATGAGAACAACTGACGCTAATTATATATGGCGGGAAGGGGATAGTCGTAACGCCTGGTGTAGTATGCCCCGTAGGTATTCGATACCGTTGGCAGCGACGTTTTCTACGACAGCTGAGCTATATTCAAGTAGTGGTCGTATGACGGACTTTTATCTGACAGTGCCATTTGCCTTAGGAGCGCTCCTCGTCGACTGAGCGCTTAGTCGTCTCCTTAGTCGTCCAAATGCTTTCCATGTAGTTCTTCGCTGCCTTTAAGCCACACTAGACGAAGTGTTGCTGTTGCTCTGATGGAGACAGCCGCCAGCGCTGCCTTCCCCTCCCGCTGGTAATTGGTTCAAATGGCTCTGAGCACTATGGGACTTAACATTTGAGGTCATCAGTCCCCTAGAACTTAGAACTACTTAAACCTAACTAACCTAAGGACATCACACACATCCATGCCCGAGGCAGGATTCGAACCTGCGACCGTAGCAGTCACGCGGTTCCGCGCCTAGAACCGCTCGGCCACCACGGCCAGCCCGCTGGTAATTGCTACAGTCCTAATAGCCTGACGGCCTGCCTCGAATTAACCGCCCAGCATCCTGGTTGACCGGTCGCCATCTGCAGTCGACAGTGAGACTCCGAACACCAGCTTCAGTGGCCGTGACCTGAAGCTCTCGGGCGTATAAACTCAAATAAAAAATTTAAAAATAAAATAAAAATAGAAGTGGTACACCACGAAGAAATGGGACAGAAATAGGAAGATGTAGGAAGATGTGATGTACATGCACAGACAAAGAAATGATCAAAAATTCTGAAAAATTGAAAATTGTATTATTTCATCAAGAGAGAAAAAAAAGAAAAAAAATCAAATGGCTCCAAACACTATGGAACTTAACATTTGAGGTCATCAGTCTCCTCGAACTTAGAACTACTTGAAACTAACTAACCTAAGGACAGCACACATATCCATACCCTAGGCAGGATTCAAACCTGCGACCGTAAGGGTCGCGCGGTTCCAGACTGAAGCGCCAAGAACTGCTCGGCCACCCGGCCGGCAGTTCAAGAAGAGCCTTACAAAAACGTTGAGCATGTCATACACCTTCAGCCTTTATTCGGTTTGGCTTGATTGATAAACATACTGGACGTCTTCCTCAAGGATGTCGTGCGAAATTCTGTCCAACTGGTGCGTCAGTTCTTCAAAATCCCGAGCTGGTTGGAGGGCGCTGCTAGTAACGCTCCTCACATTCTTAATTGGGGAGGGGTCTGGCGATGGTACTGGCCAAAGCAGGGTTTGGCAAGCACGAAGGCAAGCAGCAGATACTCTCGTTGTGACCGGGCGGGCGTTGTCTTGTTGAAAGGTAAGCCCAGAATGGCTTGCTACGAAGGGCAGCCTGACACATAGATCGGCCCCATACCCAGGAGCGCCTTTTCATAGCAGGACTCCTTTGGTTGACTTTTAAACATCGTTGTTTCTCAGCAACCGTATAGAAATTTCAACATAGGAATCACACAGAAAACCCTTTGCAAATAACTGTTTGGTACTCTGACCTAGGTTTCGACACCTCTAAGGATGTCTTGATCAGAACGCAATTTTAAGATACATTGCGAGAAGGCAATGGTCAGGGTTTAGAGCAGATGTGCTCAAGTCAATAAATATAAAAAAAAACATGTTCCGGCCTTTGGCAGGTATGCCTAGCTAGGAACAACATGAGACTGATATTCTTTGCTAGGCACGCTTGCCAAAGGCTGGAACGTGTTTATATATATATATATATATATATATATATATATATATATATATATATATATTGACTTGAGGACATCTGCTCTAAACCCTGACCATTACCTTCTCGCAATGTAATTTTACGGTTTCTCAAAATTTCATTCTGATGAACACAACAGGTCTCGAAACCTAACAGTTATTTGCAAACGGTTGGCTGTTCCTATGTTGACGACGTTTCTTCCGCGGCTCCCTTACAGTACAACGGTACGTCCTCGATATTCTACGTCTGTTTTTGTTGCCCGTAAGATGTGCCATCCTGGTCTTACCTTTCAGGAAGGTACTGCCCGCATGGACCCGGTGAGAGTTTCCATCGCTTTTCTTCATGCTTTCCAAATCCTTCCTTGATCAAGGCCGCCAGATGTCCCTCCTATTAAGAACGTCTTTGGCCATGTAACCCGCCAATTGGAGAGAATTTGTCATGCACGATGTACCTCGGGAGGATATACAATGCCAAGCCGAATAACTTTTTGTATAAAAGCGAGAGGTGGAACAATGTGTTGTCTTGCTCAGTTTCTGAAGCTCTCTCTCTCATTTATTTCCCCCCTTAGAGTAAGACGCACAGATGTACAAGACTGGACCCCTACAACCTCATACTGTCGATCCGCATTTAGATTTTCTGTGGTTATGGCAAATACCAGGATGATCCTTTTGAAAAGGACATTAGTGTCCCAAAAGAGATTCTGCAAAAAGATGGGAATTTAAGGAGATGGGACCTGGTTAAACTGACTAAACCAGAGGTTGTACTGAGTTTCATGAAGAGCATAAGGGAACAATTGACAAGAATGGGGGAAAGAAATACAGTAGAAGAAGAATGGGTAGAAGTAGTGAAGGCAGCAGAGGATCATGTGGGTAAAATGACGAGGCTTATCAATTTAATTTAATTGATGAAACGAGAAAATATAAAAATGCAGTAAATGAAGCAGGCAAAAAGGAATACAAACGTCTCAAAAATGAGATCGAAAGGAAGTGCAAAATGGCTAAGCAGGCATGACTAGAGGATAAGTGTAAGGATGTAGAGGCTTATCTCACTGGTGGTAAGATAGATACTGCCTACAGGAAAATTAAAGAGAGCTTTGGAGAAAAAAGAACAACTTGCATGAATATCAAGATCTCAGATGGAAACCTAGTTCTAAGCAAAGGAGGGAAAGAAGAAAGGTGGAAGGAGTATATAAGGAGTGTATAGAGAGTGTATACAGTGTACTTCAGGGCAATATTATGGAAATGGAAGAGGATGTAGATGAAGATGAAATGGGAGATACGATACTGCGTGAAGACTTTGACAAAGCACTGAAAGACCAAAGTCGAAACAACGCCACGAAATTAGACAACATTCCATTAGAACTACTGACAGCCTTGGGAGAGCCAGTCTTCACAAAATTCCACCATCTGGTGAGCAAAATGTATGAGACAGTATAATAATTCCAATCTCAAAGAAAGCAGGATTTGACACATGTGACAATTACCGGTCAGTTTAATAAGTCACGGCTGCAAAATACTAAAGCGAATTCTTGACAGACGAATGGAAAAACCGGTAGAATCTGACCTCGGGAAAAATCAGTTTGGATTTCGTAGAAATATTCCAACACGTGAGGGAATACTGACCCTACGACTTATCTTAGAAGCTAGATTAAGAAAATGCTAACCTACGTTCCTATCATTTGTAGACTTAGAGAAAGCTTTTGACAATGTTGACTGGAATACTCTCTTTCAAATTGTGAAGGTGGCATAGGTATAATACAGCGAGCGAAAGGCTATTTACAATTTGTACAGAAACCAGATGGCAGTTATAAGAGTCGAGGGGCATGAAAGGGAAGCAGTGGTTGGGAAGGGAGTGAGGCAGGATTGTAGCCTCTTCTCGATGTTATTCAATGTATGTATTGAGCAAGCAGTAGGTATTAAAATCCATGGAGAAGAAATAAAATCTTTGAGGTTCGCCAAGGACATTGTATACCTGTCAGAGACAGCAAAGGACTTGGAAGAGCAGTTGAACGGAATGGACAGTGTCTTGAAAGGAGAGTATAAGTTGAACATCAACAAAAGCGAAACGAGGATAATGGAATGTAGTCAAGTCGGGTGATGCTGAGGGAATTAGTTTAGGAAATGAGACACCTAAAGTAGTAAAGGATTTTTGCTATTTGTGGAGCAAAATAATTGATGATGATCAAAGTAGAGAGGATATAAAATGTAGACTGGCAATGGCAAGGAAGTCGTTTCTGAAGAAGAGAAATTTGTTAACATCTAGTATAGATTTAAGTGTCAGGAAGTCGTTTCTGAAAGTATTTGTATGGAGTGTAGCCATGTATGGAAGTGAAATGTGGACGATAAATAGTTTGGGCAAGAAGAGAATGGAAGCTTTCGAAATGTGGTGCTACAGAAGAATGCTGAAGATTAGATGGGTAGATCACATAACTAATGAGGAGGTATTGAATAGAATTGGGGAGAAGAGGAGTTTGTGGCACAACTTGACTAGGAGAACGGATCGCTTGGTAGGACATATTCTGAGGCATCAAGGGATCACCAGTTTAGTATTGGAGGGCGGAGTGGAGGGTACAAATCGTAGAGGGAGACCAAGAGATGTATACACTAAGCAGATGCAGAAGGATGTAGGCTGCAGGCTGGGAGATGAAGCGGCTTGCACAGGATAGAGTAGCATCGAGAGCTGCATCAAAGCGGCGTCAGGACTGAAGACCCAACAACAACAAGAGATTCTTCTCGGTCCCTAATGGCGTCATCACCGACGGGACGTTAAATCGTAACGACCCTTCTTTCGCTGTCATACTACACAGAGTGTGTCGAACACATGCTAACGACACCTCGCTGCTGTAAGTACTACGCGTCCACGCAGTCATTAGCTCGAACGTGACTGCAGGCCCGAGTGACAACGCGGGAAAGCCGAGCCTTGCGCCGTACAAAAAGCAGCGGCGGCCGCTGAACTGTGAGCTACAGTAGAACAGTCCCGCCATTCGTTACACTGCGTCGGCGTTCTGCTGTCTTTGTCTGTGACAGTGCACGAGCCGCAAGGCTGGCGCGAGGCCAACAGGGAACTAATCCGCTGAGCAAATAGGCTTCGAAAGGCGAGGACTGCGCGGATGGCGCCCTCATTTCCATAGCAGACAGCGGGGCGCCCATGCATATGCAACGCTCTGGCCGCCGCCTCTTAGAGACGCCGCCTACGCCGCCGATGCGTCCCGGTCGTCAGGCAGCCATCAGCAGCTGTCTGGCCACCTAAACTGTCTGTGCCATCACGGAAGATGCGGCTGAACAGTCATTAGGAAATGAGGAAAAGCGCGACATGATATAACACTCGGCAGCTCTCTTTAAATGTGAGGAAATGCGAGGCAGCTACTGCAGCAAGATCCTGATAGTATCTGACTACAAGATTGTTGACGAACTTGCAGTCTACTTCGTGTAGTACACTACCGGCCATTAAAATTGCTACACCACGAAGGTGATGTGCTACAAACGCGAAATTTGACCGACAGGAAGAAGATGCTGTGATATGCAAATGATTAGCTTTTCAGAGCATTCACACAGGGTTGACGCCGTTGTCGACACCTACAACGTGCTGACATGAGAAAAGTTTCCAACCGATTTCTCATACACAAACAGCAGTTGACCGGCGTTGCCTGGTGAAACGTCGTTGTGATGCTTCGTGTAAGAATCGGAAATGCGTACCATCAGGTTTCCGACTTTAATAAAGGGCGAATTGTTTATGGTAACGCGACATTGCTGCTCGCGTTGATCTAGATCCAATGACTGTTAGCAGAATATGGAATCGGTGGGTTCAGATGCGTGCTGGATCCCAACGGGCTCGTTTCACTAGCAGGCGAGATGAGAGGTATCTTATCCGCATGGCTGTAACGGATGGTGTAGCCACGTCCCCATCTCTGAGCCAACAGATGGGGACGTTTGCAAGGCGACAACCATCTGCACGAACAGTTCCATGACGTTTGCAGCAGCATGGACTATCAGCTCAGAGACCGTGGCTCCGGTTACCCTTGACGCTGCATCACAGACAGGAGCCCCTGCGATCGTGTACTCAACGACGAACCTGGGTGCACGTATAGCAAAACGTCATTTTTTGGGTTGAATCCATGTTCTGTTTACAGCATCTTGATGGTCGCAACTGTGTTTGGGGACATCGCTGTGGACATTGGAAGCGTGCACTCGTCATCATCATACTGGCGTATCACCCGTTATGATGGTATGGGGTGCCATTGGTTACACGTCTCGGTCACCTCATATTCGCATTGACGCCACTTTGAACAGTGGCCGTCACATTTCAGATGTGTTACGACCCGTGGCTTTACCCTTCATTCGATCCCTGCAAAACCCTACGTTTCATCAGGATAATGGACGACCGCATGTTGCAGGCCCTGTACGAGCCTTTCTGGATACAGAAAATGTTCGACTGCTGCCCTGGCCAGCACGTTCTCCAGATCTCTCACCAACTGAAAACGTCAGGTCAATGGTGGCCGAGCAACTGGCTCGTCACAGTACGCCAGTCACTACTCTTGATGAACTGTGGTATCGTGTTGAAGCTTCATGGGCGTCTGTACCTATACACGCCATCCAAGCTCTGTTTGACTCAATGCCCAGGCTCATCAAGGCCGTTATTTCGGCCAGAGGCTGGTTGTTCTGGGTACTGATTTCTCAGGATCTGTGCACTCAAATTGCGTGAAAATGTAACCACATGTCAGCTCTAGTATAATATGTCTGTCCAATGAATACCCGTTTATCATATGCATTTCTTCTACGTGTAGCAATAAATTTTGTACCCAAGTTATGTATTTTTCTGGCATCACAAATCTTTTTGCAGCTGATGTAAGCAGAAACCGTTTAGTACAAAGTTCGATGAATAATACCTGTAACATAAGGAAAGATGTATTTACCTTTTTACAGTGCTCATCTTTTGCTAGGAGGTGATATCAGGCCTCAGGTTTTTATTGACAAAGTGAAGAGACTAATTCACGATATCACAGCACATGCTTTTTTCGCATTTAAACTTGACGCAACAGTTAGAAATACGCCATTCAACTCTTTCGCGCTAAAGAGAGCTCTTTGGTAGCGCCTTTATGAAACAAGAGACATACTTTAGGCAAGCTGTAAGAAAGACTAATGCACGTACTGACTGTCTCCTACATTAGCGCGTACTCTGTTCTACATATTAAAACATGACGTCCTAGTACATTCTAGAAGTTGTGTTGTTCAAGCCCTCCATAGGCCGGGTATTCATTTTGCAAGTTTTCTTGAATTTTGTCATTATGAGCTATTCAAGAGCGATCTGATGTAATTTTCAAAATATTTTCAAAAGCCAAGATCGTACATTTTATTGTTATTTCTTTCATATCCCAGACGTTATGTCTGGTCAGAAGTACAAAGTGACGCATACCTTGATCAAGCGTGACTTCCTTTTAACTGTATGGTATATGTTATATTGTATTTAGGAACTTTCGGGTAATTGAACATGTATCAATAATTACGGATTTCTGTAGTTGTATATATAAGTTTGGATGTAGCTGTATTGCATTGATGTACTGGTGGATATTGAGTAATATCACTCCTGTAGTTGATAGTATAATTGGTATAATGTCAACTTTATCCTGATGCCACATATCCTTGACTTCCTCAGCCAGTTGGATGTATTTTTTAATTTTTTCTCCTGTTTTCTTTTGTATATTTGTTGTATTGGGTATGGATATTTCGATTAGTTGTGTTAATTTCTTCTTTTTATTGGTGAGTATGATGTCAGGTTTGTTATGTGGTGTTGTTTTATCTGTTATAATGGTTCTGTTCCAGTATAATTTGTATTCATCATTCTCCAGTACATTTTGTGGTGCATACTTGTATGTGGGAACGTGTTGTTTTATAAGTTTATGTTGTAAGGCAAGCTGTTAATGCATTATTTTATTTTTGCTACATTGTCATGTCTTCTGGGGTTTTCTGTATTTGCTAGTATTGTACACCCACTTGTGATGTGATTTACTGTTTCTATTTGTTGTTTGCGAAGTCTGCATTTATCTGTTCTGGTATTGGGATCTTTTATAATGTGCTTGCTGTAATATCTGGTGTTTATTGTTTGATCCTGTATTGCAATCATGAATCCTTCCATCTCACTGTATACAGGGTGTTACAAAAAGTTACGGCCAAACTTTCAGGGAACATTCCTCACACACAAATAAAGAAAAAAATGTTATATGGACATGAGTCCGGAAACGCTTTATTTCCATGTTAGAGCTCATTTTAGTTTCGTCAGTATGTACTGTACTTCCTTGATTCACCGCCAATTGGCCCAATTGAAGGAAGGCAATGGTACAATTGTGCAATCACGTCATCAACACAGATTTTCTGTGAACCTTTGGGCAAGCATTGTTGGTGATGTCTTGATTGGGCCCCATGTTCTTCCACCTACGCTCAATGGAGCACGTTATGATTTCAAACGGGAACTCTACCTGTGCTGCTAGAACATGTGCCTTTACAAGTACGACACAACATGTGGTTCATGCACGATGGAGCTCCTGCACATTTCAGTCGAACTGTTCGTACGCTTCTCAAGAACAGATTCGGTGACCGATGGATTGGTAGAGGCCGACCAATTCCATGGCCTCCACGCTCTCCTGGCCTCAACCCTCTTGACTTCCATTTATGGGGGCATTTGAAAGCTCTTGTCTACGCAACCCCGGTACCAAATGTAGAGACTCTTCGTGCTCGCATTGTGGACGGCTGTGATACAATACGCCATTCTCCAGGGCTGCATCAGCACATCAGGGATTCCATGCGACAGAGGGTGGATGCTTGTACCCTCGCTAACGGAGGAAATATTGAACATTTCCTGTAACAAAGTGTTTGAAGTCACGCTGGTAAGTGCTGTTGCTGTGTGTTTCCATTCCATGATTAATGTGATTTGAAGAGAAGTAATAAAATGAGCTCTAACATGGACAGTGAGCGTTTCCAGACACATGTCCACATGACATATTTTGTTTCTTTATGTGTGAGGAATGTTTCCTGAAAGTTTGACCGTACCTTTTCGTAACACCCTGTGTATTGCCTTTTCTTAGCCATGTGTTGGATGCGTCTTGATCGATGTGTGGCTGTGTTAGATGATACGGGTGCTTTCCATGTAGTGTTTTCTTTTTCCAATTTACTTTCTTCGTATCTGTTGATGTTATGTGATCTAAAGGGTTGTAGAAGTGGTTATGAAATTGCAGTGGTGTAGCCGATGTATTTATATGAGTGATTGCTTTGTGTATTTTGCTAGTTTCTGCTCGTTCTAGAAAGAATTTTCTTAAATTGTCTACCTGTCCATAATGTTCGTTTTTTATGTCGATAAATACCCTTCCTCCTTCCTTTCTGCTTAATGTGAATCTTCCTGTTGCTGAATGTATGTGATGTATTCTATATTTATGGCATTGTGATCGTGTAAGTGTATTGAGTGCTTCTAGGTCTGTGTCACTCCATTTCACTACTCCAAATGAGTAGGTCAATATTGGTATAGCATAAGTACTTATAGTTTTTGTTTTGTTTCTTGCTGTCAATTCTGTTTTCAGTATTTTTGTTAGTCTTTGTCTATATTTTTCTTTTAGTTCTTCTTTAATATTTGTATTATCTATTCCTATTTTTTATCGGTATCCTAAATATTTATAGGCATCTGTTTTTTTATCGCTTCTATGCAGTCGCTATGGTTATCCAATACGTAATCTTCTTGTTTAGTGTGTTTTCCCTTGACTATGCTATTTTTCTTACATTTGTCTGTTCCAAAAGCCATATTTATATCATTGCTGAAAACTTCTCTTATCTTTAGTAATTGGTTGAGTTGTTGATTTGTTGCTCCCAGTAGTTTTAGATCATCCATGTATAGCAAATGTGTGATTTTGTGTGGGTATGTTCCAGTAATATTGTATCCATAATTTGTATTATTTAGCATGTTGGATAGCGGGTTCAGAGCAAGGCAGAACCAGAAAGGACTTAATAAGTCTCTTTGGTATATTCCACGCTTAATCTGTATATCCTGTGATGTGATATTATTTCAATTTGTTTGGATATTAAGTGTGGTTTTCCAATTTTCCATTACTATGTTTAGGAACTGTATCAATTTAGGATCTACTTTGTATATTTCCAATATTTGTAGTAACCATGAGTGGGGTACACTATCAAAAGCTTTTCGGATGTGTAGTGTAGCGACCTTTGTTTAGTTTTAGCTTGATATGTCACCTCTGCATCTATTATCAGTTGCTCTTTACATCCTCGTGCTCCTTTGCAACAGCCTTTTTGTTCTTCATTTATAATTTTGTTCTGTGTTGTATGTGTCATTAATTTCTGTGTAATGACTGAAGTTAATATTTTGTATATTGTTGGTAGGCATGTTATGGGGCGGTATTTAGCTGAGTTTGCTGTGTCTGCTTGATCTTTAGGTTTCAAATAAGTTATTCCACGTGTAAGTGTATCAGGGAATGTGTATGGGTCTGCAATGTAACTGTTAAACAATTTAGTTAGATGTGAATGTGTTGAGGTGAACTTCTTTAGCCAGAAATTTGCTATTTTATCTTTTCCAGGGGCTTTCCAATTGTGAGTAGATTAATTGCTTTGGTGACTTCATATTGCAAAATTATCGGTTCAGGCATTTGTGGTATCATCTTGTATGTGTCTGTTTCTGCTTGTATCCACCGTGCATGCCTGTTATGTTGTACCGGGTTTGACCATATGTTGCTCCAGAAGTGTTCCATGTCTTATGTTTGGTGGATTGTCTATTTTAATGTGTGTGTTATGTATTGTCTGGTAAAATTTCTTTTGGTTTATGTTGAATGTTTGGTTTGGTTTCCTTCTATTTTCACTTTTTTTGTATCTTCTAAGTTGTTTGGCCAATGCTTGTAATTTCTGCTTCTTTTCATCTAATTGCTCTATCGCTTCTTGTTGTGAGATTTTACCTAACCTTTTTCGTTTTTTTTTCTGACATTTGATGTCTTATAAATTGTGTTAGCTGTCCAATGTCTTTTCTCAGTTTTTCTATTCTGATATGTAGCCTGTGTTGCCATGTTGGTTTTGTGGGTTTCTTCTGTGTGTTGGTTGGTTCTGATCTCTGCCTAGTGTGTATATTTAGTGTAGTGAGTGCTCCTATATAAACCAGTAGTTGTAACTCCTCCATAGTTGTGTTTTCATTTATTTTGTTGTGTATGATTGTATTGATAGTTTTTATTGTTGTTTCGACTTGTGGGTTATTTGGCGGTATATGCAAGAATGGTCTAATGTCTGTATTTGTGTCTTTGTATTCTATATAAGTCAGCTGAAATTTTTCTTCTATATCTAAACGTGTGTCACTTCGTGTTCTATTTGTACTTGTTCTGGTGGCGGTCTTAAGATTTCGTTTTCCTCTGATTGTTTAATTGATGTGTGTTGTTCTTTGTTTGTTTGCTCTGGGATGTGTGAGTCGATTACTGTATTTTCTTCTTCTTCTGATTGCACATTATTTTGTTCCAGTATTTGTTGTACTTGTTGTTTGATGTTTTCTAATTCTGACTGGGGTATCCTGTTATTTTTGAATATTACATGGATCTGATCAGCTAGTCGTTGTTCTGTTAAAAGTTTTAATTCGGGTATCTGGTAATAAATGTTGTGTATACTTATTAACTGTATCCAGTTGTGTTGGTTCCTAGGTTTGTTGCTTGGTAATAACAGAACATGAGGTGTCGATTAACTTCATCTGACCATCTCATCCTCTGCCTTTGTTTTCCTTCTATGGTGGTTGCAGGAAGCATATCCTGCAAAACACCACTATTTGGATTTAAATCATTTTCCAGTTGGCTGGCAGTGTCGTTACCATAGTGGGCGGGCATAGGGTTCAAGCGTCGTCCGCGACCATGACGGCGCTTGTCCGAGGCTTCTTTAGTTGTGTCCTGAACCAACTAATCACACTAAAAGGGGGGTTAGCCCTATTAGTGGTTTGTTCTTTTCGTCGACTTTTACGACTGGCAGAACATACCGGAGGCCTATTCTTTTCCCGGGCCTCCACGGGGATTATTGGGGATTATTGTTATTATTATTATTATTATTATTATTATTATTATTCAAGGCAACCAAATTCAAGAGTCTCAGCTTAACCTCATGGACAAGATGTCAAGTGGATAAAACTCAACACATTATACACGTTTGTCACCGCTAAAATATTTTTAAAAAATATTATTAAAAACAGAGCACCTTATTCAAAAGTCCATGTCCATATATATATATTGCTGACAGCTGCTTGTTACATGATACAAATACGGTACACAACAGCAAATCTGTTTACATAAGTTGTACACAAACTGGACTTCTGGACAGGGTGCTGTGTGTTTTTAAATAACATTTTTAGTATTTCAGTAACGATAAACTTTTATAATGTGTGAGTTTTATTCACTTGACATCTTGTGCAAGAGGTTCGGCGTAAAATGAACATGCTTCACTACAAAAAAAAGTTTAAGACCTGAAGATGACAGCGAAGACTGTTGAAACCGGTTGTCCTGAATAAGAAAAAAATTTTAAAATATGTTTTGTGCGCTCTTGGTTTTTGAATGTATCTTTCCAAATTTCTGTTAGAAACGAAAACAAAAAATGAACTGTGTTTGTCGTGTAATATCGCAAAAATTTCATTGCATTATATTCGTGAAAAACGCCTTTGAAATTACGCAATGGTCTCGTTGTGAGATGATCCGGCACAGTTTCTGAACGCTGGATGCAGCTGCTTCGCGTGTCTACAATGCGATTTTTTAAATGTTTCTATAGCAACGCCTCCTGATAACTTTATAGACGGCTATTGTTTTCGCCTTTAAGCTGTTTGCACTCTGCAGTTGAAAGCTGTCAAAAAAACTGCCACGTGACTGGGATTTCCTTGACTCGACTGCAGGAGCGTCTTAGTAGTAAAGCATAAGTGTATTGAGTCTTTATACATGATGAAGAATCTTTTCCTACATCTCAGTGTTTATGATATCGAAATTCTTGAAATACGTCTCGTACAATGATGTATCTGTGTAGGTACTTTCAGGCTCATATGTGGATACTGTCTGCGAATACGTTCGGAATTGAGTTAGTAGAGTGAAGTAACAACTGTAAGCTTCTTGCATCATGCGGCAGTTCTCACCCATTTCATGACATTTTATCTCCTGATATATGTGTCAAACAGCTATATAATTTTCTAGGTTCATTCAGCGGCATATGTAGATACTGCCTGCAGAATGCGTTGCGAATAGAATTTGTAGCAAAGAAATAATAAATTTAAAGGTCATGCATAATGCAGCAGTTTTTCACGCATATCTGTGTTTACGACGTTATATCTCCTGAACCGTGTGCAGCACCATGATATAATTTTGTACATGCATTTAGCGGTGTATTTAGATACTGTCTGCGAAATTTAATGCTAGTAGAGTTAGCAAGAGAAGTGTAATAAATTTAAAAGTCATGCATGATGTAGTAGTTCTTCACACATCTCATTGTTTATGGCGTCATATCTCCTGAACTGCTGGCCACGGTGGCCAAGCGGTTCTAGGCGCTAAGTCCGGAACCACGCGACTGCTACGGTCGCAGGTTCGAATCCTGCCTCTGGCATGGATGTGTGTGATGTCCATAGGTTGGTTAGGTTTAAGTAGTTCTAAGTTCTAGGGGACAGATGACCACAGATATAAAGTCCGATAGTGCTCAGAGCCATTTGAACCAAGCCATCTCCTGAACTATCCACTTGGTGATTATTGTCCCCGCACCGATTATTGCCTGATAATATGGGATATGGGATATGTGTAGTAGGTTTGGTCCTAATCGATCCAGTGGCTTAGGAGGAGATGTGGAACATACACTCACATACACATACATCCATTTTTACAAGATGTATACATTTTGTATGAACTTCTCCTTGTTTTGCAAAATTCAAAGGAATAAAATAATGGTAAAAGTTATTTTATTAAGTTTCAAAATAAAAATTTTGATTCTCAACTATGCCACTTATAAAGGAAAGCATCTATTTTGCCAAGATTGTAAACATGGATGAAACAGCAACTGTTGAAATTCTTCATGGTAAATGATAACAGCCAAACATTTGCAGGATAAAGATTTATTAAAATTCTTGACCACTGTTTCGGTATATCTAAATATACCTTGATCAGAAGTAAAATACACTAAAATCACACACTGCAGTGGAGATACATAAAACAATTATGCGAATGGTGTCGCCAGTAATTGAAACATAATCTCCATTTATACAACAAAATTTTGAACAGAGGGTTGATGCAAACACAGCATAGCATCATTACCTTGCCTGTGAACTAGCGTGAAGAGCGTGTGATTTTAGTGTATTTTACTTCTGATGAAGGTATATTTAGATATATCGAAACCGTGGTAAAGAATTTTAATAAATCTTTATCCTGCAACTGTTTCGCTGTTATTTACCGTTAAGAATCTATTTTGCCTTTAAAATATATCGAGTTAATTATGAAAAGTTTGTGCATGTTAGAAAATAAAAATACTTTCATGTTTAGTGAGCAACACATTTCCATTACGTATTTCGCAAAATATATTTGGAAAAAATATTCGAAATATGTGGCGTTGTGACTAATGTAAAGAGAAAATTGTAAGATACCTAATTATGAAGACCAAAAACTTTTACATTGAAAATTACAGATAATGTCTCAGTATGTTACGAGATAATATGGGAAAGCACAGAATTTTCGTAAATACTTTACTGTAGAGTGTTATTCCGATAAACATAAATCCTGCGCTTTATAACTGCAATTAGATTGAACATTGCCGCAATAGGAGATACGATCGTAGTTTTTGGTAAACTGAGGATGGTATCGCAAACTGTATTCGACACATTAATCCCATAATATTCGTTTGTTACAACGATAATACGAAGAAGCTATAAGAAATACGACGAAGGTGTATAATGAATATTAGGGAAGGCGGTTGGAAGGGTTCTGTGCTGGGGAAATCCATCTGTACAGAAAATCACATGAAAGCAGGTATCAGATGTATTCGGAGTCGCACTTTTAAGATCGTAACTGTTCGGTATAGAGCATATGGAAGAATGTCACAGATTCTCAGGAAACTTAACAGTGAATCACAGTAAGAAACTGAATGTTACTCTCACGAAATCCTTATTGGTTAATTCCGAGAAGACAGATTCTTTACACGACAAATTAGTAAGGAAATGGGACAGGAAAATTTTACAGGTTCGAAGAGCCAGCGTAACTCAATCACGTGGAAATATCAACAGCCTCCAGCGGGAATCGTAAAGACTTCAACACCGTTACTCGGTCAGAAAGATAACAATCTCGACACTGCGAGCGGACTCAGTGGAATATCGTTAGAAGAACTCAGACTGCAGTGCCTTCGTACCATTAGGTAAGAGACACTGGCTATGTAGGACGCAACATCGCAGTAGTGAAGACACTGTAACAAATTCGTTAAGTAAATGTAGTGGAAGTACGATCTGACGACTAGAAAAGAGCAGAACGGATTCGGTCGTTACGACAATAATACGAGGGTTATACGGAAAGTAAGGAACGATCGTTCGCGAAATGGAAAATCTGATGAAGCTTTGCACAAATGCGTTGGCAAATATGTCTACTACGCCTGTCGATCGCATCATGTAGCTTTTTTCAGTCCTGAGCTCTCAGTGACGACGTAAAGATGGCTAGAAATTAGCGTCTCCCGCCAAGTATGTGGGCCTGGCGGAAGATTTCGCCTGAAGCTGTGCAATTCACATAACATAACTGCCATGCGATTCGTTCTACAAGACGATTCTCGGCCGCACTGTGCAGGGGCAATGGAGATGCCCCTGCTGCGTTTCCGATGGGAACTGTTTGATCACCCACAATACAGCCCGTAATTGGCTACCCCTGAATTTCATCTGTGTTCAAATGAACCGCTGGCTATGAAAACAATATTTGACACAGACAACGAGCTGCAGTTCAGAGTAAAAATTGTCGAAAAGCGCTGACAGCTGTCTTCTATAACGAGGGAATTGAAAAGATGGTACAACGCTAAGACAGATGTCTAAATCTGAGCAGGGACTGTGTAGAGAAGTAGCTGGAAGGTGTAGCTAACCGTTGCAAATAAAACAGCTTTGATTTCCACTGTGGCTTCCATTTCACCATCTATCGTTCCTTACTTTCCGAATAGCCCTCGCACTTCACCCCTCTAGCCTACAGCATTCGATCAGTATGACCGACGGCAGTCACGTTGTTCGATTCCATTCTCTGGGTACAGTACGGTAACACCCTGTGTGAGAGACCGTTCTAGTATTTTCCTACAAGTGCTGCCTTATGACAAGATCAACAATCTGTATCCAAGGGTAACGAAGTGATATGGATGTGCGTGATGTTCTTAAGTTAGTTAGGTTTAAGTAGTTCTACGTCTGGGGGACTGATAACCACATATGTTAAGTCTCATAATGCTTAGCACCATTTGAGCTATTTGAAGGCATTGCAATCTCCAAAGGTACTGTGCATTAGAGAACACACTGGTATTGTGTAAGTGTACTACACATGTTCCAAGAGGAAAAATTCTTCACGACTGGAGAACTACTGCAACTGAAAGAGTTATGGTGCAAACACAAATGTGCTGCATCTGTGCTAAAGCATATCATGTGTGCCGAAGTACAGCAGGTGTGTCGAAGTAGGGCATGTGTGCAAATGACTGCCAGGTGACATAATGTAGAGCACATGTTCTAACGTATTGCATCTGTTCTAAAGTGTTTATGACCTAATCTACTGCATGTCAACTAATGTACTGCACATCTGCTAGTGAACTGCACATTTGTGAACACACGAAACGTATGCCGATGGACTGCAGTTCTGCCGATGTACTGCATGTCTGCTAATGTGCTCCACGTCTGTTAATGTGTTGGAAATTTGCTTAAGTGTTGCATGTCTGCTAACATACTGCACGTCTTCTAATGCAGTCCACAGCTGATAAAGTACTGCACATCTGGTAATGTACTTACATCTGGTAATGTATATTTACCATTAAACGGTGACTAATGGGCTGACAGTCTGCCAACGTACTGCCGCCTGCTATTTTGGTTCAAATGGCTCTGAGCACTATGGGACTTAACGTCTGTGGTCATCAGTCCCCTAGAACTTAGAACCACTTTAACCTAACTAACCTAAGGACATCACACACATCCATGCCCGAGGCAGGATTCGAACCTGCGACCGTAGCGGTCACGCGGTTCCAGACTGAAGCGTCTAGAACCGCACGGCCACACCGGCTGGCCCTGCTAATTTGCTGCACATGTTAATGTGCTGGAGATCTGCTAATGTACTATACATTTGCTAATGTAATCCACATCTGCTAAAGTACTCCACATCTGTCAATGTACAAAATATGTGCTAATACACTGTGTGTCTGCTAATGTACTGCAGGTCTGCTAATTAGGCATATGGCTGCCAATGTACTGTACATCTGCCAATGTACTGCACGTCTGCTGAAGTATTGATAATACAGTGCAAGTCAGCTAATTTATTGGACAAGTCTGTTAATATACTACACGTCTGATAAATCCCTGCAAGTCTGTTAAAGAGCTGCACCTCTGCTGATGTGCTGTATGTCTGCTAATGAACTGCACGTGTGATAACGTGCGGTACGTCTGCTCATACAGAAATGTAATGTAATTCTGGTCGTTTGCAAATGTGCTAGACGTGAGTGAACATCGTGCCCACCTCTAATTCAGAATACGTTTGACATAAAACAGCTTAATTTATGTGTAGTGGCCGCGCAGGTAGCGGAACGTTAATCTCCTCGTGAAGGAAAGGGAGGAGGTGCCCTTGTACCGACGGGGAGTGGACACAGGCGGCAGTAACGTGGCAGTAAGCTGGCAGTAACGTGGTTAGCCTTCCGGCCGGCGCACCGCACTTCCGGCGCGTAATCAACTAATGGCGTGCTGACGGCGCTGTGCGGGCCCGTGTTTTCTACAAAGCTAAACGCCCCCGCACGACCCGCTGTCCGGCCGGCCTTCATGAGAATTTCATACGGGGTCGTCTGTATGTGTCACGTAGTACATTCTCTTTGTCTTCGCTTAGGTAGGACTCATTCTGCACCGCTATAAATATCTCTCCGCGTGGAATGATTACCACTTCGCTATTGTCAGTTGGATAATTCAGAGGTGGGCATGGAATCATCCACTAATGGACCGATTTTTTGTAAACAGTACAGCACAATATGAACATACTTAAAAAAACTACATCTTATAAAGGAAACTCCACATCGAAACCCCCTCAGACTTATTGGTACTATGACCCAGTGGATATACTGTCCAAAACTGAGCACAGATCAAGCAGGAAAACAAAAATAAAAGGTGTACTTGGTTCAAATGACACTGAGCACTATGGGACTTAACTGATGAGATCATCAGTCCCCTAGAACTTAGAACTATTTAAACCTAACCAACCTAAGGACATCACATACATCCATGCTCGAGGTAGGATTCGAACCTGCGACCGTAGAGGTCGCGCGGTTCCAGACTGTAACTCCTAGAACCACTCGGCCACACCGGCCGGCGAAGGTGTACTGAACTGTGAAAACAAAGCACAATAAAAACAATGAAAGGTCCAAGTTTGACAGGTGGAACTTCAAGCAAAAACTCAGAGTCACGGCGTCGTAGTTAAGTGGAGCCGGCACGATATCTCAGCGTGTTCGGTCATAGGGTTAGCTGTCTATGTAAAGGAAAAAAAACTTAGTGAACAGATCAACAAGAGCCTGAACGGGTGTCATCGGACATCCCCCGAAAGAACTCAACGAACAATATAGAAGAGAACGAAATTAAAAAGAAGAAAAGTGGTCACGGTGCTGCATTGCCAAGCAGACGAGCCGTATTCAAATCTCCCAGGTGCCACCGATGTTTTTTTTATCTTTTTTTTCGCGTTATGAATTGTCAGTCCTGTCATTGAATGTTTGTTCTCTTTCTGTAGGCTTGGCAGTTGTCATACTAAACATTGATTGTAGAATCAGAGTCATCTGGTAAGAATAACGTTGGCTGGTTGGATGATTTGGAGGAGGGGACCAAAAGCGAGGTCATCCGTCCCTAAGAATAAGGAACGCAACTTCAGAAACGTTAAAAACATGTATTTTGACAGAGCACAGAGAAACTGTGAGACTGTGAAACTGTTGAAGTAATTCGTTGCAACTTATGTGACAGACTAAGATGCTTTCATCATTTCTTTGAGAGTGATTACATTCACATTCATGTGAACATCTAAATCCGGCAAGGTGGCGTATCTAGCTCACTTATTCACTCAGCAGACGTACAAATTAGGTGCGTCAATTAGAGATTCCTATCATATGACACACCTACTATAACTAATGTCATGTATGACGCACAAAATGTAATTCTGGTGGAGGATTCGGTTGACTTGTCACCTCGTCGTCAAACGCTTGCGGTTCCCATTCGAAAGCCACTTGCTTTCTATTGCTAATAGAGTAATTGTGCAGCATCAACTTCCCTATAGGACCCTTCTTTACAGCATGCGGTTGGAAACGGACGTTACACCTCGACACACACAAATTTGAATACACTGAACAGCGGGTGAAACAAAAATTGGTGCGAAGAAGCTCTGAACACTTCTGGTCCGCTTTGCACTTCAACACTGTGACCGCTTAACCAAGAGCCGTAGTTCTTTCGTACTGCTCTACGTCGCAATTCTCGTGCTTGGACCGTTCCCCAGTACACCATCTTTCTGTTTTCATGCTTGATATGTGTTCAGTATTCGACTGGCTGTCCGCTGGGCCCTCTTCCCACCAAATCTGGGGGGTTGCGATGGGGAGTCTCCCTTGTCAAAGCTACCAAAAGCTATTGCAAGCAATATTTGATTTCAGTTTCTGTGAAGCGAGTATTTTAAAGTGGAGGATTAACACTGAATCAATTTCTAGGAAGTTTGCTGGTCGACAAATAGTTAATTCTTTTTTAGTTGTATCACCTTTCATGATAATAGATGCTGACAATCAGCCAGATGTTACTGGATTCCCAAATCGAAAGAGGCAGAAGGGGTGACTATCGGACTACATCTGAAATCTCAACATAGATGCTGAGAATCTGTCTCGTGTCTGTGCTACACGCTTTTTGAACTTGTACGCTTCGCTCCGCACGTCACTACGTGGTAACCTAGAGTAGCATGCTATTGGCAAAAACATTCATTTTATGTTTCTCCATATCAACGAAATTGTAATGGTACGTTGTCAAAGCAGTCATCAGTCATCCACTGGATACAAACACTCATGGACTTGGGAACTATGAGACCTGAGTTTCTGCCGCTGTACACAATGTTCAAATAACGTACCGGAATGTAGCCGGGTGACGTCGTCAATAACAGCCGATATTTAGACAGGAGCGCCACCATTTTTGTTTAAATTCTACATGGAATCGTGCTCTTTCCCTTGTCAATAAACAGAGGAACAGAGTTGATGCTACCTCACCCGTTGTTTATTAATTTCACTACTGATAACTTCTGACGTCGGTCGTCTTTGGTGTGATGGCGTTAGTGTTTACAGTGAGAGTGATGGTTGTCTTTCCGGAGTTTCTCTGAGAACCGAGATTTTAAATTCCGTTGCACAGTGCTTCCTTGCTGCAGTTATGCCTTGAAAATGGCAGGGTGTGCTCCTGGCGAAATATCGGCAGCTATCGATGACGGCACCCGGCTGCATTCCCGATAGTTATTTGAACTTGCTAAGTATGTTTGTGTGCAGCTGTCAGTAGTTTGTGGGTTGGGGAGGCGTAGACTCGTTCCCCTATTTCACATTATAGAACCAGCGTGTGAAACCAGCACTGAAATTAATCTGCGGGAATACATCACAGTATGCGACTGAAGCAATCGCCCCTTTAAGTATGGATTTCTTTCCGCTTTATTTGCAGGAAACTCACAAGTTACTGCAGTAATGAAAACAAAACTGTATTGAAAGCACATTTGTCGAGTTACACAGACCTTATGTGAGTAAGCTGTTTACAAAAATCCAATCAAACTGTGCTTAGGATCACTTCAGTTAGTGAACAAGATGTAGCTGATACTAATACAGACTAATAAAAGCTGCTACTGATGGTCAAGGGGTTCAAGAGACTAACGATCTAACGTCGTCAGTCTTGAATCGTGATGTTTGCGTCCAGTAATACAACAGGAAGCAGCAAGGCCATAATTACCAAACATACACCGCTTGTATTAAACAATGTTTATTACCTTGCACAATTTAAATACAATAAAACAGACAAATTTATCAACGTCACAGGAGCACAATCAAAATTTTTCTTAAACCCCTGTTAATATCTCCATAACAAATGCATAAAACATTAACAAAATTTCTGTTGGTCAAAATAGTTAACAAAATCAAAACTTTACAAATCTATACAATGGCTTCCCTTTTGCAATATTAATACATACCAAGGTATAGCATTAAGGCATAACATAAGGCATACACGTAATAATAAAAGCAATTTCTAAAACTTAAACGCTCACCATTGAAGACACCGGGCACACTAACTTCTGACTAAGGAATAATCCAGCTGATGCCAGTACAGGGAGGCACAAATTAAATAAAAAACAATTCATAAAAAAATCAGCGCCTGAGCATCTAAACATTCCCGGAGAACATACGCACAAGAAACTCACCCTTATAAAAATTAAATTTCACAGCCAGCACACAAGCTACAAATATAATAGACAAATGTCTGATAAGGGAATACAGAATTAATAGGGCGGAGCCTCCTGCAATTTGATAGGGCATTAATTACAGAGTGAAACCCAGTTTTACAGGTTTAAACTCATATTTCGAGCGAAAGGTGCATTCGTCAAATCGGCGGTGGAACGACCTATAAAGTTTAACGACCTGGCAGAGCCAGGAACAAAGAGAACCGCAATACTCAACTTAAGAACGAGGTCGAGGCAGACGGCCAACAGCATGGAGTCCGGTATAACGAATCACAGTTCCACTGGCAACGGCTAAGTTGTCAAGCCCCTGTGCCACGTCCCACGGTATCGGAGGAAATACACTGCCCTCCGCACAAGTGAAACGTAAATCAACTAGAACAGCACATTTGCAATTGCACCTTCATATTACATAAAAGAATAAAACATCAAACTAATCGCATTCGGGAGGACGACGGTTCAATCCCGCGTCCGGCCATCCTGATTTAGGTTTTCGTGATTTCCCTAAATCACTGCACGCAAATGCCGGGAAGGTTCCTCTGGAAGGGCACAAGCGGCTTCCTTCCCCATCCTTCCGTACACCGATAAGACCGATGACCACGCTGTCCGGTCTCCTTCCCCAAACAACCAACCAACCAACCATCAAACTAAAACCAGGAAAGCTTGCTAAAAAAAAAATTAAACCCAACACTTAAAAATTCATTTAAACACTGCAGTACATGCTTAGATAAGGTTGTTCCTTGAAACGTGATTGTAACAGCTGAGTATTATTTTAAACGGGCAACAGACCACCAGAACTACACTTTTATGGAATCTGATGTTTTACGACACAGCTTGGTATTTCGTTACTCGTAAACGAATGTGCAAATTTTCTTACTTAATCACCAAGTTTACAACTTTAGATACACGATCAGTCAATAATGAGCAGCTCATCGAACTTCCTTACATATAGCTGCAGATCCTTCTTCAAGGGGTAGGAAACTCAGATGCAGAGCCCAAGCCCCCTTACCATGACACGTGACGTAACTTTGACATATCAAACCCCTTACCAAATTCATATTAAAGATAACATTAGTTAGCCCTTAACAAATACAGATAAGCACAAAACTGCACTCCTTTAAGTCAAACCCACACAATATGCCCAGGCGAAATGTTAATGCCATGCGACACTCCGACAACCTCTTCTTCTCAACATGCACTGCGTGCCGAGAAAAGCCAAACAGCACGCCTCGTGCCGGAACCCAATTCTTTCCGCCGTCTCCGGCCGCAACACTTCAGTAATACCAGGCGCAATCACCATGGGCACCAAGTAAGAACAAACCTCCCGACTCCGTTGTAACCACAACAGGGCAGACCACACAGTGTGGCCAGCTGCCTCGACGCTGCAGACTTAAACAGCCGAACCCACGATGGACAACTGACTCTTGGTTGCCCATGGCGAAATCAATGTCACTTATAATCCGTCTTGATTGCAAAGTTTTATTCATATGACCAGTTTCGGTTCATCTAGAACCATCTTCAGATCTGATATTTCGGTTACAGAAGTAACCCGTCCAAATAACATGTGACGCAGCATGTGAAAGTTGCTGGATTTGGACGGGTTACTCCAGTAACCGAAATATCGGATGTGAAGATGGTTCTAGATGAGCCGAAACCGGTCATATCAATAAAAATTTTGCAATCAAGAGGGATTATAAGTATCATTGTAAAATCACTGATTTGCTGCTACCCTATCAGACATTATGTCTGTTTTTGCAAAGAGAAATCGATGACAAAGATGACCTTACAAGGAAGAGGTACTGAAGCCAGCCCCGCGACGTAGCAAGTCCCTTAATCATCCCCAGGATGGAATCTGTGTACCACATCTATCTGCGCATAGAGTATATCCTATGTGCAAGGGTGAGAACGTTTTCTAAAATACGTTCGTTTAGCGTCTGTCTGAAGTGCAACATCGGTACCAGATCGATATTCACCTTTTAGGATGTGAGAAACCGCCTAAAAACCACATTCAGGCTGGCCGGCTCAGCATCCTTCGTCGTTTATAACTGAGACAGGTTCGTCTCCCCGTGTCCCGGAAAAGGAGGGTTAGTGCGCTTGGCTATCCTGACGGGTAGTAATAACAGACCCGTGCGCATTGCTCCAGGCCAAAGGCAAAGACAGGGTCGGAATGGTACAAACTCTTGTCTCAAATGCTTATTTCGCTTCCGAAAAGTTCCTGTAACTTCAAGTAAGTAGAATACAAAGTGTGTGGCCAAATGTCACGATAGGGTTTATCACATTTGCAGATGCGTAGTGTTTGATGTCGGAATGTTACGGGTGTGTGTCGAGAGTGTAGACACAATATCTGACCAGTTTATTACAGACTGGTGTGTAGTGTACATGGCAGCATACCCTCGAGTGAACCAGTTTGTAACGTGGGATGGTAATCGGTGCAAGACGCATGACTCATAGCATATCTGTTAGTAAAATTACAGCAATAGCAGCCGTCGATCGCAAAAATAGGAGTCTTTTGACCGAGGTTTCGGCACTACTGTGAGTGCCTTCATCAGAAGTAAAACACTGAAACTGGCATGTCACGAATAAAACTAAATATCAAGCGATGAAGCTTCAGTCATAAAATTGTTAAAACAGAAGACATAGAAGGCAAGCCAGTACGGGCTGCTCAAACGTGTCGAGCTACGGTAGATCAGACTTCTCATAAAGGCACTCATAACAGTGCTGAAACCTAAGTCAAAAGACTGCTTTTTCGCGACCGAGGGCTGCTGTTGCTTTAACTTTACTTTATAAACGGTCGCTGACCACGCAGCCGTGCTCGAAACTGTCTGTTAGTCTTTCAATACGCTAATCTCAAAAACTACTACAAGAATTTGCATGGAGTTTTCGTAAATAAGTGGAGCATACCTAGAGGTACCACGTAGGATATATTTCATCAAAATCGACTCACGGAAAAAAGGTATTCACACATATTATAAAAATATATGTATATTCCTCCGAAACCACTGGAACGATTTCAACCGCATTTGAAACCCATATTTGATACACATATCATTTACTGTGTGGAAGGAATCGCTGTGCGGTAAGAACCACCTACCTATCAGAAGTGTGTGGGTGAGTGTGAAAAAGGAGTGTAGGGCACGAAGCATGAATACCCAGATTTTATTCATCCATTATTTGAGAACAAGAACACTTCGTGACTTGCAACAAACATTACACATAATTTAAAAGCCTTAAGAAAATTTTTGTAGCTGACAGTACCGACAAAGTAATGCTATCAAATGGTTCAAATGGCTCTGAGCACTATGCGACTTAACTTCTGAGGTCATCAGTCGCCTAGAACTTAGAACTACTTAAACCTATCTAACCTAAGACGTCACACACATCCATGCTCGAGGCAGGATTCGAACCTGCAACCGTAGCGGCCGCTCGGTTCCGGACTGTAGCGCCTAGAACCACATGGTCACTGCATCCGGCAAAGTAATGCTAGGAGATAAGTTTATCGCTTACTACAGTTTCGCTGTTCGTGCAGTAAAACTGTCGCATCAGGATTTTTGGATTGGATTGTTTGGGGGAAGAGACCAAACAGCGAGGTCATTGGTCTCATCGGATTAGGGGAGGATGGGTAAGGAAGTCGGCCGTGCCCTTTCAAAGGAACCATCCCAGTATTGCCTGGAGTGATTTAAAGGAATCACGGAAAACCTAAATCAGGATGGCCTGACGCACGATTGAACCGTCGTCCTCCCGAATGCGAGTCCAGTTTGCTACCACTGCGCCACCTCGCTCGTTGTGTCGCATCAGGCATGACTTATGATGTTTACATTTATTGCTTCTTAACACTATTCGGAACACACCTAGCAGACAGTATCGATTTAATATACTTACAAAACACGTAACTGTACGACACCTAGTTCAGAAGATATGAGGGAAGGAGGAGATGGGCAGAGAGAGTGGAAGAGAAGACGGACAGAGAAAGGGAAGAGAAGAAGATGGGCGGAAAGAGAAGAATGTGAGAGGAACATAGACAGGAGTGCATGAATAGGGAAGGAGTGAGGAGGAGATGGACAGAGCGATCGGTGAAGTAGAAGATAAGATGGGCTGAGGGGCAGACAAAGATAGGTAGTAGTGGTGGCGGGGGGGGGGGGGGGGGGGCAGGGAGGGCGGAACATGTAGAAGAGAGAAGGGGAAAATGAGATGAACACAGTGGGGAGGTGGACATATAGGGGGAAAAGGAGGTGGGCAGAGGAGATGGACATAGAGATGGGGGGGGGGGGGAGATGGGCTAATAGAACTGAAATAAATACATACCAGGATAACGCCGAGTTCTCAGCTAGTGATACATAAAATGCCGCACCGGACAGCCACAGGTGGTTGACGAACAGACGTCACGCTGTCTCCGTAGAGCCATACGGGGTCATCGACTGTCTACTGCGGCTCATATCTCCACAGAATTGAATAGGGGTATCAGGAGTGCGATTCTACCAGGAATATACAGAGACATCTACAGCTACATGGCTACTCTGTGATTCACGCTTAAGTTTTGGCATTGGGTCATACACTCAGTCTCGGACTACTGCTTGGCCGTTACACTCGAATAGCATGTGGGAGAATGAACACCTAAATCTTTCTGTGCGACCTCTGATTTTCTTACCTATTAGGATGATCATTCCCCTCTACGTACAGGAGGGGCATCAAAATATTTTCACATTCGAAAGATTGTGATTGAAAGTTCGTGAAAAAATCTCACAGCAATAAAACCATCTTTGTTTTAGTGATTGCCATACAAAATAGCGAATCATATCCTTGAAAAATTCTCCCTTCTTCACGATGGTAGAAAATGAGCTTCTCTTCATCAGACTTTATCGATTTACTCAATCCTATCTGATAAGGACGCCACACTGCACAGAAATACTACAGAAGAGGACGGACATACATAGCGCAGATAGTCTCTTTAGTAGATCCGTTGCATCTTCTAAGTGTTCCCCCAATAAAATGAAGTCTTTGGTTCAACTTCTCCATAACATCATAATATTGTCTATGTGATGGTTGCAGTTTAAACCGTTTGTAATTGTAATTCCTAGCCGGCCCGGTGGCCGTGCGGTTCTGGCGCTGCAGTCCGGAACCGCAAGGCTGCTACGGTCGCAGGTTCGAATCCTGCCTCGGGCATGGGTGTGTGTGATGTCCTTAGGTTAGTTAGGTTTAAGTAGTTCTAAGTTCTAGGGGACTGATGACCTCAGACGTTAAGGGCCATAGTGCTCAGAGCCATTTTAACCATTTTGATGGTCAGCTGGCAGTTTTTGCTGCACACATATATCTTGCCTAAACCGTCTGCAGTTTGTTTTGTTCTTCCGATGACGGCAGTAAACTGTAAACGACAACATCATCTGTAAACAGTCTAAGAGAGCGGTTCAGATTCTCTGCTAAATCGTTTGTATGGATTATGACTAGCAGTGGAGTCGTAATTCTTCCTTGGTGAACACCACGTATGAATTCGGTCTCACTAGATCAGATGCCGTCTATACTACGAACTGTTGTCTATCTTATGGAATACCACGAATCCAGTTATACAAGTGAGACGATGCTCCATAAGTAGGGGGTTTGATTAGAATCCACTTGTAAGGAACAGTGACAAAAGACTTCCGGGAATATAAAAATATAGAATCAGCTTGAAATATTTTGTCGATTGTGCTCATTACTTTGTGTGAATAAAGAACCATTTGAGTTCCACAAGAACGATGTTTTTTCCCCTTAAACCCATGCTGGTTATGTGTCAACGGAAACATTTCTTCGAGATACTTCACAATTTTCGAACGCAGCATATGTTCCAACATGCTACTGCAAAAATGTGCCAGTGACATGGATCCACAATTCGGCGGATTATTTCTATTTCCTTTCGTGTGTACTCGTGTGACCTATGCTGTTTCCCATGTTGGGGTATTTTGGCGAGCATACGATTGTATATGTTTGCTAAAAATGGATCTATTTCATCAACGTACTCCGAAAGGAATCTGACTGGTATAGAGTCTGAACCAGAACACATTCCTGAATTACGTGATCTAAGGTGCTACACCGCTGGTCTCTGCCTCTGCTTTACTCAGGTTGTCATCTGCTCTTGACTCCCATTCTCGAAATTTACTGAATCCCCTTTGGCGAAGAAACAGCCGAAAAGCTTATTTCGCAACCTCGCTTCGGTGGCTTTAGAGGAACAGCAAGGCACCACATAGAGTGCAGCAGGCGGCGACCGCTATCACATCTGGTGCCTTCCTATATCTTTTGACCACTAGCTGCGTTTTAGCTGTAACGTACTGGAGAGATTTACTACAAAGAGCCTCGCGATCTGACGCTCATTGCCAGGGAAGATCCACCCCCCCCCCCTCCCCCGTCGAATGTTGGAGTCCACCCTCGGGAAATGGGTGGGTGGGTGGTTTGGTGGCTGTCGTCTTTAGCGTAAGTTAGATTAAGTAGTGTGTAAGCTAGGGACCGATGACCTCAGCAGTATGGTCCCACAGCAACTTACCACATATTTCCAAAAATTACTAAAAAGGGAGAGAGACTGTAGCCGTCTTCAATAAAAGTACAAAGTAAAATTTATGTACATCAAATACAACTCAGTAATAATGACAATGAAATAGCATATGATGACCAATACAGAGGTAATTCGATTCTCTCACTAGATCTAAATGTCGCTCTACATGGGAGAGTGAGACAGCAACGAAATACAATGTTTTGCTGATAACGCGTGCGAACGTGCCTTCGCAACTTTGGTTTTGCACAGATAAAATTTTACGATATTGTAGTCATCTACAGGTTCAATAGCGTTTCGTCTACCAGTCATATCAAGCAAATAAATGTCCAGTGTAATTCATAATGTAAATGTTATTATGTTACGATGGGATTCACAGCTTTTAAGAAACGAATAGCTGGTTCAAAGAAAAACGTAGCGCTTTACTAGACAAAGTTCCAAAATGGTTCAAATGGCTCTGAGCACTATGGGACTTAACATCTGTGGTCATCAGTCCCCTAGAACTTAGAACTACTTAAACCTAACTAACCTAAGGACATACACACATCCATGCCCGAGGCAGGATTCGAAACTGCGACCGTAGCGGTCACACGGTTCCAGACTGAAGCGCCTAGGACCGCTCGGCCACACCGGCTAGCCTAGACAAAGTCCTATTGTAACCGGTGCCTCCTTCCATCCTTTGAACTGACTTGCGCAGACAGTATGGGGCAACTACAGTTTAACAACGACTCCTAACCACAGTGTTGATTTAAATTATTGCTCATTAGTAAAACACTGTCAGAAGTGAAAAAACGTGAGCAGGTGCAGAAAAAAATCAGTGGCCTGATGGGGATCCGTCTCCAGAGCATTGTTTTTGGGATCCCACTCAACCATTGAGCCACACAACTATAGGTGATATAATTTTACCGGAATGTTTAATTGTGCAGGAAATGTAATAGTTAACGATTTACCAGATGCAATCTACGGTTAAGAACTGCCAGGGCGATGCTGCTTCACTCATATGATTCTTTACGGTTAAAAACATTTTCAATAATCGTAGCATTGTTCTGTAGCGTCCTAGGAAAATCTAGACAACGGAGAGCGATGGCCGTATGGTTGGACAGGTCGAAAGCTAAAGAGAAGACATTAGAAACAACGACAGCATCAGTAAGAATTACATTGATACTACGAGGGTTGCCCAGTAAGTAATGCAACACATTTCTTTCTCGGCCAGTTTAGGTTGACAAAATAGGGAATTTACGTGGGACATAGGTCCATGGTGTTCCGGTAGGTGGCGGAGTATTAAGTAGCCTTCAAAATACCTTGTGTACGGAGTTTTGTCCCAAACAGAGAGCTCTTATTGTGTTTGTTTTGCCGGAAAACCAGAAAATCGCAGATATTTTTATGCGCTTGTGGAATGTCTGCGGAGACCTAACAGTGAAAAAAAGCACAGTGAGTGGTTGGAGTCTGTCATCACCGCAGCACGGTGGCACAAAGCTGTCCGATCTCCTGCGTGCCGGCTAGCCGCAGACAGCGGTGACTCCTGCAATGTTAGAACGTGCGGACACCCCCATTCGAGGAGCTCGGCGGATCGCAGTCAGACACCTCGCTGCTCAGCTGGATGTCTCTGTTAATAGTGGTAGCACACTCGTCCAACAGTTGCAGAACTGAACAGTGATGCCGGCTGGACTCCTCGCCACACAATGAAAAGACCATAAAGAGCACCGTCTGTGTGGAACTGCTTGCACGTTACGAGACTGATCGTGGCAGTTTTTTGTTGAACATCGTCACAAGCGATGAAATATGCGTTCATAACTTCGAATCGGAAACAAAACAGCAAGACAGCTAGTGGCGCCACACCGGTCCTCCTGCGTTTGAAAAGTCCAAAGCCGCACCCACATGTGGTAAAGTCATGGCGACGGCCCTTGGGTCTCAGACGTTTATTCTGTTTGATATCCCCATCATGGTGCAACAATCAATAATGAATTGTATGGTACTACTCCTCAGGAAAATGAAGCAACGGCTTCAGCGTGCTCGTCATCAAAGAAATGAAAACGGAGGAGCTCATTAAACTTGATTAGTCTGTTCTTCCTCATCCACTCTGCAGCCTGGATCTCGGCCATTCCGACCTCCATCTGAAACAGTAAAGGATGCACTCCACGGGAAGCAATATGTGGATGACGGGGAGGCTATTTACGCTCGCGGTTAAGGCGCTCAGTCCGGAACCGCGTGACTGCTACGGTCGCAGGTTCGAATCCTGCCTCGGGCAAGGATGTGTGTGATGTCCTTAGGTTAGTTAGGTTTAAGTAGTTCTAAGTTCTAGGGGACTGATGACCACAGATGTTAAGTCCCATAGTGCTCAGAGCCATTTGAACCATTTTTGCTATTTACGCAGCAACACGTTGGGTGCGACGTTGACCAGTAGAGTGAAAGCATTCGGGCGTACAAACACTCCCAATAAGGTGGCGTAAGGCCGACGCATTGTGGTCAAAGATTGTGGTATACTAAGCCCCGTCCGAACAGTCCATCAAAGCCCAACGATACCGACCGGCCTCCGTGTCATCCTCAGCCCACAGGCGTCACTGGATGCGGATGACTTGATGACTGGCAGTTATCTCTCAATATTTGTAAGTGTAAGCTACTGCGTATAACAAGGCGAAAATCCCTATTAATGTACTAGTACAAAATAAATGCCCAGTCTTTGGAAGCGGTAACATCCGTCAAGTATCTGGGTGTGACTATTCGAAATGATATCAAATGGAATGATCAGATTACACAACTAACGGGTAAGGCAAACTCTAGATTGCGCTTTATTGTTAGAATCCGGAAGCGATGCAGTCCTTCAACAAATTAAATTGCTTACAATAAGTTAGTTAGCTCGTCCAGTCTTAGAGTATTGTTCCTCTATGTGGGACAATTACCAGTTGGGTGTGATTCACGAGATTGCGAAGGTCCAAAGAAGAGCGGCAAGATTCGTGACTGGTACATTTAGCCATTGACAGAACGTTACAAATCTCATAGAAAGTTTGAAGTGGGACGCACTTGCAGACAGACGACGCGCTAAACGGAACGGGCTGCTCATTAAATACCGAAACACGGTCTCCACCGAGTATTTAGATCATATATTATTACCACCAACTATCAAATCACGTAATGGTCACCATTCATAGATAAGGGAGATTAAAGCTCGTACTGAGGCTTTCAGACAGTCGTTTCTCCCTCGCACAATCCGCGAGTGGAACAGAGAGGGGAGGGGGTGGCATGAAATATGACTTCTGCTCGAAGTGTGCCCTCCGCCACACACCGCTTGATGGATAGCTGAGTATATATGTAGATATAGTTGTAGATGTAGATATGGAGGGGCATGTGGTCAGCACACCGCTCACCCGGCAGTACGTCAGTTACCGCGACCGGAGCCGCTACTTCTCAGTCAAGTAGCTCTTCAGTTTGCCTCTAAAGGCCTGAGTGCACCCCGCTTGCCAACAGCGGCAGGCAGACCGGATGGTCACCCATCCAAGTGCTAGCCCAGCCCGACAGCGCTTAACTTCGGTGGTCTGACGGGAACTGCTGTTACCATTGCAGCAAGGCCGTTGGCCAAAGCCTGGGATATAATACATTATATTATTATAAAAGACTGGGCTATAACATAATGTATTGGAATCCTGAATAAACCTTACTGGCATTCAGAAACAATGTGTCGCATTACTTATTGAACGGCCCTCGCAATTACTTGTAAGGTACTGAATATGGATCTTTTAAGTCATAGCACAATTCTTCCCACGTAGTGTCTCAATATGGTGACTACTTCCTGCCTAGCAAAACTATACGGGAGGGAAAGGATCCACCTTGGTACAACAAACATATTAGGAACTTGCTGAGATAACAGAAAATTTTGCACAGTCGTTTTAAACGTAGTCTCTACCCCGCTGAAAAGCAGAAATTATGCGAAATGAAAGCAGCTATCAAAAGGTGAATGAGAGATTCTTTTAACGAATTTGAAAGCAATATTTTATCTGTTGATTCTAAAGATAACCCCAAAAAATTTTGGTCGTACGTAAAATCTATGAACGCAACAAATAATTCAATATCTTCTCTTGCTGAAAATACGGGTAATGTAACGGATGATGATAAACAGAAGGCCGAAATTCTAAACCCAGCTGTTTGTGCCTAGTATTAACTGAGTAAAAGCTGCTAACACTTGGGAATAAGCTAATATTGCTAACAACAAACGACATTAAAGAAAATATACACTGTTAGGGCAATGTCAGAATTCCCAGACTATTGAATAGGGGTCGACAAGGGGTTCTCGAACGTACGCCACATATAGCTCCAATAGCCCGTTTTGGCCAAAAATACCCTTTTTGAATCAGAAGAATTACCCCAAAAAATAATACCATATGACATAAGCGTATGAAAATATACGAAGTAGACTACTTTTCGTATTGAACTGTCACTTATTTCAGATACTGTTCTAATGGTAAATAAACCAGCATTTAGTTTCTGAACAAGATCCTGAACATGGGCATTCCACAACATCTTACTATCTATCCGAACGCCTAGGAACTTAAACTGTTCCGTCTCGCTTATAATACGTCCATTCTGTCTGATCAAAATATCAGTTCTTGTTGAATTGTCAGTTAGAAACTGTAAAAACTGAGTCTTACTGCGATTTAGCATCAAATTATTTTCCACAAGCCACGAACTTATTTCATGAAGTACATTATTTGATAATGTTTCAATATTACACATAAGATCCATCACTTCCAAGCTGGTGTCATCAGCAAACAGAAATATTTTTGAATCACCTGTAATACTGGAAGGCATATCATTTATATAAATAAGAAACAGCAGTGACCCCAGCACCGACCCTTGGGGAACGCACCACTTAACAGTTCCCCATTGGGACTGAACATCACTGCCACTCTCAATATTGCGGATAATTACCTTCTGCTTTCTGTTCTTAAAGTAAGAGGCAACCCATTGTGGTCAACACAGTCAAAGGCCTTCGATCAATCAAAGAAATCACCTAGCGTTCGCAACCTTTTATTTAATCCGTCCAAAACCTCACAGAGAAAAGAGAATATAGCATTTTCAGTTGTTAAACCATTGCTAAAAGCAAACTGAACATTTGACAGCAAATTATGTGAATTTAAATGCTCCAGTAACCTTGTATATACAACTTGTATATACAACCTTCTCGATAACACCGATGGCACAGAAATAGGTCTATAATTGTCAACATTATCCCTGTCTCTCCCTTTATAGAGTGGCTTCACTACCGAGTACTTTAATCGGTCAGGAAACCGACCACTCCTAAAGGAAAAGTTACAGATATGGCTAAGTACTGGGCTAACATACATAGAGCACTACTTCAGTATTCTGCTAGATACCGCGTCATATCCGTGAGAGTTCTTGGTCTTTAGTGATTTAAGTATTAACTCAATCTCCCTCTTGTCAGTATCATGGAGGAGCATTTCAGGTAAAAGTCTCGGAACACTTTTTTGTACAAGCGCTATATGATTCCCCGTTGCGACTAGGTTTCTATTTAGTTCACCTTGTATATTCAGAAAGTGATTGTTAAATACTGTACATATATGCGACTTATCAGTAACACGGGCATTTCTACTATGCACTGATTCTATATCCTCGACCTGTTTCTGCAGAGCAGTCACTTCCTTTACGACTGACCATACGGTTTTAATTTTATTCTGAGACTTAGCTATTCTATCTGCATACCACATACTTTTTGCCTTCCTAATAACTTTTTTAAGCACCTTACAATACTGTTTGTAATGGGCTGCTGTATTTACATTTTGAGTGTATCTAACGTTTTGATATAATTGCCACTTTGTTCTACAAGATATTCTTATCTGCTGCCTGTGTGTTAATACTAGGCAGAAATCAACTCTGCGTGTGGAATGCAGTTCCTTGACTTTTGTGCAGAAAGAAGTGCACTATTCTGCTGCATCCATTTTCAATAACCTACCACAAGAACTCAAAAATCTTAGCAGTAGCCCAAGCTTTTACTTATAAACTGAAGAGTTTCCTCGTGGCTCACTTCTATTCTGTCGAGGAGCTCCTGGAAGAGCTGAAAAATTAAGCAAATTCCAGTGTTACATTGTTGATTTTCTTTATTTAAACTCACGAATTGTCGCCTGAATACGTTTCTTGTATTTCATTTTTTCTGTTTCTACTATCGTGTTATAATTTCGTGTATTGACTCGTTCCATGACCATGCAGTCTTCTTTTTAATTTCTTCCCACGGAACAATAAATAAATAAATAAAGACTGCAGCACCATTCCCCCTTTCAGTTATCGAACAAACGCAAGGATCGTTGACAGAGTTTAGTGTATCTGTGATTGGAAAACAGTTAAGATCCTTAGACGCCAGAAAGGCATCTAGCCCAGACGGTAACCGCGTACGATTATATGTTGACTATGCTACAAATATAGCACCATTCTTTTGCATCATCTATCAGAGATCATTGGAACAGCGGAAAGTTCCACGGGACTGGAAGAAGGCCCAGGTCATACCAATCTATGAAAAGGGTAGAAAATCGGATGCACACAATTACCGCCAATTTCACTGACATCGATTTGTTCTAGAATCATGGAACATATTTTGTGTTCAGAGATAATGACCTTTCTATACTCTGAGAAGCTCATCTCCAGAAACCAGCACGGCTTAAGGAAACAACGATCATGCGAGACACAGCTAGCCCTCTTTGTACAACAGGCTCTAGATACCGGCTCCCAGGTTGATGCCGTGTTTCTTGGCTTTCGAAAAGCGTTCGACCCAGTTCCACACTATCGCTTGCTACATAAAGTGCGCGCTCACGGTCTATCCGATGACATATGCGGTTGGATAGAAAGTTTTCTAACAGCCAGCGAACAGTATGTCGTCCTGACTTCAACAGAAACAAGCGTAATTTCAGGTATGCCCCAGGGCAGCGTAATAGGTCCGCTGCTTTTTACGAGTAATAGGTCTGCTGCTTTTTACGATTTACATAAACGATCTGTTTGATGGTATTGACAGCGGCCTTAGACTGTTTGCCAATGATGCTGTAGTCTACAGTAAAGTAGTATCACACGAAAGTTATGAACAGATCAGTGAGGATTTGCAGAAAATTAATGCGTGGTGTAATGACTGGCAGTTATCTCTCAATATTAGTAAGTGTAGTCTACTGCGTGTCACAAGGCGAAAATCCCCATTAATGTACGAGTACAAAATAAATGCCCAGTCTTTGGAAGCGGTAACGTCCGTCAGGTATCTGGGTGTGACTGTTCGAAATGATCTCAAATGAAATGATCAGATTACACAAGTAACGGGTAAGGCGAACTCAAAATTGCGGTTTATTGGTAGAATTCTGAAGCGATGCAGTCCTTCAACAAACGAGATAGCTTACAATACGTTGGTTCATCCAGTGTTGGAGAATTGTTCGTCTGTGCAGGACCCTTACCAGTTGGGTCTGACTCCAGAGATTGAGAAGGTCCAAGGAAGAGCGGCAAGATTGGGGACTGGTACATTTACTCATCGCGAGACCGTTAGAAATCTCATAAAAACTTTGAAGTGGGACACACTTGCAGATAGACGGCGCGCTAAACAGGAGGGGTTGCTCACTAAATTCCGAAATCCGATCTTCACAGAGTATATAGAGCATATATTATTACCACAGATAATGGAAATTAGAGCTCGTACTGAGGCGTTCAGACAATCGTTTTCCCCTCGCGCGATGCGCGAGTGGAACAGAGGGGGGGGGGGGGGGGGGGGGGGGAATATGACTTTGGCTTGAATTGTGACCTCTGCCACACACCGCTTGGTGGCTAGCTGAGTATATATGTAGATGTAGATGCAGATACTTCTGAAATGAGACATCTAAAAAAGAAATAACATTTTGTTTTGTTCCAGGTGCATGAGCGCCAACCCCTGATACTGATTCGCCGACACCGTCTCTAGTGGACAGGTAAGTTACTGCTGCAAAAAGAGTGAAACATTACAGAGCTTGGTATGTTCAAAGTTCCTCATTCACTTAGAAGTTGTATTTCTGTCTTCCAAAATAAAGTCTTTTTTCTAGCTTTCGAACAACAAAACAATGCACTCAAGGATAAGTATCCACGAATATGTTTCGATCTGTGTGTATTCGTGCAAAATAATCGAATGATGTTTAAAGTATTAATTTAGCCAGAAAAATATGCGTACAATGTCTCCATTATAGCTCAACTACGAGCTGAAAATCATCCCGAGACAAAGAGTTGATTTCAGAGATTCCAGCGTAAAATTTGGACAGCTGGTGTAAAAAAGTTACTTTCAGACGAAGGCTGTTTACTGCAGAACTCGCTCTAAACTCTGCCCTATATTGTTGCTGCTACTTTCATGTTTCAGATAAGTGAAGGTATACTGAATATTGTCATATAAAATACTTCATAAGCTGTCACTAATTACGAACCGTTGAGGGGTCAGCGTCGATAAACATCGGCCCAATTGGAGGTTTAGTGTTCGTGATATTTACCAATAATTATTTCAAGGCCAAATATACCACAGGACCTTTGACATCTAAATATGCTTCACAGCATACAGAAAAGTATATAAGAAAACAGAATGGCATCTGTCACAAAAACCATGACAGGGTGCCATTTCTTTATACTTTTCTTCAAATAACATCATAGTCTTCGTGCTCACTGAATATCCCCCCTCCCCGACCCCCCATGGACGACATAAGTGGAAACATTCGAGGAATGAGTCCTTCTTCAGAAAGTTGTATTTCAGGGACTTTGAGCATCAGTGAAAAGTTAAGTAATAATTTACTTTTAATAAGCATGTGCCACGTGCTATAATTACAGGTCACGTATGCTTCCTAAACGTATTGCAACAACATAACTTACCTACTTCAGAATGTGCAGGTGCTACAATTTTTCACTCTCTGTTATAATGCTGAAGGGTTCTAGCAGGCTACCAGGTCTGCAAAATTTTAAAACAGCGGTTATTTGTAGGCGAATATAAAGAACCTAGGTGACGCGCGCAATAACATAGTCTAGGAGTGTGCATCTTTCTTCATGGTCTCCTCAAACGTAATCATTAATGGAATTATTACAACTGCTTCATATTCACGCATTCTCCGCTGTTTCTATTATCGACGCATGATGGGATTTTTGCCACAATTACATGAGAATATGGAAACATCTGTATATAGCTTTTTTGTCCGTTCAAGAAGGCCATTTCGTTTTGTGGCGTGCATCGGCCAGAGGTGACAGTGAACCAGGCGTTGGATAGGCCTTCGCTCTAAGCACGGTAGAGGGCACGTCCATTCACCGGAAGCAGGTGGGACAATAGACAGGACGTCTGCAGCAAGACTCGCATACAGCCGATCTCATCAGCTCCTAACGTGGCATGGACTATTAACGCTGTCTTCAGCAATATTTGGTGCCAATGAGCAATAGCAGTTCTGTATTCCCTCTCCTACAACCGTAGATCATGTTTATATTTAGGTTTATATTATGTGCAAGTGGTGCCCCAAGGCTAGTAAGACATATTTCAGAACCCTGAAGAGCTGATGTTGGTTTTAGCCTTTACTGACTACTTTTTTCGGTATCACATCAGTGCTGAAGCGTCACATAAAATAAAAACTATCTTGCGTCACTACCGTCAATAGTAAAATTCAGTAAACAATCAGAAACTAAATAAGACATTCTTTTTTCCCCTAAAACCGTCGGCGTTCATCTGTACACAAGATGTTTTGGTGCCGAATTTGAATTTAGTTTATTTCTCTCTCTCTCTCTCTCTCTCTGTCTGTCTGTGTGTGTCTCTGCCTGCGCGCGCGCGCTTGTGTGTGTGTGTGTGTGTGTGTGTAAGCTCCTTTACCTGTTTTTGTTGCCTTTTCTGTAAAGTTCCTTTAAAGTGTTATCATTTCAAACTTGTTTGCCTTCTGCTATTTCCTTCTATTCTCAGTTCGGGGTACAGGCTGTGGCTGTTGCTGTTGTAGTTGGGTGGATAGTTATGGGCTATTAGATGGTCAGAAAATGCGCTGCACGTGCTGTTCTTTTTAGGGCTCTGAAGTGTTCTGAGTATCTTGTTATGAAGTTCCTGCATGTTTGTCCTCTGTATGCTAATTGACAAGTGTTGCATGTCAGTTCATATATCCCTGATCTGTTGAATTTATCTGTGGGGTGTCTCCTGCGTTCTGAGTTTCTTATGTGTTGTGTTGTCTGTCCTGTATCCTATCTGAAGTATATTTTCCTTCAATGTGTTACCTATTCTATGGAGACATTTGTTCTTTTAGGTGAGTATGTGCCGTTTTGTTTTGAACATGTGTTGTGCTTTCGTTCCTTTTCTGTTTACAAATTTGTTGGTTTGCTTTCTGTTTCATGTCGGACTTATAACCATTTTCACAGCTCCCTGTGTTATTGTGTTTAGCTCCTGTGTATAATTCTGTTTGCTTATGGGTGTTCTGTTCAATCTGTGGAGTATGAATTTGAAGCTTTCCTGTTTCTGCGCCATCACATGGTTCTACAGACTTGCTTGTGGTCGTCGGTTTCCTGAATATTGTGAAATCATTGATGTTGTTCGTTTTCCGTATGGTGATGGCCAGAAAATTTAGTGTGTTGTCTGCTTCTGTTTCTGATACAAAGTGAATTTTTGGGTGTACGTTGTTCATATCCCTGTGTAGCTGCTATATATATATATATATATATATATATATATATATATATATATATATATATATATATATGTGTGTGTGTGTGTGTGTGTGTGTGTGTGTGTGTGTTTCGTCAATGAGACATTCATGTCATCAGCGTATTGGTACCAGTAAATGATTTTGTATCTTTTTATGTTTGAGAAGATCCTGTTCTCTAGGTTGTTCATGAATATGCCCTTCATATTGGGAACAAAATTTTTTGTTGAACATAAAGCCATTTTGTCCTGTTGTGGTCTTGAGTATGGTCGCTACTTCATTAATGCCTGAGACTGGAGTGTTTCCTTCTTATTTTACTCTTTGTATGGTGATATTGATTGTTTCGTTTATTGGGGTACAAGTGTACATTGACGTGAAATCGAATCATTTGAGGCTTGCTGTGTTTAGTATGTCCGTGTTCTTGATCCTCCCTACTAGTCCCACTGAGTTTCCTAGGTTTGTGTTATTTTCAAAAGTGTGTATGTTCTTTAGTCATGTGTGTGTATGTTGGGCTATGTCGTATGACAGAGCATTTCTGAAATTGACTGGTCTTAAAAGGGTGTGTTGTTCGTGCACCTTTGGTAGTGATGTCAGAGCGGGTGCCTTTGGATTTTTTGTCATACATTTTCCAAAATGGCATTTTTTTAAATATCTTTACGTACATGGAACTCATCTGTTTACTTCAAGATTTCTACAATAATTGGGTAGCCTGCACATCTGAACATCTCTGTCCCTCTCTCACTCTCTCTCTCTCTCTCTCTCTCTCTCTCTCTCTCTCTCTCAACTGTCAAAGATAAATTTGTTGTGTCCCTGATTTCCTCAGTATAGGTCCGACATACAGCCAGAATGTACGCACTGTGTCCTACATGAATGCTAAACACTCGAGCCTTACCAGAAATTTTTAGCAACGGATAAACATTACAACCACTATCTGATATTTACTAAGAAACGTATGTTTTACTTTTTGCTAACGAGAGTTCTCCACGGTATTGTGATATGTTATGCAGAGATGATTTTCCGACTAAGTTAATTCTCCACCAAACGCGGACGGTGGGAAAAGCCGAAACAGAACTGAAGGATTTATCGAGGTATGTTTCGTCTTTGCAACCAAATAAAAGGCCGTCAGTTTTTTGTCACACGTGTTTCACTTCTTTCATTTATGAGGCATCTTCAGTGGTGATTTACGTGATTGTAAGTCCAAGTGTGTCAACCTGTTTACTTGGTACCCACACTCTAGATGCGAACAATGTTGCATACTTCAACATGCTGTGAAATATGCAAGCGAAGTGGTGTAATAAATTTCGGTAACTAAACACCGAATTCGGTCATCTGGAGTATGGGGACCGATTAAACTCACCTACAGAATTACACACATTGACTAACAATACAGAAAATCGCCACTGAAGATGATTCACAAGTAAAAGAAGCGAAATTCGTATGGAAAAAAACTGCCTTTCATTTAGTTGCAAAGGTAAAAGATACCTCCATGAGTTTTGAAGCAGCTAAGGAACGACGGAAACCGGAATAAATGAGCAGAACTGAAGGAAGACACCAACTGCTGCTGATGAAATAAAACGGGCGGTTTTACTGATGTATTATGGTTTTATGTCTTATTTTATTAATACCGCAATACGAATCATACTACGGACTGGCATAGACTCTTTACGATAGGTGGTTCGAAAGAGGGTTTTTTGTTATTTTTTTGCCTCATGATTATCAGTTCTTCGAAACTTGTAGTGAATGTAGATTTATTTTTTCATCAGCTCTTAATGGTTCAGACTTTCTTTAACTACTTTGAGCTTCGTGCACTTTCTGCACAAAGTATGTTGACAGAATAGCCAGTAAACCACACACTTGTACAAAATATGCACACATTGGACAGAAATGAATAAACTGTGATCCTTTTAGATATCCAGCATGAGTCTACTCACAATTTAAGTACAGAGTGTATATAAAGTAGTTACACAAAATTTAATTGTGAAAAAGGTATGTAACTTACAGAAATATTTGTACAGTACTGAATCCAGTGTATCTCAAAGCTTTATTGTTTTGTTTACAAATGTTCACTGTTGCTGCCTTTTATAACACGACAAATGTTCTATCTGTAATCAGTTTCGAGGAAAAACCCATGAAGGATGTTTTGATGTATGGTTGCTACTGCTTGTGTTATCGGTTGTCGCAGCTCATTGTCATTTCCCAGAAGTGTAGGAAAAAACACTCTGTCTTTAATGTAATCCCATACCGGAAGTCAATTGGGGTTAAATCACGTGACCGTCGTCGTCAGGATATTGTTCCACCACGTCCAGTGCAAGTAAGCACATACCTACGGAGACACGCGACAGCTTCAATATGATAATATGGTGGCGCGCCATCTTGCTAAATAATAAATTCTGCGCCGATTTCCTGTTGTAATTGACGCATTAGATAATTTTCAAGCATGTCCAGTTACTATATGCCAATTGCAGCTGACTCGGCCAAAAAGAAACGACCATAGATCTTGTTGCAGCTTATAGCGCAAAAAACATTTATCTCAGTCGAGTCTGGTACATGTCCGATTACGTGACGTGGTTTCTGCTCACCACAAATTCGAAGCCGATTCGCTTTACAGCAGGTATGGAAGTTGACATCGTCACTGATCAATTTTATTAAGAAATTTATCTCCATTCAGTATTTTGTTAAGCATTTCTACACAAAACTCAGCTCATTTTTCTTTGTTGCTATCTCTTAAGGCTTTCAGCATTTAAAATTTGTAGGGTTTAAATGACAGGCCTTTCCGTAATACCTTCCACTCTGAACCACTAGGCAGATTCAATTCTCAGTTGCCATGTCTCGCTGGTTTTCCCGGACTACGAATGTAGGATTGCCGAACTTGTTCAAATGCTGCATCAGTAACTGCTGGCTGCCCTGACCCGGCGCTCTATTTCATACACAGTCCGTTTCGATAAAAACGATTGTACCAATTAATAACAATATGTCTCTGAGGTGGTGGCTTCAGTCCAGAATTGTCTCTGAGCTGTAGCAGTAGATTTCGATTCACGAAACCATAAAAAACACTCTGGAGGCTCTGTACCGTTATACGACAAAATGGTTGAGTAACACATTCGCTCATGCCACCTAGAGGGAATGAGAGGAACTAACAGTGTTAGACGAAAATAAAACTTGAAGATATACTGCATTCAGTGCTGTGTCAAACATTTCTGTAAGTTATATATTTTTTTTAGAATTAAAGATTACTTTGTATAACTAATTTACAAAAATTCTGTGCTTTGTGCCATTCCTCCCCACACCCGAAGGTTTCAAACTGTGTCTTCATCTCAGCAATATGGGGAGTTCGTCCCATGCCCGCTTTATATCTACAGCATTAAACAAATACCACAACAAATAGGTCACGCCATAAAATAGGGTGGTATTTCATTAGAGATAACACTGTGGAACATAGTTCAGCTCTTCAATGAATTATTCTCTATAAGAGGTGGTGGCCGAAATCGTTCGTTACAGAGAACCGAGCTTTATTTGAGAACATCCAATTGATACATAGCCCCTTCTACCAGTCTCGCTGTCAGACACTAGACTGTGATAACGAATGTTCGCACACGGCGAGAGCAATATTTTTGCCACTTTAGCCGTTTTCGTAATGGTGGTAACAATATGACACACCTCACGCCGTTCGGTTGAGCCTCTAACTTTATACGACATTCTTTGGAGGCGATGGGCTAAACTCAGAATATTATCTGTTGTTGAGAAATATATTCGTCGTAACTAGTTGCTCATGAGATGTACACAAGATATTCATGGTCACGCCAAGCAACACACCAAGACAACTTATAGTTAGTTGTTTAGCGCTGATAAGTATACTGCGTGTCCTACCAGTGTTGGTTTTTACATGTAAGATTCTACATTTAGCGCTTATTCATGAAATGTTTTAATTCACCACGATAAAAGCTGCAGAATAGATACTCATAGACACGTGTGTATTGTGACAGAAAGAAGTCCTCTTGCCGAGAATATTGATCTGGAAAGGCATGACGAGAGAAAATCGGATTCTGAGGGGCTGGGGTGGTCTAATAATGATCCTTCATCCAACATACGAGCTCTGGAACGCGCTACGGGCACAAGTCACACATGGTTTTAGAAGATATAGTAGCAGAACGTAACCTTATGGGATGTCGATTTAAACGACGTCATGATTCTGCTATCCTATCTGATTTTCTTTAGTATTTTATTTCTCATATGAAGTCATGTACTACGACGAGGTGGCTAGCAGTGGCGAATAAGATACAGCTTTACCATAACTCCGACCCTTTTAACTGATGTTTAATGGCTACGACCGAAGTAGAAGGCACTGTTTGGAACGTGTTACAGCAGTACAAGTCAATTGTGTATCACCTTCAGGAGACGCTGGGACCAGAACCGCCGATTTGGCATCACATATTGGATTCGTATAGAGATTTCTTCTTCATAAACTAATGATTGCTCTCCTGCAAAAGCAAGTCCTATTTACAGATGAGGTCTAATTTATTTGTTGTAATACACCGATGTCCCATTCGTGGTTGTTAGCAAATACTGACTCCTCTCTCCTGTCACATGACGCTGAGCTGGGAGCTTGCTGTTAGCTCTCCTGACCGTGAATCTCGGTCCCTTCTGGCAGTCGATTTTACCCACAAATTCTACTTCACAACAATTAATCTGATTAAGGCTATTAAGAGTTGTATGCAGACTGAAATATATAATCTGAATTTTTCAGTTACAAGCACAAAAAGGTTCACAGTTTAACAGATGTAATTGCACTGAAATAAGTTGCAAAGACTGTATAATTTGTTCATCATAGAATAAAACTGGCAGTCTTTGATCCATCAACACAGAAAATTCAGGCATTAGATAATGAATTGACACAATTTCAGAGACTTTACTGGTCTTATACATGTATGATTTAATGTATATAGACTGAAGTGGCGTGTGAAAATTTGCACCAAGGTCCGAAATCGAACATGAGTCTCTTTGCTTACTAGGCAGGTGCGTTAGTCACTAAGCCACTTCGGCACAGCGGTTCACTCAACTGCACAGATTACTCTGGCACCAGTAAAGTCTCTGAAATTGTATCATTTCATTTTTATAAGTACCTGCACCCGGGTTTCAGGTTGGATCCACCACTTACGTTCGATGCTGAGATGCTGTTCCAGAACATGGAGAGCCTAGAAGTTCTGTTTTTGTCTAAGGGGGAGTTTAAAGCATGTTGGGGCGGCAGTGATAATTTGGACCGAGAAGTGATGCTTGCCAGGGTAATCCGTGCAGTTGCGTGAACCGGTGTGCCAGGGTGGCAAGCTGCTAATGCATCTGCTTAGTAAGCAGGAGATTCCCAGCCTTGGTACAGATGTTCGATCGGCACTTCAGACTATACACATAAAATTAGACATTGAGGCGAACGAGAGAAAGAACTTCAAGTAATGATACAACACGATCCACAAGGTGAGTCAGTTGAATCTGCAGATACCAGATTTCCACTTTGTCCTTCAATGTGATGGCGATGTGGCATGTGACAGCCTACATGCGCAGTCAGAAGAAGAACATATAATTAACAGTATTTCTATTTCCTTTAGAATGTAGGCTGTGGCAATTGATCTGTAGCACAGCCCGAGGTCGAAGTTTGGTTGAAAGCGGACTCCTCATGAGTTGGCGAATCGGCATCTAACACACACTTCATACAATTCACAAAGCCGACACCCAGCATCATTAGTTCAGCTGACACGACAATTCGTGGAGCGACCTTAGAACACAATAGAGCGGTGCTGCATCTGCGTGGCGAAGCTGCGTGTCCTAACTTCGTTCCCCAACACCCGCTTTCCGCTCGGTACGGTTTCGCTCGGGGGGGGGGGGGGGGGGGGGGGCAGTTGTTTCATTCGCCTTCGCGCACTCGCCGAGCACGGGGCAACAACAGGCGAGTGTTCCCCTACGACGCGGCCAAATAAACATGGCTGCTAACAACGTCACCACGCAGTACCGGTCCATTTACATTTGGCAGTTATTGGATGATATTTATGTCAGACAGGAAACGTGTCTACTGTAAATATGAAGAATTCCTGTGACACACATATATTTCAGCCACCATTGATGTGTGTCGACGCATGTATACAACAGTTGTAAACAACTTCAAACTCGTGCGACAGGTGTCGCAGAATTTGCCTGCTCATCTCTTTTTCTGATTTGAGGAGTAAGTGGCGAGGGAATATACGCTTTCAAACAACTTATTTTAACAAAAATTTCAGGAAATAAAATACTGTTTCGTCAAGCTGATTACCTACCTACTCGACGCTAAAAATCGGAAGTTAACAGCATGTAGTTCTGTCACGCTAACAGATTTCCTAAATTTTGTATCTTGCTTTGATATAAGTGGACCTATTTTAAAACTATGCTTTTTGAAATCAGCTGGTTTTGTTCTTAAATAATTCGGAAACTGCGCTGGATCCTCAATAAGGTGCTCAGACGTTAATTGACTATAGGACTGAAGGACACACGTTTTTACGTCTCAAAAATCCACTCTTGAACCCACACAAATCTGCTGTAGAATAATTACACAGGCAGCGACTTTGCATTTCAACATGGCAAGCAAAATATACGAAACAGGACACGTTTGGCTGTATCGTGCAGTTACTTTCATATGAAAATGTATATAATGTACATTTATTACGAATTCCAGCAACTGTCAGATACATACGCATGACATAAATTTCTAGTGATTTCTTTCAGTATTTAAACAGCCAAAGAGATTTTCTGTCCGATAGTAGAGGCATATTTCCGGACAAACCAGTCAGATGTTAACGTGTCTGAACGGAACTATATGGCTCACGCCTACTTTCTGAATATCCTTTCCGTAAGCGAATTTTTAGTGTCAGTTGAATGTGTTCAGGCCAGTAAGTAATGTTTCCACCGGTAGCAACCTTTGTTAGCTACTAAACAATACATGCCATGGCATTTTTGTAGGCACTACCCATACACGTTCGATTCCAATATCGTACCTGCCCCTCGAGAAGGAAACGCAAGTTTGCCCCCCCCCCCCCCCCCCCCCTCCTCAAGAGAACATACGCACACCACTCCTTCCTCGACAGACTCCTATGAACTAGGCGTTAACAGCATGCTAACGCTCCCAGCATCCTCTGTAAACGGGCCAAGCTATATTTTGTATACACGCTGCGAAAGAAAATTAAGAGATCACCTTCTCGAAACCCCTTAATTGTCTACGATTCCCATGAATAAGACTGAAATTTTTGCGAACAGATGCGTACAACCTTCCTCCGTGACGGAGCGTGGAGCCCTGCGACGTCACCACCAGGCATGCGAAAGAAAGCCAACAGCTCGAAGGTCATGTTGTAAAACCCCAGTTCGTCTAAGCACATTTACTTAGCCCTGAACTGGTAAGTGTTACTTCTCGTACCCTGACTCAGCTCACAGAACCTTTTATGAGCGTGGTTGAGCCAGCTAAGATTGGAAACCTTAACGAGAAGAAACAAGGTCGTCACCAGATTTTACTATATTTTCTAGAGCGAACTACAATTCGTCAGCTAATGTGACTGTTAATTGAATACTTCGACACCATTTCAGTCTCGTGGCTCTTCTTGCCCCATGAAGGTAAGCGTGCGAAGGGGTTGCCTAACCCTCTGGCATTAGGGCAAACGCGAAACTAAATTTGTGACGAAGTATCTTTTATAAAGTGCTCAACAAAGATACGTGGGAGGCACCGAGAGTGCTGCCGAACTGGAAGGTCTTTGCTGTTTATTCATGCACATGTTAGTGTAGCACCCTACCTCGTCCGTGCTCACGCCAAAGGAGGGTAGGAGAGCGCGAATCAGAAGCGCTCAAAAAGCGTGCAACCCCATGAACTTCCCATGGCGTGACACGTCCACGGTGGCGAAGGGAAGAATCATGGTGGAATTTGGTGCCAACGTGACTCGCCTAAATCTCACATGAACTTCCGGGCTGTAGCCTTTTTTCGTATGTGTCCTGACCGTGTTATTTGAAGCGTCGCTCAGCCCGAGGGTGACGTCGCAGGGCGCAACGTGTTTGCACCGTTATAGAGGAATACCACTTGCCAGTGTCAGCACGGATACATGAAGAAACTTTGCATCGTACTTCGGCATAACACAGCCATTGCAATATCGTAATTATCCGCCGACACCTGACAAGCGACTTTCAACTTAACTGTCTACACAGTACGGGAATACACATAACAGTTGTACACGTACATGATTAGAGACACTGACAACGTATGGATGCTTCGATACAGCCAAGGGTTGCCTTATATAAATGGGGCCTCTTCAGGACACTCTGAGATGGGATGTAGAAATTATGTAAAAATTTTATTTAATATAATTACTTTTTGTTTAGAACGTAACTACATAGAACCTGTTCCGGCAGAAGCAGTTGAAATGCCATACTTTTCGCAAGATTTCACCTTCTTCGGCAACTCTTTTTTTTCCCTTTTACGTATCTGTAAAACTCTATGCGAGTCAGCTTATAGTTAAACTGGCACTGTAAGACTGATTCTACAGGCAATTTCTTTCATCAGTCTTCAGTACGACCATTTCACCAGCGAAAATATTCTTTCTATAGTGACGTTGTGTGGGCAATAGAAAACAAATACCAGCATAATTTTAGCAATTGGCGTTTGGGTTCAACTCGTAACGGTATTTTGAAAAATCGGGACAAAGTTGGCTCTTGTTGGGATGTCGGGACAAGTAGGTCCGTAGCGGCGACGGTACCAATACATCGGGACAGATGACAATCCCGGTCTGTCGTCCCCGGGTAGCCAAATACGCTGAATCACCAAAGAAATTGGTATAGCCATGCGTATTCAAATACAGAGATATGTAAACATAAAGAATACGGCGCTGCGGTTGACAACGCCTATATAAGATAACAAGTGTAGGGCACTGTTATTAGATCGGTTATTGCTGCTACAATGGCATGTTATCAAGATTGAAGTGAGTTTGAACATGATGTTATAGTCAGCGCATGAGCGATGGGACACAGCATCTTCGAGGTAGCGATGAAGTGGGGATTTATCCGTACGACCATTTCACGACTATACCGTGATATCAGGAATCCGGTAAAACATCAAATCTCCGACATCGCTGCGGCCGAAAAAAGATCCTGCACGAACGGGACCAACGTGACAGAAGTGCAACCCTTCCGCAAATTGTTGCAGATTTCAATGCTGGGCCATCCATAAGTGTCAGTGTACGAACCATTCAACGAAACTGAAACGTCCCCTTAGAAAAATTAATGAATGATTGTGCTGATAAACATCTTATGTTATTTGCTTTTCAAATAGCTGAGCAAAACTGAACATGCTCAGACATTTCTCTCTTTACTTATTCTGATCGACGCTAAATTGACACAAAATATTTTTAGCGCAACGCAATCTGACTTTTAATAGTGCCTACAAAAGAATGGCCCTGACTAACATTAACTTATACCTTTCATGAATCTCTTACCTCACAAAAATCTTCGTTACCCAAACTACTGCAATACAGCGAGCGCCACTACTGCCAGCTAAATAAAAGATTCTAACTACTGAAGGCACTATCTACTGATAGACATAGTAAATGAAAGATTTTGATAGAGAACAAACAATGTATTTACCTTAATAGTGTTCAAAAGTCGTAATATATATATCAGTTCATGACATCCAGTCTTACAAATTTACTCTTTCTCATGGACACAAGTCCAGATCATCCTCTCACAAAACTTCGCCATCTCTCTCCCCCACATCCACCACTGCTGGCGGCACACCTCCAACTTCGCAACGCTACGAGCTGTGCACTTCCAACTGCCCAGCACTACAATATCAAATATTGCAACAATGCCGACGAACCTTAGACTGCACACAGCACAGTCAGTGATTTTCATACAGAGCGCTACGTGGCCTTCCTATAACTAACCTAAACAGCCTACTTACATTTCCCTCATGCTCCCCACAAAAAATTTTACAAACTGTTTTGGGCAGTGGCCAATACAGATTTGAATTTTTTTTTATAATTACAATAACAAAGAAACCAAGTGCAGACACTTGTTGATATACTGTTGGTCAAAAGCAAAGATTTTCTCACAGTCCATAAAGACAGTCCTGATCATTGATCACAGTATTAATTACAATTTTATGCACAAAGTCTGAGCAGTGAAAGAAAATGCACACGGAAGTAGTGGATTTCCATGCAGTCTTGAAGAAGTTAACCACCACTTGTGCACTCACAAAGTTTTTGGAATAAAAACCTAAACAGCCTACTTGCAAAACATCATCGATATGGGCTTTCGTAGCCAGAGGCCCACTCCTATACCTTTGATGACTGCACGACACAAAACTTTACGCTGCGCCTGGACCCGTCAACATCGACATTCGACTGTTGATGACTGAAAACTTGTTGCCTGGTCGGACGAGTCTCGTTTCAAATTGTATCGAGCGGATGGAGACAACCTCATGAATCCATGGGCCTGCATGTCAGCAGAGCTAGTGAAGGCTCTGTAATGGTGTGTGGCGTGTGCAGTTGGAGTGATATGGGACCCCTGATACGTCTAGATACGAGTCTGACAGGCAACACGTACGTAAGCATCCTGTCTGATCACCTGAATGCATTCATCTCCCTTGTGCATTGGGACGGACTTGGGCAATTCCAACAGGACAATGCGACACCCCTCACGCCCAGAATTGCTACAGAGTGGCTCCACGAAGTTTAAGCACTTCCGCTTGTCACCAAACTCCCCAGAAATGAACATTATGGAGCATATCTTGGATGTCTTTCAATATGCTGTTCATCCCTTCGTACTCTCATGGATTTATGGACAGCCTTGCAGGATTCAGATGTCAATTCCCTCCAGCACTACTTCAGGCATTAGTCGAGTCCATGCCACATCGTGTTGCGGCACTTTCTCATGCTGGCGTACCAGTTTGTTTGGCTCTTCAATGGAGTAAGGCGGCCGCTCGCGGTAAGTAGGTGAAGGTGAGGGAGTCCCAATCAGACATAAATTTTCACTATAGTCGTTCATTTAACTGCGAATACATTTCTTTCTTGTATTAGAGAGGATGGTTGTAGGAATTTCGAGCCAAATTCTTAACTTACGCTTTCGCATGGGAGACAGTTATGGGTTTTCAGACAAGTCAGGCAGCAGTAGCCGACCGAGACAGACGCAGCAACAGGGAAGTAACCGCTTTTGTGACATTTACGAGTTCCTAACCAGGAGCGAATTTTATTATATAATCTGTGTGCTTTAATAGTTTAGTTTCTTGAGTTTCTGCGTATAAATTTAGTATCTAATAGCCACAGTGACCGCGTTTTCGTTTGCGTTGGACAGTAAACCGATTTTGTGACATATTACAAGTTCCTAATGAGGGGCGAATTATTTAGTTTCACCTGAGTGCTTCGATATTTAGGCTTTTGTAAATCTGCGTATTATTACAGTTCCTATGTTTTTGTTAGGGTCTACAGTAGAGTTGCGCAGCACGTCCCGGTAGTCCGTTTATCTAGTTTAGTTTTGCACGGTATTTAGTTTGGACAGGGTCTGGGATTGTTGCTTGCGGATGCGAGCCGAGTTGGAGAGACTTCGCTCTCAGCTTCAGGCTGTGATGACTTCGGTAATACACCTTGAGGCTGCAGTTGATGGGCACCACTGTTGTGGGTCGGCTTTGGAGATCCAACGGACGTCCAGCACGTTCGAGTCTTCCGATCGGTTCTCACCGGTGGCCAGCCCAGTTACTGCTCGCACTGAGGCTGACTCCTCACCTGTGGTCGAGAGAGAGGTCGCCCCAGAACGTAGCAGGTTGAGAAAGACTTCCCAGGCGTCCGCGCGCATGGCCTGCCCGGTTTGTCTGACAAACTGGTTCCAGGTGCTGTCTGTGCTGACACTATCGATAAGCCAGATGCTGTCGTCTGTCCTGTTTCAGAGGAAGCCACTCAGCCTGCAAGATCCGGGCAATCACAGAGGGTGGGGTTATTGGTAGTTGGGAGCTCCAACGTTAGGCGCGTCATCGGGCCCTTTAAGGACTTGGCTGACAAGAAGGGAAAGAAAACCAATGTGCACTCCGTTTGCATACCGGGTCCTCCCGGATTCCATGAGTGTGCAGCCAACTGCAGATTGTGTGTCACTTTGGGTCAGAAGAGATTTTCTCTTGTTTCGAGCGCCTAACAGAAGTGGTAAAGGCTGCCACTATTGCTGGCAAGATGAAAGCTGAGCTGACCATTTGCAGAATAGTCGACAGGACCGGTTGTGGATCTCTGGTACAGAGCCGAGTGCACGGTTTGAATCAGAGGCTCAGACGGTTCTGCGACCGTGTAGGTTGCAGATTTTTCGACTTGCGCCATAGGGTGATTGGGTTTCGGGTTCCGCTCAATAGGTTAGTGTCCGTTATACGCAGGAGGCGGCTACACGGGTAGCAGGGGCTGTGTTGCGTGGACTGGACGGTTTTTTAGGTTAGAGTGTCTCGGGAGAATACAAGAAGAACTTTAGTCACAAAGGGTGCAGGCCGAACACAAGAAGAACGTAGGTACAGACATCATTGGTATAACAGTTGTAAATTGTCGTAGCTGTGTTGGGAAAGTGCCAGAGCTCCAAGCGGTAATATCAAGAACTGATGCTCAAATCATTATAGGCACTGAAAGCTGGCTAAAGACGAATATAAGCCTAGCCTAAAATTTTGCGAACAACCTAATGGTGTCCGAAAGGTTGGCAGTTGCGTATTTGTTGCGGTTGGAAGTACTTTAACTTGTCGCAAAATTGAAGTAGCTACATACTTCCTGTGAGTTAGTTTGAGCAAAGGTCATTGTTGGTAACCGGAATAAAATAATAATTTTATGCTTTTGAAACGTCCCCTTAGAACAAATAATTAATTACTGTGCTGATAAACCTCTTACATTATTTGATTTGCAAACAGCTGAGCAGAACTGAACGCACTCAGGCATTTCGCTCTTCACCTATTCTGATCAACACTAAACTGACACACAATAATTTTAGCGCAACGCAATCTGACTCAAAAATCCCTACAAAAGAATGTCCCTGACTAACATTAACCTATACGTTTCACAAATCACTTACCTCACAAAAATCTTCGTTACTCAAACTACTGCAATACAGCGAGCGCCACTACTGCCAGCTAAATAAAAGATTCAAACTACTGAAGGCACTAACTACTGATAGGCATAGTTAGCAAATGAAAGATTTTGATAGAGAACAAACAATGTATTTACCTCAATAGTGTTCAAAAGTGATAATATATATAGCAGTTCATGACATCCAGTCTTACAAATTTCAAAACTCCGCCATTTCTCTCCCCCCATCCACCACTGCTGGCGGCCCACCTCCAACTGCGCAACGCTACGCGCTGTTAACAGCCAACTCTACAATGGCAGACAAGAATGCAAACGAGCCACAGACTGCACATAGCACACCCAGTGATTTTCATACAGAGCTCTACGTGGCGTACCAATAATAAAAACCTAAACAGCCTACTTACACTTTTACCGACCTCCCATACAATTGCTGAAAGGTTCAAAGAAAGCTTGAGCTTGATTTCAAACAACAACCCGACTCATACGATAATAGTTGGTGGTGACTTTAATTAACCCTCGATATGTTGGCGAAAATTGATGTTTAATTCCGGAGGTACGCATAATATATCATCCGAAATTTTGCTAAACGCATTCTTTGACAATTATTTCGAGCAGTTAGTTCATGAGCCCACACGAATAGTAAACGGTTGTGAAAACATACTTGACCTCTTAGCACCAAATAATCCTGAGTTCATAACGAGCTTCAAACCCGATACAAGGATTAGTGAGCGAAAATATACCTATTCAAAAAAGCAGATAAAAATTCACTTGACGCCTTCCTGAGAGACAATCTCCACTCAGTCCAAATTAATTATATAAGTGTAGACCAGATGTGGCTTGAATTCCAAGAAATAGTATCGGCAGCAATTGAGAGATTTATACCAAATAAATTAACAGACGACGGAGCTGATCCTCCTTGATACACAAAACGCGTTAGAACACTGTTGCAGAAACAACGAAACAAACACGCCAAATTTAAAAAGACGCAAAATCCCCAAGATTGGCGATCTTTTACAGAAGCTCGCAATCTAGCGCGGACTTCAATGCGAGATGCTTTTAACAGTTTCTTCAACGAAAGTTTGTCTCGAAACCTGGCAGAAAATCCAAAGAGATTCTGGTCGTATGTTAAGGATATCAGCGGCAAGAAACAATCAATGCCTTCTCTGCGTGATAGCAATGGAGATACTATCGAAGACAGTGCTGCCAAATCAGAGTTACTAAACAAAGCCCTCCGAAATGCCTTCACGAAAGAAGACGAAGTAAATATTCCAGAATTCGAATTGAGAATAGCTGCCAGCATGAAAACGTAAAAATAAATATCCTCGGGGTCGTGAAGCAGCTTAAAACAAATAATAAAAGCAAGTATTCTTGTACAGACTGTATACCAATTAGGTTCCTTTTAGAGCATGCTGATGCATTAGCTCCATACTTGACAATCGTATACAACCGTTCGCTCGACGAAACATCCGTACTCAAAGACTGGAAAGTTGCACAGGTCATACCAATATTCAAGAAAGGTATTAGGCGTAACACACTTAATTAAGGGCCCATATAATTAACATCAATAGGCAGCAAGATTTTATAACATATATTGTGTTCAAACATTATGAATTACCTCGAAGAAAACTGTCTATTGACACAGTCAACAAAGGTTTAGAGAACATCGTTCCTATGAAAAACAACTAGCTCTTTATTCACATAACAAGGGATTTCAGATCGATTCCGTATTTCTGGATTTCCGGAAGGTTTTTGGCACTGTTCCACGCAAGCGGCTTGTAGAGAAACTGCGTGCTTATGGAATGTCGTCTCAGTTTATGTGAGTGGATTTGTGACTTCCTGTCAGAGGTCACAGTTCGTAGTAACTAACGGAAAGTCATTGAGTAAACCAGAAGTGATTTCTGGCGTTCCCCAAGTTAGTGTTATAGGCTCTTTGCTGATCCTTATCTATATAAGCGATTTGGGCGACTATATGAGCAGCCGTCTTCGGTTGTTTGCAGATGACTCTGTCGTTTATCGACTAATAAATTCATCAAAAGATCAAAACAAATTGGAAGAGGATTTAGAAAAGCTATCTGAATGGTGCTAAAATTGTCAGTTGACCGTAAATAACGAAAAGTGTGAGGTCATCCACATGAGTGGTAAAAGAACTCAAACTTCGGTTACGCGATAAATCAGTCTAATCTAAAAGCCGTAAATTCAACTGAATTCCTAGGTATTACAATTACGAACAACTTAAATTGGAAGGAACACATAGAAAATGTTGTATGGAAGGCTAACTAAAGACTGCGTTTTATTGGCAGGACACTTAGAAAATATAAAAGGGCTACTAAGGAGACTGCCTACACTACGATTGCCCGTCCTCTTTTAGAATACTGCTGCGCGGTGTGGGATCCTTACCAGGTTGGGTTGACGGAATACATCGAAAAAGTTCAACGAAGTGGAACACGTTTTGTATTATCGTGAAATATATGATACAGGATGTGGGCTCGACATTATTAAAAGAAAGGCGTTTTTCGTTGTGACGGAATCTTCTCACGAAATTTCAATCACCAACTTTCTACCCGAATGAGAAAATATTTTGTTGAGACAGACCTGCATAGGGCGAAACGATCATCACGATAAAATAAATCACAATTCGTACGGAAAGATATAGGTATCCGTTCTTTCCGCGCGCTATACGAGATAGGAATAATAGAGAATTGTGGAGGTGGTTCGATAAACCCTCTGCCAGGCACTTAAATGTGATTTGCAGATTATCCATATAGATGTAGATCGTTTAATTTTGTTGCGCAATGAAGTAATCACAAGAGACCTACATTACTGGCCATTGAAATTGCTACACCAAGAAGTAATGCAGATGAGGAACGCGTATTCATTGGACAAGTATATTATACTAGAACTGACATGTGATTACGTTTTCACGAAATTTGGGTGCATAGATCCTGTGAAATCAGTACCCAGGACAACCACCTCTGGCTGTAATAACGGCCTTGATAAGCCTGAGCATTCAAACAGAGCTTGGATAGCGTGTACAGGTACAGCTGCCCATGCAGCTTCAACACGATACCACAATTCATCAAGAGTAGTGACGCTTATTGTGAAGAGTCAGTTGCTCGGCCACCATTGACAGACATTTTCAGTTGGTGAGAGATCTGGAGAATGTGCTGACCAGGGCAGCAGTCGATCATTTTATGTATCCAGAAAGGTCTGTACAGGACCTGCAACGTGCGGTCGTGCATTATCATGCTGAAATGTAGGGTTTCGCAGGGATCGAATGAAGGGTAGAGCCACGGGTCGTTACACATCTTAAATATAACGTCCACTGTTCGAAGTGGCGTCATTGCGAACAAGAGGTGACCGAAACGTGTAACCGATGGCTCCCCATACCATCACGCCGGGTGATACGCCAGCATGGCGATGACGAATACACGGTTCCAATGTGTGTTCGGCGCGATGTCGTCAAACACGGATGCGACCACCCTGATGCTGTAAACAGAGCCTGGAGTCATCCGAAAAAATGACATTTTGCCATTCGTGCACCCAGGTTCGTCGTTGAGTACACCATCAAAGGCGCTCCTGTCTGTGTTGCAGCTTTAAGGATAACCGCAGCCATGTTCACCGAGCTGATAGTCCATGCTGCTGCAAACGTCGTCGAACTGTTGGTGTAGATGGTTGTTGTCTTGCAGACGTCTCCATCTGTTGACTCAGGGATCGAGACGTGGCTGCACGATCCGTTACAGCCATGCGGAGAAGATGCCTGTCATCTCGAGTGCTAGTGCTACGAGGCCGTTGGGATCCAGCACGGCGTTCCGTATTACCCTCCTGTACTCACCGATTCCATATTCTGCCAAGAGTTATTGGTTCTCGACCAACGCGAGCAGCAATCTCGCTATGCGATAATCCGGAATGACAATAGGCTACAATCCCACCTTTATCAAAGTCGGAAACATGATGGTACGGATTTCTCCTCCTTACACGAGGCATCACAAGAACGTTTCACCAGGCAACGCCGGTCAACTGCCGTTTGTGTATGAGAAATCCGTTGGAAACTTTCCTGACGTCAGCACGTTGTAGGTGTCGCCACCGGTGCCAACCCTGTGTGAATGGTCTGGAAAGCTAATCATTTGCATATCACGGCATCTTCTTCCTGTCGGTTAAATTTCGCGTCTGTAGCACGTCATCTTCGTTGTGTAGCAATTTTAATGGCCAGTAGTGTAGATCGCGTGCGCATAGACGCCGCCCTCGCGGCCATGTTGTCGACGTCATAGCATCGGTCATGCTCAGCAACTTCCACCGAGCTATAGGAAGTTTCCATCTATCCTGCTCTCTCTCTCTCTCTCTTTCTGTGTGAGTGTGTGTGTGTGTGTGTGTGTGTGTGTGTGTCGCATACCGCAGCCGCGTCAAGACCAGGCGTCCAGGCGACGCGCCCTCAGGGCGCTGATAGGCGGAAGTGGGAAGTCTGCACGCCCACCAGCAAACGCCGACACGCCGCGCCGCCTCTCAGCTCTGCGCCTCCTACGCGGCTTCCAGGCTTCCAGCGGAAAACCCAGTTCCGGCGGCGCGGCGTATTTTTCCAGGACTTGCCTACGGGAGCTGCGCGCCTGCCGCGGCGCAAAAAACAAGTGCTAACGAGATTAGCGGGCCCGCGCGCTCCGCCGCCGCCGCCGCCGCCTCCGCCGCCCCCGCTAGCCGTGACGGGATTAATTCCGCCGGCGGCCGCAGCGCAGTGTAAAAGGCGGGCCAAGTGGTGCCTCGTCCGCTGCGCGGCCGGCCCTCTACCGCCGCAGGCGACGCCTTTGAGCGCTGCGACTGAACTCGCCCGCCCGCTGCTTTCATGTAGCGCCGCTGTTGCCGCCCGACGGGGAGCGGCTGCTGCGCCGCATTTATCGACTACTGCGGCTGACACAACTTTCATAAAAAACACGACACACAAAATCTGTTCAGATAGGAGTGTGCTTTCTGTTCCTTTCTAGCTGAGCCGACAAACGTTGTCTTATCCAAATTTCAATAAATTTCTTTGTGATCGTTTTGTGAAGTTCTTAAAAGGTACTGGAATTCTGTAAACAACGAAAAATAAAGAAAAAAAAGGAATTTTTGAGAGATCATGGTATCTATCAACTACTGTGGCCACCGATATTCAGTTGAGGAATAGCACATTCAGAAGTACGACAATGGGAAACTTCTAGTTTGAAAAATATCTAAAAATCTGCCAACCGGATGCATAGGTTTTCTATATACCTCGACCAAGTTTCGTCACCTCTAAGGATGACTTCATCAGAAGGTAACGTAATTACCTAAAATGAATGTTTTTCGTTGCTTTTTATTCTTTATTGTACTTCAATTCCCCATCGGGGGGGGGGGGGGGGGGGGGGCTGGCAGCAGCATATGCGCTGCTCTTCAGCCGAAAGACATAGAACAAACAATAGAAGACATTTAAAAATAACAAAGGAGAGAATATGGTGAACATAGATATAAAAAAGGATGAACATCATGGAAGGCAATAGACAAAAATCGGGGTGACTGTAAAATGGAGATAAAAAACTGTTTAAAAGTAGCACACACAAAAGCCACACACTGCGACAATTAAAAGAACACAATGCACAGTATGACTTGAGCATAAAAGGTATCGACGGATGGCGTAGCATATAAGAAACACTGACGGCGAACCTCAGGGCAGTACACAATTAAAATCACACCTCTTGACGCACAGGAGAAACAGCACTAAACACAACACTGGTGTGGCACACTGACGATGATCAAAACGGAGGATCTCCCAGGCGCAAAGAGATGAGGGAGACGGAAGAAGGAATTGAATATGTCAGATTAAACATCTTATCTAATAAAAGTTTACATTAATGTAAACGAGTGTAAAACAAATAGTACTTACATGAAGAATAGATCGTCAAAGATGTACAGTGATTTAAGAGCTGAGTTGCTCAAGTCATACATTAAAATATAAGACATACTGTTCCTCAAAAAGTCAAACATTAAAGCATAAGTAACACCGGCGTGGCGTGAGGAGACTGACTGTGTGGCAACTAGTCGCGCTGCCAAGTAATCGTAATACGTATAGGGCGCGCCACAAGAGGGCCACTAGCAACGTGAGCAAAACAATTTTGTATATTACACGTTTTCTGAAGGAAATCATGCGCATAGCCAATATGGCTCTTTAACAACAATTAATTTTACAAATTATTCACTAACGTTTATAAATGAGTTTCAAAAGGGATAAAATAGTACAAAGTTCGCTACGTTTTACGTAGCACAGGTAGAATAAGAGTTAAATACGACTGGAATTACATACGTAATGAAGAACATTACTTCATTATATGACACAAAATTTGAAAAGAAAGCTTGCATAACTTGGGCACAGAGGTCATCTGGTGTGTTAGTAATGAGCGTAACTTAGCAGAGGTGAAATAATGTTTCTGAAATGGAGGAGAGAACCTGGATTATACGTATCATAAAACTGAGAGCACAGGTTTAAAAGCATTACAGAAATTTCTATTTTTCAACTGTACTTATTCATTCAACATCTCATTTTTATTTGGTGTGTGCCTGAAAATTTCAAGTTCTTCCAAGACATCAAGTTTTCTCCCTTTCTTTTCTCTATGCACAATTGTCATTGCATTTAATTCTTTGGGGTTATGCCCTGTTATGAAAAGATGTTCTGCAATCGTTGAATTGTGCACATTTGTATCTTACGTTGAAAGCTCTGCCTGTCTGTCCAATATAAAATGCTGGACATGTTCAAAAATGGTTCAAATGGCTCTGAGCACTATGGGACTTAACATCTATGGTCATCAGTCCCCTAGAACTTAGAACTACTTAAACCTAAGTAACCTAAGGACATCACACAACACCCAGCCATCACGAGGCAGAGAAAATCCCTGACCCCGCCAGGAATCGAACCCGGGAGCCCGGGCGTGGGAAGCGAGAACGCTACCGCACGACCACGAGATGCGGGCGCTGGACATGTATTACAGGAAATTTTATATATCCCTGAGCCACGTAAAGGTTCGTTTGAAGCTTTTAGATTATGAATTAAATTTTTTTTGTAAATTATTATGTGTGGAGAAAGCAACCTTGCAGCCGTATTTTTTAGTTAACAGACGCTGAATCCTATACGATATGATAAAAAGTTCATCTCAATACCCTTTTAGGTAACATTTTACATATTTTTCAAATTTGTGTATACGTTTGCTGCAAACGTCAGCCATGTTCAAAGGAGATTTCTAGATTTTTCTTAGGAATAGAGTGGAATCTGTACCCCTTCCAAAAACCAAGGAACGCGCCGCCTATGGTGATGCGACCAATGGCGCCAGTTTCACTTCGCCACTTGCGCAACACAGTGCAGGAGTTTCATATCTATATTTCAATGCCTTACAATATGCGCACAATTAGCTTAACAGCACATGCATTCAAGCTGCTCACAGGAATGAAATACAGAATAATGGGAAGGTAATTGAGGGTGTGTTAGATGACGATCAGTTTGGCTTCAGTAAAGGTAAATTCAACAGGGAGGCAGTTCTGACGTTGTTGCTGATAATAGAAACAAGTCTAAAGAAAAATCAAGATTACGTTCATAGGATTTGTCGACCTGGAAAAAGCGTTGGACAATGTAAAATGGAGCAAGATCTTCGAAATCTTAAGGAAAATAAGGGTAAGTTATATGGAGAGGCGGGTAATATAGAATACGTACAAGAATCAAGGGGAATAATAACACCGGACGCCAAGAACGAAGCGCTCGGAATAAATGGTTCAAATTTCACTCAACACTGTGGTACTTAACTTCTGAGGTCATCAGTCCCCTAGAACTCAGAACTACTTAAACCTAACTAACCTAAGGACATCACACACATCCATGCCCAAGGCAAGATTCGAACCAGCGACCGTAGCGGTTACGCAGTTCCAGACTGTAGCGCCTAGGACTGCTCGGCAACAACGGCGCGCTCGGAATGAGGGTTAAGACAGGGATGTAATCCTTCCCTCCTACTGTACAATCTGTACATAGAAGAAGCACTGACGGAAATAAGAGGAAGGATATCAGTAGTACGATTCGCTGATGCCATTGCTATCCTGAGTGAATGTGAAGAAGAATCAAATGATCTGCTGAATAGAATGAACAGTCTACTGAGTACAGAATATGGATTGAGAATAAATCGAAGAAAGACAAAAGTAATGAGAAGTAGCAGAAATGAGAACAGCGAGAAGTTTAACACTAAGCTTAACAGTAACGAAGTAGACGAATTCAAGCAAAATAACCAATGACCGACGGAGCAAGGAGGACATAAAAGCAGTCTACCCTGGCAAAAAGGGCATTTCTGGCCAAGAGAAGTCTACTAGTATCAAACATATGTCTTAATTTGGGAAGAAATTTCTGAGAATGTACGTCTGGAGTACAGCATAGTATGCTAGTGAAAGACGGACTGTGGGGAAACCAGAACAGAAGAGCATCGAAGGATTTATGATTTGGTCCTACACATCAATGTTCAAAATTAAGGGGACTGACAGGATAAGGAATGAGGAGGTTGTGCGCAGAGTAGGAGAGGAAGGGAGTATGTGGAAAACACTGACAATTAGAAGGGACAGGACGATAGAACATCTGGTAAGACATTGGGAAAGGACCTCCATGGCACTAGAAAATGCACTCCACCTTCAGGCCACTAGTGGCCCATCGGGACTATCCGACCGCCGTGTCACCCTCAGCGGAGGATGCGGATATGAGGGCGTGTGGTCAGCACACCACTCTCCCGGTCGTTATGGTGGTTTTCTTTGACTGGAACCGCTACTATTCGGTCGAGTAGCTTGTCAATGGGCATCACGAGGCTGAGTGCACCCCGAAAACTGGCAACAGCGCATGGCGGCCACGATGGTCACCCATCCACGTGTCGGCCACGCCCAGCAGCGCTTCTGTGATCTGATGGGAACCTGTGTACCCACTGTGGCAAGGCCGTTGCCCTTGATACTAGAGGGAGCCGTAAAATGCAAAAACCGTGGAGGAAAACAGGTGTTGAAATACATCCAGCAAATAATTGAGGATGTAGGTTTCAAGTGCAATCCTGAGATGAACTGGTTGGCACAGGTAGGAATTTGTGCTGGGCTGCATCAAACCAGTCACTAGGCTGAAGACAAAAAAAAATGTGGGCGCTCAACTATTACAGATTCAGTAACAACGGACTTGTCCGCACTATTATCAACTGTCACGTTGTGTTGTAATGGTATGTAGAGCTCGATGAGCACTCAGTATAAAATTTGTTTCTCTTTTTGCACGATTACTCAAATTCGTTGTCTCTCGATTTGTTTCTATTGACCGATTGACCCAAGATGTCCCATTCGATGCCTATCATCTTTCTAGTCAATTTCGTTTCGTTTTTCGCTTTGCTGTGCAGTTCGATTGGGTCGAAAATTCGTTCGGTTTGTAGCATTGCGACTTATGCGACCGAAATTTCTCCGTCTTATTGGTGGCATGGCAGTGCAGTTCAACTGTTTGAATCAATTGTCTCGATTGTGACAGTACGTGGGACGCCAATAATCTCAGTTCCGCTGAAAATAGACTACTGATTCACTTTGTTGTTACTGCCTAACCGTTCGCACTCCAAGACTCAGTTTTTCGTAGGAAAATCTGCATACTTGGTTTGAGATAAAACGACGAGACCTAATGCATTTAATGAAATGATTGCGATTAAACTCAGTTCGAAGGCCTGGCTATAAATTGTGGAGGCGGAATTGAACGAAATTTCTTATCTCTTTAAACAGTTTCAGATAAAAAGATCAAGCTCTCCAGGCTGGCTGTTGCCCTGCGCCTGCTGGATGATGGAAAGATGCGAGGCGCCCTGTCGGTCCTGCTGGCGGAACTGTGAATCTCTGTGAATGTCAGGGAGGCATCCCTCAGGACCGCCTGGTGGGACTTGATCCTGACCGAAACTACAGCAGTCTGCGGCTGGACACCTCAAACTACCACCTCAGTTACTGCTTTCGAGTTGCACGTGACTTAGCACAGACTATCTTGCGCAAAACTATGTGGCGCCAACGATGTCCACAACAACGAAGAATCTCAACGTTTCTTTAACGTAAACATATCGCTTAAAGTTCAATTAACACGTAAATATTATTCAAACTGGCCTCCCCTTAAGGCGTCTGGTGTGTGATGCTAACGCCAGGAACCCGACAACTTAACACTACTTCATGTATCACAGACCTAAATTTAAATACCGGGGTTTAATTTTCTCAATCAGTCAGCGCAAATGACAGGGGAAGTAGGGCTAAGGATTTAGCAACAAAACTTTTAAAACTTACTGTACTTTAAGGGGATGTGGACGTGAACGGCTTGTGTTTTTATGCTTACCTTTCGGTTGCCATTACCCGTGACCTGCAAATGCGGAGGAAGTTGTGGTTTTGTACCAACGCTGAATGACATTAACTGAAGCTGTACACGGACATTTATGAAATTGTCAGTTATAGTTTAAGAATTACAATATTTTGTCTAATAGATGGGTTTATAACACTCGTTTCATTTCTGGTACTATTTTCTGGTGCATTATCAGTCTGACAGCATTCATACTGTGGCAGGTTGCTGTCAAAATTCATAGTTTATAGTGCACCCGAGGAAACAGAAATTTTTTTATACCATATAAATATTTTGCTCAGAAATTACCGCTAAAATAATATACAGAATGACCAACATAGAAATTTTCTTCAATGTATTAGGCATAATACAATGAGACTATACCATTCTTCACTTGGAAGAAATTTGATGAACGTAGTTCAAACCATAGTGAAGATATATGTACTTAAAGTTCGGAAAATGTAGTTTCGAAAAAATGGGAAAAGACTGTTTACAGTGTTTTTGACTCACCGAATGCCTCTTTCAGAACATTTCAGCAGCACATTCTTGCTGGCCAGCTGTTTCTTTATCCTCTACACTTTTCAGGGGTTCTTTCCTTACTCTGAACTCTTCAGTGGTGGCCTCCACAGCCTTTCAGCTTCAACTACTCGCTGACGGTCTGTGGCAGTCGGAGGAACTATCATATTATTTCCTGGTTTGATGACCAATTTGTCCGTTATTTTTGTAGTGTTAATTGCGCCATCAATGAAACAGATGACAGCATCCATCACACCTATTTTGAACACCGTCCTTCCAACAAACACTGTATTTGGTACTTGTTGCCACACACAACTGTTGAAACTCTTCTTATGGTTCTGTGTGTGGTCATGTAGATATCTGCTAAATAAATTTGTATCTGCGAAGTTCCTCCATATTGACTTTATTGTTTGCACGACTGTGGCAGTGTGACAGTGAACTGAAAGGAGACGTGGCTGGTGTACAGACTTTTGTTCAAAGATCGTTTAGGAAAAAAATAAACAATTTGAAAGTTGATATTGTACACATTTTTGGAAGCAGGAGAGATTTGTCTTTCAGAAAGAGAATTTTTTTTCTATTTATCATTTTCACGTAGAGGTCTCCTTCAAAATGACTAAAGGCTGGCCAAGCTCGTAACTACTCTGCTCAAATACAAATAGGTTACCGCGACACGTGTTGCCCAGTATGACCAAGGAATCGGTAAATCAGCTACATGTCCCGATAAATTTAACCATAACTGACGTGGTTGTACAAGCAAGAGCGAAAATTGGTGAGGCTATAGGACAAAGCACCAAGGGCGCAATGCAGAATAAATCAAACAAGACAGTGCGACCGTACCCACATCAGTACTAACGGTCAAGCACCATTAATTAAAATAACTAAGTCGCGCGGGATTAGCCGAGCGGTCTAAGGGCGCTGCAGTCGTGGACTGTGCGGCTGGTCCCGGCGGAGATTCGAGTCCTCCCTCGGGCACGGGCGTGTGTGTTTGACCTTAGGATAATTTAGGTTAGGTGGTGTGTAAGCTAAGGGACTGATGACCTTAGCAGTTAAGCCCCATAAGATTCCACACACATTTCTGAAAATAACTAAATACTGTAGTGCACCATCTACACAAGCGAAGCGCCCTACTTCACGCAAACTTGGCCCTTAATAACAACGGTCGCAAAAGGCGGAAAAAACACTACAAAAACAGTTAAAATCAACACATCGAAATCAACACCAATTTCAAACAAGACAACTGATCTCACAACATGCTCCACTGTCACTAACAGTCTGACCCTGCGACAACACACCACAGGGACGCGTCAGTGTTCCACACATCCAAGTTTCACTATTTTGGAAACCGTACCAAATCGATACGTACCATACTCTTGAGAGGTGACCACTAAGTAACGGTCGTTTCAGTCACTTAATACGGCAGATACGCGTTATAGCACTCCTCTAAAAATAACAGACTTAAACAACCCATTCACAGGTATTCATTGGACACATTGACATGTGATTACATTTTAACGCAATTTAGGTGCATGGATCCTGAGAAATCAGTACTCAGAACAACCACCTCTGGCCGTAATAACGGCCTTGATACGCCCGGGCATTGAGTCAAACAGAGATTGGATGGTTTATACAGGTACAGCTGCCCATGCAGCTTGAACACGGTACCACAGTTCATCAAGAGTAGTGACTGGCGTATTGTGGCGTATTGCTCGGCAACCATTGACGAGACGTTTTCAGTTGGTGAGAGATCTGGAGAATGTGCTGGCCAGGGAAGCAGTCGAACATTTTCTGTATCCGGAAATGCCAGTATAGGACCTGCAATATGCGGTCGTGCATTATCCTGCTGAAATATACGTTTTCCCAGGGATCGAATGAAGGGTAGAGCCACGGATCCTAAAACAGCTGAAATGTAACGTCCAATGTTCAAAGTGCGGTTAATGCGAACAAGAGGTGACCGAGACATGTAACCAATGGCACCCCATACTACCACACCGGGTGATATGCCAGTATGGCGATGACGAATACACGCTTCTAATGTGAGTTTACCGCGATGTCACTAAACATGGATGCGACCATCATGATGCTGTAAACAAAACATGGATTCATCCGAAAAAATTACGTTTTGCCATTCGTGCACGCAGATTCGTCGTTGAGTAAACCATCGCAGGCGCTCCTGATTGTGATGCAACGTCAAGGGTAACCGCAGCCATGGTCTCCGAGCTGATAGTCTATGCTGCTCCAAATGTCGTCGAAGTGTTGGTGCCTTGCAAACGTTCCCAACCGTTGACTCAGGGATCGAGACGTGGCTGCACGATCCGTTACAGTCATGCGGATAAGCTGCTTGTCATCTCGACTGCTAGTGATACGAGGTCGTTGGAATCCAGCACGACGTTCCGTATTACCCTCCTGAACCCACCGATTCCATATTCTGCTAACAGTCATTAGATCTCAACCAACGCGAGCAGCAATGTTGCGATACGATAAACCGCAATCGCGATGGCCACAATCCGACCTTTATCAAAGTCGGAAACGTGATGGTACTGATTTCTCCTCCTTGCAAGAGGCATCACAAGAACGTTTCTCCAAGCAACTCCACTCAACTGCTGTTTGTGTGTGAGAAATCGGTTGGAAACTTTCCTCGTGTCAGAGCGTTGTAGGCGTAGCCACCGGCGCCAACCTCGTGTGAATGCTCTGAAAAGCTTATCATTTGCATATCATAGCATCTTCTTCCTTTCGGTTAATTTTCGTGTATGTAGCACGTCATCTTCGTTTGGTGCAATTTTAATGGCCAGTAGTTAACTTAAACGTTTTCGGGTCATGTATCACCGCATTAACGCACCATTAACCACCTTGACGACAGCGGTGAAGCTACGTACAACAGATGAATAACCACCACTCTTGGCTATAAATTACGCAAGCCTGAGAAGTAACCGGATCGACAGCATTAGGACTCTACATACAACGACGTGGTTAGCAACACCAGACCGGAGAGCTCATCACCAGACCACGGCAGAGCTACCGAAACCCACAATCCTGGCCAACACCAATTCCGACTCGATGCCGCGGTGCCCCTGACCAGTTCTGCGCTCGTAAACACGGGCGGTCAGGAACTGAAAGCCAGCCCAAGCGTGTAACACACCTCGCGGCCACCGTGGGCGCCGCTACCGCGACTGCACCGGAACGTGCGCACACAGGATGTCAGACACTCCGTGGAGTACGGAGGGATTACACAAGGCGACGCGGTAGCGTGAATTCCAGATTGCCGGGGGAGGAGACCAACCGGCAAACGATGAGCTTACAGCCCAGTCACAGTTCAGTTGGAAATAAACAACAGAATCAATTTTTCGCCACTGTGTAACCGACTGCCTTAATTCACAACTGGACAATCAGCTGTGAAACGACATTTGCGGGAGTAGTAGCGAAATAAACTGGAACATCAGTAAAATGACTACATTTGTTGGATAGATAGCTAAGCAATAGAAAAGTAACAATAAATTTAATTTTATTTTACTCTAAGCTGGAATGCGTTTTTCCAGGATTTTCTCCTGAGATTCCAGATTTTTTTTTCTTTTGAAACCACGTGGATGAGTTATTTTCATCTCGGGAGCAGAACTAACGAAACAAAAATCAACCAAATGTTCCATCATCAGTTATCGACGGTGCATACGAAAATTATCATTTTTGCTTTCCTTTCTAATTTTCTCGAAAATTTTCTCCTGAGATCTTCTCCAGGGCCATAACGAACTACACAAAAAGAACTACGCATATCCATAGTTCGAATTGCGAGTTGCCGCGCGGGATTAGCCGAGCTGTTTAAGGCGCTGCAGTCGTGGACTGAGCGGCTTGTCCCGGCGGAGGTTCTGAAACGTCCTCTTTTAACAATTATACACGAATGTGCTTAAACTGGCACACAATATTTTTAGCGCAACGCAATCTGACTTTCAAAAATCCCTACAAAAGAATGGCCCTGACTAACATTAATCTATACGTTTCAGGTATCACTTACCTCACAAAAATCTTGGTTACTCGAACTACTGCAATACGGCAAGCACCACTACTGCCAGCTAAATAAAAGATTCAAACTACGGAAGGCACTAACTACTGATAGGTATAGTTAGCAAATGAAAGATTTTAGTAGAGAACAAACAATATATTTAACTTAATAGTCATAATATATATAGCAGTTCACGACATCCAGTCTTACAAATTTCAAAACTTCGCCATCTCTCTCCCCACATCCACCACTGCTGGCGGCTCACTTCCAACTGTGCAACCCTACGCGCTGTTCACATCCATCTGCCGCTGCCCAACACTACAATGGCAGACATCAGTGCAAACCAGCCACAGACTGCACACGGCACAGCCAGTGATTTTCATACAGAGCGCTACGTGGCGGCGGAGTTACCAATAAAAAAAACCTAAACAGCCTACTTACAGTTCGAGTCCTCCCTCGGGCATGAGGGTGTGTGTTTGTCCTTAGGACAAATTAGGTTAAGTAGTGTGAAAGCTTAGGGACTGATAACCTTAGCAGTTAAGTCCCATAATAAAAAAAAAATTGCGAGTTATGGTCTTCATATCATACGAAAATCCTACACAAAGTAGTTTCAGCTCTTCCCTAATTTTCCAAATTTCGTGGAAACTTTTCCAATTTTTAATTCTCTGAAAACCTCATGTAGACTATTATAAAAATATTTTTAAAAAATAGCCGAATTGATCCAGCTGTTCTCAGTTGGGCGCTTACCAACGGAAAAAAATGATTCAAATGGCTCTGAGCACTATGGGACTCAACTGCTGTGGTCATCAGTCCCCTAGAACTTAGAACTACTTAAACCTAACTAACCTAAGGACACACACATCCATGCCCGAGACAGGATTCGAACCAGCGATCGTAGCAGTCGCACAGTTCCGGACTGCGCGCCTAGAACCGCGAGACCAACGCTGCCGGCAAGAAAACAAAATGCAAGATTTGCTACTATAATACCAAAACCAGCGGCGAAGCAAGCTCTTCTGTCCAAACTGGATACCCCACGTGCAGTGGGATCACAACGAACCACGTCTTTTACTATAGCGTAAGCCGTCGGCACACGGATCGTGCTTTTGAACGTCAACTGTCAGCACGTCGAGGTGAGGGCTAGGCGTTCACTCGAAGCTGACTGTGTAATTCCGAGGTCTCACCTCTAACGACAAAGGCGCTGTGATCGTGTTGACACCAGCAGATAGGGAACGTTTCTGTAAGTGAGACGCTAAAGTGACCTGAAGCTTACACTTAAGTCTCACTTAATGACATATCTACGGTAAAAGATTTCAGGAGAGCCTAAGATGAAAGAGAACTGTCAGTCGTTGCATTTCACTTTGAATCAATTCAGGAAAAAAGCTTGTAGTTAATTAATAAATCATAAAGTCTTCTATTGTATTATAATCAAGTATACTGTGTTTGCTGATTCATTTGTGGTATAAAATCCCATCTATAGGTATCTTCCAGTTATATTTACAGGGTATTATGTACCCTCGACACCTAAGCAAAGGAAAGCAGTATTAGAACACGTACTCCAGAAATAGCGAATGCAGAATCCAAATCCGCATGTCACTGCTTTTGTAGAAAAAGAAACAAACCAATTTGTGCAAAGTCTACACTTCAAACCGACTAGAAAACCAAAGTTGTCATACAACACTGGCAAGGCAGAGAGCGAGGAGTTAAGAGCTGAAAGTGGAAGTAAAACAAATTAAAAAAATCTTTTATTTCACTCGAGGTTAGTGACGATGTTAACAAAAAGCATTAAAATCCATGCAAGTTTACTGCCGTCAGGTTTAACAGAAATGCATAAGAATTAATGACGTGCTCCACTGACAGAAAAAGAATTTATAAAAAAGGTGCATTAAAGCGATCAATTTACAATAAGCGGCTCTTTCACCAGGTCTTCTTGACATGCACGCTGTCTGGTACGATGGTGTAACTTTGTAATTTATCCAGTGCATTAAATTCGCTGCTTGAAAAACTCCCATAAGACGCAGAAATGGATAAAATGTATGCAATAATAAAAATATGGAGACAGACATATAGGTTATACACAGATCCTGTAAATTTTACAAACGTTTATCGTACAGATGAACAACCGATAATATTACGTGACAGAATTAGCAACAATGAAGGCATTCACGACCGGATGGTACTGTTGTTGATAATTCTTCCGGGTTATATGGCCGTGGTCCATGGAATACTTCTATTCCGTAACGTTTCGTCCAGTAGTACGTTGGACATCCTCAGAGGTATGGCTGGTGCTCTTGAGTCCTGCCGGCATTGTATGGTAGTGAAACATTTGAGATGTGGAGCTATAGATGAATGTTGAAAATTAGGTGGACTGATAAAGTAGCAATGATGAGATTCTGCGCAGAATCGGAGAGGAAAGGAATATGCGGGAAATACTGACAAGGAGAATAGAGAGAATGATAGAACACCTGTTAAGACCTCAGGGAATGACTTTCAAGATAGTAGAGGAAGCTGTAAAGGGCAAAAACAGTATAGGAAGACAGAGACTGGAATACATTCAGCAAATAATGGACGACGTAGGTTGCAAGTGCTACTCTGGAATGAGTTGCACCAGGTCTCGCTGAGACGCAATGTCACTGCATTTCCTGTCTGAAATCTCTTAAAGCTTTTTAAATAAAACAAGTTATGTTAACTTTCTACGTCTTGAGTTTTGCCGTTTGTGGAGCAAAATAACTGATGGTGGTTGAAGTTCAAATGGGTCTGAGCACAACGGGATATAACATTTTAGGTCATCAGTCCCCTAGAACTTAGAACTAATTAAACCTAACTAACCTAAGGACATCACACAACACCCAGTCATCACGAGGCAGAGAAAATCCCTGACCCCGCCGGGAATCGAACCCGGGAACCCGGGCGTGGGAGGAGATGAAGAGGCTTGCACAGGATAGAGTAGATGGCTGCATCAAACCAGCCTCTGGACTAAAGACCGCAACAGCAACAACGTCTTTATTCTTCGTGTCCATTATCTGCAGCCCTCTGGCAATAGGGTGATCCGAGCTGTAACGTGTAACATGGCAGTGTGAAACGTAACTGTGTTGGTGCGTGAGAAACGGCGTACTGCAATCCAGTTTATTCGAACAGTTCGACCACCACCTGGAGCACAGTCTACTTCAGCATGACAACACCAGATCACTGTGAGCGCTGTGACGCCTTGGGTCCACTGTCGTCGATCACTCCCGAGGTGGCCTCATCCGATTTTCATCTGTTTGCAAAACTTAAAGAACACTGTCGAGTACTTCAGTTTTGAATATGATGAAGTGAGGTTGTGGCTACGTCAACAAAGTCAAACATTCTCCAGTGACGGTACCAACGAACTGGTGTCTCGATGGGAGGAATGTGCTCGTCACCAGGATGATTATGTCGATAAATGAATATGTAGACATCAAGAATAAAGATGGTATCTTCAGCACGTCATAATCACTTCTAAAAGAGAGCGCTCTCAGATGTATACAACATCGAATGTTACTTCTGTTAATACACTCCTGGAAATTGAAATAAGAAGACCGTGAATTCATTGTCCCAGGAAGGGGAAACTTTATTGACACATTCCTGGGGTCAGATACATCACATGATCACACTGACAGAACCACAGGCACATAGACACAGGCAACAGAGCATGCACAATGTCGGCACTAGTACAGTGTATATCCACCTTTCGCAGCAAATGCAGGCTGCTATTCTCCCATGGAGACGATCGTAGAGATGCTGGATGTAGTCCTGTGGAACGGCTTGCCATGCCATTTCCACCTGGCGCCTCAGTTGGACCAGCGTTCGTGCTGGACTTGCAGACCGCGTGAGACGACGCTTCAGCCAGTCCCAAACATGCTCAATGGGGGACAGATCCGGAGATCTTGCTGGCCAGGGTAGTTGACTTACACCTTCTAGAGCACGTTGGGTGGCACGGGATACATGCGGACGTGCATTGTCCTGTTGCAACAACAAGTTCCCTTTGGCGGTCTAGGAATGGTAGAACGATGGGTTCGATGATGGTTTGGATGTACCGTGCACTATACAGTGTCCCCTCGACGATCACCAGAGGTGTACGGCAAGTGTAGGAGATCGCTCCCCACACCATGATGCCGGGTGTTGGCCCTGTGTGCCTCAGTCGTATGCAGTCCTGACTGTGGCACTCACCTGCACGGCGCCAAACACGCATACGACCATCATTGGCACCAAGGCAGAAGCGACTCTCATCGCGGAAGACGACACGTCTCCATTCGTCCCTCCATTCACGCCTGTCGCGACACCACTGGAGGCGGTCTGAACGATGTTGGGGCGTGAGCGGGAGACGGCCTAACGGTGTGCGGGACCGTAGCCCAGCTTCATGGAGACGGTTGCGAATCTCGCCGATACCCCAGGAGCAACAGTGTCCCTAATTTGCTGGGAAGTGGCGGTGCGGTCCCCTGCAGCACTGCATAGGATCCTACGGTCTTGGCGTGCATCCGTGCGTCGCTGTGGTCCGGTCCCAGGTCGACGGGCAGGTGCACATTCCGCCGACCACTGGCGACAACATCGATGTACTGTGGAGACCTCAAGCCCCACGTGTTGAGCAATTCGGCGGTACGTCCACCCGGCCTCCCGCATGTCCACTATACGCCCTCGCTCAAAGTCCGTCAACTGCACATACGGTTCACGTCCACGCTGTCGCGACATGATACCAGTGTTAAAGACTGCGATGGAGCTCCGTATGCCACGGCAAATTGGCTGACACTGACGGCGGCGGTGCACAAATGCTGCGCAGCTAGCGCCATTCGACGGCCAACACCGCGGTTCCTGGTGTGTCCGCTGTGCCGTGCGTGTTATCATTGCTTGTACAGCCCTCTCGCAGTGTCCGGAGCAAGTATGGTGGGACTGACACACCGGTGTCAATGTGTTCTTTTTTCCATTTCCAGGAGTGTATAACCGCGGTAGCGCGTTTCCAGACTGTCGCGCCTAGAACCGCTCTGCCACCCCAGCCGGCAAAATCATTCGTTACTTAGTACCCTTACTAAGTGCAGCACATCAAGTGTCCATAGAGGCAGTGCTCGGTTTGAAAGCAGGAATCGAGCTCTTGAGATATGTAATCAATTCTTTTCACTCACTACTTAAGTGAAATCTGTCCCGGTTATAGAAATGAATTTTATATGAAGCAGCATTGGCTCAATATGACCGGCAACAAAGCATTTTTAAATGTAACCTAAAACTTTTTTCTCCGCAACTGTTTTCCAAAGGAAAATTTTTAATTAAAAACTGTGGTATGTGCAGAGAACAAAAACTAATTTAAAGGGTATCTTTGCCAAGTATTAAGCAAACATACGACGGGGTGCTAAAAAGTAATCCATCGGAATTTTTTATGTGAAAACTCTTGAAGCTTTTTAACTGAAACAAACTTAATTAACATTCTACATCTTTATTCTTCGTCTCTTCATATTTGTTGACATAGTCACCGTAGCGAAGAACACATGTCTTCCACAGAGACACCAATCTGTTGATGCCGTCACCGTAGACTTGTTTGACGGAGCCACAACCACACCTCTGCTTGTACCACTCCTTTACAGTAAAAGTGAAGTCCTCGAAGGTGTTCTTTACGTTTTAGAAACAGATAAAAGTCGTATGGGACCAAGTCGGAACTGTATGGAGTATGATGGACGACGGCGAGCTGAAGGCGTCGCAGTGTAGCAGGTGTCGCAGCGCATTGTCATGCTGAAGGGGAGGTTCTCCAAGTGTGGGCGAACTCTTCGAATTCGAAACTGGGTTACACCATGCTCTTTGTCACGCACCGACATAGCTACATTCCACGCAGCCATGTTACACGCTACAATTCGGATACCTATGGCGGCAGATGGTTGCACATACACAGCAGAAAAACAAATAGTACACCTGGAAAGACTCTGATCAGAGTAGCTGTACTGATACTGCTACCAACGTCGTCTGCCAAAAGATAGCTTACTAGATTGCCTACCCCATCTGTACCTACCCTTTAATAGGGAATGCACGCGGATTTGAAGGCCCAGCGTGGTGCAAACGTGAGAAGCAAGCAGGCAACCGCGCCACGGAGATGCGCCCGCACTTCCTACAGTCAAGTGACAAAGTTTAAAATGGATCAAATTGTCGCCTTCCAAATGGCGGTATGGTCTTTTCGGAGAACCGTCATGCAAGTTGGACGTGCTGCGTCAGTTGTGCATCCGTGCTGGTATCAGTGGTCGCCTGACCATTCCCACCCAAGTAGAAGATGAGCCGTGCTGCGGCTCGAGTTGATGCTGTTTGTAGGTTTCCGTCCTCTGTTGGAGGCCATAACCTTTAGTTCGCATGGTTGCGGCTGTTTGTCTTCTTCTCGTCTTGACTGGTGCCACGCGTTTCGCAAGCGTTGCCTGTCCGCTAGTGGCAGCAGCTGCGGTTATTGATATGTAGTAACTGTTGCCCTATCTCTGAGGCGACGCCGGTTCTTTTTCTGTGTCGTGTGAGTGTGGCAGTTCGGTTGGGGACTCAGAAGGAGCCAGGTCGGCGATGGCGGCATGCATGGACTGCCAGGTGGAAGGGCTGTGGTCACGAGGGTGCACGACCTCGTCTTAAACCGGATCCAGAAAGCTTTAAGATGAGTGCGTTTCAATTTAGTTAAGAAACCCTCACGATTGTGGCATCTTGCGATTCTCCAGTGACTTGGTGACTTGGGTTCGTGTTGCTGCTCGTAGTGTTGCCGAGATGAACTGCAGCGAGTGGAGTGCTTGGGGAAAGAGGATCTGATTAGCTTTCCTCCAATTCTTATTACTATTTACTGCCTTCAGCTTGTTACAATTTGTGAAGTTCAACCAGCGGATTTTTCCTGCCTGGTGGCAACTGATGTCCCAGTTACCTGCCCTGGGGGTAAGTGTATGAAACGGAAGTGTACGTTTGTAACGCCGGAAATGCATATCCTCCTATTTCCATCTATTGTACTACAAATTTTGTTCCTTATTTTGTTACCTGGAGATATGACATTTCTGTGTCTTTATATATTGTAATTGTTTTACATGTTGGTTTGTTTCGTGAATAATGTTTGTATTTATTCGCTGGATCTGGCCTAGGGAAAACTATGCTATCGAACGAATACATCGATAGGTCGTGTGGAGAACCAAAGTGTTTAGGATCTTTGGTAGCGTTAACTCTGTCGCGTGGAGCACAGGCAGAGGGGAATCTGGCTGGAGTAGTGCAGTGGAGCAGGTGTGTCACGCGACACTCCCGCGAGTTGCCGCGCTTTTGGGGGTTTGGCAGCATGTAATTGCGCTCGAATTGCTATGATAGTTTCTGACACGGTGCCGCGGACGGGAAGCGTTAGCTGGCGCACATCAAGAGCCCGTTTCGCCTGGTGACAGTGTCGAGAAGAAGGCGCGCCGACGTCCAGCTTCTGCAACAGCGACGGCCGACAATGAGTGACTGTCGCCACCTCCTCGATCGACGGCTTCAAACCTTCAATCAACCAACAAGGAAGACTAGACGTACGTAAAGTTTTAGAACTGTATGGCAGACCTCAGCGTTTCAAACTGTTCCATTTTCGTAACTATAATTACAGCAACTTAGCATGAACATTTGTTGTTCATTGTCCAAATTGCATGACCGAGCAGGGTCCCGTCCTTTTCCGGAATGAGCCCGAGTGTCGTTTAAATTCAAACGCCAGCATTAAAGTAATATTATTCCATTTCACTGCTTTAATTTCAAAGTTCAGTTAAAGTATTCATAGCTGGCTACAATATTTACATTTCGCAAGCACAAATTATGAGTGCGAGTTTTGTTACCATATTTTAGCTTACCTGTGACTACAGCTCAGCTTGGTACGTACTAAATTTTACTATTGTCAGTTGTTCAGAATCATTTAATTCAAGTTCAAAGTTAAATCTCTTATTTCTAAATTGCGTAGATTCAAGTAGCTTTTGAAATGATTGTTGAGGTAGCCCAACACTAAACGTATTTTACTGAATTTTCGACATGCTTCAGAAACAAAGCTCACTATTAATTTCAGTCACTAAATTAACTTTTAATTTCCGGTTTTATCAATTCTTTTGCTAAATTAAGTCAGAGTGTAGCGAAATTTATTACCTCTGACAAACATTCAGTTTTCACACAACACGTGTCAACCTTCAGTTGCCACGTTTTTAGTGCTAATTATATGTGCAATAACCTTTCGTTTTCAGTTACTATAGTAAATGTCCATAGGACTGGCGACCGTAATTTTCCCAAAATCTCAAATATCTAATTACCGCTAGTCAACTGTTAACGTAACGACCGCACATTTACTTTCTTTATTAACTTTACCCTTTTTCAAAATTAATTTCCACCAGTTTCATTTGCATTTTTCCTTTCATTTAGATGTAACCCTTTCCTCCCTCTTTACCCACAGATTAACTTCAGTGACGACTGCTTTTCCCAAATTTCCATTAGGTACACGCGGTTTAATTCTTCACTGTCATTAAGGTCGATAGTGAGGGGGAGGTTACACGTTTCCCTCACCTTGCCGCCGCTGTCCGGTAAGGCTTGTAGCTCTTTCTTGATTGTAGGCCGTTTGTGATTCTCCTACTCTTGTGGTAGTGATTCTCGTTCCGGGCGCCCTAAGCACAGTATTCTGGGGGCGTAGTGCAGTCCACCTGTTCCAGCTTTGGCGTGTTCTTCCATTCTTGCATTTGCTTTATCGGACGTCAGGTAGCTTCAGCAATATTATAAGATTATCATTAGTCATTCGTTAGACTGCCACTAGTCTGAGCTACCATCTTGTGAAGTGAATGCAACTATTGGCTGCCTATCTCATTGCTCGCTAAAGTGTTTGTTGCCCAACCTTCTCAGAGGTCGAGTCCTGGAGCACCGTCTGTGACTGGCCCTTTTATTTTATTATTGTATTATTTATTACCATACCTTGTAATGACTACATTAAAGGTTATGTATGGCTAGTTAATAGTTTCGGTAGTCTTCTGGAGTAAATATAGCAGTGCAATGGTTGTGTTACACGGTTACCATCATCTTATTTCACCCGTTTGGTGGCCAGCTGCTTGTTTCTTATAATTAACCTTTGCTTGTATTTGCTGTTTTACGGCAGGTTTATAACATTTTTTATATAATTGCCGTTTCTGGCGTGTAAGGCCTTCAGCAGTGATTGTGCTCATTTGCTTTGAGAAAATAATTCGATATTTGTATCTTAGCAGTAAGCCTTAAAATCTTATTTACTGCCATTCTTGCCGTCTGATACTTATGCTGTGCTTGTGGCCATTTACTTTTTAATATTTCAATACCTGTAAGTTGTAACTGCAGCGATATCTTAAACATTCTTAATTTATTGCCATTTTTGGCGTGTAAGGCCTTCAGCCGTGATCACAGTGACTTGTTTTTAAAAAAACTATTTGTATCTGCATTTTATGGTAATTTGCTAAATTGTAACGCTCTGAAAACTATTATTTACACAGTTGTTTATTCCTTCATTAATAACGTGTGGTTTTTTATTGTTGCACATGGAATTACTGTTTTAAAAATAAATGTGTGTAACTGTAAAAGGCGACGAATAGTAACTGATTACGGTCCCGTCCGCAATCGTAACCAAATCCTGCCTTCCATTGACTACCAGGTTTCAGAAGAGGTTCTGAACGTCCTCGCAGCACAGATTGCCACTAGGATCGTCATACTGTAAGGGCAGCAGTCGCAGATCGTGCAGCTACCACAGCGCAGATAAGAGGTTGTGAGTCCACACGTTTCAACATGAACTGTCGCGTTATTATCAATGGAACTAAAGCACACCTCTAACCCATCTTCCACTCAAGACACAGCATCGATGTGGACTGCTCCACTGGTGGCGTCAGAGGATTACTTGACAGATGGAATGGCGCGCCGTAGTCTTCAGCGATGAGACCAGACTCTGCCTGCAAGTGGCCGAGCGGTTCTAGGCGCTATACCGCGCTGCTGCTACGGCCGCAGGTTCGAATCCTGCCTCGGGCATAGATGTGTATGATGTCTTTACGTTAGTTAGGTTTAAGTAGTTCCAAGTCTAGGGGACTGATGACTTCAGGTGTTAAGTCCTATAGTACTTAGAGCCATTTGAACCATTCTACCTGCACACAGCTGGTGGAAGTTTGTGCATAGGGCTGAGACTGGTGAAAGCTGTCTCGTAGAGTGCATTCGTCCATGACACAATGGCCACACCCGAGGCTACAACTTTCGTACACCTCTGGCGTTTCTGGAGAGAACGCTAACCAGCGCTCGGTACGTGCAGAACGTTGTTAGACCCGTTCTTTTGCCGTTCTTTCAACAGGACGGTGATGTTTTGCTCCAGCAGGACAATACTCGCCCGCACACTGCCCGTGAAACTCAACGAGCTCTGCAAGACCTGAGGCAACGTCCCTGCCCAGAACGATCTCCAGACCTGTCTTCAGTCGAGCGAGTGCAGAATATAACGGGCCGAGAAGTGACTCGTGCTTCTAGTCAGCCAACATTTCTTACAGACCTCCGTGAAGAGGTCGAGCAGGCGAGGCATAACGTACCCCAGGACAGCATTCGTCGTCACCACAATCGACTGGATGTCACAGTCGGTGCCTGCAATGCCGCCTGTGGATGCTTCACCACTTACTATTATGGGTGTTACAGCAAGGGTCGATACCTGGTACCTCAGAACCGCTTGTACTACTGATTTGTAAATGTAATCATTTCATATACTCCATTTGTATTGTTGCAACAATAAATCTTGAGTGGATTGGAAACCTCTGGCGTTATATGTAGACATGAAGTGTAAATACGTAGAATATTAATAACGTTTGCTTTACAAGCTGCGACATTATCATCAGATATGTTTCATAAAAACAAACTCTCATAAAAACAAAGTTTCTTTTTATGAAACAGATCTAATGATGATCATTAAATACCGAAACCGGTAATCTTTTAACAAAAAGTTTGTGACCATGACGAAAATGTTTGCTTTATTTAAAGAGTTTAACCGTTTTCACATAAAAAATCCAGAGGCTTTGCTTTTAATCACGCCCTCATACATTTAAGCTACTGCAATTGAAACGGTACTGATAATCAACCACTTCTGACCATATGTCACTAGTACACGAACCCATATGTAAGTAGGCTATTTAGGTTTTTATGTTGGTAACGCCACGTACCGCTCTATATAAAATCACTGACTATGCTGTGAACAGGATGTGGCTGGTTAGCATTATTGAAATATTCGCTATTGTAGTGTTGCGCAGTTGGATGTGAACAGCGCGTAGCGTTGCGCAGTTGGAGGAGAGCCGCCAGCAGTAGTGGATGCTGGGAGAGAAAAAGCAGAATTTTGAGAGCGGACGATCTGGACTTGTGTCCATCAGAAAGAGTAAATTTGTAATATTGGATATCATTAACCTATATATATATATATATATATATATATATATATATATATATATATATATATATATATATATATATATAATGACTTTGGGACACTACTAAGGTAAATTCATTGTTTGTTCTCTATCTAAATCTTTCATTTGCTAACTATGCCTATCAGTAGTTAGTGCAATAGTTATAATGTTTTATTCAGTGGCAGTATTGGCGCAAGCTGTATTGCAGTAGTTTGAGTAACGAAGATTTTTGTGAGGTAAATGATTCATGAAAGGTATAGCTCATTGTTAGACAGGGCCATTCTTTTGTAGGGATTTTTGAAAATCATATTCCGTTGCGCTAAAAATGTTGAGTGTCAGTTGAAGCACACTCATTTATAATTTTTCTAAGGTGACGTTTCAAATAGCTATTAGTAATAGGTGCAGGATAATTTCGGCATTGTGTAATAGAAGCAGGTATGAACGGCTGGTACGTAAAAATGGTGTCATTTGTACCGATTGTGTGAAATTGACGCTTGGACCAGTGAACAGTCGCCACAGCGAAAATTCGTTGCTCGGCACACGGCTAGATTTTATGCCGCTGGAACCGGAGTGCGACTCCTGTCTGCCGTCAGACTGACGCCGCCCCATCGACGACGGACTTGACTTTCCAGGGCGTCGAGGTCAGCGCGCAGTGCCCCACGAGAACTGCCGCTGACGTGTCCCCCTCTCCACAAAGCCGCGCCCACTCGTCTCCTCCAGAAAGCATATTCGCCGCCGAATCCAATAACGCAGCCGGATAGACGCGTCCAGCTGTCGACGCTGGTGCCGATCATCTGAAAGGCGGATACGGATACGTCGATATCCCAGCGAAGGGCTGGCCGCTTCCCTAGAGGAACCGTCTTCCACCTCGCTCACCAGCGACAGCCCCACAGCCAAATTTATCTCCCTCCCCCACCCTTCACACGCCCCTTCTACTACCGATCACAAATGGCGTAATTCACGGAAGAAATAGGCCTGAGACGTAATGATGGAACTCGATCCATTATTAATTCCTTACAGATTCTCGATATCTGAACGGTAATTCTAACCATCAAACTTGACATTTCTCGTTTTGAGCGCCGTATTGTCGTGGGAGATTATATTCATGAAAACGACGAAGGGGAATCCTTCCTCTCTCACGAGAACGTTTCTTTAAAATGACGATCTCCCGACTTTCTTTCATGCGAATGAGAAGGTCTGCTGAAGGCCGTGGATAATTTCCCCCGTTGGATAATTTGCGCTTTCTGTGGAAAAGTGATACACCACTAATCAACTGAACTATGTAGGTAATTCCTTCCATTCTGTACTGGGTGCCTGGTACAGCAGAACCGGTCATGAATTTCTTAAAATAAGACAGCCTCTTTTGCAAAATCTTTTTTTATTTACAGGAAATGATGCGTTTAGCCCTTTTGGGGCATCATCAGATTGGCGTAAAAATAAGTGGACGAATATTGGTTTTCCACATTAATTTTTACGGCAATCTGATGATGCCCCAAAAGGGCGACATGCGTAATTTCCTTTAAATAAAAACCGAGACTGTCCTATTTCAAGAAAAGACTGTGTATAAAATTGTAAAATGATTCACTCTGTGTGCCATGTCGAAATAGTACACTATTTCTCTCCTGGGAACATCAAATAAATCGAAAGATTAGTTCTTCATATAATAGATATTACATTCATCAGTAAACCATATTGTTGTTTCTTTTACATATGTAGCAGAAACACTGTCTATTGCGTTTGCATTTCAGTCCTGTATGATAAGTTAAGGTGTTATAGAAAACCGTTTGGCTGTTTAATGTATCACCAAACTGATCTCATTCTCAGGTACCAAACGTATTTTAACATAAACTAATTGGCAATAAGTATTTGTATTTGTCTTCATAAAATTATCAAAAATTTATCACTGCAAAAATGTTTTTAAAAAAGTTGCACTTGGAGTGTAACATAGAATAGTTAGGAAATATGGTATGCTGTGGTAAAAATGGAAATAATAATGTAAATTTTATAAGAAACGCATTTATTGCACACTAAATGCAAATCCGATACTGCTGTTGTTTTAAACTCTTAAAATAATTGCCTGTTAGTAGCAGAAAAGTAAACTTATTCGAAAACAAGTACGTTAAAGTTCTATGTTGCTTACGTTGTAGAAATGATCATTCCATCTATTTCCAGAAGTCAGGGATGTAACTTTCATTCTCAACAACTGCGCAGTTAAGATAGGCCAAAATTTCACAATACCAAGTACTCCATGTTACATGGCACGTCGTCTTTGACTCACAATAGAACAACAGACCCAACTGCGTACATATCAGAAAATGCAGCAGTACATAACAACATAATATTCTTCAACTCACTAAAAAGGGTAGTTTGAACAGTTATTTTATATTTACAACAATCTTTGCATATTTTGGAACACTAACATGCAAAAATTTTGTAAAACTAGAGAATAATTGTTCTGTGGCGTAACTTTGTCGATGTGTGGAGACGAGTTGGACTCGCTACTGAGCATCGCAGTAGCACTTTGAAATAGTTCTTGTGACTTCCGTTTGGGAGCGCAAATCGACGAATTAATCACGGTACTAAGTGTTTCCTTGCTATTCCATAATATCCGAAGTTTACCTAATTATACATGGCGAGGCACATAAAACTGGTTTTGGAAATATATGGAAAACTGCAAACCCAATTAAAATAAGATTGCAGGAAAAGTTGTTCTTCTCGAAGGGGAGCACATATGGACACCAAACTTGACCGTCCCCCTTCCCCACTAGCCGGCCAGTGTGGCCGTGCGGTTCTAAGCGCTTCAGTTTGGAACCGCGTGACCGCTACGGTCGCAGGTTCGAATCCTGCCTCGGGCATGAATGTGTGTGATGCCCTTAGGTTAGTTACGTTTAAGTAGTTCTAAGTTCTAGGGGACTGATGACCTCAGAAGTTAAGTCCCATAGTGCTCAGAGCCATTTGAACCATTTTGAACCCTCCCCCTCTCCCAAGGAATCGTGGGGAGCAGCCACCTTTGAAATCTTAAATAGGAAGCCCCATTTTTTTATTGCGGATTCGTTTTCTCGCGGAGAACGTTCGTGACTTCTGTATTTAAAATTTGTTTCACTGCATGATAGATGGCGCTGCAGTCGACACAAATCATAACAGGTTAAAAATCGTACCTCAAGAATTGCACATACAGGCTAGGACCACATTATCTTAGCAACGCAGTTATTCTGAAATACGTGATGAGAACTGGTTTATTATAGCAATACAACTTTATTCTCCTGAACATAATATATTACTTTGAGTATATTGTTGAACAATTCGTTGGTTTAGTCACCAGCTAGTTAAAAATTACTTTTAGCGTTACGCAGGAAAAGTGAAAGGAATTACACAAATAATGTGGAAAAAGTAATCTTATGTTCTGGAGACTCAAGTGTTTTTGCTATAAAATACGGGTTTCTCATTGAAGATTTTGGAATAACTGCCTTTCTAATATCCTGTGATAATAATGTGATATGTATTTCTTCAGATGTTATTTTCCGACATTTCTTAATCCATTTTAATTTTTGTCGATTTCAGGGCAATATATCATGCAACAAAAAATATTAAATATAACAGTTACGTAATTTCTTTTCTCGGAGAATCCGAATCCGCAATAAAAATGGGGGCCTCTATTTAATATATCTAAGTTGACTCCAATCCACCCACCGCCCTGCTCGGGCGATCGAGTTTGATGTCATTGAATGTCCCCCTTGGAAGCGAACAACTTTTCTTATAGGTTTATTTTAATCAGAATTGTAGTTTTCTGGACATTTCTATAAACAGTTTTAAAACTCACCCTGTTTGTGCTTTTGGGGTGCTTGTTACTAATTGTTACTAATATGCTGTCATTACCCTATTCTGAGGGACGAAACGCACGTTACAACAGAGTGTTATTTATCACTAAACACATCTTTTTAATGTTCATGTTGACACGTACGCAATGAGTGGCAGAAGAATTTGTTTATTTCAACTGATCAGATTAGGACTTTCGGGTCCCCTTTTTCATCGGATGAGAGGTTTTACAGTCTAAATTTCTGTCCTTCCAAATTGTTGCTCGCCTTACATCTGATACGGACTTTCTTCGTGTACAAATCTTGTAAAATCAAGAGACCAGTAAGAATACACTTGACTGAAATAATTTGGAAACGTGTGGTAAGTTCGTATGGGACCAAAGTGCTGAGGTCATCAGTCCCTAGTCTTACCCAATACTTAATCTAACTTCAACTAACTCATGCTAAGGACAACACACACACCCATGCCCGAGGGAGGACTCGAACCTCCGACGGGGGGAGTCCTGCGAACCATGGCAAGGCGCCCCAGGCCGGTGCGACTACCCCGCGCGGCGGATGAAATAACCTTAATCCTCAATACTACAGACCAGGTACTTGAAGCTACCACGTGTGATTGAGAGTACGGAAAAAGATATTATTTCTCAGTTTCATATTTCAGTAGGAAAATTAGTGTTTAATATCCCTTAGAAGACGAAACACGTATAGACAGAGCACAAAGTCGCATTACGACGGAATGGTGAAGGAAATCGAAGGCGTCCTTTGAGGAGAAACCGTCCCGACATTCACTATAAGCAATTTAAGCAAATTACGGAAAACCCAAATTGGATGGTTGAATGGGTATTTGAACCGCCATCTTCCAAAATACATCTTACTATTGTGCCCCCTCACTCCGTTTTAGAATTATGTAAGTTCCAACGTGCATAAACCAGTGCCTCAGTGAATTATACTTTGTAAATAAGTAGTCAAACCACTGTATATTTCTCCATGGACACATACGTTCGTGCTTTATAAAGGTTTTCAACATTTCTCACTAAACTGTCCTTTCGAATGATAAGAGTTTTACTTGGACTTATTTCCACGCAAATTTCTTTCCAATATCTAGTACTTTCGTACTTCGTATGTTTACTTAAATATTGAGCAACCTTTTTCTGTTTGAATATTGCACAAATTATTCGAAATATATCGCAGAAGCTGTAAGAGATCGGCAAGATAAAACTTGTTTATGATTCAAAGCAGTTCACTAGCGAAAATCGTATCACGAAACTTAATGGTAGTGTGTAAGATGTAGCATATTGCCCTATGTTCGACAGCGGTGAGGGCAGATATTGGAGACGAAAGGCTAGTGTGGCCGACAGATAAACACACAAGTGTCAAAAGCAGAGGAAGTGAGAGTTAGACAGCCGGGCACATGTCACAGGAAAGTTGTGGTAAGGTCTTAAGGGACCAAACTGCTGAGGTCATCGGTCCCTAAGCCTACACACTACTTAATCTAATTTAAACTAAATTACGCGATGGACAACACACACACCCATGCCCGAGGGAGAACTCGAACCTCCGACAGGGGGAACCGCACGGACCGTGACAATGCGCCTCAGACCACGCGGCTACCTCACGCAACAAATGTCGCAGGTAAGAGACGGCAGTGGCCACTACTACAGTTTTCCCGAGCATAGAGAAGGGGAAAAGCTCTAGACCACGTTTCCTTTGTGAACGTGGCTGAAACGGGGGACTGAGTAAGCGCAACGAAACATCAAGGCAGGTATAAGTTTAACGGGTAAAGCTGCCATTGGGCATTTGCACTAAAACCTCACCAGCGAGTCAACAGTGAAGCAGACATTAGCTGGTGTTGAGCTAAGAAGTTACCTTAATGTTGAAACTCTCTGGCGGATTAAAACTGAGTGCCGAACCGGGATTCAACCCTAGGACCCTGTCAAATGCTCTACCGACTGAGTTATCCAACCGAGACTCATGACCCGATCTCGCAATTTTAATATCTTCAGTGCCTCACCATCTCTCTTCCGAACATTACATAACTCTTCCCGCATACCTTGAGTGTCTAGCACTCGTAAATGAAAGGATATTTCGGAGACATGGCTCAGCCACAGCCTGGAGCGAGCTTTCAGAACGAATTTTTATTCTCCAGAGGGCATATCACCTGTTACATTACAACACAATCACTGCACCGTTTTGCTATGTCAGCATATAGATAATACCCAAGTTTGGTATTTGAATACAGTATAATGATACCCTCTGGGAAGATTTTTACTGATTTAACCGTGAAATGCCTAAAGGATTTTTGCTTATCGGACTTGAAATTAAAGTTACGTAAAAACACACAAAGTGTCAGATCCAATTTAGATGATGTTTTTAGCTAATCAAATTTATTAAAATGAAAATAAATACGGTGGCCAGCCTAATTAGGCATAGAAATGTGGAACATTCCTTTTAAATAAACAGTAAATAGGTTTGATATAAAAACACAACCTATATTTCTTTCTCACAGAAGTGCAACGAACCCTTTTTACAAGCAGGCTAGTAGTACAGTGGATATAACCAGTTTCAATAGGTAATGCAAGTTCTCACAAATACATTTGACACTTTATCTCTCATCCACGGTAAATACCTTACCTGGCATAATTTATTTCATCAACAATAAAAGTGGAAATCAATGTTGAACTAAAAATGGACATGGACCTAGTTCAATTCCATCAGATGCTTTCTAAACAGCACAAATTCAACTAAAATTCACCATCAGTAAGATTTACACATTCCTTAATAAGTAATATTGTAACTGTTTTCATGAATAAGGACACTGATTGTAACTTTATCTTCAGTAATAAAAAAAAAACAGTAAGTGGGGGCTCACAAGCTGATATTACACTTTTCATCACACAATGTACCCGAAACTCAACATTAATTTCAAATGCATTCAGTATATTCATTAATCAAGTAACTTTATGCATTTTGAGCAACTTAAAATGGGGGACCCTTTATCTTGACCATCTCCATAAAAGAATCTAAACACACTTTTATGAACAAACTTTGGAAACACTCTTTCACAACTTTCATTTACCTTGTATGAATTTTAAGACAGTTAATGCGGAAGATCTTTTTAACAAAAAATGGTTCAAATGGCTCTGAGCACTATGGGACTCAACTGCTGTGGTCATCAGTCCCCTAGAACTTAGAACTACTTAAACCTAACTAACCTAAAGACATCACCCACATCCATGCCCGAGGCAGGATTCGAACCTGCGACCGTAGCTGTCTCACGGTTCCAGACTGCGCGCCTAGAACCGCGAGACCACCGCGGCCGGCTCTTTTTAACAGGCTTTATAAATATGACTTTAAAATCATTTAGTTCTAACTAACCTAAAAATCGAGCCTATTTGTCATCCATCAGCACAAACATTAATCTTTTTAGACAGAATTAAATCAGTTAATTCTCATAACACTGACACTTTGAACTAAAGCAATTTAATTACTGGAGAGGCTTTCATAAAAGCAACATTTACTTCCTCCCTCAACTTCAATAAAATCCTCAGGTTGAAGCAAAAGTAATTAAACACTTGATTTTTCACCAGTTCTCATAATCAGGGTACTTGGAAATCACTGTTTAAGAGAAATGGATGCTAAGAGGTCTCGTGATATGAAACAAATCAAGATTGGTACACAAATTTAACACGAGTTACCTTACATTTGCACATACTTTATGAAATGTGCTGATCCATACACTTTACAAAGATCTGACCTCCTCTCTGCTGAAGTGAATGCGCAATGTTGGTGGCGAGTACATAACAGCAGGTGGACTTTCCATTGTAAGTAATTTTCTCTGTTGTTATCTTCTTGGCGATGATCATCAACGTTTATGGTATTTTCCAGAAACAAGTAATACTTTAGAAGCATTTATCCACCCGATGCTCTTCCATAACAACACCGAGTACTGAAAGCTTCACTCGAGACCTGCACTGTGCACTTTCCAGCTACTAGTTGCCGACTGTACGGTGGCCAGTCTCCGACTGACTACCTTTTCCACCTTTTCCCTTGCACCAACCACATTTTGCGCGCACTAACTCACTTTCGTTTCAGAGGGGAAGCACACAAAGTTTTCATTTATACAAGTGAAAAGTCCTATGTGTGAATCAGCATATACATAGTTGTATATTCATACTTTTCCAAAATCATTTCATTTAAGCATATTAGTAAACCAAGAAAAAAATAGATGTAATTAAAGTCATCCTCATCCAAATGATGCAAAGTGTTCTAACGGTGAAGAGAAAACATGGTGCATATCTTTCTACATTTTTACAGCATATCAAAGATTACATAACGAAGAAAATACACTCCTGGAAATGGAAAAAAGAACACATTGACACCGGTGTGTCAGACCCACCATACTTGCTCCGGACACTGCGAGAGGGCTGTACAAGCAATGATCACACGCACGGCACAGCGGACACACCAGGAACCGCGGTGTTGGCCGTCGAATGGCGCTAGCTGCGCAGCATTTGTGCACCGTCGCCGTCAGTGTCAGCCAGTTTGCCGTGGCATACGGAGCTCCATCGCAGTCTTTAACACTGGTAGCATGCCACGACAGCCTGGACGTGAACCGTATTTGCACTTGACGGACTTTGAGCGAGGGCGTATAATGGGCATGCGGGAGGCCGGGTGGACGTACCACCGAATTGCTCAACACGTGGGGCGTGAGGTCTCCACAGTACATCGATGTTGTCGCCAGTGGTCGGCGGAAGGTGCACGTGCCCGTCGACCTGGGACCGGACCGCAGCGACGCACGGATGCACGCCAAGACCGTAGGATCCTACGCAGTGCCGTAGGGGACCGCACCGCCACTTCCCAGCAAATTAGGGACATCTGGGGTATCGGCGAGGACCATTCGCAACCGTCTCCATGAAGCTGGGCTACGGTCCCGCACACCGTTAGGCCGTCTTCCGCTCACGCCCCAACATCGTGCAGCCCGCCTCCAGTGGTGTCGCGACAGGCGTGAATGGAGGGACGAATGGAGACGTGTCGTCTTCAGCGATGAGAGTCGCTTCTGGCTTGGTGCCAATGATGGTCGTATGCGTGTTTGGCGCCGTGCAGGTGAGCGCCACAATCAGGACTGCATATGACCGAGGCACACAGGGCCAACACCCGGCATCGTGGTGTGGGGAGCGATCTCCTACACTGGCCGTACACCTCTGGTGATGGTCGAGGGGACACTGAATAGTGCACGGTACGTCCAAACCGTCATCGAACCCATCGTTCTACCATTCCTAGACCGGCAAGAGAACTTGCTGTTCCAACAGGACAATGCACGTCCGCATGAATCCCGTGCCACCCAACGTGCTCTAGAAGGTGTAAGTCAACTACCCTGGCCAGCAAGATCTCCGGATCTGTCCCCTGTCCCCCATTGAGCATGTATGGGACTGGATGAAGCGTCGTCTCACGCGGTCTGCACGTCCAGCACGAACGCTGGTCCAACTGAGGCGCCAGGTGGAAATGGCATGGCAAGCCGTTCCACAGGACTACATCCAGCATCTCTACGATCGTCTCCATGGGAGAATAGCAGCCTGCATTGCTGCGAAAGGTGGATATACACTGTACTAGTGCCGACATTGTGCATGCTGTGTTGCCTGTGTCTATGTGCCTGTGGTTCTGTCGGTGTGATCATGTGATGTATCTGACCCCAGGATGTGTCAATAAAGTTTCCCCTTCCTGGGACAATGAATTCACGGTGTTCTTATTTCAATTTCCAGGAGTGTATCTTTATATTAAGTATAATTAATCAGAAAAAAATATTTAGGATCTTAACTATGGTGTTACAACATACGTCTTGCTCACTAGGTGGAGTGGAATTTTCCAAGGATATCAGTGGTTCTGAGGGAATCTCATCTACGCCAGGGGCTTCTTATCGATATAGGTGTTTCAGTGCCCTATCAAACTCTTCTCGCAGTATCATATCTTCCATCCCATCTTCATATATTTTCTCTTCCCTTTGTGGATTTGCCTTCAAGCTCACTTACCGTGTACAGCGTTCGTATGTATTCCTTCCACCTTTCAGCTTCTTTGCTTAGTTCTGGTTTTCCCTCTGCTTGATTATGTTTCATATAGCTTCTTCTCTTTTCTCCAAGAGCCTCTTTACTTTTCCTGTAGTCGGTGTCCAGCTTTCGCCTAGTTTTACATACTTCTACGCCCTTCATTTCTCCCCTAGCCAGTCCTGCTTAGTCATTTTGCATTCCTTGTTAATCTCACTTTTAGACATCTGTATTCCCTTTTGCTACATTTTTGTATTTTCTCCTTCCATTATTAAAATTCAGTATCTCCTGTGATTTCTACTGCGCCTTGTCTTTTTACTTATTTCATCATCTGCTACCTGATTTCATCTCTCAAAGCTACGTATTGGTCTTGTACTGTATTCCTTTCCTCTGTGTCAGTCAAGCGTTGCGTAATGCTCCCTCCGAAACTCTCAAATTTCTTTGATTCTGTCAATTTATCAGTTACGATTTCCTTAATTTCTTCCTTTTTACAATTTCTTTAGTTTTAATCTACGGTTCATAACCAATAAATTGTGGTCAGGATCCACACCAAACCCTGCAAAAGTCTTGCAGTTTAAAGTCTGATTCCGAAATCTCTATTTTATTATTATGTAATCAGTCTAAAACCTTCCAGTGTCTCCAGGTCTCTTCCACCCACGTTTTACAAGTTTTAAAAGTTTTAGTGATGATTAAATTATGATGTGTGCAAAATTTTGCTACTATTTTTCTTTCTCTTCTTTCAGTTGTTATCTAATTCTAGTTTCCTTTCGTCTGCCTTAACTATCTGAATAATTTCTTTTATCTCGTCATACATTCTTTCAATCCATTCACCTATTGTACTAATTGGCATTTAAACCTGTACTACGGTGACAGATATTGGCTTCACGTCTACTTTTGCTGCGTTAATGCGTTTACTATGCTGCCCGCATTAGCTTAACCACATTCCTATTTGCTATTCATTATTAGACCTACTCCACCATTACCTGCCTGCCGCGGTTGGTCGTGCGGTTCTAGGCACTTCAGTCCGGAACCGCGTGACTGCTACGGTCGCAGGTTCGAATCCTGCCTCGGGCATGGATGTGTGGGATGTCCTTAGGTTAGTTAGGTTTAAGTAGTTCTAAGTTCTAGGGGACTGATGACCTAAGATGTTAAGTCCCATAGTGCTCCGAGCCATTTGAACCTTTTTTTTTTTTTCACCATTACCTCTAACTGATTTCGTATTTATAACCCTGTACTCACCTGACCTGAAGTCCTGGTAATCCTGCCACCAAACTTCACTAATCTGCACTGTATCTAATTTGAACCTATCAATTTCCCTTTATAAATTTTTTAACTTACCTTCCCGATTAAGTGATCTAAATTTCTAGCTGCGACTCGTAGAATTCCAGGTTTGTTTTCACTGACGTCACCATCCTCCTGAGTAGTTCCCTCCCGAAGATCCGAAAGGGTGACTGTTTTACCACCGGAATACTTTACCCCAGAGGATTCCATCATCATTTAGGCCATACCGCACAGCCGGGCGCACTCGGGAAAAGTGTCTGTTGAATCTTCTAGCTTTCTGCCGTTTACTGTACCAGTACAGCAAGGCCATATTAGCTAGTATTCAAGGCTGTTGATCTTGCAACTACTGATAAGAATGCTGCCCCTCTTAAAAACCACATGTGCGTCTCGCCTCTCCATAAATACCGCTCCGTTGTGGTTTCACCTACGATATGGCTATCTGCTTAGTCGAGATACGCTACCAAGCCCTCGTTGGCAAAGTTCAAGGGCCATGGATGGATCTTAAGGTAGCAAGGCAAACATACAGGGAACGGAAAGTTATTTACAACTTCTAAAGAAAGGAGACTGAAGTCGAAGTGAAATGGAGGCAGTGGTTAAGAAGGGATGTTATGTAATCTGTACATTGAGCAAGCAGCAAAAGAAACCAAATAAGACTTTGTAGAAGAAATTTAGGTACAGGGAGAAAAAATAAAAGGTTTAAGGCTTGCCAATGACATTTGTATTCTGTCAGAAACAACAAAGGCCTTGGAAAGTCAGCTAACGGAATCGACAGTTCTTGCAAGGATGACATAAGGCGAACAAAATCGAAACAAGAATAATGGAATGTAGTCGAATTGAATGAGGTGATTCTGAAGGAATTAGATTATGAAATGAAACAATTATGAAATGAGACAATTATGAAATGAGACACAAAAGTAGTACATGAATTTTGTTATTTGGGCAATATAAAAATGGTCCAAATGGCTCTGAGCACTATGGGACTTCACTTCTGAGGTCATCAGTCCCCTAGAACTTAGAACTGCTTAAATCTTACTAACCTAAGGACAGTACACACATCCATGCCCGAGGCAGGATTTGAACCTGCGACCGTAGCGGTCGCGCGGTTCCAGACTGTAGCGCCTAGAACCGCTAGGCCACCTTGGCCGTCAGTATAACTACTGATGCAGGGCGAATTAGAGCGTATATTAAATGCAGACTAGAATGGAAAGAAAAGCGTTTCTGAAGCGGAAAATACTTTTAACACTGGGTATAAGTTTAAGTGTCATGAAGTCTTCTCTGAGTGTATCTGTCCGGAGCGTAGGCTTGTATGGAAGTGAAGCGTGGACGATACGCAGTTCAGACAAGAAAAGGATTGAAGATTTTTATATGTTGTATTAAGCAGAATGCTGAGACTAAGTGGGTGTATCGATAACTAATGAGGAGGTGTTGAATGGGATTTGGCAGAAAATAAATTTCTAACAAGGCTTGACTAAAAGAAGGAATCAATTGGCACAACACATCCTGAGATAAGGAATCATTAGTTTAGGCCTGGGAGAGACGAAGGTGGTAAATGTTGTAAAACGAAACAACAAATGAATAGAGCAAGCAGGTTCAAATGAATGCAGGTTGCAGTACGTACTAGGAGATGAAGAGGTTTCCACGGGTGTAATAGAATGGACAGCTGCATCAGACCTCTCTTCGTACTGATTAGCAAGACAACAACGCATTTGCCTGCATCTAAAGTCAATGTCTTCGCGCTAAGAACGAGGTGGGGCAAAAAAATGCTCTAAGTACTATTGGACTTAACATCTGAGGTTATCAGTCCCCTAGAACTTAGAACTACTTAAACCTAACTAACCTAAGGACATCACACACTGCAATGCCCGAGGCAGGATTCGAACCTGCGACCGTAGTAGCAGCGCGGTTCCGCACTGTAGCGCCTAGAACCGCTATGCCACAGCGGCCGGCCGAGGTGGAGCAGTTCATAAGAGACTGGACTGGCATTCGGGATGACGACGGTTCAAATCTCCGTCAGTGAATCCACATTTATTTACTGTGACTTACCTGATAGCTCCAGGAAAAAACTCATTTATTTACCGTGACTTACCTGATAGCTCCAGATAAAAACCACATTTATTTACCGTGACTTACCTGATAGCTCCAGGTCAAAAAAAAGTTCAAATGGCTCTGAGCGCTATGGGACTTAACATCTGAGGTCATCAGTCGCCTAGAACATTGAACTACTTGAACCTAACTAACGTAAGGACACCACACACATTCATGCCCGAGGCAGGATTCGAACCTGCGACTGTAGCGGTCGCGCGGTTACAGACTGAATCGCCTAGACCGCTCGGCCATATCTTTTGCATGTCCATCCTTTCGGCAGCAGATCTTTCTGACGACAACCGTTATCAAAATAAACTGTCTACAGCCGTCCTTATGATTTTATTTATTTTGTTGCAACCATTTTCGGCGCTTCAATGTGTCACCTTCAGGCTGTAGTTGATGCGATCCCTATAAATATAGCATCAGTGGCCGGCATAACTGGATATGTAGATAATCTGAAAACTTAGGTGTCAGCACTCTAACCATCAACTGCCAACTGACTTGGCAGTCAGGTAGTTAAGGCGGAGAAAAATTCAATTGTGAAAGAAAACTGGAATTAGATAAAACGAAAAAGAAGGAAAAGAAAAATAATAGCAATATTTTGCACAAAGCATAACTTAATCATCACTAAAACTTGGAAAAAGGGGAAGAGAGCTGGAGGCACTGAATGTTTCTAGACTGATTACATAATAGTAAGACAGAGCTTTCGGAACCAGACTTTAAAGTGTAAGACTTTTACAGGGACATGTGTGGATCCTGACCACAATTTCTTGGTTATGAAACGTAGATTAAAACTAAAGGAATTGTAAAAAAGGTAAAAATTAAGGAAATTGGAACTGATAAGTTGACAGAATCAAAGGAATTTGAGAGTTTCGGAGGGAGCATTAGGAAACGCTTGACTGAAAAAGAGGAAAAGAATACAGTATCGTATCAGCTCCTTCCGCATCAACTATAGCCTGAAGATGACGCACTGAAGCGCCAAAACGGGTTGCAGCAAAATAAATAAAATCATAAGGACTGCTCCAGGACTTATTTTCACACAAGCTCAGAAATCGTTTCTTTGAAAAGGCAAAGACCGATTTCCTTTTCCATCTTTTTGTGATCCGAGCTTGTGCTCCGTCTGTAATGACTGCGTTGTCGACGGGACGATAAATGATCACAGCATTTTGTTCGAGTATATTGGTACTTAGTTGTACACAAGATGCAGTTCTCTATTCACTTTACTGTTTCGCAATAGACCTGACGAGTGAAGTTTTGCACAGGTTCTCCTACACGAGTGGAAACAGAAAGTCTGCTGCAATAAATACTATACATTCAATTAAAATCAAGATTTAGAATATCTTCGCTTTCACCGTGATAGTCTATTTTTACTTGAATCTCTAGAACACATATTAAGATTAATATAAGGTAACAAACTAAATCATAAATGTAATTTCCTCTGCCTTTGTTCACATTAGGACCGCAACTAATGCAACCAAATGCCAATAAGATGCACAAAAGGATCCACTTGCTGATACAGGCGAGATATTCTGAACGCCAGCAACCAGGGGTCACCCGTAAGGCAGTTTGAGGTCTCAGTGCCTCCCACGTCGAAAAGTTTCTGACTTCAAAGCCCAATGAGATACACTCAAGCAGACCGTTCCTTCTTTTAGAAAGGCGCTGAAAATGAGTATATTAGAGCAAATGCGCGCAATAGTTCAGACAAGCATAGGATCGCAAGTGCTACAACTCGCGTAGCAAACATTTTTTAAATGCCGGACCCAAAGCATTTGTTACAATATGCATCCGCATTCCCTTTCCCACAGCTCCCTTCTCCCCAGCCACCAGAAACCCCCCCCCCCCTCCCCGCCACCACCACCACCACATTCCCCCATCATGTTCTCCCCGCCTTCCATCCTTCACTATATGCATCTCTCTCCTGTTAATAGAAACAGTGAAATGCAAATAATTTTAATAAACCGAGCTCTCCAGCAGGAAAAGAGTTGAGGGAAAATTAATTTCGCCTCGGCTGTACGTGAAGTTCGTCGGACAGGCCCTTTCCAACAACTTCCGACATTTATCATAACGTCCGTTGTGTTTCTCAAAGAGTTTAATTAATAGTGAAAAGAAATTACTTCCGTCAGACTACTTTGCGTATTTCCTGCACACCGTGAACTTCGTGCGAGTGATGGCTTGGTGTCTGACGTCGTCTACGAACTGCTGACAGAATGACAACGAGAGCGATTAATTTCCACGTGCCAAAAGGATGAAATACAAGAGCGAACATAAAATGAAGAGCGAGCGAAAGAAAGACTGAAACATCGTTAAGTTTACTGTCATTCAGGATGACGTGTTGGAGTAGTTAAGACACTATACCTGAACTGTTAATGTTAAATGACAGTTATCAGCTATCAGTTTACATACAGCACCATTGTGGAAGCAAGGGAATGTAAATAACGAATGGGTATCTTCTAAGCAAAGAAATATCAGTATCGGGACAGACTTCTGTTCGTCTTTCTTTTATCCTCAAAACAATCGTAACAGGCAGGGTTTATGTGGCGGTACTCCATACACAAAGTTTGTGCTAACATCTGGTGTCAAAATCGTACATATCGTATGTAGATGGTCCTAAACTAAGTACTTTGAGATAAAGACATCAAAGTTTAGTTTATTGTTTATATAATTTACATCCAAAATTTTGAAAAACACAGCCCTCAGTCTCGAACACAATTAATTTGTGACCTAGATTTCGGAGTCACAAGGGACACCTTCTTCGGACAAAAACAAAATTAAATGTTACAGCATAACGTACCAAAAAATACGAAAGCTGCGGTCTTACCTGACAGCGTCAGATAGCATTAAAATAAAATGCAACAGAGGTGTAGGCCACTAGGAGCTACCATGTGTCCTCTGCTACAGTCAACACAAAACTGAAACATCATGTGACTTGTGCGCCACGGCAGCTTCAAGACAATACCACCATCTGGTGGCTAATTGGAAAAACAAGCTATTTTGAAAACATCTGCAGAGAGGAAAATGAATAAACACCTGAACGATGCATATGAGGTAATTACAACAGCGGGATACTGCATGATATAAAATACAACTAATGAATGACTGGCTGTAGTACAAAAATTCCAAAATAAATGCATAAAGAAGAAATATACGAAATAATCTATATAATGACATTACTGCTTGCTATAATAGATACGCTATAAAAACCAAAACAGTTCTTTTAAATTACTTATACGAGCCGAAAAAAGTAGAAAGAAAAGGTATCTCGGAATCTGCAAGAAGTAGTATGGTACATCGAAGTGTTAGATCTCGTCAAGCAGCTTTCGTATTTTTTGGTACGTTATGCTGCAACATTTAATTTTGTCCGAAGAAGGTGTCCCTTGTGACACCGAAACCTAGGTCACAAATTAATTGTGTACTGAGGGCTGTGTTTTTCAAAATTTTGTATTATACAATAGTCGCTAATTGACAGCCATGTTAAAAACCTTATAATTTACATGGTTCACACCTTCTCTCCGGAAGGTGCGGAACACAGCAAGGCCAGCTCCCAGGGAGGCGCAACATAGTTATGGTCAGAGGCCATAGACGGCGCACACAACATAGACTATGTTAAACTTTCACATTGCGTCACCCACATAGTTGTCATTGCCAGGTGGACACACGTCTGCCAAACGCATATATGGGCAGACGTAATATCCAGTTGCCACTCAGAGCAACCCAACTGTACGTTCTACTATTTGTATTACTCATCATTCACTACATTCAGGGCTAGACCAGCGTCCAAAGTTAGATCTGTCAGAGAATTTTTAAAAACATTACCATTCACTATCTTCGCACTGAGGATACATAACCTACATTTTCTCTTAATAAATTATTGTAAACCAGGTTAGCGACCGCTGCTTCGGTAGCGTAGACTGTATGATCTGCGCAGAACTTTTTTATCTTTTATCGATTTTTTTACATTGTTCACGATTTGCAGCATCTTCTAAACTTTTCGCTTTAATTTAAGTCTCATAACCATGCTATTTTCAAAGTGTACTTACGACCAAAAAGCGATTCTGATAGCTAGAGTCGGAGGTATTTGTCGATACTGCCTTTTGAGATGTTGTGGTAGTATTTCTATTCAAATTTTCTTGTCGTAAAACTTATTTCTATAGAAGATAAATACCAATTTTAATAAATTTAGCTTTAAAATGTTTTATTATAACGAATTACATTCGTAATAATTTCCATCCCCTATTTCATCCCCTTAAGGGTTGAATTTTGGAAAACACTGAAACATACAGATTTTTATTTATAACTGAGAAGTCAAATATAGTATCAGTTATAACAGATTTAACTTTAATAATGATTTAGTAGGTCTTTAACAAGAATTTATTTTCATAGAAAACTTTCACCCACTGTTTCGTCCCTTTAGGCGTTAAATTTCCAACAATGCTGAAACGTGCATTTCTTTATTTTTTATCGAGAAGCCAAATACCAGTTTTCGTTGTTCTAGCTTCAAAACTGTCTTAACAAAAACACATTTTAAAAACTATTTTTCGTCCCCTATTTCACTCCATTAGGGGCCGAATTTAGAAAAATCCCTTCGTAAATAATGCCTGCAATATAACATCAACATCCTCTCCAAATTTCAAGTTGCTGTCCTTAGCGGTTTGGGCTAGTGATAATGAGTTAGTCAGTCAGGAAGTTCCCTTTTATACATGGAGATTGTCTTTACGGGTTATTCCTACAGCCGATAATCTCATCAAAAGTGATGCGGGATTTCAACTGTGCACAGCTTGGAACCCTGCATAGGCTGCTATTAAATCACGACGCAAAAATCAAGATTTTTCGATAACAGACCCGTCATAAAAATTGGTCCAGACGGTTTTTAGTGAGTAGCGTCTGGCCGCACGGTTACTTTACACAGCGTACAGCGTACGCGCAGGAGAGCCACTCTCCGATTTTCGACAGAGAGCATTTGAGTATGGCACCATCTATCTGCAAATCATTGCGCATGCTTGATTTCCGCGCCTGCGCATTCTTCGCGCACATGTTCTACAAACGGGGCGTCGACTTGCGGATACCGTCAGCCGAACCTTGCCACCGGCAAGGCTTAAACCATCTGAAGATGTCGGACAGTTGCTCCGAGGAAATATTGTGGGATTTGCACAACGTGATCCAGCTGCAAACCCGTGACGACTATTTACAACACACGCGTCGGGAAAACTCGAAGAGTCACATGGAGAGTGTTGCTAATTTGTGTTGCCTTCAGTTTTTACGTAGTTTGGCTAAACCTTAACGCCCCTGCCCGAGGCTGTATAGTTGCTGCATGCAAGCAAGTCACATCAATAAGGGCAGCTACTTTCGGTAGTAGGAGTGGTTTTATTCCCTACCACATCTGTTTGACGGCAATAGTATTTGACGAGTACAAACTCTATTACGTAATCAACATTTCCTTAATGCTCCAGCGTATGTCATATGAGCGTAACCCCTCTCTTAGTCATGTTGCGCCATTGATTTCACACCGATTTAGTGCGTCCTACCCAGGTATCCGATGTATCAGCTATTCATCTGCATCCTGCACCGCAAGAATCGAACAACATTACAAAAATCTCATGAGTTTCCACCATATGTCGCCTTTTCCTCGTCCAACGACTTGTACAGTACTGTTGACACTATGGGTCGCTCATGACCATTTCAGGCGCGTAGCATGGTAATGAGATGAACATTTTGCTTGTTATGCCGAATTCCCTGTCACTAACAACGCTTGTGATGTAGTGTTACATCGACTTTACTTACACGCCGAAGTCTTAACAACGAATTCGGGACCAGAAATACTTGTGCTAATAGATACTATTTTAAAACCATGACCCACAGTCTATGGTTTGCGTAAGTCGGGGTTTGACCATTACGTGAGACCCAGCAAGCAGCTGAGAGCACAACAACAAAGAGGTGCATTGTTCTCCTTAACTAGATACATTGGCCAATTTCCCAAGCTACCTTTATGTAAGCAAAGCATTCACTTGTGCCCGTGTTTAGTTGATTTAGGACATGATTAACGGGCAATAATTGTCATGTCAATAATGATTCTCTAGAGTGAAAATGGCGACCGCAAATGGGGCTCTTGTGTTCGTCTATACCCAGGTGTTTGTTAATGGTCAAACGCTTTTAGCGTAAAGTGAAAGCTGTCGTTTTAATAATGTGTTCTCTCCCTTCTCCCACTGTGATCGCATTGGGCGTTCCTCCACCACACCCCCATCTCCCCTTAGTGTCCCCACCATCCTTCAACTGTCATTCGCAGTATGGACCCCATCTAAGCAACAGCATCATTAGTAAATTCAAGAGATACTGCAAATTTCCAGCATAGTGTAGCCTCCAAAGATACGGTACTAGTGTTCGCAGATGTTCAGCATAGTATGTAATCCAACTCGGTTTTCTACAGAATACGACATATTTACGATTTCGTGGCTAATTTTATTGATTTTTTAAGAAGAGTCACGTATCATTGCTATTATACGGATTTTTCTCCCACTTTTTAACAAGATAAATGTAAATATGGGTTTCGTTGCTATTTTTCCTTCATTTTGTAAGAATATACATGTAAAAACTGGTTTTGTGGCTAATTTTACCAGTTTTTCAAGACGATAGACGTAAATTTAGGTTTGTGAATACCATTACGATACATGTATTGCAGGCACCTCATCGTATGACGCTATTCATCAATTTGGGGTAATTTTATAGATTTTTCAAGAAGACTCATGTAAACACTTTAATACGGATGTTTTAAAAATTTCTGCAACTTACATACTTTGAGCACTCCGCTACTATGTGCGGTTCTACTGATTTTTTTCTAGTATTCAATAAACAGTCGCCTTTTCTTCAGGAGGACACACTTAAGAACGTAAGGATTAAACAATCGTCTTTAAGAAATTACGTGGATCTACTGAGTTAAACAATTTTTATTTAACAACACCACCAGGCCTCCCCCCCGCACTTTTGGCACTTTTACTGCATGACGTAACTATCAGGCACTGTAACTCATTATGATCATACAGAATATGTAAACAGTAACAGCGAGAACGCTCCTCCAGAGAAAGGTATACGTAATACTCACGTAGCCCGCGCTGGGCCGGTGCAGTGTCATTTTTCTGCATGACTCTGCAGCTGCCTATATTACAAACGTCACTCGCAGTACCCAACTGCCATCGACTGTACTTCTCATTTTACTATTGCCGCGAGATAACTGTCGACATAGTGTGCCTAAGAGAATAATTACAATGTCTATATTTAAACAGATGCCACACAGAGCAATTGCCCCTTAAAAACAAGTAAAACATTAGCATGTGTACCTCGCACAGTAATTCTTATAACTCTGCGAAACAGTGTCTTCACTGCATCAGAGCTCGTCTGACGAGGGAATGGTCTAATAAAACATGTCGAAACCTACCCTGAAATTTTTTACACAGGATGAAGACAACGAAAGAAATGCACTGCCAAAATTGTTGCTGCTAGGAGGCACTGCAAGTATTTTGTAAAAAATGTTGAAGCTACACATTTTTGCCCCGGGAATAACAGCTTATGACAGCGGTTTGTACAGTGCTGCCCGCCTAGCGGGTGACTCGGCGAATCACTCAAGCAGGGCCACTAGCGAAATTATCCGGAGTTCACAGACACCAATTTTAAGCACCTAAAGTCTGGTTTACAATGGAGCGAATGGAAGCGAAAACGTGCGAATGAGTATCTGCAGAAAATTCGCTACCATTCCCTTGTATATGGGTAGAATCATTTACTCTAGAATGAACTTAAAGAGAAGACGAGGTAGCGAACATTGCCTATGCACGCTGTGTTGTTTGTTTTCAGTTTTTGGAGCTAATATTCGGCATGCAGATTATAACTCTATCTTGTTAGAGCCACAATGCGAAACTTTGCTATTTAGTGAGGATTAGTCTGCATGTCGAGCGCACTGTTGTTGACGGAGTATGCAAAATTGCACAGGGAAGGAAGAATATATGTGTCTCAATTTGTGTGGAAGCGTGACATACGTGGAGATCGTGCACTTTACACGGAATTGCATCTCCATCTCTCCTTAGCACTTGTCAAAAATTTTCCTTGTATGTCGGCTGCCACTTTTCCCTGGCTTCTCATTACCATTGAGGGGGAATTTATAAACAGAAAACTAATTACTGACATCGAGCAACCTCCCAAGAGGTGACTCAGCTAGCTTTTCCGCCATGTGTGTAAGGTCTAATGGTCATATTCTTTTCTTTTTTTTCTAAAACAAAAATGGTCTAGAATGAGATTTTCACTCTGCAGCGGAGTGCGCGCTGATATGAAACTTCCTGGCAGATTAAAACTGTGTGCCGGGACGAGACTTCGAACTCGGGACCTTTGCCTTTCGCAGGCAAGTGCTCTACCAACTTTATTTTTTATTTATTTTTTTATCTCCTTTTGTTCGTTATTGTTCGTTTCACTTGTTCGTGGCGGACGTCACCTGACGCCCATTGCAGTTCGTTATTGATCCATTGACTCGTTTTTTTTTTTTTTTTTTTTTTTTTTTTTTTTTTTTTTTTTTAATTACAGAGCGCAGCCAACCCTCCGACTGAGCGCGCTGAGCTACCGTGCCGGCACCAACTGAGCTACCCAAGCAGGACTCACTCCCCGTCCTCATATCAGCGCACACTCTGCTGCAGAGTGAAAATCTCATTCTGAAAACATCTCCCAGGCTGTGGCTAAGCCATGTCTCCGCAAATTCCTTTCTTTCAGGAGTGCTAGTTCTGCAAGGTTCGCAGGAGAGCTTCTGTAAAGTTTGGAAGGTAGGAGACGAGGTACTGGCAGAAGTAAAGATGTGAGGACGGGGCATGAATAGTGCTTGGGTAGCTCAGATGGTAGAACACTTGCCCGTGAAAGGCAAAGGTCCTGAGTTCGAAGTCTCGGCCCGCACACAGTTTTAATCAGCCAGAAAGTTTCAAAAATGATCTATCCGTAAAGCGGACACTTTGTGATCCAGGGAGTGCGGTATCACACCCCTTTCTGACCGCAGCTATGATTTTCTCTATTATTTTTCACCGAGCATTCGCTTCTCACAGATGTTGGAGTGGCCACGAAAGACATGTGATTCGGATTCCACGTTGAACTGCACTTCTCCGTTTTCCGACTAGGTAACTGGGAAAGGTTAGGGACACGTAATTAGCTGCTGTGGCCTTCAGTTGAAAGACCTGCAAGAGGCCTACCGGGTACACAACACAAAATTCTCTTTTCCTCGTGCTTGAATAGCTTCGTATCGACAGTTCAATTCTTGTGACTACGAAGGCTTTCCCGGTGTAATAATTGATAATATTCTTCTCGGGTATGCAGCCGGATCATAACGTCTTCATGACACAATATTACCGCGGTCCAACTGGCCGCCATCTTCAGGTGAGAGTGCTGATGCACGATCTCGCCGGAACTGACTTCCCAGCGCAAGCGGCGGCCCCTATATAGGCCGCAGAAGGCCCACAACGCGTGCGCGAGAAGGTGCCGTAACCGCCCTCTAGCGCAGTAGACATACCCCGCCGCCAGTGATGGAAAGAGGCGAAATCGATATATCGCTGTCAAAAATTAAAAAATAAAAATAAATAAAAATTTTATTCCGACGATAGAACCACAGACCGTTGTTTTACTTAAAAGAAAACCCTTGTCTCTATTAATAAGATTGTCAGATAACCGAATCTCTATGGATTCTTTTAAAATACAGTCCCAATAGCGGGATGCAGGGGCAACCATTTGTGTCTCGTCATATAGTATTCTGTGTCCCTCGGTGAGACAGTGTTCCGCCACTGCAGACTTCTCAGGTTGAAGCAGCCTTGTGTGCCGCTGATGCTCAACACATCGCTCCTGAATGGCCCGGATTGTCTGACCAATATAAGTCTTTCCACAGTGGCAAGGAATCTTGTATACACCGGGCTTCCTCAAACCCAAGTCATCCTTAATAGAGCCAAGGAGCGCTCTAATCTTGGCTGGCGGACGAAAAATACTTTTGATGTGATATCTTTTCAGAATCCTTCCTATCTTCGAGGAAATGCTCCCAGCAAAAGGCAGAAAAGCCACAGATTTGCAGGTATCTTCTGGTGGTTCAGGCGAAGGTCCAAACTGGAAAGCACGACGGATCTGTTTATCTGTATAGCCATTCTGCTTGAACACAATCTTAAGATGGTCCAATTCTTGTGTGAAGCTTTCTCCATCTGAAATGGCATAAACTCTTCTCGCCAACGTCCGCAGGACCCCCGTACGCTGGAACGATGGATGACAGGTAGAAGCATGTAAGTAACGGTCCGTGTGCGTAGGCTTTCGATAAACGGTGTGTCCCAGTGTCCCATCATCCTTTCTGTACACCAGAACATCCAAAAACGGAAGCTTTCCATAATTTTCCACCTCCATGGTAAATTTGATGCTAGGATGCAGGGAATTGAAATGATCTAGGAGGCGGTCCAGAGCTTCTCTCCCATGGGGCCACACCATAAACGTATCGTCAACGTACCTCCAAAAACAGGTTGGTTTTAAGGACGCCGTCTTCAGCGCCATGTCCTCAAAATCTTCCATAAAAAGATTGGCGACTATTGGGGACAAAGGGCTCCCCATAGCCACTCCGTCAGTCTGTTCAAAATATTTGTCATTGAATAAAAAGTACGTCGACGTTAACACGTGGCGACAAAGCCTGGTTGTTTCCTCATCCAGTTTCTCACCAATTAATTGCAAGGATTCTTCCAGGGGAACCCGGGTAAAAAGCGACACGACATCAAAGCTCACAAGCAAATCCCAGGGACTAAGAGACAAGGACTTCAATCTCTGAATAAATGCGAACATCACATTTCCAATTCTATGGTGCCGGCAGTTGTTCTGCATATTGCGCTGCATACCACTCATGCTTGATCAAATTCTTAAAGGGTGGCGAAGGAAAGTGGTAATGCACAAATGATGGAGCTTAAAAATACCGTTCCGTTGATAAACTTGAAACGAGAGCGGGGTATCGGAAACTATGTTGTCTGATAATTTCCTGAAAAATGCTTCCCACTGTGGAAAAAATTCTTTATAGAGAAACCGAATCGCACTAGTAGTTCCAAGCGGAATCCACATTACACCTACAGATTTTTCGTCGTCCTCCACAAAAACAGGGGCGTCGTCATGTCCAGACCATGAATCCGACAAAAGCAATGAATTAGTTTGTGGCTGGTAGGAATAAATTGCGAAATGTTGAAAATTATTCATTCCCACTTTTTCCAGATATAGATACACTGATTACAAGATTTTTACAACTAAACAGTCCATTTTTCACTTTTGGTCCTAATTTGCCTTGCGGTTCTTGAAGCTGCGGAATCAGGAAACCACTCACACTTATCACTGGCACTATCGAATATGAATGTGTCATTGCATTCATTGATTGGAAAACCGAGTCTGTCTTGTTTTCACCCCGAAATGATAAAGTGCGGTGTGCACGCAGTTCTTTCATGAAACCTGACCGATCATCGTTGTGGGGATAACAGCATGTTTCGTCTTTACGACAGCTATGAACTTCTCTATAGCATTGTCTATCATTGGCATCTGCTCCACACGCTTACGTGACGTAACTTTGGTAATTTTTCGAATTCGTATTCTGTACGATTCCTTGAACCCGCGTAGCCAGATCGATAGTCTGGAAATTAGCAATGTTCATGTCAGACGCAATTCAGACGGTCCAATCTCGTAGATCTCCATCGGTAGCGGTGCATAGCCTCTCAGGAGCAGTTCTGAATCTTTCGAACAGTTTTTCATTCAGATGGTTTCGAGTTTCCGTTTGGCGCATATTTCTTATTTCATGTAATTCATTCTTCCATTTGAACAGTTCACGTTCTGATTTTACGAAACGAAAACGGGTTTGCACACTGCGTAGCTTCAAGAGTTTTTTCCCCCTTCGTTTAACAAATATTTCACTGCTTTTTCTTTGTCCCTGAACGCTGTTTCTTTTTTCCCGCTTGGAAGTTATTCCTCTGCAGAATTATTATTGGCACAGCTAACGTCGTCCGATCCACAATTCATGAATTCTTCACAGTTATTTCCTATTTCTTTAAACATATTTACAATTTCAAACGAAATGTCGCTATCAATAGCATAAATGTCAAGGATATCAACTAACAAGTGACACATATGTACGTCCTCAGGAGAAGTAGGTGATTTCGGCTGGAAACCCCGTTTTTCATATTTCACCATTGCTAAACTGAGAACTTCAAATGGATTCCACATCACTGTGAATTGGAAGGAAAAAGGTACTATTAGCAGGTAAGCTTAACATAAGCACAATAAATATTAATCAGGCTTTATCTCTATTGTCAATACTTACCAACACTGCAAAAAGCAATTAATAATTTGTAGTAGATGTAACTTAAATCACTAATTCGAGAGAATGGTAACTGTGCACTGTAGTTACGATCGGGTTGTGTTGCGTTTCCTGTTAACAAAGGTACCGCCGGTCTCAGCTTTGTATGTGTGCCTGGTTGCGTATGTGCAGTTGCTACGGCGCCAATAGCTGTGTACATTTCTACCGTCGCCTGGCGCTCTACGAGTTTGGCAGTTTTCAACTATTTTTGTAATACTTGCAGTGCCTCTTAACGGCTAAAATTTTGACAGTGCATTTCTTTCGTTGTTTTCTTCCTGTGCAAAAATTTCAGGGTAGGTTTCGACACATCTCATTGGATCATTCGTGAGCACGGGACGCCAGCTTGGCCGAGGGCTGCCTCGCCTGAAATAACGTAAAGAATGGCCTTCCACCTCTCTCTCCCGCATGCAGCGGGTGCTCGAGACAGAGACGCAATGTGCGACCTGCGGCAACTGGCTGCCCGAGGGCGCTCTCCCCTCTGCCCTCAGGGGTGAGGCGTTACTCCTCTATTCTGCCCTACGAGATCCTTCGACACGTATTATGGTTAAATATTTGGTTTGACCATTTCCTTTCCTCTAGCGCAACATATTCCAGCAGACCGCAAGCGCGATTTCCATCCCTCCTGGGTGATGGATTTCGTATCACTCTAGACTGTCAGCGGCATATCACTCCTATAAAAAATAAATGATCTGAAGTACGCTGTTTAATGATTAGTTTCCACTATGTTGCACTGAAAATTTCCACAGACAGTGGAAAATGTCGCCGGTATGTTTTGTGCGTCTTGTGTGCAAACAAACACTTTCGATTTACTCCCGATACTTGCAGTCTAAGGCAGTAACGTTCACTTCATTCTTCACCCTCATCCTTGTGTTGGATCTGTTGGATGTAGCCTACCCTCTCTGATTAAATATTTCTCTACCCTCCATAAGTGTCGAAAGACTTATTTTTATAAACAAGTGTATTTACTTACAATTCGTATCACCCAGGGGGTCTGTTATTAAATTTCCAGATTATTGATTGGCGACTCCATAGAGTTCTGTGTGCGCAACGACCATGTACGTGAAATTAGAAGCAAGGTCAGAGTTGGCCGTAATTTTGATGGTTTATTGACAGCAAAATCGATTTTCAATCACATAGTGATCATTATAATGTACAAATTAAACTCATAGGAACTGGCGTCAACTTATAAGTTTAATTTGTACACTACAGCACTGAAGATGATCACTATCTGATTGAAAATCGATTTTGCTGTCAATGAACCATCAAAATTACGGTCAACGCTGACATTCCTTCTAAATTTCCAGTTCTAAAACGCTGTAGAAAGAGAACCACAGCTCAGAAAGGCGTCAAATTTGAACAGCATCTTATTGACGCAGGGGAAAAGCGTTATGGAACAAAAATAAAACGAAAATTTGACCAATGCTGACGCTCCATGAAGGAGATGGTAAAGAAAGCTCTTTAACAACAACGGTGACTGTGTGCCATTAGCGCTGCAGAAGTTCCGGACAGTCAGAGGTATGAAAAAATACGTTGGTCCAGTGTCTGCTAATGGTGTGGAGAAGGTGACTACACAGCTTTAAAAGACAGCTTGTTTTGAAGTGCGGTGTGGCAGCGGGAGGGAAGCAGTTGATCCAATGTCGTTCAAGATGTAGCGGCACCATTTCAGAAGGGACAGAGCGGTGGTGTGCAAACATGCAGTGCACAGGGAATTATGTGAAAGTTGGACACGCCTGCGAGCACGGTACATAAAATCCTACGAAACGTATTGTCGAGCGAAGTGGCCGTGCGTTTTGATGCGTCCTGTCACGGACTGAGCGGCTCCTCCCTCCGGAGGTTCGAGTTCTCCCTCGGGCTTGAGTGTGTGTGTTGTTCTTAGCATAGGTTGGTTTAAGTTAGCTTAAATAGTGTGTAAGTCTAGGGACCGATGACACAAGCTGTTTGGCCCCTTAGGAATTCACACACATTTGAACATTTGAACATCCTGTATTGCAATTCATACAAAATCGTTCACATTCAGGAGTTGCTTCCTGCCGGCCTGAAAGCAAGACGAACGTTTGCTCTAGAATTTCTTGCTCGCAAGAAAGTGGAAAATGAATGGTTGTGGAATATTCTGTGCACACAATATCTCCAAGGACATGTTTACAAGAGAATTGCAGAATATGCGCAACGGAAAATCCTTGTGCTCATCAACCGGTACCATTTCATTCTGCAAAATTGATGTGTGATGGAGGCTGACGACATCGTTTATGCTGGTTTCCGACATCGTTTATGCTGGTTTCCGACATCGTTTATCGTAGAGCCCTATTTTTTCGAGGAGGTCTCCCTGTGGGTCCTGCTATCTGTACCGTCACTGGTCAACGCCATGAGAGCCCTTCGCGCACCAACTTCATTCCAAACCTTCAACAGTGTGGATGTGCGTGAGGATTTATGAAAGATGGCGCTCCTCTGCACATTGCACAGCCAGTGAAGCGGCTGCTGCAAAGGCATTTCGGAAATACTAGACTGATCAGCCAACGCTTCCCTATAGCCTGGGCGGTCAGATTGTAAGTAGGCTGCCATGTAGGGCTCTATATCAAAATCACTGACTGTGTTGTGTGCAGTCTGTGGCTGGTTTGCACTGTTGGAATTTGGTGTTGCAGTGTTGGGCAGTTGGCTGTTAACAGCGCGTAGCGTTGCGCAGTTGGAAGTGAGCCGCCAGCATTGGTGGATGTGGGAAAGTGAGATGGCGGATTTTTGAGAGCGGATGATCTGGACGTGCGTACATCAGAAACAGTACATTTGTAAGAATGGATGTGATGAACTGACATATATATTATCACTTTTGAACACTATTAAGGTAAATAGATTGTTTGTTCTCTATCAAAATCTTTCCTTTGCTAACTATGCCTATCAGTAGTTAGTGCCTTCAGTACTTAGAATCTTTTATTTAGCTGGCAGTATTGGCGTTCGCTCTATTGCAGTAGTTCGAATAGCGAAGATGTTTGTGAGGTAAGTGATTCATGAAAGGAATAGATTATTGTTAGTCAGGGCCATTCTTTTGTAGGGAGTTTTGAAAGTCAGATTGCGTTGCACTAAGAATGTTATGTGTCAGTTTAGTGTTGATCAGAATAGGTAAAGATTGAAATGTATGAGTACGTTCAGTTCTACTCAGCTGTTTGAAAATCAAATAATGTAAGAGGTTTATCAGCACAGTCATTCATAAATTTTTCTCAGGTTATGTTACAAGATCATCTAATATAAATCCGCCTGACTTCTGGTTGTGGGGTTATCTGCAAGCAGTAGTTTTCAGTGTTACAATCTTGTTAAAATATTTTAACAAGATTGCGATCAAGACTGTTTTAAATTTTAATATTAACTACTTTTAAGATCGCTGACAATGTGTTCCAATTACGAAAGTAGCCGAATTGAAGGCACTCATTGCTTAATGCATTCTGAATGTAACACCCGAGACACTCCAATCTGGTGTGGAATATGCTGTTTCTCGATTTCACCTTATGGCAGAAAACGGTGTATAGAGTATTGAACATGTCTTACGCCCGTCTCAAGACAATTACAAACCGACTTTATTTTGCTTTTTTTTTTGGCGCAGGAGAATTAACAATCGATGTCATTTTGCTTTTCATACAGTTTTTGGCCTGAGGACAACCAAAACTGGATTTTTCCGATGTAGTATGACCTCCTCGTCGTGGATGGGCTTACCTAACTCACATTGCCACTACTGTTGACTGCCGAAATTGTGCAGTCATGCATATTGCACAGTACGGTTGGTGTAATGTGCCACTGAAACCATAGCCATCGTATTGTAATTCATCTGTCATTTGTAACGGACACTGTTTATGTTAAAAAACTTGCAGCACTATCTGTTGGTAAAATTTTCGATAATTTCTTCTTCTTTAAAACGTTCCTCCCTTTAGGTACATAGTAAGCACTTACTATGTAGCTACGTGTTTAGTTTGACATTGATACTATTTTATGATCTGAAGATGGCAGTAGCCGAAAGCGATCATAGTGAAATGAAAAAAATTATGTGATTAAGACGGAACTGTAAAATAAAGTGCCAAAAATATTATCACTTCGTGTCTTAAATTGGTAAGTACCTCACTTTGTCAGTAATCAGCTGTTCAGATTTGGCGTTATTGCGAGCAGCGGTTCTCACCCTACAGCGTTTTAAAACTGATTGTGGACACGCTGCATACCGATTAGAGAGATATCTATGTCAACTGCTCTTTTTCAAGTAGAAGTATAGTAATTTCTGCTGCTGGTACCGTAGCTCAGCAAGAGATTAATTCAACGGCGTTTTGCTCTTGGCGGCCGCTGTGGCCGAATGGTTCCAGGCGCTTCAGTCCGGAACCACACTGCTACTACTGTCGCTGGTTCGAATCCTGCCTCGGGCGTGGATGTGTGTGACGTCCTTGGCTTAGTTAGGTTTAAGTAGTTCTACGTCTTGGGGACTGATGACCTCAGATGTTAAGTCCTATAGTGCTTAGAGCCACTTGAACCATTTCGTTTCGCTCTTCAAAATGCGGTTTGTAGTTTCGAAGAAATTACGGTGTTCAGAACTTAGGATTTATCTGCTTTCAACATAAATCATGAAAGAATGTGATATATAAGTGCAGACTGAAGTGACAAATGAAAATTTGTACCAACGCCGGGATTCGAATCCAAATCTCCAGCCCTCTAGACAGTGGTTCTAACTGCTACCCCATCGTTACACAGTGGCTTTGCACACATGCACGGATTAACCCACCACGCCCCCCTCCTCACTCCATATTCCCATTCACGCTGAAAAAAGACCTTAGAAAAATGTGCTGGTAAACATCTACGCTATTTGTTTTTCATCCATCATGGCAAATTTCCTTTTTCTGACGGGCACGCGTCCAGATCGTCCACTCATATGAACATCTCAAAACTCTGGCTTCTATCTCCCAACATCCACCACTGCTGGCGGCTCATCTCCAACTGCACAACGCTACGCGCTGTTCACATCCAACTGCCCAACACTACAATAGTGAATATTCCAACAATGCCAACCAGCCACAGATTGCACACAGCACAGTCAGTGATTTTCATACAGAGCGCTACGTGGCGTTACCAACATAACAACCTAAACAGCCTACTTACAACGCCCTCACTCACTTTGATTTCTCCCTAAACTCGATCAGCATTTCCGAAGCTCTCCAGCCGTCTCTGAAACTAATTAATTTCATATGCATAATAAAAAGATATTCGTCTAGAACTGAAAGCGAATATAAAACAGAGAACTGAGGTATAAATATTAAAAATAACTAAATTTAAAACATATATACATTGAAAAATGACGTCATCAACATCATTAAAAAGGAGATCACCAAATAAAGTGGTCGTAAACACTTCTTAAAATTCCACTTAACTCACAGTCCGTTCGAAATGCTCACCATATACTGCAATAAACGTTTGCAGTCGCTAATACAAGGAATTCTGGACAGTCTGAAGTGATTTCTTCGATATCGTTGCACTTGCTGCAACAATGATACGTTTAAAAAAATTCTCTTGGGTCATCGGAATTTATGCTTAGATTTCATCTTAGAGTTTGCTGCAGAGATAAAAGTACCAGTGGTATCAAACCAAGCAAAAGTGCAGGCCAGCTGATAACGGCATCATGTTCTAACAGCGATCAGGAAAGCACTTTCCTAGCCACAGGCGAATAGTATGCCGTGCTCCCGTCGTGCTGATACCAAGTACACCTACCTTCATCCTGTAAGACAGCCGGTAGCACTTTGGTAAAAAACTGTGCGCATATTTTACCCGTTAAGATTTGTTCAGGGAAGTAAGTATAAATCACGTAGTTTCCATTAATCCAGCACCAAAATCTCAAGATGATACTTCCTCTGATGTTTAAATTCCATCAGCCAGAGTTCTCATAAGCCAAACAATGGATTTTTCTTGTATTGAGCTTCATCGGCAAAGGAAAAATGTTCAAACGTGTGTGAATTCCTAAGGGCCCAAATTGCTGGCTTAGACACTACTTAAACTAACCTATGCTAAAAACAACACACGCACTCATGGCCGAGGAAGAACTCGAACCTCCGGCGGGAGGGGCCTCACAATCCGTGACATAGCGACTCAAACCGCGCGGCCACTCCGTGCGACCAGCGCCAAAGAGACTTCTTAGATGACAGAACCTACAGGGTGTTTCAAAAATGACCGGTATATTTGAAACGGCAATACAAACTAAACGAGCAGCGATAGAAATACACCGTTTGTTGCAATATGCTTGGGACAACAGTACATTTTCAGGCAGACAAACTTTCGAAATTACAGTAGTTACAATTGACAACAACAGATGGCGCTGCGGTCTGGGAAACTCTATAGTACGATATTTTCCATATATCCACCATGCGTAGCAATAATATTGCGTAGTCTCTGAATGAAATTACCCGAAACCTTTGACAACGTGTCTGGCGTAATGGCTTCACATGCAGATGAGATGTACTGCTTCAGCTGTTCAATTGTTTCTGGATTCTGGCGGTACACCTGGTCTTTCAAGTGTCCCCACAGAAAGAAGTCACAGGGGTTCATATCTGGCGAATAGGGAGGCCAATCCACGCCGCCTTTTGTATGTTTCGGATAGCCCAAAGCAATCACACGATCATCGAAATATTCATTCAGGAAATTAAAGACGTCGGCCGTGCGATGTGGCCGGGTACCATCTTGCATAAACCACGAGGTGTTCGCAGTGTCGTCTAAGGCAGTTTCTACCGCCACAAATTCACGAAGAATGTCCAGATAGCGTGATGCAGTAATCGTTTCGGATCTGAAAAATAGGCCAATGATTCCTTTGGAAGAAATGGCAGCCCAGACCAGTACTTTTTGAGGATGCAGGGACGATGGGATTGCAACATGGGGCTTTTCGGTTCCCCATATGCTCCAGTTCTGTTTATTGACAAAGCCGTCCAGGTAAAAATAAGCTTCGTCAGTAAACCAAATGCTGCCCACTTGCATATCGCCGTCATCAATCCTGTGCACTATATCGTTAGCGAAAGTCTCTCGTGCAGCAATGGTAGCGGCGCTTAGGGGTTGCCGCGTTTGAATTTTGTATGGATAAAGGTGTAAACTCTGGCGCATGAGACGATACGTGGACGTTGGCGTCATTTGGACCGCAGCTGCAACACGGCGAACGGAAACCCGAGGCCGTTGTTGGATCACCTGCTGCACTAGCTGCGCGTTACCCTCTGTGGTTGCCATACGCGGTCGCCCTACCTTTCCAGCACGTTCATCCGTCACGTTCCCAGTCCGTTGAAATTTTTCAAACAGATCCTTTATTATATCGCTTTTCGGTCCTTTGGTTATATTAAACCTCCGTTGAAAACTTCGTCTTGTTGCAACAACACTGTGTTCTAGGCGGTGGAATTCCAACACCAGAAAAATCCTATGTTCTAAGGAATAAACCATGTTATCCACAGCACATTTGCACGCTGTGAACAGCACACGCTTACAGCAGAAAGACGACGTACAGAATGGCACACCCACAGACTGCGTTGTCTTCTATATCTTTCACATCACTTGCAGCGCCATCTGTTGTTGAAAATTGTAACTACTGTAATTTCGAAAGTTTGTCCGCCTGAAAATGTACTGTTGTCCCAAGCATATTGCAACAAACGGTGTATTTCTATCGCTGCTGGTTTGTTTTTATTGCCGTTTCAAATATACCGTTCATTTTTTAAACACCCTGTACACTCCTGGTGCCGCATGAGAAACGAGTGACAGAACTCTATGCGTCTTCTGCAGTCGAGTTAGTTAATCTGCTGGTGAAGTGACAAGTCCTGCACATGGAAGCTGTTTGCGCGCAAAATCTTGTAAGACGTGTGTATTTCTGTTATCTATTGTCAAACCACACTTTGTGAAAGATGTTTATATTTTATTAATAGGATTAAGTTGTTGTTGTTGTTGTTCTTGTTGTGGTCTTCAGTCCTGAGACTGGTCTGATGCAGCTCTCCATGCTACTGTATCGTGTGCAAGCTTCTTCATCTCCCAGTACCTACTGCAACCTACATCCTTCTGAATCTGCTTAGTGTAGTCATCTCTTGGTCTCCCTCTACGATTTTTACCCTCCACGCTGCCCGCCAATACGAAATTGGTGATCCCTTGATGCCTCAGAATATGTCTTACCAACCTACCAACCGATCCCTTCTTATCGTCAAGTTGTGCCACAAACTTCTCTTCTCCCCAATCCGATTCAATACTTCCTCATTAGTTATGTGATCTACCCATCTAATCTTCAGCATTCTTCTGTAGCACCACATGTGGAAAGCTTCTATTCTCTTCTTGTCCAAACTATTTATCGTCCATGATTCACTTCCATACATGGCTACACTCCATACAAATACTTCAGAAATAACTTCCTGACACTTAAATCTATACTGGATGTTAACAAATTTCTCTTCTTCAGAATCGCTTTCCTTGCCATTGCCAGTCTACCTTTTATATCCTCTCTACTTCGACCATCATCAGCTGTTTTGCTCCACAAATAGCAAAAATCCTTTACTACTTTAAGTTTCTCATTTCCTAATCTAATTCCCTCAGCATCACCCGACTTAATTCGACTACATTCCATTATCCTCGTTTTGCTTTTGTTAATGTTCATCTTATACCCTCCTTTCAAGACACTGTCCATTCCGTTCAACTGCTTTTCCAAGTCCTTTGCTGTCTCTGACAGAATTACGATGTCATCGGCGAACCTCAAAGCTTTTATTTCTTCTCCATGGATTTTAATACCTACCCCGTATTTTTCTTTTGTTTCCTTCACTGCTTGCTCAATATATAGATTGAATAACATCGGGGATAGACTACAGCCCTGTCTCACTCCCTTCCCAACAACTGCTTCCCGTTCATGTCCCTCGACACTCTGCCATCTGGTTTCTGCACAAATTGTAAATAGCCTTTCGCTCCCTGTATTTTACGCCTGCCACCTTTAGAATTTGAAAGAGAGTATTCCATTCAACATTGTCAAAAGCTTTCTCTAAGTCTACAAATGCTAGAAACGTAGGTTTGCCCTTCCTTAATCTAGCTTCTAAGATAAGTCGTAGGGTCAGTATTGCCTCATGTGTTCCACCATTTCTGCGGAATCCAAACTGATCTTCCCCGAGGTCGGCTTCTACTAGTTTTTGCATTCGTCTGTAAAGAATTCGCGTTAGTATTTTGCAGATGTGACTTATTAAACTGATAGTACGGTAATTTTCACAGCTGTCGACACCTGCTTTCTTTGGGATTGGAATTATTATATTCTTTTTGAAATCTGAGGGTATTTCGCCTGTCTCATACATCTTGCTCACCAGATGGCAGAGTTTTGTCTGGACTGGCTCTCCCAAGGCCGCCAGTAGTTCCAATGGAATGTTGTCTACTCCAGGGGCCTTGTTTCGACTCAGGTCTTTCAGTGCTCTGTCAAACTCTTCACACAGTATCGTATCTCCCATTTCATCTTCATCTACATTGTCTTCCATTTCCATAATATTGTCCTCAAGTACATCGTCCTTGTATAGACCCTCTATATACTCTTTCCACCTTTCTACTTTCCCTTCTTTGCTTAGAACTGGGTTTCCATCTGAGCTCTTAATATTCATACAAGTGGCCCTCTCTTCTCCAAAGGTCTCTTTAATTTTCCTGAAGGCGGTATCTATCTTACCCCTAGTGAGATAAGTCTCTACATCCTTACATTTGTCCTCTAGCCATCCCTGCTTAGCCATATTGCACTTCCTGTCGATCTCATTTTTGAGACGTTTGTATTCCTTTTTGCCTGCTTCATTTACTGCATTTTTATATTTTCTCCTTTCATCAATTAAATTCAACATTTCTTCTGTTACCCAAGGATTTCTACTAGCCCTCGTCTTTTTACCTACTTGATCCTCTGCTGCTACTTGATCCCTCAAAGCTACCCATTCTTCTTCTACTGTATTTCTTTCCCCCATTCCTGCCAATTGCTCCCTTATGCTCTCCCTGAAACTCTGTACAACCTCTGGTTCTTTTAGTTTCTCCAGGTACCATCTCCTTCAATTCCCCCCTTTTTTCAGCTTCTTCAGTTTTAATCTAAACTTCATAGCCAATAGATTGTGGTCAGAGTCCACATCTGCTCCTGGAAATGTCTTACAATTTAAAACCTGGTTCCTAAATCTCTGTCGTACCATTCTATAATCTATCTGAAACCTGTTGAATTAAGTAGGACTAATTCATATTTCATGTTGGAAATAATTGTGGTAGCACGGAATATCTGCACCAAAGTATTGTTGGCAAGAGAGAACGCCCATTGATATATTTTTTAAAAGGGCGGTAGAGACAGCGTAGGAATATATTTTAAGAAAAGAGTTGATACATTTTGTAATGGTAGCAGTGATTGTCTGCACCAGAAAGCATTGTTGGCGGGAGAGACCGCACTTTAGCGATCGTAGGAAGTCGGTAGTAGGCGAGAAGTGAAGCGAGTCTGTAGCTGGTCTGAAGCGAGAAGTTTAGAGGAGCGGTGTGCCTGCCAGCCACCAGCTATTTACAAGATATTATAAACGGATGTACAGAGACATCAGCTAACTATTATCATAAGAGGAACTAATATTATTGAATTAATTTTTTGAGAAACTCAAGACTACTGAAGGTATGTTAGCACAATGCTAGCTGTAAGATTATTGTAAAAAGTAAGTCCCATTTGAACGTTTGTAAAATCATTTCATTCAGAATATAATTAATTTTTGCCATCAATAGTGCATTACTGATTATAATCCATCCCAAAAACCATTAACGTAAAACTTTGCAAAAGTTTATTGTTGTCAAGAAAAAGTTTAACTATGAATTCCGTAACTTCAGTCAAATTAATTAAAGAATAACGTCAGCTTTGCTATTAAAGAATAACGTTAGCTTTGGTAATAAATACAGCCACTTATTATGACAGCCCACCAAAAGCTAATAGAGTATAGTAAAACAGAGTGAGTATATTCACGTAGCAGTTCGATTTAGCAGTCAGATAGCGATACAGTAACAGTAAAAAAGGTAAGGGACAGTTTTGGGTTATTGCAGATAACGACTGAGGGCCACGACGACGACACATTCTATGTTTCGTCGAAATAATCAGAAAATCTCTTTTAATAAGCATCATTTAAATTTGTATGCGAAGATTGAGAAAGAGAATAAATTTCAAAGGGAAGATTTCATTTGTTATTATTAAGCAAGAGAAAGAAATCCTAAGGGAAGGTTTCATAGGTTATTGTAAAAGGGAAGCTTGCGTAACAAAATAGATATAGAGGAGACGAGAAGGTGTCAATCTGAACAACGCTCCACTAACTTATGCCTCACGCCCTCACATTTTGTCTGGACGTAACATGTGGATTACGAGCAACAGTTGCCAGAAAACCAATTCCGGTCGCTCCGTTTTCTTGCAGGCTTACTCCTCAAGCCGTCCCCACACGGGAAGAGGAACCTAATGTTGACGCGGACGCGGAAGGGACACCCGATCTCCCGAGACAGAACGCCTTCGGCACATGGGACGAGCTGGTTACCGTGATATACGCTCTGAGCGCTTTCCATCGACCGTCATCTGATTTATTTCGTGATCAAACCACACAGTTTCTTTATGAAAATTGATGCGCGTTAAGATAGCTGCGTTAGCTGCGTTAGCGATTGTCGAAGGAGAGCATGTAACACTACCGGCCCTTACCAAACTGGCAACCGCCGATATTGTTAAACTTCTGTGAAGGGTTTAGCTTGACTGTGACTGTACATCGAGACAAGGAATCGGTTTACAATTTCGTAATCGCGAAGTAAGTGAAACAGTATACGACAGCAAAGTGAACGGGTTTTGAACTGACGTCCTACTAATATCAAAGTAAACTGTAATTATGTATACATGAGCTCACCACCATAATTAGGCAATGCGGTATCAAGTTTTACTGCAAAGCAGAAATAAACTTCACTTAAGAAAACTAACTTCACCTGATAGCCTAACGCAGTTACTCTCAATATTATACAGTAGCTCGCCCTCGCAAACAACAAACAAGCTAATCCTTATGCAGAACATACAGTGGCCAATAAATGCAGCAATACACTTCGCCTCACAATAACACTTGCTACTGGCAAAAACTACTATGGTTCAAATGGCTCTGAGCACTATGCGACTTAACTTCTGAGGTCATCAGTCGCCTAGAATAGAACTAATTAAACCTAACTAACCTAAGGACATCACACACATCCATGCCCGAGGCAGGATTCGAACCTGCGACCTTAGCTGTCGCTCGGCTCCAAATTGTAGCGCCTAGAACCGCACGGCCACTCTGGCCGGCAAAAACTACTATGTAACGTAATGAACAAATGCAAACGGACATATGAACCTACAAGCAAATTCTGACTGGCAGTGGCATGAAGTACTAATGTTTTAAATAACTATCACGAAAAAGATCATGATTTTAAACAGTACTCATTACTTTGGACTTCAGAAATTTGCTCTCTATACAATTGGACAGTACAATTACAATTTATAAGAAAAGTTGTGGTGTAGAATGAATGATTGTACTTGTTGCTACACCTGCTCAGAAAGAGCCCTAACTTGCATTTATTACATAAGCAGCTTAGGGGGTCCCTTAAAACAGGTTCAAAAGGACGTAGGTTGCAGTCCGTATTCGGAGATAATGGGGCTAGCACAGGACGGTGTAGCATGGAGAGCTGCAGTCTCCAGAAAAGACAACAATAACAGCTGTTTCGCGGTCGTTATTGTTCCCTTAAATAAACTTGGTGAACCTAAATTTTTCTTTTTATTAATAATGGTTAATTTTGAACTATATGTGGCAACATATCATGTACATTGGAAATTATCTTTTTCAACATTTCTGAATTCAGTGCACTGAGTCCATCTCTTGTTCTTGCTCACTGTTAAACATTTGCCTTCTATACGAATACGAGTAAGTGGTTGATTGAATATCTCTTCAAAGAACTCGATATTTAATTCCGGATGTATTTGTCGCTCATACTGTCTTTGAATTTCTCCGTAATCTGTTTGGACCTAATGTACTACGTGTTGTCAATAGTATTACCACAGACATCTCACTTGTTCTACGCTTGCTTTCAATGCAGCATCTGAATTTTCAGCTCTCAAGTGCTACTATTTTCTAGCAGTCCTAAAAGTTGATACTCTCGTCTGATAGTTCACATATATATCTATAGACTTTTTCGTAATCTGTGAGATAACGTGTTTCCACATTTTTCATGTAGTAGCACTCGGTTATAGGGGCACTCATCATTTTGTGGTTGCACCGTGTAGATTCATCCAAATGCGTCAGGTTTGAAAATTACTTTGTGACCATCGGCTGGAATTCTTTGCTTGCTTCGTTGATAGATTCTTCTTGTAGCATTCCATGTAATGTAATGGTACATAGCCAGAAACCATCGTTCTTACAAATGAATCACTTTGACAACTCTGGAAAAATCCAGTTAACGTCGTAATCATAGGTGGATTACCACCTACTCACTCTGCCGTTTCTATTGACAACTATGCCCGCTGGCCATTTTATAAATGTATCTTCAAATGAAAAACTTTCGGTTCGTGATCACCTCTTGGTAAACCTATTATTCTCCAAGCCTCATCATAACACTTTTCGTATCTGTCCATTTGATACTGAAGTATTTCAGCTTTCAGATGTTGTTCCCTGTTTTCTCTGGTTATTGCGACTACATCCATGTCACTACCTTTCTTTATTTGAAGACATATTTCACTGATTTCACTAACTACTAATCACACTTATACGCCCTTGAAATATTTTTGAGAGAAGCATACTGTATGGCACCCCCCGCTGATTATCTACTTCTATCTCTTGGTTATCTCACATTAGTACTTTGCCAGTGAGACTACCATTCTCCGCAGATCGTGTTTTATCTTCTGTACTTAAAATATCCATCTGTTTGCGTCTCATGTAAATACGATCTTGGATATGTCTTTTTAAACATGTCTTTACTCATATAATTCATATATAATCTTTCACATGGACCAAGAATCATGTTTTTTCACTATCGTACTGAATATCTGTTGATTCTCGTTTGCGTTCAAATTAGTTGATTAGTTTGATTTACACGAATTTTTAACGTAACCAAATTAAATTGTGTATATGAGGTACTCCACGTTTCTGGCATTCCATTTTTTCTATCCAAAATCTAAGAGTTCCGTAAGTGTGATACTTTTTTATGACATTCATGAATCTCATTTGTTTCTGTCTAGAAACTCGAGCTATTACATAACGATCAATGGGAGACTGCCCAAAAATCATATCTTTACTGACCTCCGGCCATGACGAACTCCAAGTGGACATTACGAATAAATCAGGGCAACCATATTTTCTTACGTAGGTAATAGCGGCTTACATGAACTCATGCATTTGCTGATGACTTCGTACGTAAGTTGACGGTAAAAATCACTTATCTTACAATGTCGTCAACGATGCTGTCATTCATGGTTGCGGCTCTCAGATGAATGTACAGCTTCTGCACGTAATTTCTTGTGGTGTTATCTTATGAATATCATTTGTCCTTCCTCTACTTTTGAGTACATATCAACAAAAAGAAAATAAATGGCGGTATCATTAAGCGATATTCTTAAAAGTTTTTTAAAGTTACTTTCCTTTTTGTTTTTTTATCTGTATTTGACTTCACTTATTCAGACTGAAAAGGTAACAGTCTTCTACTCCTGTAAAAGTTAACGGATACTGAAATGCATCGCAAGGACAGAAATGTTGTTGTTGTTGTTGTTGTGGTCTTCAGTCCAGAGACTGCTTTGATGCAGTTCTCCATGCTACTCTATCATGTGCAAGGTTCTTAATCTCCCAGTACCTACTGCAACCTACATCCTTCTGAATCTGCTTAGTGTATTCATCTCTTGATCTCCCTCTACGATTTGTACCCTCCACGCTTCCCTCCAATGGTAAATTTGTGATCTCTTGATGCCTCAGAACTTGTTCTATCAACCGATCCCTTCTTCTAGTCAAGTTGTGCCACAAACTCCTCTTCTCACCAATTCTATTCAATACCTCCTCATTAGTCATGTGAAGTACCCATCTAATCTTCAACAGTCTTCTGCTTCTATTCTCTTCTTGTCCAAACTATTTATCGTCCACGTTTCACTTCCATACATGGCTACACTCCACACAAATATTTTAAGAAACATAAATAGTCCCTTTATTTTATAGCCACACCTCATACATTAATAAAAATATGTTGCGATCGAGACGAGATTAAATTTTCAGGTAACTAACAGTATTTCGGTGGGTACAGCCCAGTGTCATTATCACCATTTCAACTTGTAATGGCGCTTTCGTCTACCTGTTGTGTCGTTGGGTTTCTGGGGGCTCGCGAATCCACAGAACAGAGCGAGCACAGTGTTAACATCTAAGAGGGCGAGACGGCCTAGGTGAGGCGAGGCGGTCCAGAGCAGGCTGCACTTTTCTTTTATCTGCCGAGTCGCCTATTGTCCGCGTGGCATTGTCTCCGGCACAGTCGGGTTATTGATTGCCAGAGCGTAGCCCGCTGCGGCCGGTCGTATTTTTACACGGCCGTCTCTAGAGCGAGGCCCGGCGCCGGCACCGTAATGACGTGCCCGAAACAAAAGAAACGCAGCCAACGCCTACAAAGCCGTCACTTTTTTAATATCCCGCAGCCGTACCGGCGGAGTTTCGCAGGCAGATACTAAAAATCTGGACCGCACACAAATCACAGAGGAACACCTTTCAAAAATCTTACAATAGTTGCCGCTACAGGCGCAGTAACTCTGCTGTGCCACGATGAGCAGATTTTCGCAGCCCACACAATAAACTAATTAATGTCAATTATAATTATTGGACAGGAAAGTTTTGCAATTTAGCGTGGTAAAGGGTTAGGAGGACCAGCTACAGGAATGTAATTAAAGCTCATTGCAGTTGCGTTTATTTCCACAATCTGTTGTATTTTGTACATGGCTAAATTAATTTCATTTACGTATGAAAACCTTAGTCTGAAACAGCAGACAACAATTAGTTTCAAAAAGGTTTGGCTGCCAGATTAAACTGGGCGAGTGATTTGTCAGCAATGAGTTTAGCTGTAGTCGTTTCGCTCAGAACCAAAGTAATAAGTGAAGAGCCAAAAATGTTCCTATTTAAGAAGAAAAAAACGATTTTATCAAGTGGACTGTTTAGTTTGTTGATATCTGATAAATTGCACAGTCCGTTGGCTTATAAATAGTGTCAGGTCTTTTCGTCTACATTTTATATTGTCCTGAGCTACCGTCGAAGGGCCATTCAATCCGTGCACTCACAGAGAGGCGCGCGAGAGCCGTGCAAGAACGGCACTGTCCAGCGATCTTTTGCTCTGGACGGGCCTTGGCATGCCGTCACACACAAACAGCGTAAATTCTAGATCAATGGTGTCGATCTTCCTGAGACCATTACCCAGGAAGTCAATCAGATATTAACTAATACCCTCCCTCATTCCACCCCTTCCCACGCGAACTAACCTTTAGAACGAAAAAGAATTTTAATTGTCCAATTTTCTCTTTGAAATGACGAACGGAAATGGTATTTACTTTTTGTAGCTGTTTTATTAAAAAATGAACTAATGACTCAGCCGTACAACTGTTTCGTATACTTCTGGTAATCTTTTTTCATAGAATGATGTAGCCATTCTTAGTGCACTGTGGGCGCTACTACATTCACGCAACTCCTCAGAAAAAAAAGTTTGCTAACCACACTAAGGACAAAGACTTGTTACAAAACAATTTAAAACCATCTGATTTCAAATGTATGCACTACACTGCCAAAAAAAAAAAAAAAAAATGGAAGTCGTCAGGCACCTGACTGGTTTGTTGCGGTCCACCACGAATTCCTACCCTGTGCCAACCCCTTCACCTCAGAATAGCATATCCCTCAATTATTTGTTGGATATATACCAAACTCTGTTTTCCTCTACAGTTTTTGCCCTCTACATTACAGTCTACTACCATGGAAGTTATTCCCTGATATCTAAAACAGACGTCTTCATCCTGTCACTTGTTTTTGATCAGTATTTTCCATATTTTCCTTTCCTCTCCGATTCTCTGTAGAAACTTCTCATTCCTTACCTATCATTCTACCTAAGTTTCAAGATTCGTCTGTAGCACCACATCTCACATGCTTCGATTCTCTTCTTTTCCGGTTTTCCCACAGTCTATATTTCAGTCCACCCCATGTGGTCCATACAAAGTCTCAGAAATTTCTTTCTCAAATTAAGACATAAGTTTAATAGAAGTCGGTCTCGTAAACTGACATAAGGCCAGGAGAGCGGTGTACTGACCACATGCCCCTCCATATCCATATCCAGTGACGCCTGTGGGCTGAGGATGCCACGGCGGCCGGTCGGTACCGTTGGGCCATCCAAGACCTGTTCGAAAAGAGTTTAGTTTTTAGTTTAATAGCAGTATGCTTTTCCTGGGCAGAAATGCGCTGTTTGCCATTACGAGCCTGGTTGTTATGTCCTCTTTTTCCATCCATCATGGTTTATTTTGCTGCTCAGGTAGCAGAATTCCTTAATTTCACTAACTTCGTGACCATCAATCCTGATATTAAATTTCTCTCTATTCCGATTTCTGCTACTTTTCATTACTTTCGTCTTTCTTCGATTTTCTCTCAGTACATATTCTATACTCATTAGACTGTTCATTCCATTCCTTGTAATTCTTTCAGTGAGGAAAGCATTTTTATCAGCGAATCTTATTATTGATTTCCTTCCATCTTGAATTTTAATTCCGCTCCTGAAACTTCCTTTTATTTCCATCACATCTTCTTCGATGTACAGATTGAACAGTAGGAGCGAAAGACTTCATCCCTGTCTTACACCATTTTTAATCCGAACACTTCGTTCTTGGTCGTTCACTCTTGTTATTCCCTCTTGGCGCTACCTTAGACCCAAGAATATTAATCAAGTCGACTTTTCCAGTTTAGAAGTTAAAGTTTGTGGTCGATTTGTTTTAGTTTCAGTTCAGTTTCTATTGTGTATCTATGAAAAACAATGTTTATATAGTATGTCGCTTTTCAGTCTGAACAAGTGTTTCTGTTTTGAGACAAGTTCATCTACACATCAATGCAATGATGTTATTTTTTATTATTCTTTTGCTTTAGTTACGGTTCACGAAACCTTTCTTAACCCCAAAAGTACAGAGAAATAACAACCAAAATGATATCAGCTTTACATGAAGTCGATAGCGACTAGCAGATACATTTGCATATGGTAATACACATGTACTCGTATTAATAAGCAAATATGATACAGCCCTTTACAGATTACGTAAACCGTATGATAAAGCGCAGAATTCTTCGGAACAACTAGATTAATCATACAAAAAGTATTTAAGATAATTTTCAATATGGTCACTAGAACCAAACTAAAACAAAAAATTATTACGATCCGCACATACACAGACACACAGACATTCCACCAAAGACACACTGAGACGTTAGCTGATCTCCCGATATGGTCCTCTCCTCCGACAGTATGCCACATCATCCTTCTCTACACCTCATGCGATCGTAGTCGAAGGTTCCAGCCCTGATCTTCGAAAATAATCTGACCTACCACCAACAGAACTATTTTTATTCATTTCGGTGACTCGCAATTTTACGAGCAAATTATATCTTGCTTACGTCTGTTTTATGAAAAATATTCCAGATTCTATTTGTTTGGTTTCAAGATTACTGAAACGTGTGAAGACTATCTTGTCAATATATTAAATACTTCATATATGCTACCTTCGCGATAAAATACCGTACCGACCTTTTATAACTGGTACTAAGATTACCTGTACTTACACCCTCGTCACTTAGTAATGGCTCCGGTTTAGGAATCTACCAATTTTGCGCCTGCATGTTGGTTACGGTAGATAAACACACTTATGTGGCTGCATACAAGCGAACTTCAGTACTTCTAATCACAAAATGACTTACGTGACGTCTTACATTAAAGACAATTCCGATTCGGCAAATATGTAATGCAAGTTACTATAGCTAATCTTGACCCATTGGCGTATGTCTTTAACAGAACTTTCAGCCTATGTGTGTTTTTCGTAAGCTTAATGTTCTTTATTATAGTTCTACAGGTAGTCCACAAGTGATCGCACCTAGCTATCTAACAATTAGTATCTGAATGTGAACTTGTTGAGACCTAATACCAAAGTTCTCACTCTGATGAAAATGCATATAAACACAAGAGAACTCAGACTATTACACTGCCTTGAGTATTAACCACCAATCATATCACTGGTTCAGATAACTTCAGAAAGCCACAAAATTCCACCTAGCTAATCATGTATTTAAACAATTCTTAACGAGAGAATTGGATTTTCTAACCCCCAAGTTACCGTCAGGCACGTTTTATCCAGTTGGCGAAAATTTAAGGCGCCTCCATTATTTTGTTTTAAACTTCTGTCCACTTAGCAAAGATACAGCTATATCAGAGTCAGCGATATAATCCACTCTTACTTCCACAGACCATAGATAACGTAGACTGCGCACGATGTCATTTTACTGAAACCAACATCTAAGTGACGTGACTCGGGGCATGAAGCCGAGTATGTCATTACGCACTTATAGTGCATATTTATGACATTTTTCCTACAGATTAAATGTTGTGCTTTTTACTAGATGCATAATAAAGACATTCACATATTCTTTTGTTTCCTACAGATTAGATAAAGTGACGAAAATCTCAATTGTGTAAGTGAGTTGCTTTAAAATACTCTTAAGAGGTAATTTCATAAGTTGAAAGTTAGGATAGATGTTGGTCCTTGAATGTAAGACTTCGTGAATGACTAAGGTTTTGAGACGACATATCGTCAATATCTAGCTCACTACACCAGTATAATCAACGTTTTGTTATATATTACACTTCCTATCTTGACATCGTTTCGGTATCTCTACTGGATTAAGCGAAAGTCAGGGAAAATACGTGCTTGTTTTGTGTAAATACCTGACAGTATGCATATAAACGAATTGCCTTTCTTACAAAAGCTTACTAAATAATTTGACACATAAATCTATGGAACCGTTCGAAAACTAAAGCTTCGTTCGAAATTGTTATTCTGTCTTCCACTTCAGTCGAAGCGGCGAACTACAAGAATTCACAGTAAAAAAAAAGTATTCACTAAAGAACTTTCATTCTGTCGCTTGATAGAACTGTCAACACGTTTTAACTTGACCACATGTAAAAACGATACCACTCCTTTATTATCAGGAATTTCGGAGAAATTAGGTTAACTGTGTAAACACGTGTGAGACTAGTACTACACTTCCTTGTATTGTCAAAATCAGTGCTTCGTTTCAGCTATAAATGGGAAAAATTGTAACTGTCATCTCAACCTCACATAGCACGTAATGACAGAACTCGATTTTCTGCCCCGAGTCACGTGACTCTAAGAAGTTGGTTTCAAGCCTTAACTCGCCAGAGATAGAAACATGTGCGGTCAATGTTATATATGGTCTATGACAAAAATGGATCTTTATTTATTAACGATTATTTCTTTTCAATACTCTGTATGGTTCCTAATTAGCTTATTGGCATTTTTACTAGAGAACTTATAACTTTACTAGAGACCTTATACAAGATTGTGCTTAAACTGACACACAATAATTTTAGCCCAACGCAATCTGACTTTCAAAAATCCCTACAAAAGAATGGCCCTGACTAACATTAACCTATACGTTTCACAAATCGCTTATCTCACAAAAATCTTGGTTACTCGAACTACTGCAATACAGCGAGCGCCACTACTGCCAGCTAAATAAAAGATTCAAACTACTGAAGGCACTAACTACTGACAGGCATATTTAGCAAATGAAAGATTTTGATAGAGAACAAACAATGTATTTACCTTAATAGTCATAATATATATAGCAGTTCATGACATCCAGTCTTACAAATTACAAAACTCCGCCATCTCTCTCCCCACGTCCACCACTGCTGGCGGCTCACTTCCAACTGCGCAACGCTACGCGCTGTTAACATCCAGCTGCCCAACACTACAATGGCGAGTATTACAACAATGCCAACCAGCCACTGACTGCACACAGCACAGCCAGTGATTTTTCATACAGATCGATATGTGGCGTTATCAATAAAAAAACCTAAACAGCCTACTTACAACCTTATAACTTTCTATCCAACTTTTACCACACTCCATAGTCTGACATAACAGTCGCGACACTCTGTCTCGTTTCTTGTTACCCACATTGATAGCACCGCCTCTTGTGCCCAACAAGCCCACACTTCTAAATACGACGACAATACGACACTTATACTGATTTTTAACGTAGCTTTTCACAATAGGAAGTGTACGTAGTGCCATAAAAATCGACGGTAATTAAAACAATGCAATACATACGTGATTATTTATTTTCCTAAAGACCCCGACACATACAGTGCATTACAGGACAAAATATTTGTAAGTTAGAAAGTCGAATGAAGTGTAAGAAAGGATGATTCAGTGGACTCGATAAAAATTTTTTGAAGAGTCAGAGTAAGTGCCTATTGTAACAACAGAAATATAGGCTTTTCTTGCATTATATGTGTTCCTATTCTCTTGCTTTCGGTGAAGTAAGCTGCATATATAGACATATTCGAAAGTAGTTATTCATAAATGAGGTTTAGCTTAAGTCACTAAATCCGTGTGGTTCGCCACTTTTTACATGTATTTCACGATAATTCATGTCTCTTGGTGAATTACTAACGCATGGAGCGCAAAAGTTATTCCGTTAACTAAATTGAGAGTAATTAAAAACAAACATTATCCTTACGACGCATATGACTGATTGCTTTCTCACCGCTTGGAGCGTCAATGTTTCTCCAGCTGTCAAAACGTAACAATTTTCTCACCAGAGAGTGTCGTGACTGCTTGTATTAGGCAGTCCTGTTACTTTGGAATATTAACTGTGTATAAACACTTCTCTTGTCTCTCAACACAAGTTACTGTCTTTGAACTATTCTTGGTTATACATGTGGTAAATACTTTCTGAACAAACTTTACGGCGCTTATGCTCAGTATTTTGAGAAATGATTATTTTTTGTTTGCTTTTGTTTTCGTACTATGACCTTCCGAAATTAGCGTCAAAATTGACTTTATGTAGGGAAAACCACAAGTCGGGGAAATTTAATTTCAGCGCTGACAAAATCCAATCTTTATCTCTTAATTTTGAATTACACACCAAGCAGTGCTCGAGGACTGTTGTACCCCATGTCCTGTTAACAGTCTCGTTTAACACACAAAGGTAGTTAGTGCCATCGCCACTTTGATTCTATATTTAACATATGATAGCACAGCACATTCTCTTCAGGCGTTTGCGTCTGTCTACAACTAAATCCCTCTACTGTCACAGAAATTTGGCTTCTCGACTCAGAATTATCTGACAAGTATAACGACGCTGTACACAGTTCAGAATCAATGGTTCCTGTTACAAAAGTCTCTGTTGTTAATTTCCGCCTCGATCTCTTTCTCTTTTCGGCAAACATATCTGCACCACCGCAATAACATTCTGTAACCAACTTTGAATGGAGACTGAAAACAATAATAATGAACTCGAGTCGACTTAGCGTACTCAGTGCTCCTTCTTCTCCTGTGATTCTCCGCTCATCTTGGTAGACTATTTTGTCGCTCAAAGGTTTCTACTGCGCGTAGACTGAAAGAAACTATGATTTTACTTTCTTGTTAGTAGACGTCGCCCAAGTATCGTTCTCGATAGGAATGGGAAGCAAGACTAGACTTATTAAAGTGCGAACATGGGGATGTTTGAAAACATTCTTCCCCCGCTCCGTAAGCGAGTGGAACGCCAGGAAACTCGAATACACATTACAATGGGAAGTACCCTCTTCCTTGTACTTCACTGTTGATTCTAGCATACAGATACAGATGAAGACACAGAGGTATAAAAATGTTTATATCTGTACACCATTAAGGTTTTGCAACATAATGTTTTCCTGCCTCAGTATTTTAGCGTTTGTTAACAGTCTACTTACAGTTCCGTAATTTTGTAAATTTCATTATACTGCCTTGTGAGACTTATTTTTGTTGTCTTAATATTCTCTTCATTCACCGGAAATCAGTAGTGCGTCATCACAAGCAGTCATTTACTACTTTTAGTCTGCTTTAAATGCCTAGAAATTTCTCGAAGCTGAAATTTTATTCATCAAACAGCGGTGAGATCGAGAACGTTATGCTACAGATTCACGCGAAGCATATAATTGTAATTTGCTGCCTCATATTGCCTGTCCTAATATTCTCAACTTTTCCTCAGCTATAAGAAAGTTGTAGCCATCTTAGACCCGGAACCTATTACGATGTTGATCAAACGGCTCTTAAATCTCTGGTGAACAGTTTCCTATTAACGTTGTATACTCTGGACTCACCGAATTACGCAGCTCTCATCTTCTTAATGCAGTCAGCTCATGAAACATTACCGCGCTAATACTCAATCTTTTGGAAATCCACCGTAGCGCTAATCTCTGTAATTTTCACTAAAATTGCGCTTTCATATCCTCTTAGATATTCTCTGTGGAAGGATTTACAGTCGATGAGGAAGTTTGTTATAAGAAAATACGACAAGTCTCTCTCTCTCTCTCTCTCTCTCTCTCTCTCCATGCCCGAGGTTTAAACAACATAAAACGCTCCTTCAGTTGTTATTGGCGCAACGCTCCGTTTGCTTTCAACACGATAGGAAAGTTTCTGCAGATCTTCTGCCTTTTTACATAATTAAGCTAAGATACTTTGCGCTGATTTAAGGTTTTGTTCTTCGTGAAGGTAGATGTTTATTTGCAACGTTTGGAAAACCTTTTATTCTTATAAATTTAGCTATTACGTTTCGTATTTAAAGGTTACCCACAGTCATTAACGATAAAAATTGCAGTAGCGTCTAAATACAAAAGCACCAAGCGAAATGTATTCAGGATAAGCAGGACCCTACTCCTCATTCAAGCCAACTGGATACAAGTTATCTTGCTACTTTCAAGGTAAACGTTGGGTTTGGCATTCCAAAGATCATTTCAGGTTCTTCCTACTGCATTGAACAACTGAGTTGTAACTCCCTCAGCTATGACATCAGTGACGACGAGACGCGGAATGCTAACAACGAAGGTAAGACGCTTGCTAGTTTTTGCATTGAGACAGTGCGTCTGTGGTGGAGTGAACGGAGTGTACACTGCGTCGGAACTTGCTGCCAAATTAAAGGTTCTACAATACTGGGGTTCGGAACTGCTTCTCTTGCTTTTCCCAACAGGAGGGGGCACGGTGCATCGCAACCTGACTCAAACCTTTGATCGGGCGGTATCTAGACTGTCTCCACATCACAAAGTGGAAACCGATCGCAATGTAAACAATGATTAACAGTTAACCTGGGATGACTCTTCTGTCACTCGTTGCCACACTTTTAATGTTATCATGTAAAGTATATATATATTTTCTAAGTTACATGAAGATGATCTATGAATCGAAACTCGTTATGAACAAAGAAAAATGACTAGAAACAGTAACTAGCCCAAAATACACTCCTGGAAATTGAAATAAGAACACCGTGAATTCATTGTCCCAGGAAGGGGAAACTTTATTGACACATTCCTGGGGTCAGATACATCACATGATCACACTGACAGAACCACAGGCACATAGACACAGGCAACAGAGCATGCACAATGTCGGCACTAGTACAGTGTATATCTACCTTTCGGAGCAATGCAGGCTGCTATTCTCCGATGGAGACGATCGTGGAGATGCTGGATGTAGTCCTGTGGAACGGCTTGCCATGCCATTTCCACCTGGCGCCTCAGTTGGACCAGCGTTCGTGCTGGACGTGCAGACCGCGTGAGACGACGCTTCATCCAGTCCCAAACATGCTCAATGGGGGACAGATCCGGAGATCTTGCTGGCCAGGGTAGTTGACTTACACCTTCTAGAGCACGTTGGGTGGCACGGGATACATGCGGACGTGCATTGTCCTGTTGGAACAGCAAGTTCCCTTGTCGGTCTAGGAATGGTAGAACGATGGGTTCGATGACGGTTTGGATGTACCGTGCACTATTCAGTGTTCCCTCGACGATCACCAGAGGTGTACGGCCAGTGTAGAGGATCGCTCCCCACACCATGATGCCGGGTGTTGGCCCTGTGTGCCTCGGTCGTATGCAGTCCTGATTGTGGCGCTCACCTGCACGGCGCCAAACACGCATACGACCATCATTGGCACCAAGGCAGAAGCGACTCTCATTGCTGAAGACGACACGTCTCCATTCGTCCCTCCATTCACGCCTGTCGCGACACCACTGGAGGCGGGCTGCACGATGTTGGGGCGTGAGCGGAAAACGGCCTAACAGTGTGCGGGACCGTAGCCCAGCTTCATGGAGACGGTTGCGAATGGTCCTTGCCGATACCCCAGAAGGAACAGTGTCCCTAATTTTCTGGGAAGTGGCGGTGCGGTCCCCTACGGTCTTGGCGTGCATCCGTGCGTCGCTGCGGTCCGGTCCCAGGTCGACGGGCACGTGCACCTTCCGCCGACCACTGGCGACAACATCGATGTACTGTGGAGACCTCACGCCCCACGTGTTGAGCAATTCAGCGGTACGTCCACCCGGCCTCCCGCATGCCCACTATACGCCCTCGCTCAAAGTCCGTCAACTGCACATACGGTTCACGTCCACTCTGTCGCGTCATGCTACCAGTGTTAAAGACTGCGATGGAGCTCCGTATGCCACGGCAAACTGGCTGACACTGACGGCGGCGGTGCACAAATGCTGCGCAGCTAGCGCCATTCGACGGCCAACACGGCGGTTCCTGGTGTGTCCGCTGTGCCGTTCGTGTGATCATTGCTTGTACAGCGCTCTCGCAGTGTCCGGAGCAAGTATTGTGGGTCTGACACACCGGTGTCAATGTGTTCTTTTTTCCATTTCCAGGAGTGTACCTTCGAATAACCTAGCTGTACCGGAGCCAAGGTAGTCCCTGAGGGCCGGGTTGTCTAGGACGAAGGCGTGCCCAAAAGCACCATGGTAAACACCGGCTATTTAAATACAAGGTAAAGGAAACAGACATTTCGAACACTACTTCCTGCAGGGGGAGCTCGAGTCACGGCCTGCATGAAGTATCAGTACGCCAAAACCAGATTGGCTGGAGACAGCTATTTAGGGGCTAGAACTAGGCCTGAAGTTCGGTTCACGCCGGACGCCGACCTACTGTACTGCGACCGTTGAAGATTGTCTTCGTCTTGGAATTGGACTGTTACTAGTGTGAGAGTTTTACCACGAACCTTCGTGGAAAATTAGAAGTGAACTTTTGTTTGCATTCATTAGGAGACTTTTTTCGCTATTGTTACCTTTCGTTTGTATGTTCAGTCATCAGCCTTGTGAACTTACATCAATAAAAGTTGTGTTTGTTAAAATGTTGCGAATTGTCAGTCACAACAAACCTCCTCTGTAATAGTCATATAAAACCAGATGTAAGAACAGTATATGCGAGGTTAAGTTTCTTTGGAAGAATCTACTGTTTTGCACAACTGAACTGCTACTGGAATGAAATTCGTCAGCAAACGAAATCGTTTGGAAGAGGCTTTTAAGAGTCATTTTTGATGATTACTCTTCAGTCTGGGACCATTAGCAAGTTGTATTAACGGAATAAGTAGAGGAAAGCGAACGAAGAGAGGCGCGTTTCGTCACGGGATCGTTTAGTCGTCACGTGGTCATTACAATGATGTTCAAGGAAGTCCAGTGGCAGACGCTGTAAGAAAGCGATTCTGCATCAACAAGTGTTTTACTATCGAAATTTCGTGAGAGCACATTCCAGTAAGAGTAGGAAAAGACATTACTTGTCCCCCAAATACGGCTCGAGATATTTCAAAGACGAAAGGCGAGAACAGTGTAGATGTCAACCGACATTCATTCCTGCCACACGCCATTCACGAATGGAACAAGGGAGGGAGGAGCAGATAGTGGTGCCAGACATCCCCTCCACCACAACTCGTCACGTGGCTTAAAGTATAGACGTACCAGTTTCTGCGCCAACATCTACATCTACACGGTAGGTCACAGTACGAGAGCGTTACGGGAATGCTGAACTAATTCAACATCATCATCATTTAAGCCTGATTATGCCTTTCAGCGTTCAGTCTGGAGCATTGTCCCCCTTATAAAATTCCTCCATGATCCCCTCTTCAGTGCTAACACTGGTGCCTCTTCTGATGTTAGACCTATTACTTAAAAATCGTTCTTAACCGAATCCAGGTACCTTCTCCTTGGTCTACCCCGACTCCTCCTACCCTCTACTGTTGAACCCATGAGTCTCTTTGGTAACCTTGCTTTTCCCATGCGTGTAATATGACCCTACCATCTAAGCCTGTTGGCCCTGACTGCTACATCTATAGATTTCATTCCTAGTTTCTCTTTGATTTCCTCATTGTGGACACCCTCCTGCCATTGTTGCCATCTACTAGTACCTGCAATCATCCTAGCTACTTTCATATCTGTAGTCTCAAGTTTATTGATAAGGTAACCTGAATCCACCCAGCTTTCGCTCCCATACAACAAAGTTGGTCGAAAGATTGAACGGTGCAGAAATAACTTAGTCCTGGTACTGACTTCCTTCTTGCAGAAGAGAGTAGATCGTAGCTGAGAGCTCCCTGCATTAGCTTTGCTACACCTCGCTTCCAGTTCTTTCACTATGTTGCCATCCTGTGAGAATATGCATCCTAAGTACTTGAAACCTTCCACCTGTTCTAACTTTGTTTCTCCTATTTGGCAATCAATCCGTTTATATCTATTTCCCACTGACATTACTTTCGTTTTGGAGATGCTAATCTTCATACCATAGTCCTTACATTTCTGATCTAGCTCTGAAATATTACTTTGCAAACTTTCAATCGAATCTGCCATCACAACTAAGTCATCTGCATGTGGGAGACTGCTTATTTTGTGTTCATATATTTTAATCTCACCAAACCAGTCTATTGTTTTCAACATATGATCCATAAATAATATGAACAACAGTGGAGACAGGTTGCAGCCTTGTCTTACCCCTGAAACTACTCTGAACCATGAACTCAATTTACCGTCAACTCTAACTGCTCTGCCTGACTATCTATGTAAAGACCTTTAATTGTTTGCAAAAGTTTGCCTCCTATTCCATACCCTCGTAGAACAGACAATAACTTCCTCCTAGGAACCCGGTCATATGACTTTTCTAGATCAATAAAGCATAGATACAATTCCCTATTCCACTCGTAACACTTCTCCATTATTTGCCGTAAGCTAAAGATATGGTCCTGACAACCTCTAAGAGACCTAAACCCACACTGATTTTCATCCAATTTGTCCTCAACTAATACTCGCACTTTCTTTTCAACAATACCTGAGATTTAACCCACAACGCTGATTACAGAGATACCTCTGTAGTTGTTACAACCTTTCCTGTTTCCTTGTTTAAAGATTGGTGTGATTACTACTTTCGTCCAGTCTGATGGAACCTGTCCCAACTCCCACGCCAGTTATACTGTGTAGCCATTTAAGACCTGACATCACACTGTATTTGATGAGTTCCGACTTAATTTCATCCTCCCCAGCCGCTTTATTGCACTGCAATCTATTGATTATTTTCTCCACTTCCTCAAATGTGATCCCATTTCCATCATCATTCCTATCCCATTGTACATCGAAAACTGAAACATTACTTATCGTATTTTCACCTACATTGAGCAACTCTTCAAAATATTCCCTCCATCTGCCCAAGGCATCAAACGGATTCACCAGCAGTTTTCCTGACCTGTCCAAAATACTTGTCATTTCCTTCTTGCCTCCCTTTCGAAGAGTGCTAATTACACTCCAGAATGGTTTTCCAGCAGCTAGACCCAAAATCTCCAACCTGTTTCCAAAGTTTTCCCAAGATTTCTTCTTGGATGCTGCAATTATCTGTTTGGCTTTGTTTCTTTCTTCAACATAATTTCTCTGTTTCTTGATTGCTTAAATTTCTTAAATTGCTTCAATTTTTTAATTTTTTTTTTTAAAATAACTGGTTCGGTTCAAAATGAGCAGTCCTCACAACTGCAGACAGAAGTGAAATAACAAATTAACAAATACTTTATGAAATACAGCATTGTTGTTATACCATATCATAATCAAATATCAAATGTACAAGAAGATACCTGGTTGCATCGGTTACAAGAGTAACCCACCAAGTTATCAGAAAAACTTATATCTCACGTCACAGGATAAAATAGTGGTTTGGTAGAAGTTTACCGAGCGAGGTGGCGCAGTGGTTAGCACACTGGACTCGCATTCGGGAGGACGACGATTCAAACCCGTCTCCGGCCATCCTGATTTAGGTTTTCAGTGATTTCTCTAAATCATTTCAGGCAAATGCCGGGATGGTTCCTTTGAAAGGGCACGGCCGATTTCCTTCCCCATCCTTCCCTAACCCGAGCTTGCGCTCCATCTCTAATGACCTCGTTGTCGACGGGACATTAAACAACACTAACCTAACCTAACCTAGAAGTTACGTTATTAATGTAGGCAACAATACTACTGACACAGGTGGCGTCCGGTACTTTTGAATTAATAACAACAAATTTTTTGCTTGTTCAGAATACCATTCTTAGAAATAATTAAACCAAGTGGATTATCAAGAGTAAAAGAATCTAACATCACAAAAATTTACAATTCAGAGAGCGGAAGGCGTCCTTATCCATGGCTTTACTCTGGGCCTCTGTTCGTCACGGCGAACTTCCTTACGTAGCCGCTGCTCTGTTGTTCTGTCGCGAGCCAACCACTGGTCTGCTAAACTGTGCATGATCAGAGGGCCACACAGAAGGCCCCTTAACCGACTTCAGGCACAGCCCACACATTCTATCTGTTCCACCGCACACTTTCTCTCCCATGTCGCCTTGAACATCCATATGCAACACTCATCACCTTAGTAAGTCGTCATAAATGTCGACACAGACACCGTAAATGAATTCGCTCTGCTCATTCAAAATAAGATTAGCCTGTTGCTTTTTATGAGTGCAAAATTTCGAGTTTCCTGCAAGACGTTAAGGAGTTGTCTCTTATGAGCTCTGGGTGGGGGAGCAAATTCTTATCAATGTTCGTGATTGAATGCTTTAATGTTGCTGTTTTGTTATAAGAGTAAATGTGATCCGTGATTCTGCAACGCTCAACGATCACCTTTACGAAACTCCTTAATTCCCACCAGTTGCCACGCTTAAGTTCGAAATTTAGCTCAAAGGTGCGTACAACCTTCCTCTGTTATGGTGCCAAAGTGTGGCGCCCTGCGACCTTATCATCGGGCTCGACAGCACTTCACACAGCAAAGTGTTAACGCCAAAAAAAGTCGCAGCTGAGGAGATAATGTGATGTGTAAGGTAGGTTTACGATGTCACACTGGCACCAAATTTAAGCTCAATTCTGCCTAATGTCACTGTGGACATGTCACGTTATCATAAGGTCCTACACCCCCTCTTACCCACATTTCACCTCTTCCTTTGACGCCTCTGCGGAGGAGGTCACAACTGCGACACCCATCGTTGAAATCACGTGGTTTTCTCATGAGTGGTCTACGAAAATATTCCAGACACAGCGCCGCTGAAAACCGATACGAAGAGTACAGGGGTGGCAGAAAGGGGGTCAATGAAACCACCTCTTCACCTGGGGCGTTGATTCCTTGATATTTCACGGTCGAATACTACAGTTGGCTGTGCGATGTGCAGACTTTCTCCATTACCTTTGACACCGCTGACATCCTCGGGCATTTCAACCCTTCTCTAAGGACATTGTGGGGCTGCATCTCCATCGAAAGTGGTTGCATTCATTTGGAGCGCACCGCGACCAAACGTTTGCTCTGGTGTGCACGGCGGAACCACTAGGAACCGTACAAAACCATTCGATGAAACCTGGACCTGATCGAAAGCAGCTAAGGGAGGTTATACTTTTTCAGAGCTCTTATCTTTGATTTATTTCAAAGGATTCAAATGGCTCTGAGGTCATCAGTCCCCTAGAACTTAGAAGTACTTAAACCTAACTAACCGAAGGACATCACACACATCCATGCCTGAGGCAGGATTCGAACCTGCGACCGTAGCAGCAGTGCGGTTCCGGACTGAAGCGCCTAGAACCTCTCGGCCACTGTGGCCGGCTTTGATTGATTGATTTATTTTTTTGTCCTCCTCGAGCATGATGATGGGTTGATGCGATATTGAGACATGCATGAATAAAACGGCGAACGTTCCCTCGAAGACCCCTCCCCCCCAGTTTGGCAAAACCTTCAGAGGCACCTGCACGCCTTCACGGAGGCAGAATCGTGACGACTTCATATGTACTTGTAGATCGGCAAGCCGTTTCATACTCTCTGATTTTCGATGCCGTACCATCAGGCACAAGGGCAGCATTGTAGCTGTAGCAGCGAGAGAGTGGCACTGTAGCTTACCTCGAGGTGCCTAGTGCTCTGGTCACGGGTTCCCTATATACAGGTATATTTTTAATACACTCACTGAAGGTGGCAGATGACACCGAGGGTTTTGCAGAAGTGGGGGAGCTTAGAGATACTCTTTGGGGGATGGAGCCCTATAATGGCCTTAGAGAAGGGTTGGAATGCACGAGTTTGTCAGCAGTGTCAACAGATGTCTCGCCTCGCTGTTGATCATAGCATTCCAAACTGTCTTTTTAGACAGCGAAATTTGTTGGAATCAACGCCACAAGGAAAGGGGTAGTTTCACTGACGCTATTTCTGCCACCCCTTGCTCTCTTTTCGTACCGCTTATCAGCGGCGCTCTGTCTGGAAAATTTTCCTCAGCCATTCATTAAAAAAAAGCAGCGTGATTCCAACGCTAGGCGTCGCCGTTCGGACCTCCATCGCAGAGACGTGACAGGGGGAGGTGAAATCCTGGTAAAAAGAGGTATGACAACTTTCTGATCGTATGACACGACCACGGTGGCACGAGGCAGAATTGTGGTGAAAGTTGGTGTCAATGAGACATTGCAGGGCGCAAGTTTTTGGCACCGTAATTGAGGTAAATTGTACGTACTTCTGAGCCAAAATCACGTTTAAGCGTCGCAATCGGTGGTAATGACGAGGCTTCGAATAAATGATCCATTAATTGTGTCGCGCAGTGTAGTTCCGAAGTTCCTCTAAGGAGATTATGTCAATTTTGGCCTCGAAGAGGAGTCCTCTTAAATACACTACTGGCCATTAAAACTTCTACGCCGAGAAGAAATGCAGATGATAAACGAGTATTCATTGGGCAAATGTATTATACCAGAACTGACTTGTGATTACATTTTCACGCAATTTGGGAGCATAGATACTGAGAAATCAGTACCCAGAACAACCACCTCTGGCCGTAATAACGGCTGATACCATAGCTCATCAATAGTAGTGACTGTCGTATTGTGATGAGCCAGTTGCTCGGCCACCACTGACCAGAAGTTTTCAATTGGTGTGACATCTGGAGAAGGTGCTGGCCAGGGCAGCAGTCGAACAATTTCTGTATCCAGAAAGGCTCGTACAGGACCTACAACATGCGGTCGCGCATTATCCTGCTGAAATGTAGGGTTTCGCAGGGATCGAAAGAAGGGTAGAGCCACGGGTCGTAGCACATCCGAAATGTAACGTCCGCTGTTCAAAGTGCCGTCAATGCGAACAAGAGGTGACCGAGACGTGTATCCAATGGCACCCCATACCATCACGCCGGGTGATACACCAGTATGGCGATGACGAATACACGCTTCCAATGTGCATTCACCGCGATGTTGCCAAATACAGATGCGACCATCATGATGCTGTAAACAGAACCTAGGTTAGTCCGAAAAAATGACGTTTTGCCATTCGTGCACCCAGGTTCGTCGTTGAGTACGCCATCACAGGCGCTCCTGTCTGTGATGTAGCGTCAAGGGTAACCACAGCCATGGTCTCGGAGCTGATAGTCCATGCTGCTGCAAACGGCGTCGAAGTGTTCTTTCAGATGGTTGTTGTCTTGCAAACGTCCCATCTGTTGACTCAGGGATCGAGGGTTGCTGTACGATCCGTTGCAGCCATGCGGATAAGATACCTCTCACCTCGACTGCTAATGATACGAAGCCGTTGGGATCCAGAACGGCGTTCCGTATCACTCTTCTGAACCCACCGATTCCATATTATGCTAACAGTCATTGGATCTCGACCAACGCGAGCAGCAATGTCGCGATACGATAAACCGCAATCGCGGTAGGCTACAATCCGACCTTTATCAAAGTTGGATACGTGATGGTACGCATTTCTCCTCCTTACATGAGGAATCACAACAACGTTTCACCAGGGAACAGCGGTCAACTGCTGTTTGTGTTTGGAAACTTTCCTCATGTCAGCACGTTGTAGGTGTCACCATCGGCGCCAACCTTGTGTGAATGCAATGAAAAGCTAATCATTTGCGTATCACTTCATCTTCTTCCTGTCGGTTAAATTTCGCGTGTGTAGACCGTCATCTTCGTGGTGTAGCAATTTTAGTGACCAGTAGTGTACTTATGGCGAAATGACCCCGACGACAAAAACAGTGACATTCGAGTAATTATGGAGGTCTGTCGTCAGTCTTTCTTTCTATCGAGCAGTCGTAAATGGAAGAGGGAAGGGGGAGAATGAGTGTCCTTCGCTACACGCCTCGAGGTGGCGTCCGGAGTACAGCAGCAGGTGCGAAAAGCAGACCCACAGCTCCGGGAAGTGGCTACGCCCACTGCGGCAGTGGCAGCAGCGGCTCGCACTTGCTATGCAGAGTGGGCAGCCCGACGCCTGCGGCTGAGGTGAGGCGAGGTGACCCTGGGTAGCTCTGCCCTGCTGTGGCGATCGCCCGCGGAATTCAGAATCAGCAGCGACGGGCGTCAACTGCCGGCGGGCAGACTCTGACCAGCTGCTCGTGTGAATGCGCGCCCGGGGCCGTCCCACACACATGCGCCTGGGAGGCCGTCTCTTTTTTTGTTCATTGGCAGCTGCCACGTAGTAAATGCGACAATGTCATCGAGCAAGACTGCAGAGCCTCCGATGCAGTACACAGGCTCTGCTGTGCGTCGTGCTATAAAAGGGACTTACTAAGCCTTTAGTTGCATCTGTAAACAAAACAACCTATGTTAAAAAATATATCGGCTCAACCACTTGTTTATAGTGTAAAACACAAAGATTGAAGCGTTTCGGAAGTCAAGCTTCCATCATCAGTATAATAAAAAGTAAAAGAACATGTTAAAACTCGCTAAAATGGAACATGCACCAGGCACAATAAAATTGATAATAAAATTAAAACATTGTGGATTAATTTTACTATTGATTTTATTGTGCCTGGTGCAAGTTCCATTTTAGCGAGTTTTAACAGGTTCTTTTACTTTTTATGATTCTCATTATGGGAACTTGACTTCCGAAACGCGTCAATCTTAGTGTTTTACACTATAAACAAGTGATTGAGCCGATATATTTTTTAACATTGACATTCACAACCATGACCTCTCATCCAGTATGGATAAAATCAAAAAACAACTTACTCTGCAGGCCACAGTAAAATGAGAGACAGAAATTACTTCCGTGTGTAACACCTATTACAGCTGTGACTATACTGTAAGATCATTCAAATGGTTCAAATGACTCTGAGCACTATGGGACTTAACTTCTGAGGTCAGCAGTCCCCTAGAACTTAGAACTACTTGAACCTAAGTAACCTAAGAACATCACACCCATCCATGCCCGAGGCAGGATTTGAAACTGCGACCGTAGCGGTCGCGCGGTTCCAGACCGTAGTGCCTAGAACCGCTCAGCCACACGGGCCGGCCACTGTGAGATGACATCTTTCTGTTTGTGTCGGCTGATAGACGTAACTAAGTACAATAATATATTGTTTCAGTGTCACACGCGCAGTGAAGTAAGACGTTTTCCTGTCGACATGTACCAGCCTTGCATTACAATGTAAAATGAAGCCGAAGCTTAAGATACGTGCTTGAAAATGACCCAAGGTTGAAACTAGCCGATCGCATAGATAATAAAAAGAATACAGCCTACTTAGACAATGTTTTCATTCTCAAAATCTGTTTCGGTGTATTACCGTTCGTCTCGCGTGAGGAGCAAGGGAATAATAATTTTTCATAAACCTCTGCGAGTGTTGCACTTTTTGCGGGAATACGTAGAAGGTTGCATGAAAGGGGCAGTCACGTGAAAACGAGATAGGTGGGGAAAAATGTCAACGTGCCAGTAGGACTCGCGTACTGTGGGATCCGTACATACCTTACTATGTGCACAGACAACTCACCTACGCCAGGAATCAAGAATCTCGACAATTTTTTCCCGTTATCGACACTGATACTGGTAAGATATCTGAGCTGTGGTCGGCTCTCGTTAATGCCGTGTTTCCTTTTGGACATTTTCTCACCATCGAGTGGCGTCTTATTCCTCCCTCAGTTACTATCTGAACGAGTTGCTCACTTACCTCTGTCAGTGGAAGCAGCAGCGTTTATCGATCCTAGTACTACAGTAACTTCTTTGGTGTGGCAGTTATATTTGCGTGTCATGGTGTGTGTGGCAGTTGGTCGGTAGCGGCGGAGCAGCGAGGAAGTCTCTGCGGTGTGTAATCAGGCCGAGGCTGCTGGCGGCGTGCACGCGCGGTCGGAGTTGTGTGGCACTCCATCTACATCTACATGACTACTCTGCAATTCACATTTAAGTGCTTGGCAGAGGGTTCATCGAACCACAATCATACTATCTCTCTACTATTCCACTCCCGAACAGCGAGCGGGAAAAACGAACAACTAAACCTTTCTGTTCGAGCTCTGATTTCTCTTATTTTATTTTGATGATCATTCCTACCTATGTAGGTTGGGCTCAACAAAATATTTTCGCATTCGGAAGAGAAAGTTGGTGACTGAAATTTCGTAAAAAGGTCTCGCCGCGACGAAAAACGTCTATGCTGTAATGACTTCCATCCCAACTCGTGTATCATATCTGCAACACTCTCTCCCCTATAACGTGATAATACAAAACGAGCTGCCCTTTTTTGCACCCTTTCGATGTCCTCCGTCCCACACCGCGCAGCAATATTCTAACAGAGGACGAACGAGTGTAATGTAAGCTGTCTCTTTAGTGGACTTGTTGCATCTTCTAAGTGTCCTGCCAATGAAACGCAACCTTTGGCTCGCCTTCCCGACAATATTATCTATATGGTCCTTCCAACTGAAGTTGTTCGTAATTTTAACACCCAGGTACTTAGTTGAATTGACAGCCTTGAGAATTGTACTATTTATCGAGTAATCGAATTCCAACGGATTTCTTTTGGAACTCATGTGGATCATCTCACACTTTTCGTTATTTAGCGTCAACTGCCACCTGCCACACCATACAGCAATCTTTTCTAAATCGCTTTGCAACTGATACTGGTCTTCGGATGAACTTACTAGACGGTAAATTACAGCATCATCTGCGAACAGTCTAAGAGAACTGCTCAGAGCTGCAAGAACGGGTAAGTCCGTCGCTTACAGTACCTGTATACTGGAGTTGAGTAATCAGTGAACCTCTCATGAAAGCTCAACCGTTGTGACGTCTCTTCGTTGACTGTTGTTGTTGCATCCTGGGCTGTCCCCTCAAGCAGCAACGTGATGGTGTGTTGGAGTCGGCAAAATTTTGTTGCAGTGTGTTTTCCTCGCCGTGTTGATACTGTCCAGCATGGCGTGTAGTACGACAGCTTGATGTTGTTCTCCCTTTTTCTTTGAGTGGTTATTGTGCCTTGACTGTGTTTATACGCAAATTATTAAGACATAATCCTGCTGCGATCCTCGTCTTCCCTGGTACTTTTGGCTGTTGTGGTGGTGGTCGGATGGAAGGGAATTGATTATGCGATTGGTTGGTTCGTCAGCCGTCCATAGGTCGTGCTGAAACCCTATTGTTTAGTGTTACACTTGGCTGTCTGTCTCACCTGAACTGTGGTTAGAGTCTCCTACCCAGGCCGACCCTTGAAACACTTATGAGCACAACTATTTGTTGTTTGTGATTGCCATTTATTTAGCCGCAGGTTCTGTGTCAGGCCTTCAGCCGTGTATTAATATTGTCCGTTTTATGTTTAGTATGTGGCCTTCAGCCTAAATTCATAACAACTTTAAGATTAGGCCTTCAGCAGTGTTTCATTTAAATTCTTGTAGCTCTGCATTTAGGCCTTCAGCCACCCCTGGTGGAGCAGGTGTTGGTCTCACCAAGGATTGCTGGAATGAGCCACAAACAACTGATTTCATCAAAGTGTACGGGCCTGAGGATGGCGTTGACGCAACGTCGAAACTAGTAGCGAAGTAAATATAAAATCTTAAGTACGGCTGGAGGAATTTCATTTTTAATAAAATTACATCTGTCGATAACTCTTTGTCAAAGCCCTCCGTACAGAGAAATCCTGAGTCTAGTTATCCAAATTGATCGTAATTTCCTTAAAAAGTTTTGGTGTGGCACTGAGTGAGTGAAATGTTGTGCGGAGGTCATGAATGTAGGGTAGTTAAAATCAAACTTTCGGTACTTGTGAGGACCCCTATGACAAATGAGTGACTGTAGCAGAATGAAACTTTGGGGAGATATTTTTAAGGACATGTGGGAGAGGAATAACGAATAAACCATTGAAAGGAACACATTTTAATTTCCACATGAGTGGGTAAAGTTTATTAACTGTGTACCATGTTTACGTTTCAGGATACAAACGTTGCTCAATGTGACGACTATCTGCATCAACGACAGCCTGGAACCGCTCTTGGGATTCCATTTCACAAACGTCCGCCGTACTTATGGAAAGGTAGACAAAGGAATGTTGAGCGATCGTGACACAGTTCGTCACTGCTTTAAGATCACATATTGCATCCAGCATTCTCAGCCATTCTTCAAGAATTTGTGGCACAACAGGCCATTGGCCTCTCCCAAGAGTAATTCGATTCGAACTTGCGAATCATGTTACTCAATCCCAGGACGGAAAGGGACCTCTCTGTACTCCTTTCAAGTGTCGATACTTGCAAAGGAAATCAGCACTATTGGTGTTGTTCTGATAAAACATCTTTACACGTCATGCCGCCACTACCTCCGTAAACAGGACCCCTCTCAAGCAGATGTATACACGGGGATTGCAGTACCTCACAAACACCTGTCGCTAACTTAGATCGCCGTGGTTATGAAACTGAAGACTCGACCCATGTTGACTGTCTACAACTGCTGAGCACACTGGAGCTTGTGTTTCAACCCTAAATCTTCTCACCAGTACCGGCGCCTAAGGGCAAGACATGACATCAACACTACTAGCAACGCAAGACGCGCAGCGCACAGTCTGAACATCGTTCCTATAAGTATACGGTAAATAGCTTTACGTCTGCACTGGCTCTTTAGCAAAAGTTTGTTTATAACCCCATTGACTGACTTGCGAAGATGGCATGAGAAAAACGCGACTTGTGTTCCGCAAACCTGAGGTTTGCGGAACCTTTGACGGTTAGTATCAAGGCGGCCATTCTGTTCGAGATAACTCGTTACGTTTGGCTCATGTTATACGAGTCTACAACAAATGGTCAGCAGCTCTTAATTATAATTTACTTATGCACTGTAATCTCTAAATTACCTGAAACCAGTACAGAAAACACTACCATCTTACCGGCTTGAACCTTGTGGAAGAATCGGTGACCGTCTATGTCACCAAGAAGTGCCTAAAGGGAACTACGAAGCATCCAACTGCAGACTCAAAATGTGCGTTCGCTATTGCAGCACAGTGTTATCCCAGTTTATCCTAAATTCTCAGCCAGTTCTCCGTGAAATCATGGTATCGTAAAAGTATTGAGAAGATATTTTCTCACCCACATTCCATTCCACTTGATCGTAGAATGGGGAAGCAGAGATGCGACTAATTACAAGATAATAAGCATAATGTACTTTGATGAGGTTGTTCAGTAGTACAGTGAAGAATATATTGGAAAAGTTTGCGATGGTTGTTACATTTAAGGAGCTGTTGAGTGTTACTATAGGAAAAAGCAGTGTTGGTAACATCTTTTACGCACTCCAGATGTATCAGGAAATGATCGGAAGGAATCAGATTTCCACTTGATGTTTGTTGATTTAGGAAGGATCTATGATTCTGTGCTAAGGAGGTTACAGCGGCAGCTATCAATATGGATTGGCATTTTATATGATTGATTTTACTGATGCAACAAGCCCTTGATTTTAGGGGTGTTAGATTCTAGAAGTTGATGTAGAGATCGTTGCCCACACATTTCACGTGGAGATGTTAGATCGCTTTTCTAAATGACTGTTTGCTGATGTGAAGTTAGTTTCTGTTCCTTCTGAATAAGACAGGTTTAAATCCGTTGAAACCATGGGAAACGTTAACTGAAAAGAACCATTTATTGCAACTGGTTGGCTGTCTTATTCTTGTGCTATTCATGTTGCTGTAATTCCTCAGAGATCTTCAGGCGGAGAAGGTGAACGACTTGCGCGTATTAATATCAGTCAATCAGCAGAGATTTTCAGGTTGTTAAGCACTGAAATTAAGGCTTGTTTTTGGAGTTTGCAGAATTAATTTATGTGCTGTTCCTTACGCTTTGCGGTTGTGAAATTAGGAGCTCACAGTTTACAATTCATGTACAATGTTCGGAAGAGTATTACTACAAAATGATATTTTCCCCCTATTGTTGCACATTTGTTTAAGTTTTCTCTCCGTATCACTATTCAACTCAGATAGCGTTATTCTTTAAAATAGTTTTTTATATCTGATGGTAAATTTAAAGACATAGATGATTATATTTGCGTGAACGCGCGATTAAAAGTTCACAAGATATAGGGCCGCTTACAGCGATGACACGAAAAAGCCCAGTTCATGTACGACTTTGTAGATGTGGTGTCTCAAGGGTACTGTTTCGTAGATCGCTCTATGATGTATTCAGGTGGTGTGAGACGAGTGCCGATGGTAACGTACGTCACGTATCTATCCACCACCGAACCACTTCGGTGGTATCTAGCAAGGTCTTCGTTTCGCTGAGTTTATTCTGCGTTGAACTGAATTTACTATTATATTTGTACAGTTGTTTCGGACTGATCTCACGAGCTCATTATGTCTTGGCTAATCTCGCATGTCTTTGAGTACAATCTGTCCACCTCTCAATCCGTATAATATTTTCCGTAGCACCATGCCAGCAAGAGATACTTGGTCAGTCATAATTTGCGTAAAGACAACTAAAAATATACAAAGAAAAGAGTTAAAAAATAATATAACACAAAAAAATGTGACAGATTATACGAATAAATAACAAATTACTGAGCCACAAGGAAAACTTTCGGCTTGGAACGGAAAACTTGAGGTTTATCAACCTTTTCTTCACGTTTACTGGAAGACTACTGAAAATGGAACATACTAAATACTGTACAATTTTCTGTACAACGCTTAAGAAAATGGTACATAAGTGCACATCGTTTCTCCGTTTGGTGCTCACTGATTGAATTTTGCAGTTTCTTCTGAGGAAGTCCGTATTTTTAACAACAAAGGCCATGACGGATGTCGGGATTCCGAGTGACCTGAACAACATCCTACACGGAATTCGAGAACACACTGAAGATTAGTATGACCGCGGTTTTCTGAGCTAAGAATATTTCTGGTGCGTTCAGAGTTGGCACGAAATATAAGATTATTCACGTCATACGACATGATAAAGTGATTCTAATGAAACAAACCTTCGTGTTCCGTGCAAAAGACGGTGGAGATCACTGTAACAGCGAAGACAGTAGCATTCAGTTTCTGTATGAAATCGTGAACGTGATATTTTCAAGACAACTTTTCATCATTTCTATGGATTTCAAATGGTCGACTTCACTGAATATTTAACCACCTTCGCACAACACAATTACGCTTTTGCAAGAGTTTCTTGGCAAAAAGTTTAGCATTTCATTTTCTTCCAGTTACGCATTAAGCTGTTGTCTGGGAGTACCCTATTGTCTACATAATTTATATTACGTTCTATGTCTTTCACAGTAACACATATATCGTCTGTAAAGGGATAAATTTTTAAGTCATCTCTCATGTTTACTGTCAGATCATTCAATGGACCCAGAACTTTAGGTTACCCTAACCAGATTCAAACGTTGTTCCTGTTTATTGACGCTGCTTCATAATTTCCATTTACGAGGTAAACCATTGCTTGGTTTTTTCCATAAAGCTCCAACTTATTCCGAAGTATTGCATTATCCACACCATCAAATGGTTTTGTTTCAGCTCTGATAGTGCCTCGCACATGAGAGAATAAATTGCATTTTCTGTTGATACTCCTTTCCTGCACTCAAATGGTAGTATTACAGCAGATTATATTGTATGTACTGAGATCTCACACTTTCCTTTTATACCGGATGTCCCGCCTGACTTTGCCACCTCATATATTTCCGAAATGAAAGTAAATGTGAAAAATGCAACTGGCTGTGGATACATCTTCTCAGGGGCCCACAAAACGGTCATAAACGCAGAATCCTACAAGTAAACTAACATCAGTTTGTTAAATGGCATATGTACGTTTTATCTACCGAAATGAAAAACAGAAGCTCAATTAGTGAAGGCAGACTTGGTTTCTCTGCTCTAAACCTTATACCTTCAGAAGTGCTTAGACTTTAAATAATGGAAACGGTGCCACAGTTTCTGCAGTAATGCTGTAGTGCCGTAAGACGGTTTGCCTGCACTGTCTTGAACGCTTATGTAGGCAACCCCTGCTCCGAGCATTACGGTAGAAACTGTGGCGCCGTTGCCATCCTTTAAAATCTACATATATCAGAAGGTATGATGTTTAGAATAGTGAAAACAAGTCTGCCGTCACTAGCTGTACCCCTACCTTTCAATTTAGTCGAAAAACCATCCATGTGCTACTTGAAAAATCCCAATTTCGTATTGAAAGATATGTTTGTTCACATTTATAGATGGTGCATTCCTACCCACCGCATGAGCCCCTGATAAGGGATTATCCCTGGCCAATTGTATCACTGGCCACTTGCATTTTCTAAATGTTTGTTTCATTTGGGTAACATGTGAGGTGGCACAGTTAGGTGGCACACTTTGTACATTGCTTGCTCAAAAACTTTTGGAACAGCTGGGAGAAAATTAATTTGTCGGTAACTCTCTTCATGTCCCTTTCACCTTGTTTATAAAGTGGTTTCACTACTGCATTCTGCGAAATCATGAAATCGTGAACTTAGTGCGCACATCTCAACTCTTCTTAAGCCGTGTGCTGTAACAATGTAGATGCGTATGTGCACAGACCAGTGTCTGGCCGCGATTAAATACGCCGATATAGCTTCCATGCGCCCCATGGTCAAGTTGACGGCCATTACAAGCCTGTCTTCGTGACGTTCTGCTGTATGGAGCGCACACTTTGAATTTCTGCGTAGTGCGATATCCGCCACCAGGGCTACAGAACGTACGGAGCAGGTCTCCTCGCAGCAAACGGTGTCTGCAGCAAAAAGCCGGGCCCAGCTGCTGCCCGGGAACTGTTTATCTTGCCGCAGCCAGCGTAAACGAGCGGTCGTCTGGTGTTTACTGGTAAAGGCGAGCAGCCCGTGGCCACATTTGCATCTCACGCTAGCGCCTCCGTCGCAAACGTTATGTTGTTGTTAACTGGTGCCAAGACTTCCATTACTCATCGTTGACACTTTTTAGTGACTTAGATATCCGGACTGAATCATCGTGTGTACTGTGAACTGCATGCTGTATTGCAAATTCGTGGCAGACTGTAGGTACGTACCAGATTGTACAAAATGGCTCTGAGCACTATGGGACTTAACATCTGAGGTCATCAGTCCCCTAGAACTTAGAACTAGTTAAACCTAACTAACCTAATGGCATCACACACTTCCATGCCCAAGGCAGGATTCGAACCTGCGACCGTAGCGGTCGCGCGGTTCCAAAAATGGTTCAAATGGCTCTGAGCACTATGGGACTTAACTGCTGTGGTCATCAGTCCCCTAGAACTCAGAGCTACTTAAACCTAACTAACCTAAGGACATCGCACACATCCATGCCCGAGGCAGGATTCGAACCTGCGACCGCAGCAGTCGCGCGGTTTCGGACTGAGCGCCTTAATCGGTAGACCACCGCGGCCGGCCGCGCGGTCCCAGACTGAAGTATTTCGCTGGCTCTGTTATTATTTGCTAATATATGAAATAAAATATGTTACTACGAAAAGAGCCCCGAAATACCTTTTAGTGATGCTGTGCTGTGACTTTCTTTGGATCATTAATTTTCAACAAAACAAAATATAATATGTTTTTATTATTCTGGATCTGGCTTTCTACTAAAGGAACATTTTTTCGTTACTGTAACTCACTATAAAGTTCAACATATCTTCCTTACTTTACAGTTATTGAAAAGGTTAATGCAAATTATATCGTTATCAATACTGATGTTACAGTACGCAATGATTGTTCAACATCAAAATTTTGCAGTGGATTTTTGTTAACAGTAAAACACCAATAGTTACTACGACTGACACGAGAACATGAGACTATTGTCATAGGACAAGATGTTTTTACTATATATGGTTTGCCAGACCAGAACTACGCACAGCAAGATTTCTTTCATGTTATGGAGGTAAATTATCATTTTGCACTGTTAATAATATATTATCAGCAGCCCGCGTCAACCTGTAAAACACATCATAAAATCTGCTGCTCTGCTATTCCGAAAGCTGAAAGAAATAATTTTACTTCACTATTACCTGCCCGCTTCTTTGCGGTATGAGAGATTTCATTTAATACAGTTTGAATGCGCCGTAGCAGCGGCTCGTTCGTTCGTAGCGCAGCTCTGCACCACGAATAATATTTAAATAACTGAAAATGTCTTAAAAGGACGGGATAAAATACCTGGTAAGCTTGTTACAAATCATAATGCAAGGTTTCACTAAGTACCTCTATTCAAAACATTTAAACAAACCAATTAATTACACACCTTTCCAAGGCTATGTCTAATGGCGTCCCTCTCACAATCTTGACAAAAGAATGCTACGCAAGCGTACAATATAACGTCACAGGCTCTTCCTACTCACGTAACTCCCAGAAGACGACAGAGAAATTAATGTTCTTTTTTTACTATTTATACTAGTCACCTATTCTCATCTTTGGTTGAAATTTAATAAGTATCATCTGTGGTGGTTTCAGTACTCGCCGACACAGATATTATCTAAACAAAAAAAGTACATAATTCTATAGAAGAACAAAACCTGACACACAATGTTTTCTCTTTATTACATAATATGTCTTTTGCTGAGAGATGTTACAAGTACCAGATTGTAATCGACTGTTAGCGTGCAGACAGTCTGGTATCTCCGTCTGCAAACTGAACAGCGAGCAAGTGTATGCAGCTATATTGTGGGGAGCCATTAGAGCAGTGGAGGCCAAGAATTTGGCTCACGAGCTGTGCCCTGTCATGAGTGCAGTATTGCTCATCCTAGCTGCACACTTCCCCCACTACCACCCCACAATGTCTGACCCTGAGGATGGGGAAGAGGGGGAAACTGCAAATGTGCCACATTTAAATAGCAAAGCAGTCGCAGTGTATGTTACTTGGTTTTACATCTCACATTTTACAACAACGAAGATCACAAATCCATGAAAATTTCAGTATTATTTATTTTTGCCACACCAAAGACACAAAAATCTTTTTATCTGTAAAGGACATAGAACGCTGCGATAAAAGTATAGAAACATTTGTTGTTTCAAGATAACCGATTTTATGTCTTATACTGTCATCTTCTGATGGTATGAAAATTGTTATAAGAGTGATTACATTGCGTAGAGTCAAAGCATACCAAGTTATGTAACATGACACTTTTATGACTAGTTCCACAAAATCAGATGATGGTACCATAAGGCATCTGGATTGTTATGTTACACGAATATTTCCAAATCATTTAAGTGTAATTACTGGTTTGAACTTAAATTGGGATGATAATTGCCTCATGTGTGGACAACCTCAATCTACTTTGCTGTTTTGGTATTAGATAAAGTTTTCAGTAGATTTAATGCTGATTTTAGCACTGTGTTAAGGGCCTGTTTGATTTTAAAAAATAATTAGTTTTATGAAAACCCTCTGAATGCCTTAAGTGACCTGTTCTTAAGTTGTCTTAAGATATCTTTGCTGTTGCCATTTGAGCAGCTTCTGTTTTATAACGAAAGAAGATTTTCAAAAAAAATAACTATTTTATATTTATTCTAGCCGTGTTTTTCGTGGCTTGTTGATGTAAAATCGTTTGTTAAAGCCGGTTATTGCGGTAAGTAACTAATTAACCTATCCTGTCACTCATAATTATTTCTGATTATTGTGTTTATTTATTCATGCTATTATGTGGTTATCATATAAATGTAACGACAAAGGACGCTGCTATTCTGCGTTCACCATTCGGGTTTCCTTGTCCTACTCCATCCTGTATTTAGGGATTTCAGAACCATAACATTTTACGCCTGCCTTCTACCACTACCTTGTTCCGCAAATAGGAGGTACAGTAGGTACTGACAGAGTGAGGCCGTTGGCCGCATCGTGAGCTTCGCCTGAAATGGAACAGATAATTACAGGACACAGTTTAACCTACTGGGTAGTTATCATCACATCGCTTTTGTAGTGAGTGAACCACTAGTTCAGATGGACACTAAAAGGACACAGAACCGCCCGAGGTCTTCTTGCTGAAATCTTCCTGAAGTGATACAGAGAAATAAAAAAAGATAAAAGAAAAAAGAAATCCCAGATTCGTGTCAGCCACATTCGAAGTGATCTTCTTTGGAATACAAAACTGGGACTTTAATCATGACGTCATGGCACTCGGTTGAGGGAGATGGTTGACTCTGACAGCAGCTTGGAATAATATATATATACTCAATGGCCAATGTCATGGAAAGATACTAAATATGCCTTTAAGGACGAGTTACTACTCCGATCGCCCTCAATGCGAGTCGAGGCATGAACTCAACGGGGTGATGGAATCGTTCTGGAGGGATTCATGCTTCTTGCTATTGTGTAGATGGTGCTGGCTTCATGAAGCTTACACAGTCAACGACAGCATTCCATATCAGATGATCTGTGTAGCGAAGCTACATTCGTGAATTCACTGGAGTCTTAATCACGTCACCTCTAAAGATCGATGACATGTCTCACGTTCATGTTAAAACGATATCTCCATCATGTGCTCTAATCTCAGAAAGGATTGCACTGGTCTGAAAGGAAGTTCACATAACATGCTTCCGTCGATCGCTGTTTATGGCTTGCAAAGACGACTTGATGTGTATTTATCAAAGACTTTTGAAAACATTATCACCGTGGTGCCGATGAGCTTCTCTAAACATTGTTGATATCAGAAACAAATTCTTGCGGAGGGTGTACGTTTATTTACAGCATATACCTAGAATATTTGTCGTGTGAAACAGGTACACCAGAGAGTAATCACCGTCAGAGACATCACGGCAATGACGTGTAACTCCACTACTAGCCTTGACAGAAGCGTCTGGCGGGAAATAGAGTCCAGAAATCTCCTCAAGTAGGCCATATCCAAGCCACTCATTTGGTGACTGGATCCATAGACCTAACAGACTACAGGCATGTTGACTGCTACGTTTCACCCGTTGTTCCAGATTGTCCCAGACTTCCTTATGTTTGTTTGGGTGATTTAGAGAGTCATTCGAAATGTTATAGGGTGCCCGAATGTTCATCAAACAATAGGAACAGCCGCATGTAGTTTTGCGAACACAACTGGTATCATTTAGGAAGACAAAACTGTTCGACGCGACGGATTAGCCAAGCGGTGTAAGGCGCTGCAGTCACAGACTCTGCGGCTGGTCCCGGCGGAGGTTGAGTCCTTCGTCGGGCGTGGGAGTGTACGTTTGCCCTTAAGATAATTTAGGTTAAGTAGTGAGTAAGCTTAGGGACTGACGAACTTGCCAGTTAAGTCCCATAAGATTTCACACACGTCTGAACATTTGAACGAAACTGTTCACACCAGAGGAAAAAATGCTGCCATCGAAGCACAAGAAAGGCGAATATCCTCCTGTTTAAAAGACACTGATTGAAAAGTGAGGTACCAGCCGCCACATTCTACCTTCCTCGGCATCTTCCCAAAAATTATGGCATGTGAACAAATTCGCACTCTTTTCAAGGTGCAGCTCATCTCTCATTCCCGGAAGCTCCCATAACTGTAACATCGCTGTACGTCGCTCATACCAGTCCGTTCCCACTTGCCTATTCTCACTGATTCATTCAGACCTATTCATTGTCATTATCTCTTTATGTCTCTCTAACTGTCACTATCTCCTGCCTCACAGTCACTATCTACTTCATTTTGTCCTACTACTACTATCTCCTGTCCCACGGTTACTATCTAATTCGTTCCGCCCTACTACTACTGTTTCCTCTGTCCCCCTCTTCCTCTTCCTTAGTGCTACTATATCATTCAATCCTTCCCACTGCTACTGGCTCTTCGCTCTATCTCTCTCCCTCGTTGTCATTGTCATAGGCCATGTCTCTCATTATCAGTGGCTCTCAGTCGTTTTCACTTTCTCCTTCTTCATTCGTCTCGCACTGGAACTGTCTTATCCCCTCTTTCTCCTAGCTCTGTTCTATCACTGTCAACTACGTTCCACAGCCATTGTATCCCTCTCTTTCTCTCACGCTGCCTTTGTCTCTTTCGCTCTTTCTTTACCATAACCACAGTCTTCCAGTATATATTACTTACCGTCTCTTTCCGACTACCACTTTCTCCTTCTCTCTCATCATAAAAAAGTGCCAACATAATAGCGTACTAAAATTATTCGGGAAATTTTTGAAGGTGGTGTTTATGAAGGTAGTTTCAAATGGCTCTGAGCACTATGGGAGTTAACATCTGGGGTCATCAGTCCCCTAGAACTTAGAACCACTTAAACCTAATTAACCTAAGGACATCACACACATCCATGCCCGACGCAATATTCGAACATGCGACCATAACAGTCGCGCGGTTTCGGACTGAAGCGCCTAGAACCGCCCCGCCACAGAGGCCGGCTATGAAGGTAGAATGAGGAAGCTGATACCGCACTGATCAGAGTCTTTTAAACAGTGGTATACTCGCCTTTTCTGTGCTCCGATAGGAGGGTCTTTTGGTTGGTGCCCTTCTTTTCCTTGCCACAGCAGTACACGTTATATGAAAAAAAATTATGGATCTATAAAATTTTGTCAGTTACATTAGATTGAAAGAACGTAAACCTAAACGTACACCTCATACCAAATTTTAGGTGCGCAACAATTCTGCGTGTGCTTCATTACTACAACATGGGGTTCCCAGAAATGCTCCAATAATAACGGAGACGCTACACAACATATTTCTCCGTTTACGTCACTTTATAAAAAATGTTATCGCCTCACACTGGATTTTACGTGGGTATGTTACACGTACATGTAACCTTGAACTATCTCGGAAACGGATAAAGATATGAAGAAAATGATCAAGGCTGTCGGCGATCGGGATCTTAGGAATATAAGTTTCAACCGTTTGCTGTGCTTTTTCGTCTTGGAATCCGCGGCTCGATTTTGGTACGATAAATTGCAAAAAAGCTTTTCTATGTTTTTCTGTGGAACTTCTCACGAACTAATGGTGCTTCTATAAGCCCCTTAAGGTCCATCGCAGGCCACATCAAATTTAAAAATAATCATCCAATTCACTACACTTGCCTAAGAAGAAGGAAGTGTGAAATTTTCCCACTTTGACCTTGTACTGTAGGATAGTGACACTAAGACGATTCTTCTCTTGGGCGTAAAATGATCACTAGCGCAAGGGCTACCCAAAACACAACACCCAATCTTTTTGTCACTAACAGAACGCGAGAAGTAAGCCCCGCACATATTCAGTTTTTATGCTCGGCGTTTTTGAGCATATTATTTAGCGCTTGCTATTGCATGCGTACCGATAAACCATGAAGATGTAGGAAAAGACCAGCGCTTGGTCTTCCAGAATAAACATACTTTTTCAAGATCACCTGGGTGAGTTGACCCAAATCATTCTATGAAAAACACGCCCAACATTTCACCACATATGACTCAGGTCGGAATTACAGCCTCTACATATTGCTGTTTAGAAGCCTCAGAAGGCTGTCAATGCAATCGACTCCTCTCATCGTATGAAAAGAGGCGAAATCGCGAGTCTACAATTCCACTCGGCTGCTGTCCAGTCGATCTACTGATATCCTATTGAAGACGTGAAGCTTTATGTGTTTTTATGAACAATGACCACCCGCAGGTAGATTTATACGCAGTGTTTCTTAAGAAACTGGTCCAGATGTACCTGCATTTAGTAATGACAGCAATTTTTATAGGGGTCTGGAACTTGCAGTGTTACGTGGCTTCATGCTTAATTACAGACTTACTATTTTATCAGTTTATTTGTTTTCACCACGCAACGCTCGCTGTTTACGTCCTTCTTCGTTGCTGAGCGATGTATCACTTTTCGTTCTGACACCGCAACTCTTCATTTCCTATATCTTTACTACTTTTTATCTATATAAATGATGAACTATTGGTTTTGCCGTTTAACAACTTTTTAATAACTGTGGAAGTATTACAGGGATCGGGTCCCACCTAATGTGTCACCTGCCTATATGTTTTACAAGAACCTTTCAAGACCCGATCGATCTGTTTACAAAGAGAAAGCAGAATATATCTTCCTTTGACGTTGTCTAACGACGACCTAGGAAGGTCGATGCCCTCGCGGCCCAGGCTCTTGCCCACTTGCCGCTATGTCGAACTTTCGTGGTGATCGTTGGGCAACGTCTTCTACGTTATCTGCAACATTAACTTTCTTCCCACAGTATTTCTGAAAACCCAAAAACTAACTTAAAGAACATAATAATAATAACTGTTCTTACAATTATTCGTATAACTCTTGGTCGATTTAATGAGGGGTGGGACAGGCCTAAGCCTTGTGACACCACAAACTGATTTGTATTGACGGTGGACTGGCTGCCTGATTACCGGGTTGACCAACGCTTAAGTTGGCTGTTGCACGGAACTTTCAAGTATGGCTTCCGCTGACATTTTTGATGAGTGGGGAGCCGGTTTTAAAGGTGGTGGAGCACCCAAAACGTTATCATTATGAAGAATGTGCATCAGTATAAAACTTCTGTCACTCCTGTACTTTCATATTCGTTTTCATATTAATCTTCAATAATAAAAACCTGGAGTTAAGCCACAGTCATCCATGAGAGTCATAATCAAATACAAGGATAAAAATAAAGAATAAAAGACTGTCTCCAACTTGACAGATGACAAATATCGCTTATTTGTTCTCACATTTCTCCTCTGTTCGAGAAAATGTAGTTAGTTGTTGTTCAAAACTGCTATTTTCGCTCATCTATAATACGTCGTGTCCAGTCTATAGCAGAAGTGGGAAGACGTACATTGCGAGCGAGTACTAAAGAAGCACATTTTGAAATTCCTTACTTGAAATCTCTTAATTTAGTTTACAAGTGACTTTAGAAATAAATATTTTGAATACATATTTTCGATGAACTGAGACGCCCTTCAAAGTCATGTCCATCTTCGTTATGTTTAGAAATTATCTGAAGAGTGAGTGAGTGAGTGAGTGAGTGTGTGTGTGTGTGTGTGTGTGTGTGTGTGTGTGTGTGTGTGTTGTGGGTGGTGTAGTGATAAAGAGAGTAAGGGGAATAGAAGTGATCGATTATTAGTGGAAGTAGGTGTACACGACTTAACATTTATGACTTATGATTTTGTTCCATGGCATTCAGTAATTCGAAGTTACTAATATTTATCATACAACATGAAAACAGTTTGCGCTGGTGCTATTGTTACGAGTCAGTTCTGTATATTTTGAAATAAAGAAAATGGACTGCAAATTCGTTTTAGGACAACTTACACGATTTGTAAAAGCTGTATTTTGTTTAAATTAATGTTTTATTATAGTAATATTAGGTGTGATACTTACCTAAAAACGTATTTTTCTGAGTCAACTCCGTAGCACAGAGAAAGAGAGAGAGAGAGAGAGAGACAAAAAGTAGGATTAATGTTCGAGGAAACAGCAACGTAGCGTTGGCGATAGGATGTATGAATTCTTTTCCAACCTTTGTTAAATGTGGTGCACATCCATTCTAAGGATAAAACTACAAATGTTTCTTACGTTACGTCATAAAAGTAAAGTAAAAGTTTAAAATTGGGATTAAAATTCAGGATGCAAGGATATCAGTGATAAGATTTGCTCAAGAATTTCTGTCCTCAGACAAAGCGTAGAAGAATAACTACAGAAGTTTTAGAATTGGAGTAAACCGAAGAAAGCCGAAAGTAATGAGGAGGGGAGAAATGACAGCGAGTAATTAATACCAAAATTGTTGACTACGAAATAGATAAAGTTAGGGAATTCTGGTACATTAGAAGCAAAATATGTATGACAGACGAAATAAGGAGAACACTGAAGAAACATATTAGCTTAGTCAAAGAGGAAATCCCTGTAGAAAAGAAATGTACTAATATCAAACATCGGCCTTCGTTTGAGGAAGAGATATCTGAGAATGAATGTACATTTGGAGCACAGCATTGTGTGTCATTGAAACATGGTGTAGAAAGAAAGTGAATCCTAGAGTTTGGCATATGGTGCTATAGAACGATATTGAAAATTATTTGGCTGGTGAGATAAACAACATAGAGGTTCTCCGCAGAGTGGATAAGAAACGAACTTATGGGAAACACTGGCAAGAAAAAGGGAAAGGATAATATTTTTTAAGACCTCGGAGGGTAACTTCCATGGTGCTAGAGGTAGCTGTACAGGGTAAAAACTGAAGAGGAACACAGAGTCTGAATTACCGTATGTCCGACAGATAATTGAGTACGTTGGCATCAAGTGCTACTCTGAGAATGCTACCCTCAGATGAAAATTTCGGCGCAAGAGAAGGGCTACATCAAAATAGTCAGAAGTCAGATGAAGTACATATTCTTCGCTACCGTTTTTCGTTAATGAAAGCAACTCTGGTAACACCCCCTACCCCACCGCCTCTCTCTCTGGCGGCTATATCGTACGCGAATCGATTTAATAATAAGAGGAGGAGATTGCGTGCTAACACTAGAGCCGTATTAGCATCCGCGAGCACCCTCGCCGTAAAATTTCCGATACCGAGCGGGGCGTGGAAGGGAGCGGAGCTGTCGGAGAGTGTTGTCACGGATGTGATAAGATGTTTGCGCACGGAGGCACTCATTGCCGTGAGCTACACAGCGATGCTCCGGTGTCTGCGACCAACTATGGCGCGAATTGTTTTGCCTAGAGGTTTACCGAAACACTAAAGAGGTCCCTGAACACACTGTAACCTTCAAACCGCCGAATCTAAATTACGTTGCTCATAAAATAAATTATGATATTAAATTCTACTCTTTGCATCCGCTAGTAACCACTGTGAAAGTTAATGTGATTTATGGAAAGCGTTCCTGAAAATATGCCTTCGCAAATGCTACGCAATAAGTGAGTGGAAGGGCTAGGATGAGGTGGATATGACACGTTTCTTCAGATACCATTACACTTTAATTTCATTAAAAAAACTCCTATTAAAAGAAAATAATAATAATAACAATAGTTACGCCATTATGAGGATCCTAATCAGATTTTCTTTAGATACACGCTGTAACGGCCGTGAGCGTTAGTTACCTTTAAGATTGGACGTGGTGAGTTACGGCGATAAAGATAGCGTTTTCTACATCTCACTGAGTTTTAATGAGGTCGTGTAACAGGGCTACGAGAAGCTGGATGCTCCTTCTGCCAGGTTTCAGAAAGACTTCACAGGAATGTAGCCACTGTACGAGACTGTTGGCAGCGATATTCACGAGAATGTATAGTTAGAAGAAGATCGGGCACCGGACTGCCACGTGCAACTACCGAGAGGGAAGACTATGGCGTTCAGTATATGGCTCTGCACTGAGCAGCAGCTAACACCGCAGTGAAACAACGAACTGCTACAAAACGTTTAATTCAAGGGCAGGTCTTATCGAGACGCCCTCTAGCGTGGACTTACACCTTGAGTTATAGTCGGGGGGGGGGGGGGGGGAGGCGGCTTCGTATAAAAGAAAGAGGACTGGTTATCCCACTCATCGTGACTGTAGATCTGCACGCCAGTCTGGTGTTTCGACCTGTTCTGCTGCCATTCATGAACAGCAGTCCAGTGTGTGTGTGTGAGGGGGGGGGGGGGGGGGGTTATTTGCCAACAGCCTAACGCTCGCCCACATACCTCTGTTGTAACACAACATGCTGTTGGCCTGCTCGATCACCAGATCTGTCTCCAATCGGGCACATATGGGACAACATCGGTCGACAATTCCAGCGTCGTCGACGAAGAACATTAACGCTCCCTATACTGACGGACCGAGTGAAACAAGCATGGAACTTCATCCCAAAAACTGAGATCCGGTACCTGTAAAACAAAGTGCATGCATGTTTGCATTCTGGCAGTTAAGCTGGTTGTTAATGTACCAGCATTTCACATTTGCAATGGCTACTCTCGTGCTTACATTAACCTGTGATTTTGCACTGTTAACCATTGAACGTATATTGCCTAGACAAATGAATACCCAAAATTTCATTGATCTACATTAATTATTTTTTGTTATTGCTATATTTTTTCGTCAGTGTCAGTGTCATTGCGTAAAACCAATGATTTGTAAAATCCCCAGTAACCACAAAGCCAAATATTTCTGTAACATGAATGGTATCTAGTCTCCGTAAAACATTTTTCTCTTTTTACTTGGGCAAGAACTATCCATATTTATCAACACAGTTACAAAACATTATACAATATCAAGACTCATTCTCATCCGATTGTTTGTTGTTGTTGTGGTCTTCAGTCCTGAGACTGGTTTGATGCACCTCTCCATGCTACTCTATCCTGTGCAAGCTTCTTCATCTCCCAGTACCTACTGCAAACTAAATCCTTCTGAATACGTTTAGTGTATACATCCCTTGGTCTCCCTCTACGAATTTTACCCTCCACGCTGCACTCCAATACTAAATTGGTGATCCCTTGATGCCTCAGAATATGCCCTACCAACCGATCCCTTCTTCTAGTCAAGTTGTGCCACAAATTTCACTTCTCTCCAATTCTATTCAATACCTCCTCGTTAGTTATGTGATCTACCCACCTAATCTTCAGCATTCTTCTGTAGCGCCACATTTCGAGAGCTTCTATTCTCTTCTTGTCTAAATTATTTATCATCCACGTTTCACTTCCATACATGGCTACACTCCATAAAAATACTTTCAGAAACGACTTCGTGACACTTAAATCTACACTCGATATTAACAAATTTCTCTTCTTGAGACACGCTTACCTTCCCATTGCCAGTCTACATTTTATACCCTCTCTACTTCGACCATCATCAGTTATTTTGCTCCCCAAATAGCAGAACTCATCGACTACTTTAATCGTCTCATTTCCTAATCTAACTCCCTCACCATCACCCGATTTAATTCGAAAACATTCCATTATCCTCATTTTGCTTTTCTTGATGTTCATCTTATATCCTCCTTTCATGACCATATCCATTCCGTTCAGCTGCTCTTCCAGGTCTTTTGCTGTCTCTGAAAGAATTACAATGTCATCGGCGAACCTCAAAGATTTTATTCCTTCTCCATGGATTTTAATTCCTGCTCCGAATTTTTCTTTCGTTTCCTTTTCTGTTAAAACTGATTACGGCCCCATCCACAATCTTAACCTTATCCTGCCCATCCTAAGAAACCAGCTCTCAACTGGTAGCAGAGTGTGGCTACAATTGTGATACTCCCATTTCAGTTACTCTCGGTTCAATTGTAGTTCTGTCAGTGTTACAGTATATTTGTTTTTGTATTTTTTGTTTGAGGTGACTAATTCTAATGACGGTCAGGCAGTGCCCCGGGATCAGTCTGTTAAGGAAGGATCACCTCATTTATGAGCTGGCGAAAGGCATTAGGCTATTGAGGGTAGTGTTCCCGACTTAGTGGCCGTTTTAATGCTACCGCTCTTCAGCCGGCTGACGTCACGTCGGATGTTGTGGGTTAGACAGCAGCAGCTATTGAGTTTCTGTTTAAGGCCTTTAGTTGCCTTGAGCACACCATAGGCTTTTTGCAAGGCACTCAACCTAGCGTTTGTCAGTTAGACAGAGTGCGGGCACAGTTAATGCATGTTTTTGAGTAGTTGGCCAACATTTGGTGCCCTTTAAATTCTGGTAGCTCCTTTTGGTTGTCAGCTTCGAATAGTTCTTGAAGTAGCTTGGTACCTTCTTCAGTGCAGGGATGTTGAGTTGCCTATGGGCATGTGTTCCCTCTGCATGGTTGAAGTCCGAGTGGTATCTCACTTCTTTTGTTGCCTGAGCTAGAAATGGTTTCTTGAATTGGTCATCTTGCGGGAATTAGGTCGTTCCTTTCCTGGTGCAGGGGTGTCGGGTGGCCAGTGAGAAGGTGTTTCCTCTACATGGTCTGGTACTAGCGAGTGTCTCGCTTGGTGCTTTCTCATGGCCATTGTTTATCGACTTCTTTTAAGAGTTGCTGGTCGATCTCATTTTGCGATCTGATTGTCTGTACAACTGCTTGTGTTCTAGGGTTATTCGGTTGATGATAACTGAGTGCTTCCTTCTCAAACTAAATTGCTTAGGGCTCTAGTTGGAACCCCCGGGTTGATGTTTGAGGGGGGGGGGGGGGGGCGAGGCTGCGGCTTGCGTTGCTGCCGTTCATAGTTTGTCATCTTATAATAGCGATAGTGGTGTCCCGTTTTCTTAGCGTGTTCACTGGCGCCACTGCGTTTGCTCGTCTTGTCTGACCGTGAGTGGCAGCAGTAGCACTTATCGATAGCGCGTACTGTGGTACCATCTTTGGAGCGGCCTCGAGTATTTCCGGGTCGTCGTGTGTCGAGCTAGTTGAGTTGGGACCGAGCAGCAGTGAGGTCCAGAGAGTCAGAACACGCCCGACCGCTGGCGACACACATGCACTGTCCGACGGAAGGATGTGGTCGCGAGACTGCACGACCACGTCAAAAACCGGATTCATCGAGTTTTAGTTGAATGGACTGTGATATTTGAGTACTGCAACTTCCACCTGTGTGTGTGTGTGTGTGTGTGTGTGTGTGTGTGTGTGTATCCGCCAGTCGAAGTGCCCTCATGGTAATAAGTTGTCTGTCGACGGTTTATACTGTGATCTTTCCCGTGCCTGACTTGAGTTGGGAGACCGATTGTTGGTAGTTCGTCGCAGCGGACGACGTGGATTTGGTCTTCAGACCGCCTTTGGCTTCTCTGTGTTTGTTCAAAAATACTTCAAAGGCCTCCAAGCACTATGAGACCTAACTAACCTAAGAACATCACACACATCCATGCTCGAGGCAGCTTTCGAAACTGCGACCGTAGCAGCAGCGCGGTTCCGGACACAGTCGCCTAGAACAGCTCGGCCACAGCAGCCGGCCCTATGTTTTTTGTTCAAAATTATAATTCGTCCGTGATGTTTCACAGTGACTAGTTTTAGTATTGTGAGTTCTTGGTGGAACTGTTTTTCCAGATCCGTGTGTATATCTTGTGGTTTTGAATGAGCAGGTATTTTAATGCTGTCTACGAAATGGATTTGGTGGGGTTGCGAACGGACATCAGGTCGGTAGGGGGCGCAGCATCGGGCAGGTCCGAGCAAGGAGAGGGTGAAGACGGGGCCGCTGGCGGCGTGTTGCCACTGCCGGATTGAGGAGGGGAGCTGCGAGGGCGACGACTTCGTTGCACACCGAACCCTGGACGTTTAAGTTGAGTGAAGAGTTAACTGCTAATGCGTCCTAGACTATTCTGAGATCTCGCCTTTGGTCGGCGGGTTGTTGCTACAAGGGCCGCTGAGCCTGGCGGCAACGAGCGAAGTGTTTCGAGCAATAATTTTACCTCTTGTATAATAAGTCCTTCAGCCATGTCACAATAAGCTTTTTTTAAAGATAACTTGTTTTAAAACCAAAGTATTTGTTGAAACGTGTGCTATTTGGAATTGTTTTCCTGACTTCTAATTCAGATCTTCAGCCGTTTGTTGTTTGTGGTTATTGTTGGTGGCCCTCGGTCCTAAAAGTGTGGAATTTTTTCTGTGATAATGCCTACTGTCGTCATACAGCCAATTGTGCTTTTTTTAAAAGATTGTTTTAAAATTTTAATATCTCTATATAAAGTTTACTTATTTGTTGTGCAACCGAGAGTAACTGATTACGGCCCAGTACACAATCGTAACCTTATGCTGCCCCACCCTGAGAAACCAGCTCTCAACAGATTTAGAAGCTTTTTTCACGAGCGGAAAGATAGGTAGCATCTACAAGAAAATTAAAGATACCTTTGGAGAAAAGAGAAGCAGCTGCATAGATATCAAGGGCTCAGATGGAAAATAAATCCTGAGTAAACAAGGGAAAGCTGATAGGTGCATGCAGTGTATAGAGGGACTTTACAAGTGATATGTACTTAAGGGCAATGCCATAGAAATGGCAGAGGACATACGTGAAGATGAGATGCGAGATACTGGGAGGAGAATCTAATAGAGAGTTGAGAGACCGAAGTTCACACAAGGCTCCGGGAGTAGATGACATTCCGTCAGAACTTGTGACGCCCTTGGGGGAGCCAGCCATGACAGAGCTCTACCTTGAATGAGACAGGCGAAACACCACCAGACTTCAAGAGGAATATAATAATTCTTTCCAAAGAAAACAGGTGCTGACAGGTGTGAAAATTATCGAACCATCAGTTTAATAAGTCATGCTTTAAAATACAGGTGAACGTGAAAACTGGTAGAAGCCAACCCTGGGAAAGATCAGTTTGGATTCCGGAGAAATGTATGAACATGGGAGGCAATACTACCCTACGATTTCTTTTAATATATAGGTTAAGAGAAGGCTAACATACTTTATAGCATTTGTACACTTAGAGAAACCTTTTGACAAAGTTGACTGGATATTCTCAATGAAACTCTAAAGGTAGCAGGGGTAAAATACAGGGAGCAAAAGTCTATTTACAGCTTGTACAGAAACCGTAAAGCAGATTCAGGAGTCGAGGGCTATGAAAGGGAAGCAGTTGTTGAGAGGGGAATGAGACAGGGATGTAGCCTATCCCCGATGTTATACAACCTGTACGGTGAACAAGCAGAAAAGAAAACCAAAGAAAAATTTCTAGTGGGAATTAAAGTCCAGGGACAAGAAATAAAAACTTACAGGATTGCTGATGACATTGTAATTCTCTCAGAGACAGAAAAGGACTTGGAAGAGCAGCCGACTGGTATGGACAGGGTCTTGAACGGAGGATGTATGATGAACACCAACAAAAGCAAAACGAGGATAACGGAATTTAGTCGAATTAAATCAGGTGATGCTGAGGTAATTAAATGAGGAAACGAAACACTTAGAGTAGTAGATGAGTTTTGCTATTTGGGTATAAAAGTAACTGATGACGGTCGAAGTAGAGAAGATATAAAATGTAGAATTTAATGGCCAGAAAAGCGTTTCTGAATAAGAGATGTTTAACATCTAATATAGATTTAAGTATAAGTCCTACCTGCAAGTATTTGTATGGAGTACAGTCATGTATGGAAGTGAAACATGGACGATTAACGGTGTAGACAAGAAGAGAACAGAAGATTTTGAAATATGGTGCTACAGAAGAATTCTGAAGATTAGATGGGTAGATCACATAACTAATGAGGAGGTATTGAATAGAATTGGAAAGAAGAGAAATTTGTGGCACAGCTTGACTAGAAGAAGGGATCGGTTGATAGGGCATATTCTGAGGCATCAAAGGATCACCAATTTAGTATTGGAGGGCAGCTTAGAGGGTAAAAATCATAGAGGGAGACCAAGAGAAGAATACACAAAACGGATTCAGAAGGATATAGGTTCCAGTAGGTACTGGGATAGAGTAGCATGGAGAGCTGCAGTCTCAGGACTGAAGACAACAACAACAACAACAACAACAACAACAACGCATTAATCTGTTGTCTGCTAGTACTTGCTGATGTTACTGACAACCCTATCGTCTACATCATTTATATTACGTTCTATATCTTTCACAGTAACACATCTATCGTCTGTAAAGGGATAAATTTTTCATCTCTCATGTTTAGTTTCAGATCATTCAGTGGACCCAAACTTTTATGTCACCCTAATCAGATTCAAACGTTGTCCCTGTTTTCGAAATATGGTGTTATAGAACAATGTTGAAGATTAGATTGGTAGATCAGTAACTAATGAAGAGGTAATTAATAGGATTGAGGAGGAAGAAAATCTGTTGTTCAACCTGACTAGAAGAAGGGATTGATTAACAGGACACGTTATGAGACATCAAGGGGTCACCAATTAACTATTTGACGGGGGGGGGGGGAGGAACGTTAAACTGTAGAGGAAAAGCAAGGGATGAAGACAGTAAGCAGACTGAAAAAGATGTAGTTTACAGTAGTCATTCGGAGATAAAAAGGCTCGTAAAGGATAGAGTATCACGGAGAGCTGCGTTAGCCCAGTCGTCGAACTGAAGACAACAACATCAACAACAGCAACAACTCCTAAAAGTTCTCCTCTGTAGCTGAGTGGTTGCGCGACTGTCTGGTGGAAAACCCGGGTTTGATTCCTACTACTGTTATGAAGAGCCACTTGACCGAGTAGTAGCGGCTTCAAGTCACGAAAACTGACAACGGCTGTAAAGCGGTGATTATTGCACGCCTCTCAATTCGGTATCCAACGACGCCGTTGAGGAGGATGACACAGTTGTCTGTCGGAACCGATTACTATTCGTCCTGAAGTGCACTTTATAGATAGGTGGATCTCCTTGTCTGTTTTATAATAATCCAATAAATTCATACACTTCGTTCACAGTGCTTAAACGTGAGGCCGACGTTAATACTCTCATCTGCAAAAGGCTTACGAAAGTAACTGGTAACAGATTTATTCTATCCAAGGGCTTCGATTTCCATTGCTACCCCTGTTTGCACGTTGCTGTAGGGCCTGTAGAGGCAAATCACAGGAAAATGGTGGAAACTCGTGTGTGTTTAAAGTTTGCTTCTGAAGGAATTACGAGAGAGATTAGGATTCTAGCTTCCCATTTCCTACCGCAAGCAGTGAGATAAAAGGGTGAAACGAACGACCTTTGGGGCTACCGCGCGGCTTAGAGATTTGCATACAGGGCGGTTCACTGCATGTGAGGAATTACGCGCGCCAGTTTCGCACCCAATGGCCGAAGCGTGCCTCCAAATTGGCCGTGTAGCGCCGGAAACGCTCTTGTTACGTCCATTTGTATCTGGAAGTTGCGTTCCGCACCCGCAACGAGAAGTGATTTGCCAACCGCTAACCATTCTCCATGCTTGTACTTAGCATAAGGTCGTTTGTTCCTCGTAGTGAATTTACTGCAGGCAAAATACACCGAGAGAAAACCTGTTTCTGAAGTTTAGCGCATTAGTAAGCACGAATTCCAGAGAGCATTCGAAGCTCTCTCTATAAAACGGAGACTACAGCTGTCGTTCTATACTTGAGTCCCCTTTCGGCGAGTTCTGTTATTTCATTTTATGTAACTAGGATCAGACCTTTTCCCTAATAACAACAACAACAAAATGAAGCCATCGCCTAACGTAATGTCAGCACTGTCTCAACGAATTACTAAGTTTCTGAAAAACTGGTGCAAGAAATAAAGCCATGCAACGACGCCTCTTAAAATAAGCAAAGAAACATGCTTATGCACGAATTCATAATACTGAGTACATTAGAATCATTGTCGATCCATTCTAATAAGCCAGTCTCTCTAATGTTTGTTGTTAAATAGGATCCAACTGACGTTGTCCCGGTGTTTCAGAATGTACTACTATTTGGCCTCTATCTTGCACTTATTTTTGCACCACCCCCCTCCAAAAAAACTAGCTTTAAAAAATTATTCCATTCCATCTTGGCGTGGTGGTCCAGCAACCTTCTATTGCTACTATTTTCGATGACAGTCACCTTAGCTCCTTTTTTACCTTCCTCCCCAAGTGCATATTTTTGAAAGCTTCAATTGTTCGTAGCTTCTGAGGTCCTTATTTTACCTATCGTGTAATACTTTAGACCTTGGTTTTCACGCTACCGCAGCTAAATTTGTTTCCTTCGGTTAACTGATTCCCTAATTTCCCCTCATCTTCCAATTGCATGGTCCTCCAGATGTATTTCTCTCTGCGGTTTTCTTGAAAGTTGTTGTTGTGGTCTTGAGTCCAGACGGTGGTTTCATGCAGCTCTCCTTGCTACTCTATCCTGTGCAAGCTTCTTCAGCTCCGAGTAACTATTGCAACCTACATCCTTCTAAACCTGCTTAGTGTATTTATTTATTGGTCTCCCTCTACGATTTTTACCCTCCCACTTCCCTCCAATACTAAATCGATGATCCCTTGAGGCCTCAAAATGTGTGCTACCAACCGATCCCTTTCTTTATTCAGGTTATGCCACAAATCCCTCTTCTCCCCAATTCTATTCAATACCTCCTCATTAGTTACGTGATCTACCCATCTAATCTTCAGTATTCTTCTGTAGCACCACATCTAGAAAGCTTCTACTCTCTTCTTGTCTGAACGACTTATCAACCATGTTTCACTTTCATACATGTACACACTCCATACAAATATTTTCAGAAAAGGCTTCCTGAGATTTAAATCTATACTAGGTGTTAACAAATTGATCTTCATCCGAAACACTTTCCTTGCCATAGCCAATAAACATTTAACATCCCCTCTACTTCGACTATCAACAGTTATTTTGCTTCCCAAATGGCAAAACTCATCTACTACTTTAAGTGTTCCATTTCCTAATCTACTTTCCTCAGCTTCACCTGATTTAATTCGACTACATTGCGTTATTCTCCTTTCGCTTTTGCTGATATTCATCTTATATCCTCCTTTCAAGACACAACCCATATGGTTCAACTGCTCTTCCAGATCTTCTGTCTCTGACAGAATTACAATGTCGTCGGCAAACCTTAAAGTTTTTATTTCTTCTCTATGTATTTTAATTCCTACTTCAATTTTTTCATTGGTTTCCTTTACTGGCTTCTCAATACACAGATTGAATAACATCGGGGATAGACTACAGCCCTGTCTCGCTCTCATCTCAATCACTCCTTCCCTTTCATGCCCCTCGACTTTTATAACTGCCATATGCTTTTTGTACAATTGTGAATGGCCTTTCGCTCCCTGTATTTTACCCCTGGCACATTCAGAATTTGAAAGACAGTATTTCAGTCAACATTGTCAAAAGTTTTCTCTGCGTCTATAAATGCTAGAAACGTAGGTTTGCCTTTCCTTAATCTGTCTTCTATGAGAAGTCGTAGGGTCAGCATTGCCTCGTCTGTTCCTATACTTCTACGGAATCAAACTGATCTTCCTCGAAGTCGGCTTCTACCAGTTTTTCCATTCGCCTTTTAAGAAATCTTGTTACTATTTTGCAGCCGTGAATTATTAAAGTGATAGGTCGCTAATTTTGACACATGTCAACACCTGTTTTCTTTGCAATTGGAGTTATTACATTCTTCTTGAAGCCTGAGGTTATTTCGCCTGTCTAATACATCTTGTTGACCAGACGGTAGAGTTTTGTCATGGCTGGCTCACCCAAGGCTATCAGTAGTTTTAATGGAATGTTGTCTACTCCCAGGGCCTTGCATCGACTTAGGTCTTCCAGTGCTCTGTCAAATTCTTCACGCAGTATCATATTTCTCATTTCATTTTCATCTACGTCCTCTTCCATTTCCATAATATTGCTCTCAAGTATATCGCCCTTGTATAGACGCTCTATATACTCCTTCCACCTTTCTGCTTTCACTTCTTTGCTTAGAAGTGATTTTCTATCTGATCTCTCGGTATTCATATAGGTGGTTCTCTCTTCTCCAAAGGTCTCCTTAATTATCCTATAGGAATTATCTATGTTACCCCTAGCGATGTATTCCTCTACATCCTTACATCTCATTTTTGAGACGTTTATATTCCTTTCCATCTGCTTCATTCACTGCACTTTTATGTTTTCTCCTTTCATCAATTAATATCTCTTTCATTATCCAACGATTTCTACTAGTCCTCGTCTTTTTGCCTACCTGTTCCTATGCTTCCTTCACTATTTCATCTCTCAAAGCTACCCGTTCATCTTCTACTGTATTTTTTCCTCTTGTTCTTGTCAATAGTTCACTGATGCTTTCCCTGAAATTTTCTACAAACTCTGGTTCTTTCAGCTTATCCAGGTCCCATCTCCTATAATCCTACGTTTTTGCAGTTTCTTGAAAGTACAAGACCGCTAATAGGGCCAATAAGTTATGGTTACCTGCAGAGCTTGTCCGGAAGTCTCGTTCGAATGTCTAATAAACTTGATTCCGTTTCTTTTTCTGTGCCGCAACGATTCTTCCATCAAGGATAAAAGATACTGAGAAAATAAATGATGGTGTCCGTCATATTTCTGACCCTAAATTTACAGTTTGAAAACAGAAATCAAGAGAGATAGAGGAGATGGAGAGCGAGCGTAGAGAGGGGCAACAGAAATAGAAGGCGAGGGTAGATTAAGTTGTACTCTCATTGTTGTTTCAGCATCAACTGTGTCTCTCAAAAACATCTCTCATTATTTTCAGTTAGACTTATTTATTTCTTCCAATATTCTCTCTATACCAGTTATTAATTATCCATAAAACATTCATTAGAAGTAACACAGAGTAGAAATATTGAAAAATGACACTGCCAATGATTCGTTACTTGTAACCTAAATACTAGTGAATTATGAAATGTCTTCTTTGACCTGGGACGCATGGAAAGAAAAGGAAAGAAATGAAAATCATGATCCATTCATGATCTGTTACTTAGCATATATTTAATTAATTGCGAGGTTTAATGCGTCTAATTAAAGTATAGTAAGACAAGCTAATCAACTTTTGAAATAAATTCTCTGTGTTCGGGTTACGAAATTCACACCTGTTATGTTTGTTAAAAATTATATATATTATTCTGGATACAAATGGAATACTGGTATTGTCACTTTCTTACGTAAAATACTTAAAGGATTTGTTAATAATGGATAATATGTTAATAATGCATAAGCTTTGCTTATCATTTGTCTAATGTTATAGTTTATTGCACTTAGGCACATAAACGATTTTAGTATTTAAAAATGGTTTAGAATTAGTGTATTTGACTATTAATAAAACATGTTCCGTTCGAGCTTGACTGAATTCATGCTTCAATTTTAATTAAAAATCATAGGCAATGGAAGGAGTCATCCTCACACAGCCCATAGCCTTGTCAAAGAGGATGAAGGAACGCACAGATATTCAGCCATCGCCTTGCCCTTGAGGCCGGAAACTGACCCATAAGGTGGCAAATCTCAGCCCTGTTCGATGAGCTGAGGATGGAGAAAATAGTAGAAACCACTGCATTAAAGGCATACAACGCGAATGTACGGGACATTTGGCCTGTATTTGGAAGAGTGTCATTATGACCTCTACACTGGCAATAGATTATGCATTAGCCCTAATTCGGATCCCTGTAAGGGGGCTGTAAAGTTGGGGTGACCATGTGAAAAATAATTAATATCCAACGCAAAGGTAACCTTCTACGAGTCGAAGCGTAGAATGGCGAAGTGTGAATTTCTGAGGAGGAATTCAAGGGCCCAATCTAGATGTAATTGGAGTAGTGAAATGAAAAGTGAAAAATAGCACCCGATCAGACGAGTATAGGTCATATCAACAGTAGAACGAAATTCTGTAATGGGAGTAGGATTCGTCATGAATAAGAACGAAAGATAGTGAATTACTGTCAACAGTTTAGAGATAGGATTACTCTCATCAAAATCGACAGCAAAGCTACGCCATCGACAATAGCTCAGGAAAATATACCGACATCACAAGCAGAAGATAAAAGGGTACGAGAACACTGCACGGTTCAGTCGGTATGTAAAGGTTTATGACAGTCTAATAATCTTGGATGATTACAGCGCAGTAGTAGGGGAAGCAATATAAGAGACAGTTATGGCAGAAGAAGTGCACGATAGAGGATAAAGACCAATACCGCAGAAGACTAATGTGGTCCAACATATGTAATGTGTTACAATACTTTATTTTTCGCATTAATTCCTCCTGAAACAGTTGTCTCGTAAAACTAAAAACTTGGTCGCTCGTTTACAATTGACCGGAAAACTGAAAGAGATGTAACGCCTATTATGTCTATACTCTTCTTGTAAACGAAGTTATTAGCTCCGAAACGTGTTGGACAGTGAGTAGAAAATTCGTGAGTGCAGACAGTGTACTATTACTAAAATATATCCTTATCATCTGATACCTAGACACGTATCCTATCACACCATCCCTTCTTCTTATTAGTGTTTCCTCGTTTCCATTCCTCGCCTAAGCTAACCAAGTACATAAGTGAGCACTGTTACGTAGTCAACATCTAACAAGCATCAGTTGAATGTTATGTGTGTGGACATATCTAGTTGCACAAGGTGCTTTTTATCCCTATTGGTTTATTTGTGACAAACCAGTTTCTATTTTTGTTTCTAACATTCTGTGTGGAATGTCTGACAGAATAGTCGATACTAGAATGTAAGAGTGAGATGTGTGAGACAGTCATAGTGGAACAATATGTACAACAACAAGTTTTTAAAGATAAGAAGATATTAATTTTTTGCCCAATTCTTGTTACACACTTTTTAATGTGAGTATTTCGTTCTTAGTGTTCGACTCGTATTTTTCCCTCTGCTCTTTATTGCATATTTCCCATCGTTTCGTAAATATTACGCATATTTTCCTGCGAATTTCAGGCCTCTTGCAGAATTTTACGTTGGCAAATGCTTTTACTTGCTAACATAGTTTCTTAAACGTGTTTTGGTATTTCTTAAGTCTCGGTTTCATTGTCAAAAGGAACGTTGGACCACCCCTCTGGTCCCTTTACATTCCCTCAACCTTCTTTTTCTCTCTTCTGCCTATTATTCTTGTTAGTAACTTGTAGGCATATTCTGTTAATTTGATTATGCAACAATTCTCGCTATCTTCGGGATTGTGCGGATGATCGTTTTCCGAAAGTGTGATGGTACGTCTCCAGTCTTATAGCTTCTGTAGACTATTCTTTAGATACTAACTTTAAGTTAGGTATTGGTTAACGTCTGTTGCTGTTCACTACGTAATGAGTGTTTGAATGTTTCGAAATAACTGGCTTAGAGATAGGTGGAATGAGTGATATGCTGTAAGGTTCATATTCGTGGTCAGACCGAGCCGCAGCGGTGATAATGATTACCGTACGTACGGTCAAATTGTCATGAATAGAATGAAATTTTCACTATGCAGCGGAGTGTGAGCCAGGAAGTGTCACTAATAGTAGTTGGATGTGGTTAGTTGGACAGTACACGCAGCTTTTCGTATTCCTGTACAGTATACAGTATTCCTGTAGGATACGGAGACGTAGCAGCATTAGAAAATTGCAGCAAAATGCAGGAAGATCTGCAGCGGATAGGCACTTGTTGCAGGGAGTGGCTGCTGACCCTTAACGTAGACAAATGTAGTATATTGCGAATACATAGAAAGAAGGATCCTTTATTGTATGATTATATGATAGCGTAACAAACACTGGTAGCAGTTACTTCTGTTAAATATCTGGGAGTATGCTATGGAACGATCTGAAGTGGAATGATCATATAAAATTAATTGTTGGTAAGGCGGCTGCCAGGTTGAGATTCATTGGGAGAGTCCTTAGAAAATGTAGTCCATCAACAAAGGAGGTGGCTTACAAAACACTCGTTCGACCTGTACTTGAGTATTGCTCATTAATGTGGGATCCGTACCAGGTTGGGTTGACAGAGGAGGTAGAGAAGATCCAAAGAAGATCGGCGCGTTTCGTCACAGGGTTGTCTGGTAAGCGTGATAGCGTTACGGAGATGTTTAGCAAACTCAAGTGGCGGACTGTTCAAGAGAGGCGCTATTCATCGTGGTGTAGCTTGCTGTCTAGGTTTCCAGAGGGTGTGTTTCTGGATGAGGTATCGAATATATTTCTTCCCCCTACTTATACCTCCCGAGGAGATCACGAATGTAATATTAGATTCGATCGCGCACGGAGGCTTTCCGGCAGTCGTTATTCCCGCGAACCATACGCGGGTGGAACAGGAAAGGGAGGTATTGACAGTGGCACGTAAAGAGCCCTCCGCCACACACCGTTGGGTGGCTTGCGGAGTATAAATGTAGATATAGATGTAGCTTGGCCCAGTTAACAAGATGTACCATTTTTCCCGCTGATCAGCTCCATTTCCAGCGAGGAAGCGGTTTAGCCGCGACACGTGCAGAATGATTTATTGTCGCCTGGCGCAACCCGGTCTCCCAATGGACACGCTTCGAGGCTGGCAGTCCCGGCGCCTCTGAGGGGGTGTGACGGCCGCCACAGCCCCAATCTCTCCCCTTGACACGTCTCTCCTATCGAGCGTCGTGCTGTCGCCTTCCGTTTTCCCCACGCTCAGAATCCTCTCCGTCCAACTTTTTATCCGTCCTGGGGCCAGAGAAGAATTCGGCGCTTCCCTTCGGGGTCACCTTATACATTATTTGTCGCTTCCCATCAGATCGATCTGCTCGTCTACGTTTCTCTCCCTCCTTCCCTCACCCCTCCCTCTCTCTCTCCTACTGTTCCTCCTCTTCTGTATCTTCTCCTGTCTGTCCTCCAATCTCAATTCCCAGCCCTCCCTCCCTGCTCTCCCTGCTCTCTCTCTCTCTCTCTCTCTCTCTCTCTCTCTCTCTCTCTCACACACACACACACACACACACACACACACATACATACATACAGACAACGTACGAACAGAAACGGGTCGACGTTTTATTCAGTGCCTAATTACCGCAACGGTGCATGCAAACAGCTTCCATCTGACAAGGAACCCCTTGTGTGGTGCTAAATGGTTCAAATGGCTCTGACCACTATGGGACTTAACATCTGAGGTCATCAGTCCCCTAGAACTAAGAACTACTTAAACCTAACCAACCTTAGGACATCACACACATCCATGCCCGAGGCAGGATTCGAACATGCGACCGTAGCGGTCGCGTGGTCCCAGACTGAAGCGCCTTGAACCGTGAGTGCTGCTAAATGACTTAACATGTCCACCAGGAGGGAGACAGAAAATGAGTGTCACGGAGGTGCAGAGATCAACCTTCTACGGGATGTATGCATTACACCTCACAAACTGGACATCGTTAGCATTCAATATTTGTTTAAAAAAAACAATTAATTTGCACCAAGAACACCGAACGAAACACGGAGCGCCACAGTGATAACCATCAAGATCGAAGGCGAACTCCTTGGCAGTTAAAAACTGTGCAGGACGTTCAGCTGGCTACCCACTCTTAAAGAATGGATATAGAATGATATTGGTGTAAAGGGGTGATGAGAATTGATGGAACGTGATGGCATGCAACCGAATGCGAAACAGTCTGTCGCGGAGCTTATCGTGAAACTGATGTAACTTCAGATAGTGCAACAATATGTTTTACAGGCATGAAAAAAAAGGGCTGAATTTATCCAGTGGTACCGGGTGCTAAGAATGATGGAGTGCCTAGCAGAATATTGAAGTACTGTGCTGCACATGTTAGCCCTCTACTTAGCCATATTTGTAATTTTTACTTTAACGTGGTCAGTTTCCTGAACGATTAAAGTACTCAGTAGTAAAGCCGCTTTATAAAAAGAGAGAAAGGAATAAGCAGACAATTATAGACCTCTTTCTATTCCATCGCTGTTTGCTAAAGTTATAGAAAACGCTAAGGATGTAAAGATAATTGAGCATCTTATATCACATAATTTGCTATCACATGTACAATTAACAGCTGAAAATGCTGTATTCTCTTTTCTCTGTGAGGTACTGGATGGGTTAAACAAAATGTTTCGAAAGATAAGCATATTTTTTTATTTAACTGAGGCATTTGATTGTGTTTGCTCCAGATGTTGGACCATTACAAAATATGTGGAGTAGGTCACAACTGGTTCACCTCTTACTTCAACAACAGACAGGAAAAGGTCGTTATTCACAGTGTTGAGAATGGCTCTGATGTGGGGTCTGAAAGGGGTACGGCCAAATGGGGGGGGGGGGGGGGGGGTGCCCAGGTATAAATGTTGGAGCCACTCCTGTCACTTACTTATATAAACGATATGCCCTCTAGTATTACGGGTAACTCTGAAATATTTCTGTTTGCTAATGACACTAGGTTGGTAGGAAAGGATGTTGTGTGTAAAGGATGTTGTGTGCAACACTGACTCTGTTTCAAATAATATAGTTCATCAGATAAGTTCATGGTATGTACAAAATAAACTAACGCTAATTCGTAGTAAGACTCAGCTTTTAGAGTTTTTAACAAATAATTCAACAAAACCCGACGGTATAATTTCAAAGAATGGGCATACGATTAGTGAAGCTGAACAGTTCAAATTTCTAGGTGTTCAGACAGATAGTAAATTGATGTGGGAAACTCACGTTCAGGATCTTGCTGAAAGACTAAATGCTGCCATTTTTACTATTTGAACGGTATCTGAAGTAAGTGATCGTTCGACACGAAAATTAGTCTACTTTGCTTATTTTAATTCGCTTGTGTCATCGGGTATTATATTTTGAGGTAACTCTTCCCATTCTCAAAAAGATATTTTTGGCTCAGAAACGGGCAGTTCCGGCAATAAATGGTATAAGTTCGCGAACCTCCTGTCGACCCCTGTTCACTAATCTGGGTATTCTGACATTGGCCTCTCAATATATATATTTCTTGCTGTCATTTCTTGTTAACAATATCAGCTTATTCCCAAGAATTAGCAACTTTCACTTACTTAATACTAGGCAGAAATCCAATCTGCATTTGGATCGCCCTTCCTTAACTCTTGTGCAGAGAGGTGTGCAATATGATGATGATTCCATTTTCAGTAAGCTGCCACAAAAATTCAAAAATCTTACCAGTACGCCACGCGCTTTCAAATCGAAACTGAACAGATTCCTCGTGGATCACTCCTTCTATTCTATCGAGGAGTTCCTTGAAAAATTAAGCTGATTCCTATGTTATATTGTTGATTGCGTTTGCTTAAATTTATGGATTGAATTTTTTGGATTCATAAACTTTTTATTTTATCTGTTATGACTCTTCTGATGTAATTTCATGTACTGACACGTCCCATGACCTTGGAGACTTGCTCCTCAATTTGGTCCTGCGTAACTAGACGTGTAAATAAATAAAAATAAATAACAATCTGCAGCTGGCGATGGCGACACTCAACAAGCTGTGACTGCAAACAATGCCATACGTCGTTGACTGTCCCTAGGAAACTACATCATGCTGGCTCCAGAGAAACTGAGTGGTTGGAAAACTGGGACACTGCATTTTGATTCGATTCCTCCTTTTATTTACTGGCTGTTTATAAGTACATTTTTGGTTCGTAAGCCACTTGTGATCGTGTACGAGCCTCAGATACTAAATAAATAATTACTGCATTAAGGAAAGGTGAGACTACAATGTTTATCAAAACTAGATTAATGGTTACCCTAAACTTGAATGGAGCTACACAAAACGATGTGCTTGGAATAGATTTGCTCTTATTTATTTTTTCTATATATTTGTAAACGGATCTGCTCAGTCAGTGTACTTGGCTAACTTAGCAGCCTCACAGAGTACCTGCTGTACGCATTGTTGATTTTAGTGTTCATTTCAAAGCAATGAAAGGAAAAATTCGGCGTGCCTAGTACAGAGAGTTTATTAGAAACACAGCACTTGCCAGGTTGATAAGTATGGCGATACTTTCTCTCTGATGACGCCCACATAACCACTGATGTCACCGAGCATCAAGCAGCTGTAGTAGTATAGATTACCAAAGTACAATGGGAAACTGAAACGAAAAGAAAGATTCACATATTCTGCAAATGGGCTAAACATGCATTAGTGACACATCGGTAGAGAAACTGGAAACATTTATCTCTGGAAAGGGACGTATAAAGGAACTTTGGTTCCAGTTTATTAGAATAATTGCACACTGGATAGATAGTACCTAGTACTTATTAAGACCAGTGCATTGGGATAAAGACAGGGAGATGCTGAATAACACGTTTTTGGCTTTCAAAAGGCTGGAAACCTTCAATGACTTCACTACAAGAATATCATCGAAAAATCTTAAAAAAAAAACCAAAGAGTTCCTAGTGACATGTAAACGCTTTCACTGGCACCGGAGTTAGTGTCCTAATACGCAAGAGTAACCGAAGATCATAAATTGATGATATAGATAGTCTGGTAGGGACTATTTGTATAGACAAACGGTAATGATGATTTGACTTGCAACTTACCGCACTGGTAATAGCCTCACAGTTGTTGAAATCTAGATGTGCAATAAACAGATTATTAGTAATGACTGCTTTAATTTCTCAAATTTTTATTAAGTACGTACCAACTAAGGTGTACGGAAAGATGACTAATATACGATACATACAAGTACCGAGAGGGAACAATAAGACTGGAAGACCATGAATCAAGTGCTCAGATTAAAAACGGTGCAAGGTCCGCATGTAATCTTTCACCCCTAGTTTGCAAAAAGAATGTTTAAATTTGTGTTAGTTCCTTAGGGCCCAAACACCTGATGTCATCGGTCCCTAAACTTACATACTACTTAAACTAACTTATGCTAAGAACAACACACACACCCAGAGCCGAGAGAGGACCGCAACTGTCGACGGGGGGGGGGGGGGGGGGGGGAGGAGAGAGGGGAGGGGGGGCAGGGGGGTAATCCGTGACGCCGTGACATGGCACATGGCACCTCAAACCACATGGCTCTCCTTTTCAATCTGTACATCGGAACAACGGAGAAGAAATTACGGAAATGAAAGAGAGGTTCAATGGTGGAATTAAATTTCATGGTGAAAGGATATTGCTATCCTCATCAAAGTGAAGAAGAACTACAGGATCTGTTGAATGGACTGAACAGTCTAATGAGTGCAGAATATCGATTGAGAATAAATCGAAGTAGGACAAAAAGTAATGAGAAGTAACAGAAATGAGAGCAGTGATAAACTTTGCATGAGAAATGGGGATTACGAAGTAGTCGAAGTTAAGGAATTCTCCTACCTAGGCAACAAAATATCCCATGATGGACGAAGCAAGGTGTACATACAAAGCAGACTAGCTTTGTCTAAAAGGGCATTCATGACTAAGAGAAGTCTATAACCAAACATAAATGAAATGTCCGAACGCTGGATGGACAAAGGATAGGAGACCTGGAAGGGCGAACGCAATCTGAGAACATTACTTTTCGTTAAGTAATTACAAATTTTTATTTCAAAATATGTCAAAAATCAGAATGATAATAAAAACCACAGTGTTCTCTTGACTTGATACACTGTTTAACAATGATCAGCAAGTTTATCTTACATAAGCAGCCTTTAAGACAAGCTTCACTTACACAAGTAAATTTAAAACGGAGAAACAATAACTGAAATAGCAACTGTTTATCACAATAAGTAGGCCGAAGGCACCCTTACTCCGCAGGGGTCACTCATAAAACTCGGTATACAACAATTGTAACCCAAAATTTTGAATGGCCTTGAGGCCCATAAGCAAAACCCATACAATGAATTTAAGTAGAGGTTTCTAAAATAAATCACACAACAACCAAGAAGAAGACTCAATATACTGAGAATCAGGGAAAATTTACAACTTTAAGTCTGGTAACGTCACAATGAGTTACAATAAGTGTGTAACCAAGTTAGGCCAAGCTGACTATCAAGAGCAGTGAAATACAAATGGAATTTAAACGTTATTCCTTAGCTTTGTCATTCCTTATCTGTTGCAAGTTTTGAGCAATGCTGAATCAGCTTCTGAACAACAAACGAAAACATCAGTACGCATCAAGTACGACCGGCAGAATCTGAGGAAAACAGTTCAAAGTCAAATTTACCTCTTCAGTCAGTGGCCATCTAAGTAAAGGTTCATGTAACCCCAGACTAGCTCGGTGACTCTAACAGACCAATTGCCCATACAACACTTCTTATACACACATAAACAGAAATCACTAAGCAAATCAGTAAAGTCACACTCGTGGCTTCAAATAGGTTACAATAATTGCAAGAAAACCTCGTCTCTCAAACTCCGCAGGCGAGGTTCACTGAGGAAATAAACACAACATGCGCGATAACTTCTTTAGTACTCCATGTTCAACTTCTATACATGGACACACTACATAAAAATACTTTCATAAAAGACTTCCTACCACTTTATATTCAGTGTGAACAGATTTCTCTTTTTCCGAAACGTTTTCCTTGCCATTGCCAGTCTACGTTTTGTACCTCTACTTCAGCCACCACCAGTTATTTTGCTGCCCAAACAACAAAATACAGGTTGGGGTGGGGCGTTATATCAACAGCTTCGTACTTTGTCTAATAGAATCATGAAGGACAACAGGCTACCTAGAGAATGGAAAGAAAATTTTACAATTGTAGTGTATGTAAAAGGAACTAGGCAATTATTAGGTAATTACCGGGGAATTACCCTGTTTGATGCCGCCTTATAACTATTAATATCAGTGATTAGAGATGAAATACAGAATTATGTAGAAATAGCAGAAGAACAGCAAGGATTCGGGAAAAACAGGAGCACAATAGATGCTATTTTCGCTTTAAACAGATTGTGGAGAAATCCATAGAATTTAATAACCCAGCCTACCTGTGCTTCGTTGGCTTGTCAAAAGCCTTTGACACAATTAGAGAAAAGGATATAATTCAAACGTTAATCAACAAGTGTGTACAAAGTCACACAATATACAGGTAATAAAATCATAGAATATATAGGTAACAAAGCGAGAATTAGAATACAAGGAGGAGTCACAGATGAGATTATGCTAGATAAAGAAATTAGACAAGGAGAGTCATTAAGACCACTCCTATTCACTCTTATTAATGAATCATACCATTGATGATGGAAGAAAGAAGCCAGGCTATAAGATGAGAAATAAAGTGGTAAATACTATATGTATACTGATAACACTGTACTGATATATAATAATGAGTTTAATTTACAAAGTTTATTTCAGTTATTTAATAAAACAGCTAAGCAATATAAAGTGGAAAGATCTTCTAAAAACAAAAATATTACGGTAATATCAAAAGCACCTATACGATATGAATTAGAAGTAGATGGTGTATGAACTGAGCAAGGAGTGGGAATTAATTATTCAGGTGGCCGGCTGGTGTGGCCGAGTGGTTCTAGGCGCTTCAGTCTGGAACTGTGCGGTGCTACAGTTGCAGGTCAGAATCCTGCCTCAGACATAGGTGTAATGTCAATAGGTTAGTTAGGTTTAAGTAGTTCTAAGTTGTAGGGGACTAATGACCTCAGATGTTAAGTCCTATAGTGCTCAGAGCCATTTGAACCATTTTTGAATTATTCAGGGAATGTTACCACAAGCTACAAGGACTTAACATTGGGTGTGAAAAATCAAATGAAAAAGGCAGTAAGGGTAACCAGATGCCTGCAAAATACTGTCTGGAGAAACATATTTACAACGACCGAGGTCAACATAAAAATATATAAGACAATGGTGCATTCTGTTTTGAAAAGTGTAACAGGAACTACAGCAGAAGCTTAAAAGATAAAACAAAAGTTAATGGCATTCGAAATGAAGGTAGTGTAGCAGCACCACCGTTTACGATAGAGAAAGTTAGTTTTGTGCAATACTGTGAGCACAAGTTACAGCCAGGTGCGGGCTGGATTGCACTGAGTTACACATAGCAACAGATGCTAAGTAAAACAGAGGCCACAGGGCTGTCAAATTGCTGAAAGAGTATACTTAGCGGTTTTGTATATCACAAATGACAGGTAGAAGGGGTACACTGGCCAACTTAGCATGTTATGAGTACATGACACGAATCGGTAGATATGGCAAAACAGAGGTGCACAGCTACGGATAAATAGGTGCGGGTTTCTAACAAGATTCATTCAAGTGTGGCAGCTGTCCTGTACAATGGGGCATGTTACACCACCAACTACATGCAGCAGCAAATGTAGCGCCAGCATTCCAGTCCACAGCGGGTCCCTGGTTCGAACCTCTGAGGCCAACGCCGGGTCTGTGGCAGCCAGCAGTGGGCCACTCCATGGCTTGCTACCGCAGGCAGGCGTCCTGGCTTCCAACACACGCCGGAGGTATGCCAAGGTGAGGGCCGCACTTTCGGATGCCAGATCGCGGGTGCTTGTTGTCGCTACGATCTCGGCCACATCAGTGAGAAGCACCAGCTGACCACCTGCGGCTCGCACTGAGTCAGCAGGGACACAGACTGCTGAGTCGACTGCTGGCATCCTGACGACGCCGCAACTCTGCTGGCGTGCATGCATGGGTCCCTGAGGCAGCCATTCCATGCCAAGCCGTTTCGCAGACAGTGAAGTGGTGTCCTCAGCATTGCGGGACCTGGTGACACAGAACAAAGGGGAACACGGCACTGTAGTTGGAAACAATAAATTACTTGGAAAGCTTGGACAAGTCTTAATACAGTGCCTTCTACCTCTTCCAGCTACTGTTGGTGTTGCTGTTACATTCGGTGACAGAAGTTACCACTACAGTACCAAAACAGATCCAAGGACTAACCATGTGGAACAAAAGAACAAATGTGTCAATAAGGAAACAGTATGGAATACAAAATATAAATAAATAGATGAAGGCAAAAAAAGAAATTGAGAGAGACATTTGCAAAGGATGGGCCCTTCAAGACTTGCTAAAATTTGTTAAAGTGGATGATATCAAGGGAAACGAATACCCAGATGACCACCCAAGGGATGGCACAGTACTTGGTTCAGTACATCTACAGAATGAGGCAGAAAACGGTGACAACCCTAGCCAGCAGTAGAAGAAGAAGAAGAGGAAGAGAACAATGAAACTCATCTACTACTTTAAGGTCTCATTTCCTAATCTAATTCTCTCAGCATCACCGTATTTAACTGGATGACATTCAATTATCCTTGCTTCGCTTTTGTTAATATTCATCTTCTCTTTTCCTTTCAAGACAGTCTATTCCACTCAACTGCTCTTCCAAGTCCGACAGAATTACAGTATCTTCAACAAACCTCAAAGTTTTCATTTCTTCTCCTTCAACGTTAATTCCTACAACAAATGTTTCTTCGGATTCCTTTACTGCTTGCTCATTGTACAGATTGAGTTATATCGAAGGTAAGCTGCAAACCTGACTCACTCCCTTCGTAACCACTGCTACCCTTCCATTCCCCTCGATTCTTATAACTACAGTCTCGGTTCTGTACAAGTTGTAAGTGGCTTTTGGCTCCCTGTGTTTAATCCCTACCACCTTCAGAATTTCGCTCCAGTCAACACTCAACAGATTTTTCTAGGTCTACAAATACTATAAACGTAGGTTTTTCTCTCTTAAACTACTTTCTAAAATAATGTGTTTGGTCCGTATTGCTTCGCATGTTCCTACATTTCTGCGGAATCCAAACTGATCTTCCCCGAGGTCGGCTTCTACCAGATTTTACATTCGTTTATAAAGGATTGGCGTTAGTATTTTGCAGCCATGACTTATTAAATTGGCAGTTCGTTAATATCCACACCTGTCGGCACCTGCTTTCTTTTGTATTTGAATTATTATATTCTTCTTGAAGTCTGAGGGCATTTCTCCTGTCTCAATGATCTTGCGCAGAGGATGGAAGAGGTGGCTGGCTCTCCTGAGGCTATCTGTAGTTCTTATGGAACTCTCGAAGTTTTGTTTGGATGTAGATCTCTCAGTGCTCTATCAAATTCTTCTCGCAGTATTTTATCTCCCATCTCATCTTCATTTACGTCCTCTTCTGTTTTTATAATATGCCTTCATCTCAGTTGTATAAACCCTCTTAATACTCCTTTCACCATTCAGCATTCCCTTCTTTGCTTAGGACTGGTTTTCCATATGTGCTCTTGATATTCATACAGACGCTTTTCTTTTTTCCAAGGGCATGTTTGATTTTCCTGTAGGCGGCATCTGACCTTCCCCTAGTAATATATGCTTCTAAATCCTTACATTTATCCTCTACTCGCTCCTACTTAGCCCATTTTGCACTCCCTATCAATCTAATTATTTATGCGTTTGTATTCCCTTTCGCTTCCTTCATTTGCTGCATTTTTATGCCAACAGCCTCTCCGTGGTTGTAACACTGGTTCCCGTCAGATCACCGAAGTTAAGCGCTGTCGGGTTCGGCTATCACTTGGATGGGTGACCGTCAGGGTTGCCGAGCGCTGTTGGAAAGCGGGTTGCATTCAGTCCTTGTGAGGTGAACAGAGGAGCTACTTGACTGAGCAGTAGCGGCCGACCACACATGCCCCTCCAGATCCGCATCGAGTGACACCTATCGACTGAGGGCGACACGGCAGTAGGTCGGTACTTTGTTCCTTCTGAGGCCTGTTCAGACTGAGCTTTTTTGCTGCATTTTTATATTTTCTCCTTTCATCAATTAAATTTACTGTGGTTTCGCAAAATCACTTAAGGGTGTGGTTCCTTTGAATAGGGTTTCCCTCCCCCACTCCTCCTCAGTCAGAGCTGCTTCGTTTATAATGGCCTCGTCGTCAACGAGCGTTAAACCCCAGTCTTCCATCCTTGGATAGAAAAAACTAGCGTGTTTTCTGAGATATTATTTGAATATGGAGTTACTTCATTGTAACAACACACTGTACTCATAGCGCTTATTAAAACAACTGTTATTCGTTTGTTTTCTGCAAAACTAGAATAATACAGTGTCCCGTATCAAGTGGAAAATTCGAGAGCAAACAGTTGCGTATTACGAGTACCGTGTAGTAGCAACGCAGGCAATGTGCCAGAATGTTTCCAGAAACAGACCGAGAATTACGTTAGTTATTCCATTATTACTTGATGTGTTAATCCATTTTTCCATTAGGGCTATAACACTTCTACCGAAACAAACAAGGCCTTGGCTCCCGAATTCATTTGCGTCAGCACTGGCGTCCAGTACGATATTAATTAATTGGATCCAGAGCACGGTCCGGAAAGCAGAAACTCACATAGCACAGGCGCGACAGAGTAATTTGTGGAATTGTAACCCAGAAATGAAGGACATACGGGTATGATAAGCTGTAGGCTAAAGCAGTCGTTCTTTTGCCAGGACAAAGTGTTCACTAACGTTTCCTAGCTCATTCCCAATCTAGCGTTCTGAGTCACATCAGCAGCTTTCGAAACATGCGTAAGTTTTCAATCCAACGGACCCGTTATCTTACTTCACCTTCGGTGCCTACTTTATGAAACTGAAGGGTAAGTGGAGTAATGGTTTCTTTTTTCATCGATTGCCTACATGACATGTTCCACCTCGTATTTTTTTCACATCCCAATTTGACGCCAAACTTCTGGACCACCTAGTAGACGTAAACTGCAGATCTTGTTAGTAATGCGGATCGAAGATATCTCCTGCGGCCCTCAAACGGGATCTCTTTCCTGCATACCTTGCTTGACTGATACTGGACATGGCACGAAGTTGGTTAGACCTTTTGTCAGAAAGTTTCAGGAGCAACACGAAAGTTATCAAAGTTATATGGCAAGTAACTAACACGTCACAATCAGCATCCCTAAATCGTGAATGCGGCATAGAAGAACGTCTGGATACTGTTGGGCGCGACTATGAAGGGTACCGGCGAGTTTAGCATTTGTAGAACGCAGACAAAAATAAAAGAAAGGTTCAGAAGTCGGATTACAATTTAGGTGAGTGTATGTCAGTGATAAGGTACCCTGAAGACAGTGCGACCGTCACTGAACGTGAGGAATGAGTTCAGGATCACTTAAATGGAATGGACAGTCTGATGAATACAGAATATGATTTGGTAGTAAACCAAAGTATCAGAGAGGAAATCAGCCATAACCTTAATATAAAAACTGGGAGCCACGTAGTAGACGAAGTGAAGGAATTCTGCTACCTTGTAAGCAAAACAACGTATGATACATTAAGCAAGAGAATACAAGGAGACTCACACGGACAAAAAGGCATTCCTCATCAATAACAAGTCTACCTGTATTAATCCTAGCAATAACAAGGCATCTTCCACAACGCGCATTACCAAGGGGCTGTGTTGATTTCTATTGACAGGATTGTTTTTAAATGGTGACTGTTGTGTAAGTGGAGTCCAGGAGCCGAAATATCTTTTAGCACACTCTTAGTAATAGTAATATGAACGAACTTTCAGTTACGTGTGACACCGTCTTCACGAACACGAAACAAAAATTAAAAAATTCAAATGTCGTTCCTTGTTGTTGATTTTTACTCTCAACAGGCTTTTTAAAGAGATGCTGATGTGTAAGCAATGACCTGAATAAGACATTCATAAGGAAAGTGACATTTGTTACTGAAACTTAAATTTTTGGGTTAAGTTTAACTGAAAAATTTAAAATATCTATGAAATCTGTTAGAAGAATTCATTAAAAACAATAAAAATTTTTTTCACAACTTAGAAATATAAAGTAACTAACGATACTGCAATATTTTCAGAATGTGGACATAAGGTCCCTCCCCCCTTCTCCCCCCAAACCCTCACCATATCGCTACTGCGTGGATTAAACATAAGCGTTAATTTCAGAATCTAAAACCTGTAACTGCAAGCTGCTTTCCTTTTTTAAGGACGTTTAAGAGTGCTTCACTGTGTCTCGGCCACTTCGACTGTGGTGCAGATATTTCTCGCGCCAGAAGAGCGACCTCAGTATCTACGCAGGCAGTGTACAGCGATTATGTGGCCTTAGCTTAAGGAAAATAAAAGACCAGGCTACAATAAGAGGTATTATGAAAAACATCCTGCATCGAGGCTTCTATGTTTCTTCCCTGTTGTTGTTATCTACAGCCCGAAGACTCGTTTGAGGTAGCTCTCCAGGCTGCTCTATACTCAGCAAGCCTCTTCAACTCCGAGTTCAAATGGTTCAAATGGCTCTGAGCACTATGGGACTTAACATATATGGTCATCAGTCCCCTAGAACTTAGAACTACTTAAACCTAACTAACCTGAGGACAGCACACAACACCGAGCCATCACGAGGCAGAGAAAATCCCTGACCCCGCCGGGAATCGAATCCGGGAACCCGGGCATGAGAGGCGAGAACGCTACCGCACGACCACGAGATAAGGGCAAACTCCGAGTAACTCATGCAACATTTACCCTTTTGAGCCTTCTAACTATATTCATTTCTTGGTCTTCCTCTGCAATTTTTACCTCGCCCCTCCATCCACTTGTCTCCAGTACTAAATTGACTGTTCACTGGCGTCTCTTCTTTTAGTCAAGTCATGTCATAAGTTTCTTTTCTATCCAGTTCTATTCAGTACCTCCTCATACGTTACACGATTTACCCATCTATTCTCTAGCATTCTTCTGTAGAACCACATTTCACGAGCATATGTTATTTTCTTGTTTGAAGCGCTTATCGTTCATGTACACATCTGCAAAAGCTACGTTACAGATAGAAGCCTCCAGAAAATACTTCCCGGCACTTAAATTTATATCTGGTGCTAGTAAATTTCTGTTCAGCAGGAACGCTTTTCTTGCCATTGCATCTACGTTTTATATTCTCTCTACTTCGACTACCACCAGATATTTTGCTGCCCAAATAGATAAACTCATTTATTTCTTTTAGTGTCTGATTTCCTGATCTAAACCCTTAGCATCACCTGATGTAATACAACTACATTCTGTTACCATATACTTGATTTTATTTGCCCGCCGGAATGGCCGAGCAGTTCTAGGAGCTACAGTCTGGAGCCGCGCGACCGCTATGGTCGCAGGTTCGAATGCTGCCTCGGGCATGGATGTGTGTGATGTCCTTAGGTTAGTTAGGATTAAATAATTCTAAGCTCTAGGGGACTGATGACCTCAGAAGTTAAGTCCCATAGTGCTCAGAGCCATTTTTTTTATTTGCTTTTTTTCAGATTGATCTTATATCCTCTTTTCAAGATACTATCTATTTCGTTCAGCTGCTCTGCTCTTCCAAGTTCTTTGCTGCCTCTGACAGAATTACAGTGTCCATAGATACAGTCTGTAAAAAATGTTATGCTTTCTTATGTGCTACTAATATCTGTAACGCACAGCTGCACTGCATTTTTTAGGTAAATAGACTGGCGACATTTCCGATCGCCTCAAGTGAAACGGTCTCATTGCAGGGAAAATTCTTACACATTATTCGTAAGTTCCGTTACAGAAAGCTGAGAAAAGGGGTCGTTTAAGGCAGTGTGAGGAAAGACATACATAAATAACGCAACAGGCACTTATTTATGACCACTGAAAGATACAGAAGTGTGAACTCTACGATATTCTAAAATTACGATGAATCAAAGTGTAGGTCCGATGGGTATTATAACCGTGGATACTACAGTGCATGTAGGGGTTGAAACGGGTTTACTGAAAGAGGTGAAGTGATTTAAGATTCAGTCAGTGTCTTGGTCACATGCTGCTTTATTGAAATTGATAAGCTGTTTCGGTTCTCCAGCCATCATCATTACAAAGCCGGAAGTGATTTGCAATTTTAATAAAGTAACATGTAATCTAACACTGGCTTATTGTCGAATCTGACAGAAACGTCAGCCATCTCCTTTCCTCGCAAACATCAAGACGATAGTCAGTCTATTTCCATACCTTTACGAGCTTGTCTAGATTTTCTGCATCGCAGTTTAGCTAGAGCAGCTGGAAGGAGAGGCACAGAGCTGCAGTCGTTCATAAAGCTCAACAATGAAATAGCTTACCGTGAGATCAGGAGATCATGAAGCCCAATGGTGCGAGATTCTTACGTCTTATGGACGATCCATAGCTTAGACAATGCACTCTTAAGAAATGCTCTTACATATACACTTAAGAGCCAAAGAAATTGGTACACCTGAACAATATCGTGTAGGTTCCCCGCGAGCACTCAGAACTGCCGCAACAGGACGTGGCATGGACTGGATTAATGTCTGAGGTAGTGCTGGAGGGAAGTGACACGATGAATTCTGCAGGGCTATCTAATAATACGTAAGAATACGAGGGGGTGGAGATCTCTTCTGAACAGCAAGTTGCAAGCCATCCCAGATATGCTCAATAATGTTAATGTCTGGGGAGCTTCGTGGCGAGCGGAAGTGTTTAAACTCAGAAGAGGGTTCCTGGGCAACTCAGAAGGGGGTTCCTGGGCAACTCTTTAGCAATTCTGGACGTGTGGGGTGTCGCATTGTCCTGCTGCAATTGTCCAAGTCCGTCGGAATGCACAATGGACATGAATGGATGCAGGTGATCAGACACGATGCTTACGTACGTGTCACCTGTCAGATCCGTATTTAACGTATACGTGGCCCCATGTCACTCCAACTGCACACGCCCCACACACTTACAAAAAATGTTTCAAATGGCTCTGAACACTATGGGACGTAACTTCTGAAGTCATTAGTCCCCTAGAACTTAAAACTACTTAACCCTAACTAACCTTAAGACATCACACACATCCATGCCCGAGGCAGGATTCGAACCTCCGACCGTAGTGGTCGCGCGGTTCCAGACTGTAGCGCCTAGAACCGCTCGGTCATCCCGGCCGGCCACACAGTTACAGAGCCTGCACCAGCTTAAACATTCTCCTGCTGACATGCAGGTCCTTGGATTCCTGAGGCTGTCTCCATTCGCGTACACGTCCATCCGCTCAATACAATTGGAAACGATACTCGTCCGACCAGGCAACATGATCCCAGTCATCAATAGTCCAATGTCGGTGTTGACGGGCCCAGGTGAGGTATAACGCTTTGTGTACACGAGTGGGCCTTCGGCTCCGATAGCCCATATCGATAGAGTTTCGTTGCATGGTTCATACGCTGGCACTTGTTGATCGCCCAGTATTGAAATCTGCAGCAGTTTGCGGAAGGGTTGCACTTCTGTCACGTCGAAAGATTCTCTTCAGTCGTCGTTGGTCCCGTTCTTGCAGGATGTTTTCCCGGCCGCAGCGATGTCGGAGATTTGATGGTTTACCAGATTCCTGATATTTACGTTACACTCGTGAAATAGTCTTACGGAAAAATCCCCAGTTCATTGCTACCTCGGAGATGCTGTGTCCCATCGCTCGAATTCCGATTGTAACACCACGTTCAAACTCACTTAAATTTTAATAATCTGCCATTTTAGCAGCTGTAAACGATTTAACAACTGCGGCAGACACTTTTTGTCTTATATGGGTGTTGCCGTCGGAGCGCCGTATTCTGCCTGTTTACATATCTCCGTATTCGAATACGCATGCCTACACCAGTTTCTTTGGCGTTTCAGTGTAGATGCCAGAGCGGTGCCGCTCGATATTATGGAGAAGAAAAAATTTGCCATATCCTCTCAATTTGGCTCTTCATCTCCGCTGATGTTGATCATGTTTACCAACAGTTCAAAAATGGTTCAAATGTCTCTAAGCTCTGTGGGACTTAACATCTGAGGTCAGCAGTCCCCTACAACGTCGGACTACTTAAACCGAACTAACCTAAGGACATCACACACGTCCATGCCCGAGGCAGGATTTGAACCTGTGGGTGTAGTGGTCGCGCGGTTCCAGGCTGAAGCTCTTAGAACCGCTCGACCACACCGACCGGCTTACCAAAAGTTTCTTTGGCGTTCGTGCTGAGCGTTGTGCGCAAATTTCACTTTTTAATTGGTTGTGGACAAAGATGAAACATGGGACATTGTGAGAAGTCAGCGGGAGACAGGAGAGGAAGATACTTCGTTTAACATAAATGTTCTACTTTTGAGTTATGCGCACTTTACATAGTGGAAATTTTTATCTATTTTGTGTCATTGTAACATTTGGAAGGATAGCCGTGCTTGTAAGCACTCACGAACAGTTGCATCTGGTCATTTTGTGCGAGACCGTCACAGGTGTAACATGTGTGTTGGTGAGTTGTTAGAGTGATAGATTTTTGCCAGTAATTAGCTACACGAATACTTCTGACATTCGATCTTACCGAATTTGAAACAGTACCTTTGAGCTACTGGGAATTCTTAACTCTTTGCAAATGTTTAAAGATGGAAAGCTTTGAAATATGATTAATTTCGGTTGCATTTTGTACCGACTACTGGTTATTCTGTTGGAGTCTACTTATAGTCACGCGAGATTTGATAGGTTAATCGCCGTATTGATCTCTATTTATTTGTGATATGTCGATTATTTTGTGAATAGATTAATGGAATGGAACTCTGTTTTTTCGCAAACCAGTGATATGTCATCAGTTTTTCGGGAATCTGCTACTACTTAAATACGGTATCTTTGGTGTAATTGATTATTATTGTTATTCTATTTATTGCTTAATCGTATGTTTGTAGGACCTCCATTGTAATTATTTGTGTGTTTACTGATTTATTCAGTCATCGTTTAGTCCAATCCAAATTCTTTGGTATTGCGCACAATTAATTACTCATAAGACTGCAATCCTTTTATCATATTATTAATATTTTTTTTATTTCTACTTGTATTTTATTTAAATTCGAATTAATTGCTGACGCTTGGTTAATTTTCACTGGAGGGTCGCGAGTTAAATCATCTTGCAAAGAGTTTAGCTCCTCTACATGGAAGCAGACAGTGTACTACTCGATCCTACATCGATGTCAAGACAATTTCTCAAACAGCGTCATGTATTTGCCAAACTGTCTGCCTGTGTGTGTGTGTGTGTGTGTGTGTGTGTGTGTGTGTGTGTGTGTGTGTGTGAAGCGTATCATCACACCTGTACGGCGCAGCTGGTTTTCAATTCTGGATAATCATGTATGATGCAAGTTGATAGCACACACTGTTAAACTCGCTACTCTATATTTGCAGATTTAGCAAAAAATCTGTGATCTGCCTCTGAAATTATATAATGTATTACTTCGTTGCCACTTGGACGATCGTCGGAGAGTAGAAAATGAAATGAAATCAGACTGAGAGGAGAATCTCAGGATGGGGCTGCGTCTGCAGTTCACTGCTGTCCTTTCGACGGAGGGCGGACGCCATAGGACGTGGAGCCATTAAAATGCTAATGTCGTCTGAATCCCGTCTCATCCTGATTAAAGATTCTATCTATAGAGCTCTGCCCTTCTGCAGCTCATTGAATCTAAATGAGAAGAGACATGGAGAAGAGGTGCCCCGACTTACAAATCCTTTTGTTTTTATACCCGCCATTATGTCAAATATTATGAGCGGAGAAGACGGAGGCAATCGTCTCTAACTGAACTGATATCACTTAAAACTTATTTTGTTTGGCCACTTGCTTTCGTTATTTGTAGGGGATAAATTATGAGGAGTTACAGAAAATATTGTCTGTAGATGGACACCTGCGTTATCTTGCAGACTACCAAGGCTTTTATATCATGCGTCCAGCGAACACAATCCCATTCGTCAGGTGGGGAGATCTGGTCTTTGACAAGGGCGGCAAATAAGTAATAACTAGAGTTGCTAAAGTTTCAGCAAAGAAAAACAGTGTGTGGTGGTGAAGCGATTCAGTGACGGAATCTGTGTGGAGATGCTAATGTCAACATCATACCACGGAATCTGCTTTTGACGGGACTTCACTGTTCCACGGGGGCACAGAAAAGTTAAACTGAAGTGAAGGCACTGTAAATGGTTGCCGTATGGAATCAGAATGTTGATATGCACATAACTCTAATTCTTGAACCTTAAATTTCACTGCCTCATCCGATCTCCTTGACTTTGTATACTGTAGTGCACGAATATTCTTGTGCTTCTGTTTATTTCGGCAGTAATTCAGTCTAGTACCTACCTCTACATCCACATGGCAACCTCAACTCACACTTAAGTGCCTGGCAGAGGGTTTATCGAACAGCCTTCACAATAATTTATTCCACTGTCGAACAGCGCGCAGAAGAAACGAATATCTATACCTTTCCGTGCGAGCTCTGATTTGCCTTATTTTATTATAATGATCGTTTCCCCCTATGAAGATGGTGTCAACAAAATATTTTCACATTCAGAGGACAAAGTTGGTGATTGAAATTTCGTGTGAAGATCCTGCCGCAACGAGGAACGCCTTTGTTTTAATGATGTCCACACCATATCCTGCATCTCACTTATTTCTCGATAATACAAAACGTGCTGCCTCTCTTTGAACTTTCTCGATGTACTCCGTTAGTCATATATGTTAAGGATCGTACACTTCGCAGCAGTACTCCAAAAGAGGACGAACAAGCGTAATCAGTCTCTTTAGCAGATCTGTTGCAACTTCTAACCGTTCTGTCAATAAAAAGCAATCTTTAGTGCAACTTACCTGTGGGTAACTGTGGGTAACTTTTTCCATTTAAGTTGATTGTAATTGCAATTCCTTGGTATGTAGTTGAATTTAAGGCCTTTATATTTCATTGATTTATCGTGTAATCGAAGTATGATGAATTATTCATGTGGGTGACCTCATACTTTTCTTTATTGACACCCAACGTATGACTGTTTTCAGTGCACTGTCCGTCAAATTATCTCGGAGTATACTCTTAATACCTGGCGCTCATGTAATGAAACTAACAGACAAAAAGAGAACAAGAACACATTCTAAACTGATACCTTTCTGGTTCGTAAAATAGAATCTTTGAGACTTGGAAATCCAAAATCCAGTTTCAAATCGTGGACTTCCGTGAGAAGAGAGCGGTAATTAGTGTGTTTCATATTGATAGGAAAAGCATGTGCATACTTACTGAACCAGACACAGTTTGTTCATTTGGGCAGATATCGTTACTGAAGAAAAATGTATTTGTAACAAAACCTTAATCTTGTAAAACTAAAAAAAAAATATCACTATAGTTAGTAGAAACTTCGAGTAGCTCGAGATTTAAAAAAATGATTCGTCCAAAAGAAAATATCTGCATGTCAACGCAGTACAAAAACGGTATTCAATTCATTTTTCGAGTCAGGAATCCTTTCACTTTCACCATGTAAATTATTCGAAGTGTCAGGCAGCATACAATTAGAGAACGGACTATTAAAAATTGCCATATTTTCTTAGAATTAGAAATAACGTGAATAGTAAAGTTGAGTAGCTAAACAGTTTTCCGTTTTGACATTAAGAGTGATTCAGCACGATGAATAACGAATTTTGGGAACTGCTGGAACATTAAAATTGATGCGATAAAACACTCTTAATTGAAACTTTGACATACTTATGAACCAAGAGATTTCAAGCATGAATTCATTAAATATCCCATGAAAAGGAGTACGAAGAGCACCCTAAACTTTTTAAGGGTATTGTCTATGCACTCAAGCACTCATGCACTCACAAATAGTAATCTACATATAGTTGAACTCTTAACAATATTAAGCACGCAAAATACAGTGAAAACCGTAGATGGCCCTTATTTATTCTTACATTCCATAGAGAAGTATTATCAGAGTACATAACAGCAGGATATATCGCCCTGGTTTTCAGTCGAAGTTTTCCAAACTAAATGCATTACTTTATGTGCCAGGTCTTACAACTCATGTTTAAGAGAGAGGACTTCTTTAGCAGTGGATCTGTTATTTCCTGTCAAGTGTGACAGTTCATGATAACTGACGGGAAGTTAACTGACGAAACCAAAGTTGTATCTGACGTTCCCCAAGGAAGCATTATAGGTCATTGTTGTTCTTAATCTGTATAAACGATTTAAGAGACAATCTGAGCAGCCTTGGCTTGTTTCCATATGATGCTACCACTTACTCTATAGTAAAGTCATCACACGATGAAACAATTTACAAAATGATTTAAGCAAGATATCAGCATTGTGCGAAAACTGACCCTGAACTTTTAAAAGTATCAGGTCCACATGAGCAACAAAAAAATTCTATTAATTTCGGTTACAAAATAACTCACACGAATTGAAAGATAGTCATTCAGTTAACTAACTAGGGATTACAGTTCCATACAACTTCAGCTGGAACCATCACATAGAAAATGTCGTGAGGAAGGCGAATTAGAGAGTGCGTTTTATGAGCACAGAAATTGGTAGATGCGTCAAGAATTCTAAAGAACCTGCCTACACTACGCTTGTCTTTCGTCTTCTGAAGTACTGCTGAATGGTAAGGAGTCCTTACTGGATATGAATGAAGGAGAAATTTTGAATATTTCTCGATTATTCAGCAGTACGGCCACCCTGCTGAATACCCGACAAATATTCACAATCTCCATAAGCCGGGAAAATAAGAAATCCGACGTCGGTAAATTTCACAGAAGGGCATATTTTTTGTGTTATCAGGAAAGAGGGAAGAGAACATCATGGATATGATAAGTGAGATGGGGTGGCAATAATTAAAACAAAGTGTGGCGAGACCTTTTCACGAAACTTTCTCCTATGGAAATCAAAATCTACTGTTGATTCCCACTTACTTGGGGAGAAATTACCATCGCAGGGAAAGAGTTAGACGTTCATTTTTTCCGCATGTGCTACGTCGCAATGAGATGGTAGAGAAACAGTCTGATAGCGATTTATGAACCGACTGCAAAACACTTAAGTGTGAATCGCAGCCGGCTGGGGTGGCCTAGCGGTTCTAGGCGCTACAGTCTGCAACCTAACGACCGCTACTGTCGCAAGTTCGAATCCTGCCTCGGGCTTGGATGTGTGTGATGTCCTTAGGTTAGTTAGGTTTAAGTAGTTCTAAGTTTTAGGGATTGATAACCTCAGAAGTTAAGTCCCATAGTGCTGAGAACCATTTTTTTGTGAATCGCAGAGTAATCATGCAGCTGTAGAAAACAGTTTCTAAGAGGTCAAGAAGCAGATAAGATTTAGCAGACGTATGACCGAAAATATGTGGTTTCCATGTCAGAGGTCATTTTATTCATATCATGCAAGAACGTGCAAAATGCATTTCAGTGTTGTGGCGGTGTCTGAGCTGTTGTTGTTCAGCCTCTACACTACCCTTTTATATGCCCCACAGTTTCTTCGTGATAATTACCCATCTTGATTTATCCTCACCTTGCAGGGGGGGCGGAGGGATAATAGGTAACCTCCTCAAGGAAATGGTCGTCCTTCCTTGGCAACCGTCAAGCGAGGTGTACCTCTATTTCTTTTGGTATGTGGTGCTGCCTACTGCCGCCCCTTCTTCTAAAAAAAGTAATTCTTACAAAACGAAGAGTCATGTGGCAGCAACATGATGGTACTCTTTGCCACTTCCATATTGCCTTGCCATGGCACCTCGTCATCATCCCAGTCGAAGGATTGGATGAACTGATCCAGTTGAACCCTCAATCTGGACATCTGGTCTAAGCCCCTGAAGATACAGACACTATAACAACGTGGCTGATTGGCAATTCGTACAGTTAGCAGTTGTTTAAATACAAGTGTTAAAATTATCAAAATATAAAACTGTATGAAAAGTACAATAGTCCGCTGTAGTTGTATTTATTCACGTTGGCTAGAGGCCCATACAACAGGTTTCGAAACTTTTAAGTTACATCCTCTGGTGTATATCTTTATAGAATATTTATTTAAATTAATGTTTTGACAATGTTGCCAAGGATATCTGGCAGAGATTGAAGTTGCCAGAGATATCTTAAAGTAGTTAGGAAACTAGGTGTGTATCACATACACCCCAAAAAGAATGGGCCTATACGTTGATAAGCCAAAACATTATGACCACTGCCCATCGCTGCGTTGGATACCGTCTCGTGACGTTGCGGCCACGTGACTCGGTAAAAAAAGTATGTAAGTGGAGCAGACACGGACGGAGGATCAGCCAAGCGAAGATGTGGGCTGCAAATGCAGAAATCCATTGACATCATCGACTTTCAGAAAGGGCAAATTATTATTCCGTGTAATCTGTGAACGAGTATCTCGAAAACGGCGAAGCTGGTCGAATGTTCACGTGCTACTGTCGTGATTATTTACGAAAAGAGGTAGAAGGACAGTGACACTTCCACCAGGCGCTAAATAGTTGAACGTCCACGACTCTTCGCAGAACGTGGGGTTCGGAGGCCTGCTTGCTGTGTTAAGTAGGATAGATGGTGATCTGTGGCATCTCTGCCGAAAGGGCACAGTACTGGTGCACGCCAAGTGTTTCGGAGCACACCATACGTCGTACATTGGTGAACATGGAGCTGCACAGTAAACCACCCCTAAGTGTTCATATGTTGACCCAACATCATCAATAAGATACCAGTGGGCACGGGACCATCGGGATTCGACAATAGATCAATGGAAAAGTGTCTGCTCTTCGAGTGAATCACGTTTTTGTTACACTAGGCTGATAATCGTCTCCACAATCACGTTATCGGGGTGAAAAGTGGCACGTAACGTGCAGCTTGACAGGGACACAGGCTGGTGGGAGTAATATTATGTTACGGGAAAGATCCTCCTGCGCTTGCTTGGGAGCTGTGGTAGTAATCGAAGACACGCTGACAGCTGCGAACCACCCGCTTCTCTTCATGCTGGATGTGTTCCTCGACGGCGACGTCATCTTTCAGCAGTATAACTGTCCGTGTCTCGGAGCCAGAATCCTGCTACAATGGCTTGAGGAACATTATACTGAATTCACGCTGATGTCTCGGCGACCAAATTCAGCTGCTGTACATCCTACGGAACACATATGGGTCGCTATCGGGCGCCATCATCGCGTACGCAAATCAGCAGCCCGTTATTTACATGACATCAGTTGCCACACACCTCCAAAAAACATACCAACAAACTGTCTGATACGCAGAATCAGCGATATATTTCTTTCCAAAGACTTACTAACAAGCTATTAAGCACGTGGTCATAATGAACTGGATCATTAGTGTATGTATTTAATAAATAAAATTTGTAATTTCGTGCCAAAGGAAGTTACTTACAAGTGCTATGTCATATAATATAAGGAGTAGTTACAGAATGCCACAGAGTAACAGTTGGCGTGGCTATGCAAAGTTCTTAGCCGTCCTGAATGGACAAAAATCGTCATCAATGATGAATGTCAGGTCTAAAGAATAGAATTAGATATCAGAAACTGATCTTTGATCGAGAAACAGTGAAGCAGTAACTCAAATAAAAAATGAGAGGTGATCGTCCAGATGTAACGTTGAACAACAGTCAAAGATGGAACTGACCTGTGTTAAAATCACCAGCTGTCATCACTTTGGCGATTAAAATACGCTCCTGAGGGTTACGTCAAGCAACAGACAATGCCCCTCACAAATACTATCCAGGAAAGTTTTGGATCCTGTAGTGATTCAGGAATAAAATAATGTTAGTGATTAAAACTAATAAAATTAATGTATTGAAACCTACTGAAAATTATTTTTAACTGTTTTGGGGCTACTAGTGACCGAAATGAAGAAGTTCATGCTGCCAGTCGACCGAAAGTTGAGAGGGTTATGTGTGTTTGTCACCAACATAGCAGCTGACAACACAAGCTACTAGCGTCCACTGTGTTGTCGAAGCGTGAACGGTGGCCGCCGTCCCGGGTACTGCGGCAGTGAAGGAAACTGAACTAACAACGGCAACACGCAAGACAAGCGAAATGTGCTGCTAGTACTCTGCTGAGGAATTGCGGTCACTACGTGAACAGTTAGGCTGGGCTCTCTGTATCAAATAAAACTGAACTTGGATAATGCAAAAATAACAATGTTACTAAGATGAACTACCAAAGATGAACTACCAAAGAAGCCATCAAAGCGATGATGAAAAGAGCGTGCTACCTCACCGAATCTGTACGTAATAAGAAGTTAATATCCCTCAATATTAAACTTACTTTACTTTACAGTAACTCGCCTGGAAGCACTAATGCAACATAGTGTTTAATTCTGGACAAAAAGGCGGTGGTGGAAGTTCTGATAATCACAGAAAGCAAAACCCTTCCTTGTCGCGAGGATCCTACAGCCATCGCCGCATTCCACATCTCTGTCGCCAAATGCCTCGATCTCGTCATTGTTCTTCATCCTCTTCCTTTCCTTATCTTTCCATCGCTTTTTGGATACCACTTAGCCACACTTTCCGTCGTCGCCCTCTTTTCCTCCTTCCAGGAGGTTGCCATGAAAGTACTCTGTCTTCATCCATTCTTTTGACTTACAAGAAAAACATTGAACAAAATTTTGGGAGCAGGTAAATAACAAACACAATGCAAAAAATGTCATAACACTGAAGTATAGACATATTAATTAAATTACAAACATGATTAGGAAAAGATGAATAACTTTCTAAGACCACATCCAAAGGATGAATCTCAAGAGACTGCTAAGAGATTGTCCACTTTGGTGATTTAAAGACAGATAACACATGGTGCAAAAACGTTGGAAGGGACATGAATGAACTCCAAATTATGCCACAATATATTGAGAAACGACTGTACCTCAGAAAGAAATTACAAGAATCCAAAGGTTTACATGGAAAACCCAAGGAGAAGCCAGAAACCACTTAGACAGAAGAAAAAAGAGAGAAACGTCACACAAAGGACGAGAGAAATGTGAAAAGAAGATAGGATACAAGTCTCAATAACCGCAGTCATAGCAGCTCAAACGAGAAACAGGAAAGTTGCAATCCAGTGCGATAGAAACCACTACAAACAAAACAACAACAAAAAAGCTGGTCAGTCTAATTAACTTTCCCCCAAGACCAACCAGTTCGAATGAACCATCCAGTAGTAGTGAGCAACTTTATCTACTGCGAAATTAATTCGCTAACTACGAATTCCTTGACAATAGTTCTACCGGGTGTAGAGCTACTACCCAACAGTTACATGAAAAATTGTGCTGAGAGTCTAACCCGGATTTTCCACTTACCGTGAGCGGTCTTCAAGTTCGAGTACCGGTGCAAGCTTCCTGGACTGACCAAAACTTTCAAACTGTCTGTATCCTTATACTATAGTACGCTAAAATCTCCACCTAATGATTGCGACAAAAAAACTGGGATTCCCCCAACAGGGAGAGTGGGATAACGAAAAATCGAGACCAGTGCTGTTATCACCGCTAACTTGTTTAGCCTTCTAATTCTTACAAACTTGTCTGAAACAACAGACACTGTTGACGATCCGCTTTCGTATGAAATACTACGAAATTAACTCTCTGACTTCAAGTTTCTTGACATCAGCTGTATTACGTGTAGATCTATTGCCTAACAGTGACATGCGAGAATTTGTGCCGGATGTCGTTCAGACTCGAATGTAAGTATTACGAGCCTAGGCGAGCACACGACAACAACAACACTGGTCCCCATACCTCGTTGTCTCATTCTCCCTTTTGGGGATCAAGTAAAGTTGCGAGTGTTGGGTGTCGAATTTAGTGGACTACGTTACAAGGGTGAAGGCAGCCGAAGCGGTAAAGTTGAAGGCTCGTGATAGATGTTAAATCCGAGTTCGAGTCACGTTCGGCACAGATTTTCGTATATTACTGTTGGGTAGCAGATCTATACGTAATAGAGTTGTTAACCAGAAATTTTCAATCAGGGAATTAATTAATTACATTGAGGTGACAAAAATCAAGGGGTAGCTATATGAACACACCCAGATAGAGGTATAATCGCGTATATAAGGCTGTAAAAGGGCAGTACATTGTCGGAGCCGTCATTTGTACTCTAGTGATTCATGTGAAAAGGCTTCGGACGTTATTGTGGATGAATGGCGAGAACTAACAGACAATGAAGGCGGAATGGTGGTTGGAGCCATACACATGGAACATTCCATTCCGAAAAACGTTAAGGAATTCGGTATTCCGAGATCCACAGTGGCAGCAGTGTGTTGAGAATACTAATTTTCAGGCTTTACCTCTCACCACGGACAACGCGGTGCCCGATGGCCTTCACTTAACGACAGAGAATAGCGGCGTTTGCGTAGAGTTGTCATTGCCAACACAGAAGCAACACTGCGCGAAATAACCGCAGAAATCAATGTCGAACGTACGGCGAACTTATCTTTAGGACTGTACCACGAAATTCGGCGTTAATGGGCTGTGGCAGCAGACGACCATCGCGAGTGCCTTTGTTATCAGTACGACATCGCCTGCAGCGCCTCGCCAGGACTCGTGACCGTGTCGATTCGACTCCAAACGACTGAAAAGCTGTGCCCTGGTGGGATGAGCCCCGACTTCAGTTGGTAGGTCTGAATGTGGCGCATACCCCACGAAGTACGAACCTACGTTCTCAATATGACACTGTGCAAGCTGGTGGTGGCTCTATAACGGTGTGGAGTGTGTTTACATGGGGCTGGATCCTCTTGTCCAACTGAACTGACTGAACCCATCATTGACTAAATGGCGCCGGCCGCGGTGGTCTCGCGGTTCTAGGCGCGCAGTCCGGAACCGTGCGACTGCTACGGTCGCAGGTTCGAATCGTGCCTCGGGCATGGATGTGTGTGATGTCCTTAGGTTAGTTAGGTTTAAGTAGTTCTAAGTTCTAGGGGACTAATGACCACAGCAGTTGAGTCCCATAGTGCTCAGAGCCATTTGAACCATTTGACTAAATGGTTATGTTTGGCTACCAGAAGACCATTTACAGACATTCATGGACATCATGTCCCGAAAGAACGATGCAATTTTTATGGAATTATAATTCACCAGGTCACAGTTGTTCGCGATTGGTTTGAAAAACATTCTGAACAATTCGAGCAAATGATTTGGCCACCCATATCGCCGAACATCTGTCACATTGTGGGACATAATCGAGAAGTCATTTCGTGCCCAAAATCCTGCACAGCCACATTTTTGCAATTGTGGTCGTATAGAGACAACATGGCTCAATATTTCCTCATGATACTTCCAATGACTTGTTGAGTCCATGCCACGCCGAGCTGCTACACTACTCCGGAAAAAAGGAGGTCCGACACGATATTAGGAGGTATCAAATGGTTCAAATGGCTCTGAGCACTATGGGACTTAACAACTGAGGTCATCAGTCCTTTAGAACTACCTAAACCTCACTAACCTAAGGACATCACACACAATCATGCCCGAGGCAGGATTCGAACGTGCGACCGTAGCAGTCGTGTGGTTCCAGACTGTAGCGCCTAGAACCGCTCAGCCACCACGGCCAGCAGGAGGTATCACGTGACTTTTGTCACCTTATAGTATTTCGTACAACTGTGGATCGTCAACAGTGTCTGTTGTTTCAGACAAGCATTTAGTCTGCTGCCGTGAAGATAGACGTCGAGACTCCGATAGAATACACTACGGGAAGACCTTCTCGAACGCCCTGGCACCTCTTTTCTGTTATTACTCGCATTTTCGCCGCTTGAGTTGTTTTCCGTTTATAACAGAGACTCGGCAAGCCAAGTCATTGTCGTAACGCCACGGTATTGTCTCCGCACCCCGTACTCGCTCTGCCGGATGCTGGCAAACTGCTGCAGCAGTGGCGCGCTCGTCCTATTGTGTTCCCACCCCGTCCCTCACCTCAACCCTAAACGCCCTCGCCTCCCCTAGTCGCAGATCCACCCTACTGCGCTCCGGAGCGCACAACCCATTTATCGCTATTGTGTCTCTGAAGCGACAGATATCTGTTGAATGGGGAGCGCAGAGCTATGTAACGTGCCGGCCGTTTTAGACTCATTAGTCCACAATGTTCAGCGTCGACGATCAGAACAACTATTGCTTCCGAGGAAAATAAGGAGCCGCACACGTTGCGAAGTCAGGTACAGTGAAGAAACACGTGCTATTGCGAAGGAGGTATCTGTCAGTATAATACTACCCTCGCGATTTTATACCTTCGTTAAATCCAACAGCAACCCCGTTTGGAAAATAAACTAGAACATACTGTGCTGGTGCATAAGTCCGTAGCATTTCTCCGTACACGGAACAGAGATTTAAGTCATCAATCATACACTGTTCTTCACTACTCACAGCACTTCGCCAATGCTGGGGTAACTTTTGGGTTCAGTGGTTTTGAGGTGAAGAACTCGTGCAGTCATGTTCCGAGTCCATTTTCGTTCGGAAAGAAAGCTCCTTCAAGGTTGTTTGATAGAGAGCCGAAAAAAATGAAAATCTATGGGTGCAAGATGAGGTACATAAGGTGGGTGCGGATGTGGGTGCGGTCAGGCGTCATCGTGGAGTTCCATGCAGTCTTCCTGGTCGTTGGTCTTGGATTGCGCCTCCAAGACGTCTCAGTTATTGACGATAAATATCAGAAAAGGTGGTTACATCCCAGGGAAACAATTCGTAGTACACCACACCGTCGCTGTTCCTCCAGATGCATAACGTTATCTTTTGTTGGTGCGTGCATGTCTCCGTTTGGACTCAACCGTTCCATTCTTTTCCGTGTATTACAATAAAAACGAAACAAAACCTCAAAAAACCAACAAAACTCTACCATCTGTTGAGCAAGATGTATGAGACAGTTGAAATACCCTCAGACTTCAAGAAGAGTATCATAATTCCAATCCCAAAGAAAGCAGGTGTTGACAGATGTGAAAATTACCGAACTATCAGTTTAATAAGCCACAGCTGCAAAATACTAACGCGAATTCTTTACAGAAGAGTGGAACAACTGGTAGAAGACGACATTGGGCAAGATCAGTCTGGATTCCGTAGAAATGTTGGAACACATGAGGCAATACTGACCTTAGACATATCTTAGAAGAATGATTAAGGAAAGGCGAACCTACGTTTCTAGCATTTGTAGACTTAGAGAAAGCTATTGACAATGTTGACTAGAATACTCTCTTTCAAATTCTGAAGGTGGCAGGGGTAAAATACAGGGAGCGAAATGCTATTTACCATTTGTGCAGAAACCAGATGGCAGTAATAAGAGTCGAGGGGCATGAAAGGGAAGTAGTGGTTGGGAAGGGAGTGAGACAGGGCTGTAGCCTCTCCCCGATGTTATTCAATCTGTATATTGAGCAAGCAGTAAAGGAACCAAAAGTAAAATTCGGAGTAGGTATTAAAATCCATGGAGAAGAAATAAAAACTTTGAGGTTCGCCGATGACGTTGTAATTGTGTCAGAGACAGCAAAGGACTTGGAAGAACAGTTGAACGGAATGGATAGTGTCTTGAAAGGAGGATATAAGATGAACATCAACAAAACCAAACGAGGATAATGAAATGTAGTCGAATTAAGTTGGGTGATGCTGAGGGAATTAGATTAGGAAATGAGACACTTAAAGTAGTAAAGGAGTTTTGCTATTTGGGGAGCAACATAACTGATGATGGTCGATGTAGCGAGGACATAAAATGTAGACTGGCAATGACAAGGAAAGCGTTTCTGAAGAAGAGAAATTTGTTAGCATTTCTGAAAGTATTTGTATGGAGTGTAGCCATGTATGGAAGTCAAACATGGACGATAAATACTTTGGACAAGAAGAGAATAGAAGCTTTCGAAATGTGGTGCTACAGAAGAATGCTGAAGATTAGACGAGTAGATCACATAACTAATGAGGAGGTATTGAACAGATTTGGGGAGAAGAGGAGTTTGTAGCACAAATTGACTAGAAGAAGGGATCGGTTGATAGGACAAGTTCTAAGGCACCAAGGGATCACAAATTTAGCATTGGAAGGCAGTGTGGAGGGGGGGGGGGAGGGGGGCGGGGAGGGGGGAGGGGGGGGGGGTTAAAAATCGTAGAGGGAGACGAATAGATGAATACACTAAACAGATTCAGAAGGATGTAGGCTGCAGTAAGTACTGGGAGATGAAGAAGCTTGCACGGGATAGAGTAGCATGGAGAGGTGCATCAACCCAGTCTCAGCACTGAAGACCACAACAACAACATAAAAACGGCATTTCTCGTCACCAGTAATGACACAGGATAGGAATGGTCGGTATTGTTAACGAGCCATTTGATGCAAGCAGAATTGCACATATGGTCACCTGCTGATTTTTGTGATGTCGGCTTGGAGCATACATACGATTTTCGAAACTTCCACATTGCATGCAAATGTCGGACGATGGTGGAGTGATCACAGTTCATCGCAGTTGGCAGTTCTCGAGTACACTGAAATGATTCATTGTGGATTAAAGCGTTCAAGTAGTTATCAAACTCCGAAAGTCTTCTCATTAAAATGCGTAAGTCTTCCTGAACTGATATCAAAACGATCCTCCTTAAAACTAAGAAACCTGTTCTGTCCAGTGGCTCACGGCGCAAACGTTTCTAGCTCCCTCCGCTACTGTCACCCCTCTATTGAACTCAAATAGAAATATATGTCGGAAACGTTTCGATTTCTCCTCTAGGAACTGCATATTCTAGTGCCCACAGCTACACTCACTAACTCCAAGTGACAAAATGATAATATGTAAACACAAACAGCAACACTGAGCTACAAATAGAAAAAGACAATTGATAAATAAATTCATAGCAACTGGAATAGCAACCTGAAAAACAAGAACGCTGCAAACTCATGTATCAACCTAATATAAAGAAAGGGCAATTTCGATGCAACAGTTCCAGATAAATCTCATCGAAGCAGCCAACAGAAATTCATCCAGAAAAAGGATAAATCAAACTAAAAAAAAAATTTCAACAAAGGAAATTAAATGTTACACTTAGTCGGTCTGTTCGCGGAGACACGCTCAGTGTTTAAGCTCAAATAAATTTAAGTAAACCTATCCATTTTCCCTTCAGAGCCATCTGACGGTGTAAATCTAAATGCATTATTCTTATCGAGATAACGCGCCCCACGTCATGAGGAACAAACTTTTCTGGAAGTAGTTGTGAGCAGCTTTCTATTCTATGCTCTGCTGAACGAGGCAGTAGAATCTTTCACATAATGAATTTACTTCACTTTCTACGTAAATCTACTAAATCACTTAATGTCAAAGCCGGGAATCTTTCTTTGAGAACAACCGTTTCGCCTCATCCTTGTCTAACCTCACGTCGTGTTCCGCCTCTAATTATTACATTGCTGACAGACTATTTATCTGCAGTATCGCTTCCGCCTTTTTTCCATTTTGCTTTTTATTTCACGTCCGTAATATTGATATTAAAATTATTATTTACATGCAGATACGTCGTTATTTTGAGCGGCATTCGAAAGCCTATTAAAAGATGAGTGTAGTAATATTTTTTGTTCGTTTACTTTCACAGTGAAACATACTGAAAAACTATGCGGTATATACAGGGTGTTTCAAAAATGACCGGTATATTTGAAACGGCAATAAAAACTAAACGAGCAGCGATAGAAATACACCATTTGTTGCAATATGCTTGGGACAACAGTACATTTTCAGGCGGACAAACTTTCGAAATTACAGTAGTTACAATTTTCAACAACAGTTGGCACTGCAAGTGATGTGAAAGATATACACTCCTGGAAATTGAAATAAGAACACCGTGAATTCATTGTCCCAGGAAGGGGAAACTTTATTGACACATTCCTGGGGTCAGATACATCACATGATCACACTGACAGAACCACAGGCACATAGACACAGGCAACAGAGCATGCACAATGTCGGCACTAGTACAGTGTATATCCACCTTTCGCAGCAATGCAGGCTGCTATTCTCCCATGGAGACGATCGTAGAGATGCTGGATGTAGTCCTGTGGAACGGCTTGCCATGCCATTTCCACCTGGCGCCTCAGTTGGATCAGCGTTCGTGCTGGACGTGCAGACCGCGTGAGACGACGCTTCATCCAGTCCCAAACATGCTCAATGGGGGACAGATCCGGAGATCTTGCTGGCCAGGGTAGTTGACTTACACCTTCTAGAGCACGTTGGGTGGCACGGGATACATGCGGACGTGCATTGTCCTGTTGGAACAGCAAGTTCCCTTGCCGGTCTAGGAATGGTAGAACGATGGGTTCGATGACGGTTTGGATGTACCGTGCACTATTCAGTGTCCCCTCGACGATCACCAGAGGTGTACGGCCAGTGTAGGAGATCGCTCCCCACACCATGATGCCGGGTGTTGGCCCTGTGTGCCTCGGTCGTATGCAGTCCTGATTGTGGCGCTCACCTGCACGGCGCCAAACACGCATACGACCATCATTGGCACCAAGGCAGAAGCGACTCTCATCGCTGAAGACGACACGTCTCCATTCGTCCCTCCATTCACGCCTGTCGCGACACCACTGGAGGCGGGCTGCACGATGTTGGAGCGTGAGCGGAAGACGGCCTAACGGTGTGCGGGACCGTAGCCCAGCTTCATGGAGACGGTTGCGAATGGTCCTCGCCGATACCCCAGGAGCAACAGTGTCCCTAATTTGCTGGGAAGTGGCGGTGCGGTCCCCTACGGCACTGCGTAGGATCCTACGGTCTTGGCGTGCATCCGTGCGTCGCTGCGGTCCGGTCCCAGGTCGACGGGCACGTGCACCTTCCGCCGACCACTGGCGACAACATCGATGTACTGTGGAGACCTCACGCCCCACGTGTTGAGCAATTCGGCGGTACGTCCACCCGGCCTCCCGCATTCCCACTATACGCCCTCGCTCAAAGTCCGTCAACTGCACATACGGTTCACGTCCACGCTGTCGCGGCATGCTACCAGTGTTAAAGACTGCGATGGAGCTCCGTATGCCACGGCAAACTGGCTGACACTGACGCCGGCGGTGCACAAATGCTGCGCAGCTAGCGCCATTCGACGGCCAACACAGCGGTTCCTGCTGTGTCCGCTGTACCGTGCGTGTGATCATTGCTTGTACAGCCCTCTCGCAGTGTCCGGAGCAAGTATGGTGGGTCTGACACACCGGTGTCAATGTGTTCTTTTTTCCATTTCCAGGAGTGTAGAAGACAACGCAGTCTGTAGGTGCGCCATTCTGTACGTCGTATTTCTGCTGTAAGCGTGTGCTTTTCACAACGTGCAAGGGTGCTGTGGACAACATGGTTTATTGCTTAGAACAGAGGATTTTTCTGGCGTTGGAATTCCACCGCCTAGAACACAGTGTTGTTGCAAGAAGACGAAGTTTTCAGCGGAGGTTTAATGTAACCAAAGGATTGAAAAGCGATACTACAAAGGATCTGTTTGAAAAATTTCAACGGACTGGGAACATGACGGATGAACGTGCTGGAAAGGTAGGGTGACCGCGTACAGCAACGCGCAGCTAGTGCAGCAGGTGATCCAACAGCGGCCTCGGGTTTCCGTTCGCCGTGTTGCAGCTGCGGTCCAAATGACGCCAACGTCCACGTATCGTCTCATGCGCCAGAGTTTACACCTCTATCCATACAAAATTCAAACGCGGCAACCCCTCAGCGCCGCTACCATTGCTGCACGAGAGACATTAGCTAACGATATAGTGCACAGGACTCATGACGACGATATGCATGTGGGCAGCATTTGGTTTACTGACGAAGCTTATTTTTATTTGGACGGCCTCGTCAATAAACAGAACTGGCGCATATGAGGAACCGAAAAGCCCCATGTTGTAGTCCCATCGTCCCTGCATCCTCAAAAAGTACTGGTCTGGGCCGCCATTTCTTCCAAAGAAATCATTGGCCCATTTTTCAGATCCGGAACGATTACTGCATCACGCTATCTGGACATTCTTCGTGAATTTGTGGCGGTACAAACTGCCTTAGACGACACTGCGAACACCTCGTGGTTTATGCAAGATGGTGCCCGGCCACATCGCACGGCCGACGTCTTTAATTTCCTGACTGAATATTTCGATGGTCGTGTGATTGCTTTGGGCTATCCGAAACATACAGGAGGCGGCGTTGATTGGCCTCCCTATTCGCCAGACATGAACCCCTGTGACTTCTTTCTGTGGGGACACTTGAAAGACCAGGTGTACCGCCAGAATCCAGAAACAATTGAACAGCTGAAGCAGTACATCTCATCTGCATGTGAAGCCATTCCGCCAGACACGTTGTCAAAGGTTTCGGGTAATTTCATTCAGAGACTACGCCATATTATTGCTACGCATGGTGAATGTGTGGTAAATATCGTACTATAGAGTTTCCCAGACCGCAGCGCCATCTGGTGTTGAGAATTGTAACTACTGTAATTTCGAAAGTTTGTCTGCCTGAAAATATACTGTTGTCCCAAGCATATTGCAACAAACGGTGTATTTCTATCGCTGCTCGTTTAGTTTGTATTGCCGTTTCAAATATACCGGTCATTTTTGAAACACCCTGTACTTGTTGCAATGAATGCTTCTCATTCTATGTAACATAGTAAGTATTGGATGCCTCTAAGGGCTTAATCGACGATCAAATTGAATGTCCCTCTCTGGCGGGAATTACATGGAGTGTACGTGTGTTCCTTTGTGTGTGTGTGTGTGTGTGTGTGTGTGTGTGTGTGTTTGTGTGTGTGTGTGAGTGCGAACGTTAGGAGATTTGTACAAGTGTTTGGGTCAGCCCTGTAGGAGTGCTCGGATAATCGAAGTGGTTACGGCTGACGTTAAGCCGGAAACGACACAATTTTTCAAATGTAACCGACAAATAGTACAGCTGAAATCCATTTAGATTTTCAAGTTGCGAATCATATTTCATAATATATGCAATAGATATGTTAAGTTTGTAAACGATGGCAATCATCCCGTCATCGATTGTTAGTAACGGAGCACAAGATCCATTGCACGAACGAGGCGATATCGGGTATGGTCGTTTCAAAAGAACTGTTCCGGCACTTAACTTGACTTTCTGAAACCAAATCACTATCTGAACTGAACGCACTTCTCCGGCTTCAGTCCTGTTTGTTACTTAACCAGGTCACTCGGTTGCAAAACCTAAGATCTCATCCTTTCCGTGGTATCCCTTCCTTAAAAACTTATTTCTGTATTTTACAACGCTGCGTGTAATACACTGTATGGCTCGACCAGAGTAACATCATTTACAATTATACTGGTCGGTGAGTGCGCAGAGAGAATGGATGGGTTTAATTTTATCAGTTGGGCTCGGTTTAGCTTAAACGAGTTCTGCACCAGTTTGCGTAATGACTTTAGCTTACATTTGTTTTTGTTGTTTTATAGAAGGGCCGCTCCACTGAAAACTCGCTGGATTAAAACAAATGAGGTATTAACGAAATTGAGAACAATGATCGTAACGAACCCTGTCGATGTTGAAATTCTCTCTCTCTCTCTTTTTGTCTATCTACATATCTACATGTCTATCTATACATCTACTACAGAGGACCCGCCGTTTTATTGATATATACGTCACAGACCCCATTCCCCTGGCTGTTGTCATATTTCGCAGAAAAAAAAGGAATTCACAATGGCCCGCACTGCGCTAATGAACTGGGAATGAAAGACGTAAAAAACATAAAAAATCAATGGGTACTAGTTTGTATTTCGCTCTTAGCAATGTCTACATATTTCTCGTCCGATTGCAAGTACGCTGTGATGTATTTCCATAGCATCCGTTAATGTTGGCAAAGTACAATCATTCAGGAACCATTTGAAATGTCATGGTATTTGACACGTTCTTGGATAACAGCTTGGAATACCACCAGGTACAACTTGGAGCAGTAGGGAGCTGATAGGTAGTACTAAGGAGCAGCACAAAATAAATCGTGTCTCCACTAATAAAATTTACTAATTCGTAAACAAAACACTCTCTTAAATGCAAACGATAAGAATTAAAGTTGAAGAGTCAATGACCCTTAAGCAAAAATTAAATCAAAAACAATTTAGAACAATTTCCAAAATTTTGAAAGCACACACCAACTGTCCAGGTACGGCAACATCTAAAAAACGAGTAAAATATAAAACGAGTTAAGGCAACATTAGCAATTTGCAACCAAGAGCCTCAGGTCAAGGGACAATAATAATAACAAGAAGAAGAATAAGAAAAGGAAGAAAATACAGTAATGGACTCAAACATCCCAGAGCAAACAAACCAAGAACAGCGCACATCAATTAAACAATCAGAGAAAAACGAAATCTTAAGACAGCCACCACAACAAGCACAAACAGAACACTTAGTGACACACATGGTAGATATACAAGAAAAATTTCAGCTGACGTACATAGAATACAAAGACACAAATACAGACATAAGACCTTTCTTGCATAGACCACCAAATAACCCACAAGACGAAACAACAATAACAACTATTAACACAATCATGCACAACAAAATAAATGAAAATACAACTATGGAAGAGTTACAACTACTGGTTTATATAGGAGCCCTCACTACACTAAATATACACACTAGGTAGAGATCAGAACCAACCAACACACAGAAGAAACCCACAAAACCAGCATGGCAACACAGGCTACAGATAAGAATAGAAAAACTGAGAAAAGACATCGAACAGCTAACACAATTTTTATAAGAAATGAAATATCAGACAAAAAACCAAAAAGGTTAGGTAAAATCTCACAACAAGAAGCGATAGAGCAATTACATGAAAAGAAGCAGAAATTATAAGCATTGGCCAAATGTCTTAGAAGATACAAAAAAGTGAAAATAGAAGCAAACAAAACCAATCATTCAACACAAACCAAAAGAAATTTTATCAGACAATAGCTAACACACACATTAAAATAGACAACCCACCAAACATAAAAGACGGGGAATACTTCTGGAGCAACATATGGTCAAACCTGGTACAACATAACAGGCATGCACGGTGGATACAAGCAGAAACAGACACATACAAGATGATACCACAAAGGCCTGAAGTGATAATTTTGCAACATGATGTCACCCGAGTAATTAATTCCACGCACAATTGGAAAGCCCCTGGAAAAGATAAAATAGCAAATTTCTGGATAAAGAAGTTCACCCCAACACATTCACATCCAACTAAATAATTTAACAGTTACATTCCAGACCCATACACATTCCCTGATACACTTACACATGGAATAACTTATCTGAAACCTAAAGATCAAGCAGACACAGCAAACCCAGCTACATGCCTACCAACAATATACAAAATATTAACTTCAGTCATTACACAGAAATTAATGACACATACAACACAGAACAAAATTATAAATGAAGAACAAAAAAGCTGTTGCAAAGGAGCACGAGGATGTAAAGAGCAACTGATAATAGATGCAGAGGTGACATATCAAGCTAAAACTAAACAAAGGTCGCTACACTGCGCATACATTGATTACCGAAAAGCTTTTGATAGTGTACCCTACTCTTGGTTACTACAAATATTGGAAGTATACAAAGTAGATCCTAAATTGATACAGTTCCTAAACATAGTAATGAAAAATTGGAAAACCACACTTAATATCCAAACAAATTCAAATAATATCACATCACAGCCAATACAGATTAAGTGTGGAATATACCAAGGAGGCTCATTAAGTCCTTTCTGGTTCTGCCTTGCTCTGAACCCACTATCCAAGATGCTAAATAATACAAATTATTGATACAATATTACTGGAACATACCAACACAAAATCACACATTTGCTATACATGGATGATCTAAAACTACTGGCAGCAACAAATCAACAACTCGACCAATTACTTAAGATAACAGAAGTATTCAGCAACGATATAAATATGACTTTTGGAACAGACAAATGTAAGAAAAATAGCATAGTCAAGGGAAAACACAATAAACAAGAAGATTACATACTGGATAACCTCAGAAACCGCATAGAAGCGATGGAAGAAACAGATGCCTATAAATATCTAGGATACAGACAAAAAATAGGAATAGATAATACAATTCTGAAGAAGAACTGAAAGAAAAATATAGACAAAGACTAACAAAACTACTGAAAACAGAACTGACAGCAAGAAACAAGACAAAAGCTATAAATACCTATGGTATACCAATATTGACCTACTCATTTGGAGTAGTGAAATGGAGTAACACAGGCCTAGAAGCACTTAATACACTTACACGAGCACAATGCCACAAATATAGAATACAGCACATACATTCAGCAACAGAAAGATTAAGCAGAAAGGAAGGAGGAAGTGGATTTATCGACGTAAAAAACCTACATCATGGACAGGTAGACAATTTAAGAAAATTCTTTCTAGAACGAGCAGAAACTAGCAAAATACACAAAGCAATCACTCATATAAAAACATCGGCTACACCACTGCAATTTTATAACCACTTCTACAACCCTTTAGATCACATAACATCAACAGATACAAAGAAAGTAAATTGGAAAAAGAAAACATTACATGGCAAGCACCTGTATCATCCAGAACAGCCACACATCGATCAAGAGGCATCCAACACATGGCTAAGAAAAGGCAATATATACAGTGACATGGAAGGATTCGTGATTGCAATACAGAATCAAACAATAAACACCAGATATTACAGCAAGCATATAATTAAAGATCTCAATACCACAACAGATAAATGCAGTCTTTGCAAACAACAAATCACACGCGGATGTACAATACTAGCAAATACAGAATACACCAGAATACATGACAATGGAGTAAAAATAATACATCAACAACTTGCCATACAACATAAACTAATAACACAACATGTTCCCACGTACAAGTATGCACCACAAAATGTACTGGAGAATGATGAATACAAATTATACTGGAACAGAACCATTATAACAGATAAAACAGCAACACACAACAAACCTGACATCATACTCACCAATAAAAAGAAGAAATTAACACAACTAATTGAAATATCCATACCCAGTACAACACATATACAGAAGAAAAGAGAAGAAAAAATTCAAAAATTCATCCAACTGGCTGAGGATGTCAAAGGCATGTGGCATCAAGATAAAATTGACATCATACCAAGTGTCCTATCAACTACAGGAGTCATACCACACAATATCCACATCAACGTAATACAGCTACATCCAAACATATATATACAACTACAGAAATCTGTAATTATTGATAGATGTTCAGTTACACGAAAGTTCCTAAATTCAATGTAACATATACCTTATAGTTAAAAGTGAGTCACGCTTGATCAAGGTCCGCGTCACTTTTCATTTTTAACCAGACATAACGTCTGAGACAGGAAAGAGAAATAATAATAAAAATTATAATAGTCCTGAATGAAATTATCACTCTGCAGCGGAGTGTGCGCCTATATGAAACTTCCTGGCATATTAAAATTGTGTGCCCGACCGAGACTCGAACTCGGGACCATTGCCTTTCGCGGGCAAGTGCTCTACCATCAGAGCTACCGAAGCACGACTCAGGGCTGCTACTCACAGCTTTACTTTTGCCAGTATCTCGTCTCTACCGTTCAAACTTTACAGAAGCTCTCCTGCGAACCTTGTAGAACTAGCTCTCCTGAAAGAAAGGATACTGCGGTGACATGGCTTAGCCACAGCCTTCGGAATGTTTCCAGAATGAGATTTTACTATGCAGCGGAGTGTGCGCTGATATGAAACTTCCTGGCAGATTAAAACTGAAAGGCAAAGGTCCCAAGTTCGAGTCTCGGTCGGGCACACAGTTTTAATCTGCCAGGAAGTTTCAATTATAATAGTCTTTAACAGCTAAATTAACGGCCTAGGCCCATAAACGTTGCTACAGAATAGTTCACCAGAATACAAGTAGGCCCACCAAACATATGTCTGTATTATGAATCCGCTGATAGAGAACTGGCTACTTTTTCTTTCAGTCCAGTTAAATTCTCAGTACAAGGTCAAGCAGAGTTTCTTTGATGAGAGAGGCCTCTCAGATTCTTGAACATACACAGACTATCGGACGGAGGTACATCTGAGGCTCACTGTGAACCCTAAAAAGATTTTAAATTTTAAAACACTCTGCAGTCGGTAAATGTAGTAATATACCAACAGCCACCTACTTGACAGTGCTATCAAAGATTTTCACAAACAGCTTCCGCAAAAGGATTTGATATCAGTGTCAGTGAAAAAGTACCAGTCATTCAGATTATTAAGGAAGCTATAAAATTAACTGTGAGTACTGCTAGACGTTATAGCAAAAGACCATCTGCCAGCACGGCAGTCGAATTATAACAGAACCCCTTGAGGCAACGAAATTAAGTTAAATGTTTAATTAGAGGAACTAATAGTTAACACAGTTAATGGCTGTCTACATGCACTGAATACATCAACTTAAACCCAGAACAACAACAGAGGGAGAGAAACAATACCCAACGTGATCGTAGTACAAAGGGTAAGCAACCACAAACGTACATAGTAGAACAGTAAGCAGCATGTATTAAAATGCATACATAAAATTAGGTGTCCACCTGCTTTACAAAGACATAAGATACCTCTGTTCAGGGGCGTAACAAGGATTAAACAAAACCCCAAGGTACCTGACCACCCTCCCCCTTTTTTGTCAATTAGCTGTGAACTTAGTTTCACTTTGGAACACACATCACAATAAAGCAAGGCCTGTTTCCGATCTCCCACTTGAATTCATTATGAAATGACCATTAGCTCCCGTGCAACACACACACTGCATTAACACCAATATCACTAAAACACAACACCACAAGCTCCAATGAGTGAAACATGGTTGGCGATCATAAGAGCAATTGAAACTTCCTGGCAGATTAAAACTGTGTGCCCGAACGAGACTCGAACTCGAGACCTTTGCCTTTAGCCGGCAGGTGCTCTACCATCTGAGCTACCGAAGCACGACTCACGTCCCGTACTCACAGCTGTACTTCTGCCAGTGAGAGTGAAAATCTCATTCTGGAAACATCCCCCAGGCTGTGGCTAAGCCATGTCTCCACAATATCCTGTCTTTCAGGAGTGCTAGCTAGCGGGGTTCGCAGGAGAGCTTCTGTAAAGTTTGGAAGGTAGGAGACGAGGTCCTGTGAGAAGTACAGCTGTGAGTACCGGGCGTGAGTGTTGCTTTGGTAGCTCAGATGGTAGAGCACTTGCCCGCGAAAGGCAAAGGTCCCGAGTTCGAGTCTCGTTCGGGCACACAGTTTTAATCTGCCAGGAAGTTTCGTATCAGCGCACACTCCGCTGCAGAGTGAAAATCTCATTCTGGAAACATCCCCCAGGCTGTGGCTAAGCCATGTCTCCACTAGATCCTTTCTTTCAGGAGTGCTAGTTCTGCAAGTTTCGCAGGAGAGCTTCTGTAAAGTTTGGAAGGTAGGAGACGAGGTACTGGCAGAAGTAAAGCTGTGAGTACCGGTCGTGAGTCGTGCTTCGGTAGCTCAGTTGGTAGAGCACTTGCTCGCGAAAGGCAAAGGTCCCGAGTTCGAGTCTCGTTCGGGCACACAGTTTTAATCTGCCAGGAAGTTTCATATCAGCGCACACTCCGCTGCAGAGTGAAAATATCATTCTGATAAGAGCAATTACTCGAACATGCAGCTCCCTAGACAGTATGAAAACGTGGAGCTTGTACAGATACTAACAAGCCACGCGACTCACTAGTACGACAACAGAATCTCACGAACTCCAATAGTTAATTGAATGATTAATGCCCGTTCACCCCAAGTCATGAAACGTGGTTAGAATAACTTCAGATTGCTAAGTATAGAAGCAAACGAGCACATACAGGACACGTGACCCGCAGTATATCAGACCAGCCACAGGAAAATAACTCACAAACTAGAAAGGTAACCGGAATGCCTGGGGCCACAACACTTGTTTAGGAAGTTCAAAATTCCAAAATGAGATTATTACTGTGCAGCGGAGTGTGCGATGATATGAGACTTCGTGGCAGATTAAAACTGTGTGCCGGACCGAGACTCTAACTCGGGACATTTGCCTTTCGCGGTAAAGTGCTCTACCCTAGAGAAAGAGATGATATACTGTCAGAAGTAAAGCTGTGATGCCGGGGCGTGAGCCGTGCTTGGATAGCTCTGACGGTAGAGCAATTGCCCGTCAAAAGCAAAGGTACCGAATTCGAGTCTCTGTCCATCACACAGTTTTTATCTACCAGGAATTTTCAGATTCAAAATTGCTATTCGTTGCTAAAAATGAACGCTCGCCGTTAAATGCACCGTGCTGAGAAGTGGAACTGATCCCCAAGCGATGTTTGTTTCCTGAATGGATGTCAGTCTGAAGCCCGGTCAGCGTTCACTAAGTACATCCCAAGCCAGGCTGCCGACTTCAAGCGCTACTTATCCCACAGGACGCCTACACGTCCACGGCAACAGTGACACTGAACTATCACAGTTCCACCGACAAGACAGCTCGAGTATGCCGCGAATGTCCATAGGTTGGCGCTGCCTTCCTGTCCACTGGTAGGAAGACGTCCTTCGGTTACATAGAAACTCGTCAGAGACAATCGCCGTGAACGGCTGCTTTCGATATAAGTGAGCAGCCACAATACAGAACGCGCTCAGCTTATAATTGTTACATTAAGAAGAGGACGTCTTTTCCAGTTCCATATGTAACACAACGAGAAGTATGACAAAGAGTCTGTGAGGGTGCTTTAGCAGTTAACTTCAATACGTCCTAGCGACGTCATAAGCAGAACATTTCAAGGCATTGACCTGTTAAAATCTTCTGTGCTTCAGCGTAAACTAGGAAGTGCCATCTGAGATATGCCAGAGGGTCGTACAGAACATTCTGGGGGTTCACAAACCTCGGACAACATCTCTAATGGCGATTCGATTTCTTTCATCTACATCTCTTTAGTTTTCCCTTCTTGACTAAGACCCTAAAAATCCAGCAACTTCCTAATGGTCTTTTAATCGCCGTGTCATACGTATTCTCGGTTTCATTCAGTTATACCACATCTTCAGATGAGTCATGGTTCCAGAGCAATCAGTCTGTTTCAGATGCTGCAAAAAGCGTCCATAGCGACGCACGGGTGCTGTGTGCAGAACTTGAAACTGGCTAGTTCCTGCGCAGTGTCCCTAGACAGAAAGCCATTTTTCCACTAAATGCAGCTACTCTCCAATTTCTGTTGGCTGAATGCCATTTTTCCACAAATAAAATGTGCGGCATTCAAGAGTCTTATTACTACAATATTTGTACTGAGAATAAAGAGAAGGAAAAGGGAAGTATTGAGGAGTAGCAGGAAAGAGATCAGCGATAAACTGTACAACAAAAATGGGAACGACGTAGTTGACACAGTGAAACAATTCTGCAACCCTGGAGGCAAATTAACAAAAAGAGGTCACAAGACGCAGGCTATCATATGCAGAGACGGAAATCCGCCTTATTAGTCTACCTAAGACGAATGAAGACATGAAACTGAGGGCTAAATTTCTGAGAACTTAATGTCGCGAGCACAGCAGTGGATACAAGTGCGTCACGGACTGTATGACAACACAAAAAGAAAAGAGTCGAACCACTGGAAAAGTGTTGCTATAGAAGGATATTGAAAAGTGGACGGATGAGAAAAGAGGAGGATCACCACAGGATCGGCGAGGAGAAAAATGTGTTTAAAACACATGTGTTTAAAACGAAATGTGCTAAGCCATCTGGCAATAACTTTCATGGTAATAGAGGGTGCTGTAAAAGTATATCCTGGAGCGTAAAAAAAACAGAGCTTGAATACGAGGGTTGCCCAGAAAGTAATGCACCGCATTTTTTTCTTCAACAACTCTTTATTGAACATAATGAGAAGTGCACATGTGAAAGAAAGGTGTTTTGTCTACACACCCAATTTTTCCACGTAATCTCCATCCTGTCCTTTGGCCTTTCTCCAGCGCGTAAGTAGGGCGTGTATGTCCTGTCAGCATCAATCCTTGTACTGGTGGCGGAGCCAGTGCTTCACTGTGTGAACCACCTCCTCGTCGTACTCAAAATGTCTTCCACGTTTGGAATTTTTAACATCCCAAACAAGTGGAAGTTCGAGGGGGCTAGATCAGGGCTGTAGGTTAGATGGTCTCCCCGACCACTGAAAATTGTGGAGCTCCACCGAACCTCCTTCAGACGACCTCACCCTCTGTTCCCAGCGACTTATCGTACTTCTGTCGATAGCAGATGCTCCACAGACTTCGCAGAAACGCTTGTGAATATTCCTCACAGTTCCTCTGTCTGCACAGAGAAGTTCAAAGAGGGCACATTGCTTGTAACGTACATGATCTACAGACGCCATTTTGGAACTGTTCTGCAGCTACCCTATCTGCCGGAAGTGACGGAAACGTGGCGCGCTCACTCAGGAGACTTCAAATAATACATACATTACGTGTCTCATTCGTAGCATTGTTTTCGGCTGAAACAAAAATGCGGTGCATTACTTTCTGGGCAACTCTCGTCCATCCCACTGGAAATCTCGTCGTTGAGCATCCCAAAGCAAACCCGACAACCCAGACACTCACTCTCACACACACACACACACACACACACTCACACTCACACTCACTCACACACACACACACACACACACACACACACACACACACACTGGAAGACACCAAACAAAAATTTGACGACGTAGCGGGCAGTTGAAGAGGTCACAGAAAACTGGAAGTCGTGGTGAGCTGCATCAGACTAAACTTAAGAACTGACTGTTCTGCCTTACGGAAAGTCGTGGGGGAAGCCTCATCAGAGAGGTCCACCGCATGAGCGTCTAGGGAAGTCATTCCAGTGGTGGTTTCCCATTGCCTTCCACTGATGATGAAATGATAATGAGAACAACAGAACACCCAGTCCCTGAGAGGGGAAAATCTACGACCCAGCCGGGTATCGAACCCGGACCCCTTGGCATGACAGACCGCCGCGCTGACCACTCAGCTATCGGGCGGACATCAGTCTAGTAAGAAGCCTTTTGAAAAAAAAAAAAGTCGTGCTACTGACCGAGTACTGACACTGAACACTGAAGCTCTGCAAACGTCAGACAATCGGATAGCACTACTAACATGTCGCACACGTTTCTCCAAAAGATCAGTTCAGGAACAGACTACTTCTTCGAATACAAATGTTGCAGTAATTCGTCATAACTGCGAAGAGGAATGTACTGACTGAGTACTGGGCACCTCACATTTGTGGCCCCTAATTTCTGTACAATGAATCGACTGTGTGTTATTGTGTGACATAAGCGCGCAAATTTCCTCGTTGTTGTTGTTGCAGTCGACTCGTTGTTTTTCTTGTTGTTGTGGTTTTTAGAACGAAGAGCTGCAGCTCTCCACTCTCACCCGTCGTGAGCAAGACTCTCCATATCTAGAATGAGATTTTCACTCTTCAGCGGAGTGCTCAACCATCCTGCGGAACCTCTGCAGGAGAGCGTCTGTGGAGTTTGGAAAGTAGGAGACGACGTACTGGCAGAAGTAAAGCTGTGAGAACGGGGCGAGAGTCGTGCATGGGTAGCTCAGATGGTAGAGCACTTGCCCGCGATACTCTCCATATCCATATTCAGGTTTTCGTCTCTGCCAACAATTGTTACTCCCCGTCTCCCTGTCTCTCCCCCTCACACACACTTCTTTTAGTTACCAAATTGACGATTCAGCGATATCTCGGCATATTTCTCAACAACCGATAACTATTTTTTAGTCAAGTTGTGCGACAAATTTATTTATTCCTAAAATTTGACTCAGTATCTTCTCATACGTTATTCGATCTACCCATCTAATCTACAATGTTTCAAAATTTATTTTCTCCTTCGTTTGAACTGCTTATTTTCCACGTTTCGCTTCCATACAAACCGGCGCTTCGTATAAATACATTCAAAAAAGACTTCATAACACTTAAATCTTTATTCGATGTCACAAATATCTCTTTACTACAAATGATTTTCTGACTGTATTTTATATTATATCCACTGTGACCATCACAGTTAAGTGTCAAAACTCATCGACTACTTTTAGTGTTTCATTTCCGTCACCATCACATAACTCGATACAACTAAATTCCATTACTCACGTTTTACTTTTGTTCATATTCATTTTATAATGTATTTTCAAGACACTATGGATACCCTTAAACCACTCTTCCTAGTTTATTGCGGCCTCTTACAGAATAACCATGTCATCTGCAAACTGCCTGTATTTTATTTCTTCCGCATGAACTTCAATGCCCCATCCAAGTTTCTCCTTGGTTTCCTTTACTTCTTGTTTAGTTTACAGACGGAATAGAATTGGAGATCGGCTACATCCCAGCCTCACACCCTCTTGGACTGCTTCTCTTTCACTTCCTTTGCGTCTTATGAGTACAGTCTGGTTTCCATACAATAAATAGTTAACTTTTTGCCCCTTGTATTTTTCGTCTTCTGCTTTCAGAATTTCGAAGAGTTTATTCTTGTCCACATTGTCAAAAGCTTTCTCTAGATCTACAGAAGCTATTGCCTTTCTTTAATCTCTATTTTACAGCTAGGTGTATCGCGTGTTCCTTCATTTCTCCGGAACACAAACTGATTTTCCCAGAGGTCGGCTTCTACCAATTTTCCCATTCTTCTCTGTTATAACTCGTGTCTTTATTTCGTAGCCATGACTTATTATACTGATGGTTCGGTAATATTCACTCCTTCATTGTAACAGGACTCATCATATACCGAGGGTATTTTGCATGTCGTTAAATCTTGGGTACGAGGTAGAATAGTTCCGTCATGCATCTAACTGGTTCTGAGGGAATACCGTTAGTCCAGATGATTATTTTGACTTAGGTTGCCAAGCTTTAGTTAGTTCGTACATGCTAATTACAAGTTACTTTTTAAGTATGAGTACATGCTGAAGAATTATTATGTTCTTTTCTTATTTTTCATTATTTATTTTATTTCGTATTTTTAAATATACAAATGCTAGTTAGTAATTCCTATCCAACACCTTTTACGCATTACAATAACAGAAATTTTTATAGAGAATTGAATGAGTTGTTAAGGAGAAACTTCTTTACTTTCCTTCCAAATTTAAGTTTTCTGTCTGTCAGGTAGCAGCATTGTGCACTCCATTTTATGATAAACAAAACCTTGATGTGGAATAATGAATGTCGTTTTTCCTTCTGTTATTGTAATTATGTTCCTTTTCGCTGTTGTGATGTATTTACAACAAACTTCATGAGGGAACAAATATACTGTGAATCACTACGCTGAATGCTCAGTTCTTTAAACAGATCTCTACAAGATGACTGTGGGTGTATACCACACATTACACAGCACGTTTTTGAGCAAACAAAACTTTCTTTCTTATAGACGAGTTACCCCAGAACATTATTCTATATGACTGTATTAGATGAAGATACGCAAAAATGTGTCAGCTTACTGATTTGTCTCCCCCCCCCCCCCCCTTCGATTTGCAATGATCCTATTCGCGAATATGGCTGAACTAAGTTGCTACAGCAGCTTTTTTAAATGTGCATTTTCCAGTCTAAATTCTCATAAATATGAACACCTTACAATTTTCAAGCTTCCATTCTATTTATCATTTTCTCACCATGTGTTATACTTATCATTGTTGTGTAGCTGATCGATGAAAGAAGGAAGCACAAAAGTGTACAGGGAAATTCAGGAATACAGAAATACAGGTCATTGAGGAATGAAATAAATAGGAAGCGCAAGGAAGCTAATACCAAATGGCTGCATGAAATATATCAATAAATCGAAAAAGAAATATTATCGGAGTGAAACTCAAACAACCTTCGTTGAAGTTAAAAACAAAGGCGGTATCATTAAAAGTGCAATGGGAATGCCACTGTTAAATACAGAGGAAAAAAACCAGTGGATGGAAAGAGTACATTGAAGGCCTCTGCGAGAGGGAAGAGTTCTGACGACGCGATATAAGAAACACCAGTCAATAGAGAGAAGCAGGGGATACAGTATTAGCATCAGAATTTAAAAGAGCATCGGAGGACTTAAGATCGAATAAGACAGAAGGGATAGGTAACATTCTATCAGAATTGCTCAGATCTTTGGGGGAAGTGGCAACAAAACGATTATTGACGTTGGTGTGTAGAATGTATAAGTCTCGCGACCTAGCATCTGACGTCCGGAAAAACATCATCCACATTGTCCCTAAGATTGCAAGAACCGACAAGTGCGAGAATTATCGCAAAATCAGCTTAATAGCTCATGCATACAAGTTCCTGACATGAGTAGTATACAGAAGAAGGAAAAGAAAATTGAGGATGCGTGAGACGGCGGTCAGTTTGGTTTAGGAAAGGTAAAGGCACCAGACAGGCACTTCTTACTTTAAGGTTAATAATCGAAGGAAGAAAAATCAAGACACGTTCAAAAGATCTGTCGACCTGGAAAAGCGTTCGACAGTGTCGAACGTTTCAAGATGTTCGACATTCTGAGGAAAATGGAGGAAAATGGGGGAAGCTATAGGGAAAGACGGCAATATATAAAATGTACTAGAACCAAGACGGAAAAATAGGAGTGGAAGACCCAGAACGATGTTCTCGGATTTTTCGAGTCTACTGTTCTATCTACACATTGATTCGCTGATGACATTGCTATATTTAATGAAAAATGAAGAAGAATTACGGGATCTACAAATGAATACAGAATGTGTATTGAGAGTAAATCAACGAAAGACGAAAGTAATGAGAAGTGGGAGAAATGTAACGTAACATCAGGATTGGTGACTACGAAGGAGATGAAGTTGAAAAATTCCGCTACCCATGATGGACGGAGCAAGGAGGACATAAAAAGCAGGCTATTACCAATAAATAGGGAATTGCTGGTCAAGAGAAGTCCTTTACTACCAGACACAGCCTCAATCTGAGAAAGAAGTTTCTGAGAATGTACTTTTGGAGCACAGCATTGTGTGGCAGTGAAACATGGACTGTAGGAGAACCGGAAAAGAAGAGAATCGAACCATTTCAGGTGTGGTGTACAGAAGAGTGTTGAAAAGTAGGTACACTGATAAGGTTAGGAGTGAGGACGTTCCGAGCAGAATCGGAGAGGAAAGGAATATGTGTAAAACACTGACAAGAAGAAGGGACAGGATGATAGTACGTCTGTTAAGATATTAGGGAATAACTTCCATTATATTAGAGGGAGCTATAGAGGGTAAAAACTGTCGGGGAGGGCAGAGATTGGAGTACATCCATAGATTGAAATACATCCAGCAAATAACTGAAGACGTTGGTTGGAAGAACTATTCTAAGATGAAGAGGTTGGTACAGGAGAGTAACTCGCGGCAGTCCACTTCAAGACAGTCTGAGGAGTTTGCCTGACTCCCTTCCCAACTGCACTTTCCTCTGCCATCTCATTCCCGATCTCAACTAGTATTTTCGGTTGTAGGTACAGGTTTTCAAGCAGCCTTCTATCCCTCCAGTCGATACCATTCTTCCTTAGAACGTCTGTCAATTTATTACACTTTTTCCAAGTCAATGAAAGCAGTATAAACGTGTCTTCCTCTTTCACTATATCTCTCACCTATAATTCTCAGCAGTCCAACTGCATCTCTTGTATCTTTCCCCCATATTGTCCCTCTGAAATACTTTTTTCCAGAATTCCGTGAAGTCATTCATCACCCTAAGTAAAACTTTTGCTCCATGAGAAATGCCGACCGGTGTGGCCGAGCGCTTTTAGGCTCTTCTGTCGGGAACCGCGCCACCGCTACGGTCACAGGTTCGAATCCTGCCTCGGGCATGAATGTGTGTGATGTTCTTAGGTTGGTTAGGTTTAAGTAGTTCTAAGTTCTAGGGCACTGATGACCTCAGATGTTAAGTCCCATAGTGCTCAGATTCAGGTGAACCATTTTTTTCCATGAGAAATCAAACTAATAGGTCTAAAATCCTCTGTTTCTTGGCATTCATTTTCTTCTCAATTTCAATCGTTTTGGTTAGATATGCCGTTATCCATTAGTTAGATATACCATCAATCCCTTAAAACTTCGAGTTATGTAGGAGGACACTTCGATTCACACTGTCAAATGCCGTAGATAAGTCGTACAGAACACCAACCGACGCTTATTTTATTGTTTAACGTTTGTAAAATTTGGTGAGTGAACATATAAAGAGCATTCACAGCAGAACAACTCTTCTGAAATCCACGCTGTGATTATCGTAGAAACTATTTTACAAATATCACCTTCTCAAAACTTCTGGAAAATGATATCAGCAATGAAACAGGTCAGTAGCGAGCTGCAAATGTACTTACTGCGGTACTCTCCCAGCCGGTCGAGAGGTCACACTGTCTCATGTCTGACCTGGTAGCCTCGATAGACGGGCGGTATTCCGCGTCTCGCAAACTCGACCGGCGCGTGGAACTTTTCAACTTGCGGTCGAGTCTGGCAGTGGCGCGATAGCAGAGCGCCTGCGCCCGCCACGGCTGAGCTAACATTTGTCTTCTGGCGAGTCGCCTCTTCTGCGTCGCCACACCGTCTGCTGCGCCCTCACAGTGGTGTGCGCGACTGACCTGACGCTGTACCGTGCCAGTCTGTAGCACGCCACATGCGGCCGCCATGAAATGTGCTTCCCAGTAACAACCTCCTTGCTATGTAGTAAGCTTCTGCGGAAGAACCATTTACGAAACGCTTGACATTTTGTTGCAGTACGCAAATTGGATTGTAATGGGTAAGCTACTTGTTCGGGCCCTTTAGATAGTTGTTTGGTGCTCAGATCAAATGTCGATTAGTTAATAATTAATTACATATGTGTACACGATGTCAAAGTAGCAACTGAACTAAAAATTATGAGGCACACTTGTGTAAGAATAGAATGATAGAATGAACTCAGACATATATATATATATATATATATATATATATATATATATATGTCCACTGTTTAAAAGTCCATAACTGGCAAACTAATTGACGGAGTTTTCTCATCTTTGGTAAAAGTTTAGTTGAAAGTCCAACTTAAAGATATCACTGTAGGTGTTCGAAATGGTCACCATTAACATCCACACAAACGATTCCGCCGAACTGCAGCACGAACTACTGACTGCAAAGTGTTCAGTTGGATATTTGCACATGAATGTACGAGGTATTCTCGAAGTTCATCCCATGTGCATGGCTTTTGTCGATAAGCGACGTCCTTTAATGTTCCCCACAGGTAAAAGACCTGAGGAGTTAGATCTGGGGAACGGGATGGATACTCCACAGTATCTCTACAGCCTATTTATCTTCCCGTCGTGCGTTACAACAATTCTCTCGCTCACCACAAAAGTCTGTGAGACAGCGTGCCCGTGAAACTGGAGTGAGTCGCTCAAATGTCAGGCGAATTTTGAAGACAGCAAAGAGGAAGTACTGTATCCGATTATTACTACACGCAATGAACGAGGACGACCCAGATCGGAGAATGGTGTACTGCAGGTGGTTTACTAACATGGTGCGCAACGATGCAGAGTTTCCAGGGATGATTGAGTGATCTGATGAGGCACAGATTAAACTCAGTGGTACAGTAAATCGCCCCAATTGCATCTACTGGACCGTCTAAAATCCAAACGTCCATGTAGACAAAGCCGTGAATTTGCCAGGAGAAAATGTGTTGTGTGGGTTGTCTTACAGGGGCTCAATTGGGCCATTCTTCTTTGACGGCACACTTACCGGCGAGGTGTGCCTTCAGAAGCTTCAGACATCCATTTAACCTGCCATCCGAGACTTGTATGGAGACGGAAGAGTTCAACAATATGGTGCCCCAGCCCAATACCAAAATCGTATTAGGGCGTATCTCGACGAAAATCTACCAGGAAGATGGACAGGCCGTAGAGGTGCTGTGGAGTATCCATCACGTTCTCCAGACCTAACTCCTCTGGACTTTTGTCTGTGGGGAACACTAAAGGACGTCGTTTATCGACAAAAGCCACGCACACTGGATGAACTTCGAGAATCCATCGTACATTCATGTGCAAATATCCAACTGAACACGTTGCAGTCAGTAGTTCGTGCTGCAGTTCAGCGGAATCGTTTGTGTTGATGTTAAGATGTTAATGGTGACCATACTTTCACCAAAGATGAGACAACTAGACAACTCCGTCAATTAGTTTGCCAGTTATGGACGTTTAAACAGTGGATACATTTTTTTGGACCCCTCTCTCTGTCTCTCTCTCTCTCTCTCTCTCTCTCTCTCTCTCTGTATATATCCTGGAGATGGAAAAAAGAACACATTGACACCGGTGTGTCAGACCCACCATACTTGCTCCGGATACTGCGAGAGGGCTGTACAAGCAATGATCACACGCACGGCACAGCGGACACACCAGGAACCGCGGTGTTGGCCGTCGAATGGCGCTAGCTGCGCAGCATTTGTGCACCGCCGGCGTCAGTGTCAGCCAGTTTGCCGTGGCATCCATCGCAGTCTTTAACACTGGTAGCATGCCGCGACAGCGTGGACGTGAACCGTATGTGCAGTTGACGGACTTTGAGCGAGGGCGTATAGTGGGCATGCGGGAGGCCGGGTGGACGTACCGCCGAACTGCTCAACACGTGGGCCGTGAGGTCTCCACAGTACATCGATGTTGTCGCCAGTGGTCGGCGGAAGGTGCACGTGCCCGTCGACCTGGGACCGGACCGCAGCGACGCACGGATGCACGCCAAGACCGTAGGATCCTACGCAGTGCCGTAGGGGACCGCACCGCCACTTCCCAGCAAATTAGGAACACTGTTGCTCCTGGGGTATCGGCGAGGACCATTCGCAACCGTCTCCATGAAGCTGGGCTACGGTCCCGCACACCGTTAGGCCGTCTTCCGCTCACGCTCCAACATCGTGCAGCCCGCCTCCAGTGGTGTCGCGACAGACGCGAATGGAGGGACGAATGGAGACGTGTCGTCTTCAGCGATGAGAGTCGCTTCTGCCTTGGTGCCAATGATGGTCGTATGCGTGTTTGGCGCCGTGCAGGTGAGCGCCACAATCAGGACTGCATACGACCGAGGCACACAGGGCGAACACCCGGCATCATGGTGTGGGGAGCGATCTCCTACACTGGCCGTACACCTCTGGTGATCGTCGAGGGGACACTGAATAGTGCACGGTACATCCAAACCGTCATCGAACCCATCGTTCTACCATTCCTAGACCGGCAAGGGTGTAAGTCAACTACCCTAGCCAGCAAGATCTCCGGATCTGTCCCCCATTGAGCATGTTTGGGACTGGATGAAGCGTCATCTCACGCGGTCTGCACGTCCAGCACGAACGCTGGTCCAACTGAGGCGCCAGGTGGAAATGGCATGGCAAGCCGTTCCACAGGACTACATCCAGCATCTCTACGATCGTCTCCATGGGAGAATAGCAGCCTGCATTGCTGCGAAAGGTGGATATACACTGTACTAGTGCCGACATTGTGCATGCTCTGTTGCCTGTGTCTATGTGCCTGTGGTTCTGTCAGTGTGATCATGTGATGTATCTGACCCCAGGAATGTGTCAATAAAGTTTCCCCTTCCTGGGACAATGAATTCACGGTGTTCTTATTTCAATATATATATATATATATATATATATATATATATATATATATATATATATATATATATATATATATAGAGAGAGAGAGAGAGAGAGAGAGAGAGAGAGAGGTCCAAATTGCCCGAATCTCGTGATCGTTAGGTAGCGTTCTCGCTTCCCACGCCCGGGTTCCCGGGTTCGATTCCCGGCGGGGTCAGGGATTTTCTCTGCCTCGTGACGGCTGGGTGTTACGTGCTGTCCTTAGGTTAGTTGGGTTTAAGTAGTTCTAAGTTCTAGGGGACTGATGACCATAGATGTTAAGTCCCATAGTGCTCAGAGCCGTTTTGTCTCTTTGTTTATTTCTAATTCCTACAGTTCTACAGTTTTATTCCGATCTTGTTGAAATTTTGCACGTTTTAATGATCACTATCTAAGGAGATTTCGTTATCTGACTTCAAACATACATGTATGTAATATGTAAAGGTGAAACGTTGTTACCAAAAAATCTCTAAAAATTCTTGGTTGATTTATTTCAAATTTCTACACAATCCCCTAATGAAAATTTGAGGGGACATCGGTTATATATTTTTAATACACACAATTTATAAATACTTATTTGTGTTATATGAAGGAGAAAGGTCGTTACCAAACATTTCGAAAAGAACTTCACCTATTTACTGCAAATATGCCCTTCAGTTGAAAGTGCTTGCAGATTCCCACACGGCTTGCATTCCCTATGAGTATCAATATGGCACAGGGCATTGTGTATGGCAGATATTAAACATCCTAGGCAACTCTGCACAGCGCAGCTAGGACATTACAATCGATAGTAAAATTGACTGCAGACTATATGTGGGAAAAGTCACCACACCAAAACTCTAAAAATGTACTTATTTTATTCCACAAGAATGGCAAGCAGCAGAAGTCATAAACTGCTGAGCCTCCATTTTCATAATGCATAAGATTCTCTCTAAAATTATTGCCAGTTGCTTAGGAGAAAAATATTATATTTCACTGTCAAAGTAACAAGCTGGGTTAACAAGTGAATACAACGCAATGTCCTATTTGCAAGTTACGAATGAAATTACAGAATAGAGCAATGACTGTCTGTCAGTCACCAATGCTGAGAATACTTTTCACTCAATTGCTAATAGACACATACTGATGGACCTAGAAAAACCAACCATCCATTAACCTATGTTGGTATACTAAAGAGCATATACGCATGTGAGAGGGCTTTCATTAGATTTCATCTCAAAGGTACGAAATCATGACCTGAAAGAGGAGCTAGGTAAGGATTCTGCATCTCCAAGAGCTGTTAGTAATCCAACAGATATTTTTCCAGTTATTTAAACTGTGGAAGTTAAGAAGAACTACGTATCAGTGGAATATGGACACTAATTTTAGTAGATGACACTGTGTTGTTTGAAGATAAAGTTAAACAACCAATGGAAAACTATAAAAGATTATTTGATAACAATCCATTACTATAAGAAAAAACTACGAAGCCTGAAGACTGGTTGATAGTTTTTGGGTCAAGGTTTGTTGAAGACAGTGTAAGAATACAAATAAAGGAAGAATAAAAGGTGCCTCGAATGCTACTGATAAATTAAACAGGATATTCAAATAGATACACCTGCATAAAATTCTTAATAAATGTTTTGCTGAAAATGGAAACACTACGAAACTAAACTGCTATGAAACTAAAATTAATACATATACATTAGTTTTAGTACATAAGAAAAATCATATTCTTGTAAACCAGAAACAACAACTGGTCTCCAAAAATGACATTTTTTATAAATTTTTCCGTGAAATTGTTGGAAAAAACAATTACAGCATTATATAAGATATTAGATATTAATTTTAAGAATTTTGGTCACCCTATATCAAAAATAGTTCTTATTATTCTATAAAAATTTCTAATTGGATTATAATGAGACAGAAATAATGCAACAACTATTCCACTGGTTGTTGTTGTTGTGGTCTTCAGTCCTGAGACTGGTTTGATGCAGCTCTCCATGCTAATCTATCCTGTGCAAGCTTCTTCATCTCCCAGTACTTACTGCAACCTACATCCTTCTGAATCTGCTTAGTGTATTCATTTCTTGGTCTCCCTCTACGATTTCACCCTCCACGCTGCCCTCCAACGCTAAATTTGTGATCCCTTGATGCCTCAGGACATGTCCTACCAACCGATCCCTTCTTCTAGTCAAGATGTGCCACATACGTCTCTTCTCCCCAATCCTATTCAAAACCTCCTCATTAGTTACGTGATCTACCCACCTAATCTTCAACATTCTTCTGTAGCACCACATTTCGAAAGCTTCTATTCTCTTCTTGTCCAAACTATTTATTGTCCATGTTTCACTTCCATACATGGCTACACTTCATACGAATACTTTCAGAAACGACTTCCTGACACTTAAATCTATACTCGATGTTAACAAATTTCTCTTCTTCAGAAACGCTTTCCTTGCCATTGCCAGTCTACATTTTATATCCTCTCTACTTCGACCATCATAAGTTATTTTGCTCCCCAGATAGAAAAACTCCTTTACTACTTTAAGTGTCTCATTTCCTAATCTAATTCCCTTAGCATCACCCGACTTAATTCGACTACATTCCATTATCCTTGTTTTGCTTTTGTTGATGTTCATCTTATATCCTTTTTTCAAGACATTATCCATTCCATTCAACTGCTCTGCCATGTCCTTTGCTGTCTGTGACAGAATTACAATGTCATCGGCGAACCTCAAAGTTTTTAATTTCTTCTCCATGGATTTTAATACCTACTCCGAATTTTTCTTTTGTTTCCTTTACTGCTTGTTCCATATACAGATTGAATAACATCGGGGAGAGGCTACAACCCTGTCTCACTCCCTTCCCAACCACTGCTTCCCTTTCATGCCCCTCGACTCTTATAACTGCCATCTGGTTTCAGTACAAATTGTAAATAGCCTTTCGCTCCCTATATATTACCCCACCTACCTTTGAAATTTGAAAGAGAGTATTCCAGTCAACATTGTCAAAAGCTTTCTCTAAATCTACAAATGCTAGAAACTTAGGTTTGCCTTTCCTTAATCTTTCTTCTAAGATAAGTCGTAAGGTCAGTATTTCCTCACGTGTTCCAACATTTCTACGGAATCCAAACTGATCTTTCCCGAGGACAGCTTCTACCAGTTTTTCTATTCGTCTGTAAATAATTCGCGTTAGTATTTTGCAGCTGTGACTTATTAAATTGATAGTTCGGTAATTTTCACATTCCACTGGTATTAGGAATATTTTGTGAATTTTTAACTCCATACCCAACAATGACGATATTACTTTTAAAATACCATCCATTCTGTTCAAACAGGCTTTGAAGTCTTTTGCCATCTTTTTGAGTATTGAAAAATCGTCAGTAAACCTCAAAGTTTTTATTTCTTCTCCTTATGCTTTCCTAATATATCCTTGGTTTCCTTTACTGCTTGCACAATCTAGAGACTCGATAACATTAGAGATAAGCTAGAAAACAATCCCACTCTCTTCTCAGTTACTGATTCTTATTCTCCTTTTCCCTTAACCCGCGATGCGGCAGCTACGAGTGCTGTACTGGAACTCAGAGTTTCACTACAGCACTCGTGGCTGCCGCATCGAGGTCGCGAAGTGGGCCGAGGCAGTTCCAGATAAGTTTTATAATCTGACGATAATTTATGGCTTTGTAGTTTTAGCTTCACGATGTCCATTATGGACAAACGGTAGCTACTGTTATTCTGAAGAAGGTTGAGTTATCCCAACTGAAACCTAGGTAAACTTTAGGTAAACGATGCAACTGGGGCTGTTGATTATTAAAATTAAAATTAACAAAAAAATTAATTCACACCATAATTACGGACGCTGGAGAGATTCATACCAAAGATGGATTTCAGATTTTCTACGGGTTATTTTTATGGAAGGGCTGTGGCGTCTGCCTGCAGACAGTAACTTTTGCGATTAGGTCGTAACTTCGGATCTTACATCTCGAATAACAACTGCCTTAGATCAAACTGTAGACTGCGTGTGTCGTACAAACATCTTCGTCTTGACGTGCTCACTGCAAGCTGCTTGACAGACACCGTTTTCAAATAACTTCATATGAAACCTGTTCGTAGACGGTGTCAGAGGTGACCTAACATCGTCGTGGGTTCTCCGCTTTTTTACAGATGTAAACTCTCTGGTTAGCTGAGAGCAGCAACGCGGTGATCATCTCCAGACCATTGTGGTTTACGCTTCTTGTGGTCTATCCATTTCACTTCAGATAAACTCACACTACCATTGAGAGTGGTGTGCTGGTCACCGGTAAGAATACGAATCTTTAGACCAACTAAGCAATCAGTTTATTCGGTGGCCTTGGAAAACGAAATTCTGAGTCAACGTAAGTCTTACAAGTTCGGCTTCTTACTAAATACTTTGTTTTACCACTAAATGTCACACACTTTGCAGAGCTGGTGAACGAGAACCGCTGTAAAAAAAACAAAAAAACAAAAATAGATATACATACTCATAAATACAGCAAATGCCCATCCCAGAAGAGCACATGGAAGAACAAATAAGGTGTTAGCCGACGGAAAAAAGACACTACATGAATACACAGCTGTCTGCAAAATCTCTCTTTTCATTTGACAAATAGAACGAAACGTGAATGATGGGACACACCCACACCCACCCACACACACACACACACACACACACAATGTCTGTCTCTTTTTCCCTCTTTTATTCTCCCCTCAAGGACAGTACAGTATTATCCATCGTGCTGTCTTACCCACTTCTGTTCTGCCTCTCCCTTTTTCCCGCCGTCACGTCATCCATCCATCTTCCCACACCGTTCCTCCATCAGTCTCTTCTCCATCCATCCTGCCCTTTTTCCTTTCCTCGCACCTGCCATGCTCCCACGAAGGAACAAATAGTTCTTTTGTTTTCAATTTCGCAGCTTACACCCCAGAAAAAGATGGATTGCCCCGTGAATGTATGTGAGCAATTCGCGCCCGTTAGTGATGAATCTACGTCTGCATACAAAGCTCGCAAGCCACCATAGGGTGCAATGCGGGGGGGGGGGGGGGGGGGGGGAAGGGGGGTACCACGCACCATTACTAGTTATGAATGAATTATAGCGTGTTAATGACATTTGCAGGAGCTCAAAATACATAGATTATTTGAAATACACAAAACACATTCCAATGCTTTACTGTCCATATAAATCAGTGAAATAATTTTCCCAAAAGTTATTTCCAGGTCACTGAAAATCAATATAAATAACAGTTGACTTAGTAACATATCACAAATGATGAAGATCGAAACTAAGTACTAAACCATCGACGTGAATTACGTAAATAGAGCGTTTTATTTTAGTTTCAGAGTTGCCTAAACATCCAATCAAAAGGAGTAAAGAGGTATTTTGATGCTCAAATAAAATCAGTAGTAACTTCTGTGGGCACAGAAAGTGTTCATGTCATTCGGCATGCTGTCTTATCTAATACATTTCTCTAATATATAGAGGAATAGTTTGATGATCTGCAAGAAGGGAAAGGGTACGTTGTAAATCACATTTATTTCACTATATATCTTTCAGTATTCACTTATTTTTCAGTGTTTAAAAACCATTAATAATGGTGGAACTCAGCTCAAACTAGTCAGGGTGAACAGCTTTGAATGAAGGCACGTTCATAAACTCTACATAGTCTTGTACAGACACCGACCAGTCATGCAATGAGCAAAAATGTACTATGGCTATTTGAGTCTATTCATCCCAGACTGTAGTTTTGTAAAGATTCTTTTTCCTTCTCCAGACATTAAATTCTATCCTGCTTTTATTTACGACTCTTTTAACACGACTAAGCACAATTACTACTCACCCACCTGTTCTTATTGTGTTGCTAACTCGGGCCTGGTTATCATCACCAAACGCAATACATTATACTTTCGAGTGAAGTGTGTGAAATGATAACGGTTTCGAATCAATCTTTATTCTGGCTCCCTGTGTGAAAAACCAACTTGCTCGTGCCTCTTTGAGGCAAACATAAATTCTGTTGTGTATGAGTTTTCCCATTTTTTCTCCATACATACAGAGAAGTGTTCTACAATCTACGCGAATGATCCTTGCAGCCCTCAGAAAAGCCCAGTTATAATGTTCTGTTGGATATGATAACAGAGTTTTCCCATTTTTTCCCCATACATACAGAGAAGTGTTCTACAATCTACGCGAATGATCCTTGTAGCCCTCAGAAAAGCCCAGTTATAATGTGTGCCCTTTTTTCCACCTCCCGCCGGTTTTTCACATGGCAGAATCCCTTTTTATTTCGCCCTGTTTGACTTTTTTATTGTTGACTGTAGTGGCGGTGTATCTTTTCGGCGCATAGATGTGATTTTCCAGAACTCCGTCGACATTGTCACAGTTGATTACGGTGTTCCTCCGTCCGGTTAGACCTCCATCCTCCACCTTCCCACATTTGCACACGATGTTTGGCTTCGGCCTATGACTGTGATGTACGCAGTTGGTATCTCATATTTTACTAGACTGCATTTTATATTCTGACAAGAGAACTGCCATAAATTTAAGTGGTGGTGTGTCCTCTGTTTTAGCCGACAACAAGACCTGTGTGTTTAAACTCCGAACATTTCTTATGCTGCCTGGGTCTCAACCGTAGGCTTTTAGGCTGGAGTTCATAGAGTCTGGCAGAGCAGTCGTCTAATGCTCTTCCAGTCCAACGATTAGACAGTCACAGTTTTCTGATGTACAATTTTACATTTTCGTCAGGTTATTTCTCCTTTGAATAGAAAATTTTAAAACCATTGAATTGCTTATAGTGCATACGTGCGTGCGTGTGTGTGTGTGTGTGTGTGTGTGTGTGTATGTGTGTGTGTGTGTGTGTGTGTGTGATAGAGAGAGAGAGAGAGAGAGAGAGGGAAGAAGAAGAGAACACGCACAAACACACACACACACACACACACACACACACACACACACACACACACAGAGAGAGAGAGAGAGAGAGAGAGAGAGAGAGAGAGAGAGAGAGGGGGGGGGGTGGAAGGGAGGGGGGAAATTGTAATATTGGTTTTTAGCGAACTGTTGTGTTTTAATGCATGTTGAAAATTTTATTATTTTATGTCTTATACCCAAACAAATTTATCATCACAGAAGAATGAAAGCGGGAAATTGCCATCACCAGTACATATAGGGTGTTCCAGATAAGGTATTTTCTCTGTAACTTACAAAATAAATGAAAGAAATACTTTTTTTGTATAGGTAAACTTACAAAAAGTTTCATTTCTTGCGTGATTATGAATGTAGTTTTTTAATTATTTTACTGTGAGTTACAACAAAGAGTGATAATTTCTGTCCTCGTAAAAGTACAAATAATTTACGGCTTTCATCTGTAGATCCACATCTAAAATCCTTCGCTTCACTTCTACATAATGGAACGTACACTCTCAGAAATTTCTTCCTCGGATTAAGACCGACGTTTGCCGCGACTAAATTGTTTTGGCCAGGAATGCCCGCTTTCCGGGTGCTAGTTCGATTCTTGTATCGCACTTGCTTCGTCGGTAATACGTAATTGCAATTGCAGTTTAACAGAATTCCTTCATTTTGTCCACTTTGTGATCCCCAATTTTGGTGTTACGTTTTATCGCTAATCTTGATTTTGCTATTCCTCATTACTTTCGTATTTGTACGGTTTACTCTCAGTTCCTGATCTGTATTCATTAGACTGCCCATTCCATTCAGCATGTCCTGTAATTATTTCTCGTTTTGTGATGGTACGCACTAAGGTGGTAGTATCGATGATGATTAATTCTTTCACTCTAGGCTGTGTTGCCCGACCCCACCTCAAGTAATTCTCTTAAACCTCGTTACATTATTTTCAATTATTTTGGCTCTGAGCACTATGGGACTTAACATCTGAGGTCATCAGTCCCCTAGAACTTAGAACTACTTAAAGCTAGCTAACCTGAGGACATCACACATATCCATGCCCTAGGCAGGATTCGAACCAGCGACCGTAGCTTTCAATTATTGATATGGCGTTTATTATACTTTACATCACATATGTTACATGAGCAGGCTTGTACGGTACGTCCTGTTGCTTCTACTTACAAATACAGAAAACCGAATTTCTTTTTTATACAGGTTATTTAACACAGAAGTCGTTGCAGTAGATTCGGCAATACTTTGGGCGCCCTTCTCCTCTTGGCGGTCGCCAAACAATCCTGTATCCGGCAGTGTATTCGATGCACCGCGAAAAGTAGCCATAAGTACTTTCTACATCTCCTCGACGTACACGCAACAAAATAAATGAGCTGTGAACGGCTCGTGTTCATGCCATTTATTGTTTGTCATCTTCTATTACGGTACCGCCGCCCTCGTTTTCTTATTCTATTTACTGGAGTCTCTAACTTCCTGCCTTACTTGCCCGTGAGCGGCAGCAGCAGCGCATATCGATAAGTGCACTGTCGTACCATCTGTGGAGCGACCGATATATTTCCGCGTCGTCGTGTGTCTGGCAGTCAGCTGGAGACGAACCAGCAGTGCAGTCGGGACGCAGCAGCAGTGAAGTCGGGGACGGAGCGCGGACAGCCAGTGCTCGCCGACCGCTGGTGACACTCATGCACTGTCCGACGGAGGGAGGTTGGAGCGGGACAACCGGTGGTTGGTCGTCTTATCGGCCGAGGAATATTTGGTCCTTCGCCGTTCCCGGGCCTGGGCAGTCGGGCGGTTGGCGTGGAGCAGCAGGGCAGTCTCCGTGGCGTGTAGTTTAGCCGAGGCCGCTGGCGGCGTCCAAGCGCGGTCGGAGTGTGAGGTGCTGTTCCCACTGCTACGAGGTCCGTGGCTGACCGATCCTGGACACGAAAGTTGAGTCTTTATTTAATCTACCAGCCAGCCCCAACTGTTCACATTGTGTAGTTTGAATTTCGTTCCTCGCTGTTGGGACATTCCCGCGAGCAGGGAGTGGCCGAGCGGTTCTAGGCGCTTCAGTCTGGATCAGCGTGACCGCTACTGTCGCAGGTTCGAATCCTGCTGCGGACATGGGTGATTGTGATGTCCTTAGGTTAGTTAGGTTTAAGTAGTTCTAAGTTCTAGGGGAGTGATGACCTCAGATATTTCGTCCCATAGTGCTCAGCCATTTAAGCACCAGCGGGATATTCTGCGTTGTGGCCGTTAACGTTCCGGTTACCTGCACTGGCCGTTGACGTAAATTCAGGCAGTTTATTTTCCTCGTCGTGTTGTGGTTGCCCAGCACGACGTTTGGTTTGACTGCTGAATGTGTAATTCGTTGTGGGCGCTGATACAGGGTGTTTCAAAAATGACCGGTATATTTGAAACGGCAATACAAGCTAAACGAGCAGCGATAGAAATACACCGTTTGTTGCAATATGCTCGGGACAACAGTAAATTTTCAGGCAGACAAACTTTCGAAATTGCAGTAGTTACAATTGTCAACAACAGTTGGCCCTGCGGTCTGGGTAACTCTATAGTACGATATTTTCCACATACCCACCATGCGTAGCAATAATATGGCGTAGTCTCTGATTGAAATTAACCGAAACCTTTGACAACGTGTCTGGCGGAATGGCTTCACATGCAGATGAGATGTACTGCTTCAGCTGTTCAATTGTTTCTGGATTCTGGCGGTACACCTGGTCTTTCAAGAATCCCCACACAAAAAGAAGTCACAGGGGTTCATGTCTGGCGAATAGGGAGGCCAATCCACGCCGCCTCCTGTATGTTTCAGATAGCCCAAAGCAATCAAACGATCATCGAAATATTCATTCAGGAAATTAAAGACGTCGGCCGTGCGATGTGGCCGGGCATCATCTTGCATAAACCACGAGGTGTTCGCAGTGTCGTCTAAGGCAGTTTGTACCGCCACAAATTCACGAAGAATGTCCAGATAGCGTGATGCAGTAATCGTTTCGGATCTGCAAAATGGGCCAATGATTCCTTTGGAAGAAATGGCGGCCCAGAGCAGTACTTTTTGAGGATGCAGGGACTGCAACATGGGCTTTTCGGTTCCCCATATGCGCCAGTTCTGTTTATTGACGAAGCCGTCCAGGTAAAAATAAGCTTCGTCAGTAAACCAAATGCTGCCCACATGCATATCGCCGTCATCAATCCTGTGCACTATATCGTTAGCGAATGTCTCTCGTGCAGCAATGGTAGCGGCGCTGAGGAGTTGCCGCGTTTGAATTTTGTATGGATAGAGGTGTAAACTCTGGCGCATGAGACGATACGTGGACGTTGGCGTCATTTGGACCGCAGCTGCAACACGGCGAACGTAAACCCGAGGCCGCTGTTGGATCACCTGCTGCACTAGCTGCGCGTTGTCCTCTGTGGTTACCGTACGTGGTCGCCCTACCTTTCCAGCATGTTCATCCGTCACGTTCCCAGTCCGTTGAAATTTTTCAAACAGATCCTTTATTGTATCGCTTTTCGGTCCTTTGGTTACATTAAACCTCCGTTGAAAACTTCGTCTTGTTGCAACAACACTGTGTTCTAGGCGGTGGAATTCCAACACCAGAAAAATCCTCTGTTCTAAGGAATAAACCATGTTGTCCATAACACACTTGCACGTTGTGAACAGCACACGCTTACAGCAGAAAGACGACGTCCAGAGTGGCGCACCCACAGACTGCGTTGTCTTCTATATCTTTCACATCACTTGCAGCGCCATCTATTGTTGAAAATTGTAACTACTGTAATTTCGAAAGTTCGTCCGCCTGAAAATGTACTGTTGTCCCAAGCATATTGCAACAAACGGCGTATTTCTATCGCTGCTCGTTTAGTTCTTATTGCCGTTTCAAATATACCGGTCATTTTTGAAACACCCTGTACCTACTGGGTGTTCCATTGAACTCCCTGTTGTGTGGTCGTCGTGTGGAGTGGAAGTTATCCTGTCGCTTGGTCCTTTGACTGACTGTCTGTCGGTTGCGTTGCCGTCGGATTGAAAATTGTTGGGCCGACTGCCTGTCTCACCTAAGCGATCCTTAGTACAAAATGTTCAAATGTGTGTGAAATCGTATGGGACCTAACTGCTAAGGTCATCAGTCCCTAAACTTACACACTACGTAACCTAAATTATGCAAAGGACAAACACACACACACCCATGCCCGAGGGAGGACTCGAACTCTCGCCGGGATCAGCCGCACAGTCCATGAGCGAGTGTTAGCGTTTGAATTCACGGCCGAACCTTGGAAATTTCTGAGCACCGTATGATGGACTGCCTTTTTTTATTTGTCCTTGTTGTTTGTTTATGTACGGCTTCTAGCCGATTTTTAATTACCGTTTTCCCCTTAGGGCGTGAGATTGTTTCGGCCTTCATCCTGATTTTAAGAAATGTTTCAAGATAAGGCCTTCTGCCTTTAAATTCAAGTTCCTGTTTTTTGAGTTTTAAGTAATTGGCCTTCAGCAAATTTTCAATCAAAATTGTTTTGCCCTTAAGGCGTGAAACTGAAAGGCGCATTTAGCCGGGAATTAAGTTCTGAAATTAATGTTTGGCTTGGTCTGTTTTTAATGTTACCGTTACTCTTGCAATTTTTGTCAAATTAATAAAGCAGTATGTTAGAGTGCAACTGAAAGCCATTCATTTTGGCCCCTTCCCACAAATTAATCTATCTGTCCTGTCCTGCGGGTATAGCAGGGGATCTCAATAAACATGCGCTTTGTAATTTTACACTGAAACAAAATATCGAAATGTAATAAGTCAACCCATTAATTCCTTACATTAAGACACATCGTGTAGACAGCAAGGTCGTTTGTGATACCGTTCCAATTTTGTGTCAACAGAACTTTCAATGAAGTTAGCGTCAGCGAATCTTATCATTAATATTCTTTCACTCTGATTTTTAATAGCACTCCTGAATATTTATTTTACTTCAGATATTGTTTCTTCGACGTACAGAGGGAACAAATGGGGGAGGATGACACTCCCGCAGTCTTCTACCATTTTTAATCTGAATTCTTCGCCTTGCTCTTACACTCTCAGAGAATGGAATGGTAGTACAGAAAATAAAGCTACATCTACATCTAGATATATATGATTAGTCAGCAATTTACAATTAGGTGCCCGGCAGAGGGTTCTCGAACCACGTTCAAGCTATTATTTCTCCTCCGTTCCCCTCCCGAACTGCGCGCAGGTAAAACGAATACTTAAATCTTTTCGTGCGAGCCCTGATTTCTTTAATTTTATTATGCTGATCATTTTGACCTATGTATGTGTGCGCCAACAAAATATTTTCATACTCTGAGAAGATCCTGTCGCAACGTAAAACGCCTTTGTTCTAATGATTCCCACCCCGATTCGCATATCATATCCGTGGCAATCTATCCCGTATTTCGCAATAATACAAAACACAATGTCCTTCTTTGAACTCTCCGACGTCCTCCGTGAATGCTGTCCGATGTGGATTCTACACCGTACAGCAATACTGCAGAAGAAGGCGGACAGGCTTAGTGTAGACAGTCTCTTTAGTAGATCTGTTGCATTTTCTAACTTTTCTGTCAATAAACCTTAGTGAGTGGCTTGCCTTTCTCACATCATCCATGTGATCGTTCTAATCTAATTTATTTGCCACAGTAAACCCCAAGTATTTAGTTGTATTTGCAGGCTTTAGATTTATGAGATTTATTGTGTAACCTGAATTTCGCAGAGTCCCGTTTAGTACCATTTAAATGATTTGACACTTTTCATTGTTAGGAACCATTTGTAACTTTTCGCATCATACAGATATCATTTTGCAGTTGTTTTTAATCTCCTGACGAATTTAGCATTATCTGCTATCAGCCTAAGAGAGCTCCTCAGAATGTCTCCTAAATCGTTTATTTAGATCAGGAAGAGCAGGGGCCTGTAACACTTCGTATAACTAAACTTGATTAGTTTCCACCGATTTTAGCAGATGAAACGATCGTGTACGTTAGACTAAAAATGAGATACAATGTCGATTTTCGCTAACTTGTTCCCACTTGATGTGTAAATCACTAAAGAGGGTTTGTGAATCACTAAACTAAAACGCAAAATGAAATATTCTAAATTTCGTTCATAAGAAGTCCACAATAAAATAGTAAAATTGTTACATAGGGCATTTTATGAAATACGCTGAAAGAGTTATAATAATAATAATAATAACAATAGGCCTCCGGTATGTCCTGCCAGTCGTAAAAGGCGACGAAAAGTACAAACCACTAATAGGGCTAACCCCCCCTTTTAGTGTGATTAGTTGGTTCAGGACAGCAGCCTCGGACAAGCGCCGTCATGGTTCGGGGACGACGTTTGAACCCTATGCTCGCCCACAATGGTAAAGACACTGCTAGCTAACTGGAAAATGATTTAAATCCAAATAGAGGTGTTTTGCAGGATATGCTTCCTGCAACCACCCTAGAAGGAAAAAAAGGCAGAGGATGAGATGGTCAGATGAAGTTAATCGACACCTCATGTTCTCTTATTACCAAGCAACAAACGTAGGAACCAACACAACTGGATACAGATCACAAGTATACACAACATTTATTATCAGATACCCAGAAATAAAATTTTTAACCGAACAACGACTAGCTGATCAGATTCGTGTAATAGTAAAAAATAACAGGATACCCCAGTCAGAATAGAAAACATCAACAACAAGTAAAACAAATACTGGAACAAAATAATGTGCAATCAGAAGGAGAAGAAAATACAGTAACGGACTCAAACATCCCAGAGCAAACAAACGAAGAACAACACGCATCAATTAAACAATCAGAGGAAAACGAAATCTTAAGACAGCCACCAGAACAAGCACAAATGGAACTCGAAGTAACACACGTGTTAGATATAGAAGAAAAATTTCAGCTGACATACACTCCTGGAAATTGAAATAAGAACACCGTGAATTCATTGTCCCAGGAAGGGGAAACTTTATTGACACATTCCAGGGGTCAGATACATCACATGATCACACTGACAGAACCACAGGCACATAGACACAGGCAACAGAGCATGCACAATGTCGGCACTAGTACAGTGTATATCCACCTTTCGCACCAATACAGGCTGCTATTCTCCCATGGAGACGATCGTAGAGATGCTGGATGTAGTCCTGTGGAACGGCTTGCCATGCCATTTCCACATGGCGCCTCAGTTGGACCAGCGTTCGTGCTGGACGTGCAGACCGCGGGAGACGACGCTTCATCCAGTCTCAAACATGCTCAATGGGGGACAGATCCGGAGATCTTGCTGGCCACGGTAGTTGACTTACACCTTCTAGAGCACGTTGGGTGGCACGGGGTACATGCGGACGTGCATTGTCCTGTTGGAACAGCAAGTTCCCTTGCCGGTCTAGGAATGGTAGAACGATGGGTTCGATGACGGTTTGGATGTACCGTGCACTATTCAGTGTCCCCTCGACGATCACCAGAGGTGTACGGCCAGTGTAGGAGATCGCTCCCCACACCATGATGCCGGGTGTTGGCCCTGTGTGCCTCGGTGGTATGCAGTCCTGATTGTGGCGCTCACCTGCACGGTGTCAAACACGCATACGACCATCATTGGCACCAAGGCAGAAGCGACCTCATCGCTGAAGACGACACGTCTCCATTCGTCCCTCCATTCACGCCTGTCGCTACACCACTGGAGGCGGGCTGCACGATGTTGGGGCGTGAGCGAAAGACGGCCTAACGGTGTGCGGGACCGTAGCCCAGCTTCGTGGAGACGGTTGCGAATGGTCCTCGCCGATACCCCAGGAGCAATAGTGTTCCTAATTTGCTGGGAAGTGGCGGTGTGGTCCCCTACGGCACTGCGTAGGATCCTACGGTCTTGGCGTGCATCCGTGCGTCGCTGCGGTCCGGTCCCAGGTCGACGGGCACGTGCACCTTCCGCCGACCACTGGCGACAACATCGATGTACTGTGGAGACCTCACGCCTCACGTGTTGAGCAAATCGGTGGTACGTCTACCCGGCCTCCCGCATGCCCACTATACGCCCTCGCTCAAAGTCCTTCAACTGCACATACGGTTCACGTCCACGCTGTCGCGGCATGCTACCAGTGTTAAAGACTGCGATGGAGCTCCGTATGCCACGGCAAACTGGCTGACACTGACGGTGGCGGTGCACAAATGCTGCGCAGCTAGCGCCATTCGACGGCCAACACCGCGGTTCCTGGTGTGTCCGATGTGCCGTGCGTGTGATCATTGCTTGTACAGCCCTCTCGCAGTGTCCGGAGCAAGTATGGTGGGTCTGACACACCGGTGTCAATGTGTTCTTTTTTCCATTTCTAGGAGTGTAAATACATTGGCTACACCATTGCAATTTCATAACCACTTCTACAACCCTTTAGATCACATAACGTCAACATATACAAAGAAAGTAAATTGGAAAAAGAAAACACTACATGGCAAGCACCCGTTTCATCTAACACAGCCACACATCGATCAAGACGCATCCAACACATGGCTAAGAAAAGGCAATGTATACAGTGAGACGGAAGGATTCATGATTGCAATACAGGATCAAACAATAAACACTAGATATTACAGCAAGCATATTATTAAAGATCCCAATACCACAACAGATAAATGCAGACTTTGCAAACAACGAATAGAAACAGTAGACCACATCACAAGCGGGTGTACAATACTAGCAAATACAGGATACCCCAGAAGACATGACAATGTAGCAACAATAATACAGCAACAGCTTGCCTTACAACATAAACTTATAAAACAACACTTTCCCACATACAAAATGTACTGGAGAGTGATGAATACAAATTATACTGGAACAGAACCATTATAACAGATACAACAACACCACATAACAAACCTGACATCATACTCACCAAGAAAAAGAAGGAATTAACGCAACTAATTGAAATATCCATACCAAGTACAACAAATATACAAAAGAAAACAGAAGAAAAAATTTAAAAATACATCTAACTGGCTGTGGAAGTGAAGGACAAGTGGCATCAGGATAAAGTTGACATTATACCAATTATACTATCGACTACAGGAGTCATACCACACAATATCCACCAGTACATTAATGCAATACAGCTACATCCAAATTTATATATACAACTACAGAAATCCGTAATTATTGATACATGTTCAATTACCCGAAAGTTCCTAAATGCAATATAACATATACCGTACAGTTAAAAGGAAGTCACACCTGATTAAGGTCTGCGTCACATTCCATTTTTGACCAGACATAACGTCTGAGAAAAGAAAGAAAGAATAATAAGATGTATCGTGTTACTTCCTTCATAACTAATTGATGGTAGGTATAAAGCACATACGACTGTTATTATACGACAGCGAAAATCCCTCTTTTTTACCACACTGACGCTACATGAAACGTACTCTTATTTAGGGAGAAAGTAATTTATTTCTCCATTCGTCTCACAGAGCTCCCTTTTGAAGCTTTGGAAATAAATGTTGTTTCGACCATGAGGGCCGTAACGGTATGAGGCAGAGTAACGCGAAGCTAACAAGATGAGAAGAGCGGAGTGTTTTAATTTTTCTCTTTACTTTTCGGAAGTTGAAAAATCAAATTGGTGCTGCTCACTCATACGTGTTTATTTACTGTAATAAACTTCCTCTCATCGGAAACGCCACGGTTAAACTATTACTTCGCGATGCAACACAGATACTTTCGCTCGGAACCTAGTATTGCTCGTGAAATATCGAGGAGCTCAGTTAGGGGCTCATACTCGTTTTGAGAGAGCGATGGTGCCACTACAATGGCAGAAAGTTCTCCGTTGACTAAATTCCGATAATTCCAGCTACTCGAAACCAGTTAACGTCATGAACATGAGTTTAAAATACTGTATATGTTCACAGCAATAATCAGGAACCGCATGGCAGAAAACACTGGATTGTAATAAAGCAAAAGAGCAAGATTTCTTTATAAATCGGTGTAGCACAATAGATGTGTGTGTGAATCCTTAAGGGACCTAAGAGCAAAGGTCAACGGTCCTTACACTTACACAGAGCTTAAACTAAATTATGCTATGGAAAAAAAACACTCACCCATTCAGGAACGAGGACTCGAACCTCCCGTGTGAGGGTCCGCGCAATTCATAGTATCATAGTATGGCGCTTCTAACTGCGAGGCCACTCCGCGCGGCTTTATCACAACAGACATTTGTAAACTGCAAACGAAATAATAGAAGCGAAAAATGATTATCAATTACTGCTTTGACTGAGATTTATGGAGTTTCAAGCTCTTGATTCAGTTTCAATTGGCCCTTGAAACGCAAGGCGTTTATTCAATTTACATTTGTATTTTGAAGTATAGAGGGTGGTCCATTGATAGTGACCGGGCCAAATATCTCACGAAATAAGCATCAAACGAAAAACCTACAAAGAACGAAACTCATCTAGCTTGAAGGGGGAAACCAGATGGCGCTATGGTTGGCCAGATAGATGTGTGTAAGTGTAAGGACCGATGACCTTTGCACTTAGGTCCCTTACGGATTCACACATACACATCTATTGTGCTACATCGACTTATAAAGAGAACTTACTCTTTTGCTTTATTACAGTCCAAGCGAAAAATGTGGTCCAACTGAAACATTCGTATTTCTTTACGTACTACACAAATATGTTATCAAAAACGGGGGTTCCTATTTTAAAAAACGCAGTTGATATCCGTTTAACCTATGGCAGTGCCATCTAGCGGGCCAACCATAGGGCCATCTGGTTTCTCCCTTCAAGCTAGCCAAGTTTCATTCTTTGTAGTTTTTTCGTTTGACGCGTGTTGTTGTTGTTGTCTTCAGTCCTGAGACTGGTTTGATGCAGCTCTCCATGCTACTCTATCCTGTGCAAGCTGCTTCATCTCCCAGTACCTACTGCAACCTACATCCTTCTGAATCTGCTTAGTGTACTGATCTCTCGGTCTCCCTCTACGATTTTTACCCTCCACGCTGCCCTCCAATGCTAAATTTGTGATCCCTTGATGCCTCAAAACATGTCCTACCAACCGATCCCTTCTTCTAGTCAAGTTGTGCCACAAACTTCTCTTCTCTCCAATCCTATTCAATACCTCCTCATTAGTTACGTGATCTATCCACCTTATCTTCAGTATTCTTCTGTAGCACCACATTTCGAAAGCTTCTATTCTCTTCTTGTCCAAACTAGTTATCGTCCATGTTTCACTTCCATACATGGCTACACTCCAAACAAATACTTTCAGAAACGACTTCCTGATACATAAATCTATATTCGATGTTAACAAATTTCTCTTCTTCAGAAACGCTTTCCTTGCCATTGCCAGTCTACATTTTATATCCTCTCTACTTCGACCATCATCAGTTATTTTACTTCCTAAATAGCAAAACTCCTTTACTACTTTAAGTGTCTCATTTCCTAATCTAATTCCCTCAGCATCACCCGATTTAATTTGACTACATTCCATTATCCTCGTTTTGCTTTTGTTAATGTTCATCTTATATCCTCCTTTCAAGACACTGTCCATTCCGTTCAACTGCTCTTCCAAGTCCTTTGCCGTCTCTGACAGAATTACAATGTCATCGGCGAACCTCAAAGTTTTTACTTCGTCTCCATGAATTTTAATACCTACTCCAAATTTTTCTTTTGTTTCCTTTACTGCTTGCTCAATATACAGATTGAATAACATCGGGGAGAGGCTACAACCCTGTCTCACTCCTTTCCCAACCACTGCTTCCCTTTCATGCCCCTCGAGTCTTATTACTGCCATCTGGTTTCTGTACAAATTATAAATAGCCTTTCGCTCCCTGTATTTTACCCCTGCCACCTTTAGAATTTGAAAAAGAGTATTCCAGTCAACATTGTCAAAAGCTTTCTCTAAGTCTACAAATGCTAGAAACGTAGGTTTGCCTTTTCTTAATCTTTCTTCTAAGATAAGACGTAAGGTCAGTATTGCCTCACGTGTTCCAACATTTCGACGGAATCCAAACTGATCCTCCCCGAGGTCTGCATCTACCAGTTTTTCCATTCGTCTGTAAAGAATTCGCGTTAGTATTTTGCAGCCGTGGCTTATTAAACTGATAGTTCGGTAATTTTCACATCTGTCTGCACCTGCTTTCTTTGGGATTGGAATTATTATATTCTTCTTGAAGTCTGAGGGTATTTCGCCTGTCTCATACATCTTGCTCACCAGCTGGTAGAGTTTTGTCAGGACTGGTTCTCCCAAGGCCGTCAGTAGTTCTAATGGAATGTTGTCTACTCCGGGGGCCTTGTTTCGACTCAGGTCTTTCAGTGCTCTGTCAAACTCTTCACGCAGTATCGTATCTCCCATTTCGTCTTCATCTACATCCTCTTCTATTTCCATAATATTGTCCTCAAGTACATCGCCCTTGTATAAACCTTCTACATACTCCTTCCACCTTTCTGCCTTCCCTTCTTTGCTTAGAACTGGGTTGCCATCTGAGCTCTTGATATTCATACACATGTTTCTCTTCTCTCCAAAGGTCTCTTTAATTTTCCTGTAGGCAGTATCTATCTTACCCCTAGTGAGATAAGCTTCTACATCCTTACATTTGTCCTCTAGCCATCCCTGTTTAGCCATTTTGCACTTCCTGTCGATCTCATTTTTGAGACGTTTGTATTCCTTTTTGCCTGCTTCATTTACTGCATTTTTATATTTTCTCCTTTCATCAATTAAATTCAATATTTCTTCTGTTACCCAAGGATTTCTAGCAGCCCTCGTCTTTGTACCTACTTTATCCTCTGCTGCCTTCACTACTTCATCCCTCAGAGCTACCCATTCTTCTTCTACTGTATTTCTTTCCCCTATTCCTGTCAATTGTTCCCTTATCCTCTCCCTGAAACAACCTCTGTTCAGTTTATCCAGGTCCCATCTCCTTAATTTCCCACATTTTTGCAGTTTCTTCAGTTTTAATCTACAGGTCATAACCAATAGATTGTGGTCAGAGTCCACATCTACCCCTGGAAATGTCTTACAACTTAAAACCTGGTTCCTAAATCTCTGTCTTACCATTATATAATCTATCTGATACCTTTTAGTATCTCCAGGGTTCTTCCACGTATACAACCTTCTTTCATGATTCTTAAACCAAGTGTTAGCTATGATTAAGTTGTGCTCTGTGCAAAATTCTACTAGGCGGCTTCCTCTTTCATTTCTTAGCCCCAATCCATATTCACCTACTATGTTTCCTTCTCTCCCTTTTCCTACACTCGAATTCCAGTCACCCATTACTATTAAATTTTCGTCTCCCTTCACTATCTGAATAATTTCTTTTATTTCATCGTACATTTCTTCAATTTCTTCCTCATCTGCAGAGCTAGTTGGCATATAAACTTGTACTACTGTAGTAGGTGTGGGCTTCGTATCTATCTTGGCCACAATAATGCGTTCACTATGCTGTTTGTAGTAGCTTACCCGCATTCCTATTTTCCTATTCATTATTAAACCTACTCCTGCATTACCCCTATTTGATTTTGTGTTTATAACCCTGTAGTCACCTGACCAGAAGTCTTGTTCCTCCTGCCACCGAACTTCACTAATTCCCACTATATCTAACTTTAACCTATCCATTTCCCTTTTTAAATTTTCTAACCTACCTGCCCGATTAAGGGATCTGACATTCCACGCTCCGATCCGTAGAACGCCAGTTTTCTTTCTCCTGATAACGACATCCTCCTGAGTAGTCCCCGCCCGGAGATCCGAATGGGGGACTATTTTACCTCCGGAATATTTTACCCAAGAGGATGCCATCATCATTTAATCATACAGTAAAGCTGCATGTCCTCGGGAAAAATTACGGCTGTAGTTTCCCCTTGCTTTCAGCCGTTCGCAGTACCAGCACAGCAAGGCCGTTTTGGTTAATGTTGCAAGGCCAGATCAGTCAATCATCCAGACTGTTGCCCCTGCAACTACTGAAAAGGCTGCTGCCCCTCTTCAGGAACCACACGTTTGTCTGGCCTCTCAACAGATACCCCTCCGTTGTGGTTGCACCTACGGTACGGCCATCTGTATCGCTGAGGCACGCAAGCCTCCCCACCAACGGCAAGGTCCATGGTTCATGGGGGGAGGTTGACGCGTATTTCGTGAGATATTTGGCCCCGTCAGGATCAATGGACCGCCCTGTATATTCGTCAACAATACAATTTTCGTTACAGTTCATCATCGTACTGCCCTCATCTCGTGGTCGTGCGGTAGCGTTCTCGCTTCCCGCGCCTGGGTTCCCGGGTTCGATTCCTACCGGGGTCGGGGATTTTCTCTGCCTCTTGATGGCTGGGTGTTGTGTGTTGTCCTTAGGTTTAAGTAGTTCTAAGTTCTAGGGGACTGATGACTGTAGTTGTTAAGTCCCATAGTGCTCAGAGCCATTTGAACCATCATCGTACTGCGAATTCAAAACTGAACTAGAGGAATCATTTAACAGAGATAAGAATCAGTCGACATATGCAAAGAAGTTATAAAATTAACTTCACTGTTTTGAACAGTTTAGTCTGCTTACTTAAGAAGTCTGAAATAGCCTCAAATCGTAGACAAACTGACGTTAAATAAGGATCGGATGACAGTGTTCTTAGTTACATAATCAATAGACGGTCACATCACAAAAGAATACACAATATTTGTGATGAATAGTAAGTCACACAAGAATTTTTCATGTACTCAAACGGGGAAATACGAAGATCAACTCGTGTTAATGGATCATACGTGACATCGTGCTTTAGATTATGGCACAGCAATGCTTTGACAGTATTGAAAGAAAGGGAAAAAGAACTAGACAAATCAAATATGAAACGAGGATTGAAACTCAAGATGACAAGACAGAAGTCATATCTAAACCAACATCGAATAGACGGATTAGCAATCATAGCACAGATAAATAATGAATTCATAGAACCAGTTGGTCAGTTTTGACACACTGTTCTGTAAAGAAGGACGAGAAACTCGGTGGGAATGAATGAGAGTGCTGAAGCATGTTGCCAGAAGTCTCCAGGCCCTGCACAGGAAGTTAGACGTCACAGGGCGTGAGGATGGGCCCGGGGGAAATAGGGGCCCAGCAACGAACTTGTGACGTCATACTAGCTGCCTTGCACGTCATAAGCCACGATCGCTCGGCTGCCTCTGGAGCCAGGTGGGAATTCAGGATGTTAATAAAAAGACCCTAGAACTGTGTCGTATGTTACCGAGAGCGTTAGTCTATTTAAATCCACAGCTACGAAGTATTAAACTGGACAAAACAGTAACTCTTTCCCCTTTGGAGACGGCCACTGTGACCCATAAGACATATAGCGTCATGAATGAGATTTTCACTCTGCAGCGGAGTGTGTGCTGATATGAAACTTCCTGGCAGATTAAAACTGTGTGCCGGACCGAGATTCGAACTCGGGACTTTTGCCTTTCACGGGCAAGTGGTTTATCATCTGAGCTACCCAAGCACGAGTCACGACGTCTCGTCACAGCTTCAATTCTGCCAGTACCTCGTCTCCTACTGCGAAAGGCAAAGGTCCCAACTTCGAGTCTCGGTCTTGCACATAGTTTCAGTCTGCCAAGAAATTTGATTGTAGTGTTATGTTCTGTGACGTACGCCACAGGGCTGTATATTTCGTTGGCACCCGCGTTAGGTCAGCGTGGCTATAGCGCCAAATGGGAATGTCCCAGCAAGTGATAACTGAAGAAACGGGACAAGACAGTGTGTGTCAGTCAGTGAAGTTGGTATGCATTGACTGACAATATAGAAGCAAATTAGAGATAGTTATTTACTGAGCACACAATTATAAATGGTGAGTTTTTGAGTAATTTTTGAGAACAGTTCCCGTGGAGAAACAGAGGTCAGGCCCGAGACTGTTCTAGTATATTTTTAACTGAATTTTTTACTTTATACGACTAAATGTCTCAAAAACTACGTATCGGATTAAAAAAAACGGAAAAATACCTGTTCTTTTAATCGTGTTATCTGTCAATAAGAATGTTGAACCCCTGCATCACCGCAAAGGGGTGTGGAGGAAGTTACAAACTTAAATAGGAACATCTCATTTTTTGTTGTACAGCAGGTTGCACAGGAAAAAATATGTAATGTTTGTAACACTTTTGTTGTTACGCGATGGGTAGCGCTTAATCGATAAATAACACAACCGGGTAGCAAAACGGTATTATCTCGAGAAACATGCACTGTATGAAAAACATAAACTTCTTAGTGTTTTTTAGTATTCTACTTGTAACTGTTTTGAAATATTTATTTATTCATTTCTAGATTTGATTCCACTGCGTGCACGATCACCCTAATTTCTTAAGTACCCTCCTTCATACACTAAGTGAGTTATTAGCTGGAATGACAGCTATTACTATAGAAGAGAAAACGGAATGTTTTACATTTATGGAGTACGTGACAGGAGTGTCGATAATGCTGTAATCTTTTCTGCTCTACGTTTTCAAAACAGAGTGCGACAACACGCTCCTTTTAGCCGCGTTATTCAACAGTTCTCCACTGTGGGAACTGTACAACTACTAAAGAGGGATCGTAGAAGAACAGTTGCTGAAGAGAACAATGAAACTACGATATTAGCTGCAGTGAATTTTAACCTCCACATTAGCACTCGGTAATTACAGTATGTAATGAATCCGGAATAAATCAGACTATTGTTTGCCGAATCGTGATTCATGGAAATTTTCGTCCATTTCTTGCGCCCCTCCATCAGGAATTTTATGGCAATAATTTCCAGAGCCGAGTGACATTTTGTCAGTGGTCGCTTCATCAAATACAGAGAGACCCCAATTTCTTTGCTCGCGTGCTGTCCTCTAAAGCAGTCGACCTTCACGGGCCACGGCACGATTAACCGACACAATATGAAATATTGGAATGTGGAAAACCCTCTTCAGCTATTCCAAAATGAACATGAGCAACCATGGAATGAGAATGTTTGGTGCAGAATAATTGGTGACAAACTCAATGGTCAATTCTTTATCAATGGCACCTTACATGATGATAAATATCGAACATCTTTCAGACCTTCCTTCGGACTTGAGACAAGCAATGCTGTTTCTCCACAATAGGCGTCTAGCACATTATTCTTCAGCAATACGGGAGATATTAGATCTTGTGTACAATCGTCGGTGAATCGGAGGAAACAATCCATTGTCTTCGCCTGCAATATAGCCACATCTTACTTCTGACTTTCGTTCATGAGGTTACTTGATCATTCAATATGCGGATAAATAAGTGAATCTAAGTGGTTTGAGACATTTTTGAGCACCCCATTCGTGAGACGTGAGAGGTCATGCCTTAAACAGCCTTTTCCCCACAACTCCTGATCTGGTTTTTCTTTATCCGTTTTTTAACTCAATCTTCTTTTTTGTCGGTTACTGTGCCAACTATCACGCATCTTAAAAGTGTTACACATAAAAGTTAACTATTTTTCCAGTAGAATTTGAACCTTCAATAAAAGAGGGATGTTTGTATTTAAGATTTAACAGTTCATTCTCACCCTGTCCTCTGCGGGGTGGGGCAGGAGGGGTCAAAATCGGTATAGCCGGAGAGCATTTAAAAAAATGAACATGTATTCTTCTGGTTTTCACCCTCATGCGTAGTTTTTGAGATGTTTCGTCGTCTCAAGACAAGAAACCTACCCTATGTATAACGAAGTAAATCACATATAAAGGACAGCGATACAAATTATCTGGGAAGATTTCATTGTATAATCATGCTATGGACACGAGGTAACTATTATACGTTAAGCACCGCTACTGATATGCGATTTTCTCGATATAGTTCGAAAATAAGAACTAAAATTTTTACAATCCGTCGTACAGACATTTCATAAAAAATAAATGTTATACAAATAATAAAATGAACTAGGGACTTATGTGGCGATAGAACCACTGTAACATAAGGCGTAATATTACATTAGTCAGTGCTTAATGAAATTTTTTCCTCATTGTAACAGTCTTTAAACACTATGATGCAACATGTTTACATAAAACAGAGATTTTATTATTACAGTACATAGAAAGGGCATTGGAGTGTTAAAGATAAAACCGAACGGTGGAGTTTGGTGTCGTCACCGACTGGCGCCCGCCGTGTTTACGTGGGGTGCTGAGGCTGGAGTCATAGTCACATGTGTTCCGATCAACGGACATACTCTGGAGTCAGGTAAGCACCGTCCCCAACACTGTCCACCACACTCGTGGTATTTCTAGTCGCTGATTTAATCTGACCTCATTTTGTATATTAAGAAGCGTTATGGCTTTCTTATCGTCAACAAAGATATCCATTTCTTCCAGTATATTTAAAGCCGTGTGTAAACTTTTTAAATTTTCTTGTGCACAATCTAATTTTTAATATCTTTTGAAATGTGCTGCTACAGAAGAATGCTGAAGATTAGATACGTAGGTTGCGTAACTAATGTGGAGGTACTGACTAGAATTGGGAGAAATGAAAAATGTGGCAGAACTTGATTAAAAGAAGGTATGGGTTTATAGGACACATACACATGCTGAGACAACGAGAGACACGAATTAAGTATTGGAGGGAAGTATTGGGGGGGGGGGGGGGTAAAAATCGTAGAGGAAGACGAACGGATCAATACGGTAAGCACATTCGGAAGGATGTGGGTTGCTGAAGTTATTCAGGGATGGACAGACTTGAAAGGGACTGAGTAGCATGGAGAGCTGCATCACACTATTCTTCGGACTGTAGACTGGAACAACAGCAGAGCCTGTTTTGTGTCTGTGCGATTTCTAGCGGCTACTGAGGCCATTTTCATTTTCTGAATCGGAATAGGGAAATTTCTCCTTATTTGGTCAATATAAAATTTATCACAGTCCTGACATGTATGCAAAACCAAAACTTTTTTGCGTTTCTTGCGGATTTTACGGCATAACATCGCTCCCAATGTTGCTGAAGTACGAAACCTACTTTCTCTTTAGTATTTATACCCTCTGAGTGTGCACCCAATACTGCAGTATACTTTTTCGTCGCGAGCACTTTTTTATGACTACTCGTTTTTTCATCTCAGCTTTTTAGGTATTTTATTGATGCCACATGACTGATGAGGAAGTATTGAATAGGATTGGGGAGAAGAGAAGTTTGTGGCACAACTTGGCCAGAAGAAGGGATCGGTTGGTAGGACATGTTCTGAGGCATCAATGGATCACCAATTTAGTATTGGAGGGCAGCGTGGAGGGGAAAAATCGTAGATGACTACACTAAGCAGATTCAGAAGGATGCAGGTTGCAGTAGGTACTGGGAGATGAAGAAGCATGCACAGGATAGAGTAGCATGGAGAGCTGCATCAAACCAGTCTCAGGACTGAAGACCACAACAACAACAACATTGATGCCACTCATCTTACATCCGCTGGTCCTAATCATTTGCAATATTTTTATTGGATACTTCAGGATCCTACGGCCGGTTGATGTAAAATAGACCCATCTATGTCTTTTTGGTCGCTTAGAATCGGTGTTTGTGATCAAATCTGAGACCGTCGGTGTTTGGAAGACTCCAAGTAAATGCTTGCCATCTTTCTTTGTCACCTTGAGGCCGAGAAACCTAATCATATCTTCTCTTCTAAATATAATTTTTCAACATAAATATGTCAGTAAAGTACTGTTGTAACAAAACGTGAAAACAAGTTTAAACATGTGCAAAAGAACGCTTTCCAATGTATCAGCGTTTGAAATTATTCAATATATTTCACTAGACGATCATGACTTCACCACAAGAAACTCATCCCTCTTATTTGATTACGCATGGCCCTCACTTAAGTCAACAGAATTCAACTGTACGCTGTGCAACATTCCTCATTTCATCTTTTGCTTCATTTCTATGAAGTACGTGATAACAACATATGCTAATTCAAAGCTTATGCGTATTACGATTCGTCTCAAGCAATTAGTTGCCTTAATCGGGTGCTTCTGGGAGCCGGGCGGGGCGCTGGCTGATAGCTCGCTGCTTATGCAGATTGAGGCGCTTGCCGTGAGCTATATCCCATCACGTGTCCCGACAGGAACCTCATTACGTGCGGCCAACGTGCAATCGGCCCTTGGATGCCGTGGCCTAATCACGTACAACGATACATCGACGCAAGGTCAGTGTCTCACGTGCCTGGCTGTTATTCACCAAAAAAAAGAAATTAGTGCCGAATATAGAGTCTAAATGATCATCAATCTTTTCCTCTGTTTTTGTGCTGTTCCAGTGAACATCAAATCTCTCTTTGTGTTCTTTATACAAAAGAGAACAAGAGTAACATTAAATACCACCCGATGATAGTACACACAGGGTGTCCAGAAATGTTACGGCAAACTTCAAGGGAAGGTGGGGCACATCGTAAGGATCGATAATTGCTTAGCAACCCATAGCCGCAAACATCAGGGGTAAGTGGTAGCAGAGGTCAAGGATCTGCAAGGAAACTAGAGTGTGATTCATTTCAAACATTTATTGGAACTAATGAGTACGACACGAATACAGCTCTAGTGGTACAACAGATTTTCAAAGTTTGCACCATCAGATGTCACACATGTCTGTCACCGAAGGAGCACTAACTGTCATGCACTCCCGAACACACCGAGAGTTCCTTTGATTGCAGCTGCTGCGCAGTCGATTCTTGCGATGATACCCATTTCACACTACACAGGATCGCGATGCATGAGAGAGACAGAGATTCACAGCTCCCCACGGAAAGAAATCAAGGCTCGATAAATCCAACGATCTTGGGGACCAGGGGAGCGGTGCATCACGTTCAATCGATCGGTGCCGTAAAGATCTATTGAAATGCCTTCGTACAGCCAGTCCAAAACGAGCAGGCGCCCCGTCATGTTTGAACCACTTGTTGTGCCTAACATTTGCCGCAACATCTTCAAGTAAGCTGGGAAGAAAAAAATGTTCAAATGTGTGTGAAATCTTACGGGACTTAACTGTTAAGGTCATCAGTTCCTAATCTTACACACTACTTAACCTAAATTATCCTAAGGACAAACACACACACCCATGCCCGAGCGAGGACTCGAACCTCCGCCGGGATCAGCCGCACAGTCCATGACTGCAGCGCCCAAGACGACTAAGTTAATCCCGCGCGGCAAGCTGGGAAGAACCTGTTCCACACAGGTCTGACAATTTGTGACGGTCAAGGACGACGATGAAAGGTGCGTCCCGAGGAAGCAGTCGCCGATCAAAAAAATGGTTCAAATGGCTCTGAGCACTATTGGACTTAACATCTGAGGTCATCAATCCCCTAGAACTTAGAACTACTTAAGCCTAACTAACCTAAGGACAGCACACATCCATGCCCGAGGCAGGATTCGAACCTGCGACCGTAGCGGTCGCGCGGTTCCAGACTGAGCGCCTAGAACCGCCCGACCACAACGCGGCCGGCAGTCGCCGATCAAATCCGCCCCCACGCTCGGGAGTGGTGATGATCCCCGTGGTGCTTGGCACTGTAGGGGCTTTCTGGTGCCCACAAATGCTCACTGTGGTGATTTAATACGCTGTTCCTAGTGAATGTGGCCTCAACAGTGAACAACACACAAACTGGGAAATGTACACCTCGGTCACTTTGTTGCGGAAACCACTGTGCGAAGCGCAACGTTGCGGGTTAATCACCGGGGTACAATAGCTGCATCCTTTGCACGTGAATGGCGTGTAAGGACTCGGCGTTCAAAACACACTGAACATTGTTACGAGACATTTTTATCCGACGTAATGGTACATATGCTGGTACTTCGTCTCCATGGCATCCTACATACTTTTTTTCACAACGTCCGGACGCCTATCCTGGCCTGCCTCACTAGCCCTGTCACTTCTTAATGACGGTGCACTCGCACAAATTTCGATATAGACTTGCAAAGAAACTGCGATGCGATTAACGTCTATCTGGAAGCATTCTCAGTAAATGCATCCAGCGGCTCGTCCATTACACGCAATTATTCCACACATTAAATACATGTCTGCAAGCTCACCGTTCGTATAGCGTTCATTGCTTTTCGTACGCTACTTATCGCTCTAATGAGGAAACCCTCATGGTACTCTCGTGTACAGCACCCCTAGTGGTTTATGACGACGTCTGCGGCCGTAGGCTGGTATGCAATTAATGTGCTAAAGCACAGTTTTCGCAACAATCCACTTGACAATGGCTACCGAGTCGAAACTGCAGTTGTGGATTTTATGAATTAAGTTTTACGTTCAAACGCGACCTTGATGTCCTTGAAATAAGAAACGTTCACACCTAATTTTGTTTGAGTAGTTGGTAACCTCGTAGGCGTAAAGTCGTTTAACAGTACTACTTTTTGCTGTTCTATTTGTGAAAGAATAACAGCATAGTTTGTTGCAGCCGCATTCTGTCGTATTAAAATCAAGATCGCCACGAACCGCATAAGGTAGCTGTGCCTACGAGAAGATTTCATGCCATACTTCATGCGATGATCTCCATGGCCAGCAAGAAGACGCGATCGTAAATGAGCCACTCGGTTTCCGTGCCGTGGCGAGCTGGAGAGGTCATCGTAGCGTACTCCGTGTGGCTAAATGCTGCTGTACTACAGTTTCGTGGAAGAATATGGCGGTGCAGCCTTCCCAATAAACCCGTCTCCTTGAATTGTGCTGTATCTCGTAGGTATCGACATCTGCAATTGCCCGAATCGATTAGTGAATGACATGTACTGCCTAAAACAGACTTTTTCTATCAGTAGAAATCGTTCAAAAGCCAAGATCGCTTAAATACTCTTTATTGCATAACCGGTTTCAACACACTAAAGGCGCCATCATCGGATTTGATGATTTACATTCATTCACACCTTTAGCGTGTTGAAATTGGTTACCCAGTAAACAATATGTAAGCGATCTTGGCTTCTGAATTACTTTTACAACAGTGTAATCGCCCCACTATGCACAATTTTTCTATCAGGTTTGAAGGGACTTACGAATCTACCTCGGGTTAATGACTTGGCATATGGGTCAAATTGTTCTTGGGCAGTCTGACGCACGAAAACTATAACAGGCAACAGTACCTCGTCACTCAGATCTTCAGTACTATTATGAACCACTCCGTCACCCCCAACGTTCTCTGAGCTTGACCGGTGAGTTACAGTAGCTTTTAGCATCTATGAGAGTATCAAATGTGGATTTTCAACAATCTGAGATATTAGAAAGGTCGTTGTGGATGTTGAGGGTAGCTTTAGTGGCTGCAGTGTCGTTGAAAGATGCCTGGCGCCGTATTGACCTCCTCTCCAGCAGTCGACTCGTAGCATTGACTCCCAAACGCAAGCCTGTGTCGCCGTCTCCAGTGAGGCTCAATGTGCGCTGTTGTCGCTACTTTGCCAGGAACTGTTGCTGACCTCGTGGGCTGGCGTGATAGCTGGAATTCGACTGCTAGTGACACGTAGGTAATATTTACTACTTAAGTAGTATTTACTTCTAACTGCCTTATCATAAGAGTGAGAGTCTGCCAAAAATAGGCCTATTTGTAAAGAGATTTTCTGAATAACGGCAGTTCTTGGTGCAGCTCAGGCAGGCTAATGAAGACACCGTCCCAAGGCAAATCAAGAGCCACAGAAGGACCGACTATCTGATGAAGCAGTGATCTAAACTGCAGTTAGTTTGGGGCTGAAAATAAAACTATTTTGTAGTTTTGAAGAGTACTTGCCAATGATTGCTGCAGTGTCGAAGTAGGGTTCTTAGTGGCCTGGAAACGTGGCTCAGTGTTTCCACCTTACCAATATATAACATTAAATATGTTTGGCTGCTGAAGTGCTAAAAACATTTCAACAACATGGTTCCAATGCCACTGCGTTACGAGTAATGCAGCACTGGATCTTGAGTCAGCACCAGAGGCCTCCGATTCGAAGTAAGCTGACAAGCAGAGTGCGTTGGGAAATGATGCGCACTCGAGAACGCTGGATCTGTGGACCTTGCACTCTGCAGCGGAATGTGTGCTGTTTAAAAATTTCCTGCTCGATCAAAACTGAATTCCAGATGGAGACTCCAGCTCGAAACTTCGCCTTTCGTACACAGTGCTCTTACTGAATGAGGTACACTGTCTGACCGTTATTTCCACCAATGCCTCTCTCCATTCAAACGTCACAGAAATGAGAGCGTTACCCGGGAAAGACAAGATTATGAGTCCCGGTCCGGGAAACGAAGTTTCGGTTCTCGTATTTCCCCCAGGCGACCAGAGTCTCGAACTTATGCTGTGTCTTGTATCGCATGGTAGTTGAAGTACAAACGTCATCAATTGTAAAATATTACGGCAGGTGGTAATTCTGGAGTCCTCCATTCCACGACATAGTCAACATTAATACCGACCGTAGTAATTAATAATAACGTCTCCGATTGTTGAAAACCCACATTGTGTGTGAAATCTTATGTGACTTAACTGCTAAGGTCATCAGTCACTAAGCTTACACACTACTTAAACCTAAATTATCCTACGGACAAAGACACACACCCATGCCCGAGGGAGGACTCGAACCTCCGCCAGGACCAGCCGCACAGTCCATGACTGCAGCGCCCGAGACCGCTCGGCTAATCCTGCGCGAAAACCCACATTCACCAGTCCCACAGGAGATAGTACGAACTACATCATCTCGTTCACGGCACGTTAAAGACGATATGTTGTTGTTGTTGTGGTCTTCAGTCCTGAGACTGGTTTGATGCAGCTCTCCATGCTACCCTATCCTGTGCAAGCTTCTTCATCTCCCAGTACTTACTGCAACCCACATCCTTCTGAATCTGCAAAATATATTCATCTCTTGGTCTCCCTCTACGATTTTTCGATTTTTACCCTCCACGCTGCCCTCCAATGCATCCCTTGGTGATCCCTTGATGCCTCAGAAGATATCCTACCAACCAATCCCTTCTTCTAGTCAAGTTGTGCCACAAGCTCCTCTTCTCCCCAATTCTATTCAATACCTCCTCATTACTTATGTGATCTACCCATCTAATCTTCGACATTCTTCTGTAGCACCACTCTTCGAAAGCTTCTATTCTCTTCTTGTCCAAACTACTTATCGTCCATGTTTCACTTCCATACATGGCTACACTCCATACATCATCAGTTATTTTGCTCCCCAAATAGCAAAACTCCTTTAATACTTTAAGTGTCTCATTTCCTAATCTAATTCTCTCAGCATCACCCGACTTAATCCGACTACATTCCATTATCCTCGTTTTGCTTTTGTTGATGTTCATCTTATATCCTCCATTCAAGACACTATCCATTCCGTTCAACTGCTCTTCCAAGTCTTTTGCTGTCTCTGACACAATTACGTCATCGGCGAACCTCAAAGTTTTTATTTCTTCTCCATGGATTTTAATACCTACTCCGAATTTTTCTTTTGTTTCCTTTGCTGCTTGCTCAATATACAGATTAAATAACATCGGGGAGAGGCTACAACCCTGTCTCACTCCCTTCGCAACCACTGCTTCCCTTTCATGTTCCTCGACTCTTATGACTGCCATCTGGTTTCTGTAAAAATTGTAAATAGCCTTTCGCTCCCTGTAATTTACCTCTGCCACCTTTAGAATTTGAAAGAGAGTATTCCAGTCAAGACGATATACTGAAGAGGAGCTAGTGCTTGAGATGTCAATCTAACTTCGAGTTAGAGTTGCAGTTCACTGTGACAAGTATAACGGCCACCAGAGTGCAGGGGCCTCATTGTGGGCCCTCATTTGGCCCGCTAGCTGAATCTTGCAATATCTTGATTTATATGGCATTCGCATGTAACAGTGGCCTAATGTTTGGACAGTATGGTAACGTCGTCAAGGTTCCTAACGACTGCGTCTGACTTCCACAAAAGAGAACTGCTCTACTGTGCACTAACCGCATCACCGTAATTCCTTCACATCTGAGCCTGACACATGAGATCATGTAATGTGTCATCCGCACACCGGTCGGAGACAAGCAGCACCCGGTGTAGAGAATTTCCGTGCAAAGCGTAGTCTGTCATTAACACCAAAACACAAACAGCCATGATTGGGAATCACCGACTGGAGATGAATAGTGTCATACTGTATTCAACAATGAATCACAGTTTCGCACTACCCAGACGACTATTGTCGGTAGGTGCGGCAGCGACCTGTGGAGAAGTCCTCTTCTTGCAATGCCTTAGAGACACGGTGGTTTCACTCCATGTGGGGAGCCATCGGATATGAATCTTTAACACAGTGCAGCTCTTCAGCAACAGTGAATTGTTCAGAAATTAAGAAAATCAGCCGTCAGTTGCAAGGTAAAATTTTATTAGTTTACCTAGGTTTCGATGCCAATAATGGTATCTTTTTCAGAACCTGCACATTAACCCATACGGACATATGTTACACATTGAAATACATCATCTATCTCATGATTTCATAATAAAGAAAATCGTAGTATTTACAAAAATTAAATTATTTTGAGGCCCAAACTTTGGCCATGTCACAGAATAAAATTAAAACAGAATAAACACACATAGTCATAAGATTATGTCTGTCAAAACTATAAACTTTAAGACAAACGTAGAACGAGCTACGCCGGCCAGGAATAAGGGTCACACTTAAGCAACAAGGAAACTAGGCGTCGCGAGCAGTTCCGCGGCGAGGCTCGGCCAGCAGCCAAGCGCAAGTGCTAGAGACAAGCTGTCTCAAAATTACCTAGAGCAAAAGTAAATTGTAAACAAATTGTAACGGGAAGCAGTCCTACAAATGGACAGTACATTAAACAATTTACCTGAGAACTAGCTACAAAGTTAGGTAACGAAAATTTACATTCAGATATTATAATAAGAAGGCGAAGCCCCTCTACAATAACTGATAAATTAGTATGGGAAACACAAGCTTGCGAAACATAAAATATCTTGAACATACTGGACAAAGCAGATAGGAAACAGCATCGGCCATTCGAAGCAGACTGTGGGTCAACTCCACTGGAGTAAAGGCTGAAATCCTTCGAAATAATTTCTAATTTTTAGTTGCAGCTCATCATTTGGTAAATTTTTTCTAACCATAATAAGATGTTTAAAAATTTGAAATCTTCAAGGGTGTCTAATTTACGTCGTTTGACTTCATTGTGCCAAAGTTCTGCATCCTTTAGAGTCTTGGGAGTATGGGCCATTTGGACAAGATGTTCAGCAAATGTAGATCCTCGTGTTCCATCACCACTGTTAGTTGGCAGAGGCTCTTTAAACCTAACGGACAGGGCTCTTCCTGTCAGTCCAATGTAATAACAGGGACATTCAGCACAAGTGATCTTATATACACTTGACAGAGGTGATTTATCAGTACCTATATCAAGAGAATGGCCTAAATTCTTTTTAAGATTGTTGGTGGTAGAGTATGAAACTTTACACCTTAGGTTTTTCAATGAACTACCTACCTTATAGGATACGTTACCTATAAAGTGAACTGATATGTATTTCGTTGCCTGGTCTTCAATGTGGGTATCTGAACTGGAAAGGGTGGTAGTGTTCTTTCGTGTTTTTTTGTTAAACAACTGTCTCACTACACGGGGATTTTATACATTATTCTGAGCGATGTTTTCGAGGACCTATAATTCGTTCTGTAAATTGACTGGCGAAAGCGGAATAGAAAGGGATCGATGGATACTAGAGTGAAAGAAGGCAATTTTAGGGGCCTGAGGGTCGGCGGAATCAGCTGTGATGATTGTTGAAATCTATTTTTTGCCAATAATGGGTAGCCAGATCGAGATAATCTAAGGCCCTATCACCTGTCTCCTTTTCTTGCGTGAAGCTGATTTTTTCATGGAGGTTATTGAAAGTGGTAAATAACAGTTCTAGGTCTTCATGGGAACCTCCAAACACAAACAGCAAGTCATCTACATATTTCGCATAGAACATTACATTATTTTCCAAGTCTGGATAATTCCGTATAAAACATTTGATCCGCTGAGTTTATAAAAATCTCTGACATGATACCAGCTAACGGGCTGCCCATAGCAAGACCTGCTGGTTTGGATGTTGGAAGCTTTGTTCCAGCAGTCAATGTCCAGAGGAAAGTGCACTAAAAAGTTAACCATACTTACTCATGTTTTTTTTTAGTTTTTATAGATGGACGTTAAACGTTACTTTGGTTACACTGAATGTATTTATTCATTTCAGTTCTTTGATGTTTTGTTTCAATTCAAATGGTGTATTAGACGAAGAAATTCGCAAACTGCTCGACGAAGGTGATGATAAAGTCTATCGAGACTTTTCGGACTTGGGGGGAAGTAAAGTAACAGATTTGAGTGATGAAAATACTGAATATGACCATGGCAGTGAGTCTGAGCTTGAAAGTGAGGATAGTGCTGATCCCGAAGAGACGGTACATGTACGAGGAATCTTTACTGAAAAGGCAGAGTTTCACGTTGGTGTAAAAGCGAGTGTGCCAAAACGTCAAAAAGCGACAGAAAAAGCATTGTGCAAATTCCACCAGATTCGAAGACAAATGTGATGGGATTAAGTAATGAAGATAGTGCTTTTCTTGAAAGTAATTGACTTTGACTTTATTGATGAAATCATAAACTATACAAATACCTATATAAATAAACGACAGACACATCAATTCTCGCGCAAAAGAGGTAATAAAGTGATGAAATAATGGCTATGTGTGGGATTTTTTTTTAAGAAGATGGAGATGGAGGAGATGGAGATGGAGAAAAAGCCATCTTGCTAATGTACTGAATCTCTGGGCAGTAGACGGAACAGCAATGTTACTGCTTAGCACTGTAGTGAGTTAGAATAGGTTTCAGTTTTTTCTAAGCTGTATGCGGTTTTTGATATGGGAACGAGGAATGACAGGAGAAAAACTGATAAGTAGGTTGCAGTTCGTACAGTATTGGATCCTTTTGCTGCTAACTGTCAACGTTCTTACAGCCTGGTGAATTCACCACGATAGATGAAATGCTTCACCCCTACAGAGACAGCTTTAGATAAGTCAGTACATACCCAGCCAACCGGCTAAATATGGAACGAAAATGTTTTCTCTGTGTGATGCAAAAATATTTTATAGCATTAATCAGGAGGTTTAGTGCGGCATGCAACCAAAGGACAATATCTGGTATCTAATGGTCCTGAGAACATAATGAAAAGATTTGTGGCGCCTATAGAAAATTCTAATGGGAAACTTACAACTGACAGTTGGTACAATAGCTACCTCCTTTCTGAATATTTTCTGCAGAAGACTATCACTTGTTTTGGTACAATGACGAAGAACAGATGTGAAATTTTTCCAGAATTTCTCCCAAACAAAACAAAAGAAATTGGAAGTGCATAGTTTGGATTACAGTAAGATAAGACCTGTTTCAGACGTTGCTTGTAAAAACTGTGCTATCACACTTTTGTCCGGTGTTGCTTGACCTGGCGACAGTGGATGAAGAAACACACAAACCTGAAAACATAATTGTGTACAACATGACAAACGGTGGAGTTGATGTTGTACCTAAAATGTGTGCCTGATACACCACTTCCGGAATTACAAGGAAATGGCCATTGGCTACTTTTTCATTTTTCTGAATATTACCGTAATTACTTCGCAAGCAAATTGTCTATGAAAGGTGTTACGAAAGTGACATATATCAGAAAAACTGGTTAAATTGTTATTTAAAGAACTAAAAGAGGAAAAGCTTTTCTTATAATTGTTGAAGACAGTGAATGTGAACTGCTTTCTTCAGTAAATATAATAGTTTGTTTAAGACAAGTTTGTTTTTACTGACGAATGATCATGTTGTAAATTTTACAACGCGCGCCTGCACGTGTGACAACAGTAGGCGCGCCTACCTGAGGGCAAAATCGCTTCAAGCAAGCAACGAGATGTTTCCTTTTAAAGGGCACGGCTGATTTCCTTCTGCATCCTTCCCAAATCAGATGGAACCGATGACCTTGCTGTTGCTCCCCTCCCCCCCCCCCCCCCCCACCACCCAACTAACCAACCGAAAAGATCTTTGTAAATTTGACTCGATTTTGTAATCACTGAAATAACATCATATAACATCTCAACCCGTGAAATTTCATTTCGTTTCCTCCTCCCGTTCTCCTTTCTTTTGCGGCTATCCTTTCTGAATTATTTCCGCTGAATAAACTTGTCAGGAAGGCCGAGGCCGCGGATGCCGGTGTGTTGCCTGTTGCCGGTTGCCGGCTATTGTCAGTGCAGGCTTTACGGGCTAACGGGGTCTCTTTGAAGCAGTCATTGTCTCGCCAGGGCTTTGCGTTGGGTCTCATTAAGCAGCGCTAACATGACCCCCTGTGAACGCTTGGAGCAGGATCCCACCGTGTGTTGCGGGTCACTGCCCCCGTTAGGCGCTCCCTCTGTAGCCAGGACAGCTGACGTATTGCGTGCAGACGTGGGTCAGGTCAGTACCTCAGCAGACACTGCGTCAGGCAAACATCCGCCTCTGTTGCGACGCACTAGTGCACTCCTTTAATTATACCAGGTTAGTCGTGCAGGTAAACTCGATAATGACCTGGTCATCGACGTGACGTTAAACTATGAACTTCCTTCTTCTTCTCTTCAGAATGTTTCCCTCCCACTCAAAACTGTATCTCAGCAGACGAAAGTTACTCACAGTAATGCTACGAACACTATCTCTAAGTGATGGGCTGTATAAAGAGCACAAAACTTAAAGTTCCTCCTTCCGTTATCACTGGTGTATCGCCGTACATTTCTTTTATCGCTAACCTTTGCAACGTAATAAATATGTTTCTGGTATGTACCTTAAACATTATTTCTTTTCAAGACCTCGTCGTGACAGAACAGCATTCTCACTTTATTTAAGATGACAAAGCTCTCTGTCAGATTTTTCCTTTGAAGTTAAATTTATTTGAGGATAAACCATTTCATTTTTCAAAATCTTGACTACAGGAATCAGATTGAAATGGATGTAGGTAGCAGCTGATATTCAGGGATAAAAATGGATAGACTAACACTGAGCACTGAAAAAGCTAGTCTTCAGACTAAGGACAACAACAAAAATAACAACAACAATAGTTATTGTTACAACTACTTCTAATACTTCTCAATATCACAAACTCTTGCCAACTTCTTAAAGACATAGCACTTTCACAAATACCACCAATAACACTGTCTTTTACAGCCTGAACAACGTCAAGTAAGCGTTTACACTTAAAATAATTTTTCCTTCTTGTAGGACCACAGTCACGTAGAACTTTATGAAAGAAATTTCCACCATTCGACTGTAAATTATTGCTCATTTATTTCACATAATCATTATTTCGGCTTTACAACCATTCTCAAGTGCATTCTGAAATATTACAGTATATTTGACCTGTGGACGTGGTATGTCGTTGCCGAAGAAACACATATCTGGTCTCGTAACCCAATTGTCTTATTTCGATTCATGAGTACATGTCGATGAAACAAAATATAGCTGACATTTTGCACGGCGAATAACCGTTACACACAGTACCACGTCCTTAACAACCAATAAATTGCTGTGACCATAATTCATTACAACCGTGCATCAGCTCATGTATCGATATGTACGCATATTCTGTAATACAACTGGTCTACAATACTGGAAATGTTTTCTGACGATGACATGTCATGTAGACATCCAAAATTTATATATTTATATTTCAACGTACACTTCAGAATAACTATAAAGAAGAAATTACGATTATCTGAAGTAAATTAACAGTATTTCACAGTGAAAAAGCGGAAATTTTTCAATAATTTTATACTTCTATACTGAAATGTATTTAAATGACTTATATTTTATTACATTCAGGCAAATATGTTACTTTATTTCGTTTCGAGTTAGCGAGGTCCTGACGACTGTTTCTCAATTAAAGCGGAGTTCTGCAGTACCGTTCATCACGGTGTGCTAACTGACGCCCAGAGTCCACGAGAAAACAGGGTCGTTGTCAAGAGCCTTGTTGAGTTTTATTGTAATAATTACAGGAAATTGAGTGTTGTTATTCACCTTGAGAAAATATTTAGTTCTCATCTGACGGCCTAAAGATAATATTGTCTGTAATATGATACTCTCGTTGTAATAACTCTTATTCAGTGATTAGCCTCTATGTGTACTATAAATTCAATGAACTGTCGATAAAAGAAATATTTTGAAAGAGAATCTAAGAGTATATGTTTCTATTATCGACGAGTAACATTCATTTTACCTACACTAAAAAGATACATACCAGTTTTTACTTGTTTAAAGATAGCAGAAATAGGAATAAATAACAATTCTATGCAGAGAGTATACTGTGCGGCATTTATAACAGAAATAAGTGGCAGTTACAACTGACAGAATTCAAAAGAAGCATTTTACAAATTATTTATTCTGCAAGTCCTACATCTTCTGCACTGCGACATGAGTAAGAACATGTGAAAACTGATAGAAACACCCCATAAATCATTTGTTACAATTGAATGTATTCCAATCAGGGGTGTTATCTCTCTTACCTATGAAATCCGAAGTAATTGCTACCATAATCCTTAGGATGCCGGTTACTGGAAGTACTACGAACTAACAATTCTAGCGACAGCTAAATGGTGGGAACAATACAGAACGCTTAAATGTGTTTTTGGGAAATACACAAACAATTCCGTTTACTTGGCAGTGGAAGGGTTATGCTCTTTTACACAAACATGGGTATTCATCCACATTTCGTCCAGGGGTAGCGTCTTTGACTAACCCTTCAAGGATTCAAACTCAGCACTGCTTAAATTTTGAATAAAAATCAACAATGACGACATAAGTCATCCTCGTTCTGCCAAAGGCTTTGTCAAAGAGGGCGGAGAAGTGAGCAGAGATTCAGGGCACTCCCTTGCTGTTAGGGTGGGAAACTGCCCCTAAAAAATGAAAGAAGCAGCAATGATCGACGGCATGAGGATGCAGAATGCTACGGCAGCACTACATTAAAGACACATAATATGTATCGATACGTTATGTTGCCGGTAATTGAAAAAATGTCATGACGATTTCTCCGTTGGCAAAGATTCAGGTTTACTCCTTCACTAAGAGCTCTTCCAAGCGACGGCCAAAGGGGAGATGACCAAGAGAAAAAGATGGAATAGGTAACGATAGGATGACATTGTATCACTCGAGGCTTGGAATCTCAAGCTAGAAAATCTCAAAAGGGAAATGAAGAAGCTAAATATAGATCAGTGTGAGCCACTGAAGTGAAATAGAAAGATGAGGATATTTCGTTAGTTCAAACCAGAAACAATTATTCACTGACTTCTGAAGATAGCAAGGGCAGCAAAAAGGCGAGAACTATCGCTCATTCTGCTTAACAGCTCAAGCGTTCAAGCATACTAACAATAAGAACGTACAGAAGAATGGAAAAAATGTGTGGATCTGTTAGATGACGATAAATGTCACTTCAGGAAAGGTAAAAGCTCAAGGAAGGCGCCTTATAATGGAAGCAAGACTGAAGAAAAATCAAGACATCCTCACACGATTTATGACTTAGAGAAAGCATTCGGCAATGTAGAACGTTGCAAAATGTTCTAAATTCTGAAAAAGAATAGAAGAAACTGTAGGGAACGACAGGTAATATAAAATACACTCCTGGAAAAGGAAAAAAGAACACCATACTTGATCCGGACACTGCGAGAGGGCTGTACAAGCAATGATCACACGCACGGCACAGCGGACTCACCAGGAACCGCGGTGTTGGCCGTCGAATGGCGCTAGCTGCGCAGCATTTGTGCACCGCCGCCGTCACTGTCAGCCAGTCTGTCGCGGCATACGGAGCTCCATCGCAGTCTTTAACACTGGTAGCACGCCGCGACAGCGTGGACGTGAACCATATGTGCAGTTGACGGACTTCGAGCGAGGGCGTATAGTGGGCATGCTGGAGGCCGGGTGGACGTACCGCCGAATTGCTCAACACGTGGGGCGTGAGGTCTCCACAGTACATCGATGTTGTCGCCAGTGGTCGGCGGAAGGTGCACGTGCCCGTCGACCTGGGACCGGACCGCAGCGACGCACGGATGCACGCCAAGACCGTAGGATCCTACGCAGTGCCGTAGGGGACCGCACCGCCACTTCCCAGCAAATTAGGGACACTGTTGCTCCTGGGGTATCGGCGAGGACCATTCGCAACCGTCTCCATGAAGATGGGCTACGCCCTAACATCGTGCAGCCCGCCTCCAGTGGTGTCGCGACAGGCGTGAATGGAGGGACGAATGGAGACGTGTCGTCTTCAGCGATGAGAGTCGCTTCTGCCTTGGTGCCAATGATGGTCGTATGCGTGTTTGGCGCGGTGCAGGTGAGCGCCACAATCAGGACTGCATACGACCGAGGCACACAGGGCCAACACCCGGCATCATGGTGTGGGGAGCGATCTCCTACACTGGCCGTACACCTCTGGTGATCGTCGAGGGGACACTGAATAGTGCACGGTACATCCAAACCGTCATCGAACCCATCGTTCTACCATTCCTAGACCGGCAAGGGAACTTGCTGTTCCAACAGGACAATGCACGTCCGCATGTATCCCGTGCCACCCAACGTACTCTAGAAGGTGTAAGTCAACTACCCTGGCCAGCAAGATCTCCAGATCTGTCCCCCATTGAGCATGTTTGGGACTGGATGAAGCGTCGTCTCACGCGGTCTGCACGTCCAGCACGAACGCTGGTCCAACTGAGGCGCCAGGTGGAAATGGCATGGCAAGCCGTTCCACAGGACTACATCCAGCATCTCTACGATCGTCTCCATGGGACAATAGCAGCCTGCATTGCTGCGAAAGGTGGATATACACTGTACTAGTGCCGACATTGTGCATGCTCTGTTGCCTGTGTCTATGTGCCTGTGGTTCTGTCAATGTGATCATGTGATGTATCTGACCCCAGGAATGTGTCAATAAAGTTTCCCCTTCCTGGGACAATGAATTCGCGGTGTTCTTATTTCAATTTCCAGGAGTGTATATACGAAAATCAAGCAGGAACAATAAGAGTTGAAGACCAAGGAAGAAGTGTCTGGAATAAAAAAGGTATAACACAGGGATATATTCTTTCATTCCTACTTCTCAATCTATACATCGTAGAAGCAATGACGGTATAAAAGAAAGGTTCAAAAGCGGAATAAAAATTCAATGTGAACGGATATCATTGACAAGATTCGGTTATGAATTTGCTGTACTGAGAGAAAGTGAAGAAGACTTATAGAATGTGTTGCATGGACTGAACGTTCTAAAGAATAAACAGTACAGTTGATGGGAAACCGAAAAAACACAGAGAATAGCGGAAATGAGAGTAGTAAGAAACTTGACACTAAATTGGTGATCACGAAGTTGACGAAGAAATTCTTCTACCTTGGAAAAAAATAGCCCCTGACAGACTAAGCAAGGAAAACAGTCTAGCACAGGCAAAGGGCTAATCCCTCGTCAAGAGATGTTTACTGGTATCAAACGTAGGTCTTAATTTGAGGGAAAACATTCTGAGAATGTACCTTTGGAGCGAATCATTGCATGGTAGTGAATCACGGACAGTGAGAACCCAGAACAGAAGAAAACCGAATAGTTTATGGTATGGTGCTACAGAAAAATGTCGAAAATTAGGTGAACTGATAAAATCAAATGAGCAGGTGAAGTTATTAACATACAGCAAACACTGACAAGAAGAGAGACAAGATAACAAGAAATGTGGTAAGACGTAAGACAATAACTTCCATTGGTACTAGAGGGAGCTGCAGAGGGTAAAAACTGTAGGGGAACACAGAAGTTGATATACAACAAACAAGTAACTGAAGACATAGTGTGCAAGTGCTGCTCCGAAATGAAGACGCTGGTGCAGGAGAGGAATATGTGAAGGACCGCATCAAACAAGAATAAGATTTTCACTCTGCAGCGGAGTGTGCACTGATATGAAACTTCCTGGCAGATTAAAAGTGTGTGTCGGACCCAGACTCGAACTCAGGACCTTTGCCTTTCGCGGCCAAGTGCTCTACCAACTGAGCTACTTCCGCCAGTACCTCGTCTCCTACCTAGCCCGCGGAAGGCAAAGGTCCCGAGTTCGAGTCTCGATCCGGCACACAGTTTTAATCTGCCAGTAAGTTTCTCATCCAACCAGTCAGAAGACTGATGTCAAAAGGAAAAACGATATTCATATCCAATGCTGATTTAGTTAATAATGAAACAGTTGTACCCGAGTGCTGCGGTAAAAATATATTATGTAAAAGACGTGAAAAACACCTCCTATAGAAACTGAAATGAATTGCACTATAAACAATTGTTATTAATTTTAATCGAAGACTTAATTTTTGTAGAGTGGGGCTATTTCACACTACAGCCCTCTAGAAGACACGATCTTCACGGTATTTCAGAAAGCGTCAGTTTGTCAGGATAAATATTTGCACCAGATACTACAGATTTCAGTTGTGTGTGATGGGGAGTTTTGTTTTTGTTTGTGTGTTTGTTTTTGTTTGTGTGTTTGTTTTTGTTTGTGTGTGTGTTTTTGTTTGTGTGTGTGTTTTTGTTTCTGCGTGTGCTTTTGTTTGTGTGTGTGCTTTTGTTTGTGCGTGTGCTTTTGTTTGTGCATGTGCTTTTGTTTGTGCATGTGCTTTTGTTTGTGCGTGTGCTTTTGTTTGTGCGTGTGCTTTTGTTTGTGTGTGTGTTTTTGTTTGTGCGTGGGTTTTTGTTTGTGTGTGGGTTTTTGTGTGTGTGTTTTTGTTTGTTTGTTTGTTTGTTTGTGGTGGAGTGGTTGGACGAAAGCGGATGTGAGGAAGAGACTATTACTCAAATGTTTGGCATCCTTACCAGGTCGGATTACAAAAAGAGGCCGAAGCAATTCAGAGGCTTGCAGGGTGTGTGTTTGTGAGTGGATTCGATTAGTACGACAGTGTTAAGGCAACGTTTCAGGACCTCACGTAGAAACTATTCTAGGGAAGAATAGGACATTCTCGAGATACTTCATTTAGGAATACAAGTTTATTGAAGAAATTAACAGAAAAAGAATTTGTGACAGACCGCAGAACTGATTGTACAGCTTCCAGCTTTCATCTCACTTAAGGACTGCAGGAACAGAACAGGTACGATTTGGCCCATGTATGTACACAGAGACAATAATTTTAGCTTCGCTCCATTTGCGAACGGAACCCAAAAGGAAATGTTTAACAATAGTATTAAGCACTGTCCGCACACCCTACAGTGGTTTTCAGAGCATGTATGTGCACTGTCGGCCATTTAAACAGCAAACTGCCGCATTGCAATAAATATCAAATTGGAACGGAATGTACTACTTGCGTGGATATGCAAGTGATTTTTAGCATTTCACAGCTACTGCACGAAGTAGCTACCTTCGACAACTGTTATCTGTGCATATTAAAAGTTTGCAAAGAGGGTCATTCAGAAATCGTATTTGAATAAAGTTTGTGACAAGACTGGGTTATGCTATGTCTAATAGGAGGAAACGTCTAGCATCACTTGTCGGAATTCGAAAGCGGGAGGCTCGAGACTGTGGTCTGTTGTTCCGCGACATTGCTGCTCTCGTTCATTGGGATCCCACGAGTGTCCTCTGAATACGGCTTTTGCCATATAGCACTCGTCACGATCGTACGTCCTGCAGCTGACATGATCGTACAGCGTGCCAATGGTCTTATAGCCAGTAATTTGGATAGCAGATGTCCTACTATTTCTGAAGACTAGTAGCTGCACTCTATCTTAGAGATCTCCATTATCTGCCGAAAGGCATGTTGCCTGTGCTGTTTTCACCTACCTCGATAAGGAGGGTGTTAGACTGTTGGGCTGGCTAGCCGTTCTCCAGATCTGTCACTCACTGAAAACATGGTCATGGGTTGCCGACAGACTAACTTCGTATCGCCACGCTCTACAATACATGACCTGTGGCACAGAACTGAAGCAGCATAAAGATAGATTCGTGTCATCGAAGTTCACTTAACATCGATGCTCATCCAGGTTAGAGACATTTTTGCTGAGGAGATGACAGATCAGTGAACCCCAATCCTTTCCTCCTCCCCCCACCCCCCTCACAAATGAAAATCATCTGTTCTTCCCACCACACTGAAGAGCCAAAGGAACTGGTACACCTGCCTCAAATCAAGTAGGGCCTCCGCGAGCACACTGAAGTTCTGCAGCACGACGTGGCATGGACTCAACTAATATCTGAAGTGGTGCTGTAGGGAACTGACACCATGAACACTCCAGGTAAGAGTACGAGAGGGTGGACGTCTCTTCTGAACAGCACCTTGCAAGGCATTCCAGATACGCTCAGTAACGTTCATTTCTGGGGAGTTTGGTGGTCAGTGGAAGTCTGTAAACTCAGAAGAGTGTTCCTGGAGCCACTCTGCAGCAATTCAGGACATGTGGGGTATGGCATTGTCCTGATGGAATTGCCCAAGTCTGTCCCAATGCACTACAGACATGGATGGATGCAGGGATCAGACAGGATGTTTAGGTACGTTTTACCTGACAGAGTCGAATCTAGACATACAAGGGGCCGCATATCACTCGCACAGACAAGGTGTAAAGCTTTGTGTCGTGCAGTCATCAAGGGTAGACAAGTGGACCTTCGGCTCTGAAGCCCATGTCGATGGTGTTTCGTTGAATGGTTCGCAACGGGGACACTTGTTGATGGCCAACCATTGAAATTTGCAATTTTCCGGCAGCAGCGATGTCGGGGATTTGATGTCTTTATCGTATTTCTGATATTCACGGTTCACTCGTGAGATGTCGCATGGGAAAATCCCCACTTTATCGCTACATCAGAGATGATGTGTCCCATCGCTCTTGCTCCGGCTATAACAATACGTTCAAACTGACTTAAATCTTGATAACCTGCCATTGCAGCAGCAGTAACCGATCTAACAATTGCGCCAGAAACTTGTTATCTTATATAAGCGTTGCCGACCGCAGCGCCATATTCTTTCTGTTTATAAATGCCTGTATTTGAATTTTCTTGCCTATACCAGTTTCTTTGGCCATTCAGCGTTTAATATACAGGGCGTTACAAAAAGGTACGGCCAAACTTTCAGGAAACATTCCTCACACACAAAGGAAGAAAATATGTTATGTGAACATGTGTCCGGAAACGCTTACTTTCCATGTTAGAGCTCATATTATTACTTCAATCACATTAATCATGGAATGGAAACACACAACAACAGAACGTACCAGCGTGACTTCACTTTGTTACAGGAAATGTTCAAAATGTCCTCCGTTAGGAGGCTACATGCATCCACCCTCCGTCGCATGGAATCCCTGAAGCGCTGATGCAGCCCTGGAGAATGGCGTATTGTATCACAGCCGTCCACAATACGAGCACGAAGAGTCTCTACATTTGGTACCGGGGTTGCGTAGACAAGAGCTTTCAAATGCCCCCATAAATGAAAGTCAAGAGGGTCGAGGTCAGGAGAGCGTGGAGGCCATTGAATTGGTCCGCCTCTAACAATCCATCGGTCACCGAATCTGTTGTTGAGAAGCGTACGAACACTTCGACCGAAATGTGCAGGAGCTGCATCGTGTATGAACCACATGTTGTGTCGTACTTATAAAGGCACATGTTCTAGCAGCACAGGTAGAGTATCCCCTATGAAATCATGATAACGTGCTCCATTGAGCGTAGGTTGAAGAACATGGGGCCCAATCAAGACATCACCAACAATGCCTGCCCAAATGTTCACAGAGAATCTGTGTTGATGACGTGACTGCACAACTGCGTGCGGATTCTCGGCAGCCCACACATGTTGATTGTGAAAATTTACAATTTGATCACGTTGGAATGAAGCCTCATCCGTAAAGAGAACATTTGCACTTAAATGAGGATTGACACATTGTTTGAATGAACCATTCGTAGAAGTGTACCCGTGGAGGCCAATCAGCTGCTGATAGTGCCTGCACACGCTTTACATGGTACGGAAACAACTGGTTCTCCCGTAGCACTTTCCATACAGTGACGTGGTCAATGTTACCTTGTACAGCAGCAACTTTCTGATGCTGACATTAGGGTTATCGTCAACTGCACCAAGAATTGCCTCGTCCATTGCAGGTGTCCTCGTCGTTCTAAGTCTCCCCCAGTCGCAAGTCATAGGCTGGAATGTTCCGTGCTCCCTAAGACGACGACCATTGGCTTCGAACGTCCTGTCGGGACACCTTCGTTCTGGAAATCTGTCTCGATACAAACGTACCGCGCCACGGCTATTGCCCCATGCTAGTCCATACATCAGATCGACATCTGCCAACTCAACATTTGTAAACATTGCACTGACTGCAAAACCACGTTCGTAATGAACAATAACCTGTTGATGCTACGTACTGATGTGCTTGATGCTAGTACTGTAGAGCAATAAGTCGCATGTGAACACAAGAACCGAAGTCAACATTACCTTCCTTCAATTGGGCCAACTTGCAGAGAATCGAGAAAGTACAGTATATACTGACGAAACTAAAATGAGCTCTAACATGGACATTAAGCGTTTCCGGACACATGTCCACATAACATCTTTTCTTTATTTCTGTGTGAGGAATGTTTCCTGAAAGTTTGTGTCCACATAACATCTTTTCTTTATTTCTGTGTGAGGAATGTTTCCTGAAAGTTTGGCTGTGCCTTTTTGTAACACCATATATATATATATATATATATATATATATATATATATATATAGAGAGAGAGAGAGAGAGAGAGAGAGAGAGAGAGAGACTTGCTTTTAACGGGATTACGCGGTTCGAGCACTCGGCCGTAGACCCTGCAACAAACGCCTTTGAAGCTGGCAGTCACCTATTGCCGGAAGAGCCTGGGGGAGGCGCCGGGGCTGTAGAGGGCGGCGTCGGCGCCGGGTGGTGCCAGCAGCCGCTGTGAAGGGGTGACGCCAGGGGCGACGGCTGCCCCAGCGTCACCGCCTTATAAACAAAGTTTTCGCCATAACCGCCACACCTCAGGCCTCTCTCTCTACTGATGAACGGAGCCGCCCTCGTGCTCGGCGCTTCAGACTGCAAGTGTCGTCGTACCTCGTGGAGGCGGGGCTATTCCGAGGGCGTGGCGAAGAGGGGGCGCAAAACGCTGATGCAAAGAGGGGGCGCAAAAATGATTGAAAGAAGTTAGAAAGACGGGCTAAGAATTAATCGGCAGACGTTACGCGAATTTCACTACCCCTCGTGGCCTCATTTCCCCCGCTGCCCGCGACCGTAAAAGAACGCTGTTGTCAGACATTTAGTTCTAGTAGAACCATTGAGAAAGTTTTAGCACGAACATGGTTAATGTGGCGATCGTGCGCTTCGTGCACAGAGCCTCGGTAAAGTTCAGCACGGAAGTTTGTGTTGTTTTAATATGTACATTGTGTTGTTCTGTGGGTCCACGGGCGTGCTTCAGTTGTGTGAACATGTGCAATTCATTACACTGTATGATTTGTAGGCGCACATACGTATAATTACACATAAAATAGCACCACACTACTTTTGTTTAGCGTATGGCTAATACAGACACATCATGAAATTAAATTACATTTACATATGTACCTATTGACACAACAAGAAACTTAAATTTGTCTTCACAACTGAATATCCAGACCTTCAATCCAGCGCACTGCATCTGGAGTTGCTAGCAGGAAGATCTCTTTGGCGCCGTGATAGGCTCGAATCCTGCATTCACTGACAATGTGGTGAACAGTCTCGTATGGAGCCCCGCAGTCACAGGCTGTATCAGGCAGCTTCTTCCACTTAAAGAGAGCATCCCTGCGTCGGCCATGGCCGGTACGGATTCTGTTGAGTGTAGTCCAGGTCTTGCGTGGTAGGTCGAATCTGCTTGGAAGTTTAGCACCTGAGAAGATGTTATGCAGGCGCACATCTGTCACTGTTTCCCACCGACCTTTCCATTCTTCAGGAGGTTTCAAATCATTAGCAACCATGTCAGAAGCATAGCACAGAGTTGGATGGCGTGACTTCAGTCTATTGCGATTTAAAAGTGGCAGGTCGCTATGCACGGGTAGGCTAGAATTCCTGGAGATCTTGTGCAATTCTCTCATAAGGGCAGTTCATCTGCGTAGATCAGGAGGCATTATTCCGGTTAACAGAGGCAGCCAATAAACTGGAGTACAACTGATTGCGCCAGATATTATGCGCATTGCCGTATTCAGCTGGGTATCAACAAGCCTTGTATGATGACTGTTCTTCCAAGCAGGTGCACAATATTCAGCGCTTGAGTACACCAAACCCAGAGCTGAAGATCGCAGGGTGGTTGCTGAAGACCCCCAGATAGATCCACATAGTTTATGGAGGATGTTGGTTCGAGTCCTCAATTTTTGAGCTAAGTTAAGAAAGTGTTGTTTGAAGCATAGTGTACGATCCAGGGTGACACCAAGACATTTTGGGTTCCAATTATGACGAAGAATTCTGCCTCTGAAACTTACTTCCAGTTTAACGTTTACCAACCGGTTAGTTAGATGGAAGCAACACACTCCTGTTTTACTCACACTGGGTTGGAGTCTCTAGATTATGAAATAAGTATGTAATGCAGACAGGTCATTGGCTAGAATCTCTTCTGTTGTCTTCATTTCCTGGTGTTTTACGGCTAGAGCCAGGTCATCGGCATAGCAGTATTTTCTGGACGAAGTGTCAGGTAGATCAGATAGATATAGGTTGAACAGCAAGGGTGAGAGAACTGATCCTTGAGGCAATCCGTTGTTCAGCTTCCTCTCCTTACTTTTGTTGCTTGCAGTAATTACCTGGAACTTCCGATCACTTAGCATACTGTTAATCAGTTGTTCTGCAGTTCTTTTCAGAGCTCATTAACAAGAAACATTGGACCAACTATCAGACTACACTACTAAAATGGCAACAAAACTTATCACGTGCAAATTACGCAGTCTTTTTTATGGAAATATTTCAAGGTTTAATGCTCGCAATATGAAACACGTAAATAGCAGTGTCAAGTATTGTACTAGCTCTTATGTTAATAAAATATCTCAGGTTATCCTTGCATCGCGATTTTATTAAAATTAATATTTATTTAATGTCAAAGGTTTGCGCAGAGAAACACCATTGCGTGGAGTATTTATCACTGATCATTTCGGAGTAAATTACACACATCAGTAAAAGTTTCGCATCAATTCAGGTCCGAGAGTTCGGGAACCTGTACAGGAAATTGGAATAGAGATCAATATAAACATCATTTTCGCCATTTTTATTGCTCATGATAACCACACATTGCATGTTGTACTACCATACAGCGAGACCTTCAGATGTGGTGGTCCAGATTGCAAGTACACACCAGTACCTCCAATACGCAGTAGCACGTTTTGCATTGATGCATGCCTGTGTTCGTCGTGGCATTCTATTCACAACTTCATCAAGGCACTGTTGGTCCAGATTGTCCCACTCATCAACAGTGATTCGGCGTAGATCCCTCAGAGAGGTTGGTGCGTCACGTCGTCCATAAACAGCTATCCCAGGCATGTTCGATAGGATTCATGTCTGGAGAACTTGCTGGCCACTCTAGTCGAACGATGTCGTTATCGCGAAGGTAGTCACTCTCAAGATGTGCACGATGGGGGCGCGAATTGTCGTCCATGAAGAGGAATGCCTCGCCAATATGCTGCCGATATGGATGCAGTATCGGTCCGAGGATGGCATTCACGTATCGTACAGCCGTTACGGCGCCTTCCATGACCACCGACGGCGTACGTCGGCCCCATATAATGCTGCCCCAAAACAGCAGGGAACCTCCATCTTAATGCACTTGCTGAATAGTGTGTCTAAAGTCTAGTTTACACGACAACATTGGGTTGCACCACTCGTTGCGTGGAATCAGTTGCACGCAAGTGATTTCATATATGACTGTAGACACGGCGACACCAGTACACAGGGTGTTACAAAAAGGTACGGCCAAACTTTCAGGAAACATTCCTCACACACAAATAAAGAAAAGATGCTATACTCACTGTTCGCAATTCCATATGAACGAATATTGTTCTCCCCAGGGCAACCAGTACAAATTCTTACTGCTTCTTCACTCCCGTATCGTAGGATTTTCAACGCCGGCTAGCTGATGTGGATCAAAGAATGCTGTTTGGCCGATAGGTTCCGATTTTTTACGCTTTATTCCGACTGAAAGGTGAAACGAGACGCATCGATGGATGAGTGTAGTGGTGTAGTGGATATATGATTTACTTACTCCTTCAGCCAGTACTTTTGCTGCTCCCATGTTTCCGGCCGGCCGCGGTAGTCTAGCGGTTCTTGGCGCTCAGTCCGGAACCGCGCGACTGCTACGGTCGCAGGTTCGAATCCTGCCTCGGGCATGGATGTGTGTGATGTCTTTAGGTTAGTTAGGTTTAAGTAGTTCTAAGTTATAGGGGACTGATGACCACAGTAGTTAAGTCCCATAGTGCTCAGAGCCATTTGAACCATGTTTCCGTTGTTACGATCTGTTCTGCAATTTAAAAAAATGGCCAGTTTCGAGAAGGACTGGGGGTTCCATAAAACCATAAAAACTTTAGTGTACATAGGTCATACGTTTTCCTGTTATCGACATTGATACAGGCAAGATATCAGTCACAAGGATTCAAAAGCTTTGGATAATGTTTTAATTTCAAGTTTGACGTCGGTTAACAAACAACAGAAGAAATGTTTGTGTGATAAATTACAAATTAACAGTTTTGCAGTATTTTGTGTTTACTTGTACAGTTAAACCTTGCTTCTTGACAAATTTCACGATTCTAGACCAACGGGAAGTGCCTACAGGTTTTGATAAGTGACTTAGCGGGTGTCGAAATATATTGCATAAATGGTCCTACCTTTGGTTTACATTAACTTGGTAGTTAAAGTCAAATATACCGTCAAGGAATCATAGACTTAGTATGAGACATAAATTTCGAAAAACAGGCCTTGACAGACAGCCAGGCAGACATCCTGATGACAAATGTCAATTGTCTCTCCTGTGATAAAATTATACATGAATAAATTTCGGATTTTTTCTCCTTTGGTTTGTCAGCGGGAAATAACCTTCATATTTTTATGAGGAAGTGTGCGAGTATCAAAATATGTTACATAAACGACTACATCTTTTGAATGTATTAACTTAGAAGCTAATATTTATTATATGCCAGGAGACCATAGACCTTATTATGTGACTTAAGTTTCAACTTGATAAGTTTAAACGTTCCTGAGAAGAAGGGGTCTTAACAAACAGACGGAACAACAGACATTTTGAAAACAAATCCCAATTTTTTCTGATAGAATTACAAAGTAACAAAATTCAAATTTTTCCTTAGTTGTAGCGTGAAAAATTGGCAAATTTCATGCCTCTAAGTCAACGGGAAGTATACTGCAGGTTTTGAGGAGTGATCCTGCCAGTATAAAAATTGTGACATAGGCGGCCGGATCTCTCGATTGCATTGACTTAGAAGCTTCACTTTTTACATTGGCAAGAGACCGTAGACGTTAGTATGTGACAGAAATTTCAAATTTATGAGTCTATCCGCTCCAGAGAAAAGACGATCTTAGCATACAGACGGCCTGATGACAAATGGAGAAATTTTTTCGTGTAATATAATTGCAAATTAACAAATTTGGGAATTTTTTTCGTTGGTTGTAGGGTGAAAGTTTGTTTTTTGGCATTTTCATGATTATAGGTCAACGAGGGTGCGTGAGTTTGGGAGTATCAAAATATGTAGCATGAATGTCCGTATCTTTTGTTTACATCATTAAAAAGCTTCACTATTTTACATTGCCCACGGACTGTAGAATTTACTGTTTGACATAAATTTCAACTTAATACGTCTATCCGCTCCTAAGAAAATGTGGACTTGAACGACGGATCTATAGACAGAAATTCTGAAAACAAGTGACAAAGAATTTTTTGAGTGATATGGTATTAACAAATTTCAATTTTTTTCTTTTGCCATAGTGTGAAACCCTGCGTCTTGCCAAATTTTATGCTTCTAGGTCAACAAGAAGTACCCTGTAGGTTTTGATGATTCAGTTTCTGAGTATCAAAGTATATGAGTGGGGTGAGGTGTACAGGAAGCCTGATGCTAATTTAAAATTTAATCTGTTTCATGATACCTTTGTGAAAAGAGTTGAAAACAGTTTCCCCAAGAAAACCGTGAAATATAATTGTGGGAAATCATCTAAAAAGATATGCTTACTAAAGGGATAAAAATATCTAGTAAACAGAAAAGGGAAAGGTATCTGATAGGTAGGAGTAATGATCCAGAAACAGAGAAACACTGTAAAAACTACAGCATTGTATTAAGAAAAGCCCAGAAGTATATGCATTATGTCTGAGATTAGCACCACTGACAATAAAATTAAAGCAATTTGGAATATTATTGAAAGGGAAAAGGGCAACTGAGAGCACAGGAAGATTGTATTTCTATCAAACTCAATGAAAGGTTTGTTAACAAAAAGTCAAAATTAGAAAACATTTTTATTAATTAATTTTTAAGTGTTGTAGAGAAAATAAAGTCCAGCTATTCATTAGAAAATGCAACACAGTATATGGAAGACACAATACCTATGTAATTTGATAAAACTGAAATTCAACCCACCTCTCCTAGTGAAATTAGGAAAATAATAAATTCACTCAAAAGTAAAAGTTCACATGGAATTGATGGCATCTCTAGCTCAGTACTGAAAGCTTGTTCCTAACAGATAAATATGATACTCAGTCACATATGTAGTAGCTCACTGAAACAAGGCATTTTCTAGACAAACTGAAATATGATATCTGAAACCATAGCATAAAAAGGGGATAGGTCTAATGGTAACAACTACTGCCCAGTCTAACTTCTGATAGCTTTATCCAAAGTTCTTGAAATAGTAATGTATTCAAGAGTAGCATCACATGTTTGTAAAAATGAAGCACTAACAAAATGTGAGTTTGGTTTTCAGAAACGCTTTTCAATAGATAATGCTATATATGCTTCCAATGATCAAATAGTAAATGCTCTGAATAACCGAACATCACCCATTGGGATCTTTTGTGATCTCTCAAAGGCTTTTGACTCTATGGATCAAATTTTTTGTAGGTAAACTTAAGTATTGTGGTATGAATGGGACAGTGCACAAATTCCTATTTAACTGGAAGAATGCAGAAGGTTGAAATTAACAGCACAGATAGTCTGCAAAAATCAGCAGAGCCCTCTAACTGGTGAGCTATCACAAATGGTGTCCCACAGGGTTCAGTCTTGGATCCCTTATTCTTCTTAATATATGTTAATGACTTGCCAGTCCATATTCACAAAGCTGCAAAACTAGTTCTTCTTGCTGATGATACAAGCATAGTAATCACACCAAAGAAACAAGAATCATCTGAGGAAATTGTAAATAATGATTTTCGGAAAGTTATTAAGTGGTTCTTTGCAAATGGACTCTCCCTAAATTTTGAGAAAAGGCATTACATACAATTCAGTATAATAAATGACATAACACTATTGGTAAATATAGACTTTGAACAGAAGTCTGTTGCTAGGGCAGAATATTCAATATTTCTGTGTGTGCATTCATGATAAATTGAGTTGGAAGCAACACATTAATGATCTGCTGAAATAGTTAGGTTCAGCTACTTATGCTATTAGGGTTATTGCAAATTTTGGTGATACATGTATCATTAAATTAGCCTACTATGCCTATTGTAATTCACTACATTCATATGGCATCTAATTCATCATTAAGAGAAAAACTATTCATTGCACAAAAGTGTGTAATCATAATAGCTGGAGCCCACCCAAGATCACTTACAGACAGTCACAGTATCCTTGCAGAACATACATTGACTTATGGAATTTCTTATTAATAAGCCATTTATTAACAAACCATCCCAGTTCAAAAATAAAGTGAAGTTCATAGCTACAACACTAGAAGAAAGGATGATCTTCACTATTCTTGGTTAAAACTGACTTTAGCACAGAAAGGGGTGAAATACGCTGCCACAAAAATCTTTGGTCATTTGCCAAATAGCATCAAAAGTCTGACAGATAGCCAATCAACATTTAAAAACAAATTAAAAGAATTTCTGAATGACAACTCCTTCTACTCAATAGATGAATTTTTAGATATGAAGCAATAACTGTAGAAAAAAAAGATTATTCGTGTAAAGAAAATGTGTTAAACTGACACGTTCCACATCATTACGAAATGTATTCATGATCTATGGATCAAGTATTAATGTAATGTAATGACATAAACAGCAGTATCTTCTGACTGAAGCTTCAGGAAATGTACAAATAGAATTTTGAACAATCGAACAGACAGACTGATGGACGGACAACAAAGTGGTCCTATAAGGTTCAAATGGCTCTGATCATTATGGGACATAATATCTGAGGTCGTCAGTCCCCTAGAACGTAGAACCACTGACACCTAGGCAGGATTCGAACCTGCAACCGTAGCGGTAGCGCGGTTCCAGACTGAAGGGCCTAGAACCGCTCGGCTACACCACCTGGCGGTCCTGTAAGGGTTCTGTTTATGCTGACTGAGGTATGGAACCCTAAAAGTGAAACAATTAGACTTCTGTGACTGATATACTACGACAGCAGCTAGTCGTTGTACGTATAAGCAGCTACACTCTGTCCGTTGTGTAAACAAACGTAGGCTCTGCCATGGTTGGTCATTCGCTACATTGCTCAAGCGTGTGATGTCTTAACACCACGGGAATGATCCCTTATGTCTGGGTATTCCGTTGTTATTCTAGTACGAATGAAACTCTGACAAACGCTAATTGCATCGTTAAACGTTGAAGTTACACGGATACGTAATTCGTGTATCAAATCTCACTAGACAGTAGGTTTCACTACGATGCCATTCGTGCCTCTATCGGCGTGTACTTTGTGTGCGTGGATCTGAGGGAACCGCGGCGAGATGGCAACACTAGTGTTAGTTAAACGCGCCGGTAATTAACGCGTCTGTTTCATCATCGTCGCACCGTGCCGAAATAGCTTTCAGAATATTCATGTAAACCCCCGTGATTACAGCATCCTGTGAACGAAGCAGCTGGAAATGATAGAAAAACTTCTTTAGATCGAGTGTGGGTGAAAGCAGACTGTCAATTTAAGTATTAGGAATACGGCATTTATATTAAACTAGACTTCAAGGACAGTCAGTAAATTTGCTTCTCTCAACGTAAAAAGCTTTAAAATAAAATATAATAAAAACACAATTTCTGGAAAGAGATAGTTCCTCATCTTTTGCTTGTAACCATCGTTGTTGTTGTTGTTGTTGTGGTCTTCAGTCCTGAGACTGGTTTGATGCAGCTCTCCATGCTACTCTATCCTGTGCAAGCTTCTTCATCTCCCAGTACCTACTGCAACCTACATCCTTCTGAATCTGCTTAGTGTACTCATCTCTCGGTCTCCCTCTACGATTTTTACCCTCCACACTGCCCTCCAATGCTAAATTTGTGATCCCTTGATGCCTCAAAACATGTCCTACCAACCGATCCCTTCTTCTAGTCAAGTTGTGCCATAAACTTCTCCCCAATCCTATTCAATACCTCCTCATTAGTTACGTGATCTATCCACCTTATCTTCAGTATTCTTCTGTAGCACCACATTTCGAAAGCTTCTATTCTCTTCTTGTCCAAACTAGTTATCGTCCATGTTTCACTTCCATACATGGCTACACTCCAAACAAATATTTTCAGAAATGACTTCCTGACACTTAAATCTATATTCGATGTTAACAAATTTCTCTTCTTCAGAAACGCTTTCCTTGCCATTGCCAGTCTACATTTTATATCCTCTCTACTTCGACCATCATCAGTTATTTTACTTCCTAAATAGCAAAACTCCTTTACTACTTTAAGTGTCTCATTTCCTAATCTAATTCCCTCAGCATCACCCGATTTAATTAGACTACATTCCATTATCCTCGTTTTGCTTTTGTTGATGTTCATCTTATATCCTCCTTTCAAGACACTGTCCATTCCGTTCAACTGCTCTTCCAAGTCCTTTGCCGTCTCTGACAGAATTACAATGTCATCGGCGAACCTCAAAGTTTTTACTTCGTCTCCATGAATTTTAATACCTACTCCAAATTTTTCTTTTGTTTCCTTTACTGCTTGCTCAATATACAGATTGAATAACATCGGGGAGAGGCTACAACCCTGTCTCACTCCTTTCCCAACCACTGCTTCCCTTTCATGCCCCTCGACTCTTATGACTGTCATCTGGTTTCTGTACAAATTGTAAATAGCCTTTCGCTCCCTGTATTTTACCCCTGCCACCTTTAGAATTTGAAAAAGAGTATTCCAGTCAACATTGTCAAAAGCTTTCTCTAAGTCTACAAATGCTAGAAACGTAGGTTTGCCTTTTCTTAATCTTTCTTCTAAGATAAGTCGTAAGGTCAGTATTGCCTCACGTGTTCCAACATTTCGACGGAATCCAAACTGATCCTCCCCGAGGTCCGCATCTATCAGTTTTTCCATTCGTTATCTTTCATTAATAAGTTACACAGTATTAACTGATTAGGAGCAAATAAAATCTGTCCCTTATTTTTCAACATACTAAAACCAATGTACAATAGCTGCCATAGACAGTAATGTATAATTTATGTTGTACTTTGAATCCTTTTTTAAGTCTTAAACAATTTCTAAATAATTTGCTGCAAAAATAGATACATTTTAATTTCTCTGTGCTATTTATTCCATCAGAGTTCATTTTATTAAACTTTGTACATAAAATTTTTAAATGCGTGGAAAAAATTGCGGGAATGTGCTTTTAAGGAGGCCGGGGCGGGGGTGGGAGGAGGAAACCCGCATTTCTGCCAGGGGAGCAGGACACGGAACATAGAAACAGGCTGCGTCCTCTATGACGATCCTAGGTTCGGTATTTTTGGTTCTATTTTATTCTCAAGTACGCGACTGGTCCAGAGAACTGTTTTGCTGTTCTGAAACTTAGTATTTTTATATTTATACAATAAATATACGCTTCAGTTGCCAGTTACTGGCAACTTAAATGGATTTTTGTTCTGTACACATGTTCCTCAGTTGTGGATGTTTATCTTATCAAATATTTTGCGTCTATACACTTTATAAAAATTGTTTACTTAAGTCTACAACCGCAATTTTATTTTGTCAAGCGACTACCAGTTTTGGTACCAACTACTATTATCTAACCAGCCTACGATCAATACAGTAAAACCAAAGCACAAAACTTGTGTTAAATAGAGGCATTTTCCAATTGACTATTTCTATGCGGAGCCTTCCTCTGTAGAACAGCTTTATAACCTTGAATCATTGTAATAAGACAGGAAATGTACATAACAATAGAATCATTTATTTAGCAGGCAGAGGTTTCTTATTTGTGTGTGTGTGTCATCAGTTTTCTGACTGGTTTGACAAGGCCCGCCAAAAATTCCTCTATTGTGCCACCCTCTTCATCTCAGAGTAGCACTAGAAACCTACGTCCTCAGTTATTTGCTGGATGTATTCCAGCCTCTATCTTGCTCTACAGTTTTCAGTCTCTGTCCTGCTCTGCAGTTCTTACGCTCTACAGCTCTCTTTGCTATCAGGGAAGTTATTCCTTTAGCCTTAACAGATGTCCTATCGTCCTGTCCCTCCTTCTTGTTAGTGTTTTCCGCATATTCCTTTCCTCTCCGATTCTGCACAGAACCTCCTGATTCCTTTCCTTATCAGTCCACCTAATTTTCAACACCCGTCTGTAGCACCGTCTCAAACGCTTAGATTCTCTTCTGTTCCGGTTTTCCATCGGTTCCTGTTTCGCTACTGCTATGCTCCTAATTTCTCAGAAATTTCTTCCTCAAATTACGGCCTATGTTTGAGACCAGTAGACATCTCTTCGCCAGGGACGCCCTTTTTGTCAGTGCTAGTCTGCTTATGATGTTGTCCTTGCTCCGTTCGTCATTGGTTATTTTGATGCCTAGGTAACAGAATTCCTTAACTTCCCTACGTCGTGGCCGTCAATCCTGATGTTAAGTCCCTTGCTTCTCTCATTTCTGATACTTCTCATTACTTTCGTCTTTCTTCGATTTACTCAAAGTCCATATTCGGTACTCAATAGACTGTTTATTCCATTCAGCAGATAATGTAATATATTGAAAGTATTATCCAGCACAGGAAGGGAATAGCGTTACAGTGTGTGTACACTGCTCTGCCGTTGTCAGTCAACGATATTTGGTCGTGTTTCCAGTCTCCTGTTCATCACGCTTCCAGAGTCCATGTTTACGACGAAAATCGTTACAGTACCGCTACTGTGTCGCAATACATCAGTCTTAACGGTTGCAAAAGTCCCTGCTCTTATGTAATATGAACTTTCCATAGGCTATATCGATGGGTATAGATTGGTATTTGGAGAGGTCCTCAAAATACCTGAAGACACGATCCGTATTATCGTGTCGTTGCGTTAATGCAAACCTCTTCTGCCATCCGAATCCTTAACTTCTCCCATCATGTAGGCAATTTTGATATTTCTTTTGTTTTTTATGGGGAGGGTGAGGGAGCTAAAATATTTAAAAAACTGATTAATGTAAAGCCTTTCAAAATGTTATTGTTTCTGGTCTCGAAGGTGTATGTGAGCGTTAGAGATGCCCCTTGGTCTGAAGATGGAGGAGAGAAGCATCCTGGGAAGTAGTTGGCGGATAGGACCACCCAGGAAATGACGACGTATCTGCACAACTCCCTCAGAACTCGCTTTCAAGACATCATAGGAACGGTTGCTTAGGACGGCAATAGAAAATAGCGCCCAACCTGTTAAAAGGGTCCCAACAGCGTCACTCAGTCTCACTGGAGGGTCAGCACAGTCAGTGTCCTCCACAGAGGACGTCGTGGCAGGCGCCACGATTGCAGAAGTCTGCCTGTAAGGACTCACGTACTTACACTAGTGAGTGACTCTGAAAATCGAGTATGACATTTTCTGTTCGCGAGACTCAAATGACTTACATGAGTCACGCGATCAGAAGACAATCGCCGGCTATCCTCTGCATAATAGAGCCGTAGGGTCTACAGGCTAAACACGCCATTATACACCACTGTTGCTCCTCATGGATTTTATTTCCATCTCTCTCTCTCTCTCTCTTTCTCTCTCTCTCTCTCTTTCTCTTTCTAGCTCTATAGTAACGTCCTGCATATCATTTCATAACTTGTTTTTAATTGATGATGGATCACATGTGCAACTTCATATTGAATACTGTACGCTGATCAGTATAATAAAGTGACTGACAGACACAGAAAGGGCGATTTTGCCCGTTCGCCGATACCCACACGACAATATGACATTTCGGTAAAAATTTCGTTGGTATGTTTTCCATTAATTGCAGCACTCAGTTTGCCTTGTGTTATCACAATACCCTTATCACTTTACTGCTCACGTTCGCTGTTGTTTTGTGTATTATAAAAAATACTGCACACAGAAACATGTCATATGATGAAAACAAATGACGACAATTACGTCAGCAAAAGTAATTGTCACACGCAGGGAGATGGGACAACAGCAAACAATACTGAAAGCGTGACTAAGCTCGTTATCTGGTGTGTTTTGCTGTGACGTCTCATTTGTCTACCTGTCAAATTAAAACAATTGCAGCCGTCGGTCGTGAAAATTAAGTGACCGAACCTAGGTCAAAAAGACCGAGGGTTGCAATTGTTTTAATTTTACCTTGTAACGGTCGCTGACAATGCAGCCATGTTTAAAGCTTTAAGCTAGCTGTCAGTCGGTTTGTTATGTACGGGGCGACAGGTGTCACGACTTGGGAGTTCGCATTCAGGATACGTAATTTCTAAGGAAGAACAGAGAAGTTTGTTAAATACTTTAGCTGATTCATTTTATGTTTCGGAACACATGGGACGCACCTGGGGAAGATGCTATTTTCTGAAGGGCCTACACGTCCTTGTTAAGTGCTGAGTAAAGTGAGTGCACGAGCTCCTCTTGCTGATAGTACGGGTAATGTAACTTATGATGATAAACAGAAGGCCGTAATTCTAAACCTAGCTTTCAAAAACAGCACCATTCCCCCTTTCAATTATCGAAGAACCGAAAGGATGGTTGACATAGTGTTTAGCATATCTGGGATTGTAAAACAGTTAAGATCTTTAGACGCCATGTGGCCCAGACGGTATCCCCGTAAGATTTTATGTTGACTGTGCTACCAATATAGCACCATTTTTATCCGTCATCTATCATAGATCATTGGACTGGCGGAGAGTTCCACGGGACTGGAAGAAGGTCCAGATTATAGATCTATAAAAAGGGTAGAAAATCGGATGCACATAATTACCTGCCAATTTCACTGACATCGATTTGTTGTAGAATGATGGAATATATTTTGTGTTCAGGCATAATGACCTTTCTAGACCCTCAGAAGCTCATCTGCAGAAACCAGCAATGTTTTAGGAAACAGTGGCCATGTTAGACACAGCTGGCCCTCTTTGTGCATGACATACAACAGGCTCTAGATACCGGCTCCCAGGTTGATGCCATATTTCTCGACTTTCGAAAGGCGTTCGACTCAGTTCCGCACTGTCGCTTGCTACAAAAAGTGCGCGCTTACGGTCTATCCGATGATATATGCGGTTGGATAGAAAGTTTTCTAACAGGCAGGGAGCAGTATGTCGTCCTGAACGGGGTAACTTCGACAGAAACAAGGGTAACTACAGGTGTGCCCCAGGGCAGCGTAATAGGTCCGCTGCTTTTTACGATTTACATAAACTATCTGGTTGATGGTATTGACAGAGGCCTTAGAGTGTTTGCCGATGATGCTGTAGTCTACAGGAAAGTAGTATCACACTAAAGTTTGTGAACAAATCAATGAGGCTTTGCAGAAAATAAATGCGCTCTAAATATTGGTAATTGTAACCATTAATGTACTAGTACAAAATAAATGATCAATTTCTGGAAGCGGTAACATCAGTCCAGTATCTGGGTGTGACTATTCGAAATGATCTCAAATGCAATGATCAGATTACACAAGTAACGGGTAAGGCGAACTCTTAGATTGCGGTTTGTTGGTAGAATCCTGAAGCGATGCAGTCCTTCAAAAAAGAAAATAGCTTACAATACATTAGTTAGTACAGTCTTAGAGTATTCTTCGTCTGTATGGGACCCTTACCAGTTGAGTCTGTTTCAAGAGATTGAGAAGGTCCAAAGAAGAGCGGCAATATCCGTGACTGGTACACTTAGCCATCGCGAGAGCGTTACAAATCTCATAGAAAAAGTTTGAAGTGGGGCACACTTGCAGATAGACGACGCGCTAAACAGAAGGACCTGCTCACTAAATTCCGAAATCCAATCTTCACCGAGGATGTAGAGCATATATCATTACCACCAACTTTCAAATCAAGTAATGATCGTCATTCAAAGATAAGGGAAATAAGAGGTCGTACTGAGGCGTTCAGACAGTCGTTTTTCCGACAAGTGGAACGGAGGAGGGGGAAATATGACTTTGGCGCGAATTGTGCCCTCCGCTACACACCGCTTGGTGGCTAGCGGAGTATATATGTAGATGTAGAAGCAGGCCAGCAGATGACATCGGAGAGAGCGTCCGTTCTGGAATCGGCAATTTGCTCCCATCTGACGAGCCCCCAACTGATTTCCTCCCACACCTCCATCGGTGAACAACTGGAGGCAACGGTCGCTAAGAAGTCCTTAACTCGGGAATTGTGCTTAGCCGAACAATATGAGATGAAATAATTCTTAACATGCAGCAAAGAATGTCTTCCGGTTCAGAAAATTGTGAATCTAATATCGTGATTCCCTTCAGACACTGAGCACCTTAATAATTATTCTATCCGGGTATCGTGCGCTCTTTCCTCCCGAACTCAGTGCTTCGTATTCGTTCGACTATTTGTTTGTTAATCATAAATGCAGAATTAAATTTACGTATCAGATTTGGACTCCATTGTCGCGATTATGGTACGGCGCTTCCTGTTCATCTACATCCCCATGATAAGCTTTGGTTAATCGATGTAAACTGTTTGATTTATGCCTGTAAGTAGGACCGAGATGGATACTTCAAAGGCTACAGACTACGGCATGACCACGTACTATTTTGCAACGTGTGATAAGCCCTCTCTACAGCCGTTACTTCCTTGTGCATCTGCAGCTGAAAACAGTTGTTGTTGTTGTTGTGGTCTTCAGTCCTGAGACTTGTTTGATGCAGCTCTCCATGCTACTCTATCCTGTGCAAGCTTCTTCATCTCCCGGTACCTACTGCAACCTACATCCCTCTGAATCTGCTTAGTGTATTCATCTCTTGGTCTCCCTCTACGATTTTTAACCTCCACGCTGCCCTCCAATATTAAATTGGTGATCCCTTGATGCCTCAGAACATGTCCTACCAACAGATCCCTTGTTCTGGTCAAGTTGTGCCACAAACTCCTCTTCTCACCAATTCTATTCAATACCTCCTCATTAGTTATGTGATCTACCCACCTAATCTTCTGCATTCTTCTGTAGCACCACATTTCGAAAGCTTCTATTCTCTTCTTGTCCAAACTAGTTATCGTCCATGTTTCACTTCCATACATGGCTACACTCCATACAAATACTTTCAGAAACGACTTCGTGGCACTTAAATCTATACTCGATATTAACAATTTTTTCTTCTTCAGAAACGCTTTCCTTGCCATTGCCAGTCTACATTTTATATCCTCCCTATTTCGACCATCATCAGTTATTTTGCTCCCCAAATAGCAAAACTACTTTAAGTGTCTCATTTCCTAATCTAACTCCTTCAGCATCACCCGACTTAATTCGACTACATTCCATTATCCTCGTTTTGCTTTTGTTGATGTTCATCTTATATCCTCCTTTCAAGACACTGTCCATTCCGTTCAACTGCTCTTCCAAGTCCTTTGCTGTCTCTAACAGAATTATAATGTCATCGTCGAACCTCAAAGTTTTTATTTCTTCTGCATGGATTTTAATACCTACTCCGAATTTTTCTTTTGTTTCTTTTACTGCTTGCTCAATATACAGATTGAATAACATCGGGGAGAGGCTACAACCCTGTCTCACTCCCTTCCCAACCACTGCTTCCCTTTCGTGTCCCTCGACTCTTATAACTGCCTTCAGAATTTGAAAGAGAGTATTCCAATCAACATTGTCAAAAGCTGTCTCTAAGTCTACAAATGGTAGAAACGTAGGTTTGCCTTTTCTTAATCTAGCTCCTAAGTAACTCGTAGGGTCAGTATTGCCTCACGTGTTCCAATATTTCTGCGGAATCCAAACTGATCTTCACCGAGGTCGGCTTCTACCAGTTTTTCCATTCGTCTGTAAAGAATTCGCGTTAGTATTTTGCAGCCGTGACTTATTAAACTGATAGTTCGGTAATTTTCATATCTGTCAACACCTGCTTTCTTTGGGATTGGAATTATTATATTCTTCTTAAAGTCTGAGGGTATTTCGCCTGTCTCATACAGTGTGTCAAGCATGTTTAAAACTTATAACATATTGGTTCCACAGGCCAACAGTTAAATCAATTTATCAGGGAAGGGTGTTAGATTAAATACTAAGCATCTGCACATTGCAGTATTGAATAGGTAATGGTTTAGACTGAGGGAATAAATGATGTATGGGGCTGGAGAAAGATGTGGAAAAACCAAAAACCGCTGCATATTACCATGCCTAATACGGACTAGGATAAATACAGGTCGCGTACGGTTACCGAGGGCATCTCGTACCATTATTCCTGCAAAAGAGCGGCGAATTCAGGTAACAGCAATGATCTTGTTTATTGTCGTTTACGCTATAATCATTCTTTAAATTTAGGGGTCATACATTCCCCGGAGACCAACAAACGACACGTACTTAATAATTATTCGTTTACCGTCATGGTTGCACGTCGAAAGTAAGACAACCGGCTTCGGTCCTTCCGACGCCTTCAGATTTGTGGCCATCGCAAAGTTTGCCTTGAGGGCTGTTTCCAGATGTTGCTTACTGCTGGAGTGTCACGATAAAAAAGTGCGACAGGCGTTTGTGGTAACACGAGATGATCGCTCATTTCCAAACAGCGGACGTCATGCTAGAGTTTTTGCCAGGCGTTGTAGGACGTGACGTAATAGCAAGAGAGAATCATCCCATCGGCTTTTCATCGGAGGAGGTTCAGTTTACGAGTCTGTACTGTACGTGTAACGTCTGTCCTCGTATGACCTCGCGTCTTGCATGTAATTCTATCGTCCTGCCAACAACGCACTTGTTCTAAATTTGCTTGACAAGTACGATGACTGTAACTCAGGTATACCCGCTTAACAGACAGTATTTCATATTTGAGATTATCTGCACACTTTAAAACTGCATGATAGTGAAGAATGCAAAATAAAAGGATGCTTTAATCTCAACAGTAACAGTCAGTGCGTTACACTGGTATCAATAAACTTTTTGCATGTGGTACTCCACAGCGGCTAGCTGCAAAAGCTACAATTTTCGTGGCACTTGATAAGTTATGACAATGGCCTGGAATAGTAAGCCAATGTGACAGATTACGTCGACCGCAGGAATACAACGCTGTAGAAACTAGGTGCTGATTAAATAGTCATGTGGCATCTCCTCAGCGGTCGTATCTTACTTCTGTAAATACTCATTAAAATCATTTACTTACCCGCCATAAGTAAGTATCCTCATTACGCCTTTCATTTTTATATCTCATAAGTCGTTCTCCAGCCTGTTTTCATTGTTTGACAAACACCCTGTGCAAAACTCAGATGGTTCTTCCGTCTTTCCGTCACTCACATGTTTCGACACCTGTGTGATATCTACCCATTTTACGTTCTTTAGTTCTGTAGTTGCAGAGATAGGAACGTATCAAATAACTGAACGTATCAAATAATTGAGGCCGGCCGGTGTGGTCGAGCGATTATAGGCGCTTCAGTCTGGAACCGCGTGACCGCTACGTTCGCAGGTTCGAATCCTGCCTCGGGCATGGATGTGTGTGATGTCCTTAGTTTTTTTTTTTTTTTTTTTTTTTTTTTTTTTTTTTTTTTTTTTTTTTGTCTACTGACTGGTTTGATGCGGCCCGCCACGAATTCCTTTCCTGTGCTAACCTCTTCATCTCAGAGTAGCACTTGCAACCTACGTCCTCAATTATTTGCTTGACGTATTCCAATCTCTGTCTTCCTCTACAGTTTTTGCCCTCTACAGCTCCCTCTAGTACCATGGAAGTCATTCCCTCATGTCTTAGCAGATGTCCTATCATCCTGTCCCTTCTCCTTATCAGTGTTTTCCACATATTCCTTTCCTCTCTGATTCTGCGTAGAACCTCCTCATTCCTTACCTTATCAGTCCACCTAATTTTCATCATTCGTCTATAGCACCACATCTCAAATGCTTCGATTCTCTTTTGTTCCGGTTTTCCCACAGTCCATTTTTCACTACCATACAATGCTGTACTCCAGACGTACATCCTCAGAAATTTCTTCCTCAAATTAATGCCGGTATTTGATATTAGTAGACTTCTCTTGGCCAGAAATGCCTTTTTTGCCATAGCGAGTCTGCTTTTGATGTCCTCCTTGCTCAGTCCGTCATTGGTTATTTTACTGCCTAGGTAGCAGAATTCCTTAACTTCATTGACTACGTGACCATCAATCCTGATGTTAAGTTTCTCGCTGTTCTCATTTCTACTGCTTCTCATTACCTTCGTCTTTCTCCGATTTGCTTTCAAAGCATACCGTGTACTCATTAGACTGTTCATTCCGTTCAGCAGATCATTTAATTCTTCTTCACTTTCACTCAGGATAGCAATGTCATTAGCGAATCGTATCATTGATATACTTTCACCTTGTATTTTAATTCCACTCCTGAACCTTTCTTTTATTTCCATCATTGCTTCCTCGATGTACAGATTTAAGAGTAGGGGCGAAAGGCTACAGCCTTGTCTTACTCCCTTATTAATATGAGCACTTCGTTTTTGATCGTCCACTCTTATTATTCCCTCTTGGTTGTTGTACATATTGTATATTACCCGTCTCTCCCTATAGCTTACTCCTACTTTTTTCAGAATCTCGAACAGCTTGCACCATTTTATATTGTCGAACGCTTTCTCCAGGTCGACAAATCCTATGAATGTGTCTTGATTTTTCTTTAGCCTTGCTTCCATTATTAGCCGTAACGTCACAATTGTCGCTCTCGTGCCTTTACTTTCCCTAAAGCCAAACTGATCGTCACCTAGCGCATTCTCAATTTTCTTTTCCATTCTTCTGTATATTATTCTTGTAAGCAGCTTCGATGCATGAGCTGTTAAACTGATTGTGCGATAATTCTCGCACTTGTCAGCTCTTGCCGTCTTCGGAATTGTGTGGATGATGCTTTTCCGAAAGTCAGATGGTATCTCGCCAGACTCATATATTCTACACACCAACGTGAAGAGTCGTTTTGTTGCCACCTCCCCCTTATGATTTTAGAAATTCTGATGGAATGTTATCTATCCCTTCTGCCTTATTTGACCGTAAGTCCTCCAAAACTCTCTTAAATTCCGATTCTAATACTGGATCCCCTATCTCTTCTAAATCGACTCCTGCTTCTTCTTCTATCACATCAGACAAATCTTCACCCTCATAGAGGCTTTCAATGTATTCTTTCCACCTATCTGCTCTCTGCTCTGCATTTAACAGTATAATTCCCGTTGCACTCTTAATGTTACCACCGTTGCTTTTAATGTCACCAAAGGTTGTTTTGACTTTCCTGTATGCTGATTCTTTCCTTCCGACAATCATATCTTTTTCGATGTCTTCACATTTTTCCTGCAGCCATTTCGTCTTAGCTTCCCTGCACTTCCCATTTATTTCATTCCTCAGCGACTTCTATTTCTGTATTTCTGATTTTTCCGAAACATGTTTGTACTTCCTCCTTTCATCAATCAACTGAACTATTTCTTCTGTTACCCATGGTTTCTTTGCAGCTATCTTCTTTGTACCTATGTTTTCCTTCCCAACTTCTGTGATGGCCCTTTTTGGAGATATCCATTTCTCTTCAACTGTGCTGCCTACTGCGTTAGTCCTTAGGTTAGTTAGGTTTAAGTAGTTCTAAGTTCTAGGGGACCGATTACCTAAGATGTTAAGTCCCATAGTGGTCAGAGCCATTTAAACCATTTTTGCTACTCTGAGATGAAAGGCTGGCAGTGGAGACGAATTCGTGGCGTGCTGCATGAAAACAGTCAGAAGACAAGGAAAAAATAGTTCTGAATGCGTAGTACATTTTTTAGGTCTGAATTGCTACATTTTAGATGCACTGTTTTATGCATTGCACTCTTAACCTACACGTCAATATTTTGGACACATTATAGCGAGTGCATGGCATTCGGTAGATGGTTAGCAGTTTTGCGCTAAACAGATAATTTCGGTGAAAATTTTCCTGTTTTGGATATGTGTCTTGTCGTATATGGTATTTCTAAATAATGGATTTCTGTTAATGAGTAATGATCGTTTTTTGGTGTGACTGTTTTCTTCCGCCTAAACTCGTGCAATCGGTATCGTAATAAATCTGTGTAATAAATAAATGACGCCTAAACGTCCTCAGGTAGCTACAGTATGGAGAATCTATTTAAATAAGACGGATATGGGAGAATCAAGTTCTTGTTCCAAACACAAAAATAATCGCATTAAATCAAGGGCGAACTTTGGCAAACTGCATATAAAACTTTGAATCACGGTGCCGGCGTGGAAGGGGACGGAAGGGTGGTAAAGTTACTAGCGAAATGCCGATGCAGGTAGGTTGAATCCTGGAACTGCTGTTTCACGGACATAACAACTGCATAATAACCTGTCTGGAGTGACCTAACATTAATTGAAGGAAATCAGATACCAGTCTGAGATTCATTGAGAAAATCTTAAGGAAATTTTATTCACCCACAAAAGATTTTGCTTAAAAAAAAAAGAAAAAAAAAGTTGTTCGGCTGGCACCCTACTTAAGTAGCATTAGCAGAAGAGATAGAGAATATACAACGAAGAGCGGCAGGTTTCTTCACGGGTTCGTTTAGTAAGCCTGAGATCCTTACGGAGATCCTCAGAAAACCCCAGTCAATATACGGCTCAAATTTCAGGACATGCAGCGATCGTCGCGGAGCGAAACACTCGCCTGGCGAGGAAAGTACCAACGACGGGACGAGCAACGGCGGAGCAAGTTAAATGAGCCGTCAAGACCAGAAGGGCTGTTTCATCGTCACAGGGCCACGACGACTAGAAGCGAGTAGCGAGCAGCGAGGTGGCAGCATAAACGTACACTGTGGCGACCTGCAGAGTGTAAATGTAGATAAAGACATTTGACGCCACTTAGAAGAGATAGGAGATCCAGTATTAGAATCGGAATTTAAAAGAGCTTTGGAGGACTTACGGTCAAATAAGGCAGAAGGGATAGATAACATTCCATCAGAATTTCTAAAATCATTAGGGGGAGTGACAACAAAACGACTATTCACGTTGGTGTGTGGAATATATGAGTCTGGCGACATACCATCTGACTTTCGGAAAAGCATCATCCACACAATTCCGAAGACGGCAAGAGCTGACAAGTGCGAGAATTATCGCACAATCAGCTTAACAGCTCATGCATCGAAGCTGCTTACAAGAATAATATACAGAAGAATGGAAAAGAAAATTGAGAATGCGCTAGGTGACGATCAGTTTGGCTTTAGGAAAGTAAAGGCACGAGAGAGGCAATTCTCGCGCTACGGCTAATAATGGAAGCAAGGCTAAAGAAAAATCAAGACACGTTCATAGGATTTGTCGACCTGGAAAAAGCGTTCGACAATAAAAAATTCTGCAAGCTGTTCGAAATACTGAAAAAAGTAGGGGTAAGCTATAGGGAGAGAAGGGTCATATACAATATGTACAACAACCAAGAGGGAATAATAAGAGTGGACGATCAAGAACGAAGTGCTCGTATTAAGAAGGGTGTAAGACAAGGCTGTAGCCTTCGCCCCTACTCTTCAACCTGTACATCGAGGAAGCAATGATGGAAATAAAAGAAAGGTTCAGGAGTGGAATTAAAATACAAGGTCAAAGGATATCAATGATCGATTCGCTGATTACATTGCTATCCTGAGTGAAAGTGAAGAAGAATTAAATGATCTGCTGAACGGAATGAACAGTCTAATGAGTACACAGTATCGCTTGAGAGTAAATCGGAGAAAGACGAAGGTAATGAGAAGTAGTAGAAATGAGAACAGCGAGAAACTTAACATCAGGATTGATGGTCACGAAGTCAATGAAGTTAACGAATTCTGCTACCTAGGCAGTAAAATAACCAATGACGGACGGAGCAAGGAGGACATCAAAAGCAGACTCGCTATGGCAAAAAAAGGCATTTCTGGCCAAGAGAAGTCTACTAATATCAAATACCGGCCTTATTTTAGGGAAGAAATTTCTGAGGATGTACGTCTGGAGTACAGCATTGTATGGTAGTGAAACATGGGCTGTGGGAAAACCGGAACAGAAGAGAATCGAAGCATGTGAGATGTGGTGCTATAGACGAATGTTGAAAGTTAGGTGGACTGATAAGGTAAGGAATGAGGAGGTTACTACGCAGAATCGGAGAGGAAAGGAATATGTGGAAAACACTGATAAGGAGAAGCGACAGGATGATAGGACCTGCTAAGACATGAGGGAATGACTTCCATGGTACTAGAGGGAGCTGTAGAGGGCAAAATCTGAAGAGGAAGACATAGATTGGAATACGTCAAGCAAATAATTGAGGACGTAGGTTGCAAGTGCTACTCTGAGATGAAGAGGTTAGCACAGGAAAGGAATTCGTGGCGGGCCGCATCAAACCAGTCAGTAGACTGATGACCAAAAAAAAAATAGAGAGCGTGATGAAGACGTTGGTCAAACCGCATGGCCCTTAGCCCTAAAGCTAATTAAACACCAAACACACTCCTGTGTATAAGTAAAGGGCGTGCAACATGAATGTGTCGAACAGACATGCTTAGAAGGACAAACAAACAGCATTTCAGTGCAGTCACACGAGGTAGATAAAATGCCATCTACATCTATATACATACTCCGCAATCCACCAAACAGTGCGTGACGGAGGGTACCTCGCACCACAGCTAGCATCTTCTCTCCCTGTTCCACCCCAAATAGAACGAGGGAAAGCCGGCTAGTGTGGCAGTGCGGTTCTAGGCGCTTCAGTCTGGAATCGCGTGACCGCTACGATCGCAGGTTCGAATCCTGCCTCGGGCATGGGTGTGTGTGATATCCTTAGGTTAGTTAAGGTTAAGTAGTTCTAAGTTCTAGGAGACTGATGACCACAGATGTTAAGTCCCATAGTGCTCAGAGCCATATGAACCTTTTATTTTATTTTATTTTTCTTTATTTTTTTATTTTTTATTTATTTATTTATTTGAGAACGAGGGAAAAATGCCTGCCTGTATGCCTCTGTACGAGCCTTAATCTCTCTTATCTTATCTTTGTGGCCTTTCCGCGAAATGTAAATTGGCGGCAGTAAAATTGTACTGCAGTCAGCCTCAAAAGCTGGTTCTCTAAATTTCCTCAGTAGCGATTCACGAAAAGAACGCCTCCTTTCCTCTAGAAACTCCCACCCGAGTTCGTGAACAATTTCCGTAACACTCGCGTGATGATCAGACCTACCAGCAACAGATCTAGCAGCCCGCATCTGAATTGCTTCTATGCCCTCCCTCAATCCGACCTGATAGGGGTCAAAAACGCTCGAGCAGTACTCAAGAATAGGTCGTTTTAGTGTTTTATAAGCGGTCTCCTTTGCAGATGAACCACATCTTCCCAAAATTCTACCAATGAACCGAAAACGACTATCCGCCTTCCCCACAACTGCCATTACATGCTTGTCCCACTTCATATCGCCCTGCAATGTTGCGCTCAAATATTTAATTGACATGACTGTGTCAATCTTCTAGGAGGGTTGCCCAGAAGTAATTCACAGTTTCTTTTTCTCAACCGAAAACAATGCTACGAATACGAAGCGTTACGTAGGTATTATTTGAAATCTCCTGAGTGAGTGCGCCAAGTTTCCGTCACGTCTGACAGATAGTGTAGCTGCAGAGCAGTTTCAAAATGGTGTCTGTAGTTGATGTACGTTACAGGCGACGTGCACTCAGTAAATTTCTCACTGCAGAGAAAGAAACTGTGGGGAGTATTCATGAAAGCTTGTGCAAAGTCTGTGGAGCATCAGCTGTCGACAGAAGCACAGTTAGTCGCTGGGCAAGGAGGGTGAGGTCATCAGAAGACGTTTCGGCGGAGCTCCACGATTTGCAGCTGTCGGGGTGACCATCCACGGCTGTCACACCTGACATGTTGCAGCGAGGCGATGTTTGTTATTCACGAGGACAGAAGCATTACGACTCGGCAGTTGGCGCTGTATCTGTCAATCAGCAAAGGAAGTGTGGATGCAATTATCCGCACTCTTGGATGTTCAACAGTGCGTGCAAGATGGGTCCCGCAGTGTCTAACGGTGGACCACAAATCGCACAGAAAAAACATTTGTATTGATTTGTTGCAACTTTTTGACGCTGAGGTCGAGGCATTCTTGTCCCAGATTGTGACAGGTGATGAAACCAGGGTTCACCATTTTGAGCCCGAAACAAAACAACAGTCAATGGAATTGCGCCATTCCCTCTCCACCCACAGAAGAAAAAATTCAAAGCAACTGCTTCCTCCGGTAAGGGCATGATCAGTTTTCTGGGAAGGTGAAGGTGTGATTCTCGTTGATGTGATATCAAGAGGTGATGCCATCAATTCAGAAGAATGTGTCAACAATTAACAAAATTCAAGACGCCTTTCCGACGACCTCGGCAACAGAACAGCCCAGGAGATGTTTTGCTGCAAAACGATGTAGCTCGCCTCCACACAAGTCTGAGGACCGCTGAACACATCGCAAGACAGGACTGGAAAGTGTTACCCCATCCATCGTACAGTCCTGACCTAGCCCCTCGGACATCCTCTAGTTTGGTCCATTACAGAATGCCTTCGTGAAAGATATTTTGAGGACGATGAGGAGGTGATTCACACAGTGAAGCACTCGCCCGCCACCAGGACAAGGATTGCTACCGATATGGGCATACACGCACTTGTTTCGCGATGGAGGAAGGCCGTAGAACGAATGGAGAGTACGTGGAAAAATAGGGTGTGTAGATAAAACACGATTCTTTCGTGCGTGTAATTGTCATTACGTTCAATAAAGAATAGTTGAAGAAAAAAGGCGGTGCATTACTTTTGGGCAACACTCGTATATTCTATACATAAGGAACGACTACACGTAAAATATATAAGAAACTACCAGCCTCCACTGCGGTAATGAAGCCAACTTTTACCTAGGTTTCAGCCCAAGTAATTGGGCCTTCTTCAGAAGATATACCTGATTCTATAACATTTCTATGAGGGCATGGTCTGGAAATAAAACTAAAACAGCCTGAATAGGCGCAGCCACATTTTTAAAATGCGTTACATAGGCAAAGTCATCAACAAGCCTTCAGCTCCGGCAAGCGCCTCGTCTCCATGGAATCCGGAGCTTAAGTCTTGGTGGTGGCTTAGTGCCTGTGTAACACGTTTTTAAAATGTGACTACGGATATTCAGGCTGTTTTAGTTTTATTTCTAGACCATGCCGTCATAGACATGTTATAGAATCTGGTGTATCTTCTGAAGAAGGCTCAGTTACTTTGGCTGAAGCCTAGGTAAAGGTTGGTTTCATTACCGCAGTGGAGGCTGATAGTTTCTTATATATTAGATTATCATGATTGCTGACTGGGCTGCAATATTGAAAGTACTGAGATTAGACATCAGCCTTCTCGTTTAGAAATACCACGTCAATAAAGATCGCGCCATACCTCACATAATAAAGAGAAATGCCCATTGAAACCTGTTGGAATTCATCGAGCGGCAGGATAAAGTGTTATTGTGGTTATGGTTTTGGTGCTGCAGTATTGGTGCTCGTGTTGATCGGAATCCCACGACATTTGTGCGAATGTGGGTGGCATTCTACACATCATTCAGGATCTCAGCAGCTCCGTTTCACTAACGCCCAGTAGGTCATACTGTTCACTCGACCGTGTAGGTACTGTACCACCACGTCACGTACCTCAGCTCAGCAAATGGGCTTATTTGGAGCGAGGTATGTATTCGCACAAAGAATGCGACGGCGTCTGGGGCACCGTCGATTGTCAGCATGGTGATTATTGTTGCAGCTCCCCTTAATGCATATGCAGTGTGACAGCGGTGTGTGCAATGGCGACTCTGGACACTGGAGTAGCAGCACGCCGTGTTTTCAGTCCAGGTTCTGCAAGCAGCATAATGATGAACTTATCCGTTCTGAAGGCTCCGAGGAGAATGGACGTTGCCAGCTTAGATTCGATACGGTCGTAAGCGCGCTGTACATGGCGTGATGGTCTCAGGTGCGTTGACAACACTGTCACTTCTGAGAAATAGTTTTTCACGGTGACGTACTCGATTAGATTCTTGGCGGATTGAGAAATCTTATGTGGAAAGAACTCTGTGAACAATTTACTCAAGTACCACTTCTGGTTTGCATACAATGTAATTTGGAGGGTAGACATTACATTTCTGATCCTTTAAGATCGGTGGTTGTGCGCTTTCTACGAGATATATCATGTCTGTATGTACGGGGGCTGTTTGGAAACTAAGGTCCCATAGATCGTGTTATTATTAGCAACAGTTAGCCACATTCTTCAGCTACCTCTCTATATACTCGTTGCTCCGAATTAGACATTTGCCGTGGCGTTGTACTAACTTTCCAGTACCCTCGTCACAGAAAGCAGCCGCCTGTGTTTTATGCCAATTCTCTACGCTGGTCTGCCTTCCGTTGTTTGTGTCACATTGTTGTCTTCGTAGCCAGCGGTTCATAGGAGCAGCGATGAATAACGGAGGGAGCTAATTAAGGGTTGTATTATAGGTAATCACACACTTTCCATCGAAAACGCTGCAGAAGCATCTTCCTTTTCCCTGCGGAATGCGGCTGCGAATTGTCTTGAAGAAATAAACGCATGACATTCATGTTATGTGGGCTGCATAGATTCAGGCGAAATCTCTCAGCAGATCCATATACCTGGCGGGAGACACTGGTGCTTTAGGCATTGCTACATAATCACTCTGAACTGAAAAGAGGGATGTGAAGCGATCGACAGGCACACTAAAAACACTGCCCAACACATTTGTGCAGAGTTCCATTGGATTTTCACAGTGGTTTCCATAAACGCACAGTAAGTAAAAATTTCTTTCCTTTCTATCAGCCGGTCGCTGTGGTCTCGCGGTTAAGGCGCTCAGTCCGGAACCGCGCGACTGCTACGGTCGCAGGTTCGAATCCTGCCTCGGGCATGGATGTGTGTGATGTCCTTAGGTTAGTTAGGTTTAAGTAGTTCTAAGTTCTAGGGGACTGATGATCAAATATGTTAAGTCCCATAGTGCTCAGAGCCATTCGAACTTTCTATCATTTCAGGGGTAACAACTTTTATGGCCAGTAGTACAGATCTTGCCAACTCACGGAATGGTTCCACAATCTGTATGAATGTTTTTCGGGCACATTCTAATTTTGGTCCCCTTTGGCACCGCAATTTACTCTTGGTTTTCTGCAAAAGACGCCCATAGTTGGTAGGTTAGACCTTTTGGCTAAGAGATTTTCATGGACTAATTTTCTAGGCGGTGTGCGAATCCGGCTTTTCTAACGACAATCTGGATGATTGACGACTGACATAATATTCGTTTATAACTGCGAGCCATGTATTATATGGGTGTGTCCTAGAAAGAATCAGGGCCGTCTAAAGCTAGAAAAAATTTAAAGCAAGCCTGCTCTGTACCCCGAAATAAGTTAAAGCTGCCAATACTATTGTCAATAGCAACATCAGTAGTTTGACGGAGCAATAATATATGATTTTTAGTTTTCTATTTTCCAACAAGGTTTACGTTTGAATGGGAACTACTCATATTTGTTTCTTGTTCGATACCTTTTTACTTTCTCCTTATGTTCTCATATCCTGTACTGCATCTGCACTGTTTATGATTTCTAAAAGTCTCTGCATGCTCAGCTTCGTATGTAGTACCTAGTTCTTACAAAAACTACTGCCTGGTAATATCAGTTTCTGAATGTCTCTGTACCTCCAAGTTATCTTCTAATTCCTGTAAAAAAGAGTACTTTTCTGATTGATACGTTCTCTCGCGTTTCACATTGATGATTGTGACGTAGCAATAGAGCTGGTGGTGCTGGTTTGGTTTACAGGCGTACCTAATGACATTCCAATGAACAAAGTTTCATGCTTCTTTTACACACAAAAATTTAAACGAAACTCAAGAGGTGAACCCCCAGTTAGCGTTACAAGAAAATCGATAAAACAACTTTATCACACAATGTTTTTTTGTAATAAAACATTTAAGATCACTGAGCAGGAAAAATTGAAATTTAAACTTTCATTCCCCTTTTACCTTTAAGAAACAACTAATATTAAGACAGCGTTATAAACGTACTTGGGATCAACGAAAACAACTTTCAGAATATGTGCTGGGTTTACCCTCTTGCATTTAGGGTAAACTACTATAAAAGGGCCCAGATATAAAAAAAAAGAAATCCAATAGACTAGCATGGCAGACACAATCACACAAATCTCACTACCAATTAACAAGACATCAGCATGATATAAGCGTACTTGAAATCAAGCGAAACAGTTTTCAGATTATGTACAGGGTTCACCTTCCTTCATTTAGAATAAACAATTTTAAAGCAAGGAACATGACAGACGGAAATCGCACAGGTCTCACCAGCAACAAACAAGAAAGATTTACATTTACCCACAGAGTACACCATCGTGCATTTCAGAATAAATAATGAAAATGATCACGGGTAGTCTTTCCACAATATACACGTCAATTACTACTTTTGAATTGATAGCTCACACGTTAACATTACCCATATCCAGCCCTCCTTCCAAAATGTGAACGACACCTTTGTCAGCAATAATCAAATGAATAACAGGACATATCGTACTCAACATCATGTAATAAATATTGTTCTTATCAAGACAAGCATGCGCATCCAAAACCACGTGGACTCAATAACCACGATGCGCACGGCTAACGTACTTCACTACAACCAAGCCAGGCAATCGTGTGAGCAGTAAATGCGCTTTTACAAGCTGTAACGGCCACACGAATCCACACGGGCTAACCTGCTGTGAGCGGCCATTTCGACCACAATCACTTTTTTCCTATGTGGCTGTTTAACGTCTCTCAGAGTCCACAATTCGGTGGATGGTGGTATGTAGCAGTTCCAGCGGGCCCCTTCGTAAAATTCTTCATACCCGCTCGATCCAACAACGGCTTGGAACTCCCAGTGGACCGACCATGTGTCCCGACCAGTCCAACGAATTCTCAAGGCAAAGACTGCGGTCACTCTTCATCAGCCGCCATTGTCGCAGCGAGAAATTTTTGGCGCCCCAGTCCGGGAGGTTCTGAGCGCACACAGCCAACAGCACAGATACTAGGATCCCGGAGCGCCCTCACAGTCATTGCGGCCGCCGGTGGCGCCAGTTCGCCGGAATTCAAAGTGGCGGCCGCTGGCCCCGGAATCGAACCGTCACAATGTTCAAGCCTCTGATATTATGAGTGTAACTTACCAACTTTCATTGATGCTTCGATCCATACCATGACTATGTGACAACGATGATTTTTCTTGCAGTCATTTATTCCTGTGCCTCTAGCCTCCTCCGAGTGCTCAATCTGTCGTCTGTTTCCTCCAATGTGTCTTATCTCGTGCTGTTATCCTTTACTCCAGTTTACAGTTGCATCCAACATACTGTGTAATCTAATTTTCATGTTTCAGTTTCTGTCTAAGGCTAGTATTTCTCCCCTCTACAGCTTCGGTTATCTATTTCTCAGTTCCATAGCATATATCATACTAACCTCACACTTCCTATGGGAAGGATTTTCTATAGAATTCTGTCCACACATATTCTGTTTGATACTTCTACGTTCTGTACTTTATTTTTCCACTTAACTTCTAATATTTCGATATCCGCACGTATTTCTAATTTACTCTTCCATACAAAGCTGTGTTTCAGTAGCAAAGTTTCAGGGACTTAGTCCTCAATATCAAATCAGTATCTGATAGTAGCGCCACTTTATTTATGAACACATTTTCGTCTGTGCCAATACACATCATGAAACCATGCTTTCCCGGAAGTACCCCAAGTTCAGCCCCTGTTCTAATTCTTCTACTCTAAGTGTCTGTGTACTGCCACCTGTAGCGCGATGACATCCAGTCACATATAAGCGGCAGCCACAAGAACAGTGCTGCTATCGCATCAGGTATGAATGATTGGCCTTGTTCACCATCACGCTGGGTACGAAACCTAGGTCTTAGCACTAGGAAGTCACAGGTCACATTTTCCAGAAATATTTCAATGTGTTCGCTTTTTTAGTATCCAGCCACCCTATTAAAGACAAAAAGATCTCGGAATAATTTTGGACGTATATTAAACTGGAAAGAATGCCTTTCATAGTATGTAGTAAAACTATGTCGTGATTAGTTGGAATCCATAAATTTAGAAAACTAGATCTACCCAAAATAAAGAAAACTATCACAGTCTTTGCTTGGCGATTATTTAGTTCTGTGATGTAGTTCAACAAGGCACAAGTAGTGAGTTCTTCAGATACTAGCATGTATCTTCTCCACAGTTTGTGTGAAGCATTCAATTTGTTCGATATTGGAAGACTTTCCTATTTCGTTTTAGGGTGGAAACGACCGAAATAGCACACATGATTTTCATAGACTCTTATTTCTTTCCAGTTTATTAGTCAATGATTTCCTCACAACTTCTCTTCGCAGATCAATATATAACTTCCGTACAAGACCTCATACATGCAGCATCTTGGCTGTACGTACGAGTAACATTAAATTCTTCTACATTTTAGCCATACAGCTCTATATTTATTATCATTAATGTCATTATGATACCCGCCTCCACAGCTATGTGGTCAGCACAGAAGAATCCTACCCGAGGGGTTCGGGTTCGATTCGCGGCCTTGTCGGAAATTTCCTGCGCTGGTCATCAACAAGCACGTCGCAAAAGTGGCGTCAACTGAAAAAGAGTTGCACCAGCCGACTAGCCTACCGGAATGCGACGACCTAGCCACACGCACATTCCATTTCATTATTATTGTTTACTGCTCATGTAATGCATATGTAAAGATTTGTAATGATTACTAAATCCATGTGTATTATTATTATTGTGACTGTTAATAATAACACATACTTCTCGTGACCCGCACGTATTATAATGTTAAATTACTAAGGACTTCCTGTTGGATGAAAAGGGGTACTAAAAGCCATAATTTTTCCGGGCGAAATAAATGTGTAAACAGTACCTTCCTTGCTTCGACAATCTGTGTAATTCTTTTCTGTGATATGAGAGTCCAATAATTTCTCGTCAATGTGTTCTTTCCAATTTTTATGCTAAGCAAATCATCGGTCTCCTTTTTGGTACACTCCATCAGTTTTATCTTGCTGTATTCGTGCTTAGTATGTTGTTCATTCGTCTCAAAAGGCCTTCTTTACCAATGGGCAGGTGGCTATGCTTGCACACCTTTGTAAACGTTCAGCTAGCACTTTTGTCCCTTTTCCAAAATTTTCTTTTATTTCCTTCTCTTAGTTCTTCGAATAAAATGTTGAACAAGAGTGTTAATAACCTGTAACACTTACCTTTCACTTTTATTAGTTAAATTTTTATTTTTTCCTTTTCTTATTATCCTGCATGTTAGTCGTTTATCAGTTGACTTCTCGTACAGCCTACATCCTACAGTAGTTTACATTTTTGAAGGCTTTCTCCGCATAAACAAACGCCAAGATTTTTCTCCAGTTTGCCTTCCATAATAAAGTGCAGTGTCAGAATTCCTTTCTTGAAGGCTCTTTCTTAGGCTCTTTCTTTCCTAGTGGCAAAATGACGTTCTCGCAGTAATTCTTCAGTCTTTATCGAATTGGCAGTCCATTGCTGAGCTTTCACGTGTGTATGAACATTCTCTCCTAACCAGTTTAGTGAAGCACCGTAGTTTCTTATTTCGAGACACACATTCCGATTTTAATGGATGCTCCTAATTAAGTAACTTCCCCTTTTCATTGCTGTACTACATTACCTTCCAAGATTCTCCGCACAAAGCTTCTTGTAAGCCGTGTATTTGTGACAGAAACGTGGCTCTGAACTCTGATGCCTCCTCACCACACGTTGCGTGGCCACAACCAGCAAAGGCGTCAAAGGCCGTGGTGCTGGTCCACAGGCCTGCTTTTACTCTAGCAGCTCGGGTTACATGTCCTTCTACCTTTGTCCCCCCCCCCCCCCCCCCCCCACTCTTTAGCCAGGGAACAGAGCCCTGTTATTAGCGCTACCTTGAACACCCCCGTCGGCTTCTGCTCCTACAGCCCTCCGTCACTGCCACCCACGCCTAGCCAACCCTCCTGCGCATCTTGTTACTCTCGGGCGGTCGCGTTTCTAATTTATATCCCGATATCCGACGCTCGCCGAAAACTGACCTCGCTTCAACAATCCCGTCTCGCCTTGCCTGTAATCCTGAGAGCCCAGCAACAAAATAACGGTGAAAATAACTCTGCAGTTTGAGAGAGACCATTGATCTAGAACAGATACTTCAGTTGCTCCTTTACGGCCTTCAGTCTCCGTGTGCTAGATTCTGCAAAACATTGAAAAGCTCATGATTTCGAATCGCTTTACTCGCATTAGACCAGAATGGTTAAGAGTATTTCCAACTAAGAATATACACTCCTGCAAATGGAAAAAAGAACACATTGACACCGGTGTGTCAGACCCACCATACTTGCTCCGGACACTGCGAGAGGGCTGTACAAGCAATGATCACACGCACGGCACAGCGGACACACAAGGAACCGCGGTGTTGACCGTCGAATGGCGCTAGCTGCGCAGCATTTGTGCACCGCCGCCGTCAGTGTCAGCCAGTTTGCCGTGGCATACGGAGCTCCATCGCAGTCTTTTAACACTGGTAGCATGCCGCGACAGCGTGGACGTGAACCGTATGTGCAGTTGACGGATTTTGAGCGAGGGCGTATAGTGGGCATGCGGAAGGCCGGGTGGACGTACCGCCGAATTGCTCAACACGTGGGGCGTCAGGTCTCCACAGTACATCGATGTTGTCGCCAGTGGTCGGCGGATGGTGCACGTGCCCGTCGATCTGGGACCGGACCGCAGCGACGCACGGATGCACGCCAAGACCGTAGGATCCTACGCAGTGCCGTAGGGGACCGCACCGCCACTTCCCAGCAAATTAGGGACACTGTTGCTCCTGGGGTATCGGCGAGGACCATTCGCAACCGTCTCCATGAAGCTGGGCTACGGTCCCGCACACCGTTAGGCCGTCTTCCGCTCACGCCCCAACATCGTGCAGCCCGCTTCCAGTGGTGTCGCGACAGGCGTGAATGGAGGGACGAATGGAGACGTGTCGTCTTCAGCGATGAGAGTCGCTTCTGCCTTGGTGCCAATGATGGTCGTATGCGTGTTTGGCGCCGTGCAGGTGAGCGCCACAATCAGGACTGCATACGACCGAGGCACAAAGGGCCAACACCCGGCATCAGGGTGTGGGGAGCGATCTCCTACACTGGCCGTACACCTCTGGTGATCGTCGAGGGAACACTGAGTAGTGCACGGTACATCCAAACCGTCATCGAACCCATCGTTCTACCATTCCTAGACCGGCAAGGGAACTTGCTGTTCCAACAGGACAATGCACGTCCGCATGTATCCCGTGCCACCCAACGTGCTCTAGAAAGTGTACGTCAACTACCCTGGCCAGCAAGATCTCCGGATCTGTCCCCCATTGGGCATGTTTGGGACTGGATGAATCGTCGTCTCACGCGGTCTGCACGTCCAGCACGAACGCTGGTCCAACTGAGGCGCCAGGTGGAAATGGCATGGCAAGCCGTTCCACAGGACTGCATCCAGCATCTCTACGATCGTCTCCATGGGAGAATAGCAGCCTGCATTGCTGCGAAAGGTGGATATACACTGTACTAGTGCCGACATTGTGCATGCTGTGTTGCCTGTGTCTATGTGCCTGTGGTTCTGTCAGTGTGATCATATGATGTATCTGACCCCAAGAATGTGTCAATAAAGTTTCCCCTTCCTGGGACAATGAATTCACGGTGTTCTTATTTCAATTTCCAGGAGTGTATACACTACTGGCCCATAAAACTGCAACATCAACAACAAATACAGATGATAAACGTGTATTCACTGGACAAATATATTATACCAGAACTGACATGTGATTACATTTTCACGCAATTTGGGTGCATATGATCCAGAGAAATCAGTACTCAGAACAACCACCTCTGGCCGTAATAACGGCCTTGATACACCTGGGCATTGAGTCAAACCGAGCTTGGATGGCGTGTGCAGGTACAGCTGCCCATGCAAACCCAACACGATACCACAGTTCATCAAGAGTAGTGACTGGCGTATTGTGACGAGCTAGTTGCTCGGCCACCATTGACCAGACGTTTTCAGTTGGTGAGAGATGTGGAAAATGTGCTGTCCAGTGCAGCAATCGAACATTTTCTGTATCCAGAAATACCCGTACAGGACCTGCAACATTCTGTCGTGCATTATCCTGCTGAAATGTATGGTTTCGCAGGGATCGAATGAAGGGTAGAGTCACGGGTCGTAACACATCTGAAATGTAACGTCCACTGTTCAAGGTGCCGTCAATGCGAAGCAGAGGTGACTGAGATGTGTAACCAATGGCATCCCATACCATGACGCCGGGTGATACGCTAGTATGGCGATGACGTTGAGTACACCATCGCAGGCGCTCCTGCCTGTGATGCAGCGTCGAGGATAAGGGCACCCATGGTCTCCGAGCTGGTAGTCCATGCTGCTGCAAGCGTCGTCGAACTGTTCGTGCAATTTTAATGGCCAGTAGTGCACCATTGTTGTTGGTTTTATGTTGCTCTGAACGCTAGGCTAATTTCTGGACGTTCTTTCTACCTAGATAACTACTGCAAATTCCAAGAATCTGACTCTGAGTAATGCAGTGTGTCTTGGACTCCCTTTACAAACAATATCCCCAACGTTTTCTCCATTATGAACACTTTTAGTCAATTTGTGCCATAAATTTCTTTTTTCTCGTATTAGACCCAGTAGCTTGTCACTAATCATTCCATCTCCAAGTCTAATATTCAGCGCCCGCATCTCGTGGTCGTACGGTAGCGTTCTCGCTTCCCACGCCCGGGTTCCCGGGTTCGATTCACGGCGGGGTCAGGCATTTTCTCTGCCTCGTGATGGCTGGGTGTTGTGTGATGTCCTTAGGTTAGTTAGGTTTAAGTAGTTCTAGGGGACTGATGACCATCGATGTTAAGTCCCATACTGCTCAGAGCAATTTGAACCAATCTAATTTTCAGCCTTCTTCTGCAGTTCCACATTTCAAACGATGCTATTCTCTTCTTGGCTGAACTGCTTATCGTCCATGTTTCACTCTCGTGTACGGCTAAAATCCAGACAAATTTTCACAAAGTGTTCCTTAAAATTTAAATTTATATTCAATGGAAACAAATCCTTCTTTTCCGGAACTGCTTTTTTCGCTGTTCCACTTCGGCCAGCATCATTTATTGTTCTGCCCATATAGCAAACCTCACTTAACAGATTTCAGCGTCTCGTTGCCTAGTCTAATTCCCTCAGCATCGCCTTCTATTATTTGACCACATTCTACTATTTTTTTAACTTTTTTATGTTCGTCTTTTCAAGACACTATCCAGTCCGTTAAGCTTCTCTTCCAAGTCCTTTACCGTCTCTGACGGAATTACAGTGCCATTAACAAAACTTTATTTCTTCTATGTGAAGCCGGCCGGAGTGGCCGATGGGTTCTAGGCGCTATAGTCTGGAACCGCGCGATCGCTACGGTCGCAGGTTAGAATCCTGTCTCGGCCATGACTGTGTGTGATGTCCTTAGGTTAGTTAGGTTTAAGTAGTTCTAAGTTCTATGGGACTGATGACCTCAGAAGTTAAGTCCCATAGTGCTCAGAGCCATTTGAACCATTTTCTTTGTGAAATTTGATTCTGTTTCAAAACTTCTCCTAGGTTTCCCTCACTACTTGCTCAATGTAAAGACTGAATAACATTAGGGTACGCTACAGTTCCCTCTTCCTCGGCGTCCTTTGAGTCTTGCCACTACTGATTTGTTTCTGTACAAGTTTTAGACGACCTTCACTTCTGTTTTATTCGTATTAGACGGCTTGGACAAACATTAGTGGCAACATTGATATGATCCATGCCAGACATTACTGACGTCCGTACACTCTACTACATGCCCTAAATATAGTCAGCGTGCATCTCGATAGCCTTCCAGAACATCGTCAACACGACCATCTCCGCCGTTGTCCCTCAAGGATTGCCCTATATCACGGGTGAAGTCTTCTCTCGCGTTGGGTACCGCATACAATGACCGAAGTGCAACAGTCGCATCTTTATGCACTTTGAGAGGAATTGCTCAATCGCTACCAGAGTAGGGGTGAACACTACCTCGGAAGAGATCGTTACTATGGACGACACCTGGGCTCGGTCGTACGAACCACGATTCAAGAAGCAGTCCAATGAATGGGAACGCTCTGGTTCTCCTCACTCACAATACGTGCGCCGTGAACCAGGGTACCAAAGTGATGGTTACTGTGACTTAGGATATCCTTTGGTTAGTCCTGAATCACTTGGTGCCGTCGATTCAGACGGTCACTGCAGTCTACTACTGCAATTTCTTGAGACAGTACCTTCACCCCACATCGACAAGAAAGTGATGGCATCTTCTGGGACTGGATCCAATCGTCCTTCACGACAATGCACCGTGTCACACGGCGAACACCGTGCAGAGCTCCGTTATGTGAGGATGGGAGATGCAGGAACATCTAGCTTATTCACCCAGTATGGGTCCGTGCGATAACAACCTGTTCGCCAGCATGAAGGTGCGAGGTGCCGGGGTGGAGAGGAGTTTGTACTTCTTTAATTTAGACGAATTTTGCATGAGAACGAGACATGCACTCGACCCCCTCCCTATCTACCACCTAAATAACTAAGCGCTCAACAGGCTCAACAGTAACGGAAGAAAATGATGGTGGACCCTGCTAGTTGGTAAAATAAGGAGTGCACACCCACAATAATTTAATACAAAATCGTAATCTACTCAGAAAAAAGGAACTTTATCATAATAAACCACAGGAAATGGGATTCTGCATATGTACACTCCTGGAAATTAAAATAAGAACACCGTGAATTCATTGTCCCAGGAAGGGGAAACTTTATTGACACATTCCTGGGGTCAGATACATCACATGATCACACTGACAGAACCACAGGCACACAGACACAGGCAACACAGCATGCACAATGTCGGCACTAGTACAGTGTATATCCACCTTTCGCAGCAATGCAGGCTGCTATTCTCCCATGGAGACGATCGTAGAGATGCTGGATGTAGTCCTGTGGAACGGCTTGCCATGCCATTTCCACCTGGCGCCTCAGTTGGACCAGCGTTCGCGCTGGACGTGCAGACCGCGTGAGACGACGCTTCATCCAGTCCCAAACATGCTCAATGGGGGACAGATCCGGAGATCTTGCTGGCCAGGGTAGTTAACTTACACCTTCTATAGCACGTTGGGTGGTACGGGATACATGCGGACGTGCATTGTCCTGTTGGAACAGCAAGTTCCCTTGCCGGTCTAGGAATGGTAGAACGATGGGTTTGATGACGGTTTGGATGTACCGTGCACTATTCAGTGTCCCCTCGACGATCACCAGAGGTGTACGAACAGTGTAGGAGATCGCTCCCCACACCATGATGCCTGGTGTTGGCCCTGTGTCCTCGGTCGTATGCAGTACTGATTGTGGCGCTCACCTGCAAGGCGCCAAACACGCATACGACCATCATTGGCACCAAGGCAGAAGCGACTCTCATCGCTGAAGACGACACGTCTCCATTCGTCCCTCCATTCCCTCGCGACACCACTGGAGGCGGGCTGCACGATGTTGGGGCGTGAGCGGAAGATGGCCTAACGGTGTGCGGGACCGTAGCCCAGCTTCATGGAGACATTTGCGAATGGTCCTCGTCGATACCCCAGGAGCAACAGTGTCCCTAATTTGCTGGGAAGTGGCGGTGCGGTCCCCTACGGCACTGCGTAGGATCCTACGGTCTTGGCGTGCATCCGTGCGTCGCTGCGGTCCGGTCCCAGGTCGACGGGCACGTGCACCTTCCGCCGACCACTGGCGACAACATCGATGTACTGTGGAGACCTCATGCCCTACGTGTTGAGCAATTCGGCGGTACGTTCACCCGGCCTCCCGCGTGCCCACTATACGCCCTCGCTCAAAGTCCGTCAACTGCACATACGGTTCACGTCCACGCTGTCGCGGCCTGCTACCAGTGTTAAAGACTGCGATGGAGCTCCGTATGCCACGGCAAACTGGCTGACACTGACGGCGGCGGTGCACAAATGCTGCGCAGCTAGCGCCATTCGACGGCCAACACCGCGGTTCCTGGTGTGTCCGCTGCGCCGTGAGTGTGATCATTGCTTGTACAGCCCTCTCGCAGTGTCCGGAGCAAGTATGGTGGGTCTGACACACCGGTGTCAATGTGTTCTTTTTTTCCATTTCCAGGAGTGTATATCTATGAAATGATTAGCGGATTAAATATTACAATGACATTTATTATACATCAGAACATAAATGCACATGATTATTGACACAAACAGTAGGTTAAAGGGCAGAGGATACTGAAATATTAAGAGAATAAGAGTTGGCTCGAGAATAAGGGGCTCCTGCTCTTTGTGATGCAATAGATTGACGATAATGACTGGAGATCATAATGAATCAAACATTAATCTCTCGTCTATATAGCAGTATCTCAATTAGTAGTGAGAGCTCAAATTGAATCACATGGAGAAACAAGCAAGGTGGATTTGTAGCAAAGCGAGCGCGCGTGCTGCTGAAGGATTCAGTATAAAATTGATAAGGTCCTAAAATGCCAGAGCCGCAAAATACTGTACCAGTACTGAAATTTGCAGCACGTCGTCGGTAGGCAGCGTCCTGATAATGTAGACGCCGACTTCTGCCATGCAGCAACTCTGTGTCAACCGCTGGCCTCTAAGGCTGTCTGAGAATTCTAAGTTCTTCCGAAAAAGAGCGACCAAGTCGCAGGACTGTCCGACGAAGATCAGATCCCGAATCCCCCATGAGATGCGATACAAGACCGAAGCGAGCATTGCTCAACTCTCTAGTCTCCTCGAAAACCGCGAATCAGAATTCAGTGCTGATTCCAAAATTCCCGCCACACTGTCTCGGAACATCATTCACGCCAATAGCGACCGTTCCCTCCAATTTCTATCATGGCTTTATAACGTCAGTTAGCCTCAGTTTAAGTTGACCAATCATGCCTCTGCTGTTCATCTGAGGGGACTGAACCTGCGGTTTGACCGTCTACGAAAACTACCAGCCTAGACCACAGGCCATCAGGCGTCAGACAGTCGCACCCAGCAGGGCACAGTCCACAAGCATTCTCAGAATCAAGAGGACAATGCAGTCAGTCGGTGCCAGGAGTCTTCGTTCCAGACGCGCCGGAATGGTAAACACATAAACTGTGACGACACTCAGATGTCTCGCAGGTCTTTTCGCCCAGCATTCAATAGGCGAAACTCAACTAACGTCAGTCGTTCCAGCCTATTGAACGAACGCTCAGAATCCGGGGAAGTGCAGCCCCCAACCAGAAATGCAATGTGCCACGTCCTCCGATGCTTGCCTCGCACAGGCCACTCAGGGAAGTAACCCAACATGCATAGGAATCATTCAAGGAATTTCATTACAATACCGTGCAATGACGTAGAACATTAATAAAATTGATGAAAATGAGAGGCGACATGCAAAAGAGGGCATGGAGCCTCTCAAACGAACCTCTTTGTGGTACTTGCTACAACGCAGAATACATCATCCAGGTCATAGGGCAGTCCTTGCGAGACATCGATTGAGATGGACGTGCTGATGCTCTACGATGTCTTCCATTGTATACGAAAAGGTTATCGAGATGCAAGGCGATTGTATTGAGGTCATGTAATATGGTGGACGTCTGTCAGTAACGTCTGATATGAATTATAACAGTCTTGCTACTAGTTTTCATCCACCCCCTGCATCTTCCGACTACCACCGCATAAACAACGGATCTTGCTGAGGTGGGGTAGTTTGCTTGCCTCAGCTATACAGGTAGCCATACAATAGGTGCAACCACAACAGATGGATACGTTTGATGAGACCATACAAACATTTGCTTCCTGAAGAGAAGCACAACATTTTCCAATACTTGCAGGGACAATAGAATGATGGACTGATCTGACCCTATAATGCGAGCCAACATGATCTTGCTGTGCTGATAATGAGAACTGAAAGCAGGAGGAATCAATGGTTATCTTTCCCGATGGCAAGCAGCTGTACCTTATGGTTGAATGATTACGGAATCCTCTTGGGCAAAATAGTCCAGAAATAAAATAGTGCCTAAATGGGGACTACTCAGGAGAGATTGAAGTTATAAGGAGACACAAAATTAGCATTCTACATGTTGGAGCGTGGAATGTTAGATCCATTAATTGTGCATTTTGGTTAGAGAGCTGAAAACGGGAGGTGGAAAAGCTGAAGTTAGATATATTGAGAATTAATGAACAGGCCTTCCGGATGAACAGGACTTCCGGTCAGGGGAGTACAGGGTTATGTATAAGGGGGTGATCAAAAAGTTTCCATTTGTGTGCGCTGGTTTATATGTAACGCAGCTCCACTCCGATGCGGGTGTAGAAGCTCCAACACGTAAGCAAGGGATCAGTGTAGTACTCATGTCTTTCGGACGTGCGAGCGGTAAATGCGGAAACCGGAACTACGACGTTATCACCACTGCTTGCAAACAACGTGCTGTTTCCCTTTTCTTTGGTTTCGAAGGATAAACACTAGTAGACATCCGTCGAAAGAAGGCCCTAGGAGTAAATGATATTCCCTAAGAACTTCTGACATCCTTGGGAGAGCCAGCCACGACCAGTCTATTCCACCAGATGTACGGATTTTATAAAGCAGAACTACCCTCAGGTGTTAATCTGAATGTAATAATTCTATTTTATAATAAATTAGATGCTGACAGGTGCGAGTATTACCAAACTATCTGTTCAATAAGTCATGGCTGCAAAACACTGACCCGATTTATTTACAGAATATTGGAAAATCTGGTAGGCGCTGGCCTCGCGGAATACAATTTAGATTCCGGAGAAAAGGGGTATGTGAAGGAAACTCCGACTCTAAGACTTACCTTAGAAGATAGATTACGCGAAGGCAAACTAACGTTTATAGCATTTGTAGACAGTGTTGAATGGAATACACTCTTTGAAATCAAACTGCAGTTATAAGAGTCAAAGGACATGAAAGGTAACCAGTAATTGAGAAGGGGGTGAGACATGGTTGTAGCCTATCCCAAAGTTATTCAATTTGTACGTTGAGCAAGCAGTAAAGGTAACCGAATAAAAATTTTGAGAAGCAATGAAAGTTCATTGAGAAGATAGAAAAACTTTTAGGTTTGTTGATGATATTATAATTCTGTTAAAGTCACCAAAGGACTTGGAAGAGCATTTCAACGGAATAGGCAGTATATTGAAAGGTGTGTAAAAGTTGAACAACAACGAAGGCAAAAAAAGAGTAATGGATTGTAGTCGAATAAGGCGATGATGAGGCAATTAGATTAAAAAGTAGTAGACGAATTTGGTGGCCAAAGCAGAGAAGATATAAAAGATCGACTGGCAACGTCCAGAAATGCGTTTATAAACAGGAGACATTTGTTAACATCAAGTGTAAATTTAAGTCTTAAGAAATCTTTCATGAAGGTATTTGTCTGGTGGCTAGCCACATATGGAAGTGTAACATGGACGTTGAGCAATTTAGAGAAGAATAAAACAGAAGATTTGGACATGTTTTTTATATAATAATGCTGAAGAGCGGCTGTGTTGATCAAGCAACTAATGAGGACGGAATCAATAGAATTGGCGAGAAAGGAAATGCGGTAGCTACTTGGAGATGAAAAGACTTGCACAGGATAGAGTAGCATGGAGAGCTGTATCAAACCAATCCTTGAACTGTAGTCCACAACAGTAACATCTTATAGTAGGACGGTTTTTACTAAGCAAATAGTTTTTTATGAAAATAAACGGTTGCTGACATCCAAAGACGTTAACCATGAGACCATAAAAAAGATGTGAAACCTACTTTAAATGCACAGCTCTGAGTGGCGGTGAAACATGGACACGGGAGAGACAGAAAAATAAGACAGTCGACTTTGAAATGTGTTGTTACAGGTACAGTGAAAGATCACATGAACTGACAGAGTAAGAAATGATGAAATTGTACCATGTGGCTAATGTAGAACTTAATGAAGGGAAGAAATAGAGTCTGAGTTGAAAGCTGTAGTTGAAGGAATGGAAAGAAGGCATCGCAGAAGCAGACCAAAATATGATTATATAGGGTGTACAAAATAAGCCTGGAAAATATTTTATGCACCTAAATATAGTTAACCTAGCTTGCAACATCCACACTAAGGGGACGTGATGTATGTCGTGTGGCCTATGTTAAAGTGCACGAAATTTTTCAGGGTAAGTTTTATTCTGCTGACCCTCTATAAGGCAGATCACCATGATGAATAGGGTAGTTGGCAAGCATCAGAAAAGGAGGACTGCATCACTTAAATGTGAAGTGCCACGAGTACAGCAAAACTTAATTTCACAGCCAAGGAACACTTAGTATACAGACTGAAAGAACTATGCTATCTTGGAAGTATGAGAGAAAAAGATTAGAAGTAGACTAGAACAGATGAAGAGAGCATTATTCGCCAGACTAAATATGCAACCATACATGAATCTTAATTTGAAAATTATACTTGTGAGAATGTGCGTTTGGGGTACAGCAGTGCATGGAAGTGAATCGTACACTGCCAGAAAACAGGAAGAAGGCAACGGAAAATTAAGCGGATTCATAAAAATAATAGGGGAATAAGGGGGACAAGCTGATAGAACATGTGTTAAGAAAGTATAAGAATTACTACCATACTACTAGAGGTAGCTGTAAAGGGCAATAATTGTAGAGGGTGAGACACTGAAATACTCCTACCAAACAGGCCATGAAGGCGCAGCGGTACCGACCGGACGCCGTGTCATCCTTAGCCCACAGGCGTTACTGGATGCGGCTATGGAGAAGTATGTGAGCAGCGCAACGCTATCCCGGCCGTATGTCACTTTCCGAGACCGGAGCCGATACTTCTCAGTCAAGTAGCTCCTCAGTTTGCCTCACAAGGGTTGAGTACACTCCACTTACCAACAGCGCTCGTCAGACTGGATGGTCAACCATCCAAGTGCTAGCGCAACCCGACAGCGCTTAACTTCTGTGATCTGACGGGAACCGGTGTTACCAGTGCGGTAAGGCCGCTGGTGAGACACTGAAATAAACGCAATAAATAATTGAGTTTTTTGTCGTGAGCAATGTTCTGAGATAAAGAGACTGGTATAGGAGAGGATTACGTGGAGGACAGCAACAAACCAGTAAAAAGGTTTCGTTTCAAGTACGCGTTAATATTTAAAACATGATCATCTTAGACTGGAAGTCACATGCGAAGCTCACGAATACACAAATAGCCTCCAGGAACTGTTATAGGCCTTAACATAAACCAGCCCAGATTGTCAATGAATCAACGATTGTTTACAGTCCTTTATAGTAAAAGGAGCATTTCTTACTCTGGATTTTGGTTATTAACCCCTGATATATTCAGGTGAATCCTGATCGTCAATATCTCAGTATTCCACCGGTATTTTAAGAGATCTTTGCCTCTTTAGGCAGTTAAAATTATTTATTTACAAAGTCCACGCCTGTAATTTCGGCCTTTGAACAGGTTCGGATGGAACTCTATGAACAATTTTGTACTTTAGGTGTTCGCAACATTTTACTTAAAAAACCGAAGCTACAGCAGTGGATTTTAAAAAGAAATCGGTAGAGTTGTAGGTAACAATGATGTCTTTTAAAATAGTTTGGCGACTACAAAAGCCACGACAGAAATGTTAACTCATACGTTTTCTGTTACGTATGTGATGTTTGATGACCACTTGGTGTGTGTATTGACTCGATCAGCGTGTCCGAGGTGTTTCTGCCCTCTAGTAAAGCTTCCACGATGCGGCCCCACACGGAAGATTCGTATCTTAGTGGCGTGGGTGTGGCCCCTAGGTCGCTGCGCCAATCTGCGATTTCTTCAGTGCACCGCAAGAAGCAATTCGTGTCGCGTCATCACATCACTTGCTTATAGCCCTACTACTCCACTGTCCACGTGTGCTTCTGTTTAATGGTTTCGTTGATATTGTTAAACGATGACTTTGGCATCAAACCCCGAGTTGTTAGTTCCCTATCCATGAGTGATTTCCTCTTTAGTTCTCAGCCTTACTGCTCTGTTCGGTGGCTATGAATTTAATCTCTTTCCTGTTGATTCAGACTGCACACTAACCGCTTTAGATCCAGGAAACTACAAACAAAAGCGCAGTTATCTCGAAAAGCACAAGTCAGTTGACAATAATAGACCTTAAGCTGTTTTCACTTCTGTGCTACATGTAAGAGTACTCTTCTACACTTGTTATCGTGGCTTATCAGGCGATAGCAGGTAATCCTTGACGTCCCGTATATTTTGCTGTTCCAGCATCTCTTCTGACGGCCGGGGCATTGTCGTGTCGCCCCGAATATGCTTGCAATAAGAGTTCAGTGATAGGGTTGTTCTCATCAGAATCGACAGCAAACCGAAATCGACAACAATAGTTCAGGTATACATGACGACGTCGCAAGCAGAATGTGAAGAGGGAGAGGAAGAGTTTGAAGATATTAAACGGGTAATTCAGTGCGTCAATCGAGATGAAAATCTGGTAGTCATAAGGGACCAGAATGAAGTAGGGGAAGGAATGAAAGAAAGTGTTACAGTATAAAGTGTGCTTCAAAGTGGGAGTGAGAGACGAGAAACACTAATTGAGTTCCGTAGTAAATTTCAGTTAGTAATAGCGAATACTCTGTTCAAGAATAACAAGAAGAGGAGGTACACTACGAAAAGGCTGGGAGACGCGGGTAGATGTCAGTTAGATAACATCATGGTCAGGCAGAGATTATGAAATCACATACTGCATTGTAAGGCGTACCCAAGAACAAATATAGACTCGGATCATATTTTAGTGTTGATGAAGAATAGGCTGAAGTTTGAGACAAGTCAGGAAGAATCAATACGCAAAGAAGTGGAACACGGAAGTGATAAGAAATGAAGAGATACGCTTGAAGTTCTAAGGCTATAGATACTGCGATAAGGAATAGCTCAGTGGGGAGTTCAGTTGAAGAGGAATGGTCATCTCTAAAAAGAACAATCACAGAAGGTGGAAAGAAAAACGTCGGTACACGGAAGGTAACTGCAAAGAAACCATGGGAATAGAAGAAATAGATTAGCTCATCGACTAAAGAAAGAATTACAAAATACGTTCAGGGAAATTCATGAATACAGAGATAAAAGTCGCGCAGGAACGAAACAAATACGAATAGAAAGGACTGGGAAATTAAGGCGAAATGGCTGACTTAGGAATGTGAAGAAATAGAAATAGAAATGATTCTCGGGAGTACTGACTCAGCATTAAAGGAAGTCAAAATAACTTTCGGTGAAATTAAATCCAAGGTTGATAACATTAGCAGTGCAACGGGAATTCCACTGTTAAATGCAGAGGAGAGAACGGATAAGTGGAAAGAGTACACTGAAGGTCTTTATTAGGGGCAATATTTGGCTGATGTGTTAGAAGAAGAAAAATGAGTCGATTTAGAAGACATAGGAGTTCAGGTATTAGAATCAGAATGTAAGAGAACTTTGGAGAACTTAATATCAAATAAGGAGATGGGATAGATAACATTCCACCAGAATTTCTAAAATCATTGGGAGAAGTGGCAACTTTGGAGAACTTAAGACCGAATAAGGAGATGGGATGGATAACATTCCACCAGAATTTCTAAAGTCATTTGGAGAAGTGGCCACAATACGACTATTTACGTTGGTGTGTAGACTGTATGAGTCTGGCGACAAAAAAAAATCTGACTTTCGGGAAAATATCATCTATACAATTCCGAAGATAGTGAGAGCCGAGAAGTCTGAGAGTTATCGCACAATCAGCTTAACAGCTCATTCATCCAAGCTGCTGACAAGATTAATATGCATAATAATGGAAAAGAATCTTGTGGTTCTTTTACTTGAAAATAGATTTGGTTTTAGAAAAGGTGAAGACTGCAGAGTGGCAGCTCTGACGTTGCGGTTGATGATGGAAGCAAGACTTATGAAAAATCAAGACAAGTTCAAAGGATTTTTCGACCTGGAAAAAGCCTTCTACAATGTAAAAACTTGCAAAATGTTCGAAATTCTGAAATAGGGATAAGCTGTAGGGAAAACGGGTACCATACAATATGTACAAGAAACAAGACGGAATAATAAGAGTGGAAAACCGCGTACGAAATTCTCGAATTAAAAAGGGTGTTAGACAGGTATGTAGTCTTTCACCTGTAATGTTCAGTCTATACATTGAAGAAGCAATGACAGAAATGATGAGGTATTGAAATTCAAGCTGAAAGGATGTCAGTGATACTATTCGATGATGCCATTGCTATCCTCAGTGAAAATGAATTATGGATTTAGAGTATATTGAAGAAAGACGGAAGTAATGAGAGGCAGCAGAAATGAGAACAGCGAGAAAGTTAATATCAGGACTGATGTCACGAAGAAGATTAAATTAAGGGATTGTGCTACCTAGACAGCAAAGTAACCCATGACGGACGGAGCAAGGAGGACATCAAAAGAAGACTATCGCTGGTAAAAAGGGCATTACTGGCCAACAGAAGTCTACGAGTATCAAACATAGGTCTTAATTTGAGGAAGAAATTTCTGAGAATATACGTTTGGAGCACAGCATCGCATGGTAGTGAAACATCGACTGTGGGAAATTGGGAACAGAAGAGAATCGAAGCATTTGACATGCGGTGCTACCGAAGAATGTTGAAAATTATGTGGACCGATAAGGTAAATAATGTGGAGGTTCCCTGGAGAATCGGTGAGGAAAGGAATATATGGAAAACCCTGGCAAGAGGAAGGGTCAGGATGATGGGATATCTGTTAAGGAATTGGGGAGTAACTGTCGTGGTACTAGAGGGAGCTGTAGAAGGTAGAAACTGCAGGGGAAGACAGAGATTGGAATACATCCAACAAATAATCGAGGACGTAGGTAGCAAGTGCCGCTCTGAGACGAAAAGATTAGCAAAGGAGGGGAAAACACTGAGTGAACAGAGCCAGTCCTGGCTATGGGCCCGATGAGTCAAATGGACACCAGCACACGGAATAATTTATAGGAATGGTTACCATATTTATAACTTCGTACTGAAACTGACATAAACGTACTATGGCTTCTCTGGAGTATATGGTCTTCGATTTGTAAATTCGAAGGACATAGGTTTTCAATCATGAACCGAGAACATGCCTAAGTACAGGGAGTGATTCTAAAGTTTCAAGACTTAGAGCTAGAAATTTATTGGACATTTAAGTACAGCGGACTACAATTCTTCAAAATATGAACCTTCAGCATCAACACAGCGCTGCCAGCGCGTCTTCCACTATTCGTAGCCCTTCTGGAAGGCCTCAGGCGTCATGGTGTGAAGGGCTCTCGTCGAAGCCTGCTGGATGGCGTTGATGGAGTCGAATCGCTTTCCTTTTAGGACTGTCTTGATTCGGGGGATGAGGAAAAAGTCACTTGGAGCCAAGTCGGGGCTGTAGAGTGGCTGCGGCAGTGTTGCCACATTGAACTTGACCAAAACTTCAGCTGTGGCGCTCGACGTGTGAGCGGGCGCGTTGTCGTGGTGGAGAATCCAATCGCCCTTGATCGTCGGGCGTCCGCGGTGAACTCGATCCCTCAAGCGGCGGAGCACTCCAGCGTTAAAGTCACCTATGACAGTCTGTCAAAGAGTAACAAACTCCTTTACGATAAAAAAAAAATCAGCATGCACTTCACACACGACTTGCTCATTTGAGCATTCTTGAGCTTCGGCGAGGAAGCAGTGTTCCATTCTGAGCTTTGACGCTGGCCAGAGTGGCAGAGCGGTTCTGGGCGCTATAGTCCGGAACCGTGCTGCTGCTACGGTCGCAGGTTCGAATCCTGCCTCGGGCATGGATGAGTGTGATGGGCTTAGGATAGTTAGGTTTAAGTTCTAGGAGACTGATGACCTCAGACGTTAAGCCGCATAGTGCTCAGAGCCATTTGAATCAATCCTCCACACCATACTCTGACTGAGTCCCAGTTAATCGGCAATTAATCTAGTACTAAGACGACGGTCAATGTGGAAAAGTTCCCGCACTCTCTCCGCATTTTGATCCGTTCAGCTTGATGATGGCCTCCTAGAGCGGTCCTCGTCTTCAACATTCCCTCGGCCATCTTTGAAACGTTTGTGCAACATGAAAACCATTATACGGGAAATGGCTTCTTCCTTAAGGCCTCTTGAATCATACCGATAGTCCCCGTGGCGGTTTTGTTCAGACGCACACAAAACTTAATCGCGTAACGCTTCTCCAATTGGTGCTCCATTTTCGCCTCTCCCACTTTTCTACCGAGGTCAATGACAAGCAATTCACATTGCAAGCGAACCTTGTAACTAAATTGAAGAGCCAAAGAAACTGCTACATCTGCCTAATATTGTGTACCACGCGGAAGCGTCGCAACTCGACGTGGCATGGACCCGACATTTGTCTGTAGTAGTGCTGGAGGGAACTCACACCATGAATCCTGCAGGGCTGTCCATATATCCGTAAGAGTAAGGAGAGGTTGAGATCTCTTCTCAACAGCAGCTACCAAGGCATCCTAGATATGCTCCATAATAATAATGTCTGGGGAGTTTGATGGGAAGCGGAAGTGTTTAAACTCAGAAGAGTGTTCCTGGAGCCACTCAGTAGCAATTATGGATGTGTGGGGTGTCGCATTGTCCTGCTGGAATTGCACAAGTCCGTCGGAATGCAGAATAGACATGAATGGATGCAGGTGATCACACAGGATGTTTACGTTCTTTTCACCTGACAGAGTCGAATCTTGACATACCATATCATTCCATCTGAACACGCCCCACACCATTACAGAGCCTCCACTAACTTTAACAGTCCCCTGCTGACATGCAGGGTCCATGGATTCACGCGGTTGGTTCCATATCCGTAAACGTCCATCCGCTCTATTCAATTTGAAACGAGATTGTCCGATTAGGCAACATGTTTTCAGTCATCAACACTACCATATCAGTATTGACGGCCCCAGGTAAGGCATAACGCTTTGTGTCGTGCAGACATCTAGGGTACACGAGTGGTCCTTCGGCTTCGAGAGTCCATACCGATGGTGTTTCGCTGAATGGTTCGCATGCTCACACTGGTTGATGGCCGAGGATTGAAATCTGTGCAGTTTGCGAAAGGGTTTGAATTCTGTCACGTTGAACGATTCTGCTCAGTCGTCGTTGGTCCCGTTCTTGCAGGATCTTATTCCGGCCGCAGCGATGTCGCAGATTAGCAGTTTCTTTGGCGTTCTGTGTATCCTGGCTACAGGGCTCAGCAAACGATACGGATTTGGCGAAGCCAATAAATTATATTCATTTCCATGGAAATGACTTCCGGCATAAGAAGTCAGCCTCATTCTGCCAACGGCCTTGTCAAAGAGGGTGGAGGAGCGGATAGAGGTTCAGGGCACTCTCTTGTCCTAGGGGTGGGAAATTGCCCCTAAAGGCGGAAGAATCAGCAATGATCAACGACATGAGGATGCAGAAGGCAATGGAAACCACTGCATTAAAGACACGTAACGTGTATCCACAGGACATGTGGCCTGTAGTTGAAGAAGTGTCATGATGATCTCTCCATTTGCAAAAGATTCCGGAATAGTCCCCCATTCGGATCTCCGGGAGGGGACTGCCAAGGGGGAAGTTACTATGAGAAAAAGAGAGAATAATCATCGAAAGGGTAATCTTCTACGTGTCGGGGCGTGGAATGTCAGAAGCTTGAACGTGATAGGAAACTAGAAAATCTGAAAAGCGAAATGCAAAGGCTCAATCTAAATATAGTAGGGGTCAGTGAAGTGAAGTGGAAGGAAGACAAGGATTTCTGGTCAGCTGAGTCTCGGGTAATATCAACAGCAGCAGAAAATGGTATAACAGGTGTAGGATTCGTCATGAATAAGAAGGTAGGGCAAAGGGTGTGTTACTGTGAACAGTTCAGTGACCAGGTTGTTCTAATCAGAATCGACAGCAGACCAACACCGACAACGATAGTTCAGGTATACATGCCGACGTCGCAAGCTGAAGATGAACAGATAGAGAAAGTGTATGAGGATATTGAAAGGGTAATGCAGTATGTAAAGGGAGACGAAAATCTAATAGTCATGGGCGACTGGAATGCAGTTGTAGGGGAAGGAGTAGAAGAAAAGGTTACAGGAGAATATGGGCTTGGGACAATGAATGAAAGAGGAGAAAGATTAATTGAGTTCTGTAACAAGTTTCAACTAGTAATAGCGAATACCCTGTTCAAGAATCACAAGAGGAGGTATACTTGGAAAAGGCCGGGAGATACGGGAAGATTCCAATTAGATTACATCATGGTCTGACAGAGATTCCGAAATCAGATACTGGATTGTAAGGCGTACCCAGGAGCAGATATAGACTCAGATCACAATATAGTAGTGATGAAGAGTAGGCTGAAGTTCAAGACGTTAGTCAGGAAGAATCAATACGCTAAGAAGTGGGATACGGAAGTTCTGAGGAATGACGGGATACGTTTGAAGTTCTCTAACACTATAGATACAGCAATAAGGAATAGCGCAGTAGGCAACACAGTTGAAGAAGAATGGACGTCTCTAAAAAGGGCCATCACAGACGTTGGGAAAGAAAACATACGTACAAAGAAAGTAGCTGCAAAGAAACCATGGGTAACAGAAGAAACACTTCAGTTGATTGATGAAAGGAGGAAGTACAAACATGTTCCGGGAATATCAGGAATACAGAAATAGAAGTCGCTGAGGAACGAAATAAATAGGAAGTGCAGAGAAGCTAAGACGAAATTACTGCAGGAAAAATGTGAAGACATCGAAAAAGATATGATTGTCGGAAGGACAGACTCAGCATACAGGAAAGTCAAAACAACCTTTGGTGACATTAAAAGCAACGGTGGTAACATTAAGAATGCAACGGGAATTCCGCTGTTCAATTCAGAGGAGAGAGCAGATAGGTGGAAAGAATAAATTGAAAGCCTCTGTGAGGGTGAAGATTTGTCTGATGTGATAGAAGAAGAGACAGGAGTCGATTTAGAAGAGATAGGGGATCCAGTATTAGAATCGGAATTTAAAAGAGCTTTGGAGGACTTACGGTCAAATAAGGCAGAAGGGATAGATAACATTCCATCAGAATTTCTAAAATCATTAGGGGAAGTGGCAACAAAACGACTATTCACGTTGGTGTGTAGAATATATGAGTCTGACGACATACCATCTGACTTTCGGAAAAGCATCATCCACACAATTCCGAAGACGGCAAGAGCTGACAAGTGCGAGAATTATCGCACAATCAGCTTAACAGCTCATGCATCGAAACTGCTTACAAGAATAATATACAGAAGAATGGAAAAGAAAATTGAGAACGCGCTAGGTGACGATCAGTTTGGCTTTAGGAAAAGTAAAGACACGAGAGAGGCAATTCTGACGTTACGGCGAATAATGGAAGCAAGGCTAAAGAAAAATCAAGACACGTTCATAGGATTTGTCGACCTGGGAAAAGCGTTCGACAATATAAATTGGTGCAAGCTGTTCGAGATTCTGAAAAAAGTAGGGGTAAGCTATAGGGAGATACGGATCATATACAATATGTACAACAATCAAGAGGGAATAATAAGAGTGGACGATCAAGAACGAAGTGCTCGTATTAAGAAGGGTGTAAGACAAGGCTGTAGCCTTTCGCCCCTACTCTTCAATCTGTACATGGAGGAAGCAATGATGGAAATAAAAGAAAGGTTCAGGAGTGGAATTAAAATACAACTTGAAAGGATATCAATGATTCGATTCGCTGATGACATTGCTATCCTGATTGAAAGTGAAGAAGAATTAAATGATTTGCTGAACGGAATGAACAGTCTAATGAGTACAAAGTATGGTTTGAGAGTAAATCGGAGAAAGACGAAGGTAATGAGAAGTAGTAGAAATGAGAACAGCGAGAAACTTAACATCAGGATTGATAGTCACGTAGTCAATGAAGTTAAGGAATTCTGCTACCTAGGCAGTAAAATAACCAATGACGGACGGAGCAAGGAGGATATCAAAAGCAGACTCGCTAAGGCAAAATGGCATTTCTGGCCAAGAGAAGTCTACTAATATCAAATACCGGCGTTAATTTGAGGAAGAAATTTCTGAGGATGTACGTCTGGAGTACAGCATTGTATGATAGTGGTACATGGACTGTGTGAAAACAGGAGCAGAAGAGAATCGAAGAATTTGAGATGTGGTGCTACAGACGAATGTTGAAAATTAGGTGGACTGAAAAGGTAAGGAATGAGGAGGTTCTACGCAGAATCGGAGAGGAAAGGAATATGTGGAAAACACTGATAAGGAGAAGGGACAGGATGATAGGACATCTGCTAAGACATGAGGGAATAATTTCCATGGTACTAGAGGGAGCTGTAGAGGGCAAAAACTGTAGAGGAAGACAGAGATTGGAATACGTCAAGCAAATAACTGAAGACGTAGGTTGCAAGTGCTACTCTGAGATGAAGAGGTTAGCACAGGAAAGGAATTCGTGGCGGGCCGCATCAAACCAGTCAGTAGACTGATGACAAAAAAAAAATTGAGTGTGGTGTTTTTGTGTGACTGTTTCCTTCTTCTGTTTCAATAGTGTTTCCGTTTTGCTGGCGGCCAAGTTTGGTAGGAGCCAAATTGGAGGCCGTGCGGTGAGAATGAACCAATCCAATGGTCGGATTACGTAATCTTCGCTGACTGTAGTTAAGTACGTGGCTACGGGTCTTTTTATTAATTTCGGAGTAGTGAGAATTTTAGCCCCGCTTAACGGGTCGTTGCGAGGTTGGTGATCCTTATATAAGCTTATTCGATATTGTGGAAGTGATCCGTGTCCGTCAATAAACGCTCCTGATTAAATCTGGTGGCAGTACATCGATGAGTTTGTTTTGCGCGCTGCACGCTACTACGAGTGCGTGACTTCTGCCCACGGCTCCGAAAATCCAATTGAAGCAGCGTTTCAGTAGACTCAACATTAAGAAGATTCAGCCAAACTGAATCAGAGGTTACGTCACTTCCAGAAGTAACTGAAACTGCTTCACACGCGAAGGCTTATATAGGCCAGCTTATCAAGAACTTCTTGTACACAACATTCCTATTCTTTTTTTCCTCTACTAACTTGATCTGCTAAGAGTAACCCCTACAGTGCATTCAGCGTCTTAATTTGTTGGATACGTTCCTATCTCTACCTTTTTCTTGAGTTCCAGATATTTACGTCTCCCTCTAGTACAACCGACGATACTCGATGATCTACGTCTGCATCTACTTAGATGCTCCAGGTGCGTAGCGGTGCATACGCTGTACCACTGGTTGTTATTTCTCCGCCCGATCCACTCGCAAATAGAGCAAGGGGAAAAACATTTTCAGTACGCCTCCGTTTGAGCCCTAATTTCTCGTATATTACCTTCGTGTTCCTTACGCGATATATATGTTGGCGGAAACAGACTCTGTCGGAGGTCAGTTTCAAACGCTGGTTATGTAAATTTTCTCAACAGTGTTTCCCGAAAAGAACGTCACCTTCCCTGCAGGAATTCCCATTTGAGTCCCGGAAGCATCTCCGTAACACATTTTGTTCTAACCTACCTGTAACAAATCTAAGAGCCCTCTTCTGATTTGTTTCGATGTCTTCCTTCAATCTGACATGGCATGGATCCCAAACCCTTGAGCAGTACTCAATAATATGTAGCACCATCGTCCTAGATGCGGTCTCCTTTACAGATGAACCACTATTTCCGAAAATTCTTCCAATAAACCGAAGTCAACCATTTGCCCTCCCGACCACAGCTTTCACATGCTCGTTCCACCTCATATCGCTTTGCAACGTTACGCCCAGATGTTTAAACAACTTGACTGTCTCAAGCTGGACACTAGTAATACTGTATCCGTACATTGCAGGTATGTTCTCCAGCTCATCCACATTAACTTACATTTTTTCCACATTTAGGGCTAGCTGCCATTCATGGCACCAACTGGAAATTTTGTTTAAGTCTGTAACCTTCTCCTCACTTATAGACCTTAATGACAGTGAAAAATTATACCGCGTGTACCTAATGGAAATTTGGGAAAAGCAATCGTCACCGAAGGTAATCTGTCGGTAAAGAGGGAGGAAAGGGTTACATCTAAATGAAAGGAAAGATGCAAATGAAATTGGTGGAAATTAATTTTGAGAAAAGAGAAAAATTAATAAAGAAAGTAAATGTGCAGTTGTCACGTTAACAATTAATTGGCGTTAATTAGATATTTGAGATTTGGGGAAATTACGGTCGCCAGTCCTATGGACATCTACTATAATAACTGAAAAAGAAAGGTTATTGCACATATAATTAGCACTAAATGCGTGGCAACTGAAGGTTGAGGCGTGTTGTGTGAAAACTGAAAGTTTGTCGGAAGTAATAAATTTCGCTACACTCTGACTTAATTTAGCAAAAGAATTAATAAAACCGGAAAATTGAAAGTTAATTTAGTGACTTAAATTAATAGTGAGATTTGTTTCTGAAGCACTTCGAAATTCAGTAAAATACGGTTAGTCTTGGGCTACCCCAACAATAATTTCAAAAGCTACTTGAATCTACGCAATTTATAAATAATAGATTTAACTTTGAACTTGAATTAAATGATTCTGAACAATTAACAACAGTAAAATTTAGTACATGCCAAGTTGAGCTGCAGTCACAGGTGAGCTAAAATACGCTAACAAAACTCGCACTCTTCATTTGTGCTTGTGTAATCTAAATGAATACTTTAACTCAACTTTGAAATTAAAGCAGTGAAATCGAATGATATTACTTTAATGCTGGCGTTTGAATTTCAACGACACTCGGGTTCATTCCGGAAAAGGAAGGGACCCTGCTTGGTAATGCAATTGGGACAATGAGCAACAAAGGTTCGTGCTACGTTGCTGTAATTTAGTGAGAAAAATTTAACAGTTAGAAAAGCTGAGGTCGGCCATACAGTTCTAAAACGTTGATTGAAGGTTTGAAGTCTTCGATCGAGGAGGTGGCGACAGTCACTCATTGTCGGCCGTCGCTGTTGCAGAAGCTGGATGTTGGCGCGCCTTCCTCTCGACACGTTCTGCAGCCGAAACGGGCTCTTGATGTGCGCCAGCTAACGCTTTCCGTCCGCGACTCCACGTCAGAAACTAACATAGCAACTCGAGCGCAATTACATGCTGCCAAACCCCGAAAGCGCGGCAACTCGCGGGAGCGTCACACAACACATCTGCTCCACCGCCCTACTCCAGCCAGAATCTCTCTGCTCGCGTTCCGCGCCGCAGAATTCACACTCACAAATATCGTAAACACTTTGGTTCTCCACACGACTTATCGATGTAATGGTTCCCTAGGCAAGATCCAGCGTAAAAATACAAATAATATTTACAAAACAAATCAATTATACATCTATATATATATATATATATATATATATATATATATATATATATATATATATAAAGTAATTACAATATATAAAGACACAGAAATGTCATATCTTCAGGTAACAAAATAAGGAAAAATTCATAGTACATTAGATGGAAATAGGAGGATATGCATTTCCGGCGTTACAAGTCCTATTGCCACTCAACTTCGACACCACACAGTACCCCATGGCATCATCAGGAAACAACCACAGACTGCTGCCCGCCCTGACCGCCAAATCATTTACGTATATAGATAACAACAGTGGACCTGTCACACTTCCCTGGGCCATGCCTGACGACACCCTTGTCTCTGATGAACACTCTCCGTCGAGGACAGCATACTGGGTTCCATACTTAAGAAGTCTTCAAGTCACTCTCGTATCTGTGAACTTATTTCACATGATAGTACCTTCGTTAACAGCCTGAAATGAGCACTAAGTCAAATGCTTTCCGGAAATCTAGAAAATGGAATCTGCTGTTGCCCTTTATCCACAGTATAGTGTGTCTGAAAAAGAACTCCCTAGTATCTGTACAATGTGACATACACTCTTCTAGTTTGCAGTGTTTGATTCATCAATTCTCTAAGTTTGGCTCCCCGGCAGTTGGCAGGTCTGCTTGACCTTGAGACGGCACCAGTGCTGCTTCTTTCCTCTGTTTCCTCAGTTCAGTTAAAGCGTGTGTGCAGTGCAGCGCAGAGCAACTCAGCAACAATGTGTACTCCGCAGCAGAAAGCGTAGTGTGTTATTTGGCTTGCGAAAACTGAGTCAGTTATAACAGAACAATGTAATTTTAGACGTCAGTATGGTGGTGAACCACCTACAGTAATAACTATCAGTCATTGGCTAAAGTCTTTCAAGGAAACCGGATGTGTTTAAAAGCAAAATCATCAAGCAGACCGAGAACTTCTGAAGATCCGAATAAAAATGGCTGTGAGCACTATGAGACTTAACATCTGAGGTCATCAGTCCCCTAGAACTTATAACTACTTAAACCTACCTAACCTAAGGACGACATACAGATCCATGCCGAGGCATGATTTGAACCTGTGACTGTAGCGGTCGCGCGGTTCCAGACCGAAGCGCCTAGAACCGCTCGTCCACACCGGCCGACGAAGATCCGAATAGATCCCTGTTTCGTGTGTTTGGAGCCCAAAGAACGTATTCTACGCTTACGAGTGCCTAAAGGTGCTGTGTACGATGTGCGTAAAAGACTTAGTTGCGCACCTACAAATTGCAGCTATTACATGAAATAAAACTTACTGATAAAATCTGAAGGTATGAGTTTCCTTTTCAGTTTCTACACAGAACTGATGATGACCTCAGTTTTTTAAAAAAAAAAAGACTCTCTTTTCTTATGAGGCTATATAACATGTCTGTGAAGCAGTTAATTGTCATAACTGTAGAATTTGGGACGTGTGGGAGGGGGGGGGGGGCAGAGTATCCACAAGGAGTTACTCAGCATCAACGTGAGTCTCCAAAAGTTAATGCCTGGTGCGGTTTGATGGAAGATCGTGTGATTGGTCGTTTAATTTCTGTAGAAACAAAGCAATAAGCGGGGACGTTTACTGTGACATGTTGACAGAGTAAGTCTTTCCCCAAATGGACGATATTGATGTGGAAAAGGGGCTAGTGTTTTCCAACAAGATGGCGCCCCACCTCATTACAGTAACCATGTGTTTGCGTCTTTTGACACTCGCTTCTCAGGAAGGTGGATAGGCAGGGCTGGCCCAATACTTGGCCATCACGAAGCTCAGACTTAACACCACTGATTTTTTTTTCTTTTGGGGCCACATAAAGAATATTGTGTGCAGTGAGAAGATCAGAGAATGCAATCATTTATGTCAAAGAATCGTCGAGGCGGTTGGGACAGTTACACCTGAAATGTTGGTGAATACACGGCGAGAAGTGGAATATCGTCTCGACGTGTGCAGGGCAACAAATGTATTCCACGTTGAAGTCTACTAACATTGAACAAAACTTAAAGGAATTCTCTTTTATGACAAATACTAGAGAGTTATTCGAACACCGTGTATATCATGTAAGAAAACGGCGAGTTGTGTTTCGCCCGAGCGATGATTTCTAAAACTATGCTGACTTGTTGACATAAACTGCTTAACCTCAAGAAAGGTTATTGTATTTGAACTGCGAATGTGTTCAAGGATTCTGGAGCTAGCAGAAGTTGCGTATATTGGTAATTTTGCAGGTCTGTCTTTTACCTTTCTTATGTGCTGGAGTCACCTGCGCTATTTTCCAGTCGCTTGGGACTTCGTGGAGGGCGAGAGATTCACAATAAATGCAAGCTAGGTAAGGGGTCAATGACGTAGACTATTCTTTTTAAAAAAGAATATCTTAACATACATACTACGGTCTTGCCTCTTCTTCTAGTCTGCCTACTCTACCTTGCATGCAACGAATGTTGCTCCCCTTTATAAGCCAGCGAAGTAGCGGAGCAGTATTGCGAGTACTTTAATTCCGATGAAGCTGGGGTGGAACACCACGCGAGAATCTAGTTTGCTAAGTTTCCACAATAGCTCATTCGTTAAGCCCTTGATCGATCACCTCGGCCATCCATCAGAGTTAAAAAGCCGGTTAGCGCCGTGCCTCTAATGACCTCGTTCCCGGTGAAAAATGTTCCTCTCTTGCATCATAGGAAAATAAACAGAGGAAGGGGGCAAAGAGGAACGGGTCAAGGCGAAAGAAGTAAGAAGCGTACTGACAAAAAGATTCACTTCCCTTTCAGTGTGCATATCACCGTGCCATTCATCAAGTTTTCCTTAACCTTGCTGGTTCATTTACTTTTCTACCTGGTCACTGGCTGGAAATATATAAACGGATAGAAATCATGTTCCGTCGTGAGGACTTATTTCACATTTGAGCATGTGCAATGTTTCAGGTTTTCGTGGCGGAACTGATGAATTTGAAGTTTTTTTTTTAATTTTCAGTTTAGATGTCATTTTCTCCCTATACATTATCTCGCCAACTTATCTAACGGTGTTCGTCAGATGTTAAGCGCGGGCTTCGTTGCTAGCTATTTGAAATCCAAAGGGACATTATAATAAACCACAGTCTTATATAACACTTTCAGATAACGGAAACTTACGATATAATTTTATTTTCAGCCATGGATGTACACGTTTCCGGGTATGTAGCATCTGTTTCATGTTTCTGCGTATCTACATATAATGTTTTACATTCTGGTGAAGTTCTGCCATGCTTAAAAATATTGATGTGGTCGTATACATCAATATTTTTACACGACGTCATGTTGTGCTGCGAAAATTAACCTTCCTACAAATATCTCAACAAAATATAAAATACAATCTTATTTTCAGTTTCATTATGCAACAGAAATAACATTTCTTATGAGTGATGTCACTCATATTTGTTTCCTTTATGCTTATTTTATGACATGGCTCAATATCTTTATTTTTGAAAAACAGTTAATTTATTTCGTCACTTCCGTAAATATCTTTCATGTACAAAATATTTTCAATAGTATTTTTATGTGTGAAACAGAACTAATTTTGACTGCTGTTAAATTGTAAAGCCGGACATGTTGATAATACTAATTTGAACCATAAAAAGTTGTTCGAGGACATTATCTGATTAATATATACTATAAATTGGCGTCAAAGCTACAACCAGGTACTCACTAATTTGATCATTCTGCAGTACAGTTCACGGAAATCTTTGATATGTACAGTGCGAACAGGAGCTACTACGCGTTAAGTTTTGTTATGCAAACGACTACTTTATTTGTTGTGGAAAATTTTTGTAATATGTCTATTGTATAGGAAAAAGGAGAAATAAAAAGTGGATGTTTGAAAATTAGTAACTAATACTTAAATCATTTCTGTAGCAGGACCAAGAACCTAAATTCCAAATGCTTTAAGAGTAGAACAACGCCTAGCTGCCTACGCCAACTGCAAGATAAGTAAATTAATGTTGATATAAAGTTCTCCTCATAAAGCTTTTCCATACATATTGCATTAAAGTGTTGCTCACTAAGTTGCAATAAATTTGGATTCTTAATTTACGTCGGTCTGAGGGGGAACCATAAAACATGCAACAAGCTGTCCCAGCAAATGCGTTGCTACACAATAAAATATTCTATAGTAATTCAGAACCAACAGAAAGAACATACCAAAACGTAATGAAGTTAAATAAAATACATACTGTGAAACATAACAGCCCACTTAAATATTCTTAGCCTCATATTTACGAGTAGAGTGAGAGCACTGATATCTTTCCCAGCGGGGTGTAAATAAACTAGCTGGTGCATCCCATGCTTCACTTAAGATAAAGCATCAGATCCTGTTAATTAACTTATCCTCAACCCTAATCCCGATTTCGTCCTTTAATATTCAGCGACACAAATTAGTCGTTTCTACCAGCATGTTCATCGTATTTCATTACGTGCGTGCAGTGTTCGGTGGGAGCTTATTTACTTGACTCCTTCGCTCCCAACACATTTGTGTTCCTCACGTGTTTTGTGAATAAAACTATTTAGGTCGATTAATATGTTGTTATGGTCTTCAGTCCAGAGACTGGTTTGATGCAGCTCTTCATGCTACTGTATCTTGTGCAAGCTTCTTCATCTCCCAGTACCTACTGCGACCTACATCCTTCTGTATCTGTTTAGTGTATTCATCTTTTGATCTCTCTGTACGATTTTTACCCTCCACGCTGCCCTCCAATACTAAATTGGTGATCCCTTGATGCCTCAGAACATCTCCTACCAAGCGATCCCTTCTCCTAGTCAAGTTGTGCCACAAATTTCTCTTCTCCCCAATTCTATTCAGTACCTCCTCATTAGTTATGTGATCTACCCGTCTAATCTTCAGCGGTATTTTGAGTAGTCCTCGCCCAGAGATCCGAATGGGGGACTATTTTATTTCCGGAATATTTTACCAAATATAACGCCATCGTCATTTAAGCATACAGTAAAGCTGCATGCCCTCGGGAAAAATTACGGCTGTAGTTTCCCCTTGCTTTCAGCTGTTCCCAGTACGAGCACAGCAAGACCGTTTTGTTTAGTGTTACAAGGCCGGATCAGTCAACCATCCAGACTGTTGCCCCTGCAACTACTGAAAAGGCTGCTGCCCGTCTTCAAGAACCATATGTTTGCCTGGCCTCTCAACAGATACCCCTCCGTTGTGGTTTCATCTACGGTACGGCTATCTGTATCGTTGAGGCACGCAAGCCTCCTCACCAACGGCAAGGTCCATGGTTCATGGGGGAGGAGGGGGGGGAGGGGGAGAATTAATACAAGTCTTTATTTATAATGTCGTTTCGGCTACTGTCATCACCAGATCAAATTTAGAACTTGTAAAACAATGTGCAGCGTCAGTATCCATACCTATCCATACTCGAGGCATAGGTGAAATATTAATTTCAAACATAAGTAGAGAAAGATATTAATTTCAAATTGTCGATGACTGATGGGAGAAGGGCAGCAACTGGGGTAAAATCTTTATTAATTTAGGCCGTTCTTCGACGTCCGACTCGTCAGTCGGCAAGACTCAGCACAACTAGGAGCACCTCCCAAGATGTCCAACGTAGCTTTGGAAGAAACGTCAGGAATAGAAGAGTTCCGCGGACCACGGCCATTCAACCCGGAAGAATTCTCTGCAGTTGAAAAATAGAGTTTTGTAACCAAAAACGAGAGGAACAATACGGTGTACTGTAATCCTGAATATGCTTCCAGAAAAAGAGTTTGTATTAGTTTTTGAATGCTCCTAGTACAAATCGTTTCTAAAAAGCATTTACCTGGAACAAACACCAGACACGTGACTACCACAGGCAGCCAGGTTTTGGCACTTACGAGGGTTTACAAGCACACATCGTGACGGAGTTGCCATTAGTGAGAACCTGATATTTGAGACAGAACTGCCGTTCCTCGGGTTATGGTAGAAGTAACGATTATATGAATAAAACACTTCAAGTACCACCTTTTACATGCAATAACTCACATCTAATGGCCCTTACCACTGGTTGCTACCGAGGCCTTCAATTACTTTTTTGTGGTCGTTACACTTCAGATAGATGAGGGGTGTTACTCCCAGATATGTGTATCTTTGATAATTAATTGAAACCCACAGTTGCCAACAAGTGTTGTTGATATTCCTCGATAGAGACAGCTGAAACTGTGTGCGCCTACCGGGACCCGAACCCAGTATCTCCTGCTTACATGGCAGACGCTATGTCCATCTCAGCCACCGAGGACACAGATGAATAGCGCGACTGCAGGGACTTGTCCCTTGCACGCTTCCCGTGAGACCCACATTCCCAACTGTCCACAAACTACATCCGTAATGTACTTAATAGATATTTGCCCATCCACTAATTACTCGCGCACTCCCGGGTTCCGGTCCCGGTCGGGGCACACATTTTCAGCTGTTTCCACAGAGGTTTATCAACAACACCTGTCAGCAGCTGAGGGTTTCATTTAATTAGCATTTATTCTAGAGAAGCTGCACGGTCATCAGTGGTATCTGTTCTTTCGAGAACAGTTTCTATCTAACAAAATCATAATGTTCATACTGTCAACATTACCAAACATCACAAGTTTATATTTATAGGCGCTTCCGGATGTTAACAAACGCTTCCAAAAGACAGGTTCATCTGAAATGAAATCACAGCAAGTCATTTGACTTGGAAAAGTAACCACAGCAGGATATTACGAGGTTTCTTTTATTATTCTGGCTCGCTCGGTGGGCTAATTCAAGAGAATTCAATAAGCAGAGGGAGCCGGGCTGCTTCTCACTCAGCCCACGGAGGCAATAAGGCGACGGGGAGGGAGGTAGCGGCAGAATGACGGCGTTTTGGGGCTGCGCCGGCGGCCTGGGAGACCGGAAAGCTGCAAACAATGACGCCCGGCAAGCACCGCCGCCGCCGCCGCCACCACTGGCGCCGTATCGACCGCCGGCGCCTTCATAACGGCCCCCAGAGGTGCCGCGCCGGCGCCGGGGGCGGCGGGGGCGGCTAAAAGCCAGCCTCTGCCGCTTTGTAGGCTACAGCGGCCGCGGCGCGCTCACGGTCAGCTCCCGATGGCTTCCGGCGTGCCCCTCTCTTCCGATCTCACACGTGTTTACTGTTGTGCTTTCCGTTTCGAGTAAAAGAGATGTACCGCTTTTGGAAGTCGTAGCCACGTTCGCCAACGCAACTCACGTGCCGCCACAGCTAGTAGCATACTGCAATGGCCAACACCGTTGTATGAGTGAACCAAGTGTGCAGCACAGGTTCAGTCTCTAGCCTCGCCATTTAAACAGAGGTGCACGTCCCAAGATCATTTCAATCAAGCGTAAAATAGGCCTACCTAAGAATTAAAACGAATTCAATGGAGCCTGACACTGTTAGGGAAGAGACGACGGTCTTAACGTAGTTTATTAAACAAAATTTTTAAAGTAAAAAGCTTGTTATGTCTAGATTGCATTTTTCATATTACAATTAAAGTACGATAACTAGCTTCGACTACAATCTTCAACCATCTTCAGATTGTTCAAAATGTAAAAAGCGGTGAATACGCATTGGAAAGCATCGTTAGCTGTAGTCATGCAATGGCATGAATTCGTATATACCAGTGCCATGACAGTATGTAGTTTAAAAACATCACGGTGAACAAGTCAAGTTGAGGATCGTAGTCTCGCTGGACGACGGTAATAATGAAGGAGAACGGCCAGCTGCGTGAGTACAAGTTCTATCGAAAGCTCATTAATCGCAACTACATGGTAGATATCGTAATGAGACCAGTGTATGCAGTACTTCCAAAAATTATCAGCTTTTCTGTATCCTGGCTTACAATTTTTGGAAGCTTTGCATATACTGTTCTCACTGTTATACCTGCTAATTTGCAAATAATTAGGTTCTGATGCAATTTTCACTCGTGCAACTATCCATTTTCCTTCATTATGACCGTCAGCCTACGAGATTACAGTCTACAACCTGCTTGCTCACGCAGATGTTTTTAAACTTCGATTTGTCATTATCTTGATAATTACGAATTCGTGCCATTGCATGACTACAGTTAACTGAAACTTACTGGCAGATTAAAATTGTGTGCCGGGTCGAGACTCGAACTCGGGACCTTTGCCTTTCGCGGGCAAGTGCTCTACCAACTGAGCTACCGAAGGACGACTCACGCCCCATACTCACAGCTTTACTTCTGCCAGTATCTCGTCTCCTACCTTCTAAACTTTACAGAAGCTCTCCTGCGAACCCCGCAGAGCTAGCACTCCTGAAAGAAAGGATATTGCGGAGACATGGCTTAGCCGCAGCCTGGGGGATGTTTCCAGAATGAGGTTTTCACTCTGCTTTTTTACATTTTGAACGATCTGAAGTAGGTTGAAGATAACAATCGAAACTAGTCATTGTACTTTAATTGCAGTAGAAAAAATGCAATCTAAGCACGAAAACCTTTTTACTTTTAAATTTTTTGTTTAATGAAAATAATGTAATTTGCAATGTTTCTCTTAAATTAAAGCAATCTTTTATAAAAAAATCAGTAATTAACAATTTATATTTGCAATGAAATCTGGATTTTTATGTGGAACATTTAATAAGAAATAAGAAGACGTGAATTTTTGTAAAAACGGCAGTTACATATCTGTCAGTTAGCACATATTTGGTGAATTTTATCTTTAAATGACGTAGGTATTCAAACTGAACAAAAAAGATCGAAACGAGACTCGAACCTACGTTTACCAGTCTCGAGCGCAACTGGCTTTTTTCATCATAATGTATTTTAAACTTCACGGAATTGCTAGTAGAACATGCACCTCTGTATGAAAATTTTCAGCAGCTAGGAAACGAACCTACACCCCTATGTTGCAGGCGAGCATTCTCACAAACAGCCCCACTCACTGGCAATAAAAGGAGGTCGATATTTCTTTACCACATTCAAGACAGTCGGAAAACTTCAAAGTTGATTTTACCGAGAATTTTTTGAAAGATTAATATCCGTGTTCACGTACCATAAATATAAAAAAATACCAAAATCCGATTGCTTGTTAGCAATACCACTATCGTCGTCGTCCCCCCCCCCCCCCCCTCAACACTGAAATGCCCCATTCGACTGCTCCCAAGCGCTTGTCCTTAGAAATACTAACATTGTGTCTAAGTATATAGAGTGCGAGTGTGTGTGTGTGTGTGTGTGTGTGTGCGAGCACTTAAACCGCATGGGAGACTAACTAAAAAGACTAACTAACAGTGAAATATGCATTTGCGGAGAAACTGGGACACCAGAACATGTCACACTGCTATGCAACACTCCAGCACACATGAGACCTATACAGAACGACAGTGACATCGCCAGAATAATATGTAATCAAGATTACTGGAACACAGTAAATAGCGTGGCCGATATTGTACCGAACACACTGCCTAAAGAACACATGCGCCAAAACCCATATGGAAGGAGTCGTAGACAAGCACAAGACACGCAAGAAAACACATGGAAGAACACAAGCAGACCACAGAGTCCGAAACCGAGTAAGAAACCAACACTAAGTGAACACGACTCAGATGGAATCAACACGTAAGGGATCCAAACCAGTAACACATGACGCTGGGTGCCATAACACAGTCACAAACTACGCAACAGGCACAATCATGAAACAAGCAAACACCGACACCACATTCTAAGATTCTAGTAATAAGGTGACGTCGCTTCGCATGAGGAGGCTCAAAGCACTTTTATTCCTAGTCTCCTACTCCTCAATGCCACCTTGCATATTGTTGAAGTGTAGTCGGATCTACAGGTAATGGTTTAGTATGTTTGATAAAATGATACATATACTTCAGGAACTCCGTAGCTGTCAACCATCCTGAACTGTTTCCTGCGCCGCTAGATTCCGTTGGTCCAACTTTTATAAACAAATCCTTGTATTTCAGCCACGGGAAAATTAACATGGGAAGAACTGCATGACCTACGCTTTTACTGCCAGTTCCACTGTAACCACTGCCCCTTGTTCAGCATATACTATGTCTCCAACGTGCTTCTTTCCCTTCTTGGCAATAATTTTCCTCGGCTTTAGCATCGTTGTAACGCCTGCTCCATCTAAATTATTTGTTCTTGGAGGTGGAAGTTTATATTTATCCAACACAATGCTCAGCTTTGCAAGAAATTCGATGACGTTGTGTTTGTTAAATGATGTCGCCCTGCTGACACTTGTTGACTCCGGTGTTCTTATTGATAGCCGAGGATGCCTTAAAAAAAAAAAAAAAAAAAAAAAAAAAAAAAAAAAAAAAAAAAAAAAAAAAAAAACGTCAGCCAGGCCGGACCAGATTTTTTATTTTCGTGCCACGATGATGGAATATTGCGAGCACTGAATTTCGGTGCGCATTCGTGCGCTAATTATTTGGGTTCTTCTGGCAGAAGATCAAAGAAAATTCAAGCACATTACAATAGATATTCTGCTAACTTATCTTCCTGTTCTTCAGTGAAGACCAATCTTACTTTTTCGTAACCAATCGCGGTATTTTCTACCCCATATCTTAGCTTTTTGACAAATCTGTATAAAGTAATACGACAAATATCTAATTCTTTGGCAACAGTTCATTTTCCCACCATCATTGAGATCTGCACGTGCTGCTTGTTGCACCAACTCCTGTGACACAGAACCTCTTGTTGTTTTTCGGGTATACATCCTCATACTACAAAATAAAAAAAGACATTTATATTCCATTGGTGGTACAAGTGAGTTGGGGCAAGTTGTTCAGAGATCACAACGTGCCCCCAAAAACGGAACATATATCCCCAATCACACATGCTGAAATAAAAGCAAGATAACGAAACATGGGTAATTTACGCATTGTGTGCCAAAACAGCAGATAAATCCTTACAATAAAACACTGGAACACTAAAGGCTAGCCGGCCGGGGTGGCCGAGCGGTTCTAGGCGCTTCAGTCTGGAACCGCGCGACCGCTACGGTCGCAGGTTCGAATCCTGCCTCGGGCATGCACGTGAGTTAGGTTTAAGTAGTTCTAAGTTCTAGGGGCCTGATGACCTCAGGTGTTAAGTCCCATAGTGCTCAGGGCAATCTTTGAACCACTAAAGGCTACTCGTTAAAATTCGTGAGAAGGATCAAAAATATCAAATACGAAAATATTTACTTACGTGAACCAGTGATGCACGTGCTGTTGTTCCGATGTTCCGCGGACAACTAGCCTGTTTACGATGACTGCCGTCTGCGCGCTGTGGAGTTTCATTTCACGGCATGTTTATTTCATATTATTATCTCTTTCCCTCGCGTAGTTATTTCAGTAGAAACAACTTACCACCGTAACTTCTACACCCGCTCTCCCCTATAAAATTAAAAATGTAATGTATTAAGTTATTTAAGGAGTACTGCACTCCAGTAGCAATGAACTACAGTCTGTTTCTACTAACAAATTTAACCGTATGTGTGTTGTTCATGTAAAACTAAAATTCTTGTGTTCCATGTGTCAAATGCTCAATCAGTATTGTATGTAGGCTGTTTAGGTTTTTATTTTGGTAACGCCACGTAGCGCTTTGTATGAAAATCACTGACTGTGCTGTGTGCAGCCTGTGGCTGGTTGGCATTGTTGGAATACTCGCTATTGTAGTGTTGGGCAGCTGGATGTGAACAGCGTGTAGCCAGCAGTGGTGGATGTGGAGAAAGATGCCAGAGTTTTCAGGCGTTACTATGAGCGGACGATCTGGACGTGTGTCCGGCAGAAAAAGGAAATTTGTAAGACTGGATGTCATGAACTGATATATATATATATATAAGGTAAATACATTGTTTGTTCTCTATCAAAATCTTTCATTTGCTAACTATGCCTATCAGTAGTTAGTGCCTTCAGTAGTTAGAATCTTTTACTTAGCTGGCAGTATTGGCGCTCGCTGTATTGCAGTAGTTTGAGTAACGAAGATTTTTATGAGGTAAGTGATTCATGAAAGGTATAGTTTATTGGTAGTCAGGGACATGCTTTTGTATTGATTGTTGAAAGTCAGACTGCGTTGCGCTAAAAATATTGTGTGTCAGTTTAGTGATGATCAGAATAAGTAAAGAGAGAAATGTCTGACTTCGTTCAGTTTTAATCGGCTGTCTCTGTGTCAAATAACGTAGAAGTTTACCAGCACAGTAATTCAAAATTTTTCCACGGAGACGTTATTTAATGTGTATAATATCAGATGTATATATCTAAGGTTTCACAATAAGATAAACAGTCAACCACTCAATATCGTGTAGTGTCCTAACATGCAACCCTCCAAGTAATACATAAAACACACAAACACAATAAACATACATAAACACAAAACATCTCACATGACAATAGCTCGAGGTTCTACCGATCCGTTCTCAACTGAAATAGGTAGAAATAGGCTGTTATTAATCAACAAGCTACTTAGTATATATTGCACATAGAAAAAAAAGTGTCTCACTTCCCTACATATTGTAATCTATGTTCACCAAACTTGATGTGTTACATTTTTTCTTTGACATTTGCAATATATATATATTATCTTCCCCCTCAACTAGGTAGAAATTAATTATATAAACCATTTCAAGAACTGTTAAGCATTCAATTCTCTGTAACCTGAGATAAATTTTTGTATAGTATGTTCTTTTTATTATTCCACAAAGCATGACAACAGTATACAAATAAGATTGTAATAATAAGAAGTCTTTGCTGTTAGATCTAAAAGTATCAGATCCACAGTACATTTCATGACGAAGCGTTACTCTATACTGTTAATGATATAAATAAGTAAATAAATATAACGCGAAAGCTGGACAGAATTTGGTATGATATCTCTCACGAGACCATTCAACAACTCTGAAAACCAATGCCAGGCCGAATAATTGCTTACGCAAGTGCCACAGGTATACCAAGGCATTATTAACTTGTTCAATTTGTGAAGCTCCTTCTCTTGAATTAACCATACAATTTCTCTGAAATTGAATTCATTTGTTTGTCCGTACATGTGTTTCACATCTGGGGCGTCGTTTTTTGTCTAAGATTGTGCATGGGGTCGCCACACGCCCTGCTTTCCTTCATGCTGCGGAAGGTAGCAGCGTGGAGAGTGGCGGCGGACTTCATTTGTCAGCATTTGTAGAGCCAACAGAGCTTCATCAGTGCACACACACACACACACACACACACACACACACACACACACACACGTACGCGCACACACATAATTTGCTGGCTCAGCCGAAGCCTAGTATTATACTGGCAGTTCAAAATGAGTTAAAACTTAAACAGCCAATTAGTGGGTACACTCTACGTCCTATCAGCTGATACCATAACACGACTGTAGTTCGATCTTTGGACCCACATTAGTGTAAGGCAAAAAAGACCATTAAATTAAGTACCAAAATGTTATCTCTGTGTCTCAAACTGTCACTGACAGTTTTCAAGACAGGTTATAGGGAAAAGAATTGCAGTCAACAGATGAAATGCTTGCTGTACTGCTACGAGTCTCAAGCGTAATAATGTCTTTGGACAAGGTTCTACACGAAAGCTCGATCACTGAACACGATTGAAAAATTCAGCCTTTCCACCAAAAGTAAAATAGAACAGTACCTCAAGAAAAACGTAACTCCCCGAATTAGGTATGATAATACAAATGATTTGTTTCATGTCTGTTCATCTACATCAACATGCATACTCTGCTAATCACACTTAAGTGTCTGGCATAGGGTTCATATGGCTCACTTTGTTGACGCTAGTGGTGTAACTCACAGGTTAATGTGCACCTGGCGATGACTGTGATTCGATATCAGCACATCCTTCTTGAAAGACATAGTTGGCCCCCAAATTATGTGTCAAAATGTTATTTATACCTCTAAACCGTCGGAATTATTGTTCTATAACAGTATGAAGCATGTGTGCCTCATTTGATTGAGACTTATGGTGTAACTTACAGGTTGACGTACACCCGCCGCCTGAAACTGTGGCCTCAGGTTGGCACAATATTATTTGTACCTCTCATTTACATTCAGACAGGAGCTCACCGTCACTCACAATCTCCAAGAATGGAAAGATGTTTAATCTGTGCATCATGTAATCCGCATATTTTCGTAATATGCAACTATAAAAACAGTAGTGCTTCACCTGAACAAGCAGCATTTTTGGGGGAGGAAACGTTGACGTTTTTAAGCACGTAATATAGCGCTGTGCTATTTTCGATCTTAGGGTTCCCTGAAGTTGTGTTCGACTAGTAGTTCAATAAACAATCACCTGACGTTGTAGAACGTTTTCATTAACGTTTAACCTCACCTAGTACCATTTTGGCGGGGAAGAACATTACGCATCATGTTCTACACTAGAGAAGTATAACTCACGATATCAACTAGGTAATACAGCTTTTTATTATTTTGGTTCATAGGCCTACTAGAGCCTATGTTACTGACCGTAAAGGTACAGAAAAGCTGTGACATTTGTCTACTGGAACCATAAAGCCGGGGCTCTCTGATAAGTTCGAACTCATAAACACCATGGGCTCTTCCCCAAATTGTAGTAGAATTTGCATGTAGAACCTGAAGTTTCTCACGTAAGCATGTGAATGTTTGTTAACAATGTTATTCTATCAGTTTTCAATTCTGCAAACGTATTTTCTATTGTTATATGCACAATGTTGAGTCCACCTCATTTAGATACAACATTACTATTCTTCGTAAGGAGACATGCATTAAATACAAATGGTTAAAATGGCTCTGAGCACTATGGGACTTAACATCTGAGGTCATCAGTCCCCTAGAACTTAGAAGTACTTAAACCTAACTAACCTAAGGACATCACACACATCCATGCCCGAGACAGGATTCGAACCTGCGACCGTAGCAGTCGCGTGGTTCTGGACTGAAGGACCTAGAACTGCTCGGCCACCTCGGCTAACCATTAAATACACTTGGAGTAACTTCTGTTACAGGGAATGGTATAAGTATATTCGATACATTGTTCCTTTTTCTTAAGACTTGTGTCTAAAACTATTTTTTGAGAACCAGTCCTAATTCGGTAATATCTACATTTGATGGTTTTGTGGAAAACATTGTCCTGGGTTGAGAAAAATATGTTTCTCCAGCTTTAATATAACACTCACGTTGTAGTTGTTGAAACCAGTATTAACAGTTTTCATACATTTTACAGGTAAATAATTATAACTATAGGCAACATAACATAGTTTGTAAACGTCTTTTTGTTTTGATTGTTGGAAGGGTTACTTGTACACCAATCAACTTCTGTGTATTCTCATTACTCCAAGATACACATTGCAGAGCACTGCTAAACGCAATACAGCAACTATTGTATAAGCTATCAGATTGTTTGACTACATACAAACGATTGGTATAGATTACAGCGGAGCACATCGTAAATATTAATTGTTGGTGTTTAACATGCTTAGTCAGGGTCAAACACATCATCCTTTCTGTAGTGATAAGTCACAGGAAGACATAAAAGTTTCATGTAGACGTGTATCAGAGCACTTTATAGAATCGATAAGATGGTTACTGATATCACTGTTCACTTCTGTGCTTGATATTTGATATATCTTTATTTCGTGATTGGAACTCATCAAAATCTTATTGTTGTTCTCAATAATATTACTGTTACTTGGTAGTCATCTCGCAAACAGAAGTCACGGTTTGATGTTACCTAATGACACATCTCCACTTTGTTAAAAATATAAGCAAAAACTTGTATTAAATCCAGCCCATAAAACAATAGTTTGCATTGCAGAGTTGCTGCAATACCCATACCAATTCTTCCTGGGGAATTTACTGCGTTGTTAATACATTTCAGTCTGACTGTTCATTTCTCTAGTTGTTCTTCACAGTCAACCAGTACACATGTGCCCCCGCCAGCACCAACCTGTTACTTCTGTAGCCCCATACCTCTGTAATATGCAAAACAAGACACATTCACGTTTGAAGACATTAACAAGTCGTAACTTATCAAATGAATTCTCAATTGCGAGTAAGAACTACCATCAGCTGAAGAATGAAATAACGACGCTGAAAATTTGTGCCGGACCGGGACTCGAACCCACACTCCCACTTATAGCGAGCAGCTGCCTTACCATTTTTTTAATCTCATTTTTTGTTCGTTTTCGTTCGTTGTATCTGCTCTCGGCGGGCGTCGAAAGACACCCGTTTCAGTTCGTTGTTGATCCATTAACTCAGTTTTTTTTTTTTTTTAATTACAAAGGCTGAGCTGCCGTGCCGGCTATCCGTACACGATTCACCACCAGACGCAAACCTCCATATATCGTCAACCATACGTCTACTACCTAATGTCGTACATCCATTATGTATATTCCAGTACAGGTCAGACATTGTACCTGAAAGTCGCTTGCCTGGTATCGGCAGATAAATATGTAATTCCTAAGTATTTAGTTGGATTCACAGCCTTTAGATTTGTGTGTTCTTTATCGTGTAACCGAAATTTAGCGCACGTCTTTTACTACCCATGTGGATGATTTCACACTTATCATTATTTAGATGCTGGCACTTTTCACACCATACAGATATCGTTAGCAAATCATCTGATGGCGTCACTACATGGCAAATGACAGCATCATCTGCAAACAATCAAGAGGCCGGCTCTGATTAAGCCGTCTTTATAGATCAGGAACAGCAAAGGGCCTATAAAATTTCCTTGAGGAACGCCAGATAATACTTTTGTTTTACTGGTTTATTTTCTGTCAGTTACTACATGCTGCGGCCTTTCTGACAGGAAATCACGAATCCAGTCACACAACTCTGACGATATTCTGTGGGCAAGCAATTCGATTAGAAGTCGCACGTCAGGAATGGTATCGATATGGAACCAGTGTGAGATCACCTGTCGATAGCAATCATTGTTAGCGAGAACGATATATTCTGAATCCCAGTCAGATATTTGACAATAAATTGGTTTCTTCGAGGTAATTCATAATGAACAAACACAATATATGTTTCAATATCCTGCTGCAAATCGACATTAGTGAAACGGGTCTGTAATCCAGCAGCTTACGCCCATTTTCCTTTCTTGAGTATTGGTGTGACCTGTGCAACTTTGCAATCTTTAGGTATGGATCTTTCTACAAGTTAGGGGTTGTGTATGATTGCTATGTATGGAGCTATCGCATCAGTATACTCTGAAAGGAACCTGCTTCACTACATCAAGGTTACCTATATCTAAGTTCCTCGTGTGCTGGAATATTTACTTTGTCTTCCTTTGTGAACGAATTTCGGAATACTATGTTTAGTAATAGCCTTAGTGACACTGTCATCAGAGAGCAGTGAAGGTACTGATTTTGTCTTGCCACTGGCATACTTTAAATACGACCAGAATCTGTTTTGATTTTCGGCCAGAATTCGAGATAGAGTTTCGTTGTGGAGACTAAAAGCGTCTCGCACTAAATTTCGAGCTACAGTAAAAAATTGACCAGTCTAGGAGAAGGTGCATTCTTTTACATTTGGTCTGCTTTTTTCGTTGTGTCTGCAATAGCGATCTGATTTGCATACCTTGTCTGATCTGTTTTATGTGCAATGGGCGATAAGTACCATCTCTTATTGATTTATTTAGTATAAATCTTGCAATTCCCATTGACACTATTTCTCTGAATTTAAATCAAATCTGGTCCACACTTACATACTCAAACTGGAAGAAGTGGCGACTGTCTCTTAACAATGTGCCAAGCGAATTTTTATATATATTTTTAAGAGATATATTTTGCCTTTATTTTTGGTACATTTGGATACTACAGTTTCAGTCTTATAAAAACGACCTAATGGCCACAAATCTCTGTATTTGTAGCTGGGAGGTCAAGTATATTTCCTCAACTACTTCGAGTGGGCTTCTGAACTATTGTTGTTGTGGTCTTCAGTCCTGAGACTGGTTTGATGCAGCTCTCCATGCTACTCTATCCTGTGCAAGCTTCTTCATCTCCCAGTACCTACTGCAACCTACATCCTTCTGAATCTGCTTAGTGTATTCATCTATTGGTCTCCCTCTACGATTTGTACCCTCCACGCTGCCCTCCAATGCTAAATTTGTGATCCCTTGATGCCTCAGAACATGTCCTACCAACCGGTCCCTTCTTCTTGTCAAGTTGTGTTACGAACTCCCCTTCTCCCTAATACAATTCAATACCTCTTTATTAGTTATCCGATCTACCCATCTAATCTTCAGCATTCTTCCGTAACACCACGCTTCGAAAGCTTCTATTCTCTTCTTGTCCAAACTACTTATCGTGCACGTTTCACTTCCATACATGGCTACACTCCATACAAATACTTTCAGACACGACTTTCTGATACTTAAATCTATACTCGATGTTAACAAATTTCTCTTCTTCAGAAACGCTTTCCTTGCCATTGCCAGTCTACATTTTATATCTTCTTTACTTCGACCATCATCAGTTATTTTGCTCGACAAATAGCAAAACTCCTTTACTACTTTAACGGTCTCATTTCCTAATCTAATTCCCTCAGCATCACCCGACTAAACTCGACTACATTCCATTATCATCGTTTTGCTTTTGTTGATGTTCATCTTATATCCTCCTTTCAAGACACTGTCCATTCCGTTCAACTGCTCTTCCAAGTCCTTCGTTGTCTCTGACAGAATTACAATGTCATCGGCGAACCTCAAAGTTTTTATTTCTTCTCCATGGATTTTAATACCTACTCCGAATTTTTCTTTTGTTTCCTTTACTGCTTGCTCAATATACAGATTGAATATCATCGGGGAGAGGCTACAACCCCGTCTCACTCCCTTCCCAACCACCGCTTCCCTTTCGTGTCCCTCGTCTCTTACAACTGCCATATGGTTCCTGTACAAATTGTAAATAGCCTTTCGCTCCCTGTATTTTACCCCTGCCACCTTCAGAATTTGAAAGAGAGTATTCCAGTCAACATTGTCAAAAGCTTTCTCTAAGTCTACAAATGCTAGAAACGTAGGTTTGCCTTTCCTTAATCTTTCTTCTAAGATAAGTCGTAAGGTCAGTATTGCCTCACGTGTTCCAATATTTCTACGGAATCCAAACTCATCTTCCCCGAGGTCGGCTTCTACCAGTTTTTCCATTCGTCTGTAAAGAATTTGTGTTAGTATTTTACAGCTGTGACTTATTAAACCGATAGTTCCGTAATTTTCACATCTGTCAACACCTGCTTTTTTGTAATTGGAACTATTTTATTCTTCTTGAAGTCTCAGGGTATTTCACCTGTCCCTGAACTAACTGCACAAAATAATTCTCGAAAATCCTATTGCAGTGCATTGCTGTCATGGTATGACTGACTAAGAGCCTATTACAACTACCCTACAATTGAAAGAAGAGAGTTTTACAGGTTTACAGTTAGAAATCTAGATCCCACAATTTTGTAAGGAATTTTCCGGTAAACATCAGGAAAACAACGTACTGAAGAAGAGTTAGTATTTTCAAACATTAGCTGAAAAGATAGTAGAAGCTGTCACAACCAATGTGGTTAAGTGAAGACATATAAGCTGTGTTCCTCAGATGTACGAGGCAGTGTTCAGATGGTTACTTAAAAAATACACGTATTTTGCCAACACTTTTATTAAAATTGGTATTTTCCTTAGGTATAACAGATTGTGTCATTCGTTTTTGGTAATATTATAGCTTCTGAAGTGACGCAGAGGGAAACGAAAATCTGAAAAGGAAACTCTAGCGACATTGCATACAGTGCTTCAGAAAGACATCGAAAACTGGCTGTAGTAACAACGCGTAAGTGAAAGTGGTATGCAAGAGAACGAGGCTATGAGAAAGGGTACGAAAAATATCGTCAGCAGAAGTAGTTTGCCAGAAAGAAAACAGGAGCATTGCGTGCGTTTGACTGGCGAACGTTATACAGAGTGCAGCTTGAGGAGTGGAGGAGGGGATGAAGAATGCCATGATGACCTTTCCAGCCCATCCCCCTGTACTCCCTACCCCTACTCTTTCTTTCCCCTGCCCCCCAAACCTCGGGACGAAGCACAGGAGTCACTCGCGACGGAGCCCCACAAGGAATTCCGGAGATTCCTCCTACTGATTGCTATTACTGCCGAATCCTCCGCCGCTCTCCTCACTCTGTCGATGTTTGCCCGTTGGCCGTACGTCTTGATTAACAGAAATAAAAGCAGTAGTTCAACAGGCGTCGCAGCCCGCCCACCGGTCCGTGTCTGCAACCCACACACGACACTCGTTGCGTGACGCGCCCGTGGCTCTGGCTTGATTTCACGCTCCGGTAGATTCACCCACAAACATGACGTGACAGCTTTTATTGATCTCGTGGTATACAACAAAAGTAGTAATGGGGGAGTTTCTATCGAATCAGTGAATCTTCCAAAAATCTCTACCCTGACAAATACAGATACTCCAGTACCATAAGTTATTGTTGCGGACAAGCCGGATTCTCTTAAAGTATACGAGATGGTACATTATCCAGGATATAATTTAGGTGATCGGATTGGTGGTCTTGATTTTCAGTGACTGTTGTTAATGACACAACGAATTTGACTTTACAGTAGGTGAATTCGGAATTTTCCAGAACACATGGATTACCCTATCTTCTTTACATTTTCTCTGTGTACGTACATTATAGGTACCGATTTCCGTCCTATTCGGATAATTCCTTCATGGAGCGTGGTTTTCTTTTTCTCTCTATGTCTCTCTCTTTTTTCTTGGAATGTATTAAGCTTCACAAAAAGTAAGTTCACTGACTTTTGTCTGGACACAACTTCCGTGACGCACATTAAGCTCGTTAAATATGTGATGCAAATACATACGGCTACGTTTCTCAGTAAGAGTATTTTCGGAGTGAGGGCCACACATTTTAAGGTTTACAGTTGCTTGGATGGAACTCAACGACATAATTCATGTAACATAAATATTTACCAAATACTACAGTTCTGTCACTGTGTCTCTACCGTTGTAATGAAACGCTTAGACGTAGTATCTTTTATGTTGTTTATCTCTTAATCCTGAGTTCCTATCAACATTTTGTTAATAATTTTTAGGTTAGGACCATATGCATGCCACTGTATAAAAGTAATATTTCTTTTGCGAGACGTCTTTAGCCTCAATTCGTTCAAGGATAACAGTGACCTGGAATACATCTACATTTAATTTGTAAACGTCACTGTCAACCTACATATTCTGCTACTGCACAAGTAAGTTACAAACAGTCCAGATGTACACCTGCTGCACAGATGGTGAACCTCTTGTTCTGCCTGTAGTATTAAAAAGAATTTTCAGATTAGGACATAAATGGCACACACACTTTCTCACTACGCAGGAAGTAACGGATATAAGCGACGATATTTTTTTGTGGTACCTAAATATGTACAAACATCAGCGTGTTGGATGTTTTTTTTTCTCTGTGTCGAAGAATAAACACGTCACAGTGTTTACGAAGTGTTGTTCTCTGCACAGTCGTAGCTGCATCGCGAATTGGACTACTCTTATCAGTATAGGCAATACTTCTGCCTCCGTGAACCCACACTTCAATAACTGGCCTGCTGCCCAAGGGAAAACAGACCTTAATGGCTTGCTTCTGCGTTTGTGGACGTACTACCCAACCTAAAAACACATAACTTTTAATAGCTATAATTATTAACCAACAAATGACACAAATACTGATGTAATTTTGTTCACTACACCATCCTCAGGCACCAATAGAAACATCAGCACTCGCACCTGTTACACCCAGCATGCAGAGTGACTTTTTTCCAGCGTGTACAAATTCTAAGGACTGATTGATGAAAGAATAAGGAACAAAGAAAGGTCTAATGTCCGGAGATTCGTGGTTTCCATGTTAGAGACCATATATCCAATCATACTTCGTTACAGAGACTGTGGTCTGATACACGCTTAACCACGCAGCCCTGCTACAGCGCTCATGGTTTCCTCGTAAAAGGTGCTGCCGTTCCTCATACGTTATGTCCCAGCGCCGACTCGTGCCGTAGTAACTGGTAATGTTGTGTCCGATTCACATCTCTTGCTGACTCACCTTGTATTAGATGTGATGCAGCGTTGTACACAATGGTTTCGCATTCGAGTCGACAGCTTGTCGACATGGCGTTTACTTACAGAAAGGCAAATGGAAACAGTCGATGGGCAGAAAGGTTGTATTAGGAGACCTATCCCGCCGACAACAATCACAGCATTCAATGTAGGCAACAGCGTTTCGCCGTTTGTCTGAGACAGAGTTGTTTCAGGAAGCAGGAAATCATTAAGGACGTACCCCAAATGTTCGGACACTAGACTTGGAAGGAAATGTGATCAACTCTGTGGAAGGCGACCGCCATGTCAGTACCAGGCAAATTGGCAAGCCAGTACAGTGTAATACAGAGTAATACAAGCGACAGTGTGGAATATTCTCCGTGACAATTGTTACTACCCTTACCACTTACAGTGTGTGCAGGGCAAATTAGCTACAGACTTTCCACATCGACAGCAGTTTTGCCACTGGTTTCTTCACCAGGTAACTACAATTCCGGGATTTGTGTCATCCGTTCTACTCTCAGACGAGGCCACCTTTACGCGGAGTGGTATCTTCAGTCTTCACAAGTGATCTTTGGGGTAGAATGAAGAAGCCCAAAGTACAGTGACAGCGAATCGTCAGCATCGGCGCAGCCGGAATGTGTCGGCCAGGATAATTGATGACCGTATTTTGGGATCAGTCTTCCTTCCACTTCGCTTAACAGGCCGGAGCTATGAGCTTTTCTTGCGAGTGACTTTGGCTCCCCTGCTGGAAAAAGTGCCATTGATGATTCGAAGGGTTACGCGGATGCTACATGATGGTACTCCAACCCACTCCGCCGTTAACGTCCGGACGCATCTCAATCGCACGATATTGCTGTGTTATTCTGATTACGTAGCGGAGTTCTTTTCGACAAGCATGCATGTATAAAGGAAAAGGGATTGCGACGACCACAGCTATTTCGAAACACATCAAATGAATTCGCAACTGCAAGTAATGACTACCATCACCTGTAGAATGGAATGACGACAGTGAAAATTTGTACCGTACCAGGACTCGAACCCGAATTTCCTGCTTAACCTCAAGCGGTCGCCTTACCATGATCGACGACATATGGGAGGTTGGATCTGGCCGTTAGTTGTGTACCGATAGCGGAATGGTAAGGCGACCGCTCACGATAAGCGGGATATCCGGGTTCGAGTCCCGGTCTGGCACATATTTTCACTGTCGTCATTCCATTCTACATCTGATGGTAGTCATTTTCGCAATTGCGAATTCATTTGATGAATTGCAATCGCGTCTTTCCCGGGCGATGGTTCAAATGGCTCTGAGCGCTATGGGACTTAACATCTGAGATCATCAGTCTCCTAGGACTTAGAACTACTTAAACCTAACTAACCTAAGGACATCACACACATCCATGCCCCAGGCCGGATTCCAACCTGCGGCCGTAACGGTCGCGCGGTTCCGGACTGAAGCGCCTAGAACCGCTCGGCCACTGGGTGATGGGTCGGACAAGGTGGTCCAGTTGCATGGCCTGCTACTTCATCGGATCTCAATCCGTGGTATTTCAGGATAAGGGGCCATCTCAAAAGTATTGTGTATGCAGAGCCCATTCCCGATGTGGAGACACTGGAACAGGGTATTGATGCTGCCTTTGATGCAGCCTGGCCGATGTGAAAGTTGCGTTGAGGCACATGGAAACAATTTTCAACACATACTGCAACAGTGGCTCCATAGTACAGTACGCATTAGACCGCAGTCTCTGGAACAATTTATGAGTGAATAAATGGTACCTAGCATGGAAACCATGCATTTCCAGACATAAGTTAATTAGACCTTGTTCGTTCCCAACCTTCTCATCTATGAGTCTCTAGAGTTTGTACACGGTGGAAAAGAATCACCCTGTAAATCTCTTTGCTGTTAGAGAGTTTTACAACTGTGGAATGTATTTTGTGAAGCTAATAATAATACCTAGACAACAGTTACTGAATCTGGAGTTTGAGAGCCGGACGCGGTTGCCGAGCGGTTCTAGGCGCTACAGTCTGGAACCGCCCTCCTGCCATGGTCGCAGGTTCGAATCCTGCCACGGGCATGGATGTGTGTGATGTCCTTAGGTTAGTTAGCTTTAAGTAGGTCTAAGTTCTAGGAAAATGATGACCTCAGATGTTAAGTCCCATAGTGCTCAGAGCCATTTGAACCATTTTGTTGTTTGAGAACCTTAATATTACGCTTTTATTTCCAGTTCACAATTTTTCAATATATGCATCAATAATTACGAAAGATCCTTTGCAATTCACTGACTGTGCTACGTTAAATACATTAGTCACTCTGTTTCCTCTACAGAAGTGAATACAGCCTTTTAATCAAGGAAGAGCGCACTTTCAGAGAGAAAGTAAACAATTATTTGATAGTCTATCCAATACAACCTCTGAATCTCTGTGTAACTACTTCAACGTACAACCACATGAATGTTCTTACTGCAGTCAAACTTTGGCCACCCTCTCCAATTTTACACCCCCGTCTCCCACTTTCCGCAATTACCAGACTCAGGTATTAGTTGTAGTAAACTGTCGTAGCTGTGTTGGGGAAGAAGCAGAGCTCTCCAGGCGCACATAGTAAGCACTAAAGTACAAATCCTCATATGTACTGAAAGTTGGCTGAAACCGGAAATAAGTTCAGCCGAAATTTTCACAATGAACCAAAAGGTGTTCAGAAAGTATAGATAAAATAAAGTTTGTGCTGGTGTGTTTTGTTGCTATAAGAATTAGTTTATCTTGCAGCAAAACTGAAGTGGATGGTTCCTCTGAGTTAGACGTTAAACTTGGCAACAGCAATAAATCAGTAATTGGTTCCTTTTATCGACATTCTGACCCATATGATAGAGTTCCTGAACAAACTTGAGGCTTCTTCCAAATACGGTGCGTACCCCACTCATAAAATTTCAATCTACCCTCAATATATTAGCAAAAATACATGTTTAAAGTTGGTGGTATGCATAAAACATCGGCCGAAATCATATTAAATGCTTCATTCGAGAATTATTTTCAACAACTACTTCAGGAGCCCACTCGAAATGTAAGTGGTTCCAAAACATACTTGACCTCTAGGCAAAAAACTATCCTGAGCATCATGACGTATACAGGAAGTAGAGACTACAAGATCGCTATGGCGATACTGAATACCGTAACAGCCAAATCCACAAAAAATAAATCAAACTATATCTGCTTAAAAAGATAAATACAAATTTTCTTGATCCTTTCCCAAGAGACAGTATCCACTTCTTCCGAACTAACTACGTTAGCGTAGACCATAAGTGACTTAAATTCAGAGAAATAGTGTCGACAGCAACGGACAGATTTATAATAATAAATTAATGAGAGACAGAAGCGATCCTTCATGGTACACAAAACAGGCCAGAGGACAATTGCAATAGCAACGAAAAAAGCGTCTCAAATTTAAAGAATGCAAAATCCTCAAGACTGGCGAGGTTTTACGGATGCTTTTAATAGTCTCCGCAACTGATCTCTATCTCGAAATCTGGCAGACAGTTTAAACAGATTCTGGTCCTACGTAAATTACACCAGCGGTAAGACAAAATCAGTACCTTCATTGCGCTGCAGCGATGGTAATGGTATTGACGGCAGTGCTACCAAAGTCGATTCCTTCACTATAGAAGGTGAAGTAAATATTTCATAACTCGAATCAATAACTGCCTCGTTCCAATGAAGCAACTCAAGTAGCTTGTATATGCGAGTCTTCCGATCCAAATTGTGTACCAATTATATTCCTTGCAGAGAGTGCCGATACACATCTCCGCACTTAACAACTACATATAGCCGCTTGCTGGACGAAAGATCTGTAACTAAAGACTGGAAAGTTACACAGGCCACACCAATACTCAAGAAAGGAAATATGTGTAATCGGATGAATTACAGACCCGTATGACTGACGTCGGTATTATGAATTACCTCAAAGAAAACGATCTATGTACACAGAGTCGGCAAGAATTCAGAAAATTTCGTTTTTGTGCAACACAACTAGCTCTTTATTGTCGCGAAGTAATCAATGCTGTCGAAGGGGATCTCATATTGATTCCGTATTTTCACAGGTCCAAAAGGCTTTCGATACCGTTCCTCATGAGCAGCTTTGTAATCAAAGCTGAAAGCCTATGGAGTACCGTCGCAGTTGTGCGACTGGATTTGTGATTTCCAGTCAGAAGGTTTTCAGTTCGTAGTAACTGACGGAAAGTCATCGAGTGAAACAGACGTTCCCCAGTGAAGTATAATGGAAAAGTCATCTCAGAATTTTTACAGATGATGATGCTATCATGAGATGATCAAACCTAATTGTAACGTGTCCTCCTCTGATGTAACATAATTTCAGTCTACGACGATGGAGTCGTCGTAATCTTCTTTAGTGCTTTTTCTTATGTTTTTCACTGTTTAACTCTGTGTTTCCAGTGGCCAAATGGTTATGTGCCACATGTAGGGCCTTTTTAATTTTTTTTCGAAATGTATGATAAATATAACCTTGTTACATATTTGTAACAGTTTCCGATCTGACGATGGCAATAAAACTTTGCCGGAACTAGTGATCAAGACATGTACCAACTGTGATCTGGGCAGTAAAACTATTTTGGAAGCTATTTTACAGCGGCACAGTGGTTTAGACAGGATAGCTGTATTGTGCGAAAAGTGACAATTGATCATAAATAATGAGGTCATTCACTTGGTTGTTAAAAGAAGTTCGTTAAGTTTCGGTTACACAAATCTAACAGCTATCAGTTCAACAAACAAGAGAAAAATCTTAAATTAGAAAATCACATAAAAATTTAATTTGGAAGATCACGTAGTTAAAGTTGTGGCGAGGGCGAACCAAAGACTACGTTTTATTGCTAGAACAGGTAAAAATTGCAAGAAATGCACTAAGATTAAAGACACTGCCTACACTACACTTGTCGCTGCTACAGTATTGCTGTACGTTGTGGGACCCATACTAGATAGGATTGACAGAGGACATCTAAAAAAGCTCAGAGAAGCGCAGCTAAGTTTTGTATTACCACGAAGGAGGGAGGGAGTGTCATGGACGTGATACGCAATTGATGAGGCGAGATCTATTCTAGAAATTTGAATCACCAACTTCCTCCTCCTAATACGAAAATATTTTTTGGTACCTAAATACATAGAGAAAAATGGAAATTTGTGATAGGTTTGAAGGGACCAAACTGCCGAGGTCACCTAACTTAAACTAACTTACGCTAGGGTGAAATGATCATTGTAACAAAATAAGAGAAATGAGATTTAAGTGTTAGATTTTCCCGTGAGATGTCTGAGAGTGGAACGGCAGAGAAATAGTGTGAACATGATTCGGTGAACAGTCTGCGAGGCACGTAAATGTGAATTGCAGAGTAGATGTAGATGTAGTATGTTAGTTGACCCCTTCTTTTACTCAAGTTGTGCCATAACTAGTTTTTCCCTCCGAATCGATACAATACCCCTTCGTTAGTTGTCAGATTCAGCGTTTGGTTCAAATTGGCTCTGAGCACTTTGGGACTTAACTTCTGAGGTCATCAGTCCCCTAGAACTTAGAACTACTTAAACCTAACTAACCTACACACGTACATACATGCCCGAGGCAGGATTCGAACCAGCGACCGTAGCGGTCGTTCGGTTCCAGCCTGTTGCGCCTAGAACCGCTCGGCCACCCCTCCCGGCGATTCGGCGTTTATTTCACAGTAAAATATAAGGCAAGGTACAAGAGTAAGGTTTTATAAAATTGTGGCTTTCGCATCTTTTAGTCAACGAAGAAAAAGGTAAATGCTTGGAAAAAGCTCTTCAAGACAAACAATGAATACAGAAATAAAATACCTTACACGAAACAATTTACTACAAAGCAGACAAAACAAAAAGATTACAACATGGTCTGGAACTGAATACAGAATATCCACGTCTGCTGAAGACACGTACAATGGATCCTTAATATTAAAATTTCGAAATTAAAATGAAACTGCGAATGAGTAGATAGAATAGTTGTAGAGCTAGATGAGAACTGCACTCAGCAATTACTGCTTTTCTTCCTTTTCAAGATGTGCGTTGCTGTTGAACCAGAAGAGGGGAAAACGGAACCTCACTGTTACCCGGGTAAACAGCAGCCGCACGTAGCGCAACTGATACGAATGGGACAGACTCACATTCTCTGTCTGCCTAATGGGAATTTATTCTCCACCTTCTGTACAGAAGGCAGCAGCGCAACAATGAATTCTCATTGAGTGAGACGGCGCAATCTGGCAGCTCAACAATTCTCTCCCTACAAGAGAACCTGCAGTCGAGGAATTCACCCAGCAAGCAAATTCTCCGCTCTTGTGACAGATTTCCTTTAAGTTGCGAAATACTGTCCACAGGCTACGGAGATTCGCTTAAAAAAAAAGTCAAAATGGTGAGACCTGAGTGTGGACGCAGGGTTCACAGAAAATCTCGTAACTTCTATTCTTAGTGAGCATCATAAAACAATTTAATTACATACGCAGTAGAAACAGTGAAGAGAAATCGCTAATCATAGCGAAAAGAAGCATCAGAAATTTCTTCTGCGTGCATACTTTTTAAAAATATCTGTAATTAGCTGTAAGCACCGTTTTTTGGCTAAGGAGACCACTCAATGTGTAGTAATTATTCATTGGGAATTCCACCCACCGACATCCTACGAAGGCTTAGGGCGTCAGCCAGAAGTATGGAATAAAGGATTGCTGGAATTCTCGACAAGTAAGGAAAGAGCTTGGGCATGAATATACCCTTCACTACCAGTGTTTCACTGGTTTTACCACTTTCATTTTCAAGGAGCTTCAGGGCTGTCTCTCTCGCTAGAGCTTCAGTCTGTGTGCATTATGAATCTGCGTTATGAACTTACACGTAGCATCGGTCTAGCACCATTCCTTTTTTCTTCTCAAATAACGTTACCTTCTAAGGCAATAGAAGGTTATTTCGTGTAAATTTTAAAAGTAAGGTAGGTAACGGAATAATATGACCACATACTCGTCGTTCACCTCCGGATATGAACTATAAAAACAAACGTGTCGTATCGTATGGCAGCTGTCTCCGGCAAAACACGCTGGGTGTCCAAGGTCTGCATACACTCCAAGCGCACTGCAGGTATATACGAGATGTTCCAAAAACATTCATCCAATCTCACAAGACTAAATCTCTGTCGGAATGACGACAGGAGCTGGGAATGAATTTTAGATTCTTTATATGATAAGCAAGTTGTTATTGTCATAACAACCATTTGATTTTACAACAATACACCGTTTACATGCCTACACATACAGCCTTGGGTTACTTTTGTAATTACGTTAGGGATGAAAGTTTTCATTTACCTTTCACAGCTGCTCCATATGCCTTCCATATTCCATGGATGCACGGTAAACATCCAGATAACAGCGAAATCAGGCGACATTCAGAGTAAAGACACTTCGAATGTCAAAATTTTATAAGTAAACTGTCGAAGTATTCTTAACAAAGTTCCCGAATTTGCTGCCCTCCAGGCAAGTTCTCGCACTCAAATTATTCTTGGAACCAAGAGCTGGTTGAAACTCGACGTAGAAAGCTCTGAGATATTAAGTGAGTCATGAACGTATACCAGAGAGAGAGAGAGAGAGAGATTAAACGCCTTACGAGGGGGAATGTTCATAGCAGTTGACAAAAATATTCTCTCTATTGAGATCGGAACTGAGTGTGACGAAAGCTATCTGGTCGCGTGTAACAGGTCTAGGCGAAACCGCGTTAATCGTTGGTCGTTTCTACAGGCCATCCGATTCCACTGTGACTGTTGTATTGTAATTCGAAGAAATTCTATAGAAAGTAGTGCGTAAATACGTAACTACGCAATACTATTAGGAGGCAGTTTCAGTCTACCGAGTATGGACTGGGACTGGATTCATTGCAGGGGGTACAGACAGACAATCTTGAGAAGCTCTTTTGAACTCGGTTTCTGAAAACTCTCTTGAGCTCAGCAGTCCCCACATAATGGAAATGTCTTAGATCTTGTAGCTGCGAAGAAGGTGGACCCATTCGATGGCGTTAGTATAGAGGCTGGCATTAGTTATAATAAGGAAGTGTTGCTGCTAGAAAGATCATATGAGCAGTTGTTAACATTTCACTTAGACAATGAACTGACATCAATTTAGTTCCACTATCATGGACGTAGAAAAATTACGGACCAAGTTAGATTTTAAAATGTGCTCTACAGAAGTATGTGCCTAGTAACTGGAATAAGGACGGAAAAGAACCACAGTGATTTAACAACGAAGTTTGGTACATCCTGAGGAATAAAAGGCTGTTGATCTATGTGCGAAGTATACAACTGCCACTGTCATATCTTTGCTAACAATCTGGCCGAAAACTCGAGAAAATTCTGGTCCTACGTAAAAGCGGGTTTAAGGTTTCGAACTCGCCCTCCGCTGACCAGTATGATGTGACAGCAGAAGACAGCAAAACGAAAGTCAAAGTTCAATTTTACTTTTAAGAAATCATTCGCGCAGGAGAATCGTAGAAACGCACAGTCGTCTGATCGTCGCACAGATCTCAAATGGACGACGTAATAATAAACATCCCTGGCGCAGAGAAACGATTAAAAGAGCCGAAAACAAATACTTGCAGGTCGCCCGGTCCGGATGGAATACCAGTTCGGTTTTACAAAGAGTACTCCACAGCACTGGCCCGTTTCATCGGCTGCATTTGTCGTGAATCTCTCACCCACCGCAAAGTCCCAACCGACTGGAAAAAGTGCAGGTCACTCTTGTATATAAGAATGGTAAAACAACTGACCTACTAAATTACAGAACTTGCTGCAGAATACTTGAACATATTCTGACTTCAAATTTTACAGATATCATGAGGACGGAAAAGCTTATATCCACGAATCAGCGCGGTTTTAGAAACGTCGCTTGTGCGAAACTCAGCTTGCCCTTTTCTCACGTAATATACTGCAAACTATGGAAGAAGGTCAACAGGCAGATTCCACATTCCATACTTCCGAAAATTATTTGACACGGTGCCTCACTGCAGATTTTTAATGAAGGTACGAACATGTGGAATAGTTGCCTGATACGTGAGTAGCTCGAAAACTTAAGTAATAGAAAACTTAAGTAATAGAACCGTACATTCCCTCGCCGGCGAGTGTTCACCAGAGACAGGGATACTGCCAGGAGTGCCTCAGCGAAGTGTGAGAGGACCGCCATTATTTTCTCTCGTTATAAATGATCAGGCTGACAGAACGGGCAGCAATCTGCGGCTGTTTGCTGATGATACTGTGGTGTACGGGAAGATGTTGAAGTTGAGTAATTGTAGGAGGATACAAGATGACTTAGACGAAACTTCCAGTTGGTTTGATGAATGCTTGCTAGCTCTAAAATGGGAAATACAGGGAAAGGCGGATGAGCATGATACAGAGTTAGTAGCGTCCTGCTAGACATAGTCATGTCGTTAAAACACTTGGGCGTGAAGTTGTATAACAATGTGAAATGCGACGAGCATCTGACGATAGTTGTAGGGAAGAGAAATGAACGATTCGGTTTATTGGAAAAATTTCGATAAAGTGTGGTTCATCTGTAAAGGTGACCGCGTATAGGAAGCTAGTGCGACCTATTCTTGAGTACTGTTCCAGTGTTTGGGATCCGCACCGGAGTAAAGGAAGACATCAAATAAATTCAGAAGCGGAATGCTAGATTTGTTGCTGGAAGGTACCAGCAACACGCAAGCATGACGGAGATGCTTCGGGGCCTCAAATAGGCATCCCCGGAGGAAATACGACGTTCTTTTCGAGGAACAATGTTGAGTATCGGCATTTGAAGCTGACAGCACAACAATTGGTTCAAATGGCTCTGAGCACTATGGGACTTAACATCTGTGGTCATCAGTCCCCTAGAACATACAACTACTTAAACCTAACTAACCTAAGGACATCACACACATCCATGCCCGAGGCAGAATTCGAACCTGCGACCGGATCGGTCCCGCAGTTCCAGACTGAAGCGTCTAGAACCGCACGGTCACAGCGGCCGGCGCACAACAATTCTACTGCCGTCAACATACATTTCGCGTAAGGACCGTGAAGATCAGGTACGAAAAATCAGGACTGATACGGAGACAGACAGACAGTTGCTTTTCCCTCGCTGTATTTGCAAGTGGAACAGAAAATGACGAGTAGTGTTACAGGGTACCCTCCACTACGCACCGTACGGGGCTGGCGGAGTATAGAGGGAGACAGACTCTCCCCAAACTTTTGGGAGCGTGTCCGGAAATGCTACATTTGCTGCTGTTCCTATACAGCATCACTGGTTACTCAAAGTTGTTAAAAATGTTGGTACAAACGCAGATTCTTTTAGAAACACCCACAAAGAAATGCGCAGATCTTGCTATCCAATGGTGCGTTGCGAGATGCGTACGCACCTTCCGGGCGATCTATTACTAAGAAATGTTCTTAAATCCGGGTGGCAGTGCGGTAACGCTCCGCTCTGCTGATAAACGTTCAAAACGTTCATAAAGCCGAAAGAGCGTGTGGTGTAGCTGAACAATAAGACTAGACCCTTTATAAACAAGAACATGAATCGGCTGCTTACGACTTATGCTGAAGTAAATTTTATCTTAATTCTCGTAGAAGATGTAGTCTCGTGAAATGGGATGAATTTTTTGAAAAAAAGTTGGTGTGGGTTCAACCCCGCAATTCGTCAACGCGGTTCTCGTGTTGTCAGAATTCGAACATCGCCATGTTGCTCGGTAACCACTCAAATGAAGCACATCATCAGCCTGTTGAGCAACTGGGTAGCCCAGCTGTCTCTTAGCCACTGTGTGACAGTGGTCATTCATGCAAACATACTTGTAGGCCCTTACAAATTCAGGCATTCCGAAATATGTTTAATATGAGATCCACTCCAAGTACTGTAACTGTAAATCGGCGGCATTTGGGTACTACACTCATGCTCATAGAGTAAGGATAATGCTGGTACATGGTGAAACAAATCTCTGGTGAGCTGTTTGCGGGTTTAAATCACCTCGGGTTATGATTATGCGGTGCATTTGACCACGGGTTGTGATTATGCGGTGCATTTGACCTGCGGTCGTCGCACGGTGGCGCTGGCAGCAGTGTTGTGTTGGTGCATGTCAGAGTACGGTGCAGCGAATAAGTGTGCAGACGTTTTCAGACGTCTAGTGGTGACTGTGTGTTGAAAATGGCTCAAATAACACATATTGATGACGTTATGGGGGGTACAATACTAGGGCGACTGGAGGAGGGTCAAACACAGGAGATCGTAGTACGGGCTCTCTGGGTGCCACAAAGTGTGATCTCAAGATTATGGCAACGATTCCAGCAGACAGATAACGTGTCCAGGCGCTACAGTACGGGACGTCCACAGTGTACAACACCACAAGAAGTCCGATATCTCACCATCAGTGACCGCAGACGGCCACGGAGTACTGCAGGTAGCCTTGCTCGGGACCTTACTGGAGCCACTGGAACAGTTGTCTCCAGACACACAGTCTACACACGACTGAACAGACATGGTTTATTCGCCCGGAGACCTGCAAGGTGCATTCCACTGATCTCTGGTCACAGGAGATCCCGTAAAGCCTGGTGTCAAGAACACAGTAAATTGTCATTGGAACAGTGGTCCCAGGTTACGTTCACGGATGAGTACAGGAACAGTCTGAACAGTGATTCCCGCCGGGTTTTGATCTGGTGTGAACCAGGAACCAGATACCAACCACTTAATGTCATTGAAAAGAACCTGTATGGAGGTCGTGGTTTCATGGTGTGGGGTGGGATTATTATTGGTGCACGTACACCCATGCATGTCTTTGACAGAGGGACTGTAACAAGTCATTTTGCATCAGTATGTCCGCCTTTTCAGGGGCTCAGTGGGTCCCACCTTCCTCCTGATGGATGATAACGCACGGCCCCACCGAGCTGCCATCGTGGAGGAGTACCTTGGAACAGAAGATATCAGGCGAATGGAGTGGCCTGTCCATTCTGCAGACCTAAACCCCATCGAGCACGTCTGACATGCTCTCGGTCGACGTATCGCTGCACGTCTTCAAACCCCTAGGACACTTCAGGAGCTCACACAAGCACTGGTGCCAGAATGGGAGGCTATACACGAGCAGCTGCTCCACCATCTGATCCCGAGTATGCCAACCCGTTGTGCGGACTGTGTTCGTGTGCATGGTGATCATACCCCGTATTGATGTCGGGGTACATGCGCAGGAAACTGTGGCGTTTTGTACTACATGTGTTTCGGGACGGTTTTCTGATCACCAATACCGTTTACTTACAGATCTGTATCGTGTGTGTTCCCTATGTGCCTATCCACGCTGTGTGGCACCACATTCTGCAATTATCCTTAATTTATGACTATGAGTGTACTAAAGCCCAGCATCATTCTGGTAGGATTATAGTGATAGGAAGAGCAGGATTTTAAGCGTATTTCATGAACTTTCTTCATATTTAGAGATGTTGCTGAGGGTCTGAGTATGGCTCGTGTTTCGAGATGAAGACCGGTGGTACTTATTCTTCCATAAAAACAGCAATATATGGTAGAAGCTGATTGTGATCCTGTTTTGTCAGCCGAAGACAGTTCAGTCTCGGAAATGAAGACAGGGTGACAGTTGCTACAATTCTTTCTATTCAGTCCTATCCTGATATCGAGCCGTTGCAGGATGGATGCAGAAAGTGTTCGTTGCCTGGGAGGCACTCCAAGAATTTCATTTAGTGAGCGGAACGGGGTCGCTGGATAGCCGTTGCGCCGTTGTGGCTCCTTCTTTGGAAGGACAGGACGTTCTGTAAGGAAGTGGTCCTGTCGGCATAATGCCGGCTGGATCACACGGGCCGGAGACCGGCGGCGCGGCGGCCTTGCTTCCATCCAGAGCTGACCTGCTCCAGTGACAGGTTGGGGTAGGCTGCTCCTAATACGCCACTCACCACCGCGACTTTCCAATTTCCGCTCGCAGTGCTCTCTCTGTTGTTAGAGTGGTCCAAGACTCTAAACAAGCTCTTGCCGATCACCACTGCAGGGATGGCGCACACACACAAACACACACACACACACACAAATCCTTTCACTCAATTAAGGAACAGTTACATTATGCACAGACCGCATTAGCAGCGCCCACCTTACTCTGAGTAGCGTTGCGCCTCTCCGAACTGCGTTGTCCGTTCCTAGTTCTCTTACGTCTATCATTACTTTATGGAACATTGTTCGTGGTTGTCTGACAGAGTTTGCTCCCTTTCCTGCTGTTGATCTCTTTCATCCCATTCTTGCTCTGTACTGTAGCCACCTCATTGGTGCATGAACCATTACATACTGTCCATTCAAATCAGTCATATTAATGTGACTATCTGTCAAAAGCCTGCATGACCACATTTTGTAGCACCAACCACCTGTGCGAGACGTGCCGGAAGAGAGTTTGAAAGGACGTGGAGCCATTGCCATGGCCAGCTGCGCTAGGTTTCTCAGTTGCGGATCCACGGCGAGGAGAGACCATCGTGGTGGTCCCACAGATTCTCGATTGGGTTTATATCGGGTGAGTTTCGTGACAGGGGAGTACGATGAACTCATCCTCGTGCTCATCGAACCACGCACGTACTCTGTGAACTGTGTAACACGTTGCATTGTCCTCCTGGTAGATGCCATCATGCCGAGGAAAACAAACTTCACGTCCATACGCAGCAACGTTCGCTGCATCATCATTGAAGAGGCATTTGGTAACCCTTGGTTCATCAGGGTGGTCAGTTTCTCAACACATGCAAATCTATTAGCCATAACGCATTTCCGCAGCCGTTGTTCAGTCGTATCATCTATGGCCCGTAGTGCAAGACAGTTACCCCGTCACCTGTTTTGGATAGCGCCGTTTTTCCAACCGCAATGTATCTTCACTGTGACGCCACGAGACAGTTTACTGTCTTGGCCGTTTCGTAAAGCCAATGATGGTGTCCGTTGGGATGTCAGATAATTTGCACTGTTTCCTCATTACGACAAAGACAGAACTGTTCTGCCATGTTCTTCCGACACGCTTTATATACCCTGCACTGCTAGTGCTGACACCTTTCTGTGAGTGTTTATTACATGTTGATTACGATTACAGGTGACGGTCTCATAAGTGTGACAGAACCATTTTCCTATGGTATCATCGCCACGTGTCCGACGCCTTTGAATGCCGCGCGCAACCTTCTCGCACTGGTACAGCAGCGTGGCGCGACGAGCGCCACTCAGGTGTCGCCGTCTGCCGACTGCCATGAGGGACTGCCAGAGCCAGCTACAGGAAGAACGGTTGCAACCAGGGAGCGGTACGGAAGAGCGGTGCCCCGAACTGCGTCAACCTGCTACACGACGTGCTCCGGACAGAAGATGCCTTTGGTCGGTATCGGTGACACCGTGGATAGTACGATAGTACCGAACCGTTGAGTTATAGTGAGCTGCGGTGATTGGAACGGTTGTCGCCCAGGTGTCTGAATACCGGGCGTGTTCCATGTGGCTCAGCTGTGGCGTATATTTGACTAAGAGAACTCTGCGGTAGGGGGAGTCCGAAAACTTGTCATTGAGCCGTGCGCGGATCGTGTTTCTTAAAAAATGGTGTAAATGACTCTGAAGACTATGGGACTCAACTGCTGTGGTCATCAGTCTACTAGAACTTAGAACCTAACTAACCTAAGGACATCACACACATCCATGTCCGAGGCAGGATTCGAACATGCGACTGTAGCCGTCGCGCGGTTCCGGACGGCGCGCCTAGAACCGCGAGACCACCGCGGCCGGCCATGCCGTTTCTTGCTTGACAGCTTGTCTTTACGGAACTGTCGTCTCATTTCTTATTGATTTACTGGCTACGTTCCTGGCTTGCCTGCCCGTGAGAGGCAGCAGCGGCGCGTATGATAAGAGCACTGTCGTATTATCTTTGAAGGGACCGCTAGTATTTCCGGCTGGTCGTGTGTCGGGGGTTCAATTGGGACGCAGTGCCAGTGAGGTGCGGACAGCCAGTACTCGCCGACCGCTGGGGACACACATGTACTGTCCGACGGAAGGAGACTGGAGCGAGAACGACCGTTGGTTGGTGGTTAGCTCGGTCGTCTCATCGGACGACGTGTATTTGGTCTTTTGATCGTTCCTGGGCCTCGTCAGTTGGTCATCTTGCCAGAAGTGGGTCGGTTCCTTCCTTGTGCAGAGATGTCGGGTGGGCAATGGACAAGTGTTCCCTCTGCATGGTTGGGTCCGAGCAAGTGTGCCCGGGTCATCAGTCTCAGAGTTCAGAACGGACATCAAGGAGTCGTGATGGAGCTGCAATAAGCTCTGGACAGCTAAGACTCGCCCGACCGTTGCCGACATACACCACTTGTGTGGGGACGACCTTGGGTGGTCGTTCGGTTGGTCGTCTCATCGGACGACATGTATTTGGTAGCCGACCGTTTATGCGTTCTCTGTGTGTGTGAACTTGTGATTCGTCCTTGTTATTCCACAGTGATTACTTTTAAGATTGTTCGCGTTCTTGCGGAAGTGCTTTCGTTGAACTGTGTCTATCTTGTGTGAAATCGACTGAGCGGTTATGTTCGGTCTGCGTACTGGAGTTGTCCGTCGGTCGGTTGGCCTGTAGTCCGACAGCCTTTGGTGTTGTTCATATTTCTCAGTGCCTATTGTGCCTTGACTGTTTTTGGGTGCTAATTTTCAAGACTTAGTGCTGCTGGTATCTTCGTCCTCGCTGACATTTTCCGTTGTCGTTCCGTTGGTCGGGCGGAAGGGAATTGATTTAGTATTACGCTTGGCTGCCTGTCTCACCTGAACTTGTGTTAGAGTTTCCTCCCCAGGACGACCCTTGGAGCATTTCTGAGCACCACTGTTCTGTTTTTTCAGATTGTGGTTTTCTTTTAGTCTCAAGTACTGTGCGAGGCCTTCAGCCGTGTATTAATTAAGTTAGTTTTAATTTTCAGTATATGGCCTTCAGCCGAACCTACCTGAAATATTTTAAGATGAGGCCTTCAGCCGTCTTAAGCTAAAATTTGAAAAATCATTTGAAAATTGGAAAGTTTTTCTCTTTGTCTTAATTTTGTTATCCAAGCCTTAAGTTGTTCTATGTTCAGTATACGGCCTTCAGCCGAACTTTATGTGGGATATTTTAAGATAAGGCCTTAAAGGCCTTAAATTAAAATTTTAAAGGTCATTTGTTTAAAACCTTTTAAAATTTTCTTACGGAAATTGTTGTTATCCAGGCCTTAAGTCCTTAGTTCTTCTATTTTGTAACTAACGCCTTCAGCCGTGTGTATTCCTTACGGCAATTTTAATGTGTTCTGGAATTCAGCCGTATTGTTTCTGAATTCTTTTAAGGGCATGTGTGATTAAGTGTTTTAGCAAAATAAAGTTTGTACTTTTGTGCAACTGACACTAACTGATTTTGGCCTCTTTACACAACCATAACCTGACCCGCTCTGTCCTGCGAATCCAGGTTTCAGCCATGTTACTCATATGTACTGTATTTAGATGGTTATTTTCGTGTCGCTTCCAGAGACAAACTAATAGTTGTGTTTGTCTTTTGTAACTGTTTGCACTGAACAAAGATAGACGAATGAGGAACTGCAGTAATTGTGACAGGATGAGCGCATTTGTTACATTCACTTCTGGTTGTAAGGTTTTTCTTGGCCAAGGTACCGCATTAAATTAAAAGTTTCATTGTCAAGTTTTTTTACGTATTGTTTTAAATAAGTTATTTCGTGTTGTTTTTAAAAGTTTGATTTTAAGTATCAGTGTATTTTACTGGATGGTTAGTTGCAATAAAATTAAGCTTAGAACTGTTGTATTACGCCTACCTCCTCACCCCCAGCGCTTCCACTTAATGCTCTGTCACAACCGCATATCTTTTGGCAGTACTTATTCTGTAGTGTTGAGGTATAGACGGAGCACCGTGACGCCAAGGGAAACCGGTACATGATGATCCACTTACTGTCCCGAAGGTACGCGGCTGACAGCACAGACCTCCTGAAAGCGCCCCACAATCTGCTCCACGGTATGGCAAGACACTCGTAATGACTCGTTGATGAAGTATTGCGCCAACCGACAGTGCAGTGGATGTTCTAGTGGAAGATCTGGCTGCAATATAGTAGTAGCTACGTGTAGACGACTATTACCTTTTGGATATGGCCATGATGCAAGACGTTGCCAGAATTTTTAGAAATGGAGATATGTGACTACTTAACATAATAAACCACGACTTTGGCATGAAAGGAGACCACAAGGGAAACAGTTATATCATTGTGAACAACGATCGAACGGTTGAAATAGAATGCTTAACGTTAATGACCTCTAATTGTAGAGTACAGATATATAACGACAATCACAAACTCAGGTTGAACAAAGTTATCGGTAACCAACTTATAGATTTTATAAAGTGTCAAAACATGTGACTACGAGAAACCTTTATGTTGTCTTTTGTTAAGGATCATGGTATCAAAAGACTGGGCTACAAATATACAACTACAGAATGAATCGTGCGATCGTGTGTTTAACCGTATGCAAGACTCAGTACTTTAAACACTAACAAAAAGTATTTACAATGTGCTCCATGGTATTCCGTGCTAGTCACATCCATGTGGTGCCATCTAACTGGTAATTTACAGAGCAGCTGCTGAGTGGTGCTTAACAGCGTTCTTCGGTTTGTCTACTTGGGAATAAGAATGCTCGAAAATTGACTGGAGTACAGATAAACCTACCAGACACTCTAAACCGAGAGAAGCTTATAAATTATATTCTGTCTGTATTGTTTTAATTATATACCTGTCAAAAACGTGGAGGTTCTTAACACTGACTCCAACAGAGGCAAAATGTGTATTGCACAGAAGTGCTACATTAAAGTAGGGGAAACATATTTCTCCCAATCCCAGGACAGTGTTATCCATAATACCATTAGATATAGAATCACCGAATTAGGACTGTTACCCACAAACAATGTTGTTCCATAAGTGCTGAGAAAAACAGTAATTGTATTACACGGACTTAAGCCATTCCCCATTAAAGAACTTACACCTTTAAGTGCAGTTAATGTGATGTGTGTACAAAAAGAAAACTGGAAATGAAAGAAATCGAAGCTACAAAGCGAAAGCTGGAATACATGGTGAAGACAGTTATCACAAAGGACGAATATAAACTGGTACTGTAAAAACAAAAAAACTATTGCAGATGTGGTGTGTGTGTGTGTGTGTGTGTGTGTGTGTGTGTGTGTGTGGTGAAACCTAAATACAATTGGGGAATATAAAAATCTGCATTAACTGTTAATAAGGGTATGGTAAGTCTCCATATATTGGAGTCCTGGGCGAAACTGGTGGACTGGAGAACATATACTACATTTAAATACACCTATACAGCTCCATTACCATCTGGATCTGCTTAAAAAGGACGGTTACGTTGTATCTAGATTTGTTGGTCGGAATGCTGTGCACCTGAAAACAGAACAACCATTTACAGAACTTGAAACCATCTAAATAACAATATTTAATGATAACTCGTTTGCAGAAGTTGTAAAGATAAAATCCTATACAGAAATTCCATAAGAATGTGCAGCACAAGAGATGATGCTGTATACTCAGGAAGACATGGGGTGTTATAACCATAGGTTTATGGAGGAATGGAGGAGAGAAGAGATAGTCTTAAACTCCCCGAGTATTCTCGGCTAGAAAGTTTGCAGGAAGAAACGGAGCTAATTGTTAAAGCCATAAAACAGATATTAAAGGGAAAAAATAAAATACATTTTGGAATTTGAGAACATACCCTTCTTGTATCTATCAAATTACTGGATGTAGAAAGAATTGGAAGATTCCAAAGTACATTTAAATTATAAGTTAAAAATCCAGTTGGATGTTACTAAAACAACTAGTTAACGACATAGAAGCATAGTGTTTTCTGAAATTACTTCTGAACAAAAAGAGATTCTGGTGGCTGGAGTCCAAGTTTATTCCCATCATGTCGTTTGGGTTCTTGTGGTGATATTTCTATACTCACTTTCATGCTCTAACACATATTTCTTTATATCCAACCGAGATATGAAATATCAGCTGTCGTAGATTTGGCTATAAACTTTTTTAGTATAATGAAGTATTTTTTAAAAGTTTGATCCCCTATGTAACCACTTAGGGCCTAAATTTCCGAGAATAGTGAAACATAATTATTTTTATTTCTAACAGAGAAGACAAATACAATTTTTCGTAGATTTTCCTTTCATATGCTTTCATAAAGAAATATTTTCATAACACTTCATCTCATACTTTACCCTCTTCTGGGTTGACTTTCCAAAAACACCGAAACACGTATTTTTTGTTTGTAACCGAGAATTCAAATATCATTTTTCTTACATTTAGCTTTAAAAATACTTCCGTAGTTCTTTAATAACCATTTATTTCCAAAAAAAAAAATTACTCCCGCTATTTCATCCCACATAGCAGTTAAATTTCCGAAAATGCTACAACACGTACATCTTTATTTCTGCCCGGAAAACCAAATGCCAATTTTCGTAGTTCTAGCTTCAACATTGCCTTAATTGCGACGCATTATCAAAGAACATTTCAGCCCGTATCCACTCCCTTAGGGGTGAAATTTCGAAAAGTCCCTCTTCAACTACGCTCACAGTATAGGCTAAACATCTTCTCCAACTTTTCAAGTTTCTATCCTTACTGGCTTGAGCTGTGAAATGATAAGTCAGTTGGTCAGGTCATATATACAGTGTGATCCATTGATAGTGATCGGGCCAAATATCTCACGAAATAAGCATCAAACGAAAAAATTACAACGAAAGAAACTCGTCTAGCTTGAAGGGGGAAACCGGATGGCGCTATGGATGGCCCGCTACATAGCGCTGTCATAGGTCAAACGGATATCAATTGCGTTTTTTTAAAATAGCAACCCCCATTTTTTATTACATATTCGTGTAGTACGTGAAGAAATATAAATGTTTTAGATGGACCACTTTTTCGCTTTGTGATGGACTGCGCTGTAATAGTCACAAACGTATAAGTACGTGGTATCACGTAACATCCCTCCAGTGCGGACGGTATTTGCTTCGTGATACATTACCCGTGTTAAAATGGACCGTTTACCAACTGCGGAAAAGGTCGATATCGTGCTGTTGTATGGCTGTTGTGATCAAAATGCCCAACGGGCGTGTGCTATGTATGCTTCTCGGTATCCTGGACGACATCATCCAAGTGTCCGACCCGTTCGCCGTATAGTTATTTAAAGAAACAGCAAGCGTTCAGCTGCAAGTGAAGTTTCAACCAAGACCTGCAACATATGATAATGCCCAAGCAGGTGTTTTAGCTGCTGTAGCGGCTACTCCGCACATCAGTAGCAGACAAACTGCAAGACGAGCGGGAACCTCATACCGTCGGTGTTGGCCGGCTTCGGTGGTCTAGCGGTTCTAGGCGCTCAGTCCGGAACCGCGCGACTGCTACGGTCGCAGGTTCGAATCCTGCCTCGGGCATGGATGTGTGTGATGTCCTTAGGTTAGTTAGGTTTAAGTAGTTCTAAGTTCTAGGGGACTGATGACCACAGATGTTAAGTCCCATAGTGCTCAGAGCCATTTGAACCATTTTTGAACCGTCGGTGTTGAGAATGCTACATCAACATCGATTGCACCCGTACCATATTTCTATGTACCATGAATTGCAAGGCGACGACTTTGAACGTCGTGTACACTTCTGCCACTGGGCACAAGAGAAATTACGTGACGATGACAGATTTTTTGCACGCGTTCTATTTAGCGACGAAGCGTCATTCACCAACAGCGGTAACATAAACCTGCATAATATGCACTATTGGGCAACGGAAAATCCGCAATGGCTGCGACAAGTGGAACATCAGTGACCTTGGCGGGTTAATGTATGGTGCGGCATTATGGGAGGAAGGATAATTGGCCCCCATTTCATCAATGGCAAACTAAATGGTGCAATGTATGCTGATTTCCTACATAATGTTCTACTGATGTAACTGCAAGATGTTTCACTGCATGACAGAATGGCGATGTACTTCCAACAGGATGGGTGTCCGGCACACAGCTCGCGTGCGGTTGAAGCGGTATTGAAAGCATATTTCATGACAGGTGGATTGCTCGTCGAAGCATGGCCCGCACGTTCACCGGATGTGACGTCCCCGGATTTCTTTCTGTGGGCAAAGTTGAAGGTTATTTTCTATCGTGATCCACCGACAACGCCTGACAACATGCGTCAGTGCATTGTCAATGCATGTGAGAACATTACGTATGGCAAACTAGTGGCTGTTGAGAGGAAGGAATGTCGTTACACGTATTGCGAAATGCATTGAGGTTGACGGACATCATTTTGAGCATTTATTGCATTAATGTGGTATTTACAGGTAATCTCGCTGTAAGAGCATGCGTTCTCAGAAATAATAAGTTCCCAAAGGTACATGTATCACATTGGAACAACCGAAATATAATGTTCAAACGTACCTACGTTCTGTAATTTAATTTAAAAAAACCGACCTGTTAGAAACTGTTCGTCTAAAATAGTGGGCCATACGTTTGTGACTATTACAGCGCCATCTATCATAAAGCGAACAAAGTGGTCCAACTGAAACATTCATATTTCTTTACGTACTACACGAATGTAATAACAAATGGGGGTTCCTATTTTTTAAAAACGCAGTTGATATCCGTTTGACCTATGGCAGCGCCATCTAGCGGGCTAATCGATTTCCCCCTTCAAACTAGACGAGCTTGGTTGTTTGTAGTTTTTTCGTTTAACGGTTATTTCGTGAGATATTTAGCCCGGTCACGATCAATGGACCACCCTGTATACGATGGTAGGTCCCTCCCATCATGAACTGTTCTACTGGGTACATATCTATCCGGTGCGTTGTTAACTAGTCTATTAAACGTGAGCCATAGCTCCTTTACATGCTCCTGTCTTGAACGGAAAGCTTCAAGTTCCTCATTAAGATACGACACTACTGCTTCTGTATCTAGTTCACTGCGATTATCAGTAAACAATCTTTCTACTTGTCTCCTAAGAAAGGGATTCGTAATCGCCAATACGGACAACCAGCAGTTGTAGAATGGAAAGACTACAGTGAAAATCGGTACTGGACCGGGGCTCGAACCCGGATTTCCCGCTTTACGAGAGCGGTCACCTTAATCGCTCGGGCTATCTGCGCACCAATCACGGCTAGACCCAGACTTCGGCATGTCGTTGATCCTGCGTCAACCATCACTCCTACACGTTATATAATTCCTGCACAGCGCGATAACATTTTAATTGAAAGCTGCAGCCTGGTATCAGTGGATAAATATGATATTCCAGTGCTTGTGTTGTTCCGGAGGCACCGCAATATCGTGTCGTGCTACTTGTTTTACTTGCCCTTTTAATTATGTTCATCACTGTGGCTACAACTGCCTTATGTTCACTGAGTCCAGCTTCGACTTGGATCAAATCTGTTGCCATTAGATCTAATGTATAACTATCACGGGTAGAGATCTCAGCTACAAGTTCTAGCCAGTTTTCAGAGAAGGCATTTAGTAGTGTTTCACGCCCACCACTAACAAAACTGCAATCATACCAATTTATTGTTGGATGATTTAAGTCTCGTCCGATGAACGTAGTGTGATTGGTGAACTACGTGCTAGAGAACTGAGATTTTCTCTAAAGTTGTCCATGACATCAGGTGGGGAGTAAGCTGCTCGATAGGACACAAATATAATTTTATGCTCATCCTTGCTACTGAGTTTTGAGCAAAAACTGGCGCATGCAGTTTCAGTTTCTATCTAGGTGGATTTGAGTTTCTTTTCAACCGCGACGAATACACCACCTCCATTTCCCATTAGACTATACTTTCGATCTGCTAAAATTTCTCCTAAAAGTCTCGCAGATGTAAACTTTAGGATTTAACTAACTTTCTGTAACGAGTATTATCGAGATTCACTGGGTTTTGGGAGAGCTTCGAACCCTATCACTTTGTTGCAAATGCTTTGACAGTTAAGCACTAAGATTTAAATACTGTCGCCTCTGGGGAACATCTCTTTGGATCTTATCTCTCGGTCTCCTTGATATACCTGGAATGGAGAGTAGCCTAATCTATAAAATTCTTGGGTACGCCTCACATGTAGTCAGCTATGTGGATTTGATTCTCACATGTGTGGTACACACTTGACCCATGTAGGAGGATGCTACAGTTCTGAACCCTACGTTGCTGGTCTTGGAAATGACAGCCCAGCTGGTCACAGAGTCTTCGCGGTCTCTGGTTAAAACCCTTCACGCCGACTCAGGACGAGGGGCTACGATTTGTTCTGGGTGCAATGCTGCAGATTGTGAGGTTCGTTGAAACTCTGTGAGCAAGGTGGTATCCTCAACCTTCTCTGCTAGTCGCTGGAAAATGTAATACATTGGACACAGGGTCTTCAAAGCCAGTCTGAAGCGCTTGTAAGGGTGTTTGAGGGTAGATGGTGTTAAGAAATAACTGCTAACAAAATAATTCGGTAAATTGCGCCGTTTGAGTAAGTTAGAGTTGAAGTTTGCCAACTAGGCCGTTGCGCGCGCAAATTCGAGCGGACTGCCAGAAAAGGTGTCGCCAAACGTGACTGCTGAAACTGAACAAGAGAGCGATAGAAAAATTGGACATGGGACAGTAGTAAAGATCGGAACCGAGCCAAAGGCTGAGCAGACTCGTGTGCTGTCAGAACAACTGACACTATGAAAACAACTGACCAACTGTAAGAGGCGGGCCGTTTGAATATGCACGCGCTACGTCCTGATCGGCTAAATTCAGTGCTACGTTGTCCTCGATGGTGAGTGTTTATCGCAGGCGAGGGTATCATTTGGAGTGCCCTAGGGAAGTGTGGTAGGTCAGCTGTTGTTTTCTATCTACGTAAATGACCTTTTGGATAGGGTGGATATCACTGTGCTACCGTTTGCTGATGATACTGTGGTGTACGAGAAGGTGTCGTTGAGTGTCTGTAGGAGGATACAAGATGACTTGCACAGGATTTGTGATTGGTGTAAGGAATGGCAGCTAACTCTGAATATAGATAAATGTAAATTAATGCAGATGAATAGGAAAAAGAATCCTGTAATGTTTGAATACTCCATTAGTAGTGTAGTGCTTGACACAGTCACGTCGATTAAAAACACTCCTGGAAATTGAAATAAGAACACCGTGAATTCATTGTCCCAGGAAGGGGAAACTTTATTGACACATTCCTGGGGTCAGATACATCACATGATCACACTGACAGAACCACAGGCACATAGACACAGGCAACAGAGCATGCACAATGTCGGCACTAGTACAGTGTATATCCACCTTTCGCAGCAATGCAGGCTGCTATTCTCCCATGGAGACGATCGTAGACATGCTGGATGTAGTCCTGTGGAACGGCTTGCCATGCCATTTCCACCTGGCGCCTCAGTTGGACCAGCGTTCGTGCTGGACGTGCAGACCGCGTGAGACGACGCTTCATCCAGTCCCAAACATGCTCAATGGGGGACAGATCCGGAGATCTTGCTGGCCAGGGTAGTTGACTTACACCTTCTAGAGCACGTTGCGTGGCACGGGATACATGCGGTCGTGCATTGTCCTGTTGGAACAGCAAGTTCCCTTGCCGGTCTAGGAATGGTAGAACGATGGGTTCGATGACGGTTTGGATGTACCGTGCACCATTCAGTGTCCCCTCGACGATCACCAGAGGTGTACGGCCAGTGTAGAAGATCGCTCCCCACACCATGATGCCGGGTGTTGGCCCTGTGTGCCTCGGTCGTATGCAGTCCTGATTGTGGCGCTCACCTGCACGGCGCCAAACACGCATACGACCATCATTGGCACCAAGGCAGAAGCGACTCTCATCGCTGAAAACGACACGTCTCCATTCGTCCCTCCATTCACGCCTGTCGCGACACCACTGGAGGCGGGCTGCACGATGTTGGGGCGTGAGCGGAAGACGGCCTAACGGTGCGCGGAACCGTAGCCCAGCTTCATGGAGACGGTTGCGAATGGTCCTCGCTGATACCCCAGGAGCAACAATGTCCCTAATTTGCTGGGAAGTGGCGGTGCGGTCCCCTACGGCACTGCGTAGGATCCTACGGTCTTGGCGTGCATCCGTGCGTCGCTGCGGTCCGGTCCCAGGTCGACGGGCACGTGCACCTTCCGCCGACCACTGGCGACAACATCGATGTACTGTGGAGACCTCACGCCCCACGTGTTGAGCAATTCGGCGGTACGTTCACCCGGCCTCCCGCATGCCCACTATACGGCCTCGCTCAAAGTCCGTCAACTGCAAATACGGTTCACGTCCACGCTGTCGCGGCATGTTACCAGTGTTAAAGACTGCGATGGAGCTCCGTATGCCACGGCAAACTGGCTGACACAGACGGCGGCGGTGAACAAATGCTGCGCAGCTAGCGCCATTCGACGGCCAACACCGCGGTTCCTGGTGTGTCCGCTGTGCCGTGCGTGTGATCATTGCTTGTACAGCCCTCTCACAGTGTCCGGAGCAAGTATGGTGGGTCTGACACACCGGTGTCAATGTGTTCTTTTTTCCATTTCCAAGAGTGTATTTGGGTGCAACGTTGCAGAGCGCTATGAAGTGGGACAAGCATGTAATGGCAGTTGTGGGGAAGGCGGATAATCGTCTTCGGTTCATTGGTAGAATTTTGGGAAGATGTGGTTCATCTGTTTAGGAGACCGCTTATAAAACACTAATACGACCTATTCTTGTGTACTGCTCTTGCGTTTGGGATCCCTATCAGGTCGGATTGAGGGAGGACATAGAAGCAATTCAGAGGCGGGCTACTAGATTTGTTACTGGTAGGTTTGATCATCACGTGAATGTTACGTAAATGCTTCAGGAACTCTGGTGGGAGTCTTTAGAGGAAAGGAGGCGTTCTTTTTGTCAATCGATACTGACGAAATGTAGAGAACCAGCATTTGAGGCTGACTGCAGTAAAATTTTACTACCGCCAGCTTAAATTTCGCGGAAAGACCATAAAGATAAGATAAGAGAGATTAGGGCTCGTACAAAGGCATATAGACGGTCGCTTTTCCCTTGTTCTGTTTGGCAGTGGAACAGGGAGAGAACATGCTAGTTGTGGTACGAGGTACCCTCCGCCACGCACCGTATGGTGGATTGCGGTGTATGTATGTAGCCCAACCTACATAGGAAGGAATGATCATCAAAATAAAATAAGAGAAATCAGAGCTCGAACAGAAAGGTTTAGGTGTTCGTTTTTCCCGCTCGCTGTTCGGGAGTGGAATAGTAGAGAGATAGTATGATTGTGGTTCGATGAACCCTCTGCCAAGCACTTTAATGTGAATTGCAGAGTAGTCATGTAGATGTAGATGTAGATGTAATTAACTCGGTAACGCGCAACGTATCGAATTTTTTTCTGAGGAATTATTTCTCAGCACAACCTGCCCTGCAATCCTTACAAGCTTTCCAGAGTGTTTCTTACCGCCCCGTATATACAGGGTGTTTTAAAGTCTTATCGGAAAAAGTCTAGGTTTGATAGATCAAGTCATGGGGAAAAAAATCTTGTTACGGACAAAACTTTCTCTGAAGCCCCCCTGAGATTCTAGGTGTCTTTCATAATGAATTATGCTCATGAGAAACAGCACATCGTAGGCACACTGCGGTGTTCGTGTACACTATGTGTCGTTTCTAAGCAAGTCATCTGCTCCAAGTGAAAGAAGGGTAAGCCGAGCTTCTAACATACCTTTATCCATTAAGAAAGACTCATTCGTAGGGTTTCTGTGGTTGGAAGCATGTGGATATAGCAATCCTGGCTAGTTCGGTGATATCTGGTTGCTCTGGGGCTGGGAAATTCATTGGTTCAAATGGCTCTGAGCAGTGTGGGACTTAACATCTGAGGTCATCAGTCCCCTAGAACTTATAACTACTTAAACATAACCAACCTAAGGACATCACACACATCCCCAGGCAGGATTCGAACCTGCGACGGTAACAGCAGCGCGGTTCCGGACTAAAGTGCCTAGAACAGCTCGGCCACAACAGACGGCGCCTAGCATCACAGGAGAAGTGTCAGTGAACAGTTTGTCCTCAGTGACGTAATCCGTCACCCCTAGACATTTATGGCAGTACTCCGTACATGCTGATTTATTTACTGCAGTAGCTGCACGTGATTCTGTTGTGTAGGTCTGGAAAGAAAGGAATGAGGAACCATCTGGGACGAAAAATAAATTAAAATTGCGCAGCTCCAATCCCTCAGTTTTGACCAAGGTTTGGGGAATGTTTCTCGTTGTAGTAACGCAAGTGCCTGACTAGGTAGTCACATCCCATTCGTTCCTAAATGAGAGGCCATCTGCCACAGTAACAGCTCGCCTGGCACCGGCTGATATGAACAGAAGTGCTTCTCCCTGACTAGGTAATCGCCTTACATTCATTCCCAAATAAGAGGCGGTGTGTCACACTAACAGCTCGCCCGGTATTGGCTGATATTAACAAAAGTACTTTAATCACCCTGACCTCAAACAGCATGATCAATACGTTGAACAGAGAACTAAAAATAAATTTCTTGTGTCCTTGAATAGCTGCACTACCTATATCGAGGATTTCTTCAACTTTACGCTGTTACTCACACAAACACTCAAACACGCACTAGGCATCTGTGGCAACCTACTGCTCCAGGAAAAAATTAAAAACTAACTTTAAAGAAAAAAACTTTTTAAAATTACGTACGCTTACAAATGTGACAAGCCGTCGCTCTGCGAAGAAAGACTATAATCGATCCTGGGGTCACTATAGAGGGAGCATCTTCTCAGTTGTGGAGGAGGAGGAGGAGGAGTAGGATGAGGGGGGGGGGGGGGGGGGGAAGGATGTAGTCGGAGACAGAAAAGCAGTGTTATGTTGAAGACACATCCCACTACGCATGTGGATATATTTTGGATGGCCACGCAGTCTCGTTACCAAGTAGTATTTCATATCCTTCTCTTCTTAAGATACAAGTTCTGGTGATGAAAATTTCTTATAACACTGGGTTTCTAAATGGGCATATATGTCCAAAGGAACTTCGCATTGTAATTCCGAATAACGCAGGCACTCCAATATCGTATTTATCCGCTGACAATGGGCAATCGAGTTTCAGGTAAAACGTCTCTCCTGTACTTTAATAAACATAATGAACATGCAAGCACAGGTTGTAGATGAACGGTTGACGACGTATGGATGTTTGGGTATGACCGTGAGTCGTGCACGGAAAGCCAAATGGTAAGGCGACCGTCCGGCAGAAATTTTCACTGTCGTCATTCCAGTCTATTACCTGATGGCTGTCCATATTCGCGATACATTTAATGTAATTCAGATTAAAAGCCATCCCGCTAGACTGTTACAGCAACTTCGTCTACGGAACTGGGTTTGTCTTACTACATTATTTCGTTTCAAATAAATTCTTTCTTGCTCATTTCAGAATATTTTGACCAGTCAAGTCCCCGGTACTATTGGTACAGTTATTGATAATAAGTTTTGCGTGAGTTTAAGACGGATCAATTTCTCTGGCATGATGAAATGCCGTACTAAAATGCAAGTTATGTGTTTCCTGTAAATTTCCTGCACGAAGCAGTATTACAAGGCGAAGTCAAATTTTCAGCAGTCTGTTCGAATTAACCGTTCGGTGAAATTTGCAGCTGTATCACAAAGAACCGCTTAATCTCCTTACAAAGACTACATTAACAACATATACAGACAGAGGGACAGATTGCTTAACCGGTAACGAATACATCATTTAACGTGATGGCTACATGTGTCGACAGCCCCAGTAAATTAGGCCAGCGTAATTGGTACACACAGCGGACGTGATGAGCTGACGTGGACTGTGCAGAGGCCAATAAGTGAACGTTAGGGCACGTTACTTGCATTCACATACAGGGAATTGTCTGCAAATCGTTTATAGAAAATGGGAGAGGATGGTTAAATCATGGCCTCTCTTACGCGGAGTGAAGTTCCTTGACAGAACTAAAAAGCCATTTGGCTGGAATAAATAAAGTTTGTAATACGAGCGCTATCCACAAAGTACATTATGTTTTGGAATAAAAAATAAATAAAGTATTGGAAATTTTTTTTATTATATACAGATGAAAGCCACACTTAAATACTACTTTTCTACACAGTTGCCATTTAAATTAAGGCACTTATCGTAGCGATGGACGAGCCTGGAAATGCCTTCTTCGTAAAATTCGGCCGCTTGCGCCTTCAACCACGTGGTTACCTCTTCTTGAAACTGTGTGTCGTCATCAAAACGCTGCATAGCCAACCACTTCTTCATTGCTGGGAATAAGTGGAAGTCGCTCGGTGCCTGGTCGGGACTGTACGGAGGATGAGGAAACAACTCCCACTTTATTAAAAGATTCGAGAACTTCACGAGTGGCATTTGCCGTGTGGACCGGGGCGTTGTCGTGAATCAGCAAGATCTTTGAGCCCAACTTTCCCCTGCGCTTGTTTTCTATTGTTCTTCTGAGGTTTTGCAGAGTTTCGCAATACCTTTGAGAGTTTATTGTAGTGCCTCTTTCCAGGAAATCCACAACAATCACAAATTTTCTGTCCCAAAAGACAGTCGCCAACACCTTCCTTGCCGACTTTGTCTGCATGCATTTCTCGGATTTTGGGGGGGAATTTGTGTGCCCCCACTGCATTGACTGCAATTTTGTCTCGCAGTTCACACGCTTGACCCATATTTCGTCACCAGTAACGATGCGATCGAGTAATGAGTCGCCATCTTTCTCGTAAGTGTCTAAAGACGTTAACGCCGCAGCCGTTCGCTGATTTTTGTGAATATCTGTCAAGATTTTTGATATCCATCTTGCACAAAACTTGTGGTAACCAATCTTTTCGGTAGTGATTTCGTGCAACAAACTTCGTAAAATTTGTGGAAAACTCATAGAGTGTTCCGTTATTGTGAAATTACGGTTTTCGCGGACCGTGGCATCGACTTTTTCGACAAGTTCGGGAGTCACTATGCTGGGTCTTCCACTTCGCTCTTCGTCGTGAACGTTAGTTCGGCCATTTTTAAATTTTATGACCCACTGACGCACTCCACCTTCAGTGATTATGTTGTCCCCATACACTTCACAAAGCTGCCGATAGATTTCTATCGGTGTACAGTTTTTTGCAGTCAGAAACCTTATAACAGCACGCACTTCACACTTCGCGGCATTTTCAATTAACGCTGACTTTTCAAACTGTCACAGTAACTCAACGGAGTACAGCACGAACCTCTCAGTAGCACGGCAGGATGTCGACTGAGCGGCGGAATGCCATGACACCAAGATGGCCGCGATAGCCCCGCCCCTAACGGACACAAACGAAAACGTAATGTACTCTGTGGATAGCCCTCGTAACATATCAGAATTGAGAAACCAGCAGCACGCCCTAACTGCAAAATTTTGTACAGGAATTGATGAAGCAATCGGTAACATTCTGAGCTGTTGCAGAAAAACTGCACACATTGATTACAAACAGAGGCACAACATTGTGACGCACTGAAACTGACGCCAGAAATGTCGTCTACCTTCAGCAAGCACCAGACGGGATAATAAGTCTGAAAAATGGTCGAAAATGAAAAAGTTGAACTACGGTGGCACTTCTGACTTCAAACGCTGGAATACAGTACTCCGGGCGTCACAGTCGTCGAGAAAATGTAATTGTGGGTCGTTGATATCACATTTCACACGACAACAGAACGATGCGAAACAATTTCAGGAAACAACAAGATACGGGGACCCAAACAGAGAGTATCAGCTGCTCTGCAATTAACCAGTATAAGTAATCCCAGTGGTTCATGCCACACTGGGTGCAGAGCTGAAAGATCTCAGCGGCCACTTAAAAACCTTTGGCAGTATCCTTCTGCTAACCATGAAAAGCTGCTTGACTAGGATCTGCGTGCATCATTCGTTGATAGATAGCGTTGTTCTAGGCGATCGGGAATTTTCCGACTGGTAATAAAATCTAAAATCGAGCACAGTGATCTCATTTCGTGTGCTTACTCGTCCTTTATGCCAGTAAATACATCGCTCCCTTTACATCACTTAATAAAGCCTTGCTCGTTATCCACATATTTCCTAGCCTGCTGTAGAATAACGTGGTAAAATGGACGTCAGACCACGTGAGGATACGCACGAGCAATACGACAGCTAGAAAAGACGTGGTGCTTTGCTTATTTACGATGGGTGTGTTGTTTACTGTGTACTGCACCGGGGACCCAGAAACGACGGAAAGGCTTTGTCCCGCCGTAGCCACAGTGGTCCACAACCTCAGAACAGGCCACAGAAAAAAAAAAAAAAAAAAAAAAAAAAAAAAAAAAAAAAAAAAAAAAAGGTTCAAATGGCTCTGAGCACTATGGGAGTCAACTGCTGTGGTCATCAGTCCCCTAGAACTTAGAACTACTTAAACCTAACTAACCTAAGGACATCACACACATCCATGCCCGAGGCAGGATTCGAACCTGCGACCGTAGCAGTCGCACGGTTCTGGACTGCGCGCCTAGAACCGCGAGACCACCGCCACCAGCCAGGCCACAGAAGTTCACCGTACTGAGGGTTATTGCGAGGTTCGGCCTGCAGTGGACCCTCCAGGAACGTCTCTCACCAGACGAATGTAACCCCAAATGTTTACGTGGTAGAGTAATTATGGTGTACGCGTACGTGGAGACAGTGTTTGCGCAGCAATCGCCGACAATTAAAACGCGTGTACCTAATGGAAATTTGGGAAAAGTAATCGTCACCGAAGTTAATCGGTAAAGAGGGAGGCAAGGGTTACATCTAAATGAAAGGAAAAATGCAAATGAAACTGGTGGAAATTAATTTTGAAAAGGGTTACAGTTAATAAAGAAAGTGAATGTGCGGTCGTTACGTTAACAATTAACTGGCGTTAATTAGATATTTGAGACTTGGAGAAAATTACGGTAGGAGACGAGGTATTGGCAGAAGTAGAGCTGTGAGGACGGGGCGTGAGCCGTGCTTGGGTAGCTCAGTTGCTAGAGCACTTGCCCGCGAAGGGCAAAGGTCCCGAGTCTTACTGTCCTAAAAAGAAGCATAATTAACAAATAAGAAGCTGTTTCCAGATCAGGAAGTCGGGACGATTACAGAATGAAGTAAAGCTTGGTGTGATTCATTCTGCAAACTGACGCGCTGATTCGTCAGTCGAGGAATTTATCCACACATTCACGATCCAATCTCGACGTTGTTGACTTCACAATAAACGGGCCCATCCCGGCATAGCCCCGATCCGGACTGTTTCTATTGACTGTCAGATATGCAGACCACAGATTGTAAGAAAACTGCAGTTCCCGAGGCGATCTTGTAGACGCTGTACGTTCCCGTTGTTCAATTGATGTCTGTCCCCATGTGAACTCGTTGCTCTTCGTGAGTCTTAAGGTTCATCTTCTTTGTCTCTGAATAGGCGCCAAGTCTTGGTCTGACAGTTTGTGACATTACAACGCGTTCGTCGCCTTCTACGGATTTCGCGGAAGTGATCTCTGGGTAGAGGCAGGGAGACTGGAATTTACATTTTATGGAAATTCAATACAATCAAATGATCTAACATTACTACCAAAGGTCGCTAATGCACGCATGAGCGATAGCGCTCGACTCCTCGTGGTGGAAAAAATACTCACCGCCAATGCTTGTCCTGGAAGGGAAGGAGAGGTATTGGCGTTCCTGATCACCAGATTGCTCCAGAACTTAAATTCCAAACCTATGCAGAGTACCTAATGAACAGGCGGCATCAAATCTGTTGATGGAGATACGTCAGTCGACTGGGGACGTTAAGCCTGAGCGCTACTTGTCGCTTTTGAGAGAAACAGATGGTGTGCCGGCACTGTTTTTACCCTGTCCCTTCCCACATCATCATATAGATTGAGTCAGGAGGGGGAGAGGTACATGTTTTGAGGGGTGACAGTATCGGTGATTCTGAGAAAAAAATTCAACTGAACATATGTCCTTTTCATATTCCACATACAGCTGTTTAAAAATCACTTGCATGTCATTTTGCATGTCGTTCTTCACCATCACTCACATGCGAATACAAAGAAAGAAACATTAGGCTACGTAGTTTTGTCTTTACTGACCGTTTCAATGCACATATCACTTAAGTATGGCGAGGAAGGTTGGGTCGGTCGCTGTGGATTCAATTTTTGGTTAGCGAAATCACCCGCTCTCACTCCATTAGATTACTCCATTAAATTACTGTTTGTGGAATTGCTTTAAGAGCAAAGTCCACAAGCGCAGAGTGGACACAAAGGAGGAACTTGTCACTTGCCTTACACATGCGTGTGCTCAACTAAGGGACCGTATGTTTGAGTGTTTGAGCTCAGATCAGCAACTCAGAGGCTCTCTACAAGAGCTACAAAGGGCTTTGCAGTTCGCGGTGAACTTTCTGAACGTATTTTATGAGGAAATGTACGCAACTAAATAAAACGTTAGATCACAGTGTTTCATTTACCATTGCCTGCATTTCTACTGTTCCCCACGGTTTTTATTAGTTTCCTGTTAATAACGGGACATATTTTCTGTAGAAGTTTTTTGTTTTGAGACACAAAACATCTTCTTTTGTCTTGACTCATTCTGTATAAACAAACATGACACCACTCCACGTGCATCCGTTATAGGCACCTACACTCAACAGACATACCTCAAGGCCAACTCTCACATTTGGCAAAAGGAAGGGCCACTGTGGCCGAAGAAAAGTAAAATATTTCCAATAAAGCGAGCCGAATCTGCAGAACGGGACCGTCCAGCCAACCATCTCATGCGTAATCAATTACTGTATTGCACTGATAGTGTTAACAACAAAAGAACGAAAACTACTAATTTTCAAAAATTTCTTTGACGATGTTCATCAGCTTAAAGAAACAGATACGCAAGGGAAAGCTATTTGATTCAGCGTGCAACTTCAACACATTTCTGATAACACGTCACTTAATATTTATGTTTCTGAGTATATCTGCACCAATGTAACTGAATCCCTTCTGTACTTCTATTAAGCCTCTGAAACCTTCTTAGACGTTGTCCTAATGTTATTTTGATGTTTTCATTGTTTTACGAGGAAAAAAATATTCTTAACTACAAAGGACATTAACAGAGACATTTTTTTCCGAAGCAGTTGTCAGAAATACAAACTTTTATAGATGATTTGGATTAACAGTGCTTTCGCGTTCGTGGGGCATCATCGGACTATCTTAAAACTTTTCCTTTTACTAACATTTTAAAAACCATAAAACTGTCCTGTGCTAGACTGAAGCAGCGTCAACTCAGATGAACCCGCGGAGACCTTAATAAACTCGTACCAGCAGGCCAGAACGACTTGATTGAGGTCTCTGCGGTTTTGTCTGATCCAAAGCGTGCTTCAGTCTAGCATAGAACCGTTTTATGGTTTTTAAGATGTAAAAGGAAAATTTTTACAAAGTCTGAAGATGCCCAAAGAAGGCGAAACTCGTTGTTAATAAAAGAATAAGTTGCAAACAAGGCTGTTTTTAATTCAAATATTCTACATACGGTTGCTGTACCAGTTGGCCTAATTAAGTGGAAGAAAGTTCAGAGAAGAGGTCTCTGAAGAATATTCTTGAACTAATACCAAATATAATTCTTATTACACTCTTCCACATCCTGAAAATACTGTCAAGTAACTTAACTTTCCCCAAAAATGGAAATACGCAGTCTAAACTAGTTTCTTAACCTGAAAATTTCCTACAGCAGAACGCAAGCGCAGTGCAAATGTAGGTTCTGGGCCAGAAACTTGTGCGTGACCCAATGCAATATACTACCCTGCAAAACAGGATCCAAAATAAGCTTTTCTGGAACTGCCTTGAACATCCCACTTCAGGACTACTCTCTGCTTACAACGAAGGTGAAATTGCGAGTGAGAAATTACGGGTCAGATGCACTGCTGGTCATTACCTCTGCATTTTGTGCCAATTCGAAGCACTCAGTGCACCTTTACGCTTACAACTCTTGTGAGTGTGTGCACGTAAATCTCTTCGCTTTTCTCTCTTCTCATATTGGTATGCTAAGAAAAAAACCGGATTCGTTTCTTTTTTTCCTTTCTTCCGGTTATGCTTAATTGTGCACGCTAGTTTACTGTGTTACTTCTTGACATCACTCGAACAACTGCTTGTGCAAGACCATTCTGAGTTTATGTTAGATTCTTGGTCAATCAGCATTCACGCAGAAGACTCATTAACGACGAAATGTTTAATAGTCTCAAATGTTTCGGACATATTCGTTCGTGAGACTCGATAACCTACCATACTAGCAGCAGATGTCATAAAGAAACAGAAGTATGGATGACGTCACAGAAAATCCAGACAGACAGACAACTGTGATACTTTGAGACACGACTACCTACTGTGCAATACGGGTAGACACTGACAAGTGTACCGTAAGTACTTCATTCATTGACCCATGTCCTCGAGAAATTTCGGTATTATACAGTTGGCGGTACTGGCTGTGTCTTGCTGTTCTGCTTGCCATGACACAGCAAGGCATTATATGGAATATGTTGCAGTACGTTCTGCGATTTAGGTTGCTGTGATTCACCCGTCTTACTTGTAATATGAACTTCCAGGTTCGCATTAGTGTTGTCACTTTTTTATCCTCAGACTGGTTACTCCTACATCTACATCTACGTGGCTACTCTGCAAATCACACGTAAGTGCCTGGCAGAGAGTTCACACTAATTCTGTATTAATTCTTTCTCGAATAGCGCATGGAAACAACGAACACCTCTATCTTCCCGTGCGAGCTCTGGATTGCTCTACTTTACTGTGATGACCGTTTCTCCCGTAGCAGGTCGGCGCCAACAAAATATTTTCGCACTCGGAGGAGAAAATTAGTGACTGAAATTTCGTGAGAAGATCCCGCGGCTACGAAAAACGCTTTTGCTTTAAAGATTTCCACCCCAAATCCTGCATCATGTCCGTCATACCCGTACTCTCTCCCCTATTTCTCGACAATACAATACGTACGTGCTGCCCTTCTTCGAACTTTCTCGATGTACTCCGTTGATCCTATGTTGTAAGGATCCCACATAGCGTGTCAGCAGTATTCCAAAATAACACGGACAAGCATGGTGTAGGCGGTTTCCTTAGTAGATCTGTAGCATCTTCTAAGTGTTCTGCCAGTTAAACACATTCTTTTGTTCGCCTTTCCCACAATATGATATAATTTCAATTCCTCTCAGTGTCACTGCTATACACACCTACAGCCGTATTCATTATTGATACACATAGAATTGTTAACCTATATTGTTCTGACACCTTGAAAATTTGAATAACTAGTGCAGAATTGCAGGACGTTTCATTGGACAGTGATTGGTGGAAGGAGACAGAGTGAGGAGTATGCCTGGAGTTTGGTAGAGTGTGTGCGTGCGTGTGTGTGTGTGTGTGTGTGTGTGTGTGTGTGTGTGTGTGTGTGTGTGTGTGTGTGTGTGTGAGTGCGCGCGCGCGCGTGTGTGTGTGTATGGCACTTTTTCATATCTTTTATAGTGGTAAAGAATCTGTTTTTGAGTTTTGTGGCTGAGCGTTTTAGGTGCTTCAGTCGGAACTGCACTGCTGCTACGATCGCAGGTTCAAATCCTGCCTTGGGCATGGATGTGTGTGATGTCCTTAGGTTAGTTAGGTTTAAGTAGTTCTAAGTCTTGGGGACTGATGACCTCAGATGTTAAGTCCCATAGCGCATAGAGCCATATGAACCATTTTTGTAGAGTTTTGTGAGTTAAGTGAGTTTCTGCCACCGGGTGTAAATCTGTTGGGTGGTCGTGCTCTTTCATTGAATTTTTTGCTAAAGTGCAGCAGGAGCTGTCATTCTTTTTATGTTGTGACGGGTAAAGGACAGAAAAGCCAAACATACTGCATTGAGCAAAAGCACTGAAACTAGTCACAACAACGTTAACTGCGTATTGTGTTTTCACTATGTGAAACTCTGCAGTAAATATGTAATTAAAATAACGCTACTAAAGGCATATTATCGCTGAAACTACATTGGTGCAACTACCAGGTGTTTGCATCAAGGCGCACTCACAAATCTCTTGCTGTTCTTCTGCAGACATGAATCATTCAAGAGAAGAGCTGAAGTGTTCAACAGCCGACAAGTGTTTATGAGTGCACATCACAATTTGGGCAACAAAGTTTCAGTTTGTAATTTTTCTTATGAAATTGTACCCTCAAATCGCGCGTATGTTCCTCCAGCAAGCGTCAAATGTCACTCACTGAAACGCAGGCCTCTTATCTCCATAAAGATCCCAACTGCTTACGTGCTGTGAAGGAGGACCGGAGCGGGAACAGGGGACAGATTAAATGACAAAGCTCTGAAGACAATAGAAGAGTGCCCAAAGAATCGAACAAACCTAACTTCTTATCTGAAAACGAGTTAGAAATTATTTAATCTCCGTTGAGGACACTAAGATAAAAATCTATCTTCCTATAATTTCAGCCTGCGTAAATGCATTAGGTCGGTGGCTGCTCGAAAATTTGAAGAAAGTAGATACCGACAGCCGTAATTGTATTTAGCTCCCAGTTTCGATGCCTCAGTGGCGCCATCTTCAGGCCCTACACGCTTAGGTAGGTAAATCCAAAAATTTGTGGTATTGTAGAAACCACTGTATCCAATGGACTTCAATAGACTTCTTCTCGGCAGAAGTCGACCTTCACACCTCTAAGGACAACTCATATTGTCCTTAGTGTGAAGGGCCCACACTTATGGAGAAGATGTTACTGAAACCAGATGGATGTAGTGTTAACTATAGTAGCACAAATGTTTAGATGGCTTATCCAGATACGTGTGTAGGGGCCTGAAGATGTTGCCAATGAGATACCAGAACTGGGCGCCAAATGAAATTATTTAAAAAAGTCATCTTGGTCGTTGGGCCGCATCGTGTTTCTCTTCAAATTTCTTCTTTTACAATCTTCTAGTGTCCAACGTTATGTGAACACTACGAGAAACTGAAGAAGGTCCCAACAGAGGAGTCGAAACGTCGATTGTGTAAGAACAAATTGAACAGGAAGTTGATGGGGCCTAACAACCTATAAGATTTTTACCTTCAAGGGTAACGGTGACAAAAGCCTGCAGATTTACTTTTACAATGGTTGGTGTTTACTCATTAAGATAAGTACCAGATCATACCAGCAGGTCTTCTTCGCAGATATATCTAGCGTTCAACCTGCCATGTGTTCGTCACCTTCTTCCATCTTTCACAGAAAATGAACGCGATCTTGCAAATATCGTTAGTGCCTGAAACACGTCGGGAACTTGACAAAACTTTTGTAATCAAAACATACACTTAAATTATATATAATAGCAAGTTCAACTAAGCCCGTTGCATCTCATTGTGCTTTCGTGCAATAAGTTATTCAGTTTACCCTCTGTCGGTTCTAACCAAAACGGGAAGAAATATGGCACAATGTGAATAGCGGACAGTTTAAGACGACCGACCAATACTTAAAGCAAAATCTAGTCGGTTTATCACTACGACAGTGAGCATTAACGAAAGGTTAACCTAGCAGAGATGAACGTCGGTGAATGTTAGATTAAGAAGTAATTTTTGCAAAGGCACTTTACGATGATTTGGCTGAAAAAAAAGAGACAGGAAACCTGTAACTACCAATTACACTTATCTCGAATCAGCTTCAGTACAAAATGATAAGCAGATAAAATATCAACAGATTTTTTAATAACTGATGAAGGACCCGTTTTTGCAAATGTTGAGTATGAACGAATTTACAGGCCATTTTCAAAGAGTCGTTTGTTACGAAGTGAACAAATTAAAGACAAAACAAATTAATACAAAGATAACAGTAAAAATGCTGAATCTGACACTGGTAAGGCATAATACATGTTTCCAAAGCGAAGCAATGACGACGGGCGAAAATAAGGAAGAACAATAAGCAGATTAACGCAATAACGAAACGATAAGACAACAGTAGCATTACAAATTATTAAGTGGAGGGTATAAGAGATGATAAATCCATATATTATCCTATAAAGCTACAGTTGAACATAAACAGCAGTAGCAATACCAATACCATCATGTAAGACAAGCCTTGTAATATAGGAAATTTGGAAGAGTTTCTGTGGCAATATGAGAAGAACTTGGTCAATACGAGATACTATTTTGTACATCACAGGATACCTCCTGATATCGTGTCGCACCTCATTTTCCGCGCCCTACTGCAGAAGGTCGATGTGGCATGGACTCAACAAATCCCCGTCAGAAATATTGTGCCATGCTCCTTCTAAGCCGTCGATAATTGCGAAAGTGTTGCCGGTGCAGGATTTTGTGCACGAACCGACCTCTCGATTATGCCCCATAAATGTTCGATGGGATTCATATCGGCCGATCTGTGTGGTCAAACCATTCGCTCGAATTGCACAGAATGTTCTTCAAGCCAGTAGCGAAGCCGACCGCTGTGGCCGAGCGGTTCTAGGTGTTCCAGTCCGGAACCGCGCTGCTGCTACGGTCGCAGGTTCGAATCCCGCCTCAGGCATGGAGATGTGTGTGATGTCCTTAGGTTTGTTAGGTTTAAGTAGTTCTAAGACTAGGTGATTGATGACCAAGTCCCATAGAGCTCACAACCATTTGAGCCAATGGCGAACAGTTGCGGCCAGCATTGCCATTCATTAAAATTCCATCGTTGTTTGGGAATGTGAAGTCCATGAATGGCTGCAAATGGTCTCCAAGTTGCCGAACATGCCCAGGACCCAGTCTATTCCATGTAAAGATAGCCCACACCATCATGGATCCATGAACAACTTGCACAGTGCGGAAGGCTCTAGACGTCACTTGATATGCAGAGACATGTTGTGAGCACACCTCTCTCCCGGCTTATGTCAGATTTCCTAACCGGAACCGTTAATCCTGAAACAAGTAGCTCCTCAGTTGTTGCCACTAGGGCTAAGTACACCCCGCTTGCCAACATCGCTCGTAAGACCTGGACGGTCACCTATCAAAGTGTTAGTCCAGCTCGACTGCGCTAAACTTCTGTGATCTGACGAGAACCGGAATTACCACTGCGGCAAGGCCATTGGCTGCACTGTGTAGAGGCAACACACAAATGCAAGCAAAGGGTTTTGTAGTCTTCGTTTGACATTACACGTCATTAAAAATTTTCTTGTGGAGCTTCTGTGATCCCAGTTTTCTAATTATTTTAACTCTCCTTTCTATTTTAACGGGGCTCATCGCAATTTCTTATTTTGAGATTTCTAAGATTAAATTCCTCTGAGAACACTTTTAAATTTCGTTTATTTCCTACGTACAAAACTTCGCTTTCTCTGAAATGAAGGCAGCTTTCTTTTCGACTGTAGTTACGTCAATTGTTTTATGACTTTTTTGGCAGAAACGTAACCATGTCGTTGGGCCCAGCAACCTTAGCGCAATAGTTCAGAGTAGAAGGAACTTAGAAGAAGACATGCTGTAACAAAAACAACGCGACCAGTGCTGGAGCAATTAGAAGGAGTTTCCGCGCCGATACACAGTAAAGCAGGGTACCACCGGCCACGCTGCTGTACCGCTGAGCTAGTGCCTGGCCTAGAGAAGGCGCATCTGCGGACAATGAGGAGGGACTGGGATCTGGATAATACGGGGATGAGGGAGGAGTTGGGGGGTGGGGGGGAGAGGGGAGGTCTGGTCATCGCCTGCTGCTGCTGCTGTAGGCGGCTGCTGGCCGGGAGGCATGGCGGCTGTGTCCGCGACAGCCGGGCCGCTCCGTGCTCCCAGGGCCCCGGGGCAGAACGTGACAGCAGCGGAGGACACAGAGGACAGCAGGCGACGTGCCGTGGCGCAGATGTCACAGGCACAGTCTCTTCACTGCTACTGTACATCCATCTACTACACCGTACTGTGCAAACCACGTTACGGTGGTGGCGTATAAGGAAATCAAATCTTTTTTTTATATAACAATTTTACCACCTACAACAGTTGAAAAAGAAATTAAAAGGAAGCGAAAGGATTGGAAGAGATAGGAATACATGTAACAAGATTTATTACATGCTGAGTTTAAAATAAAAATTCAAGCTGCTATATGTTTCCAGGACAGAATTAGATGTAGAACTAAAGCCTCAGAGAAGGAAAAGCTAAGAAGATTGCAAAATATGAAAGAATGTGGGGCAACGATAGAAACCACTGAAGGGGTCTCTACAGGATACTCATCATAATGCTTCAATACAGTTTAACGTTATTTAACAAGTCGTTTAGCACTTTGTACTTTCGGTGCATTCCGTAAACACGCGGGAGAAGAGTCGACAGCTGAATATGCTTCAGTCAGTCACAACTACATTCATTTGCTGAATTCATATTTATTATAGGTCTAATTTATATTCATACATTGATATATTACTTATATGTGCTTCCTAGACCTCCTCCATACCTAATTAAAATATATTTGCAGTCTGAAAATTACTGAAATATATGAGAAAAAACGTAAATTGGTTACAAACTACGGTGTGCGTTTACTCAACATTTAAACGCCACTACAGATTATCAGAGTTAGGTTATGACATGCTCGATATACCTGCCAACATTGGATATGATGTGGCGCAGACAAATAGCGAAATTCTGCATGAGCCGCAGAAGTGTGGAAATATCGATGCGGTCGATGACCTTCTGAATGGCTGTTCTCAGCTCAGTAATGGTTTTGGGATTACTGCTGCAGCCGCGAGGGGTAGCCGCTCGGTCTGAGGCGTCTTGCCACGCTCCGGGCGGCTGCCTCCGTTGGAGGTTCGACCTCCCTCTGGCATGGGTATGTGTGTTTTCCATAGCCTAATTTGGTTTAAGTTAGGTTAAGTAGTATGTAAGCTTAGGGACGGATGACCTCAGCAGTTTGGTCCCTTAAGAATTCACACAAATTTTTTTTATTTCTGCTGCACAACTTATCTGTAATATAGCCCCAAAAAATGAGTCGCATGTGCTCAGTACTGTATCCTCCGACAAACACACAGCCAGAACAAAAGCACCACAGGCGCAAAGATGCGAGCTGAAGCCAGTGCCACAGAGACTCGCCACTTGCCCGAGTTCCACCACCGCCACGGGCGGCACTGAGGATGAAGATATCGACTTCGCCCCAGCCAATTTCCGGCCGAGTACAGTTCGTCAATGACGACGTCAACTCGGAAGACAGAAGATAAAGTCTCCCGCACTTGGTTTCAGATCATCGTCCAGAGCTGATTTAGACAGAGAACGTCGTTTAGTGAACGTTTAGAAGGGAACAGACAGTTATTGCAAATTGCATTTGCTATGTACTGTGAAGTTTGCCTACGATTATTTGCACTTTGCTCCTGTGGGCCTCTTTTTGTCTTATATTGCAAGTAATGCTGCAGACTTCATTATTCAACTAGTCACAAAGATAGAAAAATATTTTAACTCATTTGTGTGACTTAGTTATTAATTTGTTGGCGTGTTGTAGAAACTTCGTTCTTCTAGGCTGTTACCTGACTCTGGGGCACAGCTGTGTAATAGTGGCAGGGAGAAATTGTCTTGGCGGTGTACTGCATCAAAAGCCGTTTCACAAACTTAAAAACTCAGCTTACTGTAACAACAGTGGCAACTCAGCTTCCTCAGCAGTCGCGACGAGGGCTTTATAGAACTGGCGACGAGGGTTTACAAAACTCAGATCCGGAGAATATCACGGTCAACCGATGCCCATCCCAGTGGTCACTAGGTACCTCGGAGCCAGAATGAGGTCCCCAAAGTACTCCTCCAGAACATCACTCTCCGGCTTCGATGGGATCGAGCTCCGTCTTGCATGAACCACATCTTGTCCAAATCAGGGTCACTTTGGATAATGGAGATGGAATCACCTTCCCAAACTTTCACGTACCGTTCGGTAGCCACCGTTCCGTCAAGAAATATCGCACTGATTATTCTGTGACTGGACATTGCACGCCACACAGTCACCCATTGAGGGTGAAGAGACTTATCGATAGCGAAATACGGATTCTCAGTGCCACAAATGCACTCATCCATATGAAAGTAGGTTTCGTCGCTAAGCCAAACCACATTCACATCGGTCACTTTCGTGAATTCTGTGGATAATAGAAACATAACCGCTTTCCATGGCCCTGGGGTTCAATGGCTGATGGTTTTAAATTTTGTATGAGAAGAGATGCAGGTCTTCAACAACAGTTCGTCGCAGTGTCTCCCGGTTGCTTCCCACCTGTTGTGCAGCTCGTCTGATCGATTTCCTAGTGCTGGTTTGAAACACAGCGCGTGTCTTCTCGATGTTTTCAGGCGGTTCACCGTTTTTTGGCGACCGACATTGCCAACTTTGTCATCACGAACACTACCCGTTCTCTCAAACTTGCGAATCAAATTCTTGATTGTTAGCACACTTGGAGCGGTTGTCTTCAGCTTGAAATCGGTCGCCAACTTCCTTTCAGCCGCAGTTGTACTGTTATTGCTCGCATAACAGGCCTCCACAGGCGCTACACGCTCAGACATGCTGACATTTTCACGTGCAAATGGCCGACAACAACAAGGTGCTTACGCACGCGATTCCCCGCGGCCAACCGTGCAGTTTGTATGTCCTAAAGCAAACCGGTCAAACGTTATGACGATTTTATTTCATATAGTTCAATAACTGTCAGCCTCTATCCTTTCCCATTCCCACCATCTTAGACTGACAGAGTGAGTGAATATGTATGTATATTGAGTTTTCGTTATGTCTGCTGGCGGGTAAACTTCTTCTCTGCTACTGTGGCAGTTTAGCCAACTATTACGTAAGCTTAGAGAGCGGCAAAAAGGTTTCATTTCCTTCTTGTCGAAGCGTTATTGTTGCATGTAGAAAAAGTGCGTGAAGGGCGTTCTCTGACAACTTCCGCTACCTGTCACTCGACCCGGGATTTTGAAGACACAGGTTGCTCGTGGCAGCTCGCGTGCAGTAGTGAGTATGGTAACTGCGTAAGTTTCAGCCTAGCTGAACTTGTAGTCCATTTATTTTCCTTCTTCAGACCTTTATAATCAAACATATTTCATTCTGAATGAGAAGCGGTAGAACTTTCGTAATTGTTCGATTTTGCTGGTAGTTACGTTGTTCTATGAGAAAGAACTGTGTGAGCATGCTGTGAAAACTCTGCTTAGTTGTATTTCCCAGTTTGAATGTGCGTGCGCTTGTGTTTCTTGTGTTATTTTTTCTTCTGTTTTGTTAGTTTCGAAATATTCCGTAATTTCCATCGTTAGTGGGTGTGCCTTTGTTTGTTGAATCCCAACAAAAAAAAATTGTTCAAAAGGCTCTGAGCACTATGGGACGAAACATCTGAAATCATCAGTCCCCTAGAACTTAGAACTACTTAAACCTAACTAACCTAAAGACATCTCACACATCCATGCCCGAGGCAGGATTCTAACCGGCGACCGAAGCGGTCACGCGGTTCCAGACTGTAGCGCCTTTAACCGTTCGACGACAGCGGCCGGCCTGTTGAATCCCACGTGTTCGTCGTTGTTTCGGAGAGCCTTCAGGTCTTGCAGTATGTGTCATCTTGCAATTAATCCGCGTTAATTTACTTATGTGGGAAAAATTTCTCCCACGGATAACCGACTTTTCGTCATTTTTATATTATTTCTTTGGCTGACTTTGTGCGGCCAAGGCGACGTACACTTCTGGAAATGGAAAAAAGAACACATTGACACCGGTGTGTCAGACCCACCATACTTGCTCCCGACACTGCGAGAGGGCTGTACAAGCAATGATCACACGCACGGCACAGCGGACACACCAGGAAACGCGGTGTTGGCCGTCGAATGGCGCTAGCTGCGCAGCATTTGTGCACCGCCGCCGTCAGTGTCAGCCAGTTTGCCGTGGCATACGGAGCTCCATCGCAGTCTTTAACACTGGTAGCATGCCGCGACAGCGTGGACGTGAACCGTATGTGCAGTTGACGGACTTTGAGCGACGGCGTATAGTGGGCATGTGGGAGGCCGGGTGAACGTACCGCCGAATTGCTCAACACGTGGGGCGTGAGGTCTCCACAGTACATCGATGTTGTCGCCAGTGGTCGCGGAAGGTGCACGTGCCCGTCGACCTAGGACCGGATCGCAGCGACGCACGGATGCACGCCAAGACCGTAGGATCCTACGCAGTGCCGTAGGGGACCTCACCGCCACTTCCCAGCAAATTAGGGACACTGTCGCTCCTGGGGTATCGGCGAGGACCATTCGCAATCGTCTCCATGAAGCTGGGCTACGGTCCCGCACACCGTTAGGCCGTCTTCCGCTCACGCCCCAACCTCGTGCAGCCCGCCTCCAGTGGTGTCGCGACAGGCGTGAATGGAGAGACGAATGGAGACATGTCGTCTTCAGCGATGAGAGTCGTTTCTGCCTTGGTGCCAATAATGGTCGTATGCGTGTTTGGCGCCGTGCAGGTGAGCGCCACAATCAGGACTGCATACGACCGAGGCACAGAGGGCCAACACCCGGCATCATGGTGTGGGGAGCGATCTCCTACACTGGCCATATACCTCTGGGGATCGTTGAGGGGACACTGAATAGTGCACGGTACATCCAAACCGTCATCGAACCCATCGTTCTACCATTCCTAGACCGGCAAGGGAACTTGCTGTTCCAACAGGACAATGCACGTCCGCATGTATCCCGTGCCACCCAACGTGCTCTAGAAGGTGTAAGTCAACTACCCTGGCCAGCAAGATCTCCGGATCTGTCCCTCTTTGATCATGTTTGGGACTGGATGAAGCGTCGTCTCACGCGGGCTGCACGTCCAGCACGAACGCTGGTCCTACTGAGGCGCCAGGTGGAAATGGCATGGCAAGCCGTTCCACAGGACTACATCCAGCATCTCTACGATCGTCTCCATGGGAGAACAGCAGCCTGCATTGCTGCAAAAGGTGGATATACACTGTACTAGTGCCGACATTGTGCATGCTCTGTTGCCTGTGTCTATGTGCCTGTGGTTCTGTCAGTGTGATCATGTGATGTATCTGACCCCAGGAATGTGTCAATAAAGTTTCCCCTTCCTGGGACAATGAATTCACGGTGTTCTTATTTCAATTTCCAGGAGTGTATTTGAAAAAACGAACGAGCCTCCAGCTCGTCAGTTTTCAGTTCTTGCTCTATACTTGCAGGGCTTGAATTACCTGACCTTCATGTGTGTGCTGTGTTTTACAGGCATTCCCGGTCTGATCTGCATTTCGGATCGTAATTCTTGTTCAGCTTCACGGCTTGAATTTTTCGTGTTTTGCGTTAGGCCGCTGGAGCAAACACTACGCCGCCGCCTGTATGTGTTTATGGTGCATGTTGTACCACTTTTAATTCCTTTTCTATCTCCTGCGTGGTGGTAGTATGAATTTGAAGTGCGTGTGCGATTTTTTACGATTAAGTGATCCCTATTTGATGACACCCTAACGTTTTAAAAGCCCGTCAGTCAAGGTATCTGGTTATTTGTTGTACTCAAGTGGTTATTTAAGACATGCACCAGCAACCATTATATTTTTATATAAATGTAAAGTATATTTTCTAATTTCATCACATAAATTAATTTCTAGAGGTGCCGTTCTGCAGATCCCCTTCACCAGAATAAAAAGACACTAACCCGAATCAAGAAGAACAAACGCAGGCATCGGTTGCAGAGGCTGCAGCGACCGTTACATATTAATTTAAAGGTAAAACACCACTCCGTGATTTAGATAGTAAACCATCCGTTTTAGAAGCGAAGCGTTAATTTTGGAGTAGATATAAAGGGCTACAGATCGCGTATTATTCGATTTCTGCGTCTACATCTGCATCCACTGAGAAGTGCAGGGTAGACGATACTCCCTATTGTACCAGTTACTGGGGTTTCTTCCCGTTCCATTTACGTATAGAGCGCCTAAAAACGACTGTTTAAATGCTTCCGTGCGCACAGTGACCGGCGTAATACCTAGGGAAGCGAAATGTAGGGTGTTACAGTGATCTAAAGTGGTTTCTTGAAACTTTGCAATTAGGCTTCATCATGATGCATTTTATTTTAAACATAGTTTTTGGAAATGGCAGCGGTCGTAAAATACTATTGAAATATAATAAAAATAGACTGCGTAAAATAATTTCATTAGAAAAAGTGACCGGTTTCGCTCAGTGTTTTATCATCTTCAGACAGTTACTCTGTGAATGGAGTAACAAGGAAGTCATTAGAGGACACAAAAAATAAACACAGGAGTAAAAATGATATAAATACTATTGTTACTTGTGGTATCTTGCCTGAGCCATCTCGGCCTTAGGTGCAAGTCCCCAGAGAGGGCATCTTGTGCCTAATTTCAGTGTCAATGGTTTATCGCTTTATTGCACTCTTGTAGTTCCTTTATATTTTTTACGTGAGTGGTACTGTTCCTGTTGTATCTAATGTGCTTATTACCTCTTCTGTATACAATTGCTGTTATGTACCGTATTGAAAATTGTAAGCCGTACTTCCATATCTTTGACTTTAAATCGGGGCATGTCGATCTTCATTTCGTTACTATGGTTACTGGTGGCTGTTTATCCGACAGCAACTACACGTCACGCAGCAGTTGCTCTTAAGGCCATCCCTGACCAGTGCGTGCTACATGCCACCATCTCCAGCAATCAGTGAAAATAACTCTTTTAATTGTATTGGAGCTTTATCATTTTCGCTGTTCGTTTATTTTATGTGTTCTCTAATAACTTTCATGTTATTCCATTGACCGAGAATCGGTCTGAGCATGATCCAATATTGATCGAAACCGTTCATATTTTTAAAACTAAAATTGTTTAATGCTGCCTAGGCTATGTCTTCAAGTGTATTCCAGTTAAGTTTCTTCGGCATCTCACACGGATTAAACAAACCTGTGGCCATTCATGCTGCCCTTCTCTGTACACGTTCAGTATACCCTTTCAGTCCTATCTTGTAAGTGTCCCACACACTTCAGCAACATTCTAGGATGGGTTGCACGAGTAATTTGTAAGCAAACTGTTTTATAGATTGACTATATTTCCCTATTATTCTATCTGTGAGCAAAAGCTTGCTAACCGATGCGCCTTCAAAATGTTACTCAGGTATTTGTACGAGTTCGCAGTTGATGAGAGGTACCACTTGGTACTCGCAGCACCTCCCTGCTAATTGTTACTCACAGCAGCTCCGTGTACCGGCCCCATACGTCACTGAGCCTCTGGTATTCAGGTCTGAAGATGGTCATATAGACCGAAACTGGTTACAAGAATTAAAAAGAATTAATTTATTGCGATCCCTACTTGTGTTTAAATAAAAACAGTAATTTACCATCCTTTGTTCCTAAATTACACGAAAATGTACTACAGTTAGACTCCATCCAACCTATATGCGTGTAGGTGTGTGTGCGTGCGCGTGAGAGCCTCAGGGAAGGTACGAAGTAAATGATTACGTTTGACTGTACCGAGAGAGGAAGAAAAGTTATGGAAGGTTTATGGTTTAGCTTTCCGTCGACACCGAGTCAATTAGGGCCAGAATTACGTTTTCTATCGAAAAGTGCTGGACTCAAATTCCTCTCCAACCTTTCAGTTTTAGGCTTAGCCTGGTTTACTTCATTCAAATCGTGCCGATGCAGCTTCATGTGTTCTGGGCACAGTGTGTAATCATTATGTAACTGGAATTACAAAGGTTACACGCCTAAAATATCACTGATTAACGCGCAAAGGCTTTTTAAATGACCATTGATGATTTCCTGCTAACACTGAGGTACCCGGGAGATTAATTTGAGCGCACTGCTTCTCTAATCGTGAACTTGCAGTGCGGGTCGTGTACAACGTTGAAGTCTATCAACATGATTCGGGATATCACTTCAAGCTTCGACACTGCGTGCACTGCTATTTTATGACAGGAAGAGTTGTTGCCGGCCGGAGTGACCGTGCGGTTCTAGGGGCTACAGTCTGGAGCCGCGTGACGGCTACGGTCGCAGGTTCGAATCCTGCCTCGGGCATGGATGTGAGTGATGTCCTTAGGTTAGTTAGGTTTATGTAGTTCTACGTTCTAGGGGACTGATGACCACAGCAGTTCTCATAGTGCTCAGAGCCATTTGAACCATTCTTTTGAAGAGTTGTCACCTCGAGACGTTGTCCGCCGAATCGGCACTCATCAAAGCGACGTCAATACATACGTTCAACCACTATCGTAAGACACCAGACAATGAAGATGTGTCTGCCAAAAACAGCAGCTGATATCCACCCCCTATCAATAACGGCTCTTAGGAATCCCGAAGAAGCAACGCCCGCTGCGTTTTTGGAGTAACTACGAGGGCTGTTTCGGTGCAAACAGTATGTAACGTCTCCACACGTTCAGTTTGGCCTCTGTGCCATCAAGTGCCATCCGGGTGCGCGAAGAATTTGGGTCTGGAACAGAACCTGGATGAATGGTTTCGATTCCTCCGATTTGTCTGAGAACAGAAAAAACAGTCTTGATTGTAGAAGATTGGTTTATTTAACTCCACATGTGATGCGTTTTGCCCGTTCTACGCATCATCAGACAATCGATAAAAATTCTTGCTAATCGTGGCCAAGGCGTCAAGCGTAATTCAGAGTCACATAGAACTGGGAGGTAACAGCCAGATAGCCAATGTCAATGCTTCATTACATCACCCATGAAGAAACCGCCCCATGAACACACATATGGTCTGTTTACAACACTGTGGGCACCCGCTGTCATACTGGTAACTAGACTGCGAAGCAATAATTTTATTGGTGATGTAATGAAGCACTGACAGTGGGAATCTGGCTGTTACTTCCCAGTTCTATGGGACTCTCAATTAAATTCAGCGGCTTGGTCAAGATTAGCAAGAATTTTTATCGATTAGCTGATGATGCCTAGAGCAAGCGAAACGTGTCACATCTGAAGATTAAATAAGGTTATATTGTGCGACGAAGACTGTTTTTTCTGTTCTCAAGGTCTTTTACGGTTGCTGCCACTGCAGCAGTCATGGAGTGGCGTAATTGTAATGGATTTGTCTGATTTCCGGTGATCATCGTAGAAGAGAGTGTCCTCAGGCACGTACTAATGCAAGTCACTTCCGCGCAGTCCTGCGGATTCAGCAGGAAGTTTTGAGCGATAAGGTGTCCACATTCTGGACACCTGTCAGCTTCATCGAAGACAGTTTGAGGACTGTGCTGTAGCGGGACACGATCATCCAATCTATTGTTCAGCCTTACTATCACCATTTGAGGATGGGTGTGTCACACCCGTGTGTCATGCAATTAAGTAGATCGCATCTACCTCGTAATCAACCGAATGGAAAGGCCTGCCGCATCTGTTGACACGAACTCGGTTCAGTAGCTCACAGCTGCTCCTACTCTGAGTGACCTCAGAGAGGTGCTGTCAAAACGTGATGCACAAGCGAGCACCAAGGTGTAGACTACAACGTGGACCACGGACCAAGGAGGACGTAAATACAAGGTGGAACGACAGAGTGTGCATTCACGAAAAAATTGCCTTTATTTTGGTTATAATGCCTTTATTTCGTAAGATTTATTCTTCCCTGAGCATCTTGAATCTAAGATCACACATCTGGTATAGAACTTATCTGAGCACTTAATATCACGATTGATTCTTTGTGATCTTTGTCTGTTGCAAAAGAAGTTGCTATTGTTCTGAGACATGAGATTGTAGCTCTCATTGTTTTTCCTTCGACGGACAGAGTCTGGCGCCAGTTCTTGGATTATCTCATGTTCCCAGTTGTGTTTTATATGCTGTCTGTTTCATTTCCCGTTACAAAAGGGCCCAGTAAGTGCTCTTGCACTTGGGATTCGTAACCGATACGAGCTTTTTACATTCACTGTTAGAGCCGAGTGAGCTGAAGGCCACTGTATTCAAAATAGAGGAAATGGAACTGGTTCCATGTGTGTAAAAGTGGCATTCGTTTCATTTTATAGCACTTATATGGGTACTTTGTGGGTATACCTCGTATTATGTAGAAACAGCTCATTATTAACACCGTGTTATTTTTGGATTGTAATAAACATGCTGCTGTTTAATCTCGTCTTTAATCTCCGTGCTCTTTGTTTGCGTTAGCACCGTTCCCTTATTAAAAGCTAAAGCTAAATTTATGTACGCAGAAGAATATCTCACAGCGTAGTATTAAATGAAAGGTCGGTACTGTTACGTTGTTTCCCTAAATCACATTATCTGAACAGCAAAACTTTGCCGTATATTCTTTTTCTATTTTTCTCCGGTTCACCTAGTGCTGAGTTAGTGACGTTAAACTATTAACACTATACTTTTTGGTGTTTTTTATTTATTTATTTATTTATTTATTTTTGTATAAAAGCTCATTCCCTCTTTTGTATTCTGAATGTAATATTTCAAAAAACAGTGTCTCTCATCCTTTGTTAATGTAGTTTTGAAATTGAATTTTACACAGTACTCATATTCAACCCCGAAAATTTTCTTCGCAATATGTGCAAATTTTCCAGGAGAGAAATGTGCACGAATGGAATTGCGTAACCACTTCAGAAATTGATGTCTTGTAAGTATGTAACAACTTGAGTCCCCTCTTTCATCGCCCGGAGTAGCCGGGCAGTCCGAGGCGTCCTGCCACGGTTCGCGTGGCTCTTCACAACGGGGTTTTGAGTCCTCCATCAGGCATGGGTGTGTGTGTTGTCTGTAGCGTAAGTTAGTTTACGTTAGGTTAAGTAGAGTGTAAGCTTAGAGACCGATGACCTCAACAGTTTCGTCCTACAAGATCTTACCACAAAAATTTGCTTTATCAATCTTTCGAATAGTTCTGTAAACTGGAAACTAAGAAGATACTCGAATTTTCAGTGAATAGCTCTAGTTTCAGACAAAAAAATACGCACTTTTTCGCGGTTATTCTGCTTCAGATCAGGCCACTGTGTCCGACGTTTTCTGAGTCCCTCTTTGAACTACGATTTGGAGGATCTTTTAATATAATAATAGGATAATATGAAACCTAATACAGTTGGTGTTTTCGTCATGACTGAAACCACGTGATCGATGTGTAACAATGTTTACAGACGTTTAGTTCCCATGTGCGGGAAACATCTTTAGAGATAAAACTCGCAACCGTATATTGAAAGTTACAAGCTATTATGCGCCTATAGATTGGGAGCCCCTGGAGCTTGTAATGCTGATTGGGACGAAACATTAGTGAATAATTTCATAAATCGACCACGGTCTTTCAGCTTGGCAGTACTAACAAAGGATTTGTGAAATATCTATCTACGGTTGCCACAACCTCTTCGTTGCACTCAAATCGTCTTCCAACCCCAAATTTTTTCAGAAGTGAGAAGAGGTGAGATCTTGTCAGAAGGGTGAACTGCTGTGTTGTGTACTCCAGACCCTTCAGTTTTTCCATCACTAAAGCACCTCTGTATGCGGAGCAATGGTCCGATGAAAGTTTACCTTACGGTGTTCGGAGGAGGAGACTATGTGTAACACTGTCATTTCTCCGTTTTTCTGTCCCATGTGCGAATCTTCCGTGGTATGAACGATTGTTCTTACGTCTCCGAGTGAGCACGAATCTCTAAAATTTTCGTTGGTGGTCTTTGCACGAGATAAGTGTTGGAAGAAGCAATACATTGTTTGACTCGTTTAGGAACGTATGTCTTCGGAGCTTTAACAGTAAATCACACCTTTATGCACAACGCCTCTCTTGCTGCGTCTGCTACTGAAGTTGTCTGAGCATCTTACTAAACGAATCTGTAACGAAATGCGCTGCTCTTCTTTGGATCTTCTCCATTTCCCTTATCAATCCTATCTGGTACCGATTCAAACCCGCCAATCAGTATTTAACTACAGGTCAAAGATTGGTTTTGTAAGCTACGTCCTTAGTAGATGGGCTACACTTCATGAGAAAGCTTCCAATGAGTCTCAGTCTGGCGTCTGCCTTATCTGCAGAAAGTTTTATGTGGTCGCTCCACATTAAATGATCTTTATATGTTCCTAAATATTTTTGGATGTAATTTCTTCCAGTGATTGTTCCGCAACCGTGTAATCATATAATAATGGGACTTTCTGCCTATTTATTGGCATTATATTTGCTTACGTTGTTTATTTGGCAGTTCCTGCACCAAGCGTCGATCCTCTACAATTTTATAGCACAGCGAAACCTCTGTATACACCAGCATCATAAGCAAAAAGACTCATGACGTTTGTTACTTCGAGGACTCTCTCTGCATATTTTTCACGTAACTGTCTAACATTGCGGGCTAGTATAGTATTCTACATATTCAGCAAGCAAATTTGGTTGGGTTATTTTTAAATCGGACACAGTAAAGTTACGAAATCGCTTTTGGTATTTCTTTAGGTTTGAGTTCAACAAATGCGACGTTCATCTTACACATAAGCAGTTCACTCTAAAACGTACCTATTCACGTTTTTTGATATGTATTGTCAGTTGTTTAAAACTCCTCGAATCATCGAACATCCAGTACAATACTGTCTTCTCTATATTCCTATCCCCGGTTTGCACTTCTTAGACGTGTTTTACACTGATCTTCTTCAAAACAAATACTCCCATTTCTTAACGGCTGACATTAAACTTTCACTAACTTCTAATTTCCATTAGCAATGAAACCTTCAGAATGAGCGTATTTTGTAACTGCAATGTATTCGAGTTTCTTAGACGACGCATGTACGTCCACGAAAACAGGCAGACAAACACATATTATACGATTAAAAAAGCCGTATAAATAATTATGTTCTGCATATCAAGCTGAGTGTACAATTACGCTACTGCGCAACAAGTAGTAACATAAAACAAAATTCTGCTGATATCAGTTCCATCTCTGGGCCACATCGTTATTTTTCATCTTTCCCTCATCCATTCATTCATTTCTCATGTTCTGTAGGTCCTGTCGCCAAAGAGTATCTTCAGGAATGTGAAACCGATTTAAGGTAAACGTTAAGAAAAGAAAATGAAATAATACGAACTTACAATTATCCTGTATTGACAATGAACTATCGCTATACTCCTTAATGCTAGTTTCGCTTAAGCCGTTTGAAAACGTTAGCAATCGAAGACCTGCGAGTAGTAAGGTTGTTGTTGTTGTTGTTGTTGTGGTCTTCAGTCCTGACACTGGTTGGATGCAGCTCTCCATGCTACTCTATCCTGTGCAAGCTTCTTCATCTCCCAGTACTTACTGCAACCTACATCCTTCTGAATTTGCTTGGTGTATTCATCTCTTGGTCTCCCTCTACGATTTTTACCCTCCACGCTGCCCTCCAATACTAAATTGGTGATCCCTTGATGCCTCAACACATGTCCTACCAACCGATCCTTTCTTCTAGTCATGTTGTGTCACAAACTTCTCTTCTCCCCAATCCTATTCAATACTTCCTCATTAGTTATGTCATCTACCCATCTAATCTTCAGCATTCTTCTGTAGCACCGCATTTCAAAAGCTTCTATTCTCTTCTTGTCCAAACTATTTATCGTCGAAGTTTCGCTTCCATACATGGCTACACTCTATACAAATACTTTCAGAAATTACTTCCTGACACTTAAATCTTTACTCGATGTTAACAAATTTTTCTTCTTCAAAAACGCTTTCCTTGCCATTGCCAGTCTACATTTTATATCCTCTCTACTTCGACCATCATCAGTTATTTTGCTTCCTAAACAGCAACATTCCTTTAATTAGTAAGGTACGAGATCAAAATAAACGTAACACGTCACCCAGAAAAGAGAAACTTATTTCACTTAACAAATTTTGCAAACCGTTGTTACCATTTCTTTTTTAAATATGAAATTTGACAAACTCAAATGAATGTAACTATTTACAACAATCCAAGAAATCGTAAATAAATGTTTAGTATTTTAAATTTGATCAATATACACTCCTGGAAATGGAAAAAAGAACTCATTCACACCGGTGTGTCAGACCCACCATACTTGCTCCGGACACTGCGAGAGGGCTGTACAAGCAATGATCACACGCACGGCACAGCGGACAAACCAGGAACCGCGGTGTTGGCCGTCGAATGGCGCTAGCTGCGCACCATTTGTGCACCGCCGCCGTCAGTGTCAGCCAGTTTGCGGTGGCATACGGAGCTCCATCGCAGTCTTTAACACTGGTAGCATGCCGCGACAGCGTGGACGTGAACCGTATGTGCAGTTGACGGACTTTGAGCGAGGGCGTATAGTGCGCATTCAGGAGGCCGGGTGGACGTACCGCCGAATTGCTCAACACGTAGGGCGTGAGGTCTCCACAGTACATCGATGTTGTCGCCAGTGGTCGGCGGAAGGTGCACGTGCCCGTCGACCTGGGACCGGACCGCAGCGACGCACTGATGCACGCCAAGACCGTAGGATCCTACGCAGTGCCGTAGGGGACCGCACCGCCACTTCCCAGCAAATTAGGGACACTGTTGCTCCTGGGGTATCGGCGAGGACCATTCGCAACCGTCTCCATGAAGCTGGGCTACGGTCCCGCACACCGTTAGGCCGTCTTCCGCTCACGCCCCAACATCGTGCAGCCCGCCTCCAGTGGTGTCGCGACAGGCGTGAATGGAGGGACGAATGGAGACGTGTCGTCTTCAGCGATGAGAGTCGCTTCTGCCTTGGTGCCAATGATGGTCGTATGCGTGTTTGGCGCCGTGCAGGTGAGCGCCACAATCAGGACGGCAAACGACCGAGGCACACAGGGCCAACATCCGGCATCATGGTGTGGGGAGCGATCTCCTACACTGGCCGTACACCTCTGGTGATCATCGAGGGGACGCTGAATAGTGCATGGTACATCCAAACCGTCATCGAACCCATCGTTCTACCATTCCTAGACCGGCAAGGGAACTTGCTGTTCCAACAGGACAATGCAGGTCCGCATGTATCCGTGCCACCGAACGTGCTCTAGAAGGTGTAAGTCAACTACCCTGGCGAGCAATATCTCCGGATCTGTCCCCCATTGAGCATGTTTGGGACTGGATGAAGCGTCGTCTCACGCGATCTGTACGTCCTGCACGAACGCTGGTCCAACTGAGGCGCCAGGTGGAAATGGCATGGCAAGCCGTTCCACAGGACTACATCCAGCATCTCTACGATCGTCTCCATGGGAGAATAGCAGCCTGCATTGCTGCGAAAGGTGGATATACACTGTACTAGTGCCGACATTGTGCATGCTCTGTTGTCTGTGTCTTTGTGCCTGTGGTTCTGTCAGTGTGATCATGTGATGTATCTGACCCCAGGAATGGGTCAATAAAGTTTCCCCTTCCTGGGACAATGAATTCACGGTGTTCTTATTTCAATTTCCAGGAGTGTACATTTGGGATGTCAGATCGTGACATTGTGCAGAGCTTCACTTCACTCAGTCGGTTCAATTGCAAAATAAAATCAGTAAAACGCAGTAGGTATTACTAGATCAGACAAAACGGCGTTTCAGTTAACAAATGTTCGGCAATACTACATTAAGCACCAGTGAACATTTAGTTAACATATCAGTCAATACCTGTAAGCATACTGTAAGTAGACTATTTGTATGTTGGCAGCAGTGTAGACTGGGTTATTATCGCTGACAGCGCTCCGCGCCCTCGCAAGAGATTCTGTACTTGGACGGTTTAGCAGTTAGCCAGTGGATAGGAAGTGTATAGACATGATATTATTAGTGGGGACTCTGTGTTTAGTTGATTAGAACAGTATCTTTCAGAGAAATTATGTTCACACACATGTAAATACTGAGTCCTTTATAAAGAACACTTTTGTTTGTCACACTACTTTGCAACGAACGCTGCTACTTGTCACGTAGCTAACAGAACTTTTCAATCCCTGAATCTGGAAATTCAAATAATATGCAGAAGAGGGACCTACTGTATATTTTTAACTTCTTTATGTTGGAAGAAAGCTCTGCGGCGGCGTGGTGCGTTGCAAAGTTCATAAAGAACCACTCAGCTCGTGGTGAATCTCTTCTAACACGCACGTCTCCTTGAAGTTGCTGACATGCAGTTAACAGCCGGAAAAAGCTGTAGAAAAAGCAGCTGTACACATCGTCACGACAAAGCGCACAAAAAATTGTTTTCTTGGAGGAAGGAATATTTAAATGAAAATGCGTAACATTTCACTCTATTATGGAACGCTTGCATACACAAGTCACTAAAAAGCCTTACTCTAAGCTGTACAAAGTATAAAAAGTCCACATGCACACATTATTTATAATTGTAGCCAGTTTATGGTAACTGTTAGTTATCTTCCCAAAAAGTTTACAAATGGATTGTTTCTTTTAGAACAGCTCGTTCAAATGTTTCTGTGATCAGTCTGACGTTACACAGTATTGACGTTTGCGAGTAATCAACACGCCACGAGGAATTTAGTTGCCTTATACCTCACCAAACGTTCTGAATTTCACCGCTCGCGTTAAAACAAACTCTCTTCCACACTTTTCGGCACATTAAAAACATTTTGAAACCGAAATATCACAATGTTAACAATTTTCAATGAAGCTCATATCAATGGGTCTGATCACTATGAGATCGAAGCCCCGACTCTACTCTTTTCTCTACACAACAGAAGTTTCTAGTTCACAAAACACGTGCGAATGTACTAATTTCTGATTGGCAGAGAAACATCACGGCCAGTCCGGAAATAACAACACGCCTGCTCAATCCCGCGAATATATACACAACTAATCAAAATTTGCCACTGAATCGCGGCATTAAATTAATATAAATGCATTTTGAAAATGGGTGTGAGGCTAACAATCTCACCCCGGAAAAAAAGAGCTTGTTAGGAACCAAATGGCAAAGAAAGCCAGATGGATGTAACGGGTAAACGGCCTTGGCAACGGAAACGACACAAGAATTGGTATTTAGCGACATGGAAGGTGAGAACACTGAACAAGCCTGGAGGATTACAGAGCTTGAAAAAGGAAATGATGAAATATAATGTGACGATGGCGGGAGTAAGGAGCTGCATGCATGTCCAAAGGAACTTTGCGTTGTAATCGGAATAACACAGGCACTGCAATATTGTATTACACATCATGTTACGAACCCTCCCAAGAACGGCACGTGCCATGACAAACGCATGATCGGCCGCACAAGGGCGGAAACACAGGTTTAGTATAGAATTAATTAACTAATCTGAAATCAGGTGACAGTTTCGGGACACTTTGACGAGAACCAAACCGCTACTGTATCCACATATTTATGTAGGTCGAAATAAAATTGATAATGTTATTAGAATTTTTCGTGAATTAAAGCGTCAAAATAACTACGAAAGAAGCTACACTGGTGTCCAAAATTAAAGCAACAAACGGAAATTTTGTAAGGTTGCGTTTATTTTTCCACAAAACAGGTGATAGCAAACTCCAAAACAGAATGTAAACATCTGCTACATGCTAAACAGTAGATGAAACTGTTCTTCGTTTCTTCCAACTTAACGGATTTATACACACATTACGACAAATGGTTCAAATGGCTCTGAGCACTATGGGACTTAACATCTGAGGTCATCAGTCACCTAGAACTTAGAACTACTTAAACCCAACTAACCTAAGGACATCCCACACATCCATGTCCGAGGCAGGATTCGAACCTGCGACCGTAGCGGTCACGCGACTCCAGACTGAAGCGCCTACAACCGCACGGCCGCACCGGTCGGCACACATTACAACAATTAGTGAATGTGCTCACTATGTGGTTTGACCATCTTCGGCTGCAATACAGGCTTGACAACGACAGAGCGTGCTGTGAAGAACGTCATCAATGTCATGTTGAGACAAAAACGCCCACTCTTCCTGCAGATCTGCTCGCAATTCTTGGAGAGTAGTTGGTGGATGTTTACGTGATGCAACCCGTATCCCTAGTACATCCCAGACGTGTTCAAGGGGATTCAAATCGGGAGAGCGAGCAAGCCACACTATACGTGTACTATCTTCCGTTTCCAAGAAAACATCAACCATTCGTGTTCTGTGTGGTCGAGCATAACCGTCCATCAATACGAGGCCTGGGCGCACAGGACCTCGCGACAACTGTACGTTATGTACTAATACTTCGTCCCGGTACCTGACAGCAGTTAAACCTTTCCGATTCATCCCTACAATTCCATGAAGAGGTGTTAGTGTGGTCAACATAATGCCTGCCCACACCATTAGCGATGTTCCTCGATATCAATCACTTTCCACGATGTTCGGGTCTAGAAATCGTGTTCCACAATCCCTTCAGATATAAATCCGGCGAGAATCACTGTCCAGACCAAATCGGGACTCATCTGTGAGATGAACATTGGCCCTCTCTTTGGCTGTCCAGGTCACGTGTTGACTCCATTCTAGATGTTTCCTCTGTGAAGACACGTCAGAGGCACACATACAGCAAGTCTATGACCTTAAAGACCAGTCTGTCAAAGTCGTTTACCTCGATACAACACGTCCAATGGATGCTGCGAGGTTCGATGCCAGTTGCTACACAGTACTAAGGCGGTACCGTCGTACTTTTACAGTCAAATAACGGTCCTCTCTTTCTTATATCACAGGTGGCCGACCCTGCCATTGGGCCACATGAGCTTCCCACTGTACTGCTTCCACTATTCCTCCAGCAGTCCACCGCAAAGAGTCTGGTAGGTGTCGTCTATGTGCCATATTGTACCGTCTGTGACAGTGTACACAACGATTTTGGATGCGGGAGTACCCGACAAAAACTACTCCGTTTGATAGATGCCCTGACGTCGTCGTAGGTGTGGTTTTCCGTTGACCTGAATGCCATCTTCCGTGCAGAACACGATCGTACGGACATCTGTTGACAGTTTGTATGATTGTAACGTGAATTAAACAGAGGTCGGGGAAACAGCGATTAGTTGCTTTAATTTTGGACACCAGTTTAGATAGCCGGCCTGTGTGGCCGAGCGGTTCTAGGCGCTACAGTCTGGAGCTTCGCGACCGCTACGGTCGCAGGTTCGAATCCTGCCTCGGGCATGGATGTGTGTGACCCCCTTAGGTTAGTTAGGTTTAAGTAGTTCTAAGTTCTAGGGGACTGATGACCTCAGAAGTTAAGTCCCATAGTGCTCAGAGCCATTTGAACCAGTGTAGATAAGAGCGTTTATCTGGGTACAGAGGAACCGAAATTTGTAAACAGATTTCGTCTGCCATCATTTTGAGATCAATTATTGTTCAGTGCGGCGGCGGATGAAAGAAGTTTCAAATTTAAACAGAGCGACTCCTTGCTCTTTAGGTGTGCACTAATATAGAAAGGCCCGTGGTTCCAAAGGCCGAGGCTTCGCAGCGTTACCAAACCTCTGGGAAGCAATTTTCACCAGAACTACTTTTTTTGAGCCGTAGACACATTAGTGTGAACAGCCGGGCAGCTAACAAACCCCTGAGCATGGCCCATTCTGCGGCATCTTTTTGGAAAGACCACCAGCTACTGTCTCGCCCGTGGCAGCATCTTGTCTGTAGGTACGCACCGCCTTGCTGCGTTAAGTTTAACAGTTCGTTACTACTGCCATAGTCGCGGAATGACGCTCAGATTTCATCGCAATTTTTATCGTTCGGCTGGCTCGAGTATTTCGCGGTACTACGGGAAAACGTCTGCCATACGGCAAGGTTCACCGAAGTCTGCCGCTCCCTGCTTATGCCTAAACATTCTTGTGGCATTCTCTGTTCGAAGTGTTCCAGTTAAGCCGGTCAGGTTGGCCGAGCGGTTCTAGGCGCTACAGTCTGGAACCGCGCGACCGCTACGGTCGCAGGTTCGAATCCTGCCTCGGGTATGGATGTGTGTGATGTCCTTAGGTTAGTTAGGTTTAAGTAGTTCTAAGTTCTAGGGGACTGATGGCCTCAGACGTTCAGTCCCATAGTGCTCAGAGCCATTTGAACCATTTGTCCCAGTTAAATTTGTATTTTTATAGGTGAATGCTCTTTCTGTGCATTGTTCTGTGAATGTCTTATGTCATTGGAGGCTGCCGTCGGTCAAAAGTACTCTGTTCTATATTGATTTCAGAATACATCTCTTTGTTTCAGCTTTAAATCTTGTGTTTATCAGTACAGCGATTTCCGTCACCTTTCCCAGAAACTGTTCAAATCAGCGTTCCTGCAAGTAGGGTCGTGGTCCATGCCTTCCCATGGTCTGATAATGGGTAGAATGTTAATATGAGATCCCAACGGTCCGTCAGTATTTATCTCGCGCGTTATCTGGGGAAGCTCTTTTCATTTAGGCCGCCTGGAATACAAGCACTGTGGCTGTCGGTTTAGGTAAGTTAGAACATAGCCACCAAACCGACAACTACGTTGTACGTGGTTGACACCAGCAAGTCGTGGAATTTCCCTCCATACACACCGTTACAATATAAGTGAAATGTTCGTGTATGTTCTCTGTAGCCGGATGCAGAAAGAATGTCTGCTGCAAAGATGTCAATGACAAAAAACTAGAAGGGACTCCAAGGTGAAGGACAAGCGAAATGCCGCTGTTGCATGATCTTAGAGAAAGTTCTTCGTATGAAATGATGACGTAGGAAGTAGAGTTCACACAATCCGTGTCAGTGGTCATACCCTACTGTTGAGCGGAATATTTAGTGCAAACAAACTGAGGCCACTCGCATTCGGTAGATTCAGAGACCAAATATATTTAAGCAAGAATCGGATTTAGGTTTTCCGTGATTTCTCTAAATCTCTTACGCCAAACGCTCGGCTCGTTCCTTTGAGAGGGCACGACCGATTTCCTTGTCAGTCCTCCCATAATCCGAGCTTGTGCTCCGTCTCTAATGACGTCACTGTCGACGGAACACCAATCTCCACCTTCTGCTCCTCCACATTTAAGTACTTTGGGTTTTCCTAACTCACTGAACGTGAATTCGGGATGGACCCTTCGAAAAGTTCGTATCAATTTCCTGCTCCATTCGTGGCCAGTCGGAGCAGTTGATTCGTCGCTTGTAACCCCGTCGTCGACGGGACGGTAAACGCTAATCCTCCTTTATCGTTTCTTTAAATTCAGTATTTGAAGTTGTCCTCATCAAAGATAAGAAAATCCCTCTCCGTTTTATCGTGGCATGTCATCAATAACAGTATTCGCTCCTTATCTCGCGTAAACTTTCCCACCATTATGAGAATTACTTTGCCGCAACTCCGTTCGCAAGGTAAGAGCCTAAAAGGCAGTGCCGAGTGCGTCATCAGAAGTATCTGGGTGTAATTATCGGAAAGCTTTATCTTGTACAGTCGATCTTACTCACCGTCAGTCTTTATTACCGTACGTTAATGGAAGTTTTTCGCCAACTGTTTACTGGACAGTTTCAAGAATTAAATATCTTTCGTTTAGCTAGGAAAGTGACTCCCCTCGAGGATAACAGATTACGCACAAATGTATTGAGAGCTAAATTTGTTCAACTAAGGCTCATGTGTAAGGAATTTCCGATGTGAGTGGCAAAATATGCCTTGAAAATGGAAAGAACTGAAAGTGTACGGAAGGATCTGTCTTTTGTTGTTGTTTTTTTTTCGTGTCGTGTCCAGGAATTCATTTGAAGATGTATTACAGCTGTACTGTTCTCACTAATTAACAAATTAGTCTGCGGAGGAGCGGTGACACTAAGCCTCGACAGACTGTACAGCCATTATTTTTAATTTTTATTCACTCTTAAGGCATAAAATTCGCGAAGAACTATCACAAATCCCAATTAAAGAATGTACAGGTCACCTGACGTTCTAACCATTACCTGAAATTTTTCATTAAAATATTTTCTTGTATTGTCCAGCTGTAATTCATTGTGGCATACGTGTCAAGTAAGTTTATCGTCCTATCAGAGAAGGCTGAGACCGAATCTGCCCTATCTTCACTCGACGTATATAACGAACAAGGGAACGTGGCGATGGAATCACTTGTTCACTGCCGGTTGCCATTTCAGAGCATTAGTCTAAAACCGAAAGCACCGGTAGATACCAAGTGAGGAGGTGTTTCCTTCTCCCTGTTTGGCTCTAGGTCCGTAACGGCTAAGTTACATTTCTAATCTGACGACCCCTCGGACTACTGAAGGACGGGTGGCGGCCATGAAAACCATCCTGGGAACCACCCAGCTGTACCACGTACAAGGAGAAAATCTTTCTTTACGAAACACGGGAAATTAATCTCTTCATTTGACACCACTAAAGATGCCTCAGTGTAAGGGCCAAGGTCTAAGACTTCAATCCCTGGTCCGTCACTTAACACGTCTTTCATTTCTGGCAATACTTGAATGTCATGCCTATTTACAAATGTGAAGATTAACGTTTCACTTGATACAGACAAAATACACGTCTCCCACTCAGTACAGTTAACAGTAACTTTGACGTGGAGTTCTGCGTAATATATTGACCACACAGCAGGCCTGCCAGAAGACGATGCCGTCGTCGTAGCCAATGAACGAGGACTGGGCTGGCAAGGGGGCAGTAGACACTTCATCACACCTATTGTAAGAGGTCCATGATTAAAGAATTTGTTGCTAGCGCACTCGAGCAGATGTAATTTCGATGTATTGCTCACGCGCTGCCTGCGATATGTAAGCTGTAAGAGAATCTGAGACCAAAGAGCAGTGTTGACTGCAGTAGGAATTGTGTGTTAGTACGAGCAAGGTGTTGCTAGCGAGCAGTCTGGTGAATCGTGTTGGCTGGGCCGGACGTGATGGAGCGATGGCGGAGCCTGAGCGTTGTAGTATAAGAAAGCAATAACGTGTACGAGAAATAAATTAAACAAACCCACAGTGCTTTATTATGAAATGAAAACTCTACCATCAGAATAAAAGAAAGAAAATGCATATCTTGTCATGAAGAGTAAATTGATCAGCATTAACAAGCATTAACTAGAATATACTATGCACATCGTATGATAGCAGTCTTGACTAATTATTTTTCTTTCGGAATACAAGGCGATTGATGAAGACTGTCAGACAAAACTACACATGTTGATTTTAGTGATGAAATATGCTAGAAGTAAGAAACTCTATACTATAAACAGTTGTATGAAGTAAATTGTAATACGAATATCAATATGAAGTGTCTATTTTTTTGCAAACGATAATAAATGACGATGAATAGTTATATGAAGAATATGGTAATATGAATAATGAAGTTTTTCTTTGCAGATGATGATAATGATGAAGTTATAGTAATATGAATAATGACATTTTTCTTTGCAGATGATGATAATGATGAAGTTATGATAATATGGATAATGAAGTTTTTCTTTGCAGATGAGAATAATGATGAAGAGATGCTATGTAGTTATTTAAGTATTTGTTGCAGTTCCTTTTGACAGTATGTCTTACGTCGCATGGTATAATGACTGAATGTTTTGGGAAAGACAGCTAGAGTACATACATATTAAGTACACGTTTCATTACCTGTTAATTCGAAGTTCACTACTTTTCAGCGTAACATGCATTTCTTCTTTCAGCTCAATAATCCACTTTGTATTTTTTCCAACAGAAGCTTTTCATGATACTTACTAAACCTGTTACTTATTAAACCTGTTCTAGTACTTGCATTTTTTTTTACCAGTTGTGTCTATCATTTATGAATGTGATCACATATACTCTACTTGTTTCATAATCTTGCTACAGCTGACTCATGACGAATGACTTTATTAATCCTTATTTCCAGCAATAAGTCAAAAGCAAATATTTTCATGCCCCAGCAATTAATTATCGATCCCAACGCAATGCATTGCTAGCAAACAAAAAAAAATGATTACCAGTCCCAACTATTACCAGTATACAACTAAATAATGCTGCCAGTTTAAGATATATTTCTAGTCGTAAATATAATGCAAATTTCAAATGGCTCTCAGCACTATGGGACTTAACATCTATGGTCATCAGTCCCCTAGAACTTAGAACTACTTAAACCTAACTAACCTAAGGACAACACACACATCCATGCCCGAGGCAGAATTCGAACCTGCGACCGTAGCAGTCGCGCAGCTCCGGACTGAGCGCCTAGAACCGTGAGACCACCGCGGCCGCCAATGCAAATTTCTCTGATGAATTGATTCCATTATGTCTATGTATTATTGTACTACAGATCTTGAGTAATAGTTACAATGTGTTACATTTTAAATATGTCCTGTGTCACTTGAATGATTTGTTTTGAGTAATACTGAATGATGTTTTGTAATAATGCATAAATGCTATGCCAATGATTACTGTAATGAGATGAATTATGAATGGTGTTTTGTAATACTGTATAAATGCTATACTAATGATCACAGTAATGAGATGTCTTATGCATAACTGAATGTCAATGATTACTGCAATATGATGACTTATGTATAAATGCTATGTGAATAATTTCTGTAAATAATATTTTTTTATACTGTATAAATGAATGCCAATAATTACTACAATGACATGAGTTATGAATAGTGTTTTGTAATACTCAATACTTGCTACATGTTTAGTAATTGGCCAAGGAATGCCACTGATTACTGTATTGAGATGACTTATGAATAATGTTCTGTAATACTCCATGCATACTACTTAAATGCTGTGTAAATAGCCAATGAATGCCAATGAATGCCAATAATTATTCAAATCGGTTGATACACTTGTGTAATTCTGAATCATGATTAGCATAAGACTTAATGTCCTTCACCTTATGACCTAATTACCAGCAATTACTGCAATATCCGTATGTCCTGTCCATCCTCATGATCATGGAGCACTATATTTGGTTTTTGCACTAATTCTCTGTTGATGTGAGAGTATGGATTCTACAAGAATGTGGTGTTGACATATCAAGCTGTCCACCACCTTGCCTTGCCGGCCGCGGTTGTCTCGCGGTTCAAGGCGCTCAGTCGGGAGCCGTGCGACTGCTACGCTCGCAGGTTCGAATCCTGCCTCGAGCATGGATGTGTGTGATGTCCTTAGGTTAGTTAGGTTTAAGTAGCTCTAAGTTCTAGGGGACTGATGACCACAAGTGTTAAGTCCCATAGTGCTCAGAGCCATTTGAACCATTTGAACCACCACCTTGAAAAACATTTCAGTGTCTTGGCTACACTGATAAATACTTCAGGGAAGAGAACTTCAGATTGTCGCACTTGGTGTTGTGCTTCTGTAGAAAGATATGGACTTTCAGTGCACCTATATGCAACCTACTGTGCTACAACCATGATGCAATCCTTCCCATTCCTTTCCTAGTTCTTATAAAATGGTAAAGACTTATACAGTGCGTTTAAATTCTTGTAAAACGATAGAGACATATACAGTGCGTGTGCACTTCATTTCATTCGTTAACAAGATCAATTGTCCTAAATATGCTAAAGACTTCTACAGAGCGTGTACACTTCTTTTCACTCCTTGGTATGTTCATTTGTTGTAAAAATGCTAAAGACTTATACAGTGCGTGTGCACTTTATTTCATTTCTCAAAATGTTTAAATTCGTGTAAAATGTAAAGAGTTACACAGTACGTTTGCACTTTATTTCATTTCTCAATTTGTTTAAATTCTTGTAAAATGGTAAACACTTATACAGTGCGTGTGCACTTTATGTCATTTGTTAATATATTTTGTACTCATTGCGTATATACTTTGTCATTTCTGAATATGTTTTCTACTCAGTGCATGTGCACTCTATTTAATTTCTTAATATGTTCTGCACTTATCAATGATGTATATACTCTGTGACTGTAGGCTTAGCAACTAAATACACTCCTGGAAATGGAAAAAAGAACACATTGACACCGGTGTGTCAGACCCACCATACTTGCTCCGGACACTGAGAGAGGGCTGTACAAGCAATGATCACACGCACGGCACAGCGGACACACCAGGAACCGCGGTGTTTCCCGTCGAATGGTCCTAGCTGCGCAGCATTTGTGCACCGCCGCCGTCAGTGTCAGCTAGTTTGCCGTGGCATACGGAGCTCCATCGCAGTCTTTAACACTGGTAGCATACCGCAACAGCGTGGACGTGAACCGTATGTGCAGTTGACGGACTTTGAGCGAGGGCGTATAGTGGGCATGCGGGAGGCCGGGTGGACGTATCGCCGAATTCTGCAACACGTGGGGCGCGAGGTCTCCACAGTACATCGATGTTGTCGCCAGTGGTCGGCGGAAGGTGCAAGTGCCCGTCGACCTGGGACCGGACCGCAGCGACGCACGGATGCACGCCAAGACCGTAGGATCCTACGCAGTGCCGTAGGGGAGCGCACCGCCACTTCCCAGCAAATTAGGGACACTGTTGCTCCTGGGGTATCGGCGAGGACCATTCGCAACCGTCTCCATGAAGCTGGGCTACGGTCCCGCACACCGTTAGGCCGTCTTCCGCTCACGCCCCAACATCGTGCAGCCCGCCTCCAGTGGTGTCGCGACAGGCGTGAATGGAGGGACGAATGGAGACGTGTCGTCTTCAGCGATGAGAGTCGCTTCTGCCTTGGTCCCAATGATGGTCGTATGCGTGTTTGGCGCTGTTCAGGTGAGCGCCACAATCAGGACTGCATACGACCGAGGCACACAGGGCCAACACCCGGCATCATAGTGTGGGGAGCGATCTCCTACACTGGCCCTACACCTCTGGTGATCGTCGAGGGGACACTGAATAGTGCACGGTATATCCAAACCGTCATCGAATCCATCGTTCTACCATTCCTAGACCGGCAAGGGAACTTGCTGTTCCAACAGGACAATGCACGTCCGTATGTATCCCGTGCCACCCAACGTGCTCTAGAAGGTGTAAGTCAACTACCCTGGCCAGCAAGATCTCCGGATCTGTCCCCCACTGAGCATGTTTGGGACTGTATGAAGCGTCGTCTCATGCGGTCTGCATGTCCAGCACGAACGCTGGTCCAACTGAGGCGCCAGGTGGAAATGGCATGGCAAGCCGTTCCACAGGACTACATCCAGCATCTCTACGATCGTCTCCATGGGAGAATAGCAGCCTGCATTGCTGCGAAAGGTGGATATACACTGTACTAGTGCCGACATTGTGCATGCTCTGTTGCCTGTGTCTATGTGCCTGTGGTTCTGTCAGTGTGATCATGTGATGTATCTGACCCCAGGAATGTGTCAATAAAGTTTCCCCTTCCTGGGACAATGAATTCACGGTGTTCTTATTTCAATTTCCAGGAGTGTAGATTATAGAAAAAATTGTTGCTCATGGTAAGTCCAATTGACTCACCACCGCTGCCAAATTTTTGACCCCCCCCCCCCCAGTGGAGGGTTATGTAAGAGGTCCATGACTAAAGAATTTGTTGCTAGCGCATTCGAGCAGTGTAATTTCGATGGATTGCTCACGCGCTGCCTGCGATATGTAAGCTATAAGAGAATCTCAGACCAAAGAGCAGTGTTGTATGCACTAGGAACTGTGTGGCAGTAGCTGTAAGTTGTTGCTAGCGAGCAGTCTGGTGTATCGTGTTGGCTGGGCCGGTCGTGGTGGAGCGATGGTGCAGCCTGAACGTTGTAGCATAAGGTAATAGCAGCCTCGCGCATACGTAGTATTGTTACATCAAGTCTCATGTAAATGGTTTTAAAAAATCCCTTAATAATAATCTTTCTCATAAAAAGTAATTTTTGACAATCATTCATTTCAATTTAAAGAATTTACGTATTTCTCTAATCCTTGGTCATCCCGATTATTGAAAAGAAAAATCTGTTGTTTCTTTTATACATGACAAATCTATCGGCCAGCATTGCACTGAGCTGCGTCAGAAAAATTTCTTATAGGAGCAGATATATACGCGTTATCCGGCGACCTAATTGAGGTAACATTTTTCAATTTATTCAGAATGAATGTTCTGGGCCATGACGCAGCACTGCTGTCGTCCTAAATTTACCAGTTTAAATTCACAGTGATTATTGATAGGTTACAAGTGAGTCACATTTTTTGTTATTGAGAGATTAGTCACATTTTATTATTGATAGGTTACACAATTTTCCTGTTGGTAGGTTATACTGAATGTGAACGACATAATTATATTTTTTACTGTTGAGAGGTTTAGGATTTTTTCTGTTTTGAGGTTACACTAAATGTGAATATTATTAATATTATTATATTTCATGGGGAGGTTACACTATTTGGTTCATATTGTGAGGATGTGTAAGGGAACGACTACGATTTCAGCAGATGGCTGAGAGTTGTGTGATGTCCTTAGGTTAATTAGGTTTAAGTAGTTCTAAGTTCGAGGGGACTGATGACCGTAGATGTTAAGTCCCATAGTGCTCAGAGCCATTTTAGCCACGATTTCAACATACGTAAACAGGAAACGCCACTCTGGACAATTTTCAAGAAAATCGAGTTTGATAATTTTAGGTGTGGTTATATATTTAGTATACTCGCTTGTAATCAAGAAGTCGGCAGTTGATCGCGTTTAGTGCTTAGTTCCAGGATCTCGAGGTCCGGGGATTGAATATCCCTCGTGAACATTTTTTCCTTCCCACATATTATTATTATTATTTTTCCTTCTGGCTGGTTTGATGCGACCTGCCACGAATTATACCCCTGTGCTAACCTCTTCATCTCAGAGTAGCACTTGCAACCTACGTCCTCAAGTATTTTCTCGATGTATTCCATTCTCTGTCTCCCTCGACGGTTTTTGCTCTCTAAAGCTCTCTCTAGTACCATGGAAGTCATTCCCTGATACCTTGACAGACGTCTTATTGTCCAGTCCGATCTCCTTGTCACTGTTTTCCACATATTTCTTTCCTCTCCGATTCTTCGCAGAATCTCCTCATTCGTTACCTCATCAGTCCACCTAATTTTGAACATCCGTCTGTATCCCGTATCTCAAATGCTTCGATTCTCTTCTGTCCGATTTTCCCACAGTCCTTATGCAACTACCATATAACGCTGTTCTCCAAACGTACATTATCAGAAATTTCTTCCGCGAATTGAGGCTTATGTTCGATACCAGCAACTTGTCTTGGCCAGGTATGCGTAATTATTATGACTGTGCAAACTGTTATGATTGAATGGTTCATTTGTTATTTTCGTTACCCTTAGCCTGTAAAAAATAAAATAGCTTTCGCAATGAGTATGGAAAAAATGGATAGTCAACAACTATAGTCATTTTATTTATATTTTTTTCTAAGTGTGTGTTAATTGTAATGGAATACTGTACGAGACAAGTTGATACTGATCACAGAAAAATTGAAAACAATAATTACTGTAATCAAAATATCCACGGGTGTACTGCCGGTCTATAGTGTCCAACGGGCACAATATTTCGGCGATCAAACATGTCGCCATCATCAGGTGAACTGACGGACTGAGCTCCTGTGAACGCGCCGGCACGGAGATCCGTACGCTATAGCTGCTCAGCGGGAACTGGGTTCGGTCGCGGCGGCGGCCGATTTAAATACCCTCCGCCCGCGGCGCGCTCCCTCCGCCGTTCGCGCCCCGCGCCACGGTAGATCTAAACTCCATACACCCCAACATCAAATTCACTCTGGAGACTGAAACGGAGGGTAAATTACCTTTCCTTGACGTCTTGGCCAGAAGAAGGGCTGACGGCACCCTAGGTCATGGAGTGTATCGAAAGACAACACACACTGATCTGTATTTGCACGCAGACAGCTGCCACCACCCTTCACAGAGGAATGGGGTACTTAAAACTCTAGTACATAGGGCGCGCACTATCTCTGACACAGAGAGTCTACCCCAGGAACTGGAACATCTGAGAACTGTATTTCGAAAAAATGGGTACTCAGAGTGGCAGATCCAACGTGCACTCCGCCCAACCACTGCATCACAACCTGTTGAGATGGATGAAGTCACGAGGGAGGAGATGGGCACTGCATTTATTCCATACACAGGCGCACTCTCGGGGAAAATCGCCCGCATTCTGAAGAAACGCCGGGTCGGAACTGTGTTTTGTCCTCCGAATAAAACTCGTGCACTGGTGGGGAGCGCCAAAGATGACCTCGGTTTGAGGAAGGCCGGCGTGTACCAGATTCCGTGTCAATGTGGCAAGTCGTATATTGGTCAGACGATGCGTACCGTCGAGGATCGATGCCGTGAACACCAGAGGCACACTCGACTGATGTATCAGAGCAAGTCGGCGGTCGCTGAACATTGTTTGTCGGAAAATCACGCTATGGAGTATGACCGCACGAGGATTCTGGTACAGACGTCGAGATACTGGGACAGCGTTGTTAGAGAGGCCATCGAAATAAGCACCAATGACGACCTCATAAACCGTGACTGTGGCTATAATTTTAGCAAGGCTTGTGAACCAGCGATTGGGTTAATCAAGAGTAAATCGAGCAAACGCATAGTTGTGACGACCACGGCGGACAGAGCCATAACACCGACGTCATCTCAGACGCCGTCGCAATCTATTCCACCGCGCTACCGTGGCGCGGGGTGCGGACGGCGGAGGGAGCGCGCCGCGGGCGGAGGGTATTTAAATCGGCCGCCGCCGCGACCGAACCCAGTTCCCGCTGAGCAACCATAGCGTACGGATCTCCGTGCCGGCGCGTTCACAGGAGCTCAGTCCGTCTGTTCACCTGATGATGGCGACATGTTTGATAGCCGAAATATTGTGCCCGTTGGACACTATAGACCGGCAGTACACCCGTGGATAATTTGATTATCAAATACGCCAGGAGAAACTCAAGAATCACAATAATTACTGTGACATGCAATACTCGTAATGAACGCCGAGATTTTACATGTGCATGATCTGTTCAATGTGTCTATTGCAAAATAAACTTGGCTTACATTCGTAAACTGTTCTCGCTCAGCACACAATTTCGCGGTGTACCACGCATATCTGTTGTTAGAATTACTTGGGGATGAAATAAAAAACGAGTACCGGAAGCAAGATTCGATCCAGAGACACTGTGGTTATGAAACTAAGCGCTTATTTGCTTCGCTAAGGAATTCTTGGTCACTAACGATCATAAGAAGTATGTAAGCATGCGCAAAATGTTCAAACCCGGTTTTCTCGAAATCGGTTGAGAGAATCGTCTTGTTATATACATATGTTGAAGTCCAAGTGATGTAGTACGTAGCCTGCCAAAATGAATCAAATCGATGAAGGGAAGTTCTTACGGCCCCCTGTGAGCGATTCTGTGCTCGACCGTAAGTACAAAAAGGAATTGCGGCGTCTCAATGAAACGTTTGTGGGCGTGGCTATGCCGGTCTCGCTCATTCGTCGATATGCCTTGCAGTGACTATCCTGTAGGAGTGTTGATATTTTTAAAAATATCGGGAATCCGATGCATCGATATTTAAAAAAAAAACTTCATTATTGGCCATCGATATGTTGAAAAAAGTTATCGGCATATCAGTATACAGAAGGAAGAAATATCGATATAGATGCCAAAAGAAAACATCGGCTGCTTAATGTAAATATATTGCTCATTTTATAGCTGTATATTTAAGTATTGATTTATTATTAGATATTCTGTATATCAACAAGATAGCAGAGTGCTAATCCCCCTCAGACCAAGAACTGAAAGGAAAACGATGCTCTTTCACGCTTGGCGATAACAATTTTGCTAACAGTGGTAACTACAGGTGAGTGGCACAATAAAAGGAGTCCAATTGGTCTGTCGTTCGGTTTCGTCACATATCGCATTTGTCTGAAATACTTCAAGTCTACTTCCCTGTTTCTCCATTTCTGCAAAACGCCAGTGACCCAGCAGTTGCAGTGTCAAAATTGTGTGGTGAAGTTGAACGTTGGAATTTCTGTTGGTAGCGCCGAGCGCTGATTACGTCAGCATTTCCCCTCACACGTCTCCGCCCACCGGAAAGGCCAGCCTTGTCATTTAGATTTTTGTTCATCAGTTCCAGCAACTGCTTTTGAAGAATGCCGATGGGGAGAAATAGCACACTAGTTGCGTTAAAAATTGTTTTATAGCGAAACTTGTGTGTTATTTCTTCACTTCGGAAAGCTTGTTATTCACGCCGCCACTCCCAGTGCAATCGGGCTTTTCCTTCGTGTCATCTATACGTGCTTCAGACAGTCAAAGAGAAAGACTGGACTTGATGGAAGCTCAAAAAGTAGTAATACTCCTTCAAACAGTGGAAGTAAAATTATGTTCTACCATATTGCCCTTAAGATATCGATCTATAGGCGAGAAATTACCGCCGACATATATCGATATTTTTTAGATAAATGTCGATACCTCGATATTTTAACAGCAGCCTATGTATCTTCTCTTGTGGTCGTGTTGCAAGGTACCAACTTTGCTTTGGCACTTCACTCTTCGGACGATGTCACAGCTTCTTAATTTGAAAAATGCAGAGTAACATCGTGGATCGGAGTGTACGATAAACAGCGCGTCTCCCTTATAACTGGCTGTGTAAGTCAGCTCAAATATTGCCTTCGGATTGATGACAGCTTTACCTTTGTAATGATGCCCACATCTTATCCTAACCAGCCTCACTTGGCACCTGAACAAGAAGCTTTAATAAATAAGATTCCGTTGTAGTAGAGAACCTTACGTGGGTGGTTTCTCTTTTACAAGGGTGTAGCGCATACAAAGACTTCCTAGTGCTGAAGCTGAGTCAGTTGCCTGTATACGTCGTCGCTTGAAGGCAAGGTTTCTGTCTGTTGCCCGCTGCACATGTCGTAATTCCAGTACGACTGATTTTTCAAATTCGTTGCAGTTTCTTTCGGCTATATTATGCTTTGAAATTGCGTAACGGACACACATTAATCCGTGATCACAGTCTGCTTCGCATATAGCCACTTCGTGCTGCTGACGATAAGCGTAGCTGTCTATTAGCAGAAAGTAACCCGCCTCACTACAGCACGTATGTACGACGGATTTCACCTCGGAGCTAGAGGTGCCTATCGAACATAGACAGTCTCGGTATTTCGCCAGAAGATGATGAGCATGTCACTCGTTCATTCGTCGAAACGTCGCGGTTTGAAGACATCGCCACCCGGCTGGAAGCCCGAAAACTCTTCACCAGCTGTATACGCCAGGAAAGCATACATTCACATTTACGGAGATTTATGTTTGAAATATGTATTTATGTAGTTACCATGTCAATATTATTTAGCAGTATGTTTTCGTAGAAAAGTGCATTCTTATATTACATCCCTTCACGTTAGACACTGATTCGCTACCCAACAAGCGAACGGGTTTAGCTTTGTATATGATAAAGAAATACTGTTCCATTCATCTCTCCTGAAATTGCCGATATTCAGTACCTACTTTTGTCATATTAATGCTGCACATTTTGGGAATAAACTCAGTAAAGACGCAAGGAAACAGTTGCACGAAATTAAAAAAACAACTAGCACAGAACTTAAAGCGTGAACCGAAAACAGATTACTGCTTTGTACACCACGCTATGGCCGCTGCTGCCGTTGCTCAAGACGGAAAATTTCGCAAGTAGTTGGTAATTTTCGTACCATTGTCGGCTACTACCCACCTTTGTGATCTGTCACTGCGCAGTACAGATGTGAGCAGTTGGCAGTGAATAATGCACGTGGATGCCATCAGCACTGATACAGAGACAAAAATACTTCTCCCCGCACTGCTTAAAGGCAGTCATGTGTTTCCCGCACTCTCCACAAGCACCAGTGCACATGCGCCGTAGCTTCACGCTCACACTGCAGAGCCGTTCCTCTTTGTTGTTCAGTTCTAGCGGCGGTGATATCGCTGTACATGCGCTGAGTAAGCCAAATTTTCACTGGCCTGTGCAATGAGCTGCAAACCCGAGGCGACCCGAGTGTTGGTGAGAATATTAGGAAATGCGTACTGTGCAGAGTCCAATGCGAGTGCATCTCCCACGAATTTCTTCCGTGAGCCAGACTGAAACCAGTCACGGGCCGGCGGTTGCCTACCCATGGTGTATCAACGAAATTCACAATAAACACAATACCTACGAAAGACCTGAGAAGGTGTCATCATTACTACGGAAAGATGAGCAACAGTAATCTCCAAACTGGAAACACTGAAAAGTGAACGGGGAATCACGTGAAGCTTTTTTTTTATGGCTCTGATATTCATGGCCAGGACCAAAGATGAATGCTATAGTGCGTGTCTCTAGGCCTGACCCGTATTTCACTGTCACCGATATTTCCGCCTAATAGTTCGAACATTAGTTGGAAATATCTGTGACAATGAAATATTCCGACCGTGGAAGCACCCAATGAAAATGAGCGTTTGGCGTCAATGGCCGGGAGGCCCCTTACGGGGCAGGTCCGGCCGCCTTGGTGTAGGTCTTATTACATTCGACCCCACATTGGGCGACCTGCGGGCCGGATGGAGATAAAATGGTGATGAAGACAACACCCAGTCCCCGAGTGGAGAAAATCCCCGACTCAGCCGGGGAATCGAACGCGGGCCTGTAGGACGGAAATCCGTCATGCTGATCACTCAACTATCGGGGCAGTGATCGTGAGAAAAAGTTTGAATAATCATCGAAAGGATAGCTTTCTACGAGTCAGGGCGTAGAATGTCGGAAGCTTGAACGTGATAGGAAAACTAGAAACTCTGAAAATGGAAATGCAGAGGCTCAATCTAGCTTTAGTAGGGGTTATTGAAGTGAAGACGAAGGAAGACAAGGATTTCTGGTCATAAGAGTATAGGGTAATATCAACAGCAGCAGAAAATGGTATAACGGGAGTAGTATTCGTTATGAGTAGGAACGTAGAGCAGAGAGTGTGTTACTGTGAACAGTTCAGTGACAGGGTTGTTCTCATCTGAATCGACAGGAAACCAGTACGCACAACGATACGTTAGGTACACATGCCGACATCGCAAGCTGAAGATGAAGAGATATAGAAAGGATATGAGGATATTGAAAGAGTAATACAGTACGTAAAGGGAGATGGAAATCTAATAGTCATGAGGGACAGGAATGCAGTTGTAGCGGAAAGAGTAGATGAAAAGGTTAGAGGAGAATACGGATTTGGGACAAGGACAGGGGAAATATTAGTTGAGCTATGTAATAAAATTCAGCTAGTAATAGCGAATACTCTGTTCAACAATCGTAAGAGGAGGCGGTATACTTGGAAAAGACCGGGTGAAACTGGAAGATTTCAACATCAAGGACAGATACTGTATTGTAAGGCGTGCTCAGATCACAATACAGTGGCGATGAAGAATAGGCTGAAGTTCAAGAGATTAGTAAAGAAGAATCAATAAGCAAAGAAGTGGGATACGGAAGCACTAAGGAATGACGAGACACATTTGAAGATCTCTAAGGCTATAGATACAGCAATAAGGATTAGCTCAGTAGGCAGTACAGTTAAAGAGCAATGGACATATCAAAAAAGGGCCATCACAGAATTTGGAAAGAAAAACATAGGTACAAGGAAGGTAACTGCGAAGAAATACTTCAGGTGATCGATGAAAGAAGGAAGTACAAAAATGTTCACGTAAATTCAGGAATACAGAAATACAAGTCGCTGAGGAATGAAATAAATAGGAAGCTAATACGAAATAGCTACATGAGAAATGTGAAGAAATGGAAAAATAAATGATTGCCGGAAGGACTGACTCAGCTTATAGGAAGGTCAAAACAACCTTCGGTGACATTAAAAGCAAGGATGGTAGCATAAAGAGTGCAACAGGAATGCCACTGTTAAATGCGGAGAAGAGGGTGAATAAGTGGAAAGAGTACATTCAGAGCCTCTATGAGCGGGTAGATTTGTCTGATGTGATAGCAGAAGAAAGAGGAGTCGATTTAGAACAGATGGGGAATCCAATATTAGAACCAGAATTTAACAAAGCTTTGAACGGCTGAAGATCAATAAGGCAAAAGGGGTACATAACATTCCATCAGAATTTTTAAAATCATGGGGGAAGTTGCAACAAAACGACTCTTCACTTTGGAGTGTAGAATGTGTGAGTGTGGCGACATGCCATCTGACATTTGGAAAAATATCATCCACACAATTCCAAAAACTGCAAGAGCTGACAAGTGCGTGAATTATTGCACAATCAGCTTAACAGCTCATGCCTCCAAGTTGCTAACAACAACAATGTACAGAGGAATGGAAAAGGAAATTAAGGATGTGCTTAATGACGATCAGTTTGGCTTTAGAAAACGTAAAGGCGCCAGAGAAGCAATTCTGACGTTGCGGTTGATAACGGAAGCAAGGCTAAAGAAAAATCAAGACACGTTCATAGTATTTGTCGACCTGGAGAAAGCATTCGACAATTTAAAATGGTGGAAGAGTAGGCTTTAGCTATGGGAAGAGAGGGTAATATGCAATACGTACACGAGCCAAGAGGGAATAACAAGAGTGAACGACCTACAACGAAGTGCTAGGATTAAAAAGGGTGTAAGACAGGGATGTAGTCTTTCCCCCCTACTAGTTAATCTGTACATCGAAGAAGCAATGATGGAAATAAAAGAAAGATTGAGGAATGGAATTAAAATTCAAGATGAAAGGATATCAATGATAAGTTTCGCTGATGACATTGCTACCATGAGTGAAAGTGAATAAGAATTAAATGATCTGCTGAATGGAATGAACACTCTCATGAGTACAGAATATGGATTGAGAGTAAAACGAAGAAAGACGAAAGTAATGAGAAGTAGCAGAAATGAGAACAGCGATATACTTAAAATCAGGATTGATGGTCACAAAGTATATGGAGTTACGGAGTTCTGTTACCTAGGCAGCAAAATAACCAATAACGGACAGAGAAAGGAGGACATCGAAAGCAGACTACCACTGGCAAAAAGGGCATTCCTGGCCAAAAGGAGTCTACTAGAGTCAAAATAGGCCTTAATGTGAGGAATCTACGTCTGGAGGACAGCATTGTATGGTAGTGAAACCTGGACTGTGGGTAAACCGGAACAGAAGAGAATCGAAGCATTTGAGATGTGGTGCTATATAAGAATGTCGAAAATTAAGTGGAGTTATAAGATGTGGTATGAGGTAGTTCTCCGCAGAATCGGAGAGGAAAGGAATATGTGGAAAACACTGAGAAGAAGAAGGGACAGGATGATAGGACATCTGCTAAGACATCATGGAATGATTTCAATGGTATTTCAGGGAGCTGCAGAGGGCAAAAACTGTAGAGGAAGACAGAGATTGGAATACATTCAGCAAATAACTGAGGACGTGTGTTGCAAGACCTACTCTGAGATGATGAGGTTGGCACATGTGTAGGTACATGATGAAAGGCCCCCAGGATGCCGTAAAATTAAGATTTATTAAAAAAACAACAAATGAAACACCGAGAGACGAGAGAGTTGGCAAAGACGTTCATTGTGAATGCGCCGTAAGGCGCAGTCCAATGAAAGAAAGAACATTCAATTTTTGTACAGTTTTTTTGTTTTGCACTCTGTCATAGGTAGAAGGACGATGAAGATGTGCGATTTTAGATATGAAGTATTGCGAGCTCTATGTATCATACGTATGCGTGAATAATATTATATTGAACATCAGTATCAAGTGACTTTTTTTTATTTACTGAAGTAAGTGAAGAACATATGAGGAGGATTTACTTGATCACGAGAAGCACCAGTGTTCTTGGAGTTCGCCGCCTGCAGCTACAATTAAAATGTAAGCGAAGTGCGATGGCCAAAAGATACAAATAAGCACAGAACCTTTTATTAACGCAATTGTATTATATCCTGAAAAACTGCCTCTTCATACGCACAGTCAATAATATTTAGTAATATTTAATTTATTTATTTATTCTTTTTTATTACATATCGTGTCTATGCCAATAAGACAATTAACTATAAGTATCGCTACGGTCACAGGTTCGAATCCTGCCTCGGGCATGGACGTGTGTGATATCCTTAGGTTAGTTATGTTCGATTAGTTCTAAGTTCTAGGAGACTGATGCCCTCAGACGTTAAGTCGAATAGTGCTCAGAGCAATTTGAACCATTTTGAACTATAAGTATGTCGATTATAAGAAAGTTGTCCATAACTGCAAAATGTTCAGTCTGTAATGTGATGTTTAAGCAATGTAGTCTTTGTGCCTATAGCAGTTTGTACCTTGCAGTTTTGGACAGGAAATGTTGGGAACTTGCCTCACTTCTTCAGTTCACAAAAAAACTGCATTTGACATTAGATTAGTAGTTGTACCTGTACCTAACATTAACTGTGTGTCAAAGTAAAATATTTTTACATAAATGATTGCTTGTTTTATTTCTTCCTTGACTTTATCTACTATATCTAACTCATACTTTCAGTAACACGGTGTGGCATTTTTCGTTCGGCACAACTCTCTTCAGTTCCGAAAAATCGTGGGCTGTGCGCTGTATAGATTCCGCTATATGTTCGCAGTGTATGTTTGCACAAAAAGAGCCAGCTTAGTGATGTATCAAATCAAGCATTTAAAACAGACAGAAGAAAAGAATGAGAACAGTCAATATCTATAATGCAGTCGCACAAGAGTTTTTTTCGGCAATGAAACTAAATTAAGTCATGATTACGTGACAACTTGCGTAGGAAAATCAGTGAAATAGTCTGCGTCTACCCGTATTTCGACCATTAAAAAATTATGTCTTTAGCATGCCAAACATAATTAAATAATTCTGAAAATTAGTTTTTTTATCTATGTTGTTGTTGTGAAATGTGAAGTATATACAATGCGATCGCACTGTCATTTAAATGCATACCCTCTTGCCCCCGTCCCCTCACCCCTCCAAGCACTCAGAGATCGTGCAGCGAGGCTAAGCGCTGTTGCACTCATGCCAGGGCACGCCCCTTGATGCGTGGCCTTGGCTGCCAGTGTCCTATAGGGAATTCATTAAATTCGATTTAGTGAATTTAATACAGCTGATATTTCCTGTGGATTTATAATCTGGAATCGTTTTAGGAACAGAAAGCTGGCTTAAGTCGGAGAGAAATTCTGCCGAAATTTTTACAGAGCCGTAAACCGTGTTCACAAAGGATAGGTTAAATAAAGTAGATGGCGGTGTGTTTGTGTTTGTTGGTAGCAGTTTATCTTGTCATGAAGTTGAAACAGATAGTTCCTGCGAATTACTATGGGTAGAGGTTATACTCAACAGCCGCACCGAAATAACAATTGGCTCCTTCTACCGACCGCCCCAACTCAGATGATGTATCTGAATGGTTCAAAGAAAACTTGAATCTCATTACATGTAAGAACCCTACTCATACAGTTATAACTGGTGGAGACTTCAAACTACCCTCGATATGTTGTCGAAAATACATGTTCATAGCCGGTCGAAGACAGAAAACGTCTTCCGAAATTGTGCTAAATGCTTTCTCTGAGAATTACTTTGAACAATTAGTTCATGAGCTCACACGAATTGTAAATGGTTGCGAAAACACACTTGACCTGTTACGCGCAAATAATCCTAATCTAATAGAGAGCGTCATGACGGATACAGGGATTAGTGGACACAAGGTCATTGTAGCGATGCTCAAAACCATATCAACCAAAACCACTTCAAAATAAACGCAAAATATATCTATTTAAAACAGCAGATAAAAAAATTCGATTGATACCTTCCTAAGAGAAAGTCTCTATTCTTTCTAAGCTAATTAAGATGGCATACTGTCGTATTTAAAATACTATAATAGTGCACACTATTAGACGATAATGGCACTTTAAAGCCGAAATCATGATCGTATAAATGTAATACTGCAAATAAAAAACAGTCTAATGGCGGTACTAACTTTAAAGAAATATCTAGAGAGAATTTCTGTATGGTGCGAAAAGTGGCAATTGGCACTCATCAAAGAAAAGTGCGAGGTCATCAACATGGGTACTATAAGAAATCCTATTACTTCTGGTTATATGGTAAATCGCACAAATCTAAGGGCTGTCAATTCGACTAAATACCTGGGAATTACAATTACGAGCAACTTAAATTGGAAAGACTACATAGATAATATTGTGGGGAAGGGGAAACAAATATTGCGCTTTGTTGGCAGAACACTTAGAAGATGCAACAAACCCACTAAAGAGACAGCTTACATTACACTTGTCCGTCCTCTGCTGGAATATTGCTGCATGGTGTGGGATCATTACCAGGTAGGATTTACGGAGGACATCGAAAAAGTGCAAAAATGGGCAGCTCGTTTCGTGTTATCGCGCATTAGAAGTAAGAGTGTCACTGATATGATACGCGAGTTGGGGTGACAGTCCCTGAAACAAAGGTGTTTTTTTTTTTGCAGCGAGATCTATTTACGAAATTTCAGTCACCAACTTTCTCTTCCGAATGGGAAAATATTTTGTTGACACACACCTACGTAGTGAGAAATGATCATCATAATAAAATTAGTGAAATCGGAGCTCGAACGGAAAGATGTAGGTGCTCCTTTTTCCCACGTGCCATTCGAGAGTGGAATGGTAGAGAAGCAGTATGAAAATGGTTCGATGAATCCTCTACCAGGCACTTATGTGTGAATTGCTGAGTAAACATGTAGATGTAGATGTAGAAGTCCTCAACCAAACACATTCCCTAGTGGTACTACTCCCACAAACCCCTCTTGAGCGACTAAATGTGTTCAGTAGAAATGGAAGGTAACTTCTGTGACAAACAAATTTTCAGATAGGTCTGCATGTGTGTTCAGAGTGCCTTAAGGTTAAATCAACTGATAGCTATAAACAGGATAACCAGCTTACAATCGTTGTCACCAACGGATTTTCATTTGTCACCACATACTTGTTAGATTCCAGTTTAAGTATTTCTGAACGGGGTTTCCTCCTCTCTTTGATGTCACTACATCTTGATCAAATTCATCCTCAGTCAATTTCATTTCGCTGAATACAAAGCACTTACAAATACGACTCAAAGTGTCTTTATTAGACTACACAACTAACCATGTTGTACAACGTGGTTGCAGCGAAAATAAGGAATTTTGCCAAGCCATATGCACACTTGTCCCAATGTCCCTCTAAAAACCCCTTCAGTAACTTAATGCCAGGCTGTTGATTCAGTTCATGCAATATTGGTGATGTGTTCAACAAATGGAAATTTACTTTTTCGCAACCATATTGAAATTATCGTTCAATAATAAAGTTGAGATGAAACTAGAGGAGTAAAGGAATGTGTCTGAAGTTACTCTACTTTGATGCTTCACACCTGATAGGTGTTTTTCTAAATCGCTCATCCGATGAAATGCTTTTTAGTAATCTTGGCAGGTGATCAGTGTTTGTTTATCATGGGACTGATACTTCTTTCTGAGGCTGGATGCTCCTTGTCACAACAATCAGAGCTAAACAATGTGGAGTAAGGTATCTGTAAAAATTCTGTAGGTTATGAAAATTGTTTATGTTCAGTTCTGAGTTTTTTTAGTATCTTTTTGTAACTGTTAAGGCAAAGACGGGAAAGCAGTCTTATTTTCTTTGAAGCAGTATGGAAATTTCGTAGATACCACTTTCAAGTTATCACACGAACTACTCGTTCGGCTTTATTCTGTACAAACCATGTAAGAGAAGAGAGCTGTTCCCCAAACCCATGGTAGGACTAATTTTAATGTTCAGTTGCTTCTGCGAAAGAAATGCGTTTATATGATTGAGTCACAAACAGGCCAGCGGGAATACACGTATGTTACCTGAAGATGGAACATGGGCTCTGAAAATCCGGACTGTACGTACAGACAGGGTGGCAATTATTGAACTATATGAAATAAAACCCATTATAACTTCTGAAGGGTTTGTGTTAAGACGTTCAAACTGCACGGCCGGCCGCGGATCATGACGGAAATTAGCATGCTCATTATGGTTTGGTTTGGCGACGAAGCCCACTTTCATTTGGATGGTTTCGTCAAAAAGGAAAATAAGCGCATTTCGAGGACTGCACATTTCGCGATAGAGAAATCTCTTCACCCTCAACGGGTGACTGTGTGGAGTGCCATGTCGAGTCAAGGGAAAATCGGTGCGATATCCTTGATGGCATAGTGACTACCGAACGGTACTTGAAGGTTTTGGAAGATAATTTTATCCCCATTGTCCACGTGACCCTGATTTCGATGAGATGTGGTTCATGCAAGACGGAGCTCGAATCCATCGAAGCAAGAGTGTGTTTGATGTCCTGGAGCAGCACTTTGGAGACCGCATTCTGGCTCCTGGTTACACAGAGGCCACTGGCGTGGGTCTCAATTGGCGGCCACATTCTCTGGATCTAGAACATTGCGATTCTGTTCTGTGGGGCTATATTAGAGACACGATGTACAGCAATAACCCCAAAACCATCGCTGAGCTGAATACAGCCATTCAGGACGTCATCGACAGCATCGATGTTCCGACACTTCAGCGGGTCATGCAGAGTTTCGCTATTCGTCTGCCCCACATCATCACCGAAAATGGCAGGTATATCGAACATGTCATAACCTAAATCCGAATATCTGTAGTGAAGTTTAGATGTTGAACAACGTGTGCACGCGCCGTAGTTTGTAACTAATTTACGTGTTTTTGCATGTTGTTGTTGTGGTCTTCAGTCCAGAGTCTGGTTTGATGCAGCTCTCCATGATACTCTATCCTGTGCAAGCTTCTTCATCTCCCAATACCTACTGCAACCTACATAATTTCAATATGGTTGTGAAAAAATAAATTTCCATTTGTTGAACACCAATATTCCATGAACTGAATCAATCGATCGGCAGCTAGAATTAAGTCACTGAAGGGGTCTGAGGGACTTTGGGGTAAGTGTGCTGATGACTTGGCAAAATTCCTTAATTTCCCAGCAACCATGTTGTTCAACGTGGTTAGATGTGTCGTCTAATAAAGCAATGTCTGAGGGACATTGAGGTAAGTGTGCTGATGACTTGGCAAAATTCCTTAATTTCGCAGCAACCATGTTGTTCAACGTGGTTAGATGTGTAGTCTAATAAAGGCACTGTGCGTTGCATTCAGCGAAATGAATCTGTTTAGTGTATTCATATTTTGGCCACCCTCTACGATTTTTACCCTCCACGCTGCCCTCCGATACTAAATAGGTGATCCCTTGATGCCTCAGAATATGCCCTACCAACCGATGCCTTTTTCTAGTCAAGTTTTGCCACAGATTTCTCTTATCTCCAATTCTATTCAATACCTCCTCATTAGTTATGTGATCTACCGCTCTAATCTTCAGCATTCTTCTATAGCACCACATTTCGAAAGCTTTTATTCTCTTCTTGTCCAAACTATTTATCGTCCATGTTTCACTTCCATACAAGGCTACACTCCATACAAATACTTTCATAAATGACTTCCTGACACTTAAATCTAGACTCGATGTTAACAAATTTCTCTTCTTCAGAAACGCTTTCCTTGCCATTGCCAGTCTACATTTTATATCCTCTCTACTTCGACCATCATCAGTTATTTTGCTCCCCAAATAGCAAAACTACTTTAAGTGTCTCATTTCCTAATCTAATTCCCTCAGCATCACCTGATTTAATTCGACTATATTCCATTATCCTCGTTTTGCTTTTGTTGGTGTTCATCTTATATTCTCCGTTTAAGCCACTGTCCGTTCAGCTGCTCTTCCAGGTCCTCATCTGTCTCTGACAGTATTACAATGTCATCGGCGAACCTCAAAGTTTTTATTTCTGCTCCATGGATTTTAATACCTGCTCCAAATTTTTATTTTGTTTCCTTTACTGCTTGCTCAATATACAGATTGAATAACGTCGGGGATAAGCTACAACCATGTCTCACTCCCTTCCCAACCACTGCTTCCCTTTCATGTCCCTCGACTCTTATAACTCCCATCTGGTTTCTGTACAAATTGTAAATAGCCTTTCGCTCCCTGTATCTTCAGAATTTGAAACAGAGTATTCCAGTCAACGTTGTCAAAAGCTTTCTCTAAGTCTACAAATGCTAGCAATGTAGGTTTGCCTTTCCTTAATCTATTTTCTAAGATAACTCGTAGGGTCAGTATTACCTCACGTGTTCCAACATTTCTACGGAATCCAAACTGATCTTCCCTGAGGTCGGCTTCTACCAGTTGTAATGAATTCGTGTTAGTATTTTTCATACAGATCAATAAATGTCACCCTGTAAAAACAAAATCAAAATGAATGTATACCTGCTACGTTATACTTCAGTCGCAAAAACCTAGAAAACTCTTTCTCCAAAGTAAAACGTGTGTAGAGTGCAGTGAGTACTTTAAATCACCTCTTATGATACTGCGCCATTGGAACTACTGAATTCCCCGTTATAAAGAACGACACTCAGGCCTCAGTTATCCAGTAAAACGGAGACTGGGCTGGCTTTGCCGATAGTTACATTCACACGATCTTTCACGTTGGAGAATGTTCGGCAACTTTACTTGTTTGCGTTAAAATACCACGCGGGCGTGTGACGTCGGTTTAGCTACGTGCGCGTGCAACTTGCGTCGTTATCCGGACTCGCCTCTCGAGACCAGAGACGTGATTACCGTCCTGCGGTGCGTCAGCATTTGGCGGGGTCCCTCCCAGCCGGGGTGAGAGTAACTACACGAGCGAGCGCCACGCCGCAACTGTTTGCCAGTTGGGCTCGTGTTCCGGCGTTCAGCCCATTAGCCAGGCCCTGCTCAGGCCGCATTGTCTCTCTAGCCACGACGCACTATGCCAAAAGCTGACTTTCCATCGACCGCCTCCTCCCACAGTTGAGTGAAGCTGCAGCTGCTTCAAGGTACACCAGGGGGCTTTTCCCTCCTCGTCCATTCACGGACACATTATTAACTTCTCACCCAACATTACCCCGGTAGCTGAGTGATCAGCCACTGCGAAAAAAACATATTTCTAGTTTTATACGAGTACATGTCGTATAATACGAGGGTCATTCCAAAAGAAATGCACACTATGTTTGTAAAAATTACAGTTTTCATTCTGCAAGTGTGAAAGTTTTACAGTGTGTATATACATCCTTCCGGCTTGTTTTCAAACTTAGTTCAACCTGAATGAGATTTTCACTCTGCAGCGGAGTGTGCGCTGATATGAAACTTCCTGGCAGATAAAAACTGTGTGCCCGACCGAGACTCGAACTCGGGACATTTGCCTTTCGCGGGCAAGTGCTCTACCAACTGAGCTACCGAAGGACGACTCACGCCCGGTACTCACAGCTTTACTTCTCCCAGTATCTCGTCTCCTACCTTCCAAACTTTACAGAAGCTCTCCTGCGAACCTTGCAGAACTAGCACTCCTGAAAGAAAGGATGTTGCGGAGACATGGCTTAGCCAGAGCCTGGAGGATGTTTCCAGAATGACATTTTCACTCTGCAGCGGAGTGAAGTTTGGAAGGTAGAAGACGAGATACTGGCAGAAGTAAAGCTGTGAGTACCGGGCGTGAGTTGTGCGTCGGTAGCTCAGCTGGTAGAGCACTTGCCCGCGAAAGGCAAAGGTCCCGAGTTCGAGTCTCGGTCGGGCACACAGTTTTAACCTGCCAGGAAGTTTAGTTCAACCTGTTCCCATGAGTGGCGCCGTCACACCATGTCTTCGAGATGGCTGCAACACTTGACGTTCGTCAGAAGCAACGTGGTGTCATAGAATTCCTGATCTGTGACGACGAAACAGTGGGAAACATCCACAAGGGGCTGAAAAAGGTGTATGGAGATGCTGCTGTCGATCGTAGTAAAGTTGTTCGGTAGGCAAGCAGGTTAAGTGATGAAAGCGGGCACGGCAATATTGAGGATTGTCCTCGCAGCGGGAGGCCTTGTACTGCACACACTCCAGACAATGTGCAGAGAGTTAACGCATTGGTGACTAGACGCATCACAGTGAACGAATTGTCACTCTACGTTGGGATAGGGGAAGGAATTGTTTGCAGAATACTGAAAGTGTTGGCTATAAAAAAGGTTTGTGGCATGTGGTTCCCAAGATGTTGACAGTTGGCTCACAAAGAAACAAGAAAAACGATATGCATCGAACTTTTGGAAAAGTACGAGAATGGTGGACATGAATTTCTTTGAAGAATTGCGACAGGTGATGAAACATGGCTGCACCATTTTTCACCAGAGACGAAGAGGCAATCAATGGAGTGGCATCATGCAAATTCACCCAATAAAAAAACTATTCAAAACCACACCTTCTTCTGGAAAACTTATGGCTACGGTGTTTTTCGATTCCGAATTACTCTTGCTTGTGGATATCATGCCAAGTGAAACCTCCGTAAATTCTGATGCATATGTGACGACACTGAAAAAACTTCAAGCTCGACTGAGTCGTGTTCGACCGCATCGGCAAAAGCAGGATGTTTTGCTGTTGCGCGACAATGCAAGGCCACATGTCAGCCAAAAAACCATGGAAGAGATCACAAAACTCGGATGGACAACACTGAAACACCAGCTTTACAGTCCTGACCTGGCTCCATGTGACTATCATCTCTTTGGGAAACTGAAAAACTATCTTCGTGGAACAAAGTTTGAAGATGATGACTCCCTTGTGCACGCTACCAAACAGTGGCTCCAACAGGTTGGTCCAGAATTTTACCGTGCGGGTATACAGGCGCTGGTTACAAGATGGCGTAAGGCAGTTGAGAGGGATGGAAATTATGTGAAGAAACGAAAATACTGTTCCTAAAGGATGTATCTACACACTGTACAACATTCAAACGTGTAGAATAAAAGATGGATTCAAAAAAAAAATAGAGTGCATTTCTTTTGGAGTGACCCTCGTAAAACTGGTCTTAAGACAAGAAATATGTTCTTTGAATGATGATATGTCAGAGCGCAGATATATTTTAACGTTTTAACATGCATTGCAGAAGAGCTAAAAAGTCTAACTCATGATTGTGTAAAATAAGTGAGCAATTAACAGTCAAATGACGGAAATTTCATTCAAAAAATTCTACGTGGCTTTGATGCCCCCACGAAGGAAAGATCATTGTTCACTTCTGGAGAGGTTTGAATACGAGCACTTCATGCGAACTCACCGAACTTAATACGCTGATTATAGACGCATGCTGCTGCGCCTTACACGCGCAAACCCTCACTGCCTCTCTCTGAATAGGCGCCGGTGAAAGCAAAAAAACCCAGTAAATGCGAGACGCGGACTGTACAGTTGTCAAGTACTGTGCGCGACGTGTGCGAGAGCTCACCAGCGCGTGTTTGTGTGTTCCAGGTGCGGACGAGCGACGCGCAGCAGCCCGCCAGCCGTGACATGCCAGGTGGGTGCGACCGGCGGCCCACATTCACCTTTCCTTGTATAGCAGCGCGCATTCACAGCGTCGCCGCACCTTACGTTGTACAGCAGCTCATGGAGATGCACGCTCTGCGCCGGCGCTTTCGTCGTCCCCTAGTCGTCGCCTCAGTCCTAGGCGCTCAGTGCCGGCAGGCTGCATTCGTCTCTGTACAGAGCAACGCCGCAGACCGTTAAAACCTGCTTCTGAAGCAGTATTCTCTCTGTGCTGCTTCTAGAAACGATTCTAAACCTAGAAACGAAGCCCACTGTTAAGGCACATTTTTCAAACACCCCCTCAGACAGGAAAAAGACGCACGACGAAGGAAGTATACGAATGAGACGGGAAATAGTAGATGTCATATGCATGTACAGACAAGCAGTGATTGCAATTTCACAAAAAACCGGGTGGTATAATCAAGAGAAAGAGCTTCAAAAAATTGAGAAAGTCAATAACGCTTTGGTCTACCTCTGGCTCTTGTGCAATCAGTTATTCGGCCTTGCATTGACTGACAGAGTTGTTGAACGCCCTCCTAAGTGATATCGTGCCAAATTCTGTCCAATCGTCAAAATCTACATCTACATCTACATGACTACTCTGCAATTCACATTTAAGTGCTTGGCAGAGGGTTCATCGAACCACAATCATACTATCTCTCTACTATTCCACTCCCGAACAGCGAGCGGGAAAAACGAACACCTAAACCTTTCTGTTCGAGCTCTGATTTCTCTTATTTTATTTTGATGATCATTCCTACCTATGTAGGTTGGGCTCAACAAAATATTTTCGCACTCGGAAGAGAAAGTTGGTGACTGAAATTTCGTAAAAAGGTCTCGCCGCGACGAAAAACGTCTGTGCTGTAATGACTTCCATCCCAACTCGTGTATCATATCTGCCACACTCTCTCCCCTATAACGCGATAATACAAAACGAGCTGCCCTTCTTTGCACCCTCTCGATGTCCTCCGTCAATCCCACCTGGTAAGGATCCTACACCGCGCAGCAATATTCTAACAGAGGACGAACGAGTGTAGTGTAAGCTGTGTCTTTAGTGGACTTGTTGCATCTTCTAAGTGTCCTGCCAATGAAACGCAACCTTTGGCTCGCCTTCCCGACAATATTATCTATGTGGTCCTTCCAACTGAAGTTGTTCGTAATTTTAACACCCAGGTACTTAGTTGAATTGACAGCCTTGAGAATTGTACTATTTATCGAGTAATCGAATTTATCGAGTAATCGAATTTATCGAGTAATCGAATTCCAACGGATCCTGGAGGACCTTGCCCGCCATGCTCCAGTCCTCAATTGGGGTGATATCCAGTGACCTTCCTGAGCAAGGTAGGGCTCGGCAAGCATGAAGACAACCAATAGAAACTCTTGCAGTGTGCGGGTGGCATTATCTTGATGAAATGTAAGCTTAGGATGGCTTGCCATGATGGGCAACAAACCCAGACGTAAAATATGATCAACGTCCCAGTGTGTTGTAAGAGTTCGTAGATGATAACCAAAGGACCCTGGTATAAAATGGAATGGCACTCCAGACCCAACAGTCCTGGTTGTCGAGTCGTATGGCGCGTGACAGGCTGGTATCCCACCACTGCCCGGAGCGTCCCCAGACTAGTATGCGGCCTGGAATCTCATTCACTGGAATGGAATTGTCCTCACTGATGAGTCCCATTTCGAAATGCGCCCCGATGACCAGTGAAGACGTGGTGGAGATACGCTGTACAGCGGTCGGATACCAACCTGAGTGTCGCCCCAATACGGGTGACGGCCAGCGGGTGCCATTTCCTTTCTTAGCAGCATTCCTTTTGTTGTCATCCGTGGTATCCTTACAGCACAGAGAGACGTCGATGATATTCCACGCCCCATTTCGTGCACTTGATGGCAAACTATCCTAGGCTTACGTTTAGGCAATATAAGGCCTGTCCGCACACGGAGATAGTTTCTTCTGTTTGTCTTCGTTGATTCCAAACCCTCCATCGGCCAGCAGAGATGCCAAATTTGTGCCCTATTGAGAAGGTTTGGAGCATTTGGGGTGGGTCCTCCAACCAGCTCGAGATTTTGACGATCTTACAAGCCAACTGACACTGGACAATATTTGGCACGCTATCCATCAGGAAGGCATACGACAATTCTACTGAACATAGCCAAGCAGAATAACTACTTGCTAAAGTGCCAAAGGTAGACTAAGGCTTTGTAGAGTTTTTCAATTTGTGGAGCTCATTCTCTTGAATTAATCAGCCAGTTTTTCTGAAATTGTGATAATTTGTGCAAGCTCATTACTTCAGTGCCCGAGCATACAGGCATACGGGCGTCTGTGCGTCTAGATGCAGTGAGCCACTTTCTGCAGGTGGTCTTCAGCGCACAGAACCACTCCATCTCATGGTAGTGGAACTCCCATGTGTTGTTGTAGAGCCACTCAATTACAAAATGATAACAAATAATAAACTCATAAGCATTCTGAGTAATTTCTATGTACCTAGTTAAAGTTTATAGAGTAATATTCATGTCAGTAATTAGTGATAATTATTTTTTTTTTTTGCAAATTACTTTTTGACAAACAAGTTCACGGGATGTAAAGTCAGCGTTCTGTAAGAGAAAGAAACGTGAAAATAATGATTATTCGCATGATGAACAACCTAGCGTGTTTCTTCCTTTCTTCGGTTCTATTTCCAGTAAAATAGGTAGGATCCTTCGTAGACGAGGTTTAAGACCGATCTTTCGAAATCCAAGGAAAATCAAGGGGATGTTGCGTCCTGTGAAGGACTGCCTCGGTCTCAGGATTCCTGGTATTTACAAAATTCCTTGTGAATGTGGAAGTAGTTACATTGGTCAGTCAGTCCGGACCATTTCCGATCGCTGTACAGAACATCAACGTCACATTAAAAATAGGGAGCTGGAAAAATCGGCAATTGCGGAGCATAGCCTCATTAGGAAACATAAAAAAAAATTGTTCGATGAAACAAAAGTTCTGTCTCAGGCCTCCACATACTGGGACTCGGTAATTAAAGAGGCGATAGAAATTATAATGTGCGACAACAATTTTAATCGTGACAATGGTTACAATTTTAGTGGTGCAAGGAACCGAGCGCTCGATATGGAGAAGCGTCAGAGAGATTCGCTGCGGGTCTTCGATACTCCGGGAGCGATGGCGCCACCAGTTCAGGCGTCGACAACGTCTACACCGTGACGTATTCGCCGTCCAATCAGGAGCCGTCCAATCACAAGCCGTCCTGGGGCTACCTAACGTCCATCACAGCTGCCGTTTAGCCAGTCAGTTTCCTGACGATGGCGATGGTGGTGAATATCGTCGAAAGCTCGAGGTTTTACCAAGATTTGACGCGGCAAGAAGTCCGAGAATTTTTATTCAAGTATTACAAACACATTATTTGCATAGTGTAAGCTCTTTATAGACGTCGCACAAGCTGTTAAGCTCCTCAGGGCATACTCTTCATTGTCACCATCTACGACACCATCGCAAGGTACAGGAATATTAGGAAAAGATATATGGAAATACTGATGATAATGGTAATAATTCACAAGCCACCGGACAGTGTGTGTACGCGCGCGCGCGCGCGCGCGCGCGTGTGTGTGTGTGTGTGTGTGTGTGTGTGTGTGTGTATGTCCGCCGCACGGGCTCGCACATGCATGCGTGCGTCCAGCATTTCTTTTCCTTTATAGTCATGATCGGTACGTGAGATGTATCTGGGAGGAAGTGACATTTCTTACATTCTCAGGTTTTAACATTGGCTGTCCGCTTGAAGCGCAACATCCTACCTGTAGTATTCCTCTGGAGGTGAGTACTTCTGTGAAACTAGCACTGATGAACACGTCACCTCCAGTAGAACCTAACTCGTTTGTTAATAATCGAGGCCGGTTTAGACATGTAAGGTCATTATGACGTGGCGACACTTCTGAGGAAAAGAAGTGTGGGACGTTAACCCCTGTCGTTTATAAAATGCAAAATGTTTTGTACATTACAATGGGGAAGCCCAAGAATGAATACACGTTCCCAGTTGTTGCAAACATACAGTGGACTGCACCAAAACACAGACGAAGTCAATATATGACTGAACTAATTAAATCGGGAAAAATTTAGAAATTGTAAAGGCGGATCATCCAAGGACACATGAGATATATTTCACCATTTTACAATCAATCTGATGTGTGATTATCATATTTATGAATCTGCAGTAGCACAAAGCAATAAACACCCGTAAAATTATTTAAATCAGCCTGTAATGGTACTGTGGCGTCAATAATTATTGTGGCGTCGGTAAATGAAACAAAAAAGAGCTCCCTGTGTTTCTGAAAATAAAGGTGCGGTTAGAAATGTGCAAGTTCCCGAGCTCACTAGGTGCATACGGCCGCTGCAGAAAGCGGCAGGGGGGACATGTAGTGGTGCAAAGCAGTGCATGCCTGTCCCTTGTGTCCACGTGCCAACAGCCCTCCGGTGAGCTCTAGCTTGACCCCACTGAAGTCTCCAACGTCGATGGTTTTGGGTCAGTGGAAAGCACGCTACAGGGCGTCGGGTTCAGAGCTGTCCTTGAAGTAATTGATTTGTAACAGTTTGTTTTGTCACTGTGGCTAACTGCTGCTCAAATGGCTTCAGCAGATGCAGAACGATGCGCCAGAGCCATACACCAAACACGATGGTCTTCCCTCTCTGTAGCGCCACGTGACCGAATGGAGCTGTATCTTCTTGCGACTGTATGTTCTCGTGACCACAGCTTCCAGCAATCGCATACCGTGGCTACACACCCAACGCCGGCCGATGTGGCCGTGCGGTTCTACGCGACTCAGTCTGAAACCGCGTGACCGCTACGGTCGCAGGTTCGAATCCTGCCTCGGGCATGGATGTGTGTGGTGTCCGTAGGTTAGTTAGGTTTAAGTAGTTCTAAGTTCTAGGGGACTGATAACCACAGATGTTAAGTCCCATAGTGCTCAGAGCCATTTGAACCATTTGAACACTCCCGACACGTCCTTCTGCAATATCGTACAAAGAAGATTTATCTTCTCGTATCCCTACTACACGACGTTCGTCGGACTCACTGAGGTGATATGGCGTCCCTGTCGCGTTGAAGACATTCTTCATTAATAGGAACTCACCACGTCCAATCTGAAAGGTAGCTAACGGTCACGACCATTACAGCCAATATTTACAGCAAACCTCATTTGCATCCTCAGCCACTCTTCTGTGACTCGCGCGAAATTTGAATAGACAGCACCTTTCAGATATAGAAACGTGCGTTAATGTATAATTGTTAACTGTTGCTTCGAATGTTGTATTGATACTGCTGAACGATGTTTAACCATATATGCCTTCTAAAGCGATCAAACAGTGCCTGGAATAACACCGCACATCACAATCGCCCAGGGCTTGCAACTACTCTTTCCTACAGTTTGGAATCTGCAGAGTAACAAAAAAGAAATTAAAAAGATTAATTACATGTATTTGATCATATAAAACCCTCTCCCATTCCCCGATACGCACACACACACACACACACACACACGAACGCTGATGGAATTTCACTGACGCAAACGTAAATATGTTATGCTTTCAGTGTCTCCTTTCCACATACCTCTAAAGAACTGCACGTTCAGAAATGAACACATGTTCGCATATTCTTGGACTATTGGCGTAAATTTTACAATGAAATAACTGTTTAATTTCCCAACAAATGAAAAGTGATCATGAACTTAGCGTAATGAAATTTTCCAGGGATTTCACCAGAGCCTGGAAAACTTCGCGGATGATATCAGACTGCGTTGCAGTAGATACCTTGGACTGCAATTTCAAACAAGCGTCCCCGACAGTAAGAGTCGAAGTGTAAGAGCTGTTTCACACTGATATACCGTCTCTGTTTTGTTTCTTCCTTCACTACTAGTGGCCAAACAGGATTATGTATTACTTCGAAATCACGAGTACAGTGATTAAACACTATACTTCTAGCCATCAATATCTCTCACACCAAGCTCACACATCCGCTACTTGAAAAGTGCACTCAGGTGACAAAAGTTACTGGATACCTCCTAGCATCGTCTCGGTCCTCCTGTTACCCAGTGTAGTGCTGCTGTTCGACGTGTCATTTACTCAACATGTCGTTGGGAGTCCCCTGCAGAAATATTGAGTCGTGCTGCCTCTATAGCCTTCCATAATTGCGCAAGTGGTGCAGGATTTTGTGCACGAATCGACTTCTCGGTTGTATCCCATAAATTATCGATGCTATTCGCGTCAGGCGATCTGAGTGGCTAAATTTTCCGCTCGAACTGTTCAGAACATTCTTCAGACCATTTGCGAAGAGTTGTGGCCCGATGACATGGTGCATTGTAATCCAAAACAAATTCTATCATTGTCTGTGAACATGAAGTCCATGAATGGCTGCAAGTGGCCTCCAAGTAGTCGCACATAACCATTTACATTTAATTATCGGTTCAATTGGACCAGACGACCAAGTCCATTCTATGTAAACACAGCCCACACAATTCCGGAGCCACTACCAGCTTGCACAGTGCCTTGCTGACAACCTGGCTCCTAGACTCCGTGGGGCCTGCGCCACCCTCGACCCCTGCCAACACTTCTTACCCATCTGAAATCAGGACTCATCTAACCCGGCCACAGTTTTCTCTTGAGTTCAACCCATAGGGTCATGTCTATGGGAGGCGCTGCAGGCGATGTCGGGCTGTTAGGAAGGCATCCGCGACGGTTGTCTGCAATTATAACGCATCAGCACCAGATTTTGCCGCACTGTCCTAACGGATAGGTTCGTCGTACGTCGCACATTGATTTCTGGGATTATTTCAAGCAGTATTGTTCGTCTGTTAGCACCGACATCTCTACGCAAACGGCGCTGCTCTCGGTCGTTAAATGAAGGCCGTTGGCCACTGCGTTGTACCTGGTGGTAGGTAATGCCTGAAATTTGGTATTCTGGGCACATCTCGACACTGTGAAACTCGGAATATTGAATTTCCTACCGATTTTCGAAATGGAATGTCCCATGCGTCTAGCTCCATTCTGCACACAAAATCTGTTAACTGCCTCGGTGCTGTCATAATCAAGACGGAACCTTTTTCATATGACTCGCCTGAGTATAGACCACAGCTCCGATAATGCACTGACCTTTTATATCTCGTGTGCGCGATACTATCGCCATCTGTATATGTGCACATCGCTATCCCGTGACTTTTTTCACCTTAGTGTGTTACTCACACGAGGAAGTGGGCTACTTTGTACAATTTCGCATTTGTCTCAAAGTATGCCGGCTGCGGTGACATATGTTGCTAGCAGAGCGGACATATTGATTGCTGGAACAGCGGACGTGGATCTGTCTGGGTATGAATGGAGTCACGCAAGTGTTCATGTCGAGAAGCAGGTGTCCTGCTACACTCATGCCTATTCCTGCATATGAGATAAACACGGGCGCGACTACTCTTGCATGTGAAGTAAACACAGGAGCAGAGTGACTAGGTCGTAGACAACGCACCTTTAGATATACTATCTGATCAAATGTATCCGGACGCTTATTAGTGGACATTAATATAGGGAGTGTCCACCCTTCACCTTCATTACGGCTTGAAGTCTGCCGGTGCCTCAATCTCTGCGGATGGATGACAGCCTATTCTTCCTCAAGAGCCGAAACCAGAAAAGGTGATGACTGTGAATGCCATGGTCTGGAGCGATATCGACCTTCTAGCTCATGCCAAAGGTTTTCCATTGGGTTCAGGGCGGGATTCTGGGGAAGTATGTTATTGTCCGCAAACCATTACCTCTGAGACACCGATTTATGACAGGATTCATTGCATGGACGTAAAAGAAGAAAGGAGATGGCGCTACAACTTGCTTTGGAGCCAGAGTTGGCGAGGTCTGCTACCATTTTAAGTAGCGCAAAAGATTAGCACATTGTTGTTTACGATTGCTTCTTGCTCGTTATTTCTGTCGTGTGCATGCAACAACCGTTTTAAATACTAAGAATTACTGTGCTTGCATGAATAAAAGAGTGTCAGGCAAGTAATTTCGAAGGTTTTTCTGTTCTCGAATGCGTATTTGCTCTAGTAATACGACACATTTGGCCTCGTTATCGTAACTTCTTTTTTTCTTGATGTATTTCGAATAAACAAGAATAGAAGGTTATGATGTGAAAAGGATGCTTTCGTAATCCATCTAATTCCAGTTTTACCGTATTTTCTTCAATAGCAAATGAAGCTGGAACTTCGAAACAAATTCTTGTTTGCTTACTGGTACTGCTTCTTGTTTGTTACATTTTCAGTTTTCAACTCGCATGCATAACATTTTTAACGTTCACGTTTGCAAAAAACGTACCTACGAGTCTTTGTTAGCGCTTAAACGTTACAACCCGTCATGGTAATGTACATGTGCGTCAGTGAAAAATACCAACAAAAAGGTTTTAGTATGTGGACCTAATGTGCTGTTCCAGTCTATTCTGTACATAAGGTCCATCACTGTTCCCTTTGGATCCCTACGTAATTCGGTGCTCTCCGATACACAAGATCGAACAGCGGAGGAGTGGTACTCAAGCGTCAACTTTAGGTTACAATATCCCGGATGTAATTAACATTTTACAATGCAACAAGCGGTACTGATTACGTATTTGTTTATATGTTCAGATGTGCTAACAAAACTAACGGGGTTCCATTAAAAAAAAACGTAGGTTTGTGTTAAAAAACATACTTCCATGCATTTTTTTATGGTCTGTATTAACCAATTACACTAGCCCCTCTCCTCACGTTCGGTCTGTGGAATCGGTTCGACAGTATTTGATGTGGTTTACGAAATATATCCGGCGGTAGTGTTAGGTGACTCACCCTGTATATCAACGCCCGTCAGCAGCTGACGGTATCAATATAATTGTAATTACACCCAATTTGTCCATATTATTACAATAATGGCGATAAGCTCGTGCCTAGGTAACATGTGTCGTCTCAGTCTTCTACTGACCTCTTCAATATAAATGATTTAGTGAAGAGTGGATCTGAAACCAAACCATTTATAATTACCACTCGGTTTATAATAACCTGTGTTCATGAAAATGTTCAGAGTACGTGCATACTCGCTCTATTAACATTTTCACTCCAGTTGGCTACTGTCGTTTAAAATTCCGCTCAATTGCCGTAATTGAAAAATATACTGTTCCGTATTACTCGGTTCTAAACAATTGTGCCCTGATTCGCACTAGCAGAGACCTTCCGACCTCTCGTTCACCCGATGAGCGTGTCTCGCGGACTAACTACGCAGCTTTTGTGCAGGCACCAAAAGCTCACTGCCCTCCGCCGTAAGGAATGACAGGCCTTTAGAAGTATACGTGGTTGTTGTTTTACCTGCACGCACTGAAGACGTGACCCTGTAGTGTCCGCACGTCGTTGATTGGCGTGGCGAAGACCATTTCCTTCAAGTGTCTCCACAACCAAATGTCTAGGGGATTGTGATCTGGGAAAAGAACCGAATAAGGTGAGCCCCTCTCCCCCTACAATCCAGCGGTTCTCTGAGTCAGAGTTTGGCGCACATTGTGAAGAAAGTGTGCTGGTACGACATCTTGAATGGGATCACATTTGTATTCGTTGCTGCAGTGGTAAAACCTCTAGCAAGGTAGGCAACACGTTAATGAGGAAGTCCAGGTAACGGGTTCCAGTTAACGTTTGTTGTAGCACGTATAGCCCTATTAATCTATCACCAAGTACGCCTGCCCATACGTTGATTGAGAATCGGTGATGTTGTCCTCTTTCGTTAACTGCTTTGGGATCCACATCTGTACATAAATGCCGGTTATGGAAATTCACAACGCCACCTCTTCTGAACCCTGCCTCATTCGTAAATTAAATCTTGGTGGTGAACAGTCGATCTGTGGCATACTTCTGCAATAGGCATTGGCAGAAGCGCCATGATGATTCTCCGACCATAGGACCTGAACGCACTGTAGATGATATGGGTATAGTAATTGTTCATGAGGTAACCCCCCCAGATAAGCGAGTGAGACACGCCTTGTGTTGCTGCTAATCGTCGCACACTGCTCCCAGAGATTATTCCATCGAACGTGACACACATTCCTCCACGTGGGCGTGCAGACTGCACGGGGGCTTCCACCGTCTTCCGAGATACAAGGGTACCTGTGTCCCTCAGAGACTGGGAAAATCTGCCGAATAGCTTGTCAGACGACACTCTGCGCTGTGGATATTTTTCAGCGCAGAGGGAAAGGGCTCACAAGCTACGTCCATTTGCTAAATCATAGCAGAATATCATACCCGGCATTTCACTTGTCGAGTATAAGCCTTTCATTGTCAACAAGTGGTGTAAGAGAGAAAATGTAAATGTACCTCAACGTTTGTACGTACAAACAGCGTAATACCAGCAAATACATAAGTGAATCCGCGTTTGGAAGAACGTAAAACACCTTTATACGTACCCAGGGTTGACAGTTGAGAAGTGCACGGCTCGCGTTTATCCCATTTATTTGTTGTCATCTTCTATTATGGTACTGGCGCCTCGTTTTCTTATTCCATTTACTTGCCCGTGAGCGGCAGCAGCAGCGTCTATAGATAAGTACACTGTCGTACCATCTCTGGAGAGACCGATAGTAGACAACTGTCCATTAAATTAGCTACACCACGAAGATGACGTGCTACAGACGCGAAATTTAACAGACAGGAAGAAGATGCTGTGATATGCAAATGATCAGCTTTTCAGAGCATTCACACAAGGTTGGCGCCGGTGGCGACACCTACAACATGCAGACATGAGGAAAGTTTCCAACCGATTTCTCATACACAAACAGCAGTTGACCGGCGTTGCCTGGTGAAACGTTGTAGTGATGCCTCGTGTAAGGAGGAGAAATGCGTACGATCACGTTTCCGACTTTGATAAAGGTCGGATTGTAGCCTATCGCGATTACGGGTTATCGTATCGAGACGTTGCTGCTCACTTTGGTCGACAGCCAATGACTGTTAGCAGAAATGTGGAATCGGTGGGTTCAGAAGACTAATACGGAACGCCGTGCTGGATCTCAGCGGCCTTATATCACTAGCAGTCGAGATGACAGGCATCTTATCCACGTGGCTGTAACGAATCGTGCAGCCACGTCTCGATCCCTGTGTCAACAGATGGGGACGTTTGCAAGACAACAACCATCTGCACGAACAGTTCGACGACGTTTGCAGCAGCATGGACTATCAGCTCGGAGACCATGGCTGCGGTTACCCTTGACGCTGCATCACAGACAGGAGCGCCAGCGATGGTGTACTCAACGACAAAACTGGATGCACGAGTGGCAAAACGTCATATTTTCGGATGAATTCAGGTTCTGTTTATAGCATCATGATGGTCGCATCCGTGTTTGGCGACATCGCGGTGAACGCACATTGGAAGCGTGTATTCGTCATCGCCATACTGGCGTCTCACCCGGCTTGATGGTATGGTGTGCCACTGGTTACACGTCTCGATTACCTCTTGTTCGCAGTGACGGCACATTGAACAGTGGACGATACATTTCAGATGTGTTACGACTCGTGGCTCTACCCTTCATTCGATCCCTGCGAAACCCTACAGTTTAGCAGGATAATACATGACCGCATGTTGCAGGTCCTGGCGGGCCTTTCTGGATACAGAAAATGTTCGACTCCTGTCCTGGCCAGCACATTCTCCACATCTCTCACCAACTGGATACGTCTGGTCAATGGTGGCCGATCAACTGGCTCGTCGCAATACGCCAGTCACTACTCTTGATGAACTGTGGTATTGTGTTGAAGCTGCATGGGCAACTGTACCTGTTCACGCCATCCAAGCTCTGTTTGACTCCATACCTAGGCGTATCAAGCCCGTTATTACTGCCAGAGGTGGTTGTTATGGGTACTGATTTCTCAGGATATATGCACCCAAATTGCGTGATAATGTAATCACATGTCAGTTCTAGTATAATATATTTGCCGAATGAATATTCGTTTATCATCTGCATTTCTTCTTGGTGTAGCAATTTTAATGGCCAGTAGTGTATTTTCGGGTTCTCGTGTGCCTGACAGTCAGTTGAAGACGGACCAGCAGTGCAGTCGGGATGCAGCAGCAGTCAAGACGGAGACGGAGCGTCGGTGAGGCGCGGACAGCCAGTGTTCGCCGACAGCTGGCGACACACATGCATTATCCGATGGAGGCAGATTGGAGCGGGTTGGTCGTGTCATCGCCCGACGTATATTTGGTCCTTCGCCGTTTCGGGGCCTTGTCAGTCGGTAGGTTGGCGTGGAGCAGAGAGGAATATTCTGCAAGACGTAGTTTGGCCGGGGCCGCTGCCGGTCTCTACGCGCGGTCGAGTGTGTGGTGCTGTTCCCATTGCTACGAGGTCCATGGCTTACCGACCCTGGACACGAAAGTAGAGTTTTGATATTATCTATGAACAAGTCCAGACTGTTCCATTGTGTCGTTTGGAGTTCATTGTCAGCTGTTGGGATATTCCCGTGAGCAACAATGTGGTTTTCAAGTTGGAAAATTCTTGTCACCCTCCGGTGTAGTTTCACAGAATTTGGTAATTTGAATTGAAGTGCACCAGCGGAATCTTCTGCCTTGTGGCCGTTAACGTACCGGTTACCTGCCCTGGCCGTTGACTTAAATTTCGGGCAGTGTAGTTTCCTCGTCGTTTGTTGCTGTCCAGCACGGCGCGTAGTTTGACAGTTCAATGTATGACTGGTTGTGGGCGGCAATATTATCTACGTTGTTCCGTTGAACTCCCCGTTGTGCCCTGTCGGGTGAAGTGGAAGTTACCTTGTCGGTCGGTCGGTCGGTTGGGCTGTCGTCGGATCGTGAATGATTGGCCCGACTGCCTGTCTGTCTCACCTAAGCGAGCGTTAGTGTTTGAATTCCTAGCCGACCCTTGAACATCTGAGCGCCCTTGCGTGTGCTGGTCTTTTTTCATTTTGTTCTGGATTGTGTACTTGTATGGCTTGTAGCCGATTTTTTTGGTATATCAAGATTTGTTTTGCCCTTAAGGCGTAAGATTCTATAGGCCTTCAGCTTAATTTAAAGAACTCTTTCACGTAGGTCTTTGGTTTTTTAAAAAAATTTAATGTTGTTTAGCTTTAGGTGTTGTTCTTTCAGCCGATTTTGAATTCAAATTGTTTGCTCTGAAAATGTCAGATTCTTTGCGCCTTCAGCCTAAATAGGGAACTGTTGTAAATAAGGCTTGCCTTTTAAATTTCTGATTATGCTTGCGTTTTAAGTTGTTGTCCTTCAGCCGTTTTTAAATTAAAGTGGCTTTCAGCCAGTAATTACGTCCCACGATTAAAGTTGTGAGTTAAAAAAAATTTGGGCTCTTGCAATGTTTGATGAAATAATAAAGTTGCATATTCGAGTGTAACTGACAGCCCCTTATTTCGGCCCCTTAAACTACCTGTCCTGTCGCTGGTTAAGCTGCGAGTCTCAACAGTACTCTAAAATAAGGCACACAAACACGACGAAAACTAACGTTGCCTACAACACGACTCGAACCACACAACCAACAGCAGACAGCCTACTGGTAGGTAGAGCACTGTATGTAAGACATCATAATACCGTGCCGAAATATTTGACGGAGAGCCGTTGCAACGACAGTACTAATAACCGCAACCAAGTGCAGCGCAGCCCTTCCTTTAAATACGTGTTTATCTTGGAAAGAATACGTTTCTGAACCGATGTTTATTGGACTTACTTTTCTTGTTTCGATGAATACTACCACCTCTCAAAGTATTCGACACTTTTTGAACACTAGTCGTCAACTATACAATTCGAATATTACATTGCACTTCGCTGGTTTCGACATTAATGTGTCATCTGCGGATCTTTTAGTCACAGGTCTTATGGCCACAGATTGTAATTATCGCATACACTATACATTTTGCGTTATCTCGTGGCATTATCCTTCATTGCCCAAGGTACTAACGTTTGCTTATCCGTGTTATAAGCCAGTGTAGAATTTTCGAAGATGGCAGATTAATCTGTCGAAACCGACTAAGTGCAATAAAATATTTATCAACGAAATGCTGCTCCAGTTGCTGATAACAACTTTGTAAAGTCCATGACAGACTTCGGCCTTCACATTAGGCCGTTTTTAAGTGGACCTGAAACTGCCGGTCCTGATACTTAATGTGAGACAAATACAGACAATGCGAAACAACGCTTGTATATGTACAGTAGAAGTGCAGAAAGAATATATAGCTCACATTGCAATATTAGATGACAAGAAAATCAGAAGTCAGAATATGACTCTTCTTCGAAGCAAAGCATGATAATAGTTCCCATGTAAAGAATTTTAGCATTACGCACCAATTATTCTCACTATATCACCGGGCACATAACTTTATGAAGGCCCCTTATACAAACTTTCATTATCATCTGATATAGTTTCTCGACAACAACAAAAAATGACTCGGAGCACTACGGGACTTAACTTCTCAGTTCATCAGTTCAAGAACTTAGAACTATTTAAACCTAACTAACCTAATGACATCACACACATCCATGCCCGAGGCAAGATTCGAACCTGCGACCGTAGCGGTCGCGCGGTTCCAGACTTCAGCGCCTAGTACCGCTCGGCCAGTTTCTCTACAGCTAAATGGAAGCTATATATTCATTTTGTACTTATACCGTATATACACTCTACGACAAACAAAATCGGCGCAACACACAGGAATTATCGGAATCGATAGATGTGACATATATGCACAGATTTACGTACAGAGATGTAATGTAAGGGCAAACAGATGATAACGATTTAAGAAAAACTGGATGATTTATTCAAGAGAATAGGCTTCACTGAGAAAGTCAACAACGGGTTGTTCCACCTCTGGCTCTAATGCAGGTAGTTATTCGGCTTGACACTGATTGACAGAGTTGCAGGATCTCCTACTGAGGGATACCGTGCCACACACTGTTCAGCTGGTGCGTTAGATCGTCAAAATCCCGAGATGCTTGGAGGGCCCTGTCCATAACGCTCCAAACGTTATCAACTGCGGATAGGCTCGGCCACCTTGGTGGTGGTGGAGGGGGGGGGGGGGGAGGTAGCGTTCGGAAAGCACGAAGACAAGCGATAGGAACTCCGCCCTGTGCGGGAGGGCGTTATCGTGCTGAAATGTAAGTCCAGGGCGGCTTGCCACGAAGGCTAGGAAACGGGACATAGAATATCATCGACGTACCTCTGAGCTGCAAGAGCGCCACGGATGACAAAGATGTCCTGCTGTGAAAAGTAATGGCAACCCAGGCTATCATACCTGTTGTCGGGCACTATGAGGGGTGACAGGTTGATATACCACAGCTGTACGGCGCGACTCCAGACACGTCTTCTACATCTACTCCGCTAGCCACTAAACATTGTGTGGCGGAGGGCACAATTCGCGCCAAAGTCGTATTTCCTTCCTTCTGTTCCACTCACGGATCGCGCGAGGGAAGAACGACTGTCTGAATGCCTCAGTACGAGCTCTTATTTCCCTTATCTTTGAGTGGTGATCATTGCGCGATTTGAAGGTTGGTGGTAATAATATACGCTCTGCATCCTCGGTGAAGATCGGATTTCTGAATTTAGTGAGCAACCCCTCCTGTTTAGCGCGCCGTCTATCTGCAAGTGTGTCCCACTTCAAAGTTTTTATGAGATTTGTAACGCTCTCGCGATGGGTAAATGTACCAGTCCCCAATCTTGCCGCTCTTCCTTGGACCTTCTCAATTTCTGGAATCAAACCCAACTGGTAAGGGTCCTGCACAGACGAACAATTCTCCAACACTGGACGAACCGACGTATTGTAAGCTATCTCGTTTCTTGAAGGACTGCATCGCTTCAGGATTCTACCAATAAACCGCAATTTTGAGTTCGCCTTACCCGTTACTTGTGTAATCTGATCATTCCATTTGAGATCATTTCGAACAATCACACCCAGATACCTGACGGACGTTACCGTTTCCAAAGACTGGGCATTTATTTTGTACTCGTACTTTAATGGGGATTTTGGCCTTGTTACACGCCGTAGGTTACACTTACTAATATTGAGAGATAACTGCCAGTCACTACACCACGCATTAATTTTCTGCAAATCCTCACTGATCTGTTCATAACTTTCGTGTGATACTACTTTACTGTAGACTACAGCATCATCGGCAAACAGTCTAAGGCCGCTGTCAATACCATCAACCAGATCGTTTATTTAAATCGTAAAAAGCAGCGGACCTATTACGCTGCCCTGGGGCATACCTGATTACGCTTGTTTCCGTTGAAGTCACCCGGTTCAGGACGACATACTGATCGCTGGCTGTTAGAAAACTTTCTATCCAACCGCATATGTCATCGGATAGACCGTAAGCGCGCACTTTATGTAGCAAGGGATAGTGCGGAACTGGGTCGAACGCCTTTCGAAAGTCAAGAAACACGGCATCAACCTGGGAGCCGGTATCTAGAGCCTGTTGTACAAAGAGGGCTAGCTGTGTCTCGCATGATCGTTGTTTCCTTAAACCGCGCTGGTTTCTGCAGATGAGCTTCTCAGAGTCTAGAAAGGTCATTATTTCTGAACACAAAATATGTTCCATGATTCTAGAACAAATTGATGTCAGTGAAATTGGCCGGTAATTGTGTGCATCCGATTTTCTAACCTTTTCATAGATTGCTATGACCTGGGCCTTCTTCCAGTCCTGTGGAACTTTCCGCTGTTCCAATGATCTCTGATAGATGATGGATAAGAATGGTGCCATACATGTAGCATGTGTGTTTTTGGTCTTCAGTTCCGAGACTAGTTTGACGCAGCTCTCCATGCTACTCTGTCCTGTGCAAGCTTCTTCATCTCCCAGTACCTACTGCAGCCTACATCCTTCTTAATCTGCTTAGTGTATTCATCTCTTGATCTCCCTCTACGATTTTTACTCTCCACGCTGCCCTACAACACTAAATTGGTGATCCCTCGATGTCTCAGAACGTGTCCTGACAACCGATCCCTTCTTCTAGTCAAGTTGTGGCGCAAGCTCCTCGTCTCCCCAATTCTATTCAATACCTCCTCATTAATTACGTGATCTACCCATCTCATCTTCAGCATTCTTCTGTAGCACATTTCGAAAGCTTCTATTCTCTTCATGTCTAAGCTATTTATCGTCCACGTTTCACTCCCATATATGGCTACACTCCATACAAATACTTTCAGAAACAACTTTCAGACATTTAAATATATTCTCGATTTTAACAATTTTTTCTTCTTCAAAAACGCTTTCCTTGCCATTGCCAGTCTACATTTTATACCCTCTCTACTACATTTTATATCCTCTCTACTGCGACCATCATCAGTTTTTTTGCTCCCCAAACAGCGAAACTCCTTTACTACTCTGAGTGTCTCATTTTCCAATTTAATTCCCGAAGCATCACCCAACTTAATTCGACTACATTCCATTATCCTTGTTTTGCTTTTGTTGATATTCATCTTATACCCTCCTTTCAAGACACTGTCCATTCCGTTCAACTGCTCTTCCAAGTCCTTTGCTGTCTCTGACAGAATTACAATGTCATCGGCGAACCTCAAAGTTTTTATTTTTTCTCCATGGATTTTAATACCTACTCCGAACTTTTGTTTCCTTTATTGCTTGCTCAGTATACCCCTCGACTCTTATAACCGCCATCTGGTTTCTGTACAAATTCTAAATAACTTTCGCTCTCTATATTTTACCCCTTCCACCTTCAGAATTTGAAAGAGAGTATTCCAATCAACATGATCAAAATCTTTCTCTAAGTCTACAAATGCTAGAAACGTAGGTTTGTCTTTCCATAATCTTTCTTCTAAGTTAAGTCGTAGGGTCAGTATTGCCTCACGTGTTCCCATATTTCTACGGTATCCAGACTGATCTTCCCCGAGGTCGGCTCCTACCAGTTTTTCCATTTGTCTGTAAAGAATTCGCGTTAGTATTTTGTAGCTGTGACTTATTGAACTGATAGTCGGTAATTTTCACATCTGCCATAGTCAACATAAAATCTTACGGGGATACCGTCTGGGCCAGATGCCTTCCTGGCGTCTAAGTATCTTAACTGTTTTACAATCCCAGATGCACTTCGCTGGTCGTCGGGGCTCAACTCGAAAGGGGACTCATCACTGAAGACAATTCTACTCTATTCAATGAGATTCGAGACCGATGACACGTCTGGAGTCACGCCGGACAGCGGTGGGATACCACGCTCGCTGTCGCCCGCCGTATGGCCCGAAAACTACATGGAAATTGCCTAATGGCATATCCTTAATTGAACAAACAGTTGCGGAATCAGCACCCCTCTACAGTTGAGAAACTAATAAGCGTAAAACACTCAAATTGTGGTAGCTGACGACTGAACCATAATTACTAAAATGTTCCGGGCTGTTATGCCGTGGTCGAATGGATTTCAGCTGAAAACCCGGCGTTTCATCCCCAAGGGACGATAGCAACAGCGGACGACGGCAGTCGACAACAGCCAATTGCACTCGCGTATAAAACATGTGACGAAGCGCCACTGCATGGAAACTCGCGGAAGCGGAATTTTGCTATAGTGAGCAGCGATCCGTAGTGTGAATCGGACATTCAACAAAGCTATGAGCCCCTGTGAAAATGTCCTTCGCAGATGGAGACGAAATGTCGAACCTTATGGTGAAATCCATTCGACCACGGCATAATAGCCTGGAACATTTAGTAACTGTGACATTTCCGGCCGTGAATGCTTACTTGAGTTGAAATTTCGCAAGAGATGATAGAAGTGCTGTTCACGTTTATGAGGGCTTTGCTGCTTTGTGACAATTCTCCAATGCCTGCAGAGAGAACCAGGCAAGCGTGAAGTCTTCGTTATTGAGGTCGCCATGGGCAACGTGTTTGTCAATTAATTCCGCGCTGAAATTCAATAGAAGACAGCGGCGACTGGGAAACCGGTAAGATTAATGGCACACGGGGCAGCGGACCTGACGCGTCAGAGAGACCGAGAGAGAGAGGGAGAGAGAGAGAGCGACAAAGGCGGCCACGTAACAAGGTGGGTCATGTCGGCGTGGCCAGGACGGTTGCTCGCTGCCGGCTTTGTGATCCGCCGGGCTTCTTTATGAATCTCGGCTCAGGCTGGAACGGGATGACACAGAGGCGCCTTTTAATTACTTTTTGCAGAGCGGCAGCACAATGCGGTGCTCCTTTGAGGCAGAGGTAGGCAGAAGCTCTCCGGACAATCCGCTCCTGGTACGTTACTCTCTCACAATTACTCCTCGCACTAGAGCCGACTCTTGTTTCCTGAGACGAAAAGAAACGTTCTGAGGCAGCGCCCACTGTCAGAATTTCCTTCTGATTAAATTCTAATAAATTTTTCTGTTCGTCAATAGACACGATTAAAACACTGATTATGTTGTGCCTCCCAATTTTTACCGTCAGAAAATCCGCTTAGGAAACTTCAAGAAACTTCAGGGCAGATAACACACAAGTGTCACTCAGTTTTGGTTTACGGTAGCTATCGTGGAGCAACATTAGGCGAATAACAGCGCCCGCTAAGAGTGGAAGGGAGTTTGATATATTCTAATTCTTCTCCTTGTAACTGGTCAGCTAAATTAGCACTGTATCGCCATTTCACTTAAGGGCTACATTACAAACGTTACAAGTCTCTTGTGGCAGATTTCGTAGGCAGAACCGTGACTAATTTGCAGAAGATGTGCCACTTCGTCAACAGTTAATCGTCTGTCTAAGAGAATCATTTCACGTGAACGCTGAATAGTTTCTTCATTTGTGGCGGTAGACGGTCGTCCGGTTTCTTCTTGGTGCGTAAAACTTGTGCGACCATTTAGGAACTTTTCAATTCATTTGTAGACACTCCGTTGTGGCAAAACACTGTTCCCGTACTGTACCGAAAGTCTTCGATTAATTTTGGCCCCTGATACCCTTCCGACTACAAAAAACGGATCATTGAACGTTGCTCTTCTTTGGTGCAAATAGACAGCAGAGCAGCCATGATTAACAGCGCGGCAGCGATAACGAAACTAACCTAGCAGCTTGAAAATTTCAAAGATATCAGAGCAAATAAATAAAGCATGCGTCATGAACGTAAAACGACAGTACTACCAAAACAAACAAAAATATAAATTGCGGATAATAATGGACTTACCCTCGTATTTGTAATGACATCCCTCCTGGAATGCGGGGAACGGTCTCACCGAGACTTGGAGGTTTCCATTTACAGGCGTTGTGTTACAGCTGAAGGCAAGCGCCACATTTATGTATGACAGTATTCACGCTCAGAAGTGAACACTTATTTACAGGCGGTACTTAAGTGGTCGTAAATTGCGAACAATAGCGATTCCCGATACAGGACACAGGCTCGTACTTCGTAACTCACTTTTACGGTATCTCACAACACAGGGGTAGTTCCGTTTCCACGTGCACAAGTGGTTTTTGGACACTGTTATTGTTATTGGAGACGGACGTAAAAGAAATTCGTCTTTGGAGCAATGAGTGCCAACGGTTGGAGAACGCATGTGCCTGGTATCTCGTATAGCTGAGATGTGCAGGCAGAGAGAGAGAGGAAAGGAGAGAGAGAGAGAGAGAGAGAGAGGGAGAGAGAGGGAGAGAGAGAGAGAGAGAGACAAAGTAGGACGAGCAGCCCCGGAGGCCATGCAGGGACAGTGATACAGGTGCGCGATCTCTGTTCCCTCCGTGACACTTCAGGCGACCCGCCAAGCCCAGCTGCAGCACGGCTGGTAGGTACTAGATTCCCTATCAGGCCTTATTCTGCTAAAGAACAACTACGTTGGGAAAATAAACATCCCAAACCACACAGAACAGTAGACGTATAGAGAGGAATCCAAAATAATAAACGGAAAGTCACTTTCTATTATATCAGAGGTCACTGTGGGATAAAAGGAAGTTAAACTGCAAGTTCTCGGGTCAATATAGACTAAAGCGCCAAAGAAACTGGTATAGGCATGAGTATTCAAATGCTGCGGTCGGTAACGCCTATATAAGACAAAAAGAGTCTGCCGAATCTAAATCTACACATACATGGTTACTTTGCAATTCGCACTTAAGTGCCTGACAGAGGGTTCACGGAACTATTTTCATACTACTTCTCTACCATTCCACTCTCGAATGACGCGTGGGAAAAAGGTACACCTAAATCTTTCCGTTCGAGCTCTGATTTCTCTTATTTTATTATGATGACCATTTCTCCCTAAGTTGGTGGGTGTCAACAAAATATATCCTCCTTCGGAAGAGAAAGATGGTGATTGAAAATTCGTAAATAGACCTCTCCGCAAATAAAACCGCCTTTGTTTCAGTGACTGCCACCCCAACTCGCGTATCATATCAGTGACACTCTCACCCCTACTGCGCGATAACACGAAACTTTCTGCCCTCCTTTGCACTTCTTCGATGTCCTCCGTCAATCCCACCTGGTAAGGATCCCATACCGCGCAAAAATATTCCAGCAGATGACGGACAAGTGTAATGTAGGCTGTCTCTTTAGTGGGTTTGTCGCATCTTCTACGTTTTCTGCCAACAAAGCGCAGTCTTTGATTCGCCTTCCACACAATATTATCTGTGTGGTCTTTCCAATTTAAGTTGCTCGAAATTGTAATTCGTAGGTATTTAGTCGAATTGACAGCCCTTAGATTTGTGCGTTTTATCGTATACCCAAAAGTTATCGGATTTCTTTTAGTACCCATGTGGATGGCCTCGCACTTTTCTTTGTTTAGTGTCAATTGCCACTTTTCGCACCATACAGAAATTCTCTCTAGATCATTTTGTAATTGGAATTGATCGTCTGATGATTCTACTAGACGGTAAATTGCAGCGTTATCTGCAAACAACCGAAAGGGGCTGCTCAGATTATCGCCTAGGTCATTTATGTAAATCAGGAACAGCAGAGGGCCTATGACACTACCTTGTGGAACGACAGATATCACTTGTGTTCTACTCGATGATTTACCGTCTATCACTACGAACTGTGACCTCTTTGAGGGGAAATCATGAATCCAGTCACACAAATGAGAAAATACTCCATACGCACGCAATTTGATCAATAGTCCCTTGCGAGGAACGGTATTAAAAGCGTCTGGAAATCTAGGAATATGAAATCAATCTGAGATTACATCACGAGAATAAAGAGCTGTGTTGCACAAGAACGATATTTTCTGAATCCGTGTTGGTTATTTATCAATAAGTCATTTTCTTCAAGGTGATTCATAATGTTAGAGTATAGTATATGCTCCAAAATCCTACTGCAAATCGAAGTCAGTGATATGGATCTGTAATTCAATTTGTTACTCCTATTTCCTTTCTTGAATATTGGTGTGACCTGTGCTGCTTTCCTGTCCTTAGGAACAGACCCTTCGTCAAGTGAGCGGTTGTATATGATTGCTAAGAAAGGCGCTATTGTGTCTGCATAGTCTGAAAGCAACGTGATTGGTATTCCAACTAGACCGGAAGACTTGCCTTTCGTACGTGATTTAAGTTGTTTCTCAACACCTAAGATACGTACTTTTACGTCACCCGTGATAACAGCTGTTCTGGTTTCGAATACTGGAATATTTACTTTGTCTTCTTTCGTGAACGAATTACGAAAAGCTGTATTTAGTAACTCTGCTTTAGTGACACCATCATCGGTAACATTTCCATCGCTATCGTGCAGTGACGGTATTGACTGTTTGTTTGCCACTGGCATACTTTACATACGACCGGAATCTCTTTGGGTTTTCTACCATACTTTGAGATAATATGTTTCATTTTGGAAACTATTAAAAGCATCTCGCATGGACGTCCGCACTGAATTCCGAGCTTCCGTGAAACTTAGACAGTCTTGGGGATTTTGCGTTCTTCTGAATTTGGCATTTTTTTCGGTGCTTCTGCAACAGTGTCCTGACGTGTTTTGTGTACCATGGTGGATCAGCCCCGTCTCTTATTAACTTATGCGGTATGAATCTATCGATTGCTGTCGATACTGTATCGTTGCATTTGAGCCATATCAGGTCTACACTTACGTAATTAGCTTGGAAGGAATTTAGACTCTCTCTTAGGAAGGCATAAAGAGAAATTTTTACCTGCCGCAGTTCTTAGATCTGTTACTGCTGCTACAATGGCAGGAAATCAACATTTAATTGGGTTTGAACGTGGTGTTATAGTCAAGCAAGAGTAATGGGACACCACATCTCCGACGTAACGATGAAATGGGGATTTTCCCGTACGACCATTCCATGACTGTACCAGGAATATCAGGAATCCTGTAATACATCAAATCAGCATCATCGCTGCGGCCGGAAAGAAGATCCTGAAAGTACGGGACCAACGACGACAGAAGGGAATCGTTCAATGTGACGGAAGCGCAACCCTTCAGCAAATTGCTGTAGATTTCAATGCTGGACCATCAACAAGTGTCAGCCTGCGAACCATTCAACGAAACATCATCGATATGGGGTTTAGGAGCTGAAGACCCATTCATGTACTCTGATGACTGCACGCCACAAAGCTTTACGCCTCGCCTGGGCCTGTCAACACCGATATTGGACTGTTGATGACTGGAAACATGTTGCCTGGTGGGATAAGTCTCATTTCAGATTGTATCGAGCGGATGGACGTGTACGGGTATGGAGACAACGTCATGAATCCATGGATTCAAGCTGGTGGAGGCTTTGTAACGGTGTGGGGCGCGAGCAGTTGGAGTGATGTGAAACCCCTGATACGTCTAGTTACGACTCTTACAGGTGACACTTATGTAAGCATCCTGTCTGATCACATGCATCCATTCAGGTCCATTATGCATTCTGACGGACTTGTAAAATTCCAGCAGGACAATGCGACACCCCACACGTCCAGAGTTGCTACAAAGTGGCTCAAGGAACACTCTTCTGAGTTTAAACACTTCCGCTGGCCACCAAACTCTCCAGCCATGAACATTATTGAGCATAACTGAGATGCCTTGCAACGTACTTTTTAGAATGGATCTCCTCGTACTCTCACGGATTCATGGACAGCCCTGCAGGATTTATGGTGTCAGTTCCCTCCAGCACTAGTTCAGACATTAGTCGAATCCATGCCACGTCGTGTTGTGGCACATCTGCGTAGTCGCAGGGGACCTACACGATACTGGGCAGGGAACGAGTTTCTTTGGCTCTTCAGTGTGTTACGGCAAAGAAAACCACCCAAAAGGACTACCAAACGACTTTCTCTAAAGATATAGACGATTAAAGAGAAGTGAATGGAATAAAGAATGGACGCACTCCCTGAAATCAAGAGACCGGCATTACGACAGTCTGTCACAAGTATTACCAAGCAAATTATGGTCTGCCATGATAGCAAGTTTGTGTCCACAGTTGTACGACTGAACTTCAATCGCCGGTGTGGCCGAGCGGTTCTAGGCGCTTCAGTCTGGAACCGTGGAACCACTACGGTCTCTGGTTCGAATCCTGCCTCGGGCACGGATGTGTGTGTTGTCCTTAGGTTAGTTAGGTTTAAGTAGTTCTAAGTTCTAGGGGACTGGCGATCTGAGATGTTGCCGCAGGGGATTAGCCGAGCGGCCTAGGGCGCTGCAGTCATGGACTGTGCGTCTGGTCCCGGCGGAGGTTCGAGTCCTCCCTCGGGCATGGGTGTGTGTGTTTGTTCTTGAGTTAGTTTAGGTTAAGTAGTCTGTAAGCTTAGGGACTGATGACCTTAGCAGTTAAGTCCCATAAGATTTCACACATACACACGACCTCGGATGTTAAGTCCCATAGTGCTCAGAGCCATTTTAACCATTTGAACTTCAATTACATGTGCTACCGACAACATCGACACCGTATTCATGGTATGGAGTCATTGCTTTTAGAACGGCAAGTCACATAGGAAATGAACCACTTGTTCTTTGCATGCCAGAATTGAAGAAAGCAATCAAAAACATCACCGTTAAAATGTCCTCTTCTTAACTTTTGCGCTGAAGCTCCAGTCCACAAGAGACTACAGTGTATAAAAGGAGCTCATTCTCTTGCGGCGTGCAGAAAAATTACATAATACACAGACATGCAATAGCATGAATCACTGTTAAAACCGTCGCAGAAGAAACTTGTAAATCTGCATTTCATAACGATTTAGTTCAGTTAACTATAACTCATTCTAAAGGATTTCAGAAATTACTTCAACCAGATGCCTTTTTTTTATTCTTCAATTTTTCTTTAAACATTTCCGGTTTCGAATCGGCTACCGACTCACCATCAGATAGTACATATTTGTCGCATGTTTGCAGCGTTGTGTGGATCGGGTAGCTGTGGTAAAATGTGTAAGCGGAAAAACTAGGTACCAAGTGCGGGGAGAAATATTCACGCTAAATCGATCTCATAATGTCAATAATTCTGGCCGCACTCAGTGCTTACATGTTTTGTTTATACGTTTTGCCACAGCTACACGACTCGTGATTGCTGCGAACCTGAAAAAACATGTACTATCTGATGATGAATCGCTAGTCGGTTCGAAAAATTGAAGAATAAAGCAAAAGGTGACTAGTTGCGGTAATTTCTGGAAAGATTTATTCGTCATAGTCCCTGTGATCCACAATCGTAATGGATAAAAGTTTCAGAGCTGATTCTTCCAGGGCCTCTGAAGCAGCGTACTGGTAGTACTTCTACCGAAACACAAATCTAGAGTGTCGAGCCATATTAATGTGACACTGCCTGTGCTCGTCATCGACGAGCAATAAGCACTCACAGACAGCAGATGGCACTACTACAGTGGAGGGTATATAAAGCGTGTCCGGGAGATGCGTCGAACAGACACAGTCATTGTCATAAGGGGAAACGGAGCGACTTATTTATCTGTCGTCCAGAAGGCATCATCGTTGACTTTCAGGCAAAGGATGAAACATTTCCGAAGCGGATAAGTCTGCAAACAGTTAGCGTGTTGCCGTGTTTAAGTATCCCGCGCATGGCAAAACAGCGCTACCTAACCCGGCGCCGATGCAGCTGTGGTGTACCACAGCCCATAGATGACAGGGATAAACGACATCTGCGAGGATGCATAAGGGCGAATAGATATGCGATTTTTGAACAACTAACTGACTGGGTGAACAAAGGGGCTGTCAACAATGGCTCGTAAGCGAACGTTGCTGCGTATGTGTCTCCAAAACAGGCGCCTTGTTCTTGCAACCTTGCCTACTAAAATAGAGATGGGGCCCCTCCACGCCAGCTCCAACGTGGTGACCAGACCAAAAGTTCTACTGTCACCGCCGTCAACATGTTAGTTATATAGTAGGTGGATCACAGGATGATGGACTGTGATGTTATCCGTGCGTCTGTGTAAGACTGCGCATTAACACGGTCCATCAGGTGAGAGATAGTGGGCGCAACGCGAATGAGGGTAGCAATTTGAAGAGCAGGGGGAGAAAACGTTCCAAGGCTCGTGCCGTGGGAAAAAAACCTATGCGATAGTGGGATGGGTAGTAAGAGCAGTAGTGGCTTACTAGCTACGATAGTTCATGCAAAGTTGGGTTTGTTAGTGTGGGTATCATGCATCCGTGGCAGGCGATGGCGATTTATCCGAGTTGTTTGCAGCCGCTAAATTCCTGGAACAATCAAGATCGTTATATAGTAGTCAGAGATCGGTCATACATTATCTCACTGAGTGGAGGGGTGGGTGGAGCTTATCTGCATGCTGTGTTCGGCACGGCTTCCCTGCGTAGTGCCAGTTATTCGGCAAGTGCGTTCCAGCTGGATATCCAGTAATGGTGTCTGATTAACAGGAGCTCACCTGTACCGTTGTGTTTGTGTGTACTTGGCCATAGATGTTAGGTCCTTACAAGTATGTCTTTTGGTCTTTTATGTTACCATCTATGGTTGTGGTCGTAGTTCCGCAGATTGAGAATAAACGGGTTCTGCGAATCTCTGTAGTTTCTGTATAGTCTCGTGGTGAGTTTGTGGATTTCCTCCGTGAGAGTCTCAAGTCGGTATTCCCGGCGAAGGTCCGCGATGCGTGTGTATGGTGGAGCATTGCTTATGATTTTGTGTACTTTGTTTTGTATGAGCTGCAGACGGCGCAGGCGTGTGGGCGCAGCGTATCCCCAGACAGGAGCTGCGTACGTCATCAGGGATCGAATAAGTGTCATGCACATGGACCTCGACACCCTTCTGTTCAGTGTGCTACGCCTGTTGAGCATAGGATAGAGTTGTTTGAGCCTCGCGCTTGATCGGTTGGTCATGTGTTGTATGTGATCCCCCCAGAGTAATTTCCGGTCCAGCCACACACCGAGGTATTTGGATTTCTCGCGGAAACGTATTGGGCGTGCATGTAGAGTTGTTGGTCTACAGTATCGGTGTTTGCGCAGTTGCTTCGGTCTTCTAGTGAACAGAATGGCTGCGCACTTGCCGTCGTATACTTTAACACGCCATTTCTCCAGCCAAGGCTCAGCCACTCTGAGTGCGGTCTGTAAGCGTGACGTAATGTTTGATGCTTCCCAATCTTGCGCGAAAATGGCTGTGCTGTTCATCGGCGCCAAAGGCTGGCATTTGCACGCCAGTGCTGCATTGAATGGCGACAGGTGGCCTTTTCAGATGAATGACGTTTTATGGACCATCGGACAGATGGCCGTTTGCGTACGACGTGAAACGTCTGAAAGCAAACACCACGCAACGACCTTCGGAAGGGTCCAGGCTGGAGGAGAGGGTATTATGGTCTGGGGAATGTTTTCGTGGAATTACCCCGGTGACTTCATCATTCTGTAAGGCACAATGCTCAACACCTTACGGAGCTATCCTTGGGGACTAAGTCTACTCCTGCACGCAACTTGTTTTTCGTAGGTACTATAGCTCCTGCCAGCAGCGTATGCGCGTGGTTCAGAGAGCACCAGGGTGAGTTTACCGTACTTCCCTGGCCACCAGACTCCCAAGATTTTAACCCAATCGAAAATCTGTGGGACCACTTGTATCCGGCTGTACGTGCCATGAATCCTTAACCGAGAAACCTGGCGAAGCTGGCCACCGTACTGGAGTCGGCATGGCTCCACATCCATTTGGGTAGCTTACAGACTCTCACTAACTCCCTTCCTTCACTTTTCGGAGCGGTACTGGTTATTCAGGCCTCTGAGAAGTGGTCATATTAATGTGACTGGGCAGCGTAGTTATGTAGAGTGCAATTTCCATTATACGGTTTATCTCTCTTTGTTTTACTCTCTGCTTTGTTTTATCTGACCTGACACAATACCACATACTCTCCAATTCTGAACCTTCGTTTATAACTAATTATATTGCGCTATGTAGTTCAAGTTAAAACAGTTAAAATCACGCCAAAGAATTGTAATAATTAAAAAGATAGCTCAACAAATAGAACCCAACCCAGTACTATGGCCTAGACCATGATGAAACAAGCAGAACAAGATACTGAAGACGTATGCAACCGGCCGTGTTGGTGAAGTCCTAAAAGCCAATAAATTATACAAAAAACTGCAGCTATTAGGACAGCACTGCCGGCCTCGGAATACAGTAGTATGTAGGACTATCTGGTTCAAAATTGTCACCGTGATATCTACACACATCAAAAAACGTTTTCCACCATGTCTGTTCCCAGAGTTCCGGAACATGTACAGAAAATTTCCGCCCTCTTCATTGCTCATGAAAACCACACATTGTATGTTGTACCACCATACAGCGACACCTTCATAGGTAATGGTCCAGATTGCGGTACACACCGGTACCTCTAATACCCAGTAGCACATCCTTTTTCATTGATGCATCCCTGTATTCGTCATGGCATACTGTCCACAAGTTCATCACGGCACTGTTGTTCCAGACTGACCCACTCCTCAGCAGCGATTCGGCGTAGATCCCTCAGAGTGTTTGGTGGGTCACGTCGTCCGTAAGCAGCCCTTTTCAAGCTATCCCAGGCATGTTCGATAGGATTCATGTCTGGAGAACCTGCTGGCCACTATAGTAGAGCGACGTCGTTATCCTGAAGGAAGTCATTCACAAGATGTTCACTTTGGGGGCGCGAATTCTCATCCATGAAGACGAATGCCTCGCCAGTATGCTGCCAATATGGTTGCACTACCGGTCAGAGGATGGTAGTCACGTATCGTACAGCTGTTACAGCGCCCTCCATGGCCACCAGAGGCGTACGTCGGTCCCACATAATGCCACCCCAAAACAGCAGGCAACCACCTCCTTGCTGACTCGCTGGTCAGTGTGTCTAACCCGTCCAGCCTGACCAGGTTGCCTCCAAACACGTCTCCGACGATTATCTGGTTGAAGGCATATGCGACACTCATCGTTGAAGAGAACGTGATGCCAGTCCTGGGCAGTCCATTCGGCATGTTGTTGGACCCATCTGTACTGCGCTGCATGGTGTCATGGTTGCAAAGATGGACCTCGCCATGGACGTCGGGGGTGAAGTTGCACATCATTGCTGCCTATTGAACACAGTTTGAGTCGTAACACGATGTCCTGTGGCTGCACGAAAAGCATTATTCAACATGATGGCGTTGCTGCCAGGGTTCCTCCGACCCGTAATCCGTAGGTAGTGGTCATCCACTGCAGTAGTAGCTCTTAAGCAGCCTGAGCGAGGCATGTCATCAACAGTTCCTGTCCTTCTGTATCTCCTCCATGGCCGAACAACATCGCCTTGGTTCACTCCGAGGCGCCTGGATACTTCTCTTGCTGAGAGCCCTTCTGGCACAAAGTAACAATGCAATCGAACCACGGTATTGACTGTCTAGACATTGTTGAACTACAGAAAACACGAGCCGTGTACCTACTTCCTGGTGGAATGACGAACTGATTGGCTGTCGGACCCCTTCCAAATAATAGGCGCTCTTCATGCATGGTTGTTTACATCTTTTGGCGGGTTTAGTGACCTCTCTGAACAGTTAGAGGGACTGAGTCTGTGATACAATATCCACAGTCAACGTCTGTCTTCAGAAGTTCTGGGAATTAAGGTGATGCAAAACTTTTTCTGATTTGTGTATTAGCAGAGCGCTTCTGACGGCGATCTCATCCATCTGGTGCGTGGTTGAGGTGTGTGCGGGGTTCGATAATCACAGAAGTGGACAATTTTAATGCAGAACATTACGCGTAGTCTAATGCGTTTCTGCTTTACTTCATGAAGGGGACAAATGTGTTGACAGTGTTTTTAGTGGTTTAACCATTTGACTCGTGTGATGAAACCCGGATAGTGAGAGCAATATCTCCCGAATTTCGTTGTCGTATTGTGTGAAGTACAAAACGGTTGAATGCCAGCAGCTGTTACTCTTTCAGTATTTGCTTCCTTGACGCATGTCGTCACTCTACATCCTCAACTAACCCGTCGTTGTAACTCAGCCAGGCATGTGATAGAATGGAGACGTTAGCTTTTCCGTGAGAATATTTATTTTCCGCCTTTCATCTCCATCTCCTTTCCACCTAGTTCTACTGTTATTACAACAGTAAAAATACATTTCACGTAGTCCTAAAGCTTGCATTCTGTACTGCTCGGTCCGGTCTCAGGTTTGTTTTCCGGTTGCGTTAACAGCAATATGGAAGACTATGGATAGGTTTATTGATGAAGAATCGGCCGTTATGCATCTCGTCTAAGGGTTCACTGTGTGCAACGCAAAAGCGGCTCGTCGACGCTATGCACAGCTGTGTCGCAGCGATGGCAACCGTATCGCAGTAGTTTTGCATCTGTGCACAGGTGACGACGAATAACGGAATCCTTTCTTTCTGCTGCATTTTGATGATTGCGTATTATAGGTTTTTTCCTCTGTTGTGAAACTATTTCCATAGAAACACAGATAATTCTAATTACCAAGCCGAATGAGTCATAATGAACTAGATTAACTAAACAAACGCTATTTCATAATTACATTATCACTGAATAGCGGGTCTCAAGAGATGCTTTATTCTCACGAAGTAATTACTGCTATCGACAGGGGATCTCAAATTGATTCAGTATTTTTAGGTTTCCACAAGGCTTCTGACACCGGTCCTCACAAGATACTTCTAATCAAGTTGGGTCCCTATGGAGTATCACTTCAGTTGTGCATTTGTATTCGTGATTTCCCGTCAGAAACGTCACAGTACGTAGTAATCCACGGAAAATATCAGAACTAATATATAGCGTTCCCCAAGGAAGTGTGAAAAACCTCTGCTTTTCCTAATCTATATAAACGATTTAGGAAATGATCTCAGCAGCACTCTTAGATTATCTGCAGGTAATTCTGTTATTTATCGTCTAGTAGATATCTTCAGAAGATCAAAACCAATTGAAAAATTACTTAAACGCGATATCTGTAAGGTGTGAAAAGTGACAGCACTCCCTGAGTAAAGAAAAGTGTGAGGTCATCAACATCAACACGGAAATAAATCCGTTACATTGTGGTTGCAAGATTATTCACACAAATTTAAAGGTTAACAATCCAACTAAATACCTAGGCCGTAGCACGAATATTAATTCATTTCTTAAACTTCTATTATTATCGTAGATTCATATGCCTCAAGTAAAGTTTAATTTTATCAGATCTAAGAATTACAATTATGCACAACTTAAATTTAAATATTTTTTGTTTATTTGTAGACGCACACATTCTTATGACACAGTCATAACTGTTTTCGGCCGTACAGTGCCCATCTTCAGATTCTAAAGGTGGCATACACTGAACACAGGTTCATGCGTTGTCAACGAAGATGGTCATTGTATGGCCGAAACGCATGAACCTGTGTTCAGGGTACGCCGCCTTTAGAAGCTGAAGATGGTCATTGTATGGCCGAAACCGGTTATGACTGTGTCATAAGTATGTGATTGCGTCTATAAATAAACAAAAATATTTACAAAATATTCAATCACTCACTCCATTGACAAAATGTCGTTTCCTTAAATTTAAACGATCACACAGATTATGTTGTGGGGTAGGCAAACCAAAGACTGCACCATTAGAAGATCCAAAAGGTGTACTAAAGAGGCTGCCTACACTACGACTGTCTGTCATCTGCTACAGTACTTCTGCGCAGTATGGGACCCTCGCCAGATGGGATTGATAGAGGACATTGAAAAACCCTAAAACAGGGTAGATCGTTCTGTGTTATTATTATTAGGGGAGAGAGTGTCACAGATATTATAAGCGAGTTAGGGTAACAATCATTAAAACAAAGGCGTTTTTCATTGCAGCGACACGTACTAACGAAATTTTAATCACCAACTTTTAACTCCGAAGGTAAAAGCATTTTATTGACACCGACCCACAAAGGAAAAAATGATCACCGTAATAAAATAAGAGAAATCAGAGATCATATAGAAAGTTTAAAACGTTCACTTTCCCAGGAATAGCCGGAAGGTAGTTCGAAGAACGCTCTGCCAGTCACTCAAGTGTGAATTGCAAGGCAATCATGTAGACGTGGAAGATGTAAATTTTTTTTTTTATTGAATTCGCCAACCCTGGTGCAAAGAGATTTCACCGAACTAGCTGGTCTACTAAACGGACATGCACCTTACTGGCTAACCCAGTGAATTGATGGAATGATTTTCAACCAAAAACGATGAGTGTCTAAGCAGAGAAATATGTTCTAGAAGCGAATTAAGAACTTCAATTTTGCTCAGTTTAAGTCCTTTCAAGAGCACCAGATGACTGGATGATAGGCAACACAATTCGCATACAAACAATACAGAGTGCTCACACCCTACTGTCTCTCAGGAGCATAACAAGTCTTAAACGACACCTAGCGTCGGCGGAGAGCTTCAACGAACATTTTGTCTGTAACAAAAATGGTTCGCCATTATTTGATCTGTCACCGCTAGACGTCTGTCCCAAAGACTGAAACAACCTTCATATGTGTGAAACCGACACTGAATTTTACCATCGTGTTATGGGATAACAGTCATGTCTTACAGCGAACATTTCAACTGAAGCCATTTTTGCCGAATCAGGTTTCAAACCAAGGCTTTTCTTTTATGTGGTAAGTATAATAGCAACTAAGCTAGCAATTAAAAGGACTCAGAACTTATCTCCACCTGTTCGGGTTCGCAGCATTCTAAACACAGTAATGCCAATCCAGATAACACTCAAACCTGACAACTTGCCCGAAGGAATGTAGCTTTGCCAGATTCGGACACAAAACCAAAACGTATAACAGAGCTGTGACGTAAACCTAACTACTTTTTCGGAAGTAAGAGGTCTTTCCTAGAGAGCATAGAGAGAGAAAACAAACTTTATACCCAATAGCAAAGGCTTGGATTAATGAATGAGACTATTATCATTTGCTAATTATAACTTGTGTGGCCTATCAGCCGAAGGTTAAGTGAAAGACAAAAGTCCAGGTTTTTATTGTCTCTCGGGTTTTCGATTACTTCTGTAAGTTTTATGAGGAAAGGCGGCCATTACTTTGATTTTGTTTTGGAGACTTTTAAGTCTTCCACAAATCTACGGAATTCAGCAAAAAATTTGGATGAGTTTCCTTAGCGGTGTTTGACATCTCGCATGACTTAAATTTAATCACCGAGACTACAGCACCAAATGTTCAAATGCGTGTGAATTTCTGAGGCGCCAAACTGCTTAGGTCATCGGTCCCTAGACTTGCACACTACTTAAACTAACTTAAACTAACGTGTACTGGGAACAACACGCGCACACATTCCCGAGGGAGAACTCGAACCTCCGGCGGGAGGGGCCGCGCAGTCAGTGACAAGGCGCCTCTAACAACGGGGCCACTCCGTGCGCTTACTACACCACCTCACAAGAATTTGGTCAGTATAAACTGACAGATATTCAAAAATTCTTCAAGTAACCATCAGAACATTAGTTTCATTTTCAAAAACGAGATGTTCTTTACATTATTACAGCTTAGTTGAGACCTAAGTGCCGACTGCCCAAGATATACGGCGTAAATTACAATCGTAACCATTACAGCAATTATCGCACAACTGCTCGCTGATCTTACAAATTCTTGTAACTGTAGCCTCTATGCAACGCGAGGCACAGCTACTCGACGCTCCCTGTGGCGGCCTGCCTTTGCCACTCTTGTCAAGGAGCCAGTAGGCAATACGTGACCTGTACCCCAGTATCGAATCCGTCAGGGCCGTGGCAGGAATTACTCTCTCCATAAATCCTGCCGTAATTCTCTAGCTGTTATACACTGTTCCACATGAACAGATCTGAAACGACAATTTCTATCAGCATGAAAATGCGCAGTGTCATAAACCAGCAACTGTGAGGCAGTGGGCCGGCCGGTGTGGCCGAGCGGTTCTAGGCTCTACAGTCCGGAACCGCGCGACCGCTATGGTCGCAGGTTCGAATCCTGCCTCGGGCATGGATGTGTGTGACGTCCTTAGGTTAGTTAGGTTTAAGTAGTTCTAAGTTCTAGGGGACTGATGACCTCAGCAATTAAGTCCCATAGTCCCACAGTGCTGAACGTGTTGAACCATTTGAGCCATTCCTGAAATGGAATAGCCTGCCCAGAGTCCCGACCTGAGTCCAATGGAACGCATTTGGTATGAGTTAGAACGCTTCCCTCGCTCCAGAACCCAGTGTCCAACATTAATACATTCTCTACTTCCAGCTCTTGAGGAGGATACGCTCCCATTCCTGCACAAAAATTCTCATTCAAAGTGTGTCCAAGTTCAAGTCATCATAAAGACGAAGGGTGGACACACATCATATTGATGTCCACAAGTAGCTATCTAGATACTTTGAATTACGTAGTGTAGGTGGGTCAGTCATCTGCTGGTCCTGTGTCATGTCCATCTGTAGGACGCCTTTCATCGTTACCAAGACTATTTTACGGACTGCACAACATACGTACAGAGTTCTTCATCCTATTGTTTACATCTACGGTCAACATTTCGACGATGGTTTTCTCTTCCAAGACGGTAATGCAGGAGCACACCAGACCTAACTCGCTGCAGTATGCAGGAATCAACGCATTGGAATGACCTTTGGTGTCTGCTGCAGTAACTCAGTTAAGAATGCTTTGGCCCACTTGAAACTTGTGGTGCAGCATTGCAGAAACCAACCCCTCACTCTGGATCTCAGGAGGGCCGTCCAGCCGTATGCATTTGGCTGCACTAATAAAAGAGATTTGTCGCAGAGGTAACGTGCGGGCACTCTCGGCGATGCCTCGTCAAACATGAATGGAGTAATCTGCCAACACAAGTGCTCTAGTATAGGGAACATGTTTTTCACGAGGTCTAAGAAATCGAATTCGACTAGACAGTCGTAAGTCTAGTCAACTCAGACACTAGTTCTAGCTTCTCTGTGAGGATACTTTGGTGGCATAGTTTCGGGTGATTTCGCGATGGGCGTCGGCCGGTGTTATTACCGCTGTGTCGTGAACAAAAGTGCTCCTCGCATGTGGATCTGACCCTTTAAAAGGGCTAGTTTATAAGGCGGTGTGTAGAACTGACAGTAAGCAACTCCAGAACGACAGACAGACCACCAACTCCAGAGCGACAGACTTTAACTATTTAACACATCATAACACAGAAGCTAATTACCGTTCGAGGTCCAAACTTGGTAGGATTAATATCAAGGACGTTGGGAAGAGAAATGATGCAGAATCAATTCAACTGAAACACTTTAACCTGCTGCAACGGTACATCATAACATTACTGCTACAAAAGTGTACACAAGAAGCCGAAATCGTAGGATTGGATTCTTCCCAGCAGAACGAAGCATATCCGTAGGTATGCTGGCTACCTCAATTGATATGATGCGCTTCACATGAGTACATGTATGAATGTTCCCCTAGTAAACACTGTCCTTCAGAAATCACAGGGACTGAGACCAGATGATCGTGCCGGCCAAGCATTTGGAAACGATCCGCTGATAATTCGATCGTTTCCAAATGTGTTTCGGAGAATAGGGTGATGTTCACGAGCGATTTGCGGTGGGGACCTACCTTGCATGAAAACTGTTAAGTTCAATGCACCTCTTTCCTGTACGGCGGGTATGACTGCTGCGAAACATATCGCAGTAACGCTGGCCAGTCACACTGCACGTCTTTGGTCGATGAGCGCCAACCTGTTCAGACAAGAATAGGCCAATGATGAACGTAGCCGTGAAGCCACACCATAACGTGACACGTTCACCATACAGATGAGGTACATCTGTCCATAGGATGGTCTAGGGCCAGACCTCGGCAACTTCAATGCTGCGAGAAAGTGAAGAGTGAAGTCGTGATTCGTCCTGTGGTGCAAGCTGGTGTACGATATGGATCTTATACGGATACAGTTTGAGAATGGTTCTAAGCACCTTCCATACAATGGATCACGCGATGTTCAACTGTGACACAGCACTCGCACTACCTGACGATCGGGATTGCGCGCAGCGTTGTCTGCCGTAGCAACAGCGATTTCATCATCCACCTGTTGCGCAACCGGTCGTCGACCTCTTCTCCACTTGATTCGAACTTCTTCGTCATGCTCCACACGGCAGGTGGAGAAAGAGGACCCTTCCGTAATCCTTTCTGCCGGCAATATTGACGAACTGCAGCTGCAGCATGACTGTTGTTTTGATAATAGAGCTTCACCAATAGCACTCTGCTCCTTTTGTCCAAGCTCAAGTTTACACGTCTACAAGTGCACTGCGACTGATCAGGTGTGTGAGACTACGAATCAAGATGACTGATCACGGCACCTGGTTGCCATAGTTGGAACTGGGCGGTCTCGCTGTGACGCATGGAAATCATGTACCCCACACTCTGGACATTAATACATTAATGCTAGTAAGTTTGGTAATCGTACAGTAATTAGTTTCGTATATAAAATGATAAATAATATATATATCTCGAGTGTTTATAAGTAAATTTTCTCTAACACTTATACATACACGGTGTACCAGAAAAGTAATGAGATTTATTTTTTAAATACCAAAATATTTTTTCAAACAACAATGTTTTCCCCTTTAAAGCAGTGCCCTTCAGCAGCTATACACTGGCAGAGTCGTTGATCCCAATCGTGGTACAAGCGCTCAGAGGTTTCAGCATGTAGGGCGTTTAACATGTCGTTCACATTTTTTGTGTCCTCCAGAGTCCTGATATGGTGTCCTTTTAACACATTTTTCAATTTCGGGAAAAGAAAAATGTCTGATATACACATATAAGGTGAACAAGGAGGGAGGGTGGGGGCTTTGGAACAACACGAACGCCTTTTGAGATCTCACTCGAAGACCCCTTTATCAGAGCCTTTCAAGAACATCTTTGTGAAACGTTTGGTTGACAGATTTATACACTATACCCTCATACCAAAAAAGAAAATAAGCGTTGTTTTGATCTTTGATTTGCTGATTTGAACTTTTTACGGTTGGGGAGATGTGTCAGTGTGTCTCTCAGTGTGCCACTCACTCACACTGCCGCTTTGTCTCAGGGTCGTACTCAAAGATCCAGGGTTCATCACCTTTGATCACACGACTGAACCATTCGTTATAATTGGCAATCCTCTCAAAAAGATAAACAAACATGTATCTTCTATTGTCCTTCTGCTCAGTTGCGACGTTTTTCGGCCCATTTTCACACAGATGTTTCGCATGTACAAAACTTCGGTTAAAATTTGATGTATGGTGGAGATGTTAAATAGGTCACTCATTGTCCTTATTGTTAAACGTCGGCCTGATCTCACAAGAGCACGCCCACGTTCGACGTTTTCGTAGGGTTTTGAAGCTGAAGATCTTTCATCTTGAACGCCTTCAGGCCTTCCAAAAATGATTTGTGGCAGCGATACATAATAGAAGCACAATGTCCCAGCAAACACGGGTCCGCAAACGAACCGCTTCCGAGGTAATCACGACTGTATGCTTCCAAGTCGCCACTGACGTCCTTGTTAACATCGTCCTAGTTAGTATGCATTAATCTGAAATTTAGACTTTACTACTGGGTTGTACATCGCAATTAGTTCACATTCCACGTATTGGGTACCTGTTAATGGATGTGTTCGAAGCGTTTTCCTTGTATCTGGACGCAATACTATGCTCGACTCTGCAATGAGTTTCGAATCATTTCGAAAACCCCTGGGTCATTCCGGAATTCTTGACAAGCATGTACAACTCTCTGCTTCAGTTCTTCAACCGTGTTAACGGGTGTCCTGTACACTTTGCTTTTGAGGTGACCCCAGACACAAAAATCCATAGGATTTAGATCAGCTAATCTTGGAGGCCAAGGTACAGGCACGCCTCGATCTATCTTCGGCCGCATCTGCGTGTTATATGCCGTCTCACACAAGCTGCAAAACGTGCCGGAGCTCCATCATGCGTGTACCACATACTCTGACGTTGCTGAAGGGGAACATCCTCAAGCAATCCTGGAAGATGACGCTGCAGAACGCTAAGGTACCTCCGTCCATTAAGTTGTGGTGGAAGAATGTGTGGCCCAATGAGTTGATGTGGTGACTGATGAACAGTATGTGGGTTTATTTCACACCACAAATGTGTTTTATGATAGTTATCACACCATCACGTGTGAATCTTGCTTCGTCTGTAAACAAAATGTTGCATGCGAAACGAGGTTCGATTACAGCCTGCTGTTGCAGCCACTGACAAAACATGACTCTATAACAAAGTTCGCATCACTGAGACGTTGAACTCGTTGGAGGTGGTAAGGGTACAGTAAATTGCGACGTAACATTCTCCATACACTACTGTGACTTAGTACAGGCACTTGTGTGGAGCCGGCCGGAGTGGCAGAGCGGTTCTAGGCACTTCAGTCTGGAGCCGCGTGACCGCCACGGTCGCAGGTTCGAATCCTGCCTCGGACATGGATGTGTGTGATGTCCTTAGGTTAGTTAAGTTTAAGTAGTTCTAATTCCTAGTCGACTGATGACCTCAGAAGTTACGTCCCATACTGCTCAGAGATAACCTGTGTGGCAGTTATTCTCGTCGAGGATCCTGGAGAGCGCTGTACTGCTTCCAACAGCATATCCTCAACCTCAGGCACAATGCGAGCAGGCCTCTCCCTGCTCTGCCAGGTGCAAAATCCCCGTGTTATCTCAGGCGCTGATGGACCCTTGTAATTTTACGCCTTTTGGGGTGTATTCGATCAGGATATGTTTCTTGGTACAAGCGTGCAGCCTTCCGTGTATTGCCATTAGCCCTACCGTACATGAAATGCATATCCGCATACTCTTCGTTACTGTACGGTTCCATTGTAACTACAACACAGCACACGTGGCACTCTTCAGACGTCACTGATACCCTTTGAGACTGTGTACTTAATGCGTCCTGTACGTGTATGGTGTGATTCCAACTCCACCTCTCGGCAATGTTCCGTTGTGTAAATAGCGTACATAGGTCGGCCTCAGGTGCGCAAGGGGGAAACCGGACGATGTTACAAACAATGCCGTCAGCGGCGGCGTGGAACCACACAGTCGCGATTATATCGCAAGCGGCTCGTTTGCGGACCCGTGTTTACTGGAACATTAGTGCTTCTATTATCGTGTATTTTGAGCCGTGTAAGTTTGCGCCATTACAGCGCAGAGAGAGGCAATTACCCTCTGACTGAATGGCCCAGCTGATCCTCCGCAACTAAGTCGTCAATATGAAAGCAGCCTAAATGAACACCTGAAGCACGACCCTTCCTATTACCCACCGTTTCTGATCGATGCTTTTGTCAGTTTCTAGTGGTTGTGAGGCAAATACCGGACCTAGAAATACTCTCCCAACTATTCCAGATAAAGGGCTCACTTGCCCTTATCGTAGTTTCCTGAGATTTGGTTCAGGAGAATCACCACGGTTACCTGAACGAAACGTTTATCTACGGTATAAATAATCAACTGCAAGGTGTGTACCGTAGCGCTTTATTAGGCACGGTACTATTGAATGTGCCCTGTCGTTGATTTCATCCAAAGTGTCAGCAGGCTTATATATATATATATATATATATATATAGGGTGGTCCATTGATCGTGACCGGGCCAAATATCTCACGAAATAAGCGTCAAACGAAAAAACTACAAAGAACGAAACTTGTCTAGCTTGAAGGGGGAAACCAGATGGCGCTATGGTTGGCCCGGTAGATAGAGCTGCTATAGGTCAAACGTATATCTACTGCTTTTTTTAAAAAATAGGAAGCCCTATTTTAATTACATATTCCTGTAGTACGTAAAGAAATATGAATGATTTAGTTGGACCACTTTTTCGCTTTGTGATAAATAGCGCCGTGATAGTCACAAGTAAATGGCTAGAAAAAGCAAGTATTTTCGCAGAATAATAAAGCTGACATCACACGACTGAGGGGTATTTTTTTTGTTTTAATGAAAACATTGTCCATTATGCGCTGTACGATTTTCAAGTTTACTTATAGTTGACCATTTATTCTCCAATAAGTTATAACTGGCTCCACATGTGGAATGATGGATTGATTTACATGTTACATAGAGGTTATACTTGATAATAACTAAGAATACAACATTCAGGAACAGCAAATGAATTAGAAAATTGTACAGCCCATAATGGACAATATTTTAATTCGAGGTTGTGGACCCCTGTATGAACAAAATTACCATCTCTACGATTGGACACAAGATATTAACCGGTGATCCATCTACGTCAACACGCAGTTGTCCTGAAGGCTATTCAGTGAAGTAACCACAAAGTATATTTATCTCTCCGTAAAAGAAACAAATAAGTAATAAATATACCCTGAAGCTATTGTGGATAATTGTAGCTCGAAAAGAAGACAACTCCTAACACAATTGTGTCAAAGAATCCAAACATGAAATGTCAAAAAACGTGGAGAATCCAAGAATTCTGTCGATCAATTGTAATTATCCAGTAATTAAAACTCAATTAAATATATTTAATTAAAAACAGTCTTGATCGCTCACTTGAGCAGTCGGTTCAGCGTCGTGGGTCGGCGCAGCTGGCTCCATGGAAGTCCATCCGCCGTTCTGGAGTCTGAAGATAATCCTTAAGGACTTAAGGAACGAAACCGGCCACTCCGATAAAAGAATTTTGCAATCAAGACTGTTTTTTAATTTTATATATTTAATTATGTTATATAAGGTCGCTGATGATGTTTTCAAAAATTTTAATTAGAACTTATTTCAGCTATTGACATACTTTTCAAAATACGAACTACAACATAACGTTAAGGGAAAATTTGAGAGTGTAAAAGATAAGCCAAACGAACACACAGAGGAAGAGAGGTAGGTAGAAAGAGCGGGAGAGAAAGGGTCTAAAGCAATTACCCTCTAAATGTGCGAGTGAATGAGAAGTAGAGCTGTAACTTGATAGCTAGTTAAATTTCCTGAACTCTTATGTGAGTTTGTGCCCCACACAGGGTTTGCAGGTGCGAACAGGTAAGTGTGTTGATTTAATCACCTGCAAAATAGGAGGAGGACTACAAAGTTTTCGGCCCCACTGTTCAACGTACAAGATAGCTGACCGGCTTTGCTTCCTCCACTGACGAGGAATCTTTAGCAAACATTTTTGCTGTGTTCGCCGGAAGAGCGTTTGCACAACTGAAAGCTAGTTAAGCCAGCGCTTGTGACAGTCCTCGCTTCGGAATGGAGAAGTGGAGGGTACAGTACATAACGACCAGCCTGTGGGAGCCGGCAAATGTTGCGTGGCTGAGTGCGGCGGCGTCCAGTGCGTGTTAACAGCAGCCTGTACCCTGTCACTACAGCAGCAAGTCCGTCACTCTAGGGTCGTAAACATTTCCATTTAGCTCTTTGACAACGCCTCTTCTTTTAATTCCCTTAGGTGTCGTAATACGAGGGGTGTTCAGTATGTAATGCAACACTTTTTTCTGAAAGCAGGTTGGTTCCATTCAGGATTTCAATACATCCTTCTGTTCCCCACTCTTTTGGCTACAAAACTCTATTTTTCAACATAATCTCCATTCGGTGCGATGACCTTGCCTCACCTTACTAGGAGAGCTGGAATGCCCGCTACCACTCTAAAGATCGCCGTCGGAGCCAAAGCCTTGCTGCATCAGTAACCTCCCCATCATCCACGTACTGCTTCCCGCCGAGTGCATTCTTCATTGGGCCAGACATATGGATGTCTGAAGGTGCGAGATCCAGGCTGTTGGGCGGATGAGGAAGAACAGTTCAGTGAAGATTCGTGAGCTCGTCTCGGGTGTACAGACTTGTGAAAACCTTGCGTTGTAATGGAGAAGTAGCGAGGTGTTAGCAATCTGTTGATCACCTCGTATGAGAATTTCCTCAAGTTTCAGCATTGCAGCCGGCCGGCACGTGGGAGAACGGACAGGTTTGCACGACCTTGTTACGCCCAACGACTCACCATGCTTTTGTTCACTGCCAGGTCTCCGTAGCCATTGATCAAGAGCCTTGCTTTTCTACCAAAAGAAACTCAGGGACAGCTGTCTGCCTGGAACTCACTTTCTTTATAGATGCTATTTTGAAGTCTATGTATAGCGGCGCCGCCAACCGGAATTTCATGAGACTTCGGGGGCTGAAGCGGTAGTACTCCACGATGTCCCGCAACAAATCCCGCGATTTTTTCAACTGAAATTTGCATTACTTATTGAACGCCCCTCGTAGAAAGGAAAGGAAACTAAGGACTAGAATTTAACATCCCGTCATCTAACAACTCAGACAATATTTGAAATTTTAAGACTTTCTGCTTAATCACATTTTAACTACATACCAAAATACAGGGACAATAAAATCACTTAGTTGCATAGTGAAAATGACTCCTCACCTACTCAAATAATCAGCAAGAGTATAGCTAAGTACTGATTTTGCCCAAATTATGTACATACGTTTCCTGAAGGAAGTCATTTCCCTGTTTAGAGTATAAGTTTAGCTTGGAATAAACACTTGATTTCGTAATTAAGCAATTAGCTAATTTCGTCCCCTTCAGCATTATCAGGCTACCTGAAGCTAAAATCAATACCAAACATTCACACCTCAGTTACTTATGTCATACTACAAACTGTTACTGTACGGTATGATACATTCCACTCATTTGTGTGGAAGAAGCAACACTTCTTTTTTTTTGCATCTACTGTTATTTCATCCCCCTCGCCCCATATGGGAGGAGGGGAGGGGGAAGGGGGGGGACTATCAGTAGTATAAAATTCCTCTCCTCAGCCAAGAGCTTTAAAAAGGCACTACTGGCCATTAAAATTGCAACACCAAGAAGAAATGCAGATGATAAACGGATATTCATTGGAGAAATATGTTATACTAGAAGTGACATGTGATTACATTTTCACGCAATGTAGATGCATAGATCCTGAGAAATCAGTACCCGGAACAACCACCTCTGGCCGTAATAACGGCCTCGATACGCCGGCGCATTGAGTCAAACAGAGCTTCGATGGCGTGTACAGGTACAGCTGCCCATGTAGCTTCAACACGATACCGCAGTTCATCAAGAGTAGTGACTGGCTTATTGTGACGAGCCATTTGCTCGGCCACCATTGACCAGACGTTTTCAATTGGTGAGAAATCTGGAGAATGTGCTGGCCAGGGGCAGCAGTCGAACATTTTCTGTATCCAGAAAGGCCCGAACAGGACCTGCAACATTCCGTGGTGCATTATCCTGCTGAAATGTAGGGTCTTGCAGGGATAGAATGAAGGGTAGAGCCACGGGTCGTAACACATCTGAAATGTAACGTCCACTGTTCAGAGTGCCGTCAGTGCGAACTAGAGGTTACCGACACGTGTAATCAATGGCACCCCTTACCATCATGCCGGGTGATTCGCCAGTACGGCGATGACGAATACACGCTTCTAATGTGCGTTCACCGCGATGTCGCCAAACACGGATGCGACCATCATGATGCTGTAAACAGAACCTGGATTCATCCGAAAAAATGACGTTTAGCCATTCGTGCACACAGGTTCGTCGTTGAGTACACACCACCGTAGCTGCTCCTGTCTGTGATGCAGCGTCGAGGGTAACCGCAGCCATGGTCTCCGAGCTGATAGTCCATGCTGCTGCAAACGTCGTCGAACTGTTCGTGTAGATGCTTGTTGTCTTGAAAACGTCCCCATCTGTTGACTCAGGGACCGATACGTGGCTGCACGACCCGTTACAGCCATGCGGATAAGATGCCTGTCATCTCGACTGCTAGTGATACGAGGCCGTTGGGATCCAACACGGCGTTCCGTATTACCCTCCTGAACCCACCGATTCCATATTCTGCTAACAGTCATTGGATCTCGACCAACGTGAGCAGCAATGTCGCGATACGATACACCACAATCGCGATAAACTACAATCCGACCTTTATCAAAGTCAGAAACGTGATGGTACGCATTTCTCCTCCGTGCACGAGGCATCACAATAACGTTTCACCAGGCAACGCCGGTCAACTGCTGTTTGTGTATGAGAAATCGGTTGGAAACTACCTCATGTCAGCACGTTGTAGGTGTCGCCACCGGTGCCAAACTTGTGTGAATGCTCTGAAAAGCTAATCATTTGCATATCACATCATCTTCTTGCTGTCGGTTAAATTTCGCGTCTGTAGCACGTCATCTTCACGGTGTAGCAATTTTAATGGCCAGTAGTGTAGATGAACAGCAGTCAGCATAGGCGCATGAACGAGGCACCTGCTGTGGAAGCCCATACCCTAAATGATCGTTGATGGGACGCTGTTTCTTGCCTCTGTACGGTCAGTTGCTCAACAGTTGCATGTGTAGTTGCCCGTACACATCTCCCTAGCCGTCATTCAGCCCTGTCGTCGATGATCCATGGTACACCACAGTTGCGATGGCTTCGGTTTTGTATGCGCCATTTTGCCACGCACGATGTACTTTAACCACTACAGCACTTCGAACAGTTTACAGACTTAACCTTTTCGGAAATGCTTCCATCCTTCACTGGAAATCAGTGACCGAGCCTGCGCCGTGCCCCTGCGATTAATTTCGCTCAATTCCCGCCGAATTGGAAACCTTCTGGCTGCAAGAGTACGTGGAGCGTTTTTGCGCCGGTAGAGGGCAGGTCGGAGGAGAAGGTAGTTAGTGTCTTCGGTGACCGAGAGGAGAGTGTGACACGGGCAGCGAAGACAGCAACTGACGCCTGTTGTGACCAAGCGTCTGCCGTGTCTCGTTGACAAGAGTGGTGCCTTTGTTCACTGCAGGTTTGGCGGGGCCGAGTGTTGGTCGCAGCCGTGAACTTTGCTCGTTACAGGTTACTTCGGCAGGACGCACACTATTGGGCGTGTCCTCTGATATTGGAGTTGTAAGCAGTTTGTGTCCATTGTGGTGCCGGGTTGGAGTCCGATCTGACCTTTGCAACTACTGGAAGCGGTGGCTTCTGCTGGGTGACACCAGTGGGTTTCCGACTACGAGTAATCTTCGTTACATCCTTCTCTCGGCGCTCTCTAAGCAAGCGTTCGTCATTGGGCGTTGGATTTTACGAGAAATCACGGTGAACATCCGATTAGTGTGCACGTTACTTGCTGTTGCGTGGTGGCTATTTTGAGTCTGTACCATGTTTGCCCTTATATAGGGTGGTCCATTGATCGTGTCTGGGCCAAACATCTCACGAAATAAGCGTCAAACAAAAAACTACAAAGAACGAAACTTGTCTAGCGCCTGGTACTGCTTGAATTCAATTCTGTCAATTTTTGTGGACTTGTGGCTGTCAATGTTCTAGACAGATTTTAGAATCTAAAGGTATAGAACGCAGATGTAATTCTCCTTATTTACGAATTGTACTTTACAGTCTGTGAAAATTGTTGAATCTATCTACCTTATTTCCGGGGCATGTTTATAGTTATCACCAGCTCGAGCTGTTTACTAAATTGTTTGCATCTACAAAAAAACTACAGAAGAATTTCTGCATTTGTAGTATGTTTAATTTTTACTAAATAATTAACGAGTTCTCTCTGTCATACGACACAGGTGATTGTATCTCTGGTTAACTGTGATGTAGTTTGCGATGCCTGTGTAACATGACTGAAATTTTTAATGAAGGCTTCTGGTACTCTAGTAACGGCAACCGCCATACTATGGTAGTAGAGGAGGAAGAATTACTGCTACTGGCGTTGCCTCTGCCACCTCCTCTACCATCATAAATTTGAACCACGTTTGTCAGTCAGCTTGGCTGCTTAGAAGGCACCGAGCGAGGTGGCCTAGTGGTTAGTACACTGGACTCGCATTCGGGAGGACGACGGTTCAATCCCGTCTCCGGCCATCCTGATTTAAGTTTTCCGTGATTTCCCTAAATCGTTTCAGGCAAATGCCGGGATGGTTCCTTTGAAAGGGCACGGCCGATTTCCTTCCCAATCCTTCCCTAACCCGAGCTTGCGCTCCGTCTCTAATGACCTCGTTGTCGGCGGGACGTTAAACACTAACCACCACCACCACTTAGAAGGCAATGGCAACGGAAAGAGCCGATGGTTATTATTTGTGAGATAATCATTTGATCATATGTTTCTGTTGTTTGTAATGAAAATGTGTTTTTACTTCATTTAATATTCGTTACTAAGTGATTTGATACAGCTGCCGCTTGGAGGTGTTTGCTATCTGTTGTGTTATTGAAATTCAGTATTTTTAGTTAATGTTATTCTTGGATATTTTGCAAAAATGACATAATGTCTTATGGGATAACAGCAATCAGTGATTTTATAATGTTACTTAAGAACCGTCTTGATTGCAAATTTTTTATTCATATGACCGGTTTAGGTATATTCAGAACCATCTTCAGATCTGTAAAAATAATGAAACTAATTTACTATTTCACGGAAGCAAATCTTTTTCATCCTATCTAATCAACATCAAATGTACCAGAGCGTACCTGATATTTCAGTTACAGGAGTAACCCGTCCAAATCCAGCAATTTTCACATGTTACGTCACATAAAATTGGTTGGCAGAGTGCACGTCATTTATATTAATTATAAAACAGATCTGAAGATGGTTCTGAATGAACCGAAATCGGTCATATGAATAAAAAATTTGCAATCAAGACGGTTCTTGGATATTTTCTTTTAAAAATAAATTCATTAGTGTTTTTAGAAACTTTAATAAATTCATGATGGCTCAGTGCCTCTGCGCTCAACACCAGTTCCCTACCCCATTTCAAAGCCCTATTGGACGTCAGATAAATCGCTTCATTTCCACATTACGACAACGACTGCACTTTTTTCCGTGACCTTCCGACCGTCTTGTATACTTCCCACTGCCACATGCTATCTGTGAATGGTTATTGCACTTTGACGTTGGACATAAGTGGTAATCATATTAATGTGACTGGACCATATGATAGTTACCTATAGTAATAAATGTGGCTTCGTCGTTTTCGTTTCGTTAAAAAATCACATCTAAAGTATATGTTGGATGACATGGACGTGCTTTCGATAATAATACCATAACTACATTATTAACATGTTATATCTGGCCAGAAGCACCAAGTAAACAAACCTCGTAATGTTTACCAGCTCACGCTATATACATTTGTTCATGTGACTGTCACATGTGCATGACTCGGTGGGTTGTTTTTAATTATCACTAAGAGAATGAAAATACATGGATATTACTTATACGATTTCAGAGTATATGTCTGTCTTATACTAATACTTATGTAGGAGACGTCGGCATTGATATGAACTTACTTATTTATGGCTAGGACCCTCCCGTCAGGCAGACCGTTGGTCGGGTGTCGGTCTTTCAATCTGACGTCACGTCGGTGACCTGCAATCGATTAGGATGATATGATGATGATGAGGACAGCACAACACCCAGTTCATAGGCGGAGAAAATTCCCCGACCCAGCCGGGTATCGAACCTGGGTCCAGAGGAATGACAATCCTTCACGCTGACCATTCAGCTACCGGGGGCGGACATTGATATACACGCATCGGTATGACACATAAACACCGGAACAGATTCGTTTAGTACAATTGTTTGGACGTAATTCATATGAGTGTTGGGCAGTGTGTCTAGTAGGCCTGTACGCAGTGTCACGTCACTTTTATCAGTTCTAGGTCGACGCACAAAGATGCCTAGAAAATTGTGTTTCCCACCAAGTATGGGTGCCCGCCGAGAGACTTCGGTTGATTCCATGCAGCATCACATCACGTAACTATCAAACACATCCTTCTTCATGAGAGTTCTCGGCCGCACAGCAGGGGCAATGGGGACTCTCCTACAGCTTTTTCGATAAAAATGTTTGACCACCCACCATACGGCCTGAACTTCGCTCTCTCTGATTTTCATCTCCGCTCAGACGAACCGCTGGGTATCAGGACAGCATTTTGCCACACACAACGAGTTGCAGTCCAGAGTAGAAAATTATATACTTACATGGATATGGACATGTCCGAAATAACAGACACCATATCCATATAAGAGTATGGTTCTGGCAATACCAGCCATGACCTTCTTCTGTGCGGATGCACACGTATTACCCGATCTCTTACGGGACTTACTAATAATGTCTTCCACGAGTAATGAGTGTGTTGTGGTGGGACACTACGAATGTAGTGTGTGGACATATAAGGTGAGAATGTGTGCCTCGCGGGAAGCGCGCGAGAGATAGTCTCTGCAGTCGCACTCTCCTCTGTGCCCTCGGTGGCTCAGATGGATAGAGCGTTTGCGATGTAAGCAGGAGATCCCGGGTTCGAGTTCCGGTCGGGGCACACATTTCGCCTGTCCCCGTTGATGAATATCAACTCCCGTCAGCAGCTGAAGGTGTTAATACATGTTTTAATAGAGTAGAAAAATGTCGGAAAGCATAGGAGGGTATTCGAAAGTTGGTACGGCGCTACGACAGAGCGGAGCGGCGTCTCTGTAGAAAAGCAGCTCGAAGATATAGCTAACTATCGCAAATAAAACCGTTCGGATTTTCACTGTGGTTTCCATTTCGCCACCGATCGCTCCTTACTTTACGAACAACCCTCGTATAAGGCTTAACAGTTCGTTTTGCACGCACTTTATTCCTGATGTATGTTCCCCATCTTGAGATATGCTGTAGTTATGAAGATTTTATTTCACAATAAAGACATAGAAGCATTTACACACATTCTTCAGCTTTATGTACTACGAGATTAATTTTGAGATTCGACACTTATATGTCGCTTGTCGATATTGCACAGAGCATATGGCATAAATATTTATGCCTTCTCCATGAAATATGTCATGACAATTGTACTAACACATTCTGTACGACACAGATTTGTGTGTCTAAGTACCCAATCTCCCATATAACTGTAAGTAGAAGACAGAACTATGCTCTGAAATCATATCGCTAGTACAGTAAGATCCTTTCATTCTCTAACTGATAGTTAAAATTTTCCCACAGAGTCACCCACGTGTGACAGTTAGATGAGGAAGTGTATATAGTGCGATTTGTGATAAACATTACTTGGTACTCCTGGCCGGATATGACACTTTAGCAACGTAGTAATGCTATTGTTCTCGAAAGCACATCCATATCACGCACCTTCTATTGTACATGATGATAGTTTCAAGAGTGCTGCTCTCGAATACGCATGGTAAGTGATTTATTATCGAAACGACAACAATGACTCACATCTGTTACAACAGGTAACTACTATGTTTGTTTAACGCTACATTGAATGTTGTTGTATGACTTTCGTGTCTGAGCTCTCTTTTTTGTAGTGTGTTGTTATGTCTTTTAGGTGCGGTTCAGAATGGGCAGTGCCCGAAACCAATAGTGCAAATGAAATATTTTAACACCGTCTAATGGAATAATGTCCTTCTTCAAATTTACTGAGGCTGTGGAGCCCACGCAGAAGGAAAGTCTTCAGCACTTGTATCCTACCCCTCATTGATCGACCTTAATGACAGTGTAAAATTAAACCGCGTGTACCTAATGGAAATTTGGGAAAAGCAATCGTCACCAAAGTTAATTCGTCGGTAAAGAGGGAGGAAAGGGTTACATCTAAATGAAAGGAAAAATGCAAATGAAACTGGTGGAAACTAATTTTGAAAAGGGGTAAAGTTAATAAAGAAAGTAAATGTGCGGTCGTTACGTTAACAATAAACGGGCATTAATTGTATATTTGAGATTTGGGGAAAATTACGGTCGCCAGTCCTATGGACAACTACTACAATAACTGAAAAATAAAGGTTATTGTACATATAATTAGCACTAAAAGCGTGGCAGCTGAAGGTTGACACACGATGTGTGAAAACTGAATGTCTGTCAGAAGTAATAAATTTCGCTACACTCTTAATTAATTTAGCAAAAGAATTAATAAAACCGGAAAATTGAAAGTTAATTTAGTGACTGAAATTAATAGTGAACTTTGTTTCAGAAGCACTACGAAACTAAATAAAATAAAGTTAGGCTTGGGCTAACTCAACAATAATCTCAAAAGCAACTTGAACTACGCAATTTAGAAATAAGAGAATTAACTTTGAACTTGAATTAAATGATTCTGGACAATTAACAATAGTAAATTTTAGTACGTACCAAGCTGAGCTGCAGTCACAGGTAAGTTAAAATATGGTAACAAAATTCGAATTCTTAATTTGTGCTTGTGTAATCTAAATATTGTAGCCAGCTATGAATACCTTAACTGAACTTTGAAATTAAACAGTGAAATCGAATGGTATTACTTTAATGCTGGCGTTTGAATTTCAACGACACTCGAGTTCATTTCGGAAAAGGAAGGGACCCTGCTTCTAAATCCAATTGGGACAATGAGCAACAAATATTCATGCTAAGTTGCTGTGTTTTAGTGATGCTAACGAAATAGTTTGAAAAGCTGAGGTCTGCCATACAGTTCTGAAACTTTCAGTCTTCCTTGTTGGTTGATTGAAGATTTGAAGTCGTCGATCGAGGAGGTGGCAACAATCACTTATGTCGGCCGTAGCAGTTGCAGAAGCAGGATGTTGGCGCGCCTTCTTCTCGACACGGTCATCAGGCGAAACGGGCTCTTGATGTGTGCCAGCTAATGTTTCCCGTCCGCGACACCGTGTCAGAAACTATCTACATCTACATCTACATGACTACTCTGCAATTATCTATGTGGTCTTTCCAACTGTGCAATTCACATTTAAGTGCTTGGCAGAGGGTTCATCGAACCACAGTCATACGATCTCTCTACCATTCCACTCCCGAGCAGCGCGCGGGAAAAACGAACATCTAAACCTTTCTGTTCGAGATCTGATTTCTCTTATTTTATTTTGATGAGCATTCCTACCTATGTAGGTAGGGCTCAAAAAAATATTTTCGCATTCGGAAGAGAAAGTTGGTGACTGAAATTTCGTAAATAGATCACGCCGCGACGAAAAAGTCTTTGCTTTAATGACTTCCATCCCAACTCGCGTACCATATCTGCCACACTCTCTCCCCTATTACGCGATAATACAAAACGAGATGCCCTTTTTTGCACCCATCCGATGTCCTCCGTCAATCCTACCTGGTAAGGATCCCACACCGCGCAGCAATATTCTAACAGAGGACGAACGAGTGTAGTGTAAGCTGTCTCTTTAGTGGGCTTGTTGCACCTTCTAAGTGTCCTGCCGATGAAACGCAACCTGTGGCTCACCTTCCCCACAATATTATCTATGTGGTCTTTCCAAATGAAGTTGTTCGTAATTTTAACATCCAGGTACTTAGTGGAATTGACAGCCTTGAGAATTGTACTATTTATCGAGTAATCGAATTCCAACCGAGTTCTTTTGGAACTCATGTGGATCACCTCACACTTTTCCTTATTTAGCGTCTACTGCCACCTCCCACACCATTCAGCAATCTTTTCTAAATCGCTTTGCAACTGATACTGGTCTTCGGATGAATTTACAAGATGGTAAATTACAGCATCGCTGCGATCAACCTAAGAGAACTGCTCAGATTGTCACCCAGGTCATTTATATAGAGCAGGAACAGCAGAGGTCCCAGGACGCTTCCCTGGGGAACACCTGATATCACTTGTTTTACTCGATGATTTGCCGTCCATTACTACGAACTGCGACCTTCCTGACAGGAAATTACGAATCCAGTCGCACAACTGAGACGATACCCCACTGCTTGATTAGAAGTCGCTTGTGAGGAACGGTGTCAAAAGCTCTCCGGAAATCTAGATATACGGAATCAACTTGAGATCCCCTGTCGATAGCGGCCATTACTTCGTGCGAATAAAAAGCTAGCTGAGTTGCACAAGAACGATGTTTTCTGAATCCATGCTGATTACGTATCAATAGATCGTTCCCTTCGAGGTGATTCATAATGTTTGAATACAATATATGCTGCAAAACCCTACTGCAAACCGACGTCAATGATATAGGTCTGTAGCTCAATGGATTACTCATACTACCCTTCTTAAACACTGGTGCGACCTGCGCAATTTTCCAATCTGTAAGTACAGATCTATCGGTGAGCGAGCTGTTGTATATGATTGCTAAGTAGGGAGCTATCATAGCAAGTCGAGCGCAATTACATGCTGCAAAACCCCGGAAGCGCGGCAACTCGCGGGAGCGTCACTCAACACACCTGCTCCACCGCCCTGCTCCAGCCAGACTCCCTTCTGCCCGCGATCCACGCGACAGAGTTCACACTACCAAAGATGCTAAACACTTTGGTTCTCCACACGACCTATCAATGTAATCGTTCGATAGCATAGTTTTCCCTAGGCAAGACTCAATGTAAAAATACAAATAATATTTACAAAACAAACCAATTATACATCGACAAAAAAATTACAATATATAAAGACACAGAAATGCCATATCTTCAGGAAACAAAATAAGGAAAAACTTTATAGTACAATAGATGGAAATAGGAGGATATGCATTTCCGGCGTTACACACTTATCACTGTTTACATGCACACGTCCTGCCAAAGCTGCCATTATTGAGAATCTGAAATTAGAGATAAAGTTGCCATTTCTTGGTTTACTTTGAACTATCAGTATGAATAAAGCACATCACGAACCATGATTTATATGCAATAACTCTGTTTCAGATATGTCGGAACTAACGGAAGCTCCAGAAAGCTACAAAAACGGGTAAGCCACTGGTTCCGATGGTAATAACATTGACCTGTTGAGGTTTGTTCTTACTTAAGGCTTCTTCACAACATTAATCAGTGTAGAAGAAATAAGAAGATTCCGCAAGACTGGCTAAGAGCAATAATAACATCTGCCTTTGAAAAAAGGCGATACAAATAAATGTAGTATACCAACCTATACTTATGGAAGTGAAGCATGGACGACAATAAGGCACCAAGAGAGCAGAATACAAGCTCAAGAAATGAGACTTTCATCAAAAATTGAAAGATATACAAATGAAGATCGAAAAATAATTGACAAAAGGAAAGATTTAGAAACGTACAGGGTGTTTGTTTTAACTTGAGATAGCTAAATACCTCGAAAACAACGCAACATACGCAAAAAATATCTAGGTGAAAAGTTAATATTAGTATAGAGGACATTTGTCTGTGCTACATCGTCGTATTTTGCTGTATGATCGGATTCTACGCCAAAAAATACGTATAGTTTTCCATCGTTGTAGATGGCGCTGTAATCGACAAATATCAAATTACACCTGTTTTTTGTAGTTAAGATCCGACGCATTTGATTATATACGTCATTTACGATGTAAATGTAAACATTTGTGTCCTAGCGGTTGATATTTATGCTCGAAATTCACTTTAGTGTTGCAAATTTGATTGTACAGTACAATATGATTGGCTGCTTCAGTGTCCAGTAAGAAATTTCGTTTAACGTGATTCAGAACCAACGACGTCGATGTGATCGTTTTCTATTCTCGTCGGGATGCTTGATGTCGGTGAGTTCCCTTGCCACTCACCATTGGTGTGGTTGATTTTGCTGAGAATCCATGACAGGTGCTCCTGTCACTATCGTTTCATGGACATTTTACGTTATTACACTGGCTGTGGTTTGTATTCCGCCAGTAGCAGCTTAGAGACCAGTGGGACAGTTACGGCTGTTGGATGCAAACACAAACCGAAACCAGTCACCCTGATGGTGGAATTCGTGGGTGGCCAACTAATCCAACACTCCCGATGGTTTGGGGATCTCCACAATCAACCCCGTAGAGGACAGAAAACCACATTAACATACAAGTACTTTATTTCACAGAAATTTCATTCTCTAACCATAACATTTATTCTGTAGAATCACAGTTGCACCGCACAAGTGACGTTTGAACATAAATATCGACCGTTCGAACGAAAGTTTTACACTTACATCGTAAATGTGCCGGGTTTTAATTGCAAAAACATGGATTTTTTATGTTTGTCGATTACAGCGCCATTTACAACGAATGGAAAACAAAGGTTTGAGAAAATCTTGTGCATTTTTTTGCGTAGAATCCGAATATGCGGGAAATTTTGGGGTTCCCATTTTAAAATACAGCTCCCCGTCCACGCAGGGTGGATCGTTGGGACGTGGCCAGTTGTAGCACAGACGGATGTCCCGTTTACTACTATTATCTCTTCAACTAGAATATTTTTATCTTAAGATGCGTCGTTTTAGAGATATTTAATTGTCAAAGGTTAAAATAAACTATCTGTATAACCTACACGAAATAATAAAGGAAAATAGGAAAAAATGGGAGGAACATACAGACCGTAAGGGTGCAGAAAAATCCCCGGTAAAGGCTCTCACAGGAAGCAGAAATGTTGGAAGACCATGCAAGAGATGGAGTTCCATAAAAGGCAATTTGTCCAATACATGAAGTGAATAAGGAGAAGAAGAACTTTGTTTCTGGTCGACTGTCGCTTACTACACTACTGACCATTAAAATTGCTACACCAAGAAGAAATGTAGATGATAAGCGGGTATTCATTGGACAAATATAGTATACAAGAAATGTCATGTGATTGTATTTTCACGCAATATAGGTGCATAGATCCTGAGAAATCAGTACCCAGAACAACCACCTCTCTTCGTAATAACGGCCTTGAAGCGCCTGGGCATTGAGTCAAACAGAGCTTGGATGGCGAGTATAGGTACAGCAGCCCATGCAGCTTCAAAACGATACCGCAGTTCATCAAGAGTAGTGACTGGCGTATTCTGACGAGCCAGTTGCTCGGCCACCATTGACCAGACTTTTCAATTGGTGAGAGATCTGGAGAATGTGCTGCCCAGGACAGCAAACATTTTCTGTATCCAGAAAGGCCGGTACTGGACCTGCAACATGCGGTCGTGCATTATCGTGCTGAAATGTAGGGTCTTGCAGGGATAGAATAAAGAGTAGAGCCACGGGTCGTAACACATCTGAAATGTAACGTCCACTGTTCAAAGTGCCGTCAGTGAGAACAAGAGGCGAGAGTGACGTGTAACCATTGGCGCCTCTTACAATCACAACGGGTGATACTCCAGTATGGCGATGACGAATACACGCTTCCAATGTGCGTTCCCCGCGATTTCGCCAAACACGAATGCGACCATCAGGATGCTGTAAACAGAACCTGGATTCACCCAAAAAATGACGTTTTGCCTTTCGTGCACACAGGTTCGTCGTTGAGTACACCATCGTAGGCGCTCCTGTCTGTGATGCAGCGCTAAGGGTAACCGCAGCCAAGGTCTCCGAGCTGATATTCCATGCTGCTGCAAACGTCGTCGAACTGTTCGTGCAGATGCTTGTCGTCTTGCAAACGTCCCCATCTGTTGACTCAAGGATCGAGACGTGGCTGCACGATCCGTTATAGCCATGCGGATAAGATGTCTGTCATCTCGACTGCTAGTGATACGAGGCCTTTGGGATCCAGCATGGCGTTCCCTATTACCCACCGATTCCATATTGTGCTAATAGTCATTGGATCTCGACCAACGCGAACAGCAATGTCGTAATACGATAAATCGCAATCGCGATAGGCTACAATCCTACCTTTCTCCTCCGTACACGAGGCATCACAACACCTTTCCACCAGGCAACGCCGGTCAACTGCTGTTTGTGTATGAGAAATCGGTTGGAAAGTTTCCTCACGTCAGCACGTTGTAGGTGTCGCCACCGGCGCCAACCTTGTGTGAATGCTCTGAACAGCTAATCATTTGCATATCACAGCATCTTCTTCCTATCGGTTAAATCTCGTGTCTGTAGCACGTCATCTTCGTGATGTAGCAATTTTAATGGCCAGTAGTGTATTATTTACAGCCGAGCGAGCTTCTTCAACTTCCGGAAGGAGACTAGAGTATTTCTCAGTGAGCTGTCCGGGATGTGATGGTTGTTGTTGTTGTTGTGGTCTTCAGTCCTGAGACTGGTTTGATGCAGCTCTCCATGCTACTCTATCCTGTGCAAGCTTCTTCATCTCCCAGTACCTACTGCAGCCTACATCCTTCTGAATCTGCTTAGTTTATTCATCTCTTGGTCTCCCTCTACGATTTTTACCCTCCACGCTGCCCTCCAATACTAAACTGGTGATCCCTTGATGTCTCAGAACTTGCCCTACCAACCGATCCCTTCTTCTAGTCAAGTTGTGCCACAACCTTCTCTTCTACCCAATCCTATTCAATACTTCCTCATTAGTTATGTGATCTACCCATCTAATTTTTAGCATTCTTCTGTAGCACCACATTTCGAAAGCTTCTATTCTCTTCTTGTCCAAACTATTTATCGTCCATGTTTCACTTCCATACATGGCTACACTCCATACAAATACTTTTAGAAACGACTTCCTGACACTTAAACCCATACTCCATGTTAACAAATTTCTCTTCTTTAGAAATGCTTTCCTTGCGATTGCCAGTCTACATTTGATATCCTCTCTTTCGACCATCATCAGTTATTTTGCTCCCCAAATAGCAAAACTCCTTTACTACTTTAATGTCTCGTTTTCTAATCTAATTCCCTTAGCATCACCCGACTTAATTCGACTACCTTGCATTATCCTTGTTTTGCTTTTGTTGATGTTCATCTTATATCCTCCTTTCAAGACACTATCCATTCCGGACGTGATGGTTCTCTGGTAAAATCTTCCAGGCTACTATGACGCGACATATTCCTCTTCAGATTTCTTCAACCTAGGTCGACGCATCAACTACTCTGCCGGGATCTTCTTGAGGATTCTTGTGGTGTCCCTGGTTAGACAAGGGTTCAGTTAACTGGTGACATCAGAGCTGTCCTCAAGAAGATCTCAGAAGCAAGGTCGAAACGTCAACTTGTGAACCAGAGGAGCATGTCGCGGCTGAACAGTCTGTAAGTTATCTGCTCTGACAATGGCCACCAGAACGTGCAGACTTACGTAAAGCGCTGGCCGGTTCTTTGTTCTGCGACTGCCGTCGGTCTGCGGTTGCAGCGGAGGCCAGACGGAGGCCGCCGGCCAACCGCAGAGTCGCCGTCTCCGGGCCTCGACGCCTTATCGCCGCTTCCCTCCCTTTCCCTCCCCTTCCTTTCCTACTGATCACAGCCGCCGCGGAAGTCACCGATAGCGCAATCGCAGATGCTGGTTCCTTCCTGCGGCCGTGCCACAGCATGAAGATTCACTACTAAGATTCTTCTGCGTCATTGTATACAATCCTTAAAACCAACGTTTCGGCCGTATTTCCGATAGTACCTAATAAACCGGGGAGCCTTTCCTCCTGTAAAACAAGTCTTGCCCTCACGATGGGCGCTGCAGTACGGCCGAAACGTCGGTTTTATAGGTTATACACACAACAACAAAAATTTCGCATCACCCCGGTTATCAGAACTCCACAGGATAAACGTTGACTGTGGATATTGTATCACAGACACAGTCCCTTTTACTGTTCAGAGATGTCCCTAAACCCGCCCAAAGATGTAAACAACGATGCATGAGCGGCCCCTATTAGACGAAGGGGGTCCGAAAGCCGATCAGTTCCAGTCATTTCACCAGGGAGGAGGTACACGGCTCGTGTTTTCTGTAGTACAACTGTGCCTAGACAGTCAGTACCTCGGTTCGATCGCGTTCGCATTGTTACTTTGTGCCAGGAAGGTATCTCAACAAGGGAAATGTTCCGGTGTCTCGGAGTGAACCAAAGCGATGTCGTTCGAATATGGAGGAGATACAGAGAGACAGGAGCTATCGATGACATGCCTCGCTCATGCCGCCCAAGGGCTACTACTGTAGTGGGTGACTGCTACCTACGGATTATGGCTCGGAGGAAACCTGACAGCAACGCCACCATGTTGGTTCAAATGGCTCTGAGCCCTATGGGACTTAACTGCTGTGGTCATCAGTTCCCTAGAACTTAGAACTACTTCAACCTAACTAACATAATGACATCACACAACACCCAGCCATCACGAGGCAGAGAAAATCCTTGACCCCGCCGGGAATCGAACACGGGAACCCGGGCGCGGGAATCGAGAACGCTATCACACGACCACGAGATGCGGGCCCACCATGTTGAATAATGCTTTCTGTGCAGCCACAGGCGGTCGTGTTATAACTCAGACTCTGTGCAATAGGCAGCATGATGCGCAACTTCACTCCCGAAGTCCATGGCGAGATCCATCTTTGGAACCACGACACCATGCAGCGTGGAACAGATGTGCTCAACAACATGCTGAATGGACCGCTCAGGATTCGCATCACGTTCTCTTCACCGATGAGCGTCGCATATGCCTTCAACCAGATAATCGTCGGGGACGTATTTACAGGCAACATGGTCAGGCTGAACGCCTTAGACACACCTTCCAGCGATTGTAGCAAGGTGGAGGTTCCCTGCTGTTTTGGGGTGGAATTGTGTGGGGCTGACGTACGCCGCTGGTGGTCATAGAAGACGCCGTAACGGCTGTACGTTACGTGAATGTCATCCTCAGATCAATAGTGCAACCGTATCGGCAGCATATTGGCGAGGCATTCGTCTTCATGGACGACAATTCGCGCCCCCATCGTGCACATCTCGTGAATGACTTCCTTGAGGATAACGACGTTGCTCGACCAAAGTGGCCAGCATGTTCTTCAGACATGAACCCTATCGGGCATGCCTGCGATAGATTCAAAAGGGTAGTTTATGGAAGACGTGACCCACTAACCACTCTGAGGGATCTACATCGTACCGCCGTTGGGGAGTGGACCAACAGTGCATTGATGGGTAGTATGCCACGACGAAAATAGGCCTGCATCAGTGAAAGAGGATGTGCTACTGGGTACTAGAGGTACCAGTGTGTACGGCAATCTAGACCACCACCTCTGAAGGTCTCACTGTTTGGTGGTACCAAATGCAATATGTGGTTTTCATGAGCAATAGAAAGGTCGGAAATGATGTTTATGTTTGTCTCTATTCCAGTTTTCTGTACAGGTTCCGGAAGTCTTGGAACCGAGGTGATGCAAAACTTCTTTTGATGTGTGTATGTAACAAAGTGTTTTATTTCAGGTGGTCCAGTGTGGGCTGTTGTTTCCGTATGGCAATGAAACTTAGTAGATATGCTTATACATTAATGCGGAACTGGTTTACAATGGAAGAAATTAGTTCCAAATTTGTCCAGAAGATGTACATCTGGCGCTGTACGCCATCACGTCCACATCTCCGACGCTCGTATCCAACTGAGAGTAGCGGTTGACAATAAAATGAACATTACGCCTTTCTTATTTATTTTACCTTTTCAGCCTATCTCCAGTCCCTAATCCATTGCACGTTATAACATTTCCATACGTCTTTCTTGCACCTGTTGGACAAATTTGGAACTATTTTTTTCCAGCGTAGATCAGTTACGCATTAACCCGTTATAATATGTACGATGTTTCAATGTTCTGCGGTAATTACTGCCCACACTGGACTTCTGTGAGTAGCTGTACTTCAGTTATAACCACTCCATACATGAAGCGGTATATCATCCAGAAGAATTTTGATCATCTTGACACCGGCGACAGAAGCCTAGATAGTCATGTCTGAAGACCCATGTTTCAGACACGTTTCGTCGGTAGTACTCTGATACTGATTACTATAAATTCAGATATAAACATTTTAGTTGATGCAGTTACTGTCCAGGTGTTAAATGTAAATTTGGCGTAGTTTTGAAATACACATGTAATCACACAAACTGCGTTTAAAACAGTACACAAAATTAACAACAGTAAAACACAGTAAAACATGTTCCTCGATAGTAACATCAGTGAAGACTTCTAGCTGTGCAAAACCGCCTTTCCAAACATGTGGGACGTCCAGATTACAAGGAAAACAAATCCATTTTTGGTTATTTTGGACTTATTCCACTTTTAAGTGGTGTTTATGAAGCTGCTATCAGAGCATATAGATGCATGTCCAGATATTATAAATAATTGCTCTAGAATTGGCAACATTGTTGAGCGTGGAAGGAAGGAAGTCTTTTGTTCAGAGTAGAATGGGAACATGGGCATCGTCACTGTTTGCGTGGTTCGTTTAGTCGGTGTGTGAGCTCCAACAAAAGCGGACTGATGCTTATGAGTAATTTGTCAGAAGATATGGAAAATAAAGCATCGGAATATCAGCGTTCCTGCTCAGACAAGCTAATAATTACTTTGTAAATTTGGTAAGTGAGAATCAACTAACGAATTAATAATCAGACTGGGCTATTGAGCTAAAATGTATGATAACAATGTTTTGTGGTACCTTCACAGTTATTGTACATTATATTAGCACAGTTTTCTTTTAATGCAGAAGAGGACACAGCTGGGTAGGAAGATGGCAGCTGATAGTATTGTCTGCAATCAGGATGGAACATAGAGCAGCAGAAGGAAATATTCTTGACGTCCTGAAAAGTGGAAGAGGAGTATTAGGCAACAACAGCGGAAATGTGTGCAGGGATTGAGGAAAGAGGAAACGTATTTTATTCTTTCTGGGAACATGGTGATTACAGTCAGAAAAATGTGTACTTTCGGGAACTTGTTCCGTCAGGTGCGATTATGAGGTTTCAGGAAAGAGTTACTTGCAAATATCCTTAAGGCGTTAGCTTCAAATATTTCTCAAAGACTGGAGTAAGATCTGTAAGGGTGTATAACGTCTGCACGTAATAAAATTATCTTATATTCACACTCTTGCACCGGCCCAAAACAGGAAAATTAAAATGTCATTGTCTCTCACGAAGTTATGTTAAGATCCGAAGTTAAATTCTCAGCCGTTGGTCACAAATTCTTGGTATCAGGACATTTTTAATTAGCTAATGATAGTGGTTTTGGTTTAGTGGAAAAAGCCAGGGGAAAAATTTCGGACATTTTCACAACAAATGGCTATTGCTGGACAAGCAAAGAAAAAGTCCCCCAGAGGTCTCTGAAATGAAATTCTTAGGCATGTTATCACCCAGAAACTTGCAGCATTCAGTGACAAGCAGAGAAAATGGTTGAGTCACGTCATCAACTGGCTGACCAATAGATGGTTACATTATGAAATAAAATCTCCTTTCACTCTGATGTTTAAGAAGACTCTGAAACCTGCTGTGCAGTCTGAAGAAGTTAAGAAAGACATCCTATGACATACATTTGTAACAACCAATGGGGCCTTCATTATGCCAAACGTACACCAGCAACAAAAGTGAAGGGAAGGGACATGGAGGATTTACAGCTACACATGCCGCATATTCATCATCTAGTATTTCAATAACCTACAATGTAATATACCACAACAGCCTTCTCGGCTTTGCATGAGCAAGCAGACGAAATTGAATATATTTTTCTTTGAATGTGAACTACATAACCACTTATTTTGAAATATTTGTTGTAAGTAGACACAAGGAGTAAAATTATAATTTATATTCAAGATAATTATTTTCTCTACTGTTTTCTTGATTAACCTGAAGACTCGAATAAAGAGAGAGCCACAAGTACAGCAAATCCAGTACACAAATCACGTACAGAATTTTACTTTTTCGTTGAAGGCAACATGAAACAGCAGTTAAATTTACCCTTCTTTAACAAAAGAGTATATTACAGAAAATATTTTCTATGATTCAAACGTTTTAAAGTGGTGTAAACTTTTTCCCGTAGTTTACTACTCACCAAAAATTTTATGTCCATTATTCCCAAACTTTTCTTACTGTGACTTGATTCCCTTGTACACTGAACACCCTTTAGGTGAGATGTAAAGATGATGCATGTATATGGAAAACACAAAAATGCAGTGCATCAGTTTGATTGACAGAAGAATTGCCTTCCTAGATCGCACGCTATTTCATGAAATGGGTAAAGCCTTTCAGCAGACTGCCAACATCATATCTTGTCCTCTGGCATGCTTCTGGATCTCATCCTCGAAAATGAATAATTTTAAACCAATAATTATAGAAAAATGGTAAATTTTCCAGAGCGTTTATTCGATTCGTAGCACAGAGCAACTGGTACCAGCAGACAAAAATAGTCAACATTAACACAGGACAGTAAACTTTTCGTTACGCCATAATGGCTCACCGTTTAGCGAAGTGTTTGGAATAACGTTGAACCATATCATCTGTACACGCAAATACGATGATAGCAGTCTGCCTAAACGTGTTATCGATTTGGAGAAATATAGGGCGACACAAAATTTTGTGTATAAGTGCATCATGGTCACAGATCTCTATAAAGACTTTCTGTCTTCCATTATCAAGCTTCAATTTTACATCGATACGAAACAAGAAATATTATGTAATGATGTACTGAATATTTTAGACTTTAAAGATATGAGTATACATCCCTAAACCCATTATTTGCCTGATCTAAACATATTGTACTGGACATACATATATTAGATATCTTTAACAAGCTATACTGTATGGACGTTAGTTAAACTCTCTGAGATCTGAGTAACGTGTGTAACATGTTCAGGTCAGTCAGATATTGGATGGAGGGACTTTAGAGTCTAAAACATTCAGTACATCATTGCATAATATTTCTTGTTTAGCACTCATGTCGTATAGCAGCTTTGCAATTTTGTGTTTTGATTTACATGCTTAATCACATATGTTTGGAAATAAGATCTTGTACAGCTAGAAATCTAGAAGTTCTTGGACATCTTGTGAGGACTACTGTTCACCCTACAGTTCCCTGATGATGAACTAGAAAGCAGAAATCTGATTCATACGGCTTGAGTATTTCCCATAATGATTTTCTGGCGTGACAGGGTCCGGGCATGTGTCATGATGACATCCCAGCCACATTACAGCAAGAGACGGGTATTCCAACTGTTGCGTATTATGGGGATTTTCCTTAGACCAGAAAACTACGTTCCTTCTCCGTGAGCTGTGACATATAGCACATTCAGCAGAAAATAACATCCTCGAGTGAGAAACTGCATTTGGAAATTGCGCTAACAAATCACGCCTACCTGCAATTCACAGATTCTTGCTGCTGTTGCCGTTGTTGTTGTGGTCATCAATTCAAAGATTCGACTGTTGCTGCACATCCATTTCAACCTGCTTACCACAACACCATCCGATCAATGTATCCAGACGCCTGCTAGTGGTCATTAATATGGAGTACGTCCACCTTTCTCTTTTATGACCATTTGAATTCTGCTGATAACACTTTGAATCAGAAATCTAAATGCTTGTGGTGGAATGATAGTCCATTTTTCCCCAACAGTCGAAAGCAGAAAAGGCAGCAATGTTGGACACTGGAGCCTGGAGCAAAGTCGAAATTCTCATCCCAGAGGTATTCCATTGGGTTCCTGTTGGTATTCTCGGCAGGCCAGGCCATTTAGAAAATGTTATTGTCCAAAAGCCATTGCTCTCCCCCCCCAATTCTTTATGACAACTTGCATTGTCATGCATCTTCTTTTCCGGCCTGTACCGCTACTGTACGCAGTACACAATTCTGTAAAATTTCTTTATATCATTCCACATTTACCATTACCCTAAGGGCAATAAGGTAACAATACCCTAACCACGAAAAACACCCTCACCCCGTAATACTACCTCCTCTGTGCTTCACTGCTGGCATTATACATGATGGCAAGTAACGTACAGCACGCATTCGCCAAACCCAAACCCTTACTTTGAATTGCCACTGAATATAGCGTGATTGATCACTCCAAGCCACTAGTTTCCAGTCGTCCAGTATCCAGTGGCGTCTGCTTTACACCACTTCTGCTTATCACTGACTACTGAATACAGAAATGTGTGGCTAATGAGGAGGTGATCCACCATTGCAATACAATCTTTTTAACTCCCTACGCACAGTAATTATGCTAGCTCGATTGATGGTAGCACTTCGGAGCTCACAACTGATTCCTTCCTCTAGTTTTGTTTGAAGTTCTACAATCACCCTCCCAGTGCTTGACGGTACACGTCTGGGTGGTCTTGGGTCATCTGTGTTTTTTCTGGGCCTCCTTTTGTACAGACACCTTACAGTATATATAGAAAGACGTACATAAGAGTTATGGGATAACTCAGTACCACAGTATTCTCTATACCCAGAGGATTATAGCTACATTGTTGACGTCACTGATGATTGACTGCTCAGGTTAAAACTGATGACACTACTGTAGGGAATATGCTTTTAGCAACTGAATAAGAAAATTTGACCGAATCACAGGATTTTCTGTATCGTGTATAAGAGTGCTTATGAACCAGTACACAAATGCTATTGAATATCTCAACAACAGAACTCAAAATCATGTAATTTAGGCCTACAGAAAGTGCCCAGCAAGCGTGATATGGTGTTTTATAACCAAATGTTAGAAAAGTCAAAACGTATTATTCAGGCAATGTATACTCGCCATATGTTTCGCAATCAAAATCATGTTTTCCGTAAATTTTGCTACGGCAGATTGCAAGTATTGTTCTCTGCAAATAACACTCATAATTTTTCATTCGACGGAACTTGAGGTAAATATGTTTTCTGCGGAATAATGTATTTATTTCATTTGATATCCCGTGAAATGTAAAAATGACGTCGTACACGACAATATCCACAGTGATGGAATTAATGATTGAAAATTTGGTATCGTCCGTTAGAAGTCCAAAAGAACTATCCAGTATATTCGTACCTTCCTCCGTTGCGTATTTCGTCAATTTATATCTGTTGTTTTACTAAGATGGGATGACACGAAAAGAGGACAATGATTCTTACCATAAGATCCCGTGAACGGTTTAATGGTTGGATACTGAATTTCGGAATTAGTGATTGTAATAAAATTTTGCTGAAATGCGAGGATCAGGTACAAAAAAAGCATCTAAAAGCATCTAACTTACGCAACGGTGTAAGTCCTTGGGACTGGCTGGAAGACCTGTAATCTCAATTAGAAAATATTAGTAGGTGTGCCATTGCCGTTTAATAAAGGGATACCGTGACCGTGTTATTTGAAACTGAAATAGAATAATATGGAGGCATCGGACTTAGAAATCCCCGAACTAAACATTCGAGAAGCCGTGATTCTTAGATATTTTGGCCGTGCAATTAGCACAGACAGCATTGACAATTTCTGCTGGCCAAATGCAGCTCTTTGCTATCGGCATATGGCTCACCGGCCATCTTCTTCTGTGCAGATGCGCAAACAGTGCCCGAACTCTTACGGGAATCGGCAGTAAAGCCGCGAGTAATGAGTGTAACTGGCAGGGGCACTATGAATATAGTGTGGGACAATACGTTGCGAATGTGGGTCTCAAGGGAGGCGTGGCACAGATAAGTCCCTGCAGTCGCACTATCCTCTCTGTCCTTGGTGGCTCAGATGGCTGCCGGCATGGTAGCTCAGCATGTTCGGTCAGAAGGTTACGTACCCTCTGTAATAAAAAAACTGAGTTAATCGATCATCAACGAACTTCATCGGATGTCTTACGACGTCCGCCCCGAGCAGATACAACGAACACAAAGCGAACAAAGTGAGATTTAAAAAAAAATTGGATAGAGCGTCTACCATGTAAGCACGAGATCCGGGGTTCGAGTCCCGGTCGGGGCACAAATTATCAACTGTCCCCGTTGACTTATATCAACGCCTGTATGTAACTACGGGTATTCATTTCATTGGAACTGATGTATTTTACGATGTTGACGTACATGTTACACATTACAAAATGGAAAAGACGTCTAGTTGTCAGTAGAAGTAAAACAGAGGTGTAGCTCCTTGGAGGCAGCAAGGCCATAGACAACAGATAACAAAGACTACGCATGAAGTCGTTTTAGTAAAACCAACATCTACGTCACGTCACTCGCGGCTCGAAGCCGAGCATGTCATAACGCAATTATAGTGCACAATTTAGGACATTTTTGTTATAGATAAAATTTTGTGGTTTTTACTGGATGTACAAGTAAAGGCTTTCCTATATGTTCGTATTAGACAGTCGTTTTGTATCCTACAGACTAGGTGAAGTCACGAAAATCTCAGTTGTGTAAGTGAATTACTTTAAAATACTTTCAAAAGTATTTTCATAAGTTGAATGTTTTTATGGATGTTGCTCCTTGGATATAAAACTTTGTAAAAGACTAAGATTTTGAGACGACGTATCATTAATATCTGGCTCACTACACCAGTGTAATCAATTTTTTGTAATATTTTACGCTTCCTATCTTGATCTCGGTCCGGTATCTGTACTGGATTAAGCAAAGTCAGAAAATATACGCGCTTATTTTCTGTAAGTACCTGACATTATGCGCATAAACGAATTTCCTTTGTTACAAAAGCTTACTAAAGCATTTCACATTCGTGTGGACTCGTTATAAAACTAATGCTACGTTAGAACTTGTTATTTTGTCTTCCACTTCGGCTAACTACAAGAATTCACATGGGGGAAAAAGTATTCACTAAAGAACAGTTACTCTGTCGCTTGTTAGAAGAATTGTTGATGCGTTTCACCTTCACCACAAGTAAAAACGTTAACTACTGCTTTACTATCAGGAATTTCTGAGAAACTATGTTAACTGCACTACTACATGTGTAAGAGTAGTACTACAATTAGTTGAATTGTCAAAATCATTGCTATAAATGAGAGAAACTGTAACTGTCAACTCCACTTCACACAGCGCGTAATGACAGGAACTCGCCTTTCTGCCCTGAGTCATGTGACTTAGATGTTTGTTTCAAGCGTTAACACGGCAGAGATAGGGACATGCGCGATTTATGTTTTATGTGTATTTGCAAGTAGTAGTCGCGAAAGATGGGCGACATGCAAACAGTTATGTTCGTCGCAACAGACGAAGTCCAGACAAGCAAGTGATAAGGATCACAATTAGCTGTTCTTGTAGCACTCTCTGTTATGGCGTGATATGCTCCGCGAGTATGTTCCCCTAATGTCCGGCCGCGGTTGGCAGGAGCGGTACTTATATTCACTTCTTGCAGATGTCGCTCATGGCGCGGCGTGGACCTTATCAGTGAGCTATTGACTGACGTTCCCTCACTGTCTTCTCTAGTCTAACGTTCTTCCTCGTCGTTCTGCCGCGTTTAATACGTCACAGAGAATAGTTATAGGTTCTTAAACGCAGCTCATTGCTGCTTTATGCATTTACTCAAAACCATTTACAAGGTGTACAACTTTGCTTCCGCCGTTTGCTGACAGATGGCGACAACTGTAAGTAGCGGTCGAAAGGAACAGGTCGCATTCAGGAAGTTAGCTTGGACCTCGGAGCCGGGCGGAGTGGCCAAGCGGTTCTAGGCGCTACAGTCTGGAACCGCTGCGGTCGCAGGTTCGAATCCTGCCTCGGGCATGGATGTGTGTGATGTCCTTAGGTTAGTTAGGTTTAAGTAGTTCTAAGTTCTAGGGGACTGATGACTTCAGCAGTTAAGTCCTATAGTGCTCAGAGCCATTTGAACCTTGGACCTCAGTCAGCATAACCTCATTCAAGCATTAGTACATTTGTGTCTGCTTCATAAAGTTGTTCTTGATTGACGATGTCAGTTTACGAGCTTAGTTCTTGTCATTTGCGGGAGGTGTTACTGTTTTGTTTCAACATGAAGAAAACAGCGGCTGATTCTCATCGCATGCTCTCAAGTACGTATGTTAAGGACTCTGTTAGTGAAAGAAGGTGTCGTGAGTGGTTTCAACGCTTCCACGCTCGACCCCACGTTGCAAAAGAGGTCCAAACGTACTTGGAAACGGCCGGCCGCTGTGGCCGTGCGGTTCTAGGCGCTTCAGTCTGGAGCCTCGCGATCACTACGATCGAAGGTTCGTATCCTGCCTCGGGCATGGATGTGTGTGATGTCCTTAGGTTAGTTAGGTTTAAGTAGTTCTAAGTTCTAGGGAACTGATGACTTCAGCAGTTAAGTCCCATAGTGCTCAGAGCCATTTGAACCATTTTGAAAGTACTTGGAAACGTCAAAATGGGAAGTCCTATCCCACCTGCCCTATTCCCCAAACATTGCTCCCTCTGACTATCGCCTGTTTAGATCAATGACGCATGGCCTGGCTGACCAGCATTTCCTATCTCATGAATAAGTCACGAAATATGATCCATTCGTGGATCGCTTCAAAAGATAATTTTTTCACCGCGGGATTCATACACTGCCCGAAAGATTGGAGAAAGTAGTGGCCATCGATGGAAAATACATGTGCAACCAAATCGTTTCATTAAAGCCTCAAGTATTGGGGAAAAAACGGCGGAGGCAAAGTTGTACACCTTGTACTTATTTCACGGATCAAGACGTTTGGACAGAAAGATACGAATACAGACTCTTAAGCAGTTCAACTATTAAATATAGTCATATAAAGACACTGGTAAAAACCTCTCTGGATCTCGTATGCTATCTTATCTCTGATATTGCTTTTGTGTTTTCTGTTTTAACTGCTCTACAAGCGTTCTTTTTCGCCCACAGACGCGTGGTCTGCATCTGTGCCCAAATGCGTACTCCACAAGCCACCATACGATGAATGGTGGAAGGTACCTTATACCTCTGTTAATAGTCCCCTTATCTGTTTCACTCTCAAATAGAGCGACGGTGAAACGACTGTGTATGTATTTCCTAACGAGCCGTAAGTTCTGTCATCTTGTCTTCACGGTAATTATTCGAGACGTATGGCGAGGCACGAGGATCGTTCTGCATTCTGCCGCAAATGCCGATTCTCTAAACTTTCTCAATACTGTTCTGTACGCGCTTCGCTTTTACAGATGAGCTAAATTTGCAGAGAATTCTCCCAATAAACGATAGTCGACCACTCACCTTCCATACGACCGATCTCATTGTGTTCGTTCGATTTCATGTAGCTCTGCAGTTTTACGGTTAGATAGTTAATCGGTGCGAATGTGTCGAGCTGTACACTACTAAAACCGTATTCGAACATTACTCAATTGTTTTTCCTAATCGTCTGCACTAACTTACATTTTTCTACATTTACATCAAACTGCCATTCATCACATCAAATAGAAATTCTATCCAAGTCAGCCTGCATTCTCCAACAGTCACTCGAAGGTCACACATCCCCATGCATTGCAGCGTCATCAGAAAACCGTTGCAAACTGGCCGCTCACCGCCTACCAGGTAGATTGTTTATGGATACTGGGGTGTTTCCAATTCCTATCACTCGATTCTAGGTGTTTGTAGAGGAGACCCACGTCCGGAAATGTACCGTTTGGATCATCATCATCATCATTTAAGACTGATTATGCTTTTCAGCGTTCAGTCTGGAGCATGGCCCGCTTATAAAATTCCTCCACGATTCCCTATTGAGTGCTAACATTTGTGCCTCTTCTGATGTTAAACCTATTACTTCAAAATCATTCTTAACCGAATCCAGGTACCTTCTCCTTGGTCTGCGTCGACTCCTTCTACCCTTTACTGCTGAACCCATGAGTCTCTTCGGTAACCTTGCTTCTCCCATGTGTGTAACATGACCCCACCATCTAAGCCTGTTCATCCTGACTGCTACATCTATAGAGTTCATTCCCAGTGTTTCCTTGATTTCCTCATTGTGGACACCCTCCTGCCATTGTTCCCATCTACTAGTACCTGCAATCATCCTAGCTACTTTCATATCAGTTACCTCAACCTTGTTGATAAGGTAACCTGAATCCACCCAGCTTTCGCTCCCATACAACAAAGTTGGTCGAAAGATTGAACGGTGCACAGATAACTTAGTCTTGGTACTGACTTCCTTCTTGCAGAAGCTGAGCACTCATGCATTAGCTTTGCTACACCTCGCTTCCAGTTCTTTCACTATGTTGCCATCCTTTGGGAATATGCATCCCAAGTACTTGAAACCGTCCACCTGTTCTCACTTTGTTCCTTCTATTTGGCACTCAATCCGTTTATATTTCTTTCCCACTGACATTACTTTCATTTTGGAGATGCTAATCTTCATACCATAGTCCTTACATTTCTGATCTAGCTCTGAAATATTACTTTGAAAACTTTCAATCGAATCTGCCATCACAACTAAGTCATCCGCATATGCAAGACTGCTTATTTTGTCTTCACATATCTTAATCTCACCCAGCCATTCTATTGTCATATGATCCATAAATAATACGAACAATAGTGGCGACAGGTCGCAGCCTCGACTTACCCCTGAAACTACTCTGAACCATGAACTCAATTTACCGTCAACTCTAACTGCTGCCTGACTATCCATGTAAAGACCTTTAATTGCTTGCAAAAGTTTGCTTCCTATTCCATAATCTCGTAGAACAGACAATAACTTCCTCCTAGGAACCCGGTCATATGCCTTTTCTAGATCTATAAAGCATAGATACAATTACCTGTTCCACTCATAACACTTCTCCATTATTTGCCGTAAGCTAAAGATCTGGTCCTGACAACCTCTAAGAGGCCTAAACCCACACTGATTTTCATCCTATTGGTCCTCAACTAATACTCGCACTTTCCTTTCAACAATAACTGAGAAGATTTTACCCACAACGCTGATTAAAGAGATACCTCTGTAGTTGTTACAATCTTTTCTGTTTCCATGTTTAAAGATTGGTGTGATTACTGCTTTTGTCCAGTCTGATGGAACCTGTCCCGACTCCCAGGCTATTTAAATTATCCTGTGTAGACATTTAAGACCTGACATTCCACTGTATTTGATGAGTTCCGACTTAATTTCATCCACCCCAGCTGCTTTATTGCACTGCAGTCTATTGACCATTTTCTCCACTTCCTCAAATGTGATCCTATTTCCGTCATCATTCCTATCCCATTCTACCTCGAAATCTGAAACATTACTGATCGTATTTTCACCTACATTGAGCAACTCTTCAAAATATTCCCTCCATCTGCCCAAGGCATCCACAGGATTCACCTGCAGTTTTCCTGACCTGTCCAAAGTACTTGTCATTTCCTTCTTACCTCCCTTTCGGAGACTGCTAATTACACTCCAGAATGGTTTTCCAACAGCTTGACACATAGTCTCCAACCTGTTTCCAAAGTCTGCACAAGTTTTCTTCTTGGATGCTGCAATTATCTGTTTGGCTTTGTTTCTTTCTTCAACATAACTTTCTCTGTCTACCTGAGTTCTAGTATGTAGCCATTTTTGATACGCCTTCTTTTTCCTTTTGCAGGCTACCTTGACTGTCATTCCACCAAGCTGCTTGCTTCTTCCTGCTTTTACACACTACTGTTCCAAGACATTCTTTAGCCACTTCTAGTACTGTGTCCCTGTACCTTGTCCATTCCTTTTCCAATGACTGTAATTGACTACATTCAACTAACTGGTACCTTTCTGAGATCGCTGTTTGCACTTGTGCCTGATTTCCTTATCCTGAAGTTTCTCCACTCTTATCCTCCTACATATGGACCTGACCACCTGCGCTTTCGGCCTCACAATCCCAATTTCACTGCAGATTAAATAATGATCAGTGTCATCAAAGAATCCTCTGAATACACGTGTGTCCCTCACAGCCTTCCTGAATTCCTGATCTGTTATTATATAGTCAATGACAGATCTGGTTCCTCTGCTTTCCCAAGTATACCGGTGAATGTTCTTATGTTCAGAAAAGGAGTTTGTGATTACTAAGCCCATACTAGCACAGAAATCCAAGAGTTGTTTCCCGTTCCTGTTGGCTTCCATATCCTCTCCAAATTTACCCATAACTTTTTCATACCCTTCTGTTCGATTTCCAATCCTGGCGTTAAAATCACCCATGAGTAGAACACTGTCCTTGCCCTTTACTCTAACAACTACATCACTGAGTGCGTCATAAAAACTATCCATCTTATCTTGATCTGTCCCTTCACAATGCGAATATACTGACACAATCCTAATTTTCTTGCTAGACACTGTCAAATCTATCCACATCAGTCGTTCGTTTACATACCTTATTGCAACTACGCTGGGTTCCATTTCTTTCCTGATGTAAAGCCCTACACCCCATTGTGCTATTCCTGCTTTGACTCCTGACAGGTAGACCTTGTATTCTCCCACTTCCTCTTCTTTCTCACCCCTTACCCGAATGTCACTAACAGCTACAACGTCCAGTCCCATCTTACTTGCAGCCTCTGCCAGCTCTACCTTCTTCCCAGAGTAGCCCCCATTGATATTAATAGCTCCCCATCTCATTACTATTTGTTTGCCAAGTCGTATCTTAGGAGTCCCTGGTTTGTCAGTTAGAGGTGGGACTCCGTCACCTCCAAAGGTCCGAGGCATTTTGCTCTGATTGTTGCCAGCATCATATTTAACGTACCAGGGAAGCAGGTTTCTAGCCTTACTTGCCCTGAGTCCCATTGGGTATTATCCCTAACGGTTGAGGGACTAACCGGTGGATTTGGTAGTCTTTGCCATATGAGCACAAATGTGACGACGACTCAGAATATGTCCGAGATGCCCAGCCTTATTCCAAAGTAACTGGTACCCCGACTGTCGGGACCACTTACTTGGCCACTCATACGTTGCCCGTGGTTCATGAACTAGGACATGACTACAGGAACCCACACCATGAACCACGTATCGTTTTTTTTTTTTTTTTGTACCGTTTGGATAAAAAACTAAATTTTGAAGATATGGGATCACTTTCAAATCTCCCGCTTCACGGTAAGGACACAGTCTGAAAAGAGGGCTCCATCGTCAGTCCCTTTTGTAATTGTGACATCGTAAGTATGGCATTTTCGTCCGAGTAAGACAGCGGTTTCGCCGGCTCTACGCTTCTGGTCCGAAAAATTGTGTGTAGACCTCTTGACTAATCACACCGACCGTGATCAGAGTAAGACCCAACAAAATTTTGAAGTGTGATAGTGAAATATTTTTTAATAAAAGTACGGATATCTTGTTTGAGAAAGAGACATGATTGGAGGGAAAAAATTGTTCCCTTCTTCTCTCGAAAATTTGCTATTCCGAATCTGAGTAGTCAAAGATGCTGTAATTGGCGAAATTCGTACCAAAATTCAATAATCGCAGGCTGCGATGCCACTTCAGATTGGTTGTATGAATGAAAAAATTTGTTATAGTTCAATGGGTAAACATATGCAAGCGGAATATGAACTATCATTTAATCTTCTTCTGAAAATGAAATAACTCCTTTACTTCAGAACTAATTCCGATGAAAAATTAAATTCTAATTACTTTCATTGCCTTCTTATACATAAGAGAATGAGCGTGTCCTCAGAAGCAGACAACATCGGAGAGACTGACTCTCCACTTAATTACAACATAAGTTAGATTTTCCTTTTCTTCTTTTAATTACAACACCATCGATTGACATCCAATGAAAAACAGAGTTCCGCAGCAGTCACCGGCAGTGTCTTCTTGCTGTCTTTGGCCGTCGTTTCAGTTGAGGCAGTGGACCATACATCGTCTCTGGCCACAGCAGTGTCAACTCTACGTCAGCATATTGCGTCGAACTTGGTCTCGGCTTGAAACAAAGAAAAAAAGAACTTCCCTGCAATGAACATCTGCAATAAGATAGAAATGAAGTATATGAATTCAAATCAGTCATCTGTACATGCATCAAATTTAATTACATGCATGTCCAAAGGAATAGACACTTCAGTGACTACAGCCACTATGAAATACAATAAATGCATTCGAAATTACGAATATTCGCAACCATCAGCGGTACAGTAGAATGACGACAGTGAAACTTTGTGCCAGACCAGGAGTGACTTTCAAGCAAACTGTCTGACTTGTTGGGGAACATACATAACGGATGAATGAGTAAAGATTACAGACGCATGGTTGACGTGTAAGATGCCCCTTACATGAAGTCTTTAAAGATCACCGAACTCACGTTGAGCGAACAGTAGGGCTGAACAAAAATTACTGACAAGGCACAATGCATCTTGTAGAGGGTATAGTATGGACGTATTGGAATAATTAATGTTGGGTGATGGTTTTAAGGTAATTCACGCAACGTGAAAACTTTGTGGGAACGCGTCGATTTACTAGAGGCTAGTTTATCCCAGGGAAGTATTCAGAGTCGATCACGGAACGCGGCTGGGGAACAGCGAAGGGAAGCGACAATAGGCACCTTAGGACGGCTCAAACTCTGAGAAAGCGGTAACGGGATGCGGCCTCCAGCTGCCTTAAGATGAGTGACAGTGAGGGGGTGTGTGGTGGTTGACCCCATGCTGGTGTACCGGAAAGCAGACGGAGAACTTGTACGCCTGTTGATAAATATACATTGTCCCGTTTTCAGTGAAACATGCGAGAAAGCCGCGCAAATCTACTGTGGAGCGATCAACAGAGGCCAAAATATGCGTGTTCGTGACTATAGTAACTTTATGCTGAATTCACGGTCCGCAGAGTCTGAAGTAAATCAGGTGAAGAGCGACAGAATGAAATACGCCGGCATCCGATGGGAACATAGGACCAAGGAATTTGAAGTATTCTCCTGGGAGCCAGGATTCCGGAAAAATTGTTGTTTTGTGCAGACGCTAACCTTGGTGGGTGGCCTGGGAGGAGCTAAATAGCAGAAGTTGAGAGGAAGGGAAATTTTGTGGGAATTTGTTCACTTCCCAGAGCAGGCATTGGTCGGCGCTGGGAAGCGACGCATAATTAACGTGACTTGCGCTGCAATTGGCGTAAGTGATTTTGCTGGAGGGGAAACCGAGGCGAAGAATGGACTGGCAGAAGTCTACGTAGAGGTCTTCCATTCCCAGCTTGCCTAGAGTGTGGATGTGGCGTCCTTTACTCAGCTTGCCTGAGAAAGAGTGAGCATCTCTGCAGTTTAGGGCTTAGCAAATGGAACGATTGAGCTTGGAGATAGGAAGTTTTGGTTCAGCTATGTACTGAACAAGATAGCTAGGAGTGAACAGACGAGCGCAGCCTTGCAGCACCACGAGGCCGGCCAACGTCCTCACAACGACGACGCCCCGCCACACTGAATTCGGCGATATTGCACCCGCTCCGGTTGATTAATTCGTTGGATCACGTCAGCAAAGTTTCCACGAGGGTTTCATAGGCAGTGTATTGGGGAATTCTTCTCGCACTTCGCATTACACCTGGGTCAGTCGATAGGAATTAATTTTGATTTATCGCGCTTTCCTCCACGTAAACGCAATTTATTACCACTGCCTGATAGTCATGTAATGTGATGATTGAAGGATTTGTGCTAATCGACTGCATCTGTTTTCAATCAAGTAGTTGAAATCGCAAGTCACTTTCTTAATTAATTTTATGTTCAACATTTGTATCTGGTGTTCAATAGCTGAATATACACTCCTGGAAATTGAAATAAGAACACCGTGAATTCATTGTCCCAGGAAGGGGAAACTTTATTGACACATTCCTGGGGTCAGATACATCACATGATCACACTGACAGAACCACAGGCACACAGACACAGGCAACAGAGCATGTACAATGTCGGCACTAGTACAGTGTATATCCACCTTTCGCAGCAATGCAGGCTGCTATTCTCCCATGGAGACGATCGTAGAGATGCTGGATGTAGTCCTGTGGAACGGCTTGCCATGCCATTTCCACCTGGCTCCTCAGTTGGACCAGCGTTCATGCTGGACGTACAGACCGCGTGAGACGACGCTTCATCCAGTCCCAAACATGCTCAATGGGGGACAGATCCGGAGATCTTGCTGGACAGGGTAGTTGACTTACACCTTCTAGAGCACGTTGGGTGGCACGGGATACACGCGGACGTGCATTGTCCTGTTGGAACAGCAAGTTCCTTTGCCGGTCTAGGAATGGTAGAACGATGGGTTCGATGACGGTTTGGATGTACCGTGCACTATTCAGTGTCCCATCGACGATCACCAGAGGTGTACGGCCAGTGTAGGAGATCGCTCCCCACACCATGATGCCGGGTGTTGGCCCTGTGTGCCTCAGTCTTATGCAGTCCTGATTGTGGCGCTCATCTGCACGGCGCCAAACACGCATACGACCATCATTGGCACCAAGGCAGAAGCGACTCTCATCGCTGAAGACGACACGTCTCCATTCGTCCCTCCATTCACGCCTGTTGCGACACCACTGGAGGCGGGCTGCACGATGTTGGGGTGTGAGCGGATGACGGCCTAACGGTGTGCGGGACCGTAGCCCAGCTTCGTGGAGACGGTTGCGAATGGTCCTCGCCGATACCCCAGGAGCAACAGTGTCCCTAATTTGCTGGGAAGTGGCGGTGCGGTCCCTTACGGCACTGCGTAGGATCCTACGGTCTTGGCGTGCATCCGTGCGTCGCTGCGGTCCGGTTCCAGGTCGACGGGCACGTGCACCTTCCGCCGACCACTGGCGACAACATCGATGTACTGTGGAGACCTCACGCCCCACGTGTTGAGCAATTCGGCGGTACGTCCACCCGGCCTCCCGCATGCCCACTATACGCCCTCGCTCAAAGTCCGTCAACTGCACATACTGTTCACGTCCACGCATGCTACCAGTGTTAAAGATTGCGATGGAGCTCCGTATGCCACGGCAAACTGGCTGACACTGACGGCGGCGGTGCACAAATGCTGCGCAGCTAGCGCCATTCGACGGCCAACACCGCGGTTCCTGGTGTGTCCGTTGTGCCGTGCGTGTGATCATTGCTTGTACAGCCCTCTCACAATGTCCGGAGCAAGTATGGTGGGTCATACACACCGGTGTCAATGTGTTCTTTTTTCCATTTCCAGGAGTGTAACATCAAGTAGCACCACTTTTTAATTAAACGTGAATAATTCTGAATCAATTTATGTCAACACTGCCACCGCAGTTCAGTCAGGAGTCACAGGGCCTTATTACTTTCTTTGCATTATCTACTATTGCGGCAGTTTTGCACTCTCTGTTAATCTGTTAGTCAATTAGCTGGGGTGAACACTCGCCAAAACCAGATAAGTGACGGGTGGTGTGTTACAGACGACATATGGAAGCTTGCATCTGGACTTGAGTCGTGGACGGATATCCAAACTGTAAGGTGACCCCCCCCCCGCGGAAAATAGGAAATCCGGGTTCCAGTCCTGGACCAGCACAAATTTTCATTGCCATCATTCCATTCTATAGCTGATGGTTGTCCATATTTGCAATTGCGAATACATTTAATGTATATGTAGAGGACGTTCTTCATCAAGCAAAAGATAGACCGGCGGCCAGTACTCGAAACATTGTCCATGTCGTGAGCAACTGTAAGCCACACCCGTCAGAATTCTTTGTCTCCGACTTTAAAGTGGGAGATTTGAAGTTGATTCAGTCTTCAAACGTACTTCACATCCGTACACGGATTCCTTATCAAATCTTTATATACTGTGTCCTCCTTATAACCCTGAAAGTGTGTAACAAGAATTGTGAAACACTCTCTAGAGAACAAGAGCGGTCTTAACGCACTTGCCTGTGAGACCTCTGTTGCCTTCGTGTATTTTAGTATTTCATGCATTTACTTCATTTGACCTTACATAATCGAACAATCGTAAACAGTCCAAAATTATTCTCCAATAGGTGTCGAAGAACTGGAACAGACTTTGTGAAGAATGGTGTAAAAAGGCTGACCACCATTTAGAATTTATATGCGTCGATTTTACGGGAATTCAGCCTGTTTCGGATCTCGGGGTGGCACTAACCATGAAAGATACGTGTGCAAATTTTGCCCATCTCTTTAGCATTTGTAGGTAGAGAAATAAAAGCAATGAGGGAATGACAGGACAGCAACTAAAAACACAGACATTTCAACAGCTAGTTTAAATCTTGAGCGTGGAGGGAAGGTAGTAACACTATTTGTCTTAGGTTCGCTTGCCTGGAGTTCTCTCCATACCCATATTCAAGGGGGAGGGTTGGGGTGGCAGTGGGAGGGAGTGTTACATTGTGACACCCCCCCCCCCTCCCCTCCGTGCCCCGTCCTCGTTCCACTTAACAATTTTGGGACAGCTGCAACTTATTGGGTATTATGCTAAAGCGATGAACAAAATGTTAATACAAACAAATTATGTAAATTATGCAAATTAATTAGTAAAATTTTCTCGGGCTTCCAGCCGCGTCAGGTGGTTAAATTCGCATGAGCTTTAGACCGAGTTCTCCTCGGTCACTGTCAAGTGATAAGAATTACTGCTGTGTCGCCGTGTCCTCGTCGTTACATAGCCGCGCTCACGTCACTATCGCTCTCTTCTTCACCATGTATTATGTTTTCGTCTCGCGTCCGTCGCGTCCGTTTTAGCCTCGCGGTGGCCGGGTCCCAGGCTGTGCTGAGCTGCAAACGGCCGACAGACGTTTCGTCGAACAGAATTCGGTGTCCATTTTCTGAGGCGTGTTCTGCAACGGCTGATTTTTCTGGATTGCGTAGGCGTAAGCACCTCTCGTATTCCGTCCGGCGTTGCTCGGTACGAGGACGAACGGATTTTGCGATATCGTCATAAAAGAAGCTATTGAAATAAAAACCTCTGAAAACACCATCAACAAGGACGGCGGTTCGCAGCTCAGCACAGCCTGGGACCCGGCCATCGCGTGGTAAAAACGAGCGCGGGATGAAAACATTACCATACATGGCGAGGAAGAGAGCACTAGTGACGTCACAGTCATCAGTGCCCCTATATAACGACGCGTCCACGGCGACACAGCAGTCATTCTTCCCACTTGACAATGACCGAGGAGAGCTCGGTCGAAAGCTCTAGGGATTTTAACCACCTGACGCGGCTGGAAGCCCGAGAAAATTTTATTAATAAAAAGATTATATTGAAACATTCTATACAGTGCCTGATAAAAGAGTGAAGCACCCAGAAGATGAGGCCGGATGTCATCACGATCGTACACGTACACGCCATTGGCGGGTGTCTAAATGATTAGAGCTGCAGTTGTCTGTGACATGTAGCATGGACACCAGAGTGCAATGTCGTTCGTCTTTAGCGTTGTTACCAGGTCACGTAGGGTACCAGGGGTGTAAACAGTGGCAGATGTTGAGTGATCACTGTTAAGGACAAGGGGATGTTGTGTACTTGTGAGAAACGGCATTGTCAGTACCTGACAATGAAAGGGGCCTCAATGTAGGTCTCAATTTGGCTGATTGGTCGAACTGTGCAATTTCCAGCTTTGTGGCCCGATGCTGCACTGTACTGGAACTCGAAGGCGTGCATAATCTTCGTTAAGGCTCCGATCTACCAAGACAGACCACCAGAGAGCAAGCTCACCGCACTGTGCACCAAGTACATCGTAACTCCTTCACGTCTGCATCTGCCCTCCCTGGAACATACTGTGTCATGGCCGCACACGGTCGGCGTTCGCAAATATATTTCCACCGCTGATTATAGCTATATGTTGAAGCACAAAAGAAACATATTGTTATAATTAGCGACTACGAACGGGGACGTTTATAACTGTATGTTTATGTATACACATTACGTAAACATATCGTTATACAGACCACCAGAGAGCAAGCTGACCGCACTGTGCACCAAGTACATCGTAACTCCTTCACGTCTGCATCTGCCCTCCTTGGAACATACTGTGTCATGGTGCAAAAATGGTCGCAGACTGGCAACGGCCGGATCAGGATATGACTGGCCCACGCTTAAGCTGCCGTTAACAGCACAACAGCTGCCTTTGGTGACGTCGACTGCTGGTGAATAGCTTCGCACTGTGTTCAGCTTGACTCCTCAGACGAGCAACGTCGGCGAGTACGGCGGCGACAAGGTGAGAGGTGGCAGTTTTCCAGTGTTTTCGAAAGGTGTTATTCTTGGTGTCTTGGTGTGGGCAGCCGTTGGGTGTGACTTGAGGCCACGGCTGGTGGTGACTGAGAGGGTACACCGGTGCGTAACGGATATCGTGCTTCCTCCTGGGTCACCTCTCATGTCATTTTTCAACAGGACAATGCTTGTTCACACAGGCGCGTTTCTCTATGAACCGTTTCCGTGATGCTGTGGTACTCCCGTGGCCCCGGTAGAACATGTCTGGGAGCAGTTTGGATCTCAGCTCCGTCCCAGCGCCAGTGTGCAGGTCGTCGAAGACAAATTACAACAGTTCCAGGTCATCGTCCCTCAGTAGAGAGTACAAAGGCCTCATCATGCCCTTCGCAACCGAATTCGTGCATCCAGGCCAAGGGGAGTGCAACATCATATTCGTAATTTGAAAAAAATATCTTGTGCCAACTGAATATAGCAACACATATCCTTTCAACACATGACGTTATTATTTCGTTCCCTCTTCCGTTCTGAGTTCTTTCAACTTTTTTTTCCAGGGAATGGATTTTATAGTTGTTGTTAAAATTGTAGGCATATGTGGTACATTAGAGGTGTGGCTAACTGCAAGTAGAATTTACGGGATAGGGGAGAGGGAAGGAGGACAAAGAGAGAGTAACAAACGGAGACTCCTCCCAGAACCGGACCTAGAGTCGACGCCTGGCTCTTCCTTCAGACTGCAGCGCCCCCAGGAGCTGTCGACCGTGCCCGTACCGCAGAGCTGCTCGCGGCTTCCCACTGGCTTGCTGTAACGCCGGTACGGAGGGGAATTCCGCCCTGGCCTGAGACCGCAGTGGACGGCGCGGCGGCTGCCGGCCTCAGTCGGCCTTCATAAAACATGAGCGCGCCGCGCAGGCCAGATTGTGGCGGCAACTTTCACCGCCGCCACAGCCGGGAACCCCAGCCACCGGCTGTGGCTTCTGTCCCGCGGCAGGTGAGGGGGGCGGGGGTGTCCGCTGTGAGCACCACGTGCATGCCCTCAAAGCGCTGTCGCATTAAGGCCAAATTCCGTCCAGGCTACACAAGACGCGTGGCATGTGTTATCTAGTATTGCCACGTTACTGCGTCTCCACCAAAATGTTATTAAGTCGTAACAGTCCTTCCTGTTATCTGGTGTGTCTGAGCAGCACCACCAATGAAACAGTGTCAATGAAATGTCGTGTGGCTACGGCCTCCCGTCGGGCAGACCGTTCGCCTGGTGCAGGTCTTTCGATTTGACGCCACTTCGGCGACCTGCGCGTCGATGGGGATGAAATGATGATGATTAGGACAACACAACACCCAGTCCCTGAGCGGAGAAAATCTCCGACCCAGCCGGGAATCGAATCCGGGCCCTTAGGATTGACAGTTTGTCACGCTGACCACTCAGCTACCGGGGGCAGACCACAGCGTCAATAGAACTTTTGATGATATTTGTCACTAGAAATACTGAGCCGTGTTGCTGCTCTCGTTGGTGCCATTGGTAGGTTGGCATCGTGTAACAGGGATAGTGGCCTCTCGTTTTCTTCTCGTGTTTACTGGAGCCACTAAGTTTGCTAATGTTGTCTGTCCGCGATTGGCAGTAGCAGCGGCTATCGATATCTAGTACCTAATACTGTCTCTGGAAGGGCGTCAAGAGTTTTCCGGGTCGGGTGTGTCGGTTAGTTCGGTTGGGACGGAGCAGCAGTGAGGTCCGGCAGTGTTCGGACATCCGAGATAGCAGGCGGCACGCAGGCACTGCCGGATCGAGGGGCTGTAGTTGCGAGGGCCACAACCTCGGTCTCCACCGGACCCAGGACGTTTGAGTTGAGTGAACATTAACCCAGTACTGGAGCCCCCACTATGTTGAGATAACGCCGTTTGTTCGCGCGTTGATGCTCGCAGGGTCGTCGAGACGACGAGCAACGAGAAGAGTGTTTGGATTTGGCGAAATTAATTAGCCATCCTCCACCTTTTATTATTAATCATTCAATTCCTCGTATTTATTGATGAAGTTCAACCAGTGGTATTTTTCTGCCTAGTGGCCGCTAACGCCCCAGTTACCTGCCCTGGAGATTAGCGTATTTTCGCGGCAGTGTACCTTTCCTCGCCTTGCCGCTGCTGTCTGGTATGGCGTGTAGTTCGACAGCCTCCTTGATTGTGGTTCAGATATTTCTTTCCTTTGGGCTACCTTGGTCGTAGTGGATCCTTCTGCTTCTGGATGTTCTAAACATCGGATTCTGAAGACACCGGTTCCGCCTAGCCTGGGTTATTCCATCGTTGTATTGGTTATCAGACAGTAGGTAGATGTTGCAAGAGTGTTGGCCTGCGTTAAACTGTCTCTGGTTTGAGTTGTCATCCGGTTAAGTGAATATAACTCTTGGCTGCCTGTTTCATCATTTATGAAATTGAGCGACTTTCCCAGGTCGATCCTTGGAGCACTGTCTGACGCCCACTTCTCTCTTGATTTGGTCAGTTTTGATGATTGTTTTTTAATTAATTACTATTGGAGCCTTCAGCTGACAACTAATTTGAATTTATTGTAAATAAGGCCTTCAGCTGTGATTGCAATTTGTATTAAGACTTTTTAATTACATATTCTCTCTTAATAGTGAAAATTTGATGATTATCCCTTTTTTTAATAATATTTTAGTATTTGTTGCAGAAAACTCGTTCTTAATAATTTGCTGTCTAGGCCTTCAGCCGTCAAATTGTTTGGGACATCCAGCCGACAAATAAGTTGAATTTCTGGTCAATAAGGCCTTCAGCCGTGAGTGCAATTTGCTTAAGAAATTTTTTTATTTGGCATTGTGTCTTAGCAGTCAAATTTGATAGTTGCTCCGTATTGTCAACCTTATTTGCTGTTGTTTTCAAATAAAGTGTACGTGAAAGTACCTGTTGTCCTTCTTACACGAGACATAATGCGATCTTCTCCCAGTCAAACGACATTGAAACGAATTATGAGCGAGAGGCACACTGCAAATCTTTCCTTGTACGAGGGGCGTCCTGTAGGTAATGTAACACTTTGTTCCTGAAAGCAGGCTGGTTTTATTCGGGATTCCAATAAGTCACATTATTCCCCACTTTTTTGGCTACAATACCCTACTTTTCAACATAATATCAGTGCAACGGCATTACGCAAAGTTGCTGGGGATGCTCCGTATGCCCATATGGTACTATTCTACTGGTTGACGTCGAAAGCAACGTCTTGCTGTAGTCTTCCAATCATCCATGGAGTGCATCCTTTATTACACCAAACAGATAGAAGTTGGAAGCTACGGGATCCGTGCTGCACGGTGTATGAGGAGGAACAGTCCCAAGTTTTGTGACCTCTTCTCTGGTGCACAAACCTTCGTGGAGCCTTCCATTGTCATAGACAAGGAGAAGTTCGTTTGCATTTTTTGTGGTGAAGAACACGCTGAAGTCGTTTTTTCAACTTCCTGAGGATAGCACAATACACTGCAGAGTAGATCGTTGCACCATGAGGGAAGACATCAAACAGAATGCGCTGTTCACAATTCCAGAAGACCGTTGCCACTTTACCAACTGAAGGTACGGCTTTCAACTTTTTCTTCGGAGGTGAAGTATCGTGGCCCCACTCCATGGACTGCAGTTTTGTTTCCTCCTCGAAGTCATGAACTCGTGTTTCATACCTGTGACGATATTCCACAAAGAACTGTCACGGTTAGCCCCGTAATGCGCAATCGATTCTGCACAGATGGCCCTTTTCTTTTTTCCTTTATTGTTATTTCATGTCTCAGATGACACAGGCCGGCAGTGGCCTAATACGCCGCCCTTCGACCAATAAATACAACAGATAGACATAGAACATAAAAAGCATGGTAATACATGATGAACATTTCATGATATATGAGAAGCCTTTCGACAGAAAGCACAGTACACAAAGGGTGTCACCAGTAGAACAGATGAAGACATCCAGTTCGAGATGTGAACGTAGGAGAACACCAATGAAAACACTGTATCACACAACAGAGAAACACTTACACACGGAAACACTGGTGACAATCATTGGCAAAGCACTCACAAACACACTGATGAAGGGGGAGGCCTGCCTCCAGGTGAAAGGGAAAGGTAGAAGGACAGGAAGAATGGGGGTGCATCCAGTGGGAGAAAGAAGGGAGAGTGGGGTGAGGGAGAACGGAGGGTTAGGAAGCCCGTTGAGGGGGGTGGAAGCGGGAGTCGTGGGAGAGAGGAGGGTGAAAAAGGAAGGAGAGGTGGGAGAGAGGGAGCCCTGGGGGAAAAGGGGGGAATGGGAGGGGAGAGTCATAGCTGGTTGGAGGGGTAGATGGACGAAACAAGGACATCTTTAGGTAGGGGGAGTTGGTGGAAGCTACCTTGGGCAAGGGTATGGAGTGTGTGAAGATGGAGAGCAGGTGGGATGCAAGAACACAGGCATGACAGGGGGCTGGGATGGGCAAGGATGGGAGAGACAAGCGGGTGTGGGGGATCGAGCTTGTAGGAGGTGTAATAGATCTGTATCCGTTTAAAGAAAAGGGGAAGGCGCAGGAAGGGAATCAAGTGGGGGTTGGGAGACAGATGTGACAGGCGAGGCAAAGCGTGTGACATTCAAGGATTTGGAGGGACTTACAGTAGGAGGGAGGGGCGGAAATCCAGGCGGGATGGGCATAGCAGAGAATGGGGTGGATGAGGGATTTGATGGTCCTTTGTTTCTCATTATGGTCATCTATTAGGAGCCGAAGAACATAGAGGGCGCACATCTTAGAGTACCCTCATCTAGGGGATATATGTGTCAACACTACCAACAGAGATGTCCAGTTGTGCAGCGCGGTGTTTGGTTGTTATTCATCGATTACCTCGAATGAGGGGTCCACACGATCGAACAACACTGTAGGAGTTACAGCTCTGTGCAGACGGCCGGCACATGGTGGATCTGACGGGTTTGCACCACCTTGTTGCGATGATGACAGAAGCCTCGCCCAAAGACTCGTCTTGCTTTTGTTCACTGCCAGGTCTCTGTAGACATTCTGCAAGCACCTTTGACTATTTGTGATGCTTTGGTTTTCTGCCAAAATAAATTCAATGATAGCGTTCTGCTTGAAACGCACCTCCATTAAAGACGCCGCTTTGAAAGCGACGTATAGCACTGCCACCTATCAGAACTTCATGAAACTATAGCAGCTGAAGTGGGAATATTCCACGATGTCTCAAAGAAATTCCGCATATTCGCAATCGAAACTGACCAAGAAAAAAAAGTGTTGCATTAGTTACTGAACGCTCCTCATCTATATAATGTAGATAGCGTTTCTCTTCTCTGCTTTGTATAGTTGCACTGAAATGCTGATAATTTCCACTTTGAAGTATGTATTACACCTGCTGCCAGTTTAATGTTTATTGCAAGCTGCCTGAACAGTGTAGCAATTTTAATAATCATCAAGCGTAAATTATAGGATTAAAAATAGTGTTTTGAGATGATATTTATTTCTGTTTATTAGCGATCTTCATCTTTGAAGAAACGGTTAGCACTAATTTTGCCACTTCATGCTATTTTTCTTTGGAGTTGTGTCTCAGTCATTTCATTTTTTTTTATTTCTTACATTACCTCACAAAGAAAAAATCATGCTGTGGGACTGCCCATGGCTTGGATCAAGCTATAATTTTCAGATGAATGATTCCAAAGAAAATGCAACAATCTACCCTTCGTGTAACCTCTTTGTAACTAGGGCAGCTGAGCATCACGTTTCATTTTCAGAAACGTTTTAAATGTGTTATCGGTTACCTAAAGTCTGGGTGGACACGTGATGTAGGCCATGTTTTGACAAAGATAATAGCTACAAAACGCTCGGAGATCAAGTAATTACAGGCAGACCCGGAAACAGCGCCTATTCACGCAGAGATCCAGATACAGACTGGATGCCCTCCAGCGACCGTCGACTGAAACAGCACTGCCGGCAGCTCTCATCCAATGGGCCCAAATAGCGCTTAACTCAAATTTCTAAGGCTGCATGTTGTCCCATGTCACAACCAAATGCTGTCCCCCTACTCCTAAGAAAGAACTCCACTGCGTGTATTAGTGAAGAAGCGTGACTCTGGTGATTCAAAGTGTGAAAGCAATCGGTAGATTTATGTCAAAATCTTTGAACTAATACTTAAAGTCGTAAATATGACTTAAAAATCCGATGGAACTTTTCGAACATACAATACGATCGTGCCATATAGAGACGGACGAGACACTGAATGGAAACTGAAGAGAAATGGTGCAACACCTGCAACTACATGACTCCTATGGAATTCATACTTAAGTACTCGTAGTTGACAGAATGTTCATCGAATCACTTTCGGATCCCTACTCTACTGATCCTCGCTCCGAACAGCACCTCGGTTAAATCTTCCCTTGAAAACTCCATATTCTGTTATTTTATTATGATCATTTTTAAATGTGTGGGCGGGAATCAGAAAAATATTTTTGCATTCGGAAGAGAAAGTTGATGATTGAAGGTTTGATGATTGTCACCAAGACTCCCTTATCACATACGTAACACGCTCTCCCCCTTTTCGCAATAATATAAAGCGACCTGTTCATCCATTAACTTTTTTGATATGCTCCGCCATTTCCGTCTGGTAATAATCCCATACGGCACAGCAATACTTCAACACAGGGCCGACAAGCCTAAAGTACGAACTATGTGTAATGTCCCTTGGTCCTGACGCTATCTTTCCGTTTAGTTTTTGTCATTTTATGATGTCATTTACTTCTTTTACAGCTTGTCTCTGTGATACCCCCTCTTGCTGCCTATTGGCGTTTCCATGATCAGCGAAAGTTTAATGTCGTTTCCCTATGCCCAGCCAGTATTCTTCACCTCGTTGAGATAGGTGAAAGCCAGACGACACAACACTGTCTCATATTGGAGTGAATATTTATTGATAATGTACGCTGTCAGCCGCGGTAGCCGATCGGTTCTAGGCGCTTCAGTCCGGAACCGCGTGACTGCTAAGGTCGCAGGTTTGAATCCTGCCTCGGGCATGGATGTGTGTGATGTCCTTAGGTTAGTTAGGTTTAAGTAGTTCTAAGTTCTAGGGGACTGATGACCTCAGATGTTAAGTCCCATAGTGCTCAGAGCCATTTGAACCATTCTTTTTGTCCGCTTCTTGCACTAATTTTAGCCTATATTCGGGGTTACACAAATCTAAAGTCTCTTTCATTAATAAATTTAGATTCAAATTATTACTATCGGCTAGCTGCGTTGTTTAGCGGTTGTCACCAAAGATGCTAATCAACAGTTACTAGGCGGCCGATTCGCGTTTCATTTATGTTTTGTCGTTGAAAATGATTCCCATTAATATGAAGGTGGAATCAACTATTATTATTATTATTATTATTGGCGAATTCTCCTCAGAAATGGAAGACATTAAGCAAATAATTCCATCAATTTTTTTTGAGTTCTTCTTATTCTTCCAATAGGCTTTCACACTTTCCAAAAAGTCTTGTTTACGCTCATCCGACCAATTTGGTCTCTGTACCGTTTTTCTTTTGGTTCTCTGGTATAACTTCCCATTTGTCTGCTTTATATCTGAAGGTCCCTCATTCTAGAATGTCGGCTGGTCTTATGTCTCGATTATTTAGATCCTTTCGAATGTCATCTAGCCAAGGTGTGGAATTCGTAAGTGAGGTACTATAATCTATTATTCTCTTCGTCAATCTATTTTCTGAAAGTTGGCTCATGGCTAAAGAATTTCATCGCCTTTCCCTAAAGTCACTAATAATAAACTATTATTATTATTATTATTATTATTACTATTGTCCAGAGATAATCCAATACACGGTTCACTTCTCGTGATACTCTGTTCGAAATCGTAGGACACTACAGTTTTACCTTAACTAACAGTTTCCTCCATATGATTCACTATTATGAAAGGTCACACTTTAGCTCGACAATAAATGTCCAAGCAGGGTCTATAATCGAAAGTCAAGTTACGACGCAACGTTTGAATACTATCTTCGGAAACAACTGAAGTTCTTAAACTGAATTAAAAATATCGATCTTTTGTCGATTGAGATGTTCACTGGATGTTAGCGTTATCTCAGTTCTGTCAGTTTCCGTACTTTTGACAGTAAATTAAAGAAACAGAAATCTACTTTTAATTAACCCGGCTTTCAATGAAGTTAACTATTTCAGTCAATGTTGCATGACCTTTAAGAGACGCGAATACTCAGGACTTAGACCCTAAAATGGTTCGGACACTAAAATCTCGAAGACAAAGACCGCCAGATGTTAAAGACTTCGACAATGAAGACGTTAACAATACGTGCTTCGGTTTCTATAGTAGTTGTGAAACAAAAGAAACGTTCGTTAGAAACACTTTGAATAGAGCCCCTTGCTGCTTTGCATATAATACTTAGTGCCATTGGCTCTTATTATTCTTTTATGTAGTATTCTCTACTTTAAAACGGGAATTCATGATTTTATATGAAACATGGGAGGACTTCAAGACCAGTTCAAATATATTTTAGTTTCAAGAATGACCAGCTGTGTAACGAGGAGCTACATCTCTCCTGGCAGATATGTTTATTGGAGCACCTCCCACTCACATGTTGCAAAAACGCGGTCGTCAGTCGCTGTTGGAAACTTGTATTGGTTACATGCTCCCATAATAGCACTTTCCAGTATTAGGAGCCGCCTTGTAAGTTTAGCTATTTTCAGTGATAAAACTCAAGGTTTCTTTGGAAAGCTCGATGCTATACAAAAGTTATGTAACCGAGCCTTCTTCCTATGTACGAACTAAGTTATCTGTCCAGTTGTAGAGAAAACTATGGTCTAACGAGAGTTACACAGCCCGGGACGATTTGATCTTTTTCTCATTTAAAAAACCTCACAAAGATTTCTGCAGTAAGTGATAGAAACATCTGTGGGCTGATATACTAATAAAGTTTTGAATTTGTGGTCTAACATTAGCTCCTAGAACCGACGTGACACACATTCATTGGTTATAAAACTGAAATCACCTGAATTTAAATAAAGATTACCTATACCTTTCATCCACTTTTGTGAATTACTTTATCTGATCATAGTGAAATAATTTATCTCGAATTTTTTGAGTATATATTTTAGTGCAAGTATTATAAAGGACGATAAAATAAATAAACAGAAACATATCAATGTTCCTGAGCGCTTTCGGTAAAGTCAGTAGAGTTTTCGTGTCAAAACTAACATACATGTGACCCGAACGAGAAGTTAACAGTCGGCGTGTACTGACGGTATTCACTGGGGATACTTGCTTTTAATGTGAAAGCCGTTCACACACGGAAAGACGCTCACCAAATAAGAACAACGGATGTCAAATGGCAGGTGTCGTCGTTGAACTAGAGATCAAATAATTTTCCTTGTTCTGTACTTTCTGCCTATTTTCGATCATTCTTTTTATTTCCCCAGCCCATTTAACGGCCTTTGATTTTGTTTTGTTCCTGGTTTCTAAAAATTCAACTACTTAACTTATGAGTCTGTTTGATTTCCTTGATGTAAATATAATTAGTGTTTTTCTAATGTCACTATGACTGTGTGTTGCTGCATGCTTCTTGGCCCGAAGCTTTCGCCTATGCATTTTGGTCCACCCCGCCTGGGTATCTGTAACACGCACCAAATTTTGTTCTCAATTCAATCAAAATTGCGTCTTTGTCTTTCCAGTCTGTTTCCTGGATCGTGTATTTATTTTCCCGTCTTCTCTCAAAGTAATTTCCAACACACATATTTCATCTGTATCCTGAGCAAATCTCGTTTTCTGAACGGTTTACGCAGAAAAGATCTGCGACTTACTGCCATAGGACATTACACATAATTCACAATGATCGCTGTTTTCCTTTTCGTACACATCGGAAGCTTTAATCTGAAAACGTGTTTCGTTTACCAAAAGCGCTGTAGGCCCGTTTTGCTCCTCTGCAATTTTTATTTTCTGTACCGTCGTTATCTTCAACTATCTTAAAGAGAGCTTATTGTTTCACTTCCGTAAAATCATCTAAATGTGAATCATTGTTAACAGTACGAATGACTGAACTCCACTTTTCGCAACTATAGTCGTGTCCTCTGTGTAATATCGAAGAAAGTGTGTAAACTGTTTTGAGAGCAGCAGTTCCCAAACATGTCTTCTGATGCAATACGTTGTTTGTTTTAAAGGTTAATACAATTTTACAATTTGAGAACAGCGTATTTCATTAAGTGATTTATTCAATTTCAAATCATAACTAATAACACAGAAATAATAGTAAAATTTTAAAAATTAGTATCGTGGAAATACCGAAAAAAGCGATGTTATTTGCAATTTATCCAGTTCCCGCGAAACACCAGTGTTTCTCAGAACACAGTTTGGAAAATCCTGATTTAGACCAACGCTACACCTGCTTTGATTCATTAACAAAATCATTTGAAAATCTGAAAGAGGAGCATCGCTTTCTTTCTGCATGTACACTTCCTTTAGATAAAATCGAAGGAGACACAAAATAAAACATTACTTTTATGACAAAAATACGTTACCTTCATGACAGGCGAAGTGATTTCCTTTTAAAGAATAAAAGATCATCTTAATTATATGAAACACTGTTCTTCCAGCGTGGGAGAACTCTGGAACGTTGTAAGCCCCGGGGGAAGCGAAATATTTCTTTTAGTCTTCAAGGTACTGCGCAAGAGCCTTTTTGGCGTGAACTGTTTGTACAAGGGAGATTGTTCTGACTCGCCCAGTTAATTTCTCCGTGCTAACATGCGGAGCAGCTGCGCATGCCCTAGCGTCCTACGAGGAAATAAATTTTAATCCTGGTACACTGCAGAACATTCAGAAAGCTGGGGAAACGAGATGAGAGTGCCTCACGACGGATGCCGCCGTAGGGAGGACGAAACATAGCCGAAAGCTGTTACGGGCTCATGACAAATCGTAAATAACAAACCGTTTTACTAACTCTGGTGCTGATGAGTCACGAAAAGCATGACAGAAACCACACTGACGGAAAGACAACGCCAGTTTTGTTCCTATGACGGCGAATGCCACGTGGACGATGGTAAATGTTTTGATAATGGTTTTAAAGTTATCTCTCAACAGATAGCATAGTGAAATAGCAACGAGAGCACCATCTGTATCTACCCTTTAATAGGGAATTCTCACAGCCAGAAGGCTCCGCCCCATCCTCTGTTATGCCCCTCCTACCTTCTACAAGTCCCCTCAAATCCTGGAACGCCATGTGCTCTGCCTCGCCTAACGTATCGGCCTCCCATCCCCCACGCGGATCTCCCACGACTTAATTCCTTTCCCCCCACCTCCTCCTCTTCCTTGAACGGATATGGATCCTTTACACCTCCAGTAAACTTGATCCCCCTCACCTGCTTGTCTCTCCCATCCTTTCCCACCCCCGTCCGCTCCCGTTCCTGTACTATGGCATCTCGCCGCTCTCCATCTTACCACACTCCATATACCGAGCGAGGTGGCGCAGTGATTAGCACACTGGACTCGCATTCGGGAGGACGATGGTTCAATCCCGCGTCAGGCCATCCTGATTTAGGTTTTCCGTGATTTCTCTAAATCGCTCCAGGCCGATGCCGGGATGGTTCCTTTTAAATGGCACTCCTAATTTTATTCCCCGTCCTTCCCCAATCCGATGAGACCGATAACCCCACGGTTTGGTCTCCTCCCCCTGATGATGCCCTCGCACCCTCCACCTACCCCTCCTACCAGCTTTGGTCCTCCGTTTCCTCCTCCTGTGTTTTTCCCCCAGGGCTCCCTCTTTTGCCCTCTCCCCCTCCTCACTTCCCTCCCCTCTCCTCTCTCCCTCTCCTCCCACCCTTCTGGGGCTTCCACACCCCCGTACCCTCTCCCCCTCCCTTCTTCTCTCCCTCTGGCATCTTCCCCCCCTCTCCCTCCTACCCTCTCCTCTTCCCAGTGGCAGGCCCCCGACTTTTTCGTGCAAACAGTGTGTTTCAGTGCGCCGAAGTTCGTCGCCACTGTGTTAGTGTTTCTCTTCCCATCAGCTCATCAGTGTCTCTCCTTCAGTGCTCTTTCGTTCACGTGTGCAACTGTGTGTCTCCGTTTGTGTATAGTGCTGAACTTTTTTATACAACCAGTTCGTCCGTGAACACCTTCCTTTATTTTAATATGTCTCCTGTTTTTATCCTACATGTATGTTTCTTTTTATGTCTTCCTGTTTAATGTCTGTTTTTGTATGGCCGAAGAGCGTCGTAGACAGGCCGCTGCCAGCCTACGTTTATGTACAGGTTTGAAAATAACAATATAGGAAAAAACAAAAGAAGGCTCGCTGTGGTGCGAACGTTTGTGAAGTAAGGCTAAGCGCAAACTGGGACACTTATAGCACCTGTGACGTGACACAACACTACAGTGCGACGCCCGCATTCTGCACCTGTCGAACGCATATTGAGACGCGTACACATATTTTGTACTCAACGGTTGGCGGCTCTGCGCGGACAGAAACGAAGCTCGCACAGACTGTAATCTTCCCCATACGTTTTTACAGTAACTATTCAGTAAAAATATTTCATTTGTAGCTTGCTTGTATCGTTATATGTCAGCTTCGTGGCGAAGTGCCCAACATTTCGCTAATGCTCATACTTATTGTGGTAAACACATTTTGGTAAAACACTACGCAAAAATAGAAAAGTTTGCAATGAATAATAGGGGTTGCTATGATTTTGCGTTTGGTGCGTATTGCACGATATGTTGCTGCGTATGAAATTTAGCTAACATATTGAATTTTACTTTAATCTTGGAAGGCGGTCTGTATCTGCCTCAGATCTCGAGAAAATGGATCCTATATAGTGCGCTCACCCCCAATATCACGCCCGAGAGAATGAAATAGTTACATCTTTCATATCTCCTTTCATATCTCCTAAACCACTAGAGACATGTAAACGAGATTTTGGCAAGCACACAAAGACGAGAGTATTTTGCCAATTCGTAAACACAGCGAACTTCTATGGCGATATATCAGAAGTTCAGTTTTCTCTTTGATTTTTTTTCCCCTTCAGTGACTATAATTTTCAAAGAGTTATCGACAGCTAGTGAAACAAGAGCTTCATGTATGAAAATAAACATGAAATTCCCTCTTTTAGTTTACTGTAAACTGACACAAGGAGATTTTTTATAACCTATTGAGCTCTCTGGTCGTCAATTACTTGTTTTATGAGACACTCTGTTTCAGAATACTGTCACAATTGCTACTGCAAAATGAGTTTGTGCAAATTATACTGTGTTTTGGCAAAAGAAGTACAATCAGACCTGTCAACAAGAGAAATTTGCCCGTCGCTCATGAACGGCGATGCTTCTTCGAATGAGAAAAAGTTAGCAATTCACACAAAAATAAATTGCCAATTCTGTTGGAATTTTGCTTGAATCCCCGTAACCCATCGTAGCTTTAACACTGCATGACTGGAATGGAAACTTAGCAAAGGATTTTATTCCTTTTCTTCATCTGATCTGTATTCACATAATGATGAACGTTCCCTTAAGAGGAAATGACAGGCGCACGCCAGATGCTGGTTATTTACCTATGGCTTTCCAAGCTGATAATGAGTGATTCGCGAATAAAATAGTTGTTATTGGGAAAAGTAAACAAATGTTAGTTCACACAACACAATGGCCAGTGTATTGTCGGGAGCTGCGAACAATATGCGCGGCAGGAATGCGGAAGCAAGCCAAGTGCGTGTCTAGTGAGCGGAAGAGTTCACGTCGCTCCAAAAACAGTGCCATGAAAGTAGATCTGTCTTTGTCAGCAATACATCTCAACAAATTAAATATATCGAATCACCACACTCTTTCAGAATACTCATACTTTCCGAATAATACCGACTATTTCTTCATTTGTGTAGGCTGTTCGATATTTAGTTTATTAATGCTGATAATGTGTATGCAACCACTGAAATACTTTTTCTCGTCTCTACGAGCCAATTAGGTCATTGTTATTCATGAGGGCTTCTCGAATGTTTCTAGCTTGCAGTGGAAATGTGATGCCCACATGCATGTAGTATAATGCCTCTTGTTACATCCATATCCAAGAGATGATATTGAACTTTATGTACGTCATATCTTGGACGCATTTTGCCAGAAGCACAAAGGGGTCATACCTGTAAAAAGTACGCCTTTTCTACTTTTTACAAAAGATCGTAGGATAACAGGCAGGAAGTAGATAAGCTTGTTTTACCTTCCTGCCTTGTTTCTAAATGGTTCAAATGGCTCTGAGCACTATGGGACTTTAAAAAAAAGTTCAAATATGTGTGAATTCTTAAGAGACTAAACTACTGAGGTCATCGGTCCCTGGACTTACACACTACTTAAACTAACTTATGTTAAGAACAACACACACACATACACCCATGCCCGAGGGAGGACTCGAACTTCCGGCGGGAAGGGCTACGCATTCCGTGACATAGCGTCTCAGACCGCACGGCCACTCCGTGCGGCTGGGACTTAACATCTGATGTCATCAGTCCACTAGAACTTAGAATTACTTAAACCTAACTAACCTAAGGACACCACACACATCCATGCCCGAGGCAGGATTCGAACCTGCGACCATAACGGTCGCGCGGTTCTAGACTGAAGCGGCTACAACCGGCTGGCGTCTTGCTTCTAGATCACATGATTTTATAATTTTACGTACTTCCTTGTTCACTACCCTCACGATAAATCGTCTGTCCCTTCTTACGATCTGAAAACCTTGTGGAGGTAGAAGATATAATCACAGTGGCAAATGCCTCATCAGTTATTGAACCGGACTTTGTTCTTGACGAAAGAATAAACAAAACAAAAAACTGTACAGATATATGTAACTTATAACTATTATGTACTAACGATAAGAGGTTGAGCGCTTAAATGGCGAAAAAAGGAAACACTACTTAGTGACAATAAAATTAAGTCTATTGTAAGGCTGTATTTTTCGGATGAGCAATATTTCCACTGCCCATATGCGCAATGCCGAAGTGGGCATTCGGCAGGACTGCCTACCTTCTCACCGCCTCAGCACTCCTGCAGTTCACGGGCGACGAGTGGCGCGAGAAACTGTGCTACAACCACTACGCCGCGCCACCTGGCGCAGGCGCTTGTCGCGTCCCCGTCGCGTTCCGTCCCAAACTGTGCGGTTCCATTTGAAGTTACGAAAATGCGCGTTGCGGTGCGTAGCGCCACACGCGCTATACGCTTCTCAATTTGCGCTTAGCGTTGTGCAGCTATGCCGGTATCAGTGGACACGCGAACATTCTCACACCTGTGGATGAGGTTCTGGACGCCCACATAGCACAGCTGCCAGCCAGGATCGACGTAATTGTAAGGGCAGCAGTGAAAGATAGTACAACTACCACAGCACAAGAGGTGGGCTTGTGAGCCCAGACCTGTCAACACGAACTATTGCGACCACTTATTAGCAGTGGGATTACGGGCACAGTATGTGGTGTTCACAGAACACTCATTTCCTTCATCCCTCTCTTATTTCCGAGGCTCCACCAAGTGACACTTGTGTTGTGTGTTACTGATGTTAAATTTTTGTTTCATTGCTTTTGTCAGTACCTTTTCTTTTTCATTGGTGTATTTAATTCTCCACAATTCTAGTTTCCAGGAGATTTTTTTATAATGTTTCCAAAGTCAGATCGTGGGTGCTTCCTACTATCTGGATACTCTCCTTGCATACAACTGCGGCGCTGCTTTGATTGTTTGGCGACAAGCTCCATAAACGTTATTCACTTTTTCGATTGTCGCGTCCATCATCAGTGTCTCAACAGCTTTACGAGCAAGTTCTCTAATTGCTACAACACCAGAATACGGACTGATGGGCTTCAAGCCCACTGGTAAACACAAGACCCATATCTTTCATGTGTTGGCTTACATTTGGTGTAATGTGGCTGACGTTGGTAGAATCTCTTCTCCTGACGGCGGGACAGTGGTTTGAGGAGCAGTGCTCTTGATCAAGTACGTAGATATGTCGCTGAAATTTCTTAGAAGTTTCTTTCAGATGCCACAGAAAAAAAGTACATAGGTCCAATATATAAAAACAATGTCGGTGTCGCAATTTGGCGATTATAAACAGCAAAAATTATTTGCGAACGTCGGGAAAATCGCCTTGTTGTCTACTATATACGATATAAACGATACATTTATTCATTCTGGGTATATCTGTGGTGGCCTGTTTTAGCTGTCTCATCCTGTTTAATATCCCTCTTACGTCTTGGGACCTCCAGAATAACACACACCTATCTAGAAGTCACAAATTTGGAAAATGGAGAAGGTCGATAAGAAAAAAAACAGCAGTTGCGAAAATTGAAGATCCTAGAATGTTAACGGAGAAATGCTGAGAAGAGCAGAAGAGACAACGAACCCACTTGGAACAATCAGCGCCAGGAAAAACGGCACCTACTCTTTCCAACCAGTTCTGTTTTCTGACCGAGGGTCGGGAGGAGGGAGGAACGATAAAATTAAATTCGGCAGTGAACACGAGATTATCCAAAACGAAGGAAACTATGAGTGAGCTCATCAACGTTCTGGTTTAGATAAAGAAAAAGAAGAAGAAGGAGAGAGGACACATCAATTCGAGGTTTGGTTTGCAAAGTAACATTTATCTGAATACTGATTGCATAACATTATTCACTAACCAAATGTAATAAAACAGATTATTCGACTGGGTACCAGCGACAACTGCCTCAATTTTAAAGCAGTTACAGATATCTAGGTGTTAAAGATATCTAGATTAATAGTGAGGACCATCGACAAGATGGGATGGGGTTTTAAGCTACAGTGAGGAAATAGTTTCCACTAATGATTGTGTGGCTGCCTTCGTGGATGTCAGTCACAGTACGAGTGCGTTAGTACGGTGCTGACATGGGACTTACTTTTCGGTGACCCATGTGATGGCATCTGGCAGTGGTGGAATTTCGCGATATGTTTCTTCACGTAGACTCTTCCTCCCTCCTTGTCTCCGAAAATCATACGGCGTTACTTTGAAGACACAATGGATTCTTGTGTCAACGCTTAGAAACTTTGTATCGACCTCTCATTTTGGTTGGTCATACGGCATCCTCCTGATGTCTTTCTTCGATGTGAAGGGAAAGCCCGATGTAATCCTTAGACACTTAAGGCGGATGTTGAAGGCACTCTTTCTTATCATGTCTTTTCCCGCAGCTCTATTGTGTTCCACAGAATTACGGAGTTATACCAGAAGACATCATCTTACAAAAATCATCTTCCTCTGCGACGGAACGGCTCTCTTCGTGATATAATTTGCAGTTCTAAATGTTGCCTCCCGACTTTGGCATACACATATTCTGCGTAACTGTGAAGGCAAATGTTACATATATTGTATACAACAGCGCTGAAGTTGGCTTATGGAAAACCGTCGTCACAAATTCTAGGTCAAAGTAATATTTTTCTGCATAGCAGTGACATACAAGGGTTGTTAGGAAAGTAATGTACGAATCGCCGTAGTTAATCAAATGTCGTGCGAACACAAACTTGCATGCGCACCGCCTCCCGGCATGCTCTGACCTTCCGACGACGCCGTTTGCATTGGCATTGTCGCAGTGTGCTGTTTAGTTGTAGTAGTAGTAGTAGAGGGGTTTTGGGCGCGCGACAGCAAGGTCTTCAGCACCCGTTCAGTAACATAGTGAGACGGGTGTCGAGAAAAATCCCAGAACAGGAATATAAAACGAAACAGAAAAGATGGGTAACAGTCGTTGAAAAACATGTGCTCACCCACACCAAAGCGTGGGATGAAGGAGAGCGTCAGCAGTAAAACATGGACAACACAGGAAGAAAATGATAGAGGGTTCAAATGGCTCGGAGCACTATGGGACTCAACTGCTGTGGTCATTAGTCCCCTAGAACTTAGAACTATTTAAACCTAACTAACCTAAGGACATCACACACATCCATGCTCGAGGCAGGATTCGAACCTGCGACCGTAGCAGTCGCACGGTTCCGTACTGCGCGCCTAGAACCGCGAGACCACCGCGGCCGGCTGATAGAGGGAGCTCAAGCAATGTAGCAGATGGAAGTGGCCGGCTGACCGCAAGGAGAAAAGGGGAGGAGTCAGCCACTCTGCAATACACTAAAACCTCCAGCCTAAAAGTTTAGGCAAGAGTCTAGACACATCACAAAACTTAAAAACCCTAGACACATCATTAGCTAAAACTGAAGGCAGATCCCCATCAACTTGTGCTTCTGCCCGTGCATCACGGTATAAAATGCAGTCTGTTAAAATGTGCCGGACAGAGATGTGCACACCACAAGCATCACAAAACGGAGAATCCTCCCGCCGTAATAAAAAGCTATGTGTGAGAGGACAGTGCCCAATCCGAAGACGTGTGAGGGCCATATCCTGCAGCCTGAGCAACCGGCAGGAGGAACGCCACGGCCGAGTGGTTGACTTTATCAACCGCAGTTTATTGGCCGTCACAGCCAGCCATTCGTCCTCCCACAACTCCATGCACTTCCTGTGGAGTGCAGCGATTACTGATTGCAAGGGAATAGGACACTGGACCACATCGTGCTCTCTGCAGGCCTCCTTGGCAGCCCGATCGGCCTGTTCATTGTCCCATATGCCGACGTGACCAGGCACCCAGCAGAAGGATACTTCTGTACCCCGCCGTTGCAGCAAGTACAGTTGGTCATGTATCAGGTGGCCCATGTCCTCAGTCGGGTACAGGTTCTGCAGTGATTGTAAGGCACTAAGAGAATCGGAGCAGAGAAGAAATCGATCGCCCGAACACGATTCATCTGCTCCAGTGCCTTCAGGATCGCGTGGAGCTACGCTGCGAAAACGATATATTCAGCAGGGACGCGAATCCGGGTAACTTGATCAGGGAACACTACAGAGCAGCCAAGGAAATTCTCCTGTTTGGAGCCATCAGTGTAAACGACAGTGAAACCATGATACACACCTAAAATGTTAAAAAACAGAGATTGGAATGTTAAATCTGTGTCAGTTCAAAATATTTAAAACAGATAGTCAGCCCTAATGTGAAATGAGCTAAATGATTCGGTTTTTGACACCAAGAAACGTTGCAGCAGCGGAAATTCATCGACAAATAAATTACGTACATGGTCGCAATGCGATGAGTGGCAGCAAAATGTGTAACTGGGTGATAGCTTTCAAGAACGCACAGGAAAATGTTCATGATGCACCACGATCAGGACAATCATCAGTGATCTCGGAAGATCACAATTTCAACTTAAGCATTGGAATTTCCGAACGTGGGTCGAACAGCTTTGCCCAAAATTGTCTCTGAAATGTTACAGTTGTGCATACTGAGCGTACACTTAGTTCCCAGGCCGATTACTGAGAAACGAAAAATGGAAAGAATGGCTTGTGCTCTTGATTTTTTTGTAACGATATCATAAAAAAGGTGATCAATTTTTAGAGAACATTGACACGGGGGACAAGACATGGGTTTCTCACATGAACCTAGAATCTAAATGTCTGTCAGCGGAATGGTGTCACACGATATCAACAGACAAGCTCAACGCCAATCAATCAGTCAACATGCAAGGTTATGGCAACCCTGTTTTGGGATAGACATGAAGCCTTTTAGTCGAGTTTACGAGGCAATGGATAAGAAACGCAGTTGCTTACTGCACTGCCCTGATTACCGTGCAATACAGAATCAATGACATGGCCTTCTGACGCCTGCAGTTCCGATGGTGCGTTACAATGCCAGACCTCACACTGCCATTCACACCAAAAATCTGATCAGATCTTTCGGATGGGAACAGACCGTCCACCCACTGTGCATTCCAGACTTGGCGCCGAGCGATATTCACTTGTTCCGCTATGTAAAGGAGTTTCTCGGTGGCAAGTGCTTCGCAACAGACGACAAAGTGCAAGAGGCAGTTAAAGACTGGTTATCGTCGCACGCAGCAGACGAGTATGACATATAGAACTTTACCACAAATGTTTAAATCAATCCGGAAACTATGTATAAAAGTATAGAAACATGTATGGAATTACATAAAGACACTTGTTTGAAAAAAACGTCTGTCTCTCGTCGCTTGTAGGGTGCCTAAAGGATGGTGTGTTCTCGGAATGCTATACAACAATTCAAACAAATAACATAAGTGGTTTTGTTTCTATAAAGCAATTGGCATACTTAAGTTTGGAGTTACATCGGTGTCGCAAGTGACATGCAAACAGTAATATTCTTTGCTATACACAAGGTTCAACAAGTCATGTCCACTGATGTTCGTATAGGAGCCGATCTGGGCGGCCGAGGCTGGGCTGACGTTTCCTCACCGCCTTCTATTGTTTTCGGTTCTTCGTTCCGGCGCTTATAGTTACGCCAGAACAAAATCTGTAATGGTTTAGGTTTTTTTTTAAAGAAATCAGACCTTTACTATCCGAATAACCCTCGTACTTTAATGTCAGTCCTATTGCATATAGGCATAATACCTAAAATTTCTGCTCATTCGCAGTCAGAGTGGTCGTTGGTATGATTAACCTACGGTACTTAACGGAACGTTAATAATTATATTCGGTAATTAACTACTTAATTAACAAGCCTAAAACATCTTCATTGCGTAAACATACTCAGCTGATCGTGAAAATAGCAACACGATGAAGGCGACTCACAATAAATGTCTAGATGATATCAATCGTTCTGCATGCTCGGATATGCAAGTGGTTTACATATCAGCACAACTGGAGACCTGCACTGGAGAGCCAAAGAAACTGGTACAGGCATGCGTCTTCAAATACAGAGATATGTAAACAGGCCAAAACGGTACTATGATGAGCAACGCCTATACAAATGTCTGGCACAATTGTTAGATCGGCGACTGCTGCTGCAATGGCAGGTTATCAAGATTTAAGTGAGTTTTAACGTGGCGTTATAGTCGGCGCAGGAGCGACGGGACACAGCATCTCCGAGCTAGCGATGAAGTGAGGGTTTCCCCGTACGACTATTTCACGAGTGTACCGTGAATATCAGGAATCCAGTAAAACATCAAATCTCCAACATCGTTGCGGCTGGAAAAAGATCCTGCAAGGACGGGACCAACGACGACTGAAGAGAATCATTCAACGTGACAGAAGTGCAACCCTTCCGCACATTGCTGCAGATTTCATTTCTGGGCTATCAACAAGTGTCAGCGTGCGAACCATTCAACGAAACATCATCGATGTGGTCTTTCGGAGCCAAAGGCCTACTAGTGTACCCTTGATGAATGCATGACACAAAGTCTTACACCTCGTCTGGGCCCGTCAACATTTATATTGGACTGTTGATGACTGGAAACGTTTGCCTGGTCGGACGGGTGTCGTTTCGAATTGCATCGAGAGGATGCACGTGTACGGGTATGAATCAATGGACCCTGCATGTCAGCATGGAACTGTTCGAACTGTTGGAGGCTGTGTAATGGTGTGGGGAGTGTGCAGTTGGAGTGATATGAGACCCCTGATACGTCTAGATACGATTCTGATAGGTGACACCTACGCAAGCATCTTGTCTGATCACCTGCATCCATTCATGTCCATTGTGCATTCCGACGGACTTAGGCAATACCAGCAGAGCAATGCGGCACACGTCCAGAATTGCTACCGAGTGACTCCAGGAACACTCTTCTGACTTTAAACACTTCCGCTGGCCACCAAACTCCCCAGACATGAACATTATTGAGCAATTCCTTTGCAACGTGCTGTTCAGATGCGATCTCCATCCCCTCGTAATCTTACGGGTTTATGGACAGTCCTGCAGGACTCGAGGTGTCAGTTCGCTCCAGAACTATTTCAGACATTAGTCGAGTCGTGTCGCGGGTCTTCTGAATGATCGAGGAGGCCCTACACGATATTAGCCAGATCTACCAGTTTCTGTGACTCATCGGTGTATATTCTAAGGAGCACGTTTCTCATTCAGAAATCACGTATGAATGTTGGTTGTTGGAAAGAGCACACTGAACGCCTTAAAGGGAAGTGACTTGTGACAGAAGAAAACATTGGAGTCGATATGGAAGACATAGGCGATCCAGAGCAAGAATTTAAGAGAGCTCTGAAAGTCTTGAGATCGAATAACGCAGAAGGCATTGATAGCAATCCATCGCAATTTCTAAAATCATTTGGAAGAGGATAGGGGGTGGGGGGAAGGGGAGGGGGAGGGGGAGTTTCAACCAAACGATTATTCAAGTTGGTGTGTGGTATCTATGTCACTGGCGACATACCACCAGATTCCCGGGAAAATATTGTCCACAAAATTTCGTAGATAACAAGGCCAGGTGCGTGCGAGAACTATCGCGCAATTAGTTTAACAGCGCATGCATTCAAGCCGCTGATAAAAATAATACACGGAAGAAAAGAAAATTGAGGATCTGCTGCAAAACACACTTCTCGGGCTTGCCGCCGTGTCGTAGTGTGTAAATCCCACAATATTCCATCAGTGCAACTGCTCGACATCTTCAGTCTGTGGTAGTTGCTGCTGTCACTGCAGCAAGACGCAGCTGATGATGATTTCGAGGCGGCGTCCAAATTTATGAGGCCGGGAGCAGGCAACACGTTGCGCCAGGGAGTCGCTCGTATTTGGAGGAAAGCTGCAATCCCAGTGCTTACTGCTGGGGTCCGCAGAAAGGCCTTCTACGCGTGCGCTGCGAGCAATGTCTGTGCTACCGGACGCTCCTGAGGTTAAAAGCTGAATTAAATCTCAGCAGTGAGTTGCGTCGAGTCATGAATCGGGAGTTCTTGTTTTCCCTCCTTTGGTTTAGTGGCAGCCAGTTCTGGATTCCAGGCGACACTTAACTGGGAACCTACATGCCTCTTGGTAAGATTGTATGCCGTACGAATATGTATGGCATCCTTAACAACACGTTCCCAGAAGGAATATTTTCCTAAAACATGCGCTGCACGTCCAGGCAATGCTACGTTACCGCTGATTTATCTGGTTGCCCTAGGCGTGTATGACGATGGTGTTCAACGCAACGTTCTTCGGCATATTGAGATATAAGATTTTCTACATTGGCATGGGATGTTATATACGCCACGTTTGCTAAGACCAATGTCGTCTTTGCCAGTGAACAATATATTCCTCAATTTTGCTGGTGGGCTGAAAACACACTTGATGTCGTGCCTTTTGAGGATTCTTTCTATTCTTGAAGACATGCCGCCAAAACAGGACAAGAACGCCATTGCAACGGGTGCCTCCGCATCTTCATGTACATCCCTCCTTTGAATTTGCTTCGAATGGAATGTACGGCGTATCTGTCAGTCGGAATAACCATTTAGTTGGAATACCATTCTTACGAATTGTAGCTCACCAGGTAGGCTGTCGGCATCTGAGACCACATGTGTTCTATGCACCAAAGAGCGAAAGACACTACTGCGTTGTGCAGAGTGATGACAACTTGTGGCTTGCAAATATAGCTTCGTGTGAATTGGTTTGCGGTAGACGCTATGTTCCAGTGTACCATCGGCTTTTCTTCTGGCCGTACCATCCAGGAATGATAACATTCCATCTTTTTCCATTTCCATTGTGAACTGTATAATCGTATTGAGCGTTTTCAGATAACTGAGAAACATAGACTAAGTCCTATTCCGTGGGGCTACGCCACAATTATATGGTCTAAATACCGCCAGAAGCAGGAAGGTTTGAAACTTGCCGACTGGAGTGCACTTTCCTCAAAGTCTTCCGTAAAGATGATCACCATGGCGACACCGCCCACTTCTTCAAAATACGGTAAGCATATGTTTATACAATGCCATAACGTCTTTCTCAAAGTGCATGCTGATAAGCTCTAGCGCGACGTGCAGAGGTACTAATACAGATGCAACGTCAAAGCTAACCAGAGTATCTGACAGTTGTAGCTTAAGTGTCTTCAGGCGTCCTATGACATTCTCTGAATTCCGAATATGGTGGTCACACTTGCCTTTGAGAGGTCCCAACAGCGTAGTAAGATCTTTGGCCGGAAAACAGGAGGAGCTCCAATGTTGCTCACTATTGGGTGAAGTGGAGACCCATCCTTGCGTATCCTCGGTGGGCCGTACGGTCCTGGAGGAACTGGAGCCTTTTGGCGTACGATCTTCTTGAGAAGGTCTCTAGAACTTGCCAGTGCGATCCTCTCGTAACTTGCGATAAGCGCCTCCATCTCGCTGTTGTATTCATTTCGTGTGAGAATGACGGTGGCGTCCACCTTGTCAGCAGGTAAAGTAACGAGTTCTTTGTCCGCTCTCAAGTCCCGCAGAGCCTCGCTTTCTGCTGAACTGATGTTAAACTTACTTGGTGCGTTGGTTCAAATGGATCTGAGCACTACGGGAACTTAGAACTACTTAAACCGAACTAACCTAAGGACATCACACACATCCATGCCTGAGGCAGGATTCTAACCTGCGACCGTAGCGGTCGCCCGGTTCCAGACAGAAGTGCCTGGAACCGCTCGGCCACACCGGCCTGCTCCTTGGTGGGGCTCGTGTTAAAATTCGGCAGGTGTCCCTCCTAATCTGTTCTGCAACGTCACTGGGAAGCTTCAAAACTGCTTTTTCCATGCCAGATATGACATCTCGGACTGCAGCTGTCCGTGGTGTTGGTGCGTAGTTCCAACCTTTCTGTGGTGATAAAACGGCTGTGTGGGCCAGGATTCTGTACTGTGAGGTAAAATACGATGCGTCCTAGTGGTGCATTTCCTTCTTGTGGATGGGTCTCGAGGCGAGTATACTTTGACATTTGGCGAACCTTGCCTTGTTGTTTTGACGAGTCAGTCAGCACTACCGCGCGATCGTGATCAGTCACGTCTTGCAGCGTGACAGCAGCAACTACCATCAGCTGAAACTGCCGAGCAGTTGCATCGACGAAATTTTGTAGGACTTACACCATACGACCCGGTGGCAACAGATCCACCTGGAAAGTTCGAAAAGTCACAAATGAGGATATGTTACACGACGATCAATACGGCTAGGGAAAAGGCAGACTAGCTCAGGCAAAGAGGGCATTCCCGGCCAAGAGAAGCCAACTGGGTCAAACGTCGGCCTTAATCTGGGGAAGAAATTTCTTAGAACCATGGACAGAATCGGAGCAGATAGAAACATGTAGAAAACACCCAAAAGAATGAAGTACAGGATAATACAACATGATCTAAGACATCCACAGTTTTAGAGGGAGCCGTAAAGCCTGAAAACTGAGAGGAGACAAAGATTGGAATACATTCAGCAAACAATTGAGGACGTAGGGTGCAAGCGCTACTGTAAGCTGAAGAGAGTGGCACAGGAGAGGAATTCGTGCCAGGCCTCATCAAACCATAATAGCAACAACAACAAAAAACCGTTGTGAGTAGATCATTTCATGCTTCGTTTAAGATGATGAAATGAGTCGGATTTCGACATGGGCAGGATAGCGCCCTATCGAGACTGTAGTTCAGCTTTCAGTGACACTGTTGTGCACCTTGGTCAGGATTCTATGACTGTCAAGCGAATTTGGAATTGACGGGTTAAAGAGGCCCACACTCACCGGATTGTGCGTTCTTAATGATCCTACTTCGGCTAACACCAGACAGGACATATGCAGAGTGTCCGAGGAATTTGCTACAAACTTCGGGGGGTGTATAGGCTGCCTTCTGGAACAAATAGAGGATAGGAGTATCCTTCACCAGCAAGAGTGACTTCGTACGCTGATGGACTGTAGGCGGAACGTCTCGGAGTGCGGTTGTTATTCAGTGATCGTGACTGATTGCCATGATCGTCAGTGGAGGAGGTCAAACTAGGTGCTGCGTAGAAAACACTTGTGTCCTATGAATGCCATTCTCTGTTGCCTCGGTGGATGACAGTTTTCATCCTCAGTTTCCTTTCTTCCTGGAACCCTCCGAAACAACGTTTTTCGTTATACATGAGAAAAATAAACTGCAGATGGAAGCCCTTGATCGAAACTGTAATCCATCAAGGCAGCAGAGCATCTCATTCGTAAGAGACAAGGACTTTCTACGCAGCAGCTAGCTCTATCTTCGCCGCTGGCTGTCATGGATATGTCAGGTTCTTTGAATAACAAACAATATTGCGAGGCGTTGCGCCTATGGTACATCAGTGTACAAGTCACGTTTCTGCCGAAGGGGTGGTCTACTGGCAGGGGCCGGAGACAATAACTTCGAAGCTCTGTAGCGTCGTTGGATAATGATTCTGGACATGGGTTCCTGTCCTCGATTTTTTTCTCAAGACACCCTCTACAACCATTCGAAGTTTTTCGCAACTTTCTTAGTCACAACGCCCATATAGTACTAGGGACAGAAAGTTGGCTGAAACCACATGTAAACAGTAATGAAATCCTAAACTCAGATTGGAGTGTATACCGCAGAGACAGGCTGGACAGTGAAGGGGGAGGCGTGTTTATAGCGATACGAAGTGCAATAGTATCGAAGGAAATTGACGGAGATTCGAATTGTGAAATGATCTGGGTGAAGGTCACGGTTAAAGCTGGCTCAGACATGGTAATTGGATGTCTCTATAGGCCCACGGGCTCAGCAGCTGTTGTGGCTCAGCACCTGAAGAATAATTTGGAAAATATTTCGAGTAGATTTCCCCACCATGTTATAGTTCTGGGTGGAGATTTTAATTTGCCGGATATAGACTGGGAGACTCAAACGTTCATAACGGGTGGCAGGGACAAAGAATCCAGTGAAATATTTTTAAGTGCTTTATCTGAAAACTACCTTGAGCAGTTAAACAGAGAACCGACTCGTGGCGATAACATATTAGACCTTCTGGTGACAAACAGACCCGAACTATTTGAATCAGTTAATGCAGAACAGGGAATCAGCGATCATAAAGCGGTTACTGCATCAATGATTTCAGCCGTAAATAGAAATATTAAAAAAGGTAGGAAGATTTTTCTGTTTAGCAAAAGTGACAAAAAGCAGATTACAGAGTACCTGACGGCTCAACACAAAAGTTTTGTCTCAAGTACAGATAGTGTTGAGGATCAGTGGACAAAGTTCAGAACCATCGTACAATATGCGTTAGATGAGTATGTGCCAAGCAAGAACGTAAGAGATGGAAAAGAGCCACCGTGGTACAACAACCGAGCTAGAAAACTGCTGCGGAAGCAAAGGGAACTTCACAGCTAACATAAACATAGCCAAAGCCTTGCAGACAAACAAAAATTACGCGAAGCGAAATGTAGTGTGAGGAGGGCTATGCGAGAGGCTTTCAATGAATTCGAAAGTAACGTTCTATGTACTGACTTGGCAGAAAATCCTAAGAAATTTTGGTCCTATGTCAAAGCGGTAGGTGGATCAAAACAAAATGTCCAGACACTCTGTGACCAAAATGGTACTGAAACAGAGGATGACAGACTAAAGGCCGAATTACTAAATGTCTTCTTCCAAAGCTGTTTCACAGAGGAAGACTGCACTGTGCTTCCTTCTCTAGATTGTCGCACAGTTGACAAAATGGTAGATATCGAAGTAGACGACAGAGGGATAGAGAAACAATTAAAATCGCTCAAAAGAGGAAAGGCCGCTGGTCCTGATGGGATACCAGTTCGATTTTACACAGAGTACGCGAAGGAACTTGCCCCCCTTCTTGCAGCGGTGTACCGTAGGTCTCTAGAAGAGCGAAGCGTTCCAAAGGATTGGAAAAGGGCACAGGTCATCCCCGTTCTCAAGAAGGGACGTCGAACAGATGTGCAGAACTATAGAACTATATCTCTAACGTCGATCAGTTGTAGAATTTTGGAACACGTATTATGTTCGAGTATAATGTCTTTTCTGGATACTAGAAATCTACTCTGTAGGAATCAGCATGGGTTTCGAAAAAGACGGTCGTGTGAAACTCAGCTAGCGCTATTCGTCCACGAGACTCAAAGGGCCTTACACAGGAGTTCACAGGTAGATGCCGTGTTTCTTGACTTCCGCAAAGCGTTTGACACTGTTCCCCACAGTCGTTTAATGAACAAAGTAAGAGCATACGGACTATCAGATCAATTGTGTGATTGGATTGAGGAGTTCCTAGATAACAGAACGCAGTATGTCATTCTCAATGGAGAGAAGTCTTCCGAAATAAGAGTGATTTCAGGTGTGCCGCAGGGGAGTGTCATAGGACCGTTGCTACTCACAATATACATAAATGACCTGGTGGATGACATCGGAAGTTCACTGAGGCTTTTTGCAGATGATGCTGTGGTGTATCGAGAGGTTGCAACAATGGAAAATTGTACTGAAATGCAGGAGGATCTGCAGCGAATTGACGCATGGTGCACGGAATGGCAATTGAATCTCAATGTAGACAAGTGTAGTGTGATGCGAATACATAGAAAGATAGATCCCTTATCATTTAGCTACAAAATAGCAGGTCAGCAACTGGAAGCAGTTAATTCCATAAATCTGGGAGTACGCATTAGGAGTGATTTGAAATGGAATGATCATATAAAGTTGATCGTCGGTAAAGCATATGCCAGACTGAGATTCATTGGAAGAATCCTAAAGAAATGCAATCCGACAACAAAGGAAGTAGGTTACAGTACGCTTGTTCGCCCACTGCTTGAATACTGCTCAGCAGTGTGGGATCCGCACCAGATAGGGTTGATAGAAGAGATAGACAAGATCCAACGGAGAGCAGCGAGCTTCGGTAGAGGATCATTTAGTAATCGCGAAAGCGTTACGGAGACGATAGATAAACTCCAGTGGAAGACTCTGCAGGAGAGACGCTCAGTAGCTCGGTACGGGCTTTTGTTAAAGTTTCGAGAACGTACCTTCACCGAAGAGTCAAGCAGTATATTGCTCCCTCCTACGTATATCTCGCGAAGAGACCATGAGGATAAAATCAGAGAGATTAGAGCCCACACAGAAGCATACCGACAATCCTTCTTTCCACGTACAATACGAGACTGGAATAGAAGGGAGAACCGATAGAGGTACTCAGGGTACCCTCCGCCACACACCGTCAGGTGGCTTGCGGAGTATGGATGTAGATGTAGATTTAGATTTCCTATATACTTATTTGGTCGGCAGTGCAGGGGCGTACAGCCACGTCGCATACCTCCAGTCATCAGAGGCACTTGTTTGCAGCAATGTAAGTATTCACAAGGACTCTCAGCATAGTGACCATTGTTGCGGCTTCCTCTGAAGCAGCTCCAAAGTGAAGTGCGCCGACAACGGTGGTCTAACGAAAACATTGGAATGGCACCACGTCCCGTTTTCAGACAAGTCCGGGATCGGCGTGGAGCATCCCGATGGACATATCCATGTACGGGACTCCGATGAGAACAAAGGTTCCCAGATTTTGTTCGTGTCGTCATATGAGCCAGCACTTGGTGTGATAATATGGTGTGCCATTGGGTATAAAATGCAATCCCGTCTGGTTAGCATAGCCACAAATTTGAATAGTAATCGTTACAATTCTGATGGCTGGAGAACGGCGGCTATGCAACAACTTCGAGCTCTCTATCAGTCTTCTGACAGGTTTGATGCGGTCTGCCACGAATTCCTCTCCTGTGCCAACCTTCTCATCTCAGAGGAGTTGTTGCAACTTACGTCCTCAATAATTTGCTAGATGTATTCCAATCTCTACCTTCCTCTACAATTTTTCCGTGTACAGCTCCCTGTAGTATCAGAGATATTATTCTCTGAAGTCTTAACAAATGTCCTCCACCCTGTGCTTCTCCTTTTCAATGTTTTCCACGTATTCCTTATCTCATCGATTCTACGGAGGATCTCTTCATACCTCATCAGTCCGACTAATTTTCACCATTCTTCTGTAGCACCACATTTCAAAAGCTTCGATTCTCTTCTTTCCCGGCTTTCCCACAGTCCATGTTTCACTGTCCTACAATGATGTATTCCAAACGTATATTCTCAGAAATGTCTTCCCCAAATTAAGGCCTATGTTTGATACTAATAAATTTCTCTTGGGCAGTAATGCCCTTTTTGCTAGTGCTAGTCTGCTTTTGACGTCCTCCTTTCTCTGTCCGTCATTAGTTATTTTGCTGCCTAGGTAGTAGAATTCCCTTACTTCATTTAATTCGTGACCATCAATCCTGATGTTAAGTTTCTCACTGTTCTCATTTCTGCTACTTCTCATTACTGTCATCTTTCTTCGATTGTTCACTACATTCAGCAGATCACGCAATTCTTCTTCACTTTCAGTCAGGATAGGAATTTCATCAGCGAATCGTATCATTGATATCCTTTCACCTTGAATTTTATTTCCAATTCTGAACTTTTCTTTTTTCCCGTTATTACTTTTTCAATGCACATATTGAACAGTAGGGGCAAAAGACTACATACCTGTCTTATAGCCTTTTTAATCTGAGCGCTTCGTCTTGGTATTTCATTCAAATTATTCTGTCTTGGCTCTTGTACATGTAAATTAACCGCCTTTCCCTATAGCTTCCCTCTATTTTCCTCAGAATTTCGAACATTTTGCACTATTTTACATCATCGAACGCTTGGTGCTCTAGTTATACTGACCTTTCTCGATACAGATGCTGTTCGATCCTTGCTCTAGGCAGCACGTTCGCGAGAACTCTCGCCCACTGGAAACATTCAGTCCAGGATTGTCGGGAGCCTGGCACACCACCACTCCCTAGACACTGTGACAGATGAACTGTGGCCGAGAGTTGAAGTAGCACGAAACGACGGCCCCATACTGTCATTCAAGCTCAGTTCGACTCCACAGTCATTGGTACCAGTTGTATTCCGCCAAATTACCCGGAAATTTGGTAGTGTATCCTCCAAAGTCTGGTTTCACGTAACGATAACATCCTTCTGGCGTATCAGCGTTGGCAACAAAATTCCAGATTTCCTTCCAACGCCGAGTGCGGTCGTTTGGGATGAAGTGGATCCAATGGCGCGAGACCGCTGCGTCACACCTCCAGCAGCTCAGTACTTCGTGCGCCCTCTGCCACAATATAAGACGGCCAGTGGCATCAATCCAGTCATTCGCGCTCGGAGCCACTTCACTGTGTGTTGTTGCGCAGGCGCCGCCTAGTCGGCTGTAGTGCAAAGACACCTCGTCCATGCTGACAATGAAAGGTGGACTGAATTTCTTGTTGAATCATTTATAATGCGTCTTGGCGCGTTTGAAGATATGTAAGTTAAGTAAAACTTCTGTTTGTTGTATTAACTTGTTCACTAATCATTTCTGCTCCTGTCCAGCTTTCCTGCTGCGACAGTTGCCGCACCAGTCTGTAGTCTATCTCTCCTTAACATTGTACTAAGTTGTACACAACACCCACACTACTGTACAGACACAATAAGTGAAATTTCGTTAATTGCTATCCTTCCTGGGGAAGCAGTTTCAATAGACCGAAGAGCCAAAGTCGGTGGTACACCTGCTTAATATCGCGTAGGATCCCGACGAGACGCAGAACTGCTACGACACGACGTGGCGTGGACTCGACTAATGTCTGGAATAGTGCTGGAGGGAAGTGACACCCTGAATCCTGCAGGGCTGTCCAAAAAATATGTAAGGGTGGAGATCGGTTCTGAACTCTAAGTTACAAGGCATCCCAGATATGCTAAATAATGTTCATGTCTGGGGACATTGGTGCCAGCGGAAGTGTTTAAACTCAGAAGAGCGTGCCTGGAGCCACTCTGTAGCAATTCTGGATGTGTGGGGTGTCGCATTGTACTTTTAGAATTGACCAAGTCCTCGGAAGGCACAATGGATATGAATGGATGCAGGTAATCAGACAGGGTGCTTACGTATGTGTCACTTGTTAGAGTCGTAATTAAACGTATCAGAGGTCCCATACCACTCCAACTGCACACGACCAGCTTAAACAGTCCTCTGCTGACAAGCAGATTCCATGGATTCACGAGCTTGTCTCGATACCCGTACACGTCCATTCGCTCGATACAATTCGAAACGAGACTCGTCCCACCAAGCAACATGTTTCCTGTTATCAACAGTTAAATGTCGATGCTGAAGAGCCAAGGCGAGGCGTAAAACTTCTTATCGTGTGGTCATCAAGGGTACACGAGTGGACCTTCGCCTCCGAAAGCCCATATCGATGTTGGACTGGTTCGCACACTGACTCTTGTTGATGGCCCAGCATTGAAATCTCCAGCAGTTTGCGGAAAGGTTCCATTTCTCTCACGTTGAACGATTCTCTTCAGTCGTCGTTGGTCCGTCTCTGTAGGATCTATTTCCGGCCGCAGCCAAGTCGGAGAGTTGATTTTTTACCGGATTCCTGATATTCATGGTACATTGTGAAATGGTCGTCCGGGAAAATCCTCACTTCATCGCTATCTCTGAGATGCTGTATCCCATCGCTGGTGCACCTTCAAACTCACTTAAATCTTGATAAGCTGCCATTGTAGCAGTAGTAACATATCTAACAACTGCACCAGACACTTGCTGTCTTATATAGGCGTTGCCGACCGCAGCGCGTATTCTGCTTGCCTGTTTACATATCTCTGTATTTGAATACGCATGCCTATAGCTGTTTCTTTGGCGCTTCAGTGTTGGTAGCAGTGTATAAAGTATGAGACGACGTCACGTAAGAGAAATTTAGAACTGCAATTACAAGATCAATAATGGGTAAAAAATTTATTTTGCCCCTGTAGGTCCAGAATGAAGTTTCGCTCTGTGGTGGAGAGCGAACTAACCCAAAACTGTGTGCTGGAACGGTACTCGAACGTGTGCCCTTTGCCTGTCGTCTGTGGGTGCTGTATTTCCAACTGGACCTCGTGTCGACTTCAGTAACAGTGCAGCTCATAAGGAAAGGGCGCAGATGGTGCACACGGTAACCGCACGCCACGCCAAAGGTACACCGTGCACTCGCCGCCGCTTGAAGAGGCTGGTGCGTGTGTGCTGACCTTGCCTCGCCTCTGCTCGCCTCGCGAACTGGAATGCAGCAACGAGAGCCGACCTGCCACTCTGCATAGCGCGGCCTTCGGCCTGGGGCGAGCTGCCAACATCTCAGGCTCTGCGGCTGCCGCAGCTACACGTCCTGCCGGCTCACCGCGCTGCAATTGGAAGCTCGCTCTGCCGCTGCTCCGAGGAAGGACGGCGGAACCTTCACGATACCAGTTCTGCGACAAGTTTACAGACGTGCGTTGGACCTCGAACGGATCCCCAATAGCTCGACACAAAGCGAGGAAAAGATTCTAATTTAAAATTCTAGCCATCCAAGCACTTTTAGCATTCGGTGACAGAAATATTTGCCTGACACTCCAGCTGTTCAGGATTCAGAGGGAGAATGGCATAATATAGCGAAGGGAAAAAAATCTCAACACCAAGAAGGAGTTGTGCGACATAAACGAAAGTTGGTAGGCATGTTTCTACATCTGAAAGATGATGTCTATTCAGATTACACACCAGTCGCCTAAGAGAAGAACTACCATTGCCGCTATGATGATGCAAATCAGGTTTGCCTTAAATACACGTTGTAACGGTCGTGAGCTTTAGTTACCCTTGAGAGTAAATATTCCTGAATTCCAATCAAGAACAACTGCCAAGGTGAGAAACATAGAAGTAGATATCCTCGGTGCAACAAAGCAGCTAAAATCACTTAATAAAGGCAAGGCCTCCGGTCCAGATTGTATAACAGTCAGGTTCCTCTTAGACTATGCTGATGAAATAGCTCCATATTTAGCAATTGCATACAACCAGTCGTTCACAGAAAGATCCGTACCTAAAGACTGGAAAATTGCTCTAGTCACACCAATACCCAAAAACCGAAGTAGGACTAATCCGCTGAATTACAGGCCTATATGACTAACGTCGATTTGCAGTAGGGTTTCAGAAAAAAAAATGGTTCAAATGGCTCTGAGCACTATGGGACTTAACATCCCAGGTCATCATTCCCCTAGACTTAGATCTACTTAAACCTAACTAACCTAAGGACATCACATACATCCATGCCCGAGGCAGGATTCGAACCTGCGACCGTAGCAGCAGCGCGGTTCCGGACTGAAGCGCCTAGAACCGCACGGCCATAACGGCCGGCTGGGTTTCAGAACATGTACTGTATTCGAACATTATGAAGTACCTCGAAGAAAATAATTTATTGACATACAGTCAGCACGGATTCAGAAAATGTCATTCTTGTGAAACGCAACTAGCTCTTTATACTCATGATGGAATAAGTGCTATCGACAGGCAAATGTCAAATTGATTCCATATTTTTAGATTTCCGGAAGGCTTTTGACAACGTTCCTTACAAGCGCCTTCTAACCAAACTGCGTGGATACGGAGTATCGCCTCAGTTGTGCGACTTGATTCATGATTTGCTGTCAGAAAGGTCATAGTTCGTAGTAACAGACGGAAAGTCATCGAGTAAAACAGAATTAATATTCGGCATTCCCCAAGGAAGTGTTTAGGCCCTCTATTGTTCCTGATCTATATTAACTACATAGGAGATCAGCTGAGTAGCCGTCTTAGATTGTTTGCAAATGATGCTGTCATTTACCGACTTGTAAAGTAATCAGTTGATCAAAACGACTTGCAAAATGATTTAGATAAGATATCTGTATGGTGCGAAAAGTGGCAATTGACCCTGAATAAAGAAAAGTGTAAAGTTATTCATATGAGTACTACAAGAAATCAGTTAAATTTCGATTACGCGGTAAGTCACACAAATCTGAAGGCTGTAAATTCAGCTAATACTTAGGGATTACAAGTCAAATAACCTACATTGGAACGATCACATAGATAATGTTGTGGGAAGAGCAAACTAAACGCTGCGTTTCATTGGTAGAACACTTAGAAGGTGCAACAGGTCTACTAAAGAGACTGCTTACACCACGCTTGTCCACCCTATTCTGGAGAATTGTTGTGCGGTGTGGGATCCGCTTCAGGTGCGACTGACGGATGACACCGAAAAAGTACAAAGAAGGGCAGCTCGTTTTGGATTATCACGAAATAGGGAACATAGTGTCACAGACACGATACGTGAATTGGAATGGCAATCATTAAAACAAAGGCATTTTTCGTTGCGACGGGATCTCCTCATGAAATTTCAAACACCAGTTTTCTCCTCTGATTGCGAAAACATTCTGTTGGCACCCACCTACGTAGGGAGAAATGATCATCACAATAAAATAAGAGAAATCTGGGTTCGCTCAGAAAAATTTAAGTGCTAGTTTTTCCCGCATGCCGTTCGAGAGTGGAACGGTAGAGAGATAGCTTGAAGGTGGTTCATTGAACCCTATGCCAGGCACTTTATTGTGAATAGCACAGTAATCACATAGATGTAGATGTAGATGAGACTGGACGAGATGAGTTGGTATTAGTCAAGAATGCCTTTAAGGTGACAAAGAAATCACTACGGACATCTCACTGTCGTCTAATGTGGCTACGAAAGATGTTCCTTCTGTGATGCTTCAGAAAGACTTGGCAGTAATGTAGCCATGGTATGTGATTTGTGGCCGCCGTGGTCACGAAAATGTATGATCGCAACAAAGCTGCGCTCCAGATGGCCAGGTTGCACTACCGAGAGGAAATAGCATTGTATTCAGATTATGTCTGTGTTACATAATACTGCATCTGCAACGGCAATTTGTGCAGCAGCTATCACCGCTGTTTCACAAAGAAGTATTAAAAATCGGCTCCGAATCAGGCGCCCTGTAGCGTGCATTCCTCTGACCCCAAACCACCGCCATTTGCGACTTCAGAGGGCAGCATGGAGGTCTGTTGTTTTTTCAGAACGGTGTATTATCATGGTAGTTGAGTTGGAATAGTAGGACCGTCGTGATATGACGTCAGAACGCAAGTCAGAATACAAGATGACGACACAAGATGGCTGAATCGGATAAAACATGACTGACATGGAATTCTGGTGCACTCTTAGTATGATGTGACAACCCAACTTTTTGAATACTGGCACTGTCTTGCTATGATGCCAGGATTCAAGGAAGCGATGCAGGATGGCCGACCAGGAATACTGGGCGCGGAAATACAAGCCTAAATACTGGCACCAGCCTAACTATAACGTCAGACTTTTTTGTGGAGCTCCAAGCAAGGAGAAACTACACTCCTGGAAATGGAAAAAAGAACACATTGACACCGGTGTGTCAGACCCACCATACTTGCTCCGGCCACTGCGAGAGGGCTGTACAAGCAATGATCACACGCACGGCACAGCGGACACACCAGGAACCGCGGTGTTGGCCGTCGAATGGCGCTAGCTGCGCAGCATTAGTGCACCGCCGCCGTCAGTGTCAGCCAGATTGCCCTGGCATACGGATCTCCATCGCAGTCTTTAACACTGGTAGCATGCCGCGAAAGCGTGGACGTGAACCGTATGTGCAGTTGACGGACTTTGAGCGACGGCGTATAGTGGGCATGCGGGAGGCCGGGTGGACGTACCGCCGAATTGCTCAACACGTGGGGCGTGAGGTCTCCACAGTACATCGATGTTGTCGCCAGTGGTCGGCGGAAGGTGCACGTGCTCGTCGACCTGGGACCGGACCGCGACGACGCACGGATGCACGCCAAGACCGTAGGATCCTAAGCAGTGCCGTAGGGGACCGCACCGCCACTTCCCAGCAAATTAGGAACACTGTTGCTCCTGGGGTATCGGCGAGGACCATTCGCAACCGTCTCCATGAAGCTGGGCTACGGTCCCGCACACCGATAGGCCGTCTTCCGCTCACGCCCCAACATCGTGCAGCCCGCCTCCAGTGGTGTCGCGACAGGCGTGAATGGAGGGACGAATGGAGACGTGTCGTCTTCAGCGATGAGAGTCGCTTCTGCCTTGGTGCCAATGATGGTCGTATGCGTGTTTGGCGCCGTGCAGGTGAGCGCCGCAATCAGGACTGCATACGACCGAGGCACACAGGGCCAACACCCGGCATCATGGTGTGGGGAGCGATCTCCTACACTGGCCGTACACCTCTGTTAATGGTCGAGGGGACACTGAATAGTGCACGGTACATCCAAACCGTCATCGAACCCATCGTTCTACCATTCCTAGACCGGCAAGGGAACTTGCTCTTCCAACAGGACAGTGCACGTCCGCATGTATCCCGTGCTACCCAACGTGCTCTAGAAGGTGTAAGTCAACTACCCTGGCCAGCAAGATCTCCGGATCTGTCCCCCATTGAGCATGTTTGGGACTGGATGAAGCGTTGTCTCACGCGGTCTGCACTTCCAGCACGAACGCTGGTCCTACTGAGGCGCCAGGTGGAAATGGCATGGCAAGCCGTTCCACAGGACTACATTCAGCATCTCTACGATCGTCTCCATGGGAGAATAGCAGCCTGCATTGCTGCGAAAGGTGGATATACACTGTACTAGTGCCGACATTGTGCATGCTCTGTTGCCTGTGTCTATGTGCCTGTGGTTCTGTCAGTGTGATCATGTGAGGTATCTGACCCCAGGAATGTGTCAATAAAGTTTCCCCTTCCTGGGACAATGAATTCACGGTGTTCTTATTTCAATTTCCAGGAGTGTATGTATGCTGGGTACCAAACCTGTAAGTTTAGTTAAGAATGCAATACAGATTGAAGACAGATAATGCGATAGAACACCTGGTTTACTGAGTCTGATATGATTAAAAACTACAAAACTAGACAGCTATTAACCAAAAGATTCTGAAAATTATCGCCAGATAAAAAAGTCAACGAAGTAGGAACAAAATGTACCAACAAAAACATTATTAAAATGGCATTACCAGATGTACCTGGCAGCAGCATTATCGACTTTCAGAGTAAGAGAAATAATAAAAGATCGTCCCCATACATCTATTACGATTACCTCAACGAAATACTTGAACGATTATGCTTGCTTACTACATGGTCTGCAGCTGGGACTACAGCACATTTGAATGAAATTATATCTATAACTTCATAGCTTAGAAAAAGACGTATCCTTGAATAACAATCATGAAGACATTTGTTGAAAAACTCCATGAAACGGTACACAGGTAGATAGATTACAATTCGAGGTTTGGGTGACTTACAGCAGACAGACCTCCTAGATATGAGTCAATATTCACAAGAGAATAATGGTTCAAACACATTTTAATGGTAAATGGTTGTTGTTGTTGTGGTCTTCAGTCCTGAGACTGGTTTGATGCAGGTCTCCATGCTACTCTATCCTGTGCAAGCTTCTTCATCTCCCAGAACCCGCTGAAACCCACATCCTTCTGAATCTGCTTAGTGTAGTCATCTCTTGGTCTCCCTATACCGCCTGACAGACAAAAACTTAGATATTGTAGGAGGAACTCATAGGGTTGCATATGTTAGAAGAAGAAGCCAAAACTGTGTTTATTACTTCGACTTCGCATTGTAGACTTGTTAATCAATATTTGCTATAAAATGGTATTTCAGCTTGTTAACCGAGTGAGGTGGCGCAGTGGTTAGACACTGGACTCGCATTCGGGAGGACGACGGTTCAATCCCGCGTCCGGCCATCCTCATTTAGATTTTTCGTGATTTCCCTGAATCGCTCCAGGCAAATGCCGGGATGGTTCCTTTCAAAGGGCACGGCCGACTTCCGTCCCCGTTCTTCCCTAGTCCGGTGAGACCGATGACCTCGCTGTCTGGTCTTCCCCAAAACAACTCAACCCTCAGCTTGTTACTTGCCACGACATTTCCGCTGATAGGGCTAGCATCACAGTATCAGCCGAAACACTACTCCAACGCCATCTCCCTGCAAAGAAACGAGTTCTGCTGGAAGAATCACCTGTTAGTGAACCCTAATAACAACGAGGTGCGCCAGCTGTCTTGCACACAGTCGTGCAGATGTTACCTGCAGTTAGCTGTGAGCTGTGTACGAATGTCAACAAGTTCTTGTAATGGATTTAGTGGGAGACCCCCAAACTGCGGCTCTGACTTGATCCCGAAAGTGCATGGGCATGGAGATTGAAGTAGGTAACCAGTGTATGTAGCACCAGAATATGCTAATGATCAGGTCGTTACAGCAAACGATGAAGAACATATACGAGGCGCGACAATAAAGTAATGAGACTGTTTTTCTTTGCAAGATGTGGTAACCCTGCGAGCTTACGTAGGCACAATATCTTTGACCTTGGTCTATAAGCTGCTTCTAGTCCAAGCGGCACATCGGTGCAACTGCTCAGTCGTGTGTTGTGCTGTAATAAGTTAACACGTGTTTGTGCCTATCGTCACAGAAATAGAACTGCATAATATTTCGCAATGGTATGAAACTCTTTTTCCGTTAAATTGGGTGAAAACGCGACGACAACTTACGGTAAGCTTCAGAAGGCTTTTGGAGAGGAATTTATGTCACGAGCTCAGGATTTTAATTGGCATAAACTGTTTAGCGAAGGCACAACGAATATTGAAGATGAAGACCGCAGTGGACGACCATCAATCTCACAGACAGATGTCAACCTGGCCAGGATGTGTGAACTCGTGCGATCTGACCGAAGATGATCCGTGAAAATGATTGCAGAAAAACTGAACATCAGTCGAGAAACTGAAGATCTTGGTATCAGAAAGATTTGTGCAAAAATGTTCCCCAAAAATCTCACCCCACAACAGCGAGAAACACGGAAAAATGTGGCAGCCGATCTGTTAGAGCAAACGGAAATCAATCCAGAATTGTTGAGCCGTGTTATCACTGGTGATGAAAGTTGTTTTTTTTTTTTTCAGAAAGATCCAGAGACAGAACACGAAAGTTCTCAATGTTGCTCAAAGGGATCACCCAGGCCAAAAAAAGCTCACATGTCAAAATCAAAAGTGAAATGCATGCTTATGTGCTTCTTTGATTCCAAGGGAATTGTTCATAAAGAGTGGGTGCCTCCTGGACAAACATTTAACCAATATTACTACAAAGAAATTTCAGAAAGACTTCATAAAAGAGTTCTTAGTGTCCGTGCCAACATTATTGATAATTGGATTCTGCATCACGATAATGCGCCATCCCATACTGCTCTATAAGTACAGCAATTTTTAACCTCAAAACAAATTTCAGTACTACCACAGCCACTTTATTCACCAGATATAGCTCTTTCTATTTCCAAGAGTCAAAACGGTGGTCAAAGGACACCATTTTCAAACAACACAAGATTTCCAAAAAGCTGTGACGAGTGTCTTGGAGGATATTACAGAAGATCAGTTCCGGAAATGTTACCATCAATGGCGGAGGCGCTGGAAAAAGTGTGTGCAGTCAGAAGGGAACTACTCTGAAGGAGACAACACTAAGCTTGACTAAAACAGTAAGCAACTTTTTTTTTTCACGTCAGTCTCATTACTTCATTGTCGAACCCCGTAAGAGTATAGAAAGTGTGTTTTCAAAACTAGCTTTGTGGAGACAGAATATCTGTATTGCGGGGAAGAGGGTAGTAACGTAGACATTGACGGACATCTCATTAAAATGTGTAAACAGTTTAAATACCTGGGAGGGTTCTGTCACGGAATATGTGACAGACAACGGATCAATCAGGGAAGGGGGCTATCCAAAAATTAAATACTGTCCTTTGGTGCTCAAAGATGAGTTTAAAGGTTAAAATTCATTTATACAAATCCGTCTTGGGACCAACATCAACCTATGGGATTGAGTGCTGGAAACTCACAGAAAGAAATAGAAAGGGACTTAGAGCTTTAGACAAGACCACTTTAGAAGAGCCTGTGGAATTTCTCGACTTGGCCACGTAAGAAATGAGAGAGTAAGAGAAAGGACCCAGATTTTTGTATTATTACCAGTAAAATAGAAGAAACACAGCTAGGATGGTTTAAGCACGTCAAAAAAGAGATTTTTTCATGGTAACCTCCTGGAAGGAGTACAGGAATAAGACCACGGCAAGTGTGGCTAAATGGTATGCAAGAAGCGATGGAGGGAAGAGGAGTAGAAGAGGATGAGGAAAATTCGCCAGATCGAGGCAGTCGGCGACAGAGATACGGCATGCTGCGACAACTGTTGGACCCCAGAACAATAAATTATTAATTTAATAATAAATAATAATTTAATAATAAATTTAGATGCCGCAAATTGATCCCTATTGTACGCAAAGGGTACATACTTGCTACTTGTGTCACATAATGATTACGTCAACATCTACGTCCGTAATCTGCATGGCCCCTTATGGGGAGTAGTGGCGGCGGTCCCTAGTAATGATTTCCGGTTTTATTCACGTATGGCGCGTGAGAAGGCCGACTGCCCTAAGTTTTTAAGTCATCAGTCTTCTGACTGGTTTGATACGGCCCGCCGGCCCGCCACGAATGCCTCTCTTGTGCCAACCTCTTCATCTCAGAGTACCAACCTTCGTCCTCAGTAGCTGGATGTATTCTACTTCTGTCTATCTCTTCTGTGTTTTTGCCCTCTATAGCTCCGTATAGTATCCTGGAAATTCCCTGATGTCTTAATAGATGTCCTGTCAGCCTGTCCGTTCCGCTTGTCAGTATTTTCCACATATTCCTCTTCTCTCCGATTCTGCGCAGAACTCCTCATGCTTTATCTTACCAGTCCACCTAATTTTCAGTATTTGTCTGTAGCACCAAATCTCAAATACTTAGATACTCTTCCGCTCCAGTTGTCCCACAGTCCATGTTCCACACCATACAATTCCGTGCTCCAAATGTACTTTCTCAGAAATTTCTTCCTCAAAATATGGCCTATGTTTGATCCTAGGAGACTGCTGTTGGCCATAAATGCCCTTTTTGCTATTCTTCTCATGTCCTCCTTGCTCCGTTTGTCATTTGTTCTTTTACTGCCTAGGTAGTAGAATCCCTTAACTTCATCTACTTCGTGACCATCAATCCTAATGTTAAGCTTCTCGGTGTCCTCATTTCTGCTAGTTGTCATTACTTTCGGCTCCGTATCATCTCGAATTTCTCTGCCTCGTCGTGGTCACTTCGTCAGACCTATGTCTGATGGGGATATATTCCTTGACACTTCTTTTATATCTACGCCCTCCAGTGTGAACAATAAACTTCTGCACTGTGTACAGCGTCTCTCTCGTAATATCCTTCGCAGGATGTACTCAAGGGGGGAGGAGGAGGGAGGCGTCCTCTGCCAGCAAAAAACAAGTCTTCACTAACCGAACTGGTTGCCTTCTCCGCCAAACAGAAGTATCAATATGATATCAGCTGAAGAGAACCAGACCATGTAATGGATTCTGACTAGTAGCACCTGAACCCAGAGCCATTTGTTGTGGAATTTAAAGCTATGGCCTTCTGCAATGAAGAGAGATAGACACCGTCTGGGTCACTTTTTATGTTTGTTTCAGTTGCTGGTTTCGACTTTTGTACATTTTCACATCCATCACTTCGAATAGCATTCCTCGGCGGGACATTGATGGAATTAAACTGAATTTTAACTGAATCTTCGACCTGATGACGAACTTCGATTCGCAGTAGTTAGGTATAGATATGGAGATGGTCTGGAACAAAAGTGGAAACAGATAAACTGCATAAAAACAAAAAATGAACCAGCCTTGTATTAAAAGCGGTCACAATCACAGTGTCTTCGGTCACCATGTCAGTAACCGAGAATTCTTCATGGTTGTATGGCCGTGGTCTATCAAAGTCTTCTATCCTTACGTTTCTTCCAAAGCTATGTTGAATATCTTTGGAGGTGCTCGACGTCAAAGAACGGTCTAAATAGCGTGGAAAGTGAGCATGGTTTGGATTTCACATGATAGCACAGATAAACCTTGTCAAGGATAAAATATAACTATCGATCATAGTACGTCAAAGATAAAAATTTCTCATCGATTCTGTAGCACCACTGTCCATATATTGCTGAGTTTCATGGCTTCTTCTTTTCTGTTAAAATTATCCCCGTGTTTATATATTTCGGTGGCTTTTCTATATAGCCGTGGATAATAGTTCGTCATAGTACATAAAACTTCAGTTTCCGAAAATCACCCGACTGAAGAGCATGTTCCGCCACAGCTGACTTGTCTGTTTTCCCTAGTCGGCAAAGACTTTTATGTTCCTTCAACCGTGTATTCACACTTCTCTTTGTAGTTCCAATGTAGACCCTACCACAAGTACACGGAATCTTGTATAAACCACTTGGAGACAGAGGGGGACGTTTATCCTTAACGGAACAAAGTGCTTGGCCTATTTTCTTAGTTGGTCTGGAAACGTTATGTTTCCTTAAAATCTTGCCGATTTGATCCGTTACTTTTTTGATGATGGCTAGAGAAACCGTGTTCTTTCATCGCTGTGTCCTATCGTTGTCCTTAGGCCTCTTGTTATTCGGTAGCAAAACTTTATTTATTTCCTTACTAGAGTACCCATTCTTCTCAAAAGCCTGCCTTAGATGTTTTAATTCGGGGTCTAGGTATTCCGGCGCACAAACCTTTTAGCTCTATCCACTAGTAGACTAAGCACAACCAGAAGCGCCTCCGAAGATGTCCAACGTAGCTTTGGACGAAACGTCAGGGATAGAAGAGTTCCATGGACCACGGCCATACAACCCGGGAGAATTCTCGGCAGCTGAAACGTCCGATCGTGGAAGAGTTCATTGTATGGCCATGTCAGCAATTATTAAATTTCGTCATGAGCTACCCGAAACCCCTCCTCCGCCGCTGCTGCCCATCCCCCACCCCTTAGCTCAGATCCCAGGTACTGCCTTGCGTCTGCCACTATTACATCTCAGCATCTCCGTAACACACTAGTGTTTTTAATCAGGGATGCACAAAGCAATTGGTCGTGCCTCAATCTTTATTTTATGGCAGATCTGGGTATTTTGCAGCTCCAGCATAGCCACCGTTAGTGCGTTTAGTAGCGAGTCATACAGATCCAGCAAGCTAGTACAGGACTATGTTTTTAAAACGTTCTTAGGCAGTCTCAATGCACACAATTTAGTATGTATATTGAGATTTGGACAGTTTAAGGCCTCTTTAATAAAATGTACATATAACTCGATACTAAACGAACTGTAGATGACTATATTGTAGGTAAAATGTAACTACATCTGCAACAAAATACTGACTGATAAGCGACTGACTACAGTATCCACCCCTGATTATAATCATTTCACAGTCGCTGAGCACAACGACTCCTAATGGAAATGGACTTTATTTGCATCTTCTGTGCCCCTTCTGTCACGCCTACCTGGTTACGGTCCCAGAAGGCGTCGAACACTGATAGTCGACGCGATTTTAGAACAAATGTTCCTTTGAAGTTCTGAAAGTTTGAGATTTATGCATTTCATAGATATTATTTGAAAATGAACAACCAGCTATTATCAGAATGAAGTGTCTTGGTCTGAATGTAAGTACAGGTAACTGAGAATAGTGATGAAATATCCATAATGATAAGCTTACTCGATCTTGATATTCTTTAAAGTTTTGCAGCGGTGTACCGGAGGTCTCTAGAAGAGCGTAGAGTTCCAAAAGATTGGAAAAGATCACAGGTCATCCCCGTTTTCAAGAACGGATGTCGAACAGATGTGCAGAACTATAGACCTATATCTCTAACATCGATCAGTTGTAGAATTTTGGAACACGTATTATATTCGAGTATAATGACTTTTCTGGAGACTAGAAATCTACTCTGTAGGAATCAGCATGGGTTTCGAAAAAGACGATCGTGTGAAACCCAGACCGCGCCATTCGTCCACGAGACTCAGAGGGCCTTAGACACGGGTTCACAGGTAGATGCCGTGTTTCTTGACTTCCGCAAGTCCTTTGATACAGTCGTTTAATGAACAAAGTAAGAGCATATGGACTATCAGACCAATTGTGTGATTGGATTGAAGAGTTCCTAGGTAACAGAACGCAGCATGTCATTCTCAATGGAGAGAAGACTTCCGAAGTAAGAGTGATTTCAGGTGTGCCGCAGGGGAGTGTCGTAGGACCGTTGCTTTTCACAATATATATAAATGACCTTGTGGATAACATCGGAAGTTCACTGAGGCTTTTTGCGGATGATGCTGTGGTGTATCGAGAGGTTGTAACATTGGAAAATTGTACTGATATGCAGGAGTATCTGCAACAAATTGACGCATGGTGCAGGGAATGGCAGTTGAATCTCAATGTAGACAAGTGTAATGTGCTGCGAATACATAGAAAGATAGATCCCTTATCATTTAGCTACAACACAGCAGGTCAGCAACTGGAAGCAGTTAATTCCATAAATTATCTGGGAGCAGGCATTAGGAGTGATTTAAAATGGAATGACCGTATAAAATTAATCCTCGGTAGAGCAGATGCCAAACTGAGATTCATTGGAAGAATCCTAAAAAAAATGCAGTTCTAAAACATAGGAAGTAGGTTACAGTACACTTGTTTGCCCACTGCTTGAATACTGCTCACCGGTGTGGGATCCGTACCTGTTAGGGTTGATAGAAGAGACAGAGAAGATCTAACGGAGAGCAGCGCGCTTCGTTACAGGATCATTTAGTAATCGCGAAAGCGTTACGGAGATAATAAATAAACTCCAGTGGAAGACTCTGCTGGATAAAAGCTCTGTACCTCGGTACGGGCTTTTGTTGAAGTTTCGAGAACATACCTTAACCGCGGAGTCAAGCAGTATATTGCTCCCTCTTACGTATATCTCGCGAAGAGACCATGAGGACAAAATCAGAGAGATTAGACCCCATACAGAAGCATATCGACAGTTCTTCTTTTTTACTAACAATACGAAACGGGAGTCGAAGGGAGAACCGATGGAAATACTCAAGGTACCCCCCCGCACACGCTGTCAGGTGAATTGCGGAGCATGGATGTAGATGTGGACCTCATATTCACGACACATGAACTATGTTTATTACATAAAGTTGTGATTCCGATTCGCTGCCTTGAAAGCACGAGAAAATAAGCGGAACGAAATTATAAAATAGCGTTGGTTGCCAGAGCCTTGATCGCCTTGGGCCTAGTGGGTGTACTGTAACCGGCTGTAATGCGAGCAGCTGCTCAGAGCTAAGCCGTTTACCTTTTGCTTGTGTCGTCATGCTCTGGAAGCTCGCCACAGCAGGTGTTACGCATCGGCCACTGAGCTACAGCGAAACTCTTCGATTTATCTCAACTACATACACCATTTTTATTTTGTCTCAAGATATGATAAACAGCACCTTCCAAGTACTCTTCCCTCAGAAATTCTTTGCTGTAGAGATGAAATGCAAAGGCAGTACTTTGCTGTATTAATTATCCTCTTACTTCCCATGTGGCTTATGATGTGATGAAATTATTTCAGGTGGACAGCACTTTTGCATTCACGCGATGGGCGTGTAACTGTGCAGTGTCAGAGTTGTTGTTGATTATAGTGACGATGATGACGATGATGATGATGGTGGTGGTGGTGGTGGTGGTGGTGATTTTTGTTTTTATTCATCAGTCTTCTGACTGGTATGATGTTGCCCGCCATGAGTTATCCTCTTGTGCCAACTTCTTCTTTTCAGACAAGCCCTTGCAGTCTACGGCTTCAATTATTTGCCGGATGTATTCCAGTCTCTTTCTTCCTCTACAATTTTTACCCTCTACATTTCTCTCTAATACCGTGGAAATTATTCCATGATGTCTTAACGGATGTCCTATCACCTGCCCCTTGTTTTTTCAGTATTATCCATATATTCCTTTCCCCTACGATTCTGTGCAGTATCTCCTGTTTCCTTACCTTACCAGTCTACCTAATTTTCAAAACTGTCTATAGCACCACGTTTCAAATGCTTCGATTATCTTCTGTTCGAGTTTCCCCACAGTACATGGTTCACTAGTAAACAATGTTGTGCTCGGAATGTACATTATGAGAAATTTCTTTCCCAGTTAAGGTCTATGTTTGATACTAGTATACTTCTCTTGGCCAGGAATGCCTATTTTGCCACTGCTAGTCTGCTTTTGATATCCTCCTTGCTGCCTAGGTAGCAGAATCCCCCTTACTTCATCTACTTCGTCACCAATAATCGTGATGTCAAGTTTCTTGCTGTTCTCATTTCTGCTATTTCTCATTACTTTCGTCTTTCTTCGTCTTACTCTCAGTCTATATTCTTCACTCATTAGACTGTTCGTTCCATTCAGAACATCTTGTAATTCTTCTTCGCTTTCACTGAGGATAGCAATGTCACCAGTGAACCTTATCATAGATTCCTTTCGCCCTGAATTTTAATTCCACTCTTGACTCTTTCTTTTATTTACATCATTCCTTCTTCCTAGTATAGATTGAACAGTAGGGGCGAAAGACTATATGTCTGTTTTAGACCCACTTTAATCCGAGAACTCCGTTCTTGGTGTTCAACCCGTATTATTCCCTCTTCATTCCTTTACATGTTGTATATTACCCGTCTCTCCCTATAGTTTGCCCATTTTTCCCCAGAATTTCGAACATCTCGCGCCATTTGACATCGTCAAACACTTCTTCCAGGTCGACAAAAGCTATGAATTTGTCTTGATTTTTCTGTAGTCTTGAAAGTTTACCGTCTATCCTCCTTGCCTAGAGACGGCAGATGAAAGTTGATGTCGTCAAGCCCTGAATCAAAATTGCGCAACGGATAACTGGGGAGGGGAGCTTGAGAGCGCTACCTAGAGAGCGTGCCCTTTCTGTACGATACTAGACAAGGGGCTGGAGGGCTCACACGCTGATGTGTGGGTCCCTGCATTCTATATCTCTTATTTTAACTGAATTCCTTTATTTTGACTTTTTTGTGATTTTCAAGGTATGTTAAAGATTGATGACAATTGATTACCTATTTATTTTAAACATTATCACTCGACTTTACAGCGATTGCAGCAAGTGTTTCGGTTTACAGATATTACAATTTTACAACTTATAGCTCGGGTATATTATAAACTAATCTGCACGCACATTTCAAGGGGTAAGACGGAATTGCGTTGGCCAAATCTATTCCACCAAAGCCTCCCAATATATCACACAGGACATCCACTACGTGAGGAGGATAACAGGCAAACTGGGGACCAAATACAGTAACAGAGGGGGTCAAATTTCCTAAATTAATGAGATCATTCATTTCCTTACATAATCCGAAGCTGGAAATAAAAGAATTAGTGCAAATATTCAAATACCTCTCTCCCAAGTGTGAACATTGAGACAGACGCTCTGAGGGCACGCCTGCTCACTTACCCATCTTCTGTCACACTCGAGAATATGGCGGGCACCCGGAGGTCTTCCTGGGCCCCGGTGGAGGGGGTGATCGGACCACTTGGCCGGGACCAACCTCTCCACCCCAAATCTTGTGACACTGGAAGGTCTTTGACTTTTACCTGCCTGTGCTGTCTCTCTGATCCCCTACCCAGGAGTAAGGTTGGCACTATTATACTACAGAACTACTTCCCAACAAAGATTTGGCCACGCTTTACGGAAAGGTGTGAGGAGGATTAGGAAACTTCATGTTCAGATTCACATTCACGTACAAGAAATGCGTAATACACGACACATATAAATACGTATTATGAAGCCTGACACATGTCTTTCCACCCGTCCACATGGGTTCTGTTGCACCCGCGGCCGGCCGCGTCGTGTAATAAAATTGGCTGCGGAGCCGCCTCTGTTTCTATTTCCCGGTGCGAGCGAGCAGCGAAACCTGCTGCTTATAGAGCGGAAACTACTGTACCTTTTCAGTCTGACTTCCATTCTCAAATGTAACGTCAGAACTGCCTCTCTGCTGCCATTACCTTTCCTAAAACCGAAGTGATCGTCACCTAGTACTACCTCAACTTTCTTTTCCATGGAAAAGAATGGATGGTGATTGTGATGAGGAGAACTGAAGAGAGAGGGTGCAACCCGGTGTCTGCAAATTGTCTACTCTTCTCTAATAGCGTCAAGATGGTCGCGGTGCATGGTAGTCGCTCCGACTGGCAGATGACCATCTAGTGTCACACTGCGGAAAGTATCGAAATTTAACACAGGACACTGGTGCAAAGTCTGTTGACAAGAAACTTTCTCCTCCCCCTACCGACCAAATACTGTCGACGGTCTCCCATCACCCGGACTTGAATCTCCACCCTAACAGTCAAGTTACACCGCATAAGTGTTATCGACCTCACCTACGAAAGTGATATAGTGTATTTGTTGAAAGACGATACTCACTAAGCCGTCTTACTGTACAGCATTTCTTTCTATCATCTTCCCTGGAAACTGGGATTATGATGCTCATTTTCCAGTCAGCAGGTACCTTTTCATTACGAATCTGACACAACAGTCTGTAGATTCATTGTTTTCCTGCGGCTCCCAAAGTTTCATGTTTTTATTACAGCCATTAATTTATATTTATTCAGAGGTTTTTTTTCATTTACTGACGACTGTCCATCGACGATACTTTCCTACAGACAATAGCGTCATCCGTAAACAACTCGACAGTGCTGCTTACACTATCTCATTGTTCATATTTACTATCGATACTGGATGTCCTTTTACACTTCTCTGGGGCACGGTCTGTGTTATTTTCGTTTTCGTTGAACATTCTTCGTCCAGTATAAAGTAGTACATTACATAATGCAGCTCCTACAGGTCCTATACATTTGTACATTTGTTCTCAAAAACCTTTAAAAAGGAATGCGCTGTTGAAACTGTTTTTGACATGAATTAAGTTGATAGTTCATTGACTCTTATACCATGTGAGCAGTTAGCCCTAAGAATCCAGTAGCCTAAGGCAGCTGTTATTTACAAGGTGTACAACTACGAAATGCGGATTTTTTGACTAAAAAACATGTTAATGTCAGAAGAATGGTAAATAGTGCTTAATTCGAAGTATGCTCCATCGTATGTTATTCATTTTTCCATCTTTCGCGCAATTTTGTCAACACCACGCCAGTAAAAATTTTCCCCTTTTGCTGCGAACCATTCGTCGGGTCAATTTTTCACATCTTTGTACGAAACAATGCACAGCTCAGCATTTGCGTAAGTCATTTCTGCAAACAAGTAGTAATCGGAAGGAGACAAGTCTGGTGAGCAAGACGCATGTTGTAGAATTTCCCTGCCGAGTATTTCCCAGGTATCACGAACTTATTTTGCCGTATGTGAAGACGCATTGTCGTGAAGAAAAATGTCTTTGTGTTGCCTCTTTAGATATTTCGGCCTTTTTGTCAAGCAGCGAACGGTTCATATAGATCAGTTGTTGTTGGTAAGTTTAGTATTAACCGCTTCCCTCGGTTTTAACAGCTCATAAGAGACCACACCCCTCTGGTCCCAGCAAACACAGAGCATCGTCTCTCCGCGAAAGCTTTTCAGCCTTGCGGTCGATTTGGATGGTGTGCCTGGATCTACCCATGATTTTTGGCGCTTGGGATTCTCATAATAAATCCGCTTTTGATCCCCTGTAACTGTGCAATGCAAAAATGGCTTCAATTTGTACCGAGTGATAAAAATGTCACATGTGTCTTTGTGCTTTTCCATTTGCCTGTAGTTCAACTCATGTGATACTCATCTACATTTTTCACCGAGTTGTTTTTATGTTTGCGAATCATCCTCGTTCAACAATGCTTTCAGTTTCACATCTTCATTATTTTTTGGCTGTTTTTCTTGATGTAACATCGAAGTCGCCATTTTTGAAACGCCGAAACCATCGTCTACTCGCGCCTTTCGATGAGGCTTATTCACCATAAGCTTCTCGAAATAATCGTATGATTCAGCAGCAGTTTTCTTCAGATGAAAAAAAATTAATGCTGTTCGCTAATGCTCTTTTTTGGTATAAATTGCGACGTATTAAACACAACACTATGCACACACTTTTCCAACTTATCAGCCGTGCACCTCGGACACTTATTGGATGACACAACAAAATTGCGCAGTGTCGAGTCTTAATAGCACATACTGCACTGGTGCGACATCTGCTGTCTGGAATTCGCATTTCATATGTCTACACCTGGTATTCGATTAATATTTTCACGCGCGACTGATATCGGGCTGTCTGCATGTTGAGTCTGGCGTAATTTCCGTCGGCCCGAGATAAGCGAAGGGAAGTCCACCATATTCATCGTGCGACGAAAAGCTGCCTGGCATGTTAATTAGTCGGACAGTTTGTACTACTGTGAGACACTTTGGTATACCATTCTGCGTTAACATGAACAGAAAACAAAGAAGTATCTGAGCAGTTTACTTTTAAGTACAAAAAGGCAAACCATAGTATTAAAATGTAAAGAGAATGCCTTTTCCTCCAAACATGGAACAAAATGACAGATTCACTCGTCTCCCATTTCCGTTGCGCAGTGCGATGCTTCTGCTCGACTGCCTGGTAGCTTCCCAACTCTATAATTGATTAATCTGGAAAACAAACTGTATGATGTGCTGTGGATTTTGAATACCTACATTCCACCCGTTAGTTACAGATTTTCCCAACGGTTTTAATTTCGTTTTTTGTTTCTCCGTTTAACTTTCGACATTTTCACTAGCATGACGCTCTTTTGGGAGCATCTGGTTACAGCCATCCAAAGGGTAGGTGCATGAGTTTCAAATTCTGCAGTTAGAGGTATTGTTTAAACTGAAAGCAGCATTAAATCACGGTTGAGGAAGGTACTTCGTTCTAAATTTATAATATGTCGGGTGATGTAATTAAATTTCACTATTATAAAAATTTATTAACACTCCATATAAGGTGTAAAAGACATTTCCACTAAAATACACGAATGACTAGAAATGTCCATTTTTAAACAGAAGAAAAAGTGCGATCGGAGCACACACACACACACACACACACACACACACACACACACACACACACACACACACACACACACACACTTTTTATTAATAGTTCTGATTTAATGACAGCGAGGCGAGGACTTTTACTGTCACTAGTAGTATCAGGAAGACAAAGAGATAGGTTAGGAAGTAAACTGAATTGGAAGATGTAATTTTTTTGTAAAAATAATTAAATGGAGGCGAGCAGGATCGATAGTCAGATGAATCGATAGTGCATGGTCGAAGAAAAATTTTTGCTCATTTCCAAGAGGAAAAAAACACCAATGTGTGTTGGTGTCGTATTGATAATAGACTGTGTAGCACTACATTTTATATTATTAAATAACCACACTCCTAGAATTATAGAGAATAGGCAAAATAAAGTGAAATGTGGTAGTCAACAATGCAGGTAAGGCACATGTCGCGCTGGACTGTCCATGTTCCGTACGGACTAGGAATTGGTGCAGGTTGTTTACGAGTAGTGGGTGCTTCGTATCCGAATTCAGACTTAAAAGAGTTCTAAAGTGGACAGATTGTGGGGGCCCGATTAGCTGGAGCATCAGTGGCCAAGAAGCCAACTTCCTGAATGTTACAACAGCAACTGTTTCACCAGTCATGACAGCCTACACAAAACATGGAAAGACATAATCGTGTAAACGTAATAGTGGGCGAAAATCAAAACTAAATGACGGAGATCGTCGTACGCTAACATGAATTGTGTCAAAACAACACAAAACTACGGTGGCTAAAGTGACTGCTGAGCTCAATAGCCGTCTTCGAGGCGCCGTAACTATCTACACTGTCCACCGAGAAGTCCATAAAGCGAATATTCATGGACGAGCTGCTATACTGAAACCATTAGTGACGACAACCGAAGCAAAGTAGGGTTAAACATGGAGTCAGTGGAATAAATCCTCGGCGGATGATCAGTGTAAACACGTCATATGGTCCGACGATTCAACGTTTTCGTTATTTCCACCATCGGGTCCGGTTTACGTCTGGAGAACGCTAAAAGAAGCCTACAAACCTGATTGTTTGATTCCAACGGTTAAGCATGGAGGTGGAAGTGTGATCGTGTGGGCAGCCACATCGTGGTATTCTGCTGGTCCCATCATTACTCTCAACGGACGTGTTACAGCCAACGATTACGTGGACATTTTAGGTGGTCAAACGCACTCAATGATTCAAATGTTGTTCCCCAACAATGATGCCACATTTCAGGACGATAATGGATCCATTCACACAGCCAGGGCAGTACAATAGTGTAATGAGGGGTATGTGACTGAACTGCAGCGTCTTTCCTGGCCAGCACAAACCCCGGACTTCAACATTATCCAACCCTTTTGGGCGGTATTGGAGCGAAGACGCGGGAGCAGGTTTACGCCTCCCTCTCACTACGGGAGTTAGAAGAGGTTCTGACCGAAGAGTGGCACAACATTTGACTGGAAACTATACACTCATTATACTCCAGTATTCCAAGAAGAATAACAGCTGTATTATGAGCACAGGGGGTCCCAACTCCCAAATAATAAACCAATCCCGAGTAAGTACGGGTGTTCACATTATTTTGCGTATCCCCTGTATGAACAAATCAGTAGTGGTCACCGAACAAACAGTCTGACCTTGTGTTCGAGAGGATGGTCGCTCAACTGTACTTTTGGCCATCCTAATTCAGGTTTTTGTTAGTTTTCCTAAATTACTTCAGGCAGATGCTAGGAGGCCATGGGCAACTACCCGTCACGTTCTTGCTAAGCTACACCTGTATGTACGACAGGCTATCCATACCGATAAAAGGACCACAGGGAAATCGGGTTTTTGTAATCTTTTATGTTTATGGTACAATTCAAACACGCCTCTCCAAAAACAGTTCGATGCAAACTTCCAAAATTCCCAAGAAAATCGACTTTGACGTTTTCTGACCAAGTTTTATAAGTTAAAAGATGTTTCTCAAAAAGTAGTATGGCTCTGTGGTGGAGGGCACGCCAGCCTGGGTTCTAATCTAGGCAAAATCAAATTTTTAAACAAATGTGCAAGTTCTATGGGCATTTATACGATGTGTAAAATGTAAAAATATGTATGTATATAATATTCAATTCTTTTAATTACACACTCTCGATTACCAATCTTTTAAATATTTTTGTGCAATATATAATTAGAAATAAGCCTTGCCTTTTTTATAAAAATTACTATTAGGTATTTTTATTAGCCATGTAGCACCATTAGAAGTTTGCATCAGGATTTGAAAGTTACTTTCCTAAGAAAATTATCCAGAAGATCCATTAAAAAAAAATAAGTCATGGATAACCAAGAGAATTAAAAGCTCGTGACAGAGGAAGAGCGAAATTTATGTAAAAGCCAGAGCAAGTCAAAATGCGACATTACTTGCTTATTACAAAAGAATACTGTAGTATTTTAATGAAAGTCACTAAAATGTCAAAAAGTATGCATGTCCTGACAGAAATAAATAATGCCAATAACAAAATTAAAAATATGTGGGACACTGTTAAACAGGAAACAGGACAGCCAGTCAGTGTACAAGACACCATAACAATGAAAGTAAACGACTGCTAAGTCACAAGTCACAAGTTACAAGTACTTTTAACAATCACTTTAACGCAGCAGAGAGTACGGGATTAACTGGTTCAGATGAAAAAGCAAGAGAATATATTAAAGATGTCATTCTACAAAACTTTAAGCAACTAGAAGTAACAAAATGCTGCATTGAAATGTGTACGATTGTAAAAATGCTAATAAATAAAAGCTCATGTTGGGTTGATGGAATTTTAAATGGAATTCTGAAAATTTTTCCATGTAATAAGTAAGTCCTTAGAAATACATACAATGCGTCACTTTCAAAGGGATTTTTTCCAGACAAGTTAAAATATATAATTATTAAATCACTGCATAAGAAAGATCTCAAGACTGGCTTAAATAATTTTCGTCCAGTTACCTTATTGGCTTCTTTTTTTCCAAAATATTCGAAAGAGTAGTGTTTTCAAGAGCAGTCGCACACTTATGTGGAAACAATTTGATTAGCATATCACAGTTTGGATTCTAGAAGGGTTGTTCAGCTGAGAATGCTGTTTATACATTCACTCATCAAATAGGACAAGCCTTAAATACTAATATATCATTCCGATACATCACAAGCTTGTATTTTTTTTTATCTCTGCATGGCCTTTGATTTTGTAGATCATGATACTCTCATGGAAAAACTCAGGTTTTATGGAATTAATAACATTACACACAGCTTGTTTGAATCATATTTGACAAACAAAACGCAAAAAGTTGTGCTGAATAATTCCGACAATGTCACAAAAGGTAGAAAATTTCAGAGACTGGGAAAACCGCAAAGAGAGTCCCATATGGTTCAATTTTGGGTTGAGTCATATTCCTTACACATGTGAATGACCTTCCTGACATTCAGCAAGCAAAAATGGCACTTTTACCAGACGATACGATAGTGTTATAATAAATCCCATTTGAGAGAAAGCAACAAAAGAGTTGGTAAATGATATTTTCCAAAGATTTATTACGTGGTTCTATGGAAATGGACTTTGCCTAAATTTTGAAAGACACACTAAATTCAGCTCTGTACAACAAATGGAGTTATATCAACAATTGATGAACACATGCGCATAAGTCAGTAAATTGGGTAGAATGCTTCGTTTTTTGAAAACCTGAGCTGGAAGAAGCGTTTACTGAGCATCTCAAAAAACTTAGTTCAGCTTTTTGCTCTTCATATAGTTACTAATCTTGGAAACAAACATATCAGTCTCTTGACATATTTTGTATATATCGACTCAGTTAACGTCATATAGAATAATTTTCTGTGCAACTCACCATTTAGAAAGAAAATATTGACTGCACAAAAGCGAGATGTAAGAATAGTATGTGGTATTCATTCATGGACGTCATGTAGGTACCTCTTCAAGGAGCTAGACACTTTAACTGCCCCGTCACAATACATATATCCGATAATGCAATTCGTCATAAATAATCCATCACAATTTGAGCAGAAAAAGTATATCCATTCCTGCAACACCCATTGTTAAAACTGTCAGTGGCTCAGAAAGGAGTTCAATATGCTGCAACAAAATTTTGATCATTTGCCCAATATCATAAAATATTTGACAGATAACGAAGCAGCTTTTAAATCTAATTTAAAATCATTCCTGCTGCGCAACTCCTATCCCATTGAAGAATTCCTACTTTGGTAGCCAGTAAAAAAAAAATTAAGAGTGTTTGCATGAGTAGTATTAAAAATAATTGTGTATTTTTAGTGTTAACACTAATCATGTGTGCATATTCTGTAAACTGACTCTTCCAGATCATTTCGAAAAAGAAACGTTCAACTGATCTATGGAAAATGTAACTAACTAAGTATTAGACGAATTTTATACTTAAATGAGGTAGGTGCTCGCACTGAATGGAAAAAGAAAGGAAAAAATAATGACCGGAATGAGACTAGATCTACCGATTACCGTTCTCGTTCTCCTTGTGTATTCTCCACTCCACGGAAAAGCTGGTAGAACATGTATCTTTGTTTAAAAATTTAACTCCACCTGGAATCGAACTCAGCACCCGTCCCTCTGTGCAGCGATCCAACACTACCACAGAGCTGTATTATTTGTCGGAAAAAACAACGTAATTTGAGTAGATTAATAGTGGTAGAGGTTGAAAATCTGCTTCAGTTGTAAATTACTTTATTTTCACACGACCGGTCAGTCAGCTCACCGCTCCTGGTGCACGCGGCGCTCGGGGACCACAGCACAGCTACGACACCTGAGGATGGGCTTATAACAGTCCGAAACCGGTCATGTGAAAATAAAGTAATTTACAACTGAAGCGGATTTTCAACCTCTGCTATAATGCTCAGTTGCGGATGTTCTTCAAGCAGAATTGATTATATTAATAGTGGTCGGGAAACTTCAGTCGATTATCTCGGGAATTTTTTAGAGTTGCATCGTACTGCTTTGGGGGTCATATATACTTCAGTCCTGAACTTCGCGTACCACAAATATAAAAAATTACAAAAATTCGATTGCCGTTAAGAGTCGACAGTTGCATTTTCTCTGGTGTTTCTGGAGTTATTTGCAATTTAGTTTGTCCAAAAAATGGTTCAAATGGCTCCAAGCACTATGGGACTTAAAATCTGAAGTCTTCAGTCCCCTAGACTTAGAACTACTTAAACCTAACTAACGTAAGCACATCACACACATCCATGCCCGAGGCAGGACTCGAACCTCCGACCGCCTCGTTGAAACTAGTAGTATTAGTCCGATGATGGAGAATAAGGGGAAAAAATTTGTCTTGTCACAAATTTCTGTACGTTTTTATGGGGGAGTGCCACGAACAACACACCAAAAATACTGAGCGGTAGGATGTGAGTTTTAATGGTGGTCGTGGGTGGGAGGCAGTATTTAAAGGTCCCCTCTTGAGATTTTTCTTGAATCTGTGGCTTGTTTCGAAAATGTTTCCAGTACAAATTTAAACTACATTACATTTCCTAAAATAAAAAGGTCCTGTTAATGTTTTTTTTTCCTCTATGACTAATAGTTTCTGAGTTGCAGGGGACGTTTTATTGGTGTAAAGTAAGTGGGTTAGGAGCAATATGAACCGCGTATAGCGCACGTAAGTGCAGTAGAGCCTTATCAGGGCATAAATTGTGTTCTGAGGGTATAACGGGGTGGACAGGGGGTGAGAAGGGGTGGAGAGTAGATGTGTGTGGGAAGGCAGGTCGCCGATTGCGGTCACGCATTTTCGTCCTTCGTATTTCTGCAGACTGAAGGGCGAGCAGCCGATACCCCACTCAATCTAACCCACTACGTCACAAGAAGCGATTACAGGATATTGCAGAAAGTTATACCGTCTTTTCCACCTTAAGAATCACTGGCGATACACGGGGCGACGGCTTGCCTGGGAAGAGTTTATTTTTCACGAAATGCGCTTACGGTACACAGAGTACAGAGAGGACTCACTAAGAGCGCTAACACAAGAAATGCAAATAAATGGAATCTATGTAAGGCTCTGCGCACTGTTCTACCCTGACAGAGGGGAAAATGATTTTTAGTCATCCTGATGTGTTTCCTGCATTAATATTCTTAGTAAAACGTATCTGTGTTCCATGTTGTTGTTGTTGTGGTCCTCAGTCCTGAGACTGGTTTGATGCAGCTCTCCACGCTACTCTATCCTGTGCAAGCCTCTACGTCTCCCAGTACCTGCTGCAGCCTACATCCTTCTGAATCTGCTTAGTGTATTCATCTCTTGGTCTCCCTCTACGACTTTTACCTTCCATGCTGCCCTCCAGTACTAAATTGGTGATCCCTTGATGCCTCAGAACATGACCTTCCAACCGATCCCTTTTGTCTAGTCAAGTTGTGCCACAAACTCCTCTTCTCCGCAATTCTATTCAATACCTCCTCATTAGTTATGTGATCTACCCATCTAATCTTCAGCATATTCTGTAGCACCACATTTCGAAAGCTTCTATTCTCTTCTTGTCTAAACTATTTATCGTCCATGTTTCACTTCCATACATGGCTACACTCCACACAAATACTTTCAGAAACGACTTCCTGACACTTCAATCTATACTCGATGTTAACAAATTTCTCTTCTTCAGAAACGCTTTCCTTGCCATTGCCAGTCTACATTTTATATCCTCTCTACTTCGACCATCATCAGTTATTTTGCTCCCCAAATAGCAAAACTCCTTTACTCTCATTTTCTAATCTAATTCCCTCAGCATCACCCGACTTAATTCGACTATATTCCATTACCCTCGTTTTGCTTTTGTTGATGTTCATCTTATATCCTCCTTTCAAGACACTGTCCATTCCGTTCAGCTGCTCTTCGAAATCCTTTGCTGTATCTGACAGAATTACAATGTCATCGGCGAACCTCAAAGTTTTTATTTCTTCTCCATGGATTTTAATACCTACTCCAAATTTTTCTTTTGTTTCCTTTACTGCTTGCTCAATATACAGATTGAGCAACATCAGGGAAAGGCTGTCTCACTCCCTTCCCAACCACTGCTTCCCTTTCATGTCCCTCGACTCTTATGACTGCCATCTGGTTTCTGTACAAATTGTAAGTAGCCTTTCGCTCCCTGTATTTTAGCCCTGCCACCTTCAGAATTTCAAAGAGAAAATTCCAGTCAACATTGTCAAAAGCTTTCTCTAAGTCTACAAATGCTAGAAACGTAGGTTTGCCTTTTCTTAATCTAGCTTCTAAACTAAGTCGTAGGGTCACTATTGCCTCACGTGTTCCCATACTTCAACGGAATCCAAACTGATCTTCCCCAAGGTCGGCTTCTACCAGATTTCCATACGTCTGTAAAGAATTCGCGTTTGTATTTTGCAGCTGTGACTTATTAAACGAATAGTTCGGTAATTTTCACATCTGTCAACACCTGCTTTCTTTGGGATTGGAGTTATTACATTCTTCTTGAAGTCTGAGGGTATTTTGCCTGTCTCACACATCTTGCTCACCAGATGGAAGAGTTTTGTCAGGACTGGCTCTCCCAAGGCTGTCAGTTGTTCCAATGGAATGTTGTCTATTCCCCGGGCCTCGCTTCGACTCAGGTCTTTCAGTGCTCTATCAAACTCTTCACGCAGTATCATACCTCCAATTTCATCTTCATCTACATCCTCTTCCATTTCTATAACATTGCCCTCAAGTACATCGCCCTTGTATAGACCCTCTATATACTCCTTCCACCTTTCTGCTTTCCCTTCTTTGCTTAGAACTGGGTTTCCATCTGAGCCCATGATATTCATACAAGTCTTTCTCTCTTCTCCAAAGATCTCTGTAATTATCCTGTAGGCAGTATCTGTCTTACCCCTAGTGAGATAAGCCTCTACATCCTTACATTTGTCCCCTAGCCATGCCTGCTTAGCCATTTTCCACTTCCTGTCGATCTCATTTTTGAGACGTTTGTATTCCTTTTTGCCTGCTTCATTTACTGCATTTTTATATTTTCTCCTTTCGTCAATTAAATTGAATATTTCTTCTGTCACCCAAGGATTTCCACTAGCCTTCGTCTTTTTACCTACTTCATCCTCTGCTGCCTTCACTACTTCATCCCTCAAAATTACCCATTCTTCTTCTACTGTATTTCTTTCCCCCATTCTTGTCAATTGTTCTCTTATGCTCTCCCTGAAATTCTGTACAACCTCTGGTTTAGTCAGTTTATTCTCGCGCAATCTCCTTAAATTCCCACCTTTTTGCAGTTTCTTCAGTTTTAATCTACAGTTCATAACCAATAGATTGTGGTCAGAGTCCACATCTGCTCCTGGAAATGTCTTACAACTTAAAACCTGGTTCCTAAATCTCTGTCTTACCATTATATAATCTACCTGACACCTACTAGTATCTCCAGGATTCTTTCATGTATACAACCCTCTTTCATGATTCTTGAACCAAGTGTTAGCTATGATTACGTTATGCTCTGTGCAAAATTCCACCAGGCAATTTTGTTCCATGTAGTGTCTAAAAAGTGGTCTTTAAAGTACGTACACATATACAAAATCGAACGATTTTCTACGGACATTGTAGAGGGACTGTTTATAGACATGTACCTAGACAATGTATATAGACAATGTAGATACGCTGTGTCGTGTACACACATAAATGCTTTGTTCCTCGATATTTGATAATTATGGCTGACCTTGTTGGCATCGTCGCTTGTGCAATGATAATAAGGCATAGTGAAAGAAATCGGAAGAGGAGACATCTGTAATTTACTTTCGACGTTGAAACTGTAAGACAACATGAACTTTCAACATCAGTCCCTGATACTTAGTATGTTTTGGCCAGCTCATCTTCTTATTGCGATGTAATATTCGGAACTACTAACTTCCCACAAACACGAGGTAGCGTGAAGATGTTCAATGAGCTGCAATACTTTCTCCGTTGGCCATATTTGGTAAGCGACATGTAAAACAGTAAGAGAAAGAAAAACTATAAAAAAAATTGATGAAGTTTTTTCCGTGTCGCAAAAAAAAGAAAATGGTTCAAATGGCTCTGAGCACTATGGGACTCAACTGCTGTGGTCATTAGTCCCCTAGAACTTAGAACTACTTAAACCTAACTAACCTAAGGACATCACACACATCCATGCCCGAGGCAGGATTCGAACCTGCGACCGTAGCAGTCGCACGGTTCCGAACTGCGCGCCTAGAACCGCGAGACCACCGCGGCCGGCCGGTGTCGCAAAGAGAGTAACTGGAGCCTTTGTCCACCAACATGTCTTGAAACGTCCCCTTAGATAAATTATTGATCGACTGAGCTGGTAAACCTCTTAAGGTACTTGTTTTTCAAACAGCTGAGCAAAACTGAACGTACTCAGACATTTCTCTCTTTACTTATTCTCATCGTCACTAAACTGACACAATATTTTTAGCGCAACGAAATCTGACTCTCAATAATCCCTAAAAAATAATGGCCCTGACTAACGATAACCCACACCTTTCATGAATCACTTACCTCATAAAAATCTTCGTTACTCGAACTTCTGCAATACAGCGAGTGCCAATACTGCCAGCTAAATAAAAGATTGTAACTACTGAAGGCACTAACTACTGATAGACATAGTTGGCAAATGAAAGATTTTGATAGAGAACAAACAATGTAGTGCTAGCGGCTCACCTTCAACTGTGCAATAGAGTTGTGGCGATTCGTGAATTGGTCGTTCATTTGAAAGACTATAAATAAAGAATCGTAAGAATCGAATCGTGATACGGACGATCGTCGTTCAAAAGAATCGTAAGAACGATTGCGTGTTTTCGAGTCATGACGATTACAAGTTCCAACGATTCATCGATTCTTAGTACGCTATGCTTCGAAGGCAACTTCCGAATCATGCCAGGTCGTGCCGAATGATTACGACCGCAAGATGGCAGTCAAATGGAGGATGCGTGTGAACAAATGAAGCAATTTTGCACCACCTTTCGCACAAATCGACTCCTCTTTCCTGGCATACTGAAATAAAACAATAGATGGAATCAAATCAAACGTGACCTTTCATCAATTAAGGCATTACACGTATAAATCGAGAATCATACTTGTAACATCATATGCATATCTTTTCATGACACAGTTCGATTCTAACCCCATTGACAATTTCAGACATGTCCTGCCATCTGTGGGTAAGATGTAGAACTTTTTGCATTCCGTAAGAATCGTGCCATCGCAGACTAGAATGAATCGTGAACGAATCATAGGAATCGATTCGCAATGTGAGATTGAATCGTAGGAATCAAATCGGGAAAAAGAATCGTGTTGCCCAACTCTACTGTGCAACGCTAAGCGCTGTTCCCATCCAACTGCCCAACACTGCACAAGCGAATATTCCAGCCACAGACTGCACACAGCACAGTCAGTGATTTTCATGCAGAGCGCTACGTGGCGTGACCGACATAAAAACCTAAACAGCCTACTTACAGTCTACACTATGGATTGTTGCGCAATTTTGTCTGAGAGTTGTCTTACGTTTCCCATTTCAAACGGGAGTCGATAGTTCTGCTATTTTGTTGCAAAAGTGTGTCCGAAGGCAAGAAATGTCTCTCAGCTGAGTAGGTACAAAACTGCTCAATTGTCTTTATAACCTGTGTACATACAAAAATCGCTCGACTTTGTATACTAGGGTGTACAAGGTGTTAGACATCTCCCCTAACCCATGCTGGCACCTGTAATGGTACTTGAATTACGTAACCATTACGGCACCTCACCTCAACCTCTCGATACCAGCAATATTCTACTGTGTTTCTATAGAATAGTTAACATATTTCTGTGACAACATTCAGATTTGATTTCATTAATGTAGAGGTACTTTGATACATCAATATGTTTATATTGCAATGATATTATTCTTATGTGTATTCTTTCTTTTGTCACTATAATCTTTGTCGTACTTGTAACTATGATTTTTGGGCGCGTAATTGGTTATTAGAAAGTCAAGTCTTGGTCGTCATGTTGAAAAGACGCCAATTGTTGTCGGTTTATGAAATGTGAACTTTAACAGTGAGGAAGATATTTTCTGGTATGTTTTATATTGTGAAGTGATGTTCCAACAAAAGTAATAAAAAGAATGAAGTGTAACTTAAGTTCGGAGTGCTGTTTACTTTTTTACATCACCATTGTCCTAACTTGCAAAAGTTTAATCTTCAAGAATGGTTTGTGAAGCGCATCTATAAAACTTTTGAATATCGCAGAATAACACCTAGGCCTCTTTGCATCCAAGCTTGGAATCATTACAACCTAGATTTTCGACAATTGAGCCATGAGCTCACAACGAGACCAGCGTGGGAAACACGAAAAGATGAGTGCCTAGTTTATCCATTATTTCAAGAAATGGCTTTATTAACTGTGCTCTAATGACACCTGCCACATAACATAACTTTGTTGTTGCCCGAAAATGCAATATTTAGCAGCGTGAGCAACACTACAATCATAATTAATTTTTGACTTTTGTTGTGGTAGGGTCGTTAGACACCGCACGGGTCAGGGGTTTTGCTGTAGTTCATGACGTTATCTCCCACCACAGTACAAAACTTTGCGGTTACACGTTTTCCCTAGTCGACCTTTTTTGTCTTCGCTGACTGTGAAACATGGAAAAGTTGATGTGTGCGCAGCTGACTTGCCTAGCAGCCGCGGCGGCGCGATAGAATACGGACAAACCACCTCTGAGCCGAACTGTCGCACACAGTGACACACGGCTGTGTCGTTCTCTTCAGAGGGCTGCAGCTGACGTGCAGCGACGGACTTCGCCCGCAGGCCAGGCGCTCGTGCTTCCCCGTGTTTACCGGGCGTTTACGCACGCGCCGTGTCTCGCGTTTGCCGGGTTGAACGACCGTGCCGGGCTGCCCAGGGCTGGCTGCTGGCCAACACCCCCCACCCCTCTCTCTACCCCCCCCCCCGGACCCCCCCCCCTCTCCGGCCCAAGTCAAGTGGCGCCTGGACCAGCCTTCCGCAACTCATCACCGCATGCGCCGGTCCGCGGCTGTTGAGCAACTCATTTCTTACGCTACTTCTTGCATGACCTCTCCAGGGAAATCCGCGCCCTAATGACGCTTCTCTTACAACCGAAATTGAGCTAGAGGATAACTCGGAGCAAATTTCTCTTTTCTTTCTTTCATGTAGCCAGCCACTGGCTTTATATGACCGCTGTCTGTATCTTTGCTAATCTCCCCATTACCACATACCTCCTTCTTGTGGTGTGTTCATGGCTAAAACGCAGTAGGTCCTTGTTCGAGTACCTCAGATGTTTCCCTTGTAATGGTTCTTTATTTACGTGACCATTACGGCACTCCAACCCCAGTTCTCGAGACCAGTAATATCGCACTACTTTTCTGCGAAGTAACAGTCATATTTTGTGACAATATTCACATTTGGTTTTATTAATGTATAGGTACTCCGATGTATCGATATATTACAGTGATATGGTTCTTGTGTGTATTCATTTCTGTGAGACTGTTATAATCTTTGACTTACTTGTAATCGTTTTGGATCGAATGCGCACAGAGCAGTCTTTGTTTCACTTTGCAGAAGTTAAGTTGTTATTTCGCTTTGTAAAAGAACAGTCAAGTCTTGTGTTTGGTTAAAGCGGAAATTAAATATATGAAAATTGATACAAAGCTGTTTTTTTGATTATGTGACAATTAAGAAGAAGTATATGTGAATTTACAAGAAGTTTAACAAAAATGTGGATCGTGAACACCAAGTCAAAAATTATTTGTACCATACCATGCATCTGATGTGGGATTGTTTGATCATTAAGAATTTCCTGAAAAACGCATTTGTTAGGTATTCAAATATTGCCAAAATACAGATCTGGACCTTCTAGCAGTCAAAGTGGAATCATCCTAGAATCAACAAGATGAGCTATAACAATTTCGACGAAATCTACATGGGAATCCATTCAAGATAAGTGACAAAATTAATGACTTTTTTACAGTGACTTCATTATTTCCATTCTGACAATACCATCCACAGACAATAACTTTGTTGTTGCCCGATAAAGCGAACATATGCTGCGTGAGCAACATTATTAATCTGATTTCTGACCTGCTTTGCAAGTGGTGGTATTGTTAGACCCTGGAGGAACATAACGAGGCTAAATGAGTAGTCGTTTCAACAAAATAGTCGCATTAGCCCCAGGCAACATCAGATCACTTAATCCTGACAGGCAGCTACAGGATATTTACACTGAGATAATCAATGTCATTAGACAGCGATGTTCACAAACACAGATGGCTGTAGAATTGCGTTCACAGGGTATAAAAGGATAGTGCATTGGTGGAGCTGTTATTCATACTCAGGTGATGCACGTGAAAAGGTTTCCGACGTGATTACTGTGACGTGTGGTGTTACTGCGTGTGTTTTGTGTTGTACAAGTTCAGCAAGATTACAATAAAATGATTATTAAAGTATTATTATTCTTAATGTAACATGAGATTGTATTTAATCACTGTTTATCCCGGTTAATGATCGCCATTTTGTTAAAGAAATCTCCGTCTGGGAACGTGTAGCAATGTCTTCTGTCAAGCAGTGTAAATGTCACTAAGTTCATTCACAAAAGTAATCACACACAAAGGGTGTTCAAAAAGTTTTGCACAGTCGTCTGGAGGTAAGTGAAATTATTTGTGAACATATTTGGAACGTTTAGCTATAAATTGGTGTATAAACGTATTTTCTTTTATTTACAGGTGAGCCATAATGGACTGTGAAGTAGACATCAGGTTGCGACAACGTTCGGTGATGGAGTTCCTCTTCAAGATCGGCAATAACTCTGCCACATCGATTCACAGGAAGTTGCTCGCTGTTTATGAGGAGCAAACAGTGGAACGCAGCACCACCCAGCGGTGGTTGCATTGGTTTAAAGAAGGTGATTTCTCTCTACTGGACAATCCAAGACGCGGTAGACCATCGGCGGCAGTGAGTGATTTGAATAAGGAGACCGTTGATCAAATCATCCAAAATGACAGAAGTATGACGACACGACAGCTTGCTGAAATGACTCGTTTGTCGGTGAATAGTGTGGTATCATTGGTACAGTCACTAAGGTACAGAAAAATCTGTGCACGTTGGGTGCCTAGATTATTGAGAAGAGAAATGAAAGCGATGAGGAAGAATGTGTGCGAGGGTCTCATGAAGACCTTTAATGAAGAGCGGAAACAGTGTTTTGATGGCATCATTAACCAGGATGAAACATAGTTGTTTTTGTCCGAATCTGAGAGTAAAACGCAACCCATGGAGTGGCGTCATCTGGGTTCCCCCAGTAGAACCAAGACTATCATGAACAGCAGTACGAAAGTTGATGGCCTCCTTCTTCTGGGATCAGTGTGGTGTCATTTTCATTGACTTTTTGGAACCTGGCTCCACAATTAACCGGGACCGTTACTGTTAGCCGTTGGACAAGCTGCGACGTGCCATCAAGACCCACAGATCTCAGTTTCAGGTCAGCTCATCACACTACACCATGACAATGCCAAACCCCATACAGTCATTATGACGCAGGAGAAAATCAGGAAAATGAGTTGAAAAATTGTTCCTCATCCTCTCTGCAGTCTGATTTTTACCTCTTTGGTCGTCTGAAGGCTCACCTGCGCGGTGAAACATCAGATAGTGAGAAAGACCTCATTTCCTGTGTCAAGCGATTATGTAAAAGCCAATTCCCAGAACTTAACCAAAGTGCATTTACATCATGGAAAGAACGTTGGGCCAGATGCGTCACAGCTGATGGAGGCTACATTGAGTAGTCTCAATGTATAGCTAAATGTTCCAAGTATGTTCACAAAAATTTCATTCTCCTCCGGAAAAAAATTAGAGACCACAGTCAAAACTTTTTGACCGCCCTTTGTATCTTACGCAATTTATAACACTTGAACACTTGATAATGGCACTTTGAAGCCGAAATCATGCTTGTGTAAGTGTAAATGTGACACTGTAAGTAAACAACAGTCTAATGGCGGTACTGACTTATAGAGATTTCAGCGCCTTGTTCGCGAGTCCAAGCCACGTAGAGTTGCACTGAACCGAACAAAAGGAGGTGCGACACGATATTAGGAGGTATCCCATGATATTTGTCACCTTCGTGTATTTATAAATTCTACAACGCGTCATGTGGCCAACATTCTTCGTAACCGGTTTCGAACATTCTATCAAAAAATGGTTCAAATGGCTCTGAGCACTATGGGACTTAACTTCTGAAGTCATCAGTCCCCTAGAACTTAGAACTACTTAAACCTAACTAACCTAACGACAGCACACACATCCATGCCCGAGGCAGGATTCGAACCTGCGACCGTAGCGGTCGCTCGGTTCCAGACTGTAGGGCCTAGAACCGCTCGGCCACACCGGCTGGCAACACTTTATCCCTTCTCTGCTATTTTCTGGTAAGTAATCTAAACGTTTCGCATTTTATCTCTTAGCTATCGTCATTTAGTTTTCTAGAGTCCGTACCATTCCTCTCTAGGTCACACTCCAGCAAAGACACCACACAAAATGGACTGATGTGCAAGTCCCCTGTATTGTCGGAATCCAGCAGCATTTCACCAGAGTTTGCTGCGTATTCAACGAGCTGCAGAATGTGTTTTCCCTCATTAGCCTCATTAATGATGTTTATGTCGCGCGCATTGTCGGTATCCAGAAGCAGTCACCAGAGTCTGTTGTCTCTGGAACGTGCCGCAGAATGTGCTTTCACTCAGTCAGCTCTTTGCGGCAGTACGCCCCGCATGTCCACTCACGTCCTATCGTCGTTCTGCGGCGCGGTCTTGCCCACGGTCCCCCGGCCGATACATTAGCATTTTACGACGCTACACGGCGGTGCCCTCGCGTCTTCCCGCGACTTGCGTGTCACAACAGGCAATGGAAATCCGCCGGCCTTACACCGGTAGTAAAACGGGGCGACGTGTCACCTGCGGTGTCAGACACACTTGCGCCACACCGTGAGCGACTACCGCCAACACCGACTCATAGGAAGGCCTCGGCGCTTGTTGGTGACGTCACGTCAGCTTGGCACGGAGAACGCCAGGTCTGTTGGAGGGAGAAACGCCTGGGCGTGCTTATCACAATAAATCTCTTATTTTTGGACAAAATGTTTGGTATTGTTTTGGATTCTGCAGTTTTATTTATATGAAAGATTTTCTTACTATCGTAAAGCTACAAATGAAGATCATAGTTCTGTATTACTGAATCCTGTCGAAACAAACGTAGATCAACATGAGAAGACCCTTTGCCCCATTGCTAGCTTCGGACGGAAATTTTACATTCAAGTAACTATATTTACTTGATCCATTTTGTTATCGAAACTTACCCCAACCCCCCTACAATGAACTCGTTTCTTTTATTTATTTATTTATTTATTTATTTTCGTTTGACATCGTCACTGGAAATGTGAACTAATTTACATGTGTAAATGTCCAACTGTTGCCAGTCATTAGATTACAGTCGTTTTCAGAGAAAGGAATTCTAAACAGGAAACAAAATAGCTTCATACATCGAAAATACTGCTGAGCTTAAACATTTTTAAACATGCTCATTAGAAAAGATAAATATTCCCCTCTTGCAACTGAAAGATACTTGGTAATTCTGCCTCGAGGAATTGTGAAGTACATAGGCACAAAACTCCAAGAAGTGCTCATAACATACGCATTAACAGTGATCTCACGTTGAGGAAAAGTAACTTTGACCAATCTCCTGTTCTTATGTTGCGATAATTCTATATAATGCTTCGTTGTGACTGTTGCAAACTCCGTATTATCATCATTACAAATGTCATCTTTTCAAAGCCAAATTATTTCTCAGCTCCTTCAAGGGGTAAACAGCTTTCCTACTTTAAGCCGGTTTAAATCTGAAAGTCAAACAAATGTCAATCTGCCTCGGTTTTTCTTACCGTTATGGATCACTACAGGCGTAATTTTTCCTGATGGCATGCACCTTTACTGTATGGGTATGTGGGTAAGGTACTATGAACATCGTAGCGAACGCATTATTGTAGCCAAGATAGACGTGAAGTCCAAACCCATAACAGTAGTACAAGTTTATAGGCCAAATAGACAAGAAGAGAATAGAAGCTTTTTAGATGTGGTGCTACAGAAGAATGTTGAAGATTAGATGGGTAGATCACATACCTAATGAGGAGGTGCGAAACAGAATTGTGTAGAAGAGAAATTTGTGGTACAACAACCTGACTCGAAGAAGGCACTGAATGGTAGGACACTTTCTGAGGCATCTAGGGATTACCAGTTCAGTACTGGAGGGAATCATGGGGGAGAGGGGACGGTGGGAAGGGGGGGGGGGGAGACCAAGAGATGACTACAGTAAGCACAGTCAAAAGGTTATACGTTGCAGTAGATGCAGGAGATGAAGAGGCTTGAGCAAGACAGGGTAGCGCATCAAACCAGTCTTTGGACTGAAGACCACAACAATAATAATGGATCACTTATTCGTAGACGTTGGGATGAAACTGTTTCCAGCAATCTTGTACTTGTGTTGTCCATGGCTGATGCCCATACTTTGCGAAAAGTCGAAGTCCAGTAATCCAAAGAGGGGTCATCAGAGAGCAACTTCCCCCACTTTCCAGTATTCTGAGACAAGGCATGAAAACGAAAAAAATGTTTATCTTCTCTTAAATACTTTTCCATCACCTTACTTTCACGGAATGTCTTAGAGCTAGATTCGAAACAGATTTTTTCTGAACAATTTACGATTGCTTTACTTTCCATAACATCAGCAAACGCATAGATAATCAGTATTGTGTAGAACTCCATTCGTAGATGAGGGCGGAGTTCGGCAGACGCAGCTCTCAATTCGTACACAGTTTGTGTACACAGTTTAACTCAGTAGCATTATTAAGTACTTCAGGCTAGAAGTAAACAGTAGCCCTTATTTATCTGTTTTTAGTAGCGCTATTTAATTTATTGTAGGAGTTTGCTTATTTTTCGATTTTTCGTGCAGAGTTTTCTGCCACTTCACACGCTATTGTAGTTTTATTTACTTGACGATTCCACCTTCGCAAACAGTAAATATTCGGGAGAGCTCTAGTGATGGAGTAGGCTTTTCATTTCTTATATAGCTTGCATAAAGTAGGAAACTGTGACGCAGTGTGTGACGTACCAGAAAGCGGTAGGACCTGACTCCGAGGCGAGTGGTCGTAATTTTAAATCTTTTATTTAACAACATACCAGAGATTTCGTATTAAAAGCAGTCTTTAAAAACCATAAAAGCAGTGCATTAAGCTCCAACTACGTGTGGTTGCATAATGAATATTCAATACTTGACCAATGACCTTTTAGTCAAGGCAAAATGCAAGAACGATTATAATTAATTAAAATCTAAAACCAAGTAACAGCCCCGAAGATACTAACCACAATATCAAAAACAGAACGAGAACAATTTAAAAACATGTGCCTCACTGAAAAGTGAATTCACTGCACGTGGGCTTTGTGTGTATAACTAAACCTCTCGCTGACAATCTGAAAGAAGTGTTCTAAAATTTTGATTACAGATTTAGATGTAGAATCGTCTTTGCTACCCTACTGCTGAACACGAACAGATCTGAAAAAAATAATTTTTTGGTATGTGTTTGTAATTAACCTGTAACGCACCTGACTGCCAGTACATTAGATAGAAAATAAAGAACGTTTCACAAGAATACCCAGAATGACTTGATCGAGAAACAATCACACAGAATAACTACTACGTAACGAAAATTGTGCCCTTTTAGAAAACGCATCTACTGAATTTATATGAATTTTTGCTAATGTAGGTTGATCCTAATATTGTCTCGAAACATTCATTTGGGCGCTACAGTTGTTTCTTACGGTGGCAACGGATAACTCAGATCCGTTCACTCTGCAGTGCAAAAATGATTAGCTGAAAGAAATCAGTGCGCGGAAGTTTTGCTTCCTATCGTACTTCATGTTATGCTTTTTTCGTAAATTAAACTTTTATACTTTTAAAGAACGGTGTCACAGAAGGCTGTGCAAGCAAATTGATCCCTGAAGGCATTTTCACTCTACAGCGGAGTGTGCGCTGACATAAAACTTCCTGGTTGATTCGGCCTGTGTGTTAGAACAGGACTCGAACCTGAAATCCTTAGCCTTTTTCGAGCAAGTGGTCTGCCATGAACTACAGAGACATGGTTTAACCACAGACTGGGGGATGCTTCCAGAATGAATTTTCACTCTGCTACGGAGTGTGGGCTGATGTGAAACTTTCTGGTAATCCGACAAGTCATGTCCCCGCAACATCCTTTCTTCCAGGGGTGCTAGTCCTGCAAGTTATGCAGGAATGCAGGAGAACTACTGTGAAGTTCAGTACTGGCGGAAGTAAAGCTGTGAGGACTAGTCATGAGTTGTGCTTCCATAGTTCAAATGCCCGCAAGAGGCAAAAGGTTCCAGGTTCGAGTCCTCGTCTGACTTTCGGTTTCAATCTACCAGCAAGTTTGAGGTCTGTCCTTGTAAGTCTAAGGTTGATTCGTGGCGAGATTTTAATTCTTTAAACCACTGCATTTCCCTCACTGCCCAGTTTATCGTATCACCTAGTTTGTTATTTACAAGGAAACATACAATTTCCTACCAGAAAATTAAAACATTGCACATAATTATCAGGACAAGAAACAATAGCTGACAGGGAAACTTATAAATTGCTGAACATTGCACATTTGCACAATGTTATCAGGACCAGAAACAGCACGTGACGTGATTGTGTTAGCCCGCTCTATACGAAATCAAATCGTCATAACTTCTGAACGGTTTGTGTCAGAAGGCAGTTGGCCGTGACGCATGATGGACATTAGTATGTGTAGTATGGTTTGGTGTGTGGACGAAGCCAACTTTTATTTGGATGAGTTCGTCAAAATTAGCGCATTTAGAGGACTGAGAATCCACATTTCGCCATCCAGAAGCCTCTTCGTCCTGAACGGGTGACTGTGTGGTGAGCAATGTCCAGTCACGGAATAATCGGTGCTATGTTCCTTGATAGCACGCTGACTACCGAACGGTGTGTGAAGATTTTGGAAGATGATTTCATCCCTATGATCCAAAGTTACCCTGATTTCGACAAGACGTTGTTCACGCAAGACGGAGCTTGGTTCAAATGGCTCTGAGCACTATGGGACTCAACTGCTGTGGTCATTAGTCCCCTAGAACTTAGAACTACTTAAACATAACTAACCTAAGGACATCATACACATCCATGCCCGAGGCAGGATTCGAACCTGCGACCGCAGCAGTCGCAAGGTTCCGGACTGTACGCCTAGAACCGCGAGACCACCGCGGCCGACCAAGACGGAGCTCAACCCCATAGAAGCAGGAGAGTGATGTCCTGGAGAAGCAGTTTGGGGACGGTATTCTGTCTCTGAGGTACCCAGAGGCCACTGACATGGGCCTAAATTGGCCGCCATATTCTCCGGATCTGAACACAGGCGATTCCTTTATGAGGGGCTATACTATAAACAAGTGTACAGAAATTATCTCAAAACCATTGCTGAGCTGAAAGTAGCCATTCGGGAGGTCATCGACAGCATCGATATTCCGACACTTCACCGGGTGATGCAAAATTTCCGGACTGTACGCCTAGAACCGCGAGACCACCGCGGCCGACCAAGACGGAGCTCAACCCCATAGAAGCAGGAGAGTGATGTCCTGGAGAAGCAGTTTGGGGACGGTATTCTGTCTCTGAGGTACCCAGAGGCCACTGACATGGGCCTAAATTGGCCGCCATATTCTCCGGATCTGAACACAGGCGATTCCTTTATGAGGGGCTATACTATAAACAAGTGTACAGAAATTATCTCAAAACCATTGCTGAGCTGAAAGTAGCCATTCGGGAGGTCATCGACAGCATCGATATTCCGACACTTCACCGGGTGATGCAAAATTTCGCCTTTCGTATGCGCCACATCATCGCCAATGATGGCAGACATCTCAAACATTTCATAACTGCAACTCTGCACCTGTTACCTAATCCAACGCGCATATATAAAACCGTGGATTCGTACAGTTAAAATATGAGACGAGGTCTAAATTTTAATTCGTATCGTTCTGAAGAGAGCCATTTTGGTATGTAATGTAGAAATTGTTTGTTAGCCGACCATCTGCGTGGCGAAAAAGAGGCAAGATGAAGCCGATTTTAGCGTCCTTTTTGGAGCTCCCAGATTACAAACGGCTCTGAGCACTATGGGACTTAACATCTGAGGTCATCAGTCCCCTAGAACTTAGAACTACTTAAACCTAACTAACGTAAGGACATCACACACATCCATGCCCGAGGCATGAATTGAAACTGCTACCGTAGCGGTCGCGCGGTTCCAGGCTGAAGCGCCTAGAGAGATACAGTCTGTACAGAAAGGTACTGCGTAGTTTCTCTACCAGGACAACGCCTGGGAAGTACGATGGCATCCAGTGACCAGGAACAGTGTTACTTTGACGCAGCATCGGCCTCACAGGTGCACGAGGCTTATCAGAGATCAGTAAGCGTGCGATGATATCGCAGTTTCTGCACTTCTGTGTCTGTACAACAGGCGCACGGAAACTGTATATAATTTCAGTGTATTGCTAAAATTCTGTTTCAGGATAGTTTGAGGGGTTGGCATTGCGTGCTACAAAATCCGGCGCGTACGTTGCTGCACGTGTTCGCGACGATGATCCCTCCCCACTGTACATACGATACATGGCTCTTGTGCGCGGGTGGGCGGAAACGGAAGTGTATCTGAAGCGGGCAGTGGCGTCCATATCGCGGCCGGCAGACAGATAGCTCGTGTTTTTATTCCGTGCAGTCAGACGCGCCGGCAGGGCTGTTAATGTGTCGGCACCCGAGTTCCTCTGTGTACGTTTAGTTAGCACACACATCCGCCGGCAGGCTTTTCATGAAACGACAACAGGGAAATGGAAACTAGAGGAGGATGAAGCTTTCATTCTCATTCTGAAATAACCTGTAAATGAATTCACATTGTGTTTACATAGACAGTGTGATAACTTGTGACTTGGTGTGTTCTTTGTAAATAGGCTGTTTAGGTTTTTTGTTGGTAACGCCAAATAGCGCTCTGTATGAAAATCACTGACTGTGCTGTGTGCAGTCTGCGGCTGATTTGCATTGTTGCAATATTTGCTATTGTAGTGTTGGGCAGTTGGATGAGAACAGCGCGTAGCGTTGCGCAGTTGGAGATGAGCCGCCAGCAGTGGTGGATGTGGGGAGAGAGATAGCAGAGTTTTGAGAGCGGACGATCTGGACGTGTGTCCGTCAGAAAAAGGAAATTTGTAAGACTGGATATCATGAACTGATGACTTTTGAACATTATTAAGGTAAATACATTGTTTGTTCTCTATCAAAATCTTTCATTTGCTAACTATGCCTATCATTAGTTAGTGCCTTCAGTAGTTAGAATCTTTTATTTAGCTGGCTGTACTGGCGCACTCTGTATTACAGTAGTTTGAGTAACAAAAATTTTGGTGAGGTAAGTGATTCATGAAAGTTATAGGGTATTTTTAGTCTCGCCATATGAAACATCCCCTTAGAAAAATTAAGAATGTGCTGATAAACCTCTTACGTTATTTGATTTTCAAACAGTTGAGCAAAACTGAACATACTCAGACATTTCTCTCTTTACTTATTCTGATCAACAGTAAACTGACACACATTTTTTTTTTCAGCGCAACGCAGTCTGACTTTCAATAATCCCTACAAAAGAATGGCCATGACCAACAATAACCTATACCTTTCATGAATCACTTACCTCACAAAAATCATCGTTACTCAAACTACTGCGATACAGCGAGCGCCAATACTGCCACCTAAATAAAAGATTCTAACTACTGAAGGCTCCAACTACTGATGTGCATAGTCAGCAAATGAAAGATTTTGATAGAGAACAAACAATGTATTTACCTTAATAATGTTCAAAAGTCATCATATATATATATATATATATATATATATATATATATATATATATATATATATATATATATATATATATATATATATGTATGTTAAGGCCCACAGTGCTCAGGGCCACTTGAACCATTTGAACCACGAAATTTTCACTATTAAGAGAAAATATCTAATTAAAAATTCTTAAGACAAATTGCGTTCACTTATTGACAAGAAATTCAAATTATTTGTTGGCTGAAGGCCTCAATAGTAATAACTCAAAAACAATTTGACGGCTGAAGGCCTAGATAGCAGATTCTTAAGGAGTTAAACTTACCCAAGAGTTACCAAAATATTATAAAAAATTGACCATCATGAAATTTTCACTGGTTAGAGACAATATCTAATTAAATATTCAAAGACAAATTGAATTCACGGCTGAAGGCCTTAATGACAGTTATCACAATCTAACCAGATCAAGAGAGAAGTGGCCCTCAGACAGTGCTCCAAGGATAGACCTGGGAAAGTCGCTCAACTTTGTAAACGATGAGACAGGCAGCCAAGAGTTGTATTCACTTAACCAGATGGCAACTCAAACTAGTGACAGTTTAAAGGCAGGCCAACGCTCTTCATCTACCTAACGTCTGATAACTAACACAACGATGGAATAACCCAGGCAAATCGGAACCGGCTGACAGCACTGCTTCTTCAGAATCCGGTGTTTAGAATATCTGGACCAGAAGGGCCCACTACGACCAAAGTAGTCCAAAAGAAACAAATATCCGACCACAATCAAAGAGGCTGTCGAACCACACGCCTTACCGGACAGCAGCGGCAAGGAGAGGAAAGGTACACTGCCGCGAAAATACGCTAACCTCCAGTGCAGGTAACTGGGGCGTTAGCCGCCACTAGGCAGAAAAATACCGCTGGTTGAACTTCATCAATAAACACAAGGAATTCAATGATTAATAATAAAAGGTGGAGGATGGCTAATTAATTTCACCAGCTCCAAACACTCCACTCGTTGCTCTTCGCCTCAGCGACCCTGCGAGCAGCAACGAGCGAACAAACTGGAGGTTCCACTACTGGGTTAATGTTCACTCAACTCAAACGTTCTGGGTCCGGTGGAGAACGAGGCTGGCGCCCTTGCAACTACAGCCCCTCTATCCGGCAGTGCCTGCGAGCCGCCATGGTCCCGGCATGTCGTTTTGCTACTGGACCTGACTGCTGCTCCATCCCTACCGAACTACGCGTCGCACTCCGATCAGGAAAACACTTGACGCCCTTCCAAAGATAGTACTAGGGTAGTAGATATCGATAACCACTGCTGCTACAATCGCAGACAGACAACGCTATGAAACGTAGTGGCGCCAGTAAACACGTGAAGAAAACGAGACGCCACTATCCCTATAACACGATGCCAACCTACCAACAGCACCAACGCGAACCGCAGCATGACTCATTGTCGTAGTCGGATAAATCTTTCGTGTTCAGATATCCGTGTGCTTTTGGGTCGTCCCGTCTCGCCTACATACATTAATCCACATTCGCACCTGATTTCGTATATTCCAGAAGCATTTTGTATGTCCATTGCACCTTTCGTTGTGTGAAGAGCATTTTTTATTCTGTTGTTGCTTCGGAAAATCGGCTTTATGACTGCTCGGCGGAGAACTTTGCCCACACGTTCAGTGTCAACTTGAAGATACGGTAATAGAGCGATGTTTTGCGCTTTCTTCTGCTCTCCTCTATTGCCTTCATTCTTTGTTGCCATAGTTTTATCTCTTAGTTTCATCCCATAACCATTGGCGCCAAAAATGGACTTGTGGTTTTGTAGTTCACCCTCTAGATGTTCCTTATCGCTGATCCTGTGAGCCCTCTTGATTAAAGTGTGCAGGGCGGATTTTTTCTGCGTATGGTGATAATAGGAGGAGTGTAGGTAAGTGTCAGTTCTGGTTGGCTTCCTACACACTCTATGGCCCAGTTCAGCATCAGGTCTTCTGGAAACTTCCAGGTCGAGGATAGGCAGCACCTGAAGAAGGTCACTTGCAACAGTGACCGAAACGTCAGTAGTTTTACATATTGACAATGCGGTCATAAACACAGAAATTTTTTTATTGAAACTGTTATTAACTGGTACAATCGTACCACAGAAACGGAGTGAGAATCACGGGACGCCAGGTCAGCAGTATCTGACACAGCAACTGGACGAGTTCGGCAGTCTTACATTCACAGTCCGGGTAAGTCAACGAGACGTACCAGCTTAGAACTGAATACGCCTAGTGTTACAGAAGGGAAGGCGGACTATTGGCCGACCATGACCCGGCGTCCTATCTGACACACAGTCAGTTTCGGTGAAACGATGATACCAATTAATAGCAGTTTGTCTTTGAGATGGTGACTTGCAGTATTTAGCGCTGAATTGTCTCTGAAGTTTACTAGCGGATTTCGATTCATGACACCATATTAAAAAACACTGTGCAGGCTCTGCACCGTTATACAACTCCATGACGACTACTGGAGTAACTCATTTGCGTATGCCATCTAGCGCGAAAATCGGCAACTAACAGTGTTAGACAGGAATAAGACATGAAGATATATTGCATTTAGGACTGTATTAAACATTTCTGTAAGTTATTTACCCGTTTCTCAAATGGCTCTGAGCACTATGCGACCTAACTTCTGAAGTCATCAGTTGCCTAGAACTTAGAACTAATTAAACAGAACTAGACTTAAGGACATCACACACACCCATGCCCGAGGCAGGATTCGAACCTGCGACCGTAGCGGTCGCTCGGTTCTAGACTGTAGCGCCTAGAACCGCACGGCTACTCCGGCCGGCCGGCGACCCGTTTCTCAATTAAATGTTAGTTCTGTATAAATATTTTATAAACACCCTATATAGAGGTTAATAATGCCTCTGTGGGGTATGCCAGGTACTACTTATAAGTCGAAAGATTTTTCTTCATGGATAAAATGTTGATTCCTGTTAGTTGGAAACTCCCATTCAAATGACAAAGCTAGCCTGATATTCCGTGTGCTCCTATTTTCTTCATTAAAAAACAGTACGGATCTGTACCGAACGCATCGAGGAAGATAAGGAACACCTCATGAACCTGGTCACCATTATCTATTGCATTCTGTGTCTCGTGGACGAGCAGAGAAAGCTGGGTTTCATACGATCGTTCTTTGCTGAATCCAAGTTGAATCATACAGTGGAGATTTTCGGTCTCCAGAAAGACAATAATTTGCGAGCATAAAACTCTTATCAGATTCTGCGATAGACTGGTGGTGTGATTCGATCCTCGATTCCCCAGAACGCTGACAGGAATGGTTGTACTGTACCTCTTCACTCATATATTATTTTGACCCATGAATCCCTGTAAGGCGCCAACCAAGATCTATTTCTACCATACGTGTCTAAGGTTGTTGCTTTAATGATGCTCCTAACCGACATCCATTTCCACCATATGTTTTCAAGGTCTTTACTTTTGATCTGCAATGGTTTCTCAAGTGCGCCTCTGAAAAGAAAGGGAGAGGTTCAAACCCACAAAAAAAATTAACATGCTAATGCAAAAAGGTATCACTTGCAGTTTGAACTGCAAAATGTGGTGAATTCCGTAACCGAGTAACTTTGTTTCACATGAAGATGTAAATAGGCTGCTTAGGTTTTTATGTTAGTAACGCCACGTAGCGCTAGGTAAGAAAATTGCTGACTGTGCTGTGTGCAGTCTGTGGCTTTGCATTGTTGCAGTATTTGCTATTGTGGTGTTGGGCAGTTGGATGTGAACAGCACGTAGCGTTGTGCAGTTGGAGGTGAGCTGCCAGCAGTGGTGGATGTGGGGAGAGAGATGCCAGAGCTTTGAGAGCGGACGATCTGGACGTGTGTACGTCAGAAAAAGGAAATTTGTAAGACTGGATATCATGAACTGATATATATATATATATATATATATATATATATATATATATATATATATATATATATATATATATATATATATCAGTCCCCTAGAACTTAGAACTAATTAAATCTAACTAACGTAAGGACATCACACACACCCATGTTCGAGGCAGAATGCGAACCTGCGATCGTAGCGGTCGCGCGGTTCCAGACTGAAGCGCCTAGAACCGCATGGCCATTGCGGCAGGCGAAAATTTCATGATTGTCCCTTTTTTTATAATATTTTAGTATCTCTTGGAGAAGTTTAACTTGTTCTTAAGAATTGCTATCCAGGCCTACAGCTGTCAAATTGTTTTGGAGTTGTTACTATTGGGGCCTTCAGCCGACAAATAATTTGAATTTCTTGTCAATAAGGCTTTCACCTATGAATGCAATTTGTCTTAAGAAATCTTAATTACATATTGCCTCTTAATAGTGAAAATATGACGAGTGTCCTTTTTATAGTATTTTAGTATCACTTGGAGAAGTTTAATTCGTTGTTAAGAATTGCTATCCAGGCCTTCAGCCGTCAATTTTTTTTTATTTTAGTTATTACTATTGGGGCCGTCAGGTGACTAATAAGTTGAATTTCGGTCAATAAGGCCTTCAGCCGTGAGTGCAACTTGCTTAAGAAATTTTTTTATTAGACATTGTGTCTTAACAGTCAAGTTTGATAATTGTTCCTTATTGTCAACCTTATTTGCAATTGTTTTCAAACAAAGTGTACGTGAGTTTAAAAAAAAAACTGAGTAACCAACGGTAACTGAGTACGGCCCCGTCCATACTGAATCCTACCTTTCCCTAAGTACCATGTTTCAAACAAAACACCAAGTCAGTGATGCCACAACACCAAGATGAGTGCGCCAAATAGATTGTTTTTTGTGACACTCGTGTACTGGCGAAACAGCTTCTTACTTTCAGGAGGAAGATTAGAGAGGCAATTGAAATAGCCAAGAGAGCCGCCAACATGAGAAGAACAGATGGGTACCGACTTCCGACGTCTTGGCTGCCACTAATAACAGCGTTACGGGACGACAGCTCACGTGAAGCAATACACACAGCCGCGCGAGAGACCGCAGCAGCCACAGGTACTGGAGCGTCTCAGGCGGTGCTAGAAAGCAGGAAAACAACGCCACGTCACAACTGTCGCCTGGTCTACCATTCGCGGATTTCCGTCAGTCGCAAGTAGTAATGCAAACACTAATCACAACGGCGGGTTTCCACCAATTAAAAGAAATAATAAAAACACCAATAAAGAACTGTAACATCCGGACCCTCCATCTTTAATAGTCAATCAGACTTAGATAACAGTCACGTCTGCAAGAATATAGGAAACAAAGTTTTCTCATTCAGCAGTAAACAAAAACATTCTGAAGAAGGTCCTTTGCAAACCCACAAATATTGCCTCTGGACGCCTACGTTTATATAATAACGTTTGCGTTTGTGGTGGTGACTTGCGATATTTACTTCTAAATTGTCTCTGATCTGTAGTAGCGGATTTGGCTTAATGAAACAATAAGCAACACTGCGTACCCTCTATACTGTTATACGACGCCATGAGGACCATTGGAATAACTCATTCGCGCCAGCTAGCGGGAACGTCGGGAACTAATACTGTCGCACGGGAATAAAACTTAACGATATACTGCATTCAGTGGTGTGTCAAACATTTCTGTAAGTTACTTACTCTTTTCACAATTAAAGGTCACCATTGTATTACCTATTTATAAAAACCCTGTACGTATGCATGACGCAGTGGAAAACTGGAAGTGCCATGAGGCTGTTAGTGGATGGTATTTTGTATACAGAGAGATAACAACTAGACAACTGTAGCGTAATGCAGGAAGACCTGCAGGGGATCGAGATTTAGTGAAATGATTGGCAGTTAACCCTGAACATACAAAAATGTAAATTATTACACACAAATAGGCGGTAAAATCTCTTACTGCCACATCCGCTAAATACCTGGGAGTAAGCTTGCAGAGCGATTTAAAGTGGATCGACCAAATCAAATCAACTGTTGTAATGGCATATGCCAGACAGATTCGTTGCAACATCCTCAGGAAGTATAGTTCATCCACTAAGAAGGTATTTTACAAAACCGTCGTTCGAGGGACACTTGAATGCTGGTCGTTAGTCTGGGATCCGTAGCAAATTTATCGATAAAGGAACAGAGAAGGAGGTCACGTTTCCTCACAGTTTCATTTAGAAAGAGCGAAAGCGTCACGAAAATAGATATGTAGCTCCAGAGGAAGACGTTACAGGAGGCTTTGTGAAGCACCATGTGATTTACTGATGAAATTCCGTAAGTTTATTTCCCTGCAAGAGGTAACCGATATAGAGGTTGCTCGAAAGTATATCCTGCGAAACGGCTACGAGAGTAAATTACGACTGGGGGCTCACATGGAGGCTTACGAATAATATTGTTCTTCCCACACACCATTCGTGTCTCCATTAGAAAGAAGGGACAGGAGGGGAGAGGATAGGGGGGGGGGTATACAAAGTACCCTTTATCACACACCATAAAGTTTCTTGCAGGGTATAGATGTAGATGTAGGTCACCCGCCAGGGTAGCCAAGAACGCTAATGAGCTGCTTCCTGGACTCGGGTAGGTGCTCCGGCCCCGGATCGATCCGCCCAGTAGCTTAACGGCGATGGCCGGTATGCAGGCCAGCCTGGATGTGGTTTTTAGGCGGTTTTCCACATCCTGCTAGGTGAATACTGGACTGCCTCCTACGTTCCGCCTCAGTTACACGATTCACAGACATTTGAACACGTTCGCACTATTTCATGGCCTACACTAGATGCAGACAGGTGGGGTACAGTACTTACGTCCCACGGCGTTTGGGGTGGCGTCAGGAAGGACATCCAGCCACTCTCTGCAGCTAACACTGTCAAATCGGTAATACCACGGCCGACCCCACGCTGACGTGTGACAAAAGGCCCAAAGAAAGAGTGAAAAGGAATAGCAGATGTACATGTAGGTCGTTGCTCCTGTAACTTCACATGAAAACATATTCAAACTGTAAAGATAGCTACCTGAAAAAAAAGTGCTTGTAGAATGAGTCCGATTGCTTAACTGAAGAACGAGAGACTGTTTGTGCGTTCAGTTTATGCGAGTTACATCATCATCGACATCGTCTTTACTCTGCATTCCTGCGTTCAACCCCAGTCGACTGCACGTTGGTGAAACGTGTACCCTTTCGGCAGATCTTTCTCGCTAGTCAACTCCTACGTTGTCTCAGATCTTCCTTCCTGGCATGCTTGGCGGTCTTATACCGTGAGCACGAGATACAATAGCCTTAAAAAGAAACAAAAGACGTTTTTCCGAACGGCTTGGTCGGCCACTAGAAGAATTCACACTTGTCAGGGCGAATACTCTTGATGATGCTGAGATCTGATTTGAACCTCGGTCTAGCAAAGAATTTCCTTCATTACAATGTAGGTTCAGTGTTTCTGAACAAATTTCAAGTCGTTTCATTCTACGTCACTGCATGTAATTAATTTCATGCCCCCTTGATTCCATTCATTCCATTTCAACTAATTTTATCCAATTTAAAAAGAATAAAAATCACAATTTAGAAGTTGTTCATTGAATACGCATCATTCAGACCATTTTTATAGTATTTAGCAGCTCACGTATTTCGACAATAGGAGCATATTCAGTATTTATAATTTTTAACAATTCTTTTCTCCATTGTTACACCATTCTTATTGATTTTGTGTGCTGCCTTAAGATGGAGAAACACTCAATCCCCAGTGCCTACACTCAGCTTCTGAGTGAACATAGGCTTTCGGAGAGGATTATATCGTTGATTTCCATCGACAAGGCCTAATTTATCAACACCGATCTTTTTAGTTTCACGCTGGATATATCGACTTCTTAATAACTGAGGAACGTAGTGTACATTACTCAGAGAGTGTTAGTGGTAGACTTAATACGGTATATCGTAATTCGAAGACATGTGCCTCCGGTTTTACTTTATAAACATGTAGATTTACTAAAGTATTCGTATGGAAACGAATTTCCTGCACAGTAAAATAAATAAACCACCGAATTGTTATTTTTTTTTACAGAAAATAAGTAGTTAATACGTTGTGGCCTTCCCTAGAACTATATTTTATCTATCTCTGAGCTGGAGGGTGTAACCAGTGTCGACTGCTTTGCTTGTTAATATTGTTTAATGTTGATTAACTGTCTGTTCTTTTTGCCAATTCACAGTCACACAGTTAGTTACATCTTCCATAGACCATTTGCACGATGTTTCTGTGTATCGAATCAGATTTCACGATCTGTACACGTAATTTCTTTGTACATATAGCTCTGTACCGGTCATTTGAAGTGGACTAAATAGTACAGTGGCTTAAATGTAATAAAAGATAACATACAGGATGTCTACAACGAAATACCCTTCTTTCAGTTAAATTAAATAAATTTATTTCCTTCTAAAAATAAGGTGTATGTCACGTTAATTTTTTTTTTAAAAATTACATTATCATATCAAAATAAAAAAAATCCTTTAGTGTGATGTCAGAAGAATGCGGAGGCCGATGCACGGGTCCATCACGTCCCCTCCAGGGTCCTGGAAATGATCGATTCAGAGTTTTCCGAACGTCCAACAACGACCGAGGGATTGAAACCAAAAGTTTGGCTGCGTATCTTCAACCTGGGGGAAAGCAAACATATACTTCAGCCTAGTGACAATGTCCTCAGCAAAGAAGAACGGTCCAATTAACTTGTCGCATATGAGGCCACACCAAATGTTCGCTTTCGGCCTATTTCGCATCTTTTTCCAGTTACTGTGTGGATTCTCTGCCCCCCCCCCCCCCCCCCGTCCCCCCACAGTGCGAACTTTATCCTTATTCACACGTCCGGAGGCATGAAATATGGCCTCTTCAGAAAACATTATATCTGACAAGAAAGCAGTATTCCGCCCGATTTGGCTGAGCATTACCCACGCAAATGCATGTCGCAGTTGCTTGCCAATGGGCTTTATCGCCTGCAGAAATTGCACCTTGCACGAATACAGATTCAGCCGCTTTTTGGGAACCTTGTGAATAGTTAAGCGTGAAGCATGACTAACTGATTTGCGTGGACTTCGTTGGAACGGACATTAAAATCTGCGTACCAAAGCATACTTAGTGAACTGTCTCCATTTTCGCTTGGACGAACAATAATGAATAAATGAAAACGCGCCAAACATTGACAAAAATTAGACAGCAGCTCTGAGTCTTTCTGCGGGCATCGTGAAAGTCAGACCTGAAACACAGAAAGATATACTATCTTTACACCGCCTCAAAAAGTAAATCACTTTGGTGTGGAGACCCTGTATTTGTCTTGCTCGCTATGCAACTTACAAATTCGACAGATCTGTAACCTGCTGCTACGGTCGCATGTTCGAATCTTGGCTCGGGCCTGGATGTGTGTGATGTCCTTAGGTTAGTTAGATTTAAGTAGTTCTAAGTCTTGGGGACTGATGACCTCAAATGTTAAGTCCCATAGTGCTTAGAGCCATTTGAAGATTTGTAACCATATTAGTCAAGGACGTAACAAGACGTGCGGGTAGAGAGTCAGGGGGTTCTGGAAGGTACCGACAGGGATGTGTAGCAATGGCGACTCCAGTGCCGTGGTCAGTTATGTCAGGTTTCTCGGTTGAGGAACCATGGCGCGGATAGCCTGATCGAGGTGTTCCCACAGTTTCTTCATGTACAAAAAAATGTTCATCGTAACATTCATATATATGATATGTACAATATATATAATATATACAAGAAGCAAGAGGGAACAATAAAACTGGAAGACCAAGAACGAAGACAGGGCTGTAGACCGAGCGAGGTGGGGCAGTGGTTAGCACACGGGACTCGCATTCGGGAGGACGACGGTTCAGTCCCGTCTCCGGCCATCCTGATTTAGGTTTTCCGTGATTTCCCTAAATTGCTCCAGGCAAATGCTGGGATGGTTCCTTCGAAGGGGCACGGCCGACTTCGTTCCCCGTCCTTCCCTAACCCGATGAGACCGATGACCTCGCTGTTTGGTCTCCTCCCCCAAAACAGCCCAGCCCAGCACAACAGGGCTGTAGTCTTCTGTCGCTGTTGTTCAATCTATAACTTGAAGAATCAATGACGGAAATGAAAGAAAGTTCAAGTGTGAGCTTAAAATTCGAGATGAAAGGATATCAATGTTAAGATTCGGTGACAACATTGTTATCCTTAAGGATATTGAAGAAGGATTTCTGTATCTGTTAAATGGAAAGAGCAGTCAAATGAGTAAAAAATATGGATTGAGAGTAAATCGAAGAAAGGGGAAAATAATGAGAAGTAGCAGAAATGAGAACAGCGAGAAAGTAAACATCATAACTCGTGATGACGAAGTAGGTGACTTTAAGGAAGGAGGACATCAAAAGGGCATTCGTGGCCGAAAAAAGTCTAATAATGTCGAAGATAGGACTTAATTTGAGGGAGAATGTACGTTTGGAGCACAACATTGAACTGAAGCATGGACTGTAGCCGCGTGGAATGGCCGCGCAGTTTGAAGCGCCATGTCACGAATTGCGCGGTCCCTCCCGCCGGAGGTTCGAGTCTTCTCTCGGGCATGGGTATGTGTGTGTGTGTGTGTCTTGTTCTTAACATAAGTTTAAGATCGTTTAAGTAGTGTGTAAGTCTAGGGACCGATGATCTCAGCAGTTTGGTCCCTTACGAAATCACACACGTTTGAACATCGACATTTGAACATCGACATCAAATGGCTCTGAGCACTATGGGACTTAACATCTGAGGTCATCAGTTCCCTAGACTTAGAACTGCTTAAACCTAACTAACCTAAGGACATCACACACTTCCATGCCCGAGGCAGGATTCTAACCTGCGACCGTAGCGGTCGCGCGGTTCCAGACTGAAGCGCCTAGAACCGCTCGGCTACACCGGCCGGCGACTGGAGGAAAACCGGAAAAGGAGGGAACACAAGCGTTTGAGATGTGATGCTACAGAAGTATGTTGAAATGAGGTGGAATGATAAGATAAGGAATGAGGAGGTACCCCGGACAGTCAGAGAGGAAATGTATACATTGAAAACACTGACAAAAAACTGAAAGCGGATGATAGGACATGTGTTAAGACACCAAGGATTAACTTCCACGTTACTAGAGCTGTAGAGGGTAAAAACTGTAGAGGAAAACAGAGATTGGAATACATCAGTAAATAACTGAAGACGTAGGTTGCAAGAGCTACTCCGAGACGAAAAGACTGGCACATAGACGAATCCATGGCGGGCCACATCAAACCACTCAGAGGACTGAGGTCTCAAAGAAAAAATAAAGAGAGAGAGGGAGCTACTCGTAGATTTTTTAACACTTAATATAGATTTAACTGGTATCAAATCTTTTCTGAAGTTGTTTGGAGTATGGTGTTGTACGGAAGTGAAACGTGGACGATAAACAGTTCAGACGAGATGCGAAGCTTTTGGAACGTGGCGCCGCAGAAGAAAGCTGTAGATTAAATGAGTAGCTCTATTAACTAATGAGAAGGTACTGAACAGAAATGGGGTAAAAAGTTATGGCACTACTTGACCAAAAGAGGCCTCATGAAATAGTCCGTTTGGTAATGGAGGGAAGTCTGAGATCGTAAAAATTGTCGAGGGCGATCAAGGAATGAATACGTTAAGCAGGTTCAAATGGATGTAGGCACCAGCAGTTATATAGATATGAAAGGGCTTGCTTGCACCGGACACAGTAGCGTCGAGAGCTGCATAAAACAGCTATTCGGACTGAACAGCACAACAACAGACTGGAACATGTCAGAGATTTGAATTGTAAAGTAAAGCAGGAGTAGGCGGGCCTCCATCCTTGGAGAGGGTTACGCGCCGACGCTCGTCTGTTGCTTGTAGACAAATAGCACTCGCCACTGCGAGCGAGGCGCACAATAACTGCGACTCGGATACTATTCGCGTTACATCTCAGTTGTCAGTGGCAAGCCATGCGCTGCCTGGCAAGAGCTGTAGCCATCATTATCGTACGCCACGTGTGCAGAGCCGGAGGGGTGTGCTCGGGGACCCTGTGAATGTGCATTGATGAAGACGAACATCATCCGACGCCACCGTAATCAATTCGTCGGCATTTTGTAAAGAACCTCGTCTGTCTGATTAGGATGTAAAAGATCGTTCCTGTCCAAGTTCAAGTACTTAAATAACAACAAAGCCGTCGTGTTACTGTATATTATAACATGATGTACTACTGCTAATTACAACCGAGTGTCACTGGAATAGTCAGATAGCAAACATATGTATATTAAAGAAGCGAGCCATTAAAAGGTTTTGGAACAGAAATTTGAAAGTTGCTTTTTCATTGAACAGTCCCAGCAATTAAAGTGTCTGCTAAATACCTTTAGATTCAGTTTCTGTATGTACACATTTCCATTAAGTTAAAATAGTTTTCTGGCAGTTAACATGGCGCGACTTTTCTATAGTATCTAACTTATTTCTTGCGTCTGTGAATTTTAGCTTGGCTTGTAGTATAACAGGCGTTGAATTCTCATTCTGTACCTGCAAGCCTGATTGTGCCGCAACGCTTTTGTATTGCCATGTAGATGTTGTTTGAGCCACAGACCAAATTTTATTACCAGCTTGGTAGGACATGTGTTTCTTTAATTTAAAGAACTTCATTTCGAATTGTACAGGAAAATTTTCGTTTATTAGTCGCGAAGTATTTTCGTAATAGTAAACAAGTGCGTTTGTCTAAATTACGAAATCTACTGTTAAAATAACTAATTACTTACCAGTGTGTAAGTTCTACACTACATATTTTTATATGAACTTTTGCCCAGATTTACTTTCTATTCAATAAAATGTCTATATATTACCAAAACTATTTACCCACAAACTGTTATCCAACTTAAATTCGTATGCTAACATTTGACTAAACAGAACCCAATTTGAATGGAACTGTAACTGGTCTGGATACAATTTGTCTTTATATTAAAACAATTGTCTGGCCCTAATTATAATTTTCAATTACCTCGCGTCTTGACTAGATTTTTGCAGATTTCTCGGAAGCACTACAGCAAACAGCTGGCAGGTAGCGGCTAAGCTAGATTTCTGTTTTAAATAAAATTTTCAGACAATATTCAGATTGCTGCATACGATACGGTGCGGTGTGGTAATGCGGAATGATTATCTTTCTTTAAACAGTGGGATAGGGAGAGTAACTATTCCCCTGGAATAATATGCAAAGACAACGAATTTATAATGAAGTATGTATTTAAAAAGGCAGAGTAACACTTCGCGTGCAAAGAATTGCTATAAAAACCAAGTAGCCTAATCAAAATTAATTCATGACTCAGGAAATTGGGATGGTCTTTCCCCTCAGCTCTGAGCAAGTGAACATAGTTAACTAGCTGACAATAACCGTTCACACAAACTAGCTGAACAGTGCTGTAGTCTTACCTCAAATTACTTCTCTTCAAGAAAAGGATACCATAAATGTTTCTTGATATAGCATATACAATCACAAGACAGCACAGCACTACTGAATACGTCCGTCACCTACCACATTTCAACTAATAATATGTCAGACTGCGCGGAGGCAAAGACTGTGCCACAACAAAACCAAAGATTGTTTAACAGTAACATAACTTGCTCTCTCTATGACGTGAACATCGATAACTTATTAAAAAAAAAAAAAAAAGACTTGCCCGCCCCATCAATGGAATTGACCATAGTGGAAAGGCGACCGTATTATTTTGTAACTATTATTCGTTCTTTTTTATTTTGGCGATTAGTGAGAGCTACTAAGGGATCCGACTCACACTGACTTTTGAGCGTATCAAAATTACCAGGTGTTTTTATTCAAAACTGAGCGGAAGAGGAGATTGTCATTTTCGGCAGTAGATGTGCACTTCCTCATCTAGTTTCTTAACCAACTGCCTTCCTTCCTAACTGTTAGGCTTACTGCTATTGTGGTTCTGGGCACATGCAGCATGTGGGCAGAGCGTCTGTTGATCACTGTCATATGTATGAGAACACGCTTTGAAGGACTGTTTACTTCTAAAAGGTTTGGTTAGCATGGTGGAACAAGGCACTACATTTGGCGGCTCTAGAAACCAATTCGTCACACGAAGGTTGGGTTGGCTCTGAGCACTATGGGACTTAACATCTATGGTCATCAGTCCCCTAGAACTTAGAACTACTTAAACCTAACTAACCTAAGGACATCACACAACACCCAGCCATCACGAGGCAGAGAAAATCCCTGACCCCGCCGGGAATCGAACCCGGGAAGCCGGGCGTGAAGGTTGGGTGGTTGGTTGTTTGGGGAAGGAGACCAGACAGCGTGGTCATCGGTCGTCACACGAAGGATAATATGGCCTAAGGCGTTGCAGTTATGGACTGTGCAGCTGGTCCCGGCGAAGGTTCGAGTCCTGCCTCGGGCATGGGTGTGTGTGTTTGTCCTTACGATAATTTAGGTTACGTAGTGTGTAAGCTTAAGTCCCATAAGATTTCACACACATTTGGAACAACACGAATGACAATATACGTCACATCCTTATAATTTTCATGAATCAGAAAATCTTTCACTTTAATATGAAGATAATAGTTGAGTACCAAGTTCATCTGTCGTACAGTAAGTTTTTGTACCGTTCACTGTATACTCCCCAAGCTATAACCAGTGACGACGATCTAAGAGGATTCCAAATTTAACTTACTTGAGCATAAAAGAGTTCTGTCAGCATTCGGGCGAGAAAGAGCATTTACGCCGCATAGCTTTCTAGAATTCACCTCTTTCAGATATCTCATTTCTGCAAAAACTAGACTAACTCAATCGATTAGTCAACTAAAATATATTTTTTTGCCATTTTCGTACTGCAAAATTTTATCTGTTCAGACTTTATGTCGAAGAATCATTGAATCAGGTAAAATGAACGAGTGAAGCGCAATTAAAATTGGTGATGAAAGGAAATAAAATTCCCAAATAACATTGCTGTCCTCTGGGAATGTGGTAATACAGCCAGGATATTCAGACTGGAATGAACTGTTTACTGAACATAGAATGTAGACTGGTAGTAAACCAAGGGAAAGCGAAACTATTGGGCAGCAGGTATAAGATTAGCTACAAATTTCAAAATTGGGGACCCGGTTACAGACGAAGTGAATGAATTCTACTACATTGGAAGCGAAATATCGTAAAACAGAGAAGGCAATAACTATTAATTATAAGCAGCGACTAGCATGGTCAGAGAGGACATTGCTCACTAAAAGACGTCTTCCATTGTCAGACAGATACTTTAATTTGAGGGAGAAATTACTGAGTATGTATATCTCTTCGACGACAGTGAATAGAAGCGGGTCACAGACTTTGAGAAAATAGAAGAGAATTGGGGCTTTGAGATGTATTGCGGAAGGATGCCACAGATTAAGTGGACTTATAAGAAATGAAGAATCGAAGCGGAAATAAATGAACAGGATCTTCAGATGTGATAAATTCTGCCTAGATGAAGGATCAGGAAGATATGACATTTGTTAGACATCAGAGTTCATTCGATATCGCTCCTTCCCTTGGCCTGCGATCTGTGCCTGTTCCCGCACCCTCCACAAAGCGCCCTATCTCAATTGGAGATGTTGAGCCACTGATATTAGTAGGAGTGGAGCGATTACTTTTTTCCGACAGATTTACTTGTGAAGATTGCCGCCGAAGTTTGCTAGGTCTTTGGAAAAAGCTGGCTCCGAAGTGCCTAATGTCAGAAGAACGTAAACACAGGCGTGTCTAATCGTGAAGGAATTGCATTTCCTTTCGCTACTACGACTGTCACAAATTTCCTCCATCTCTCCCGCAACCAACTTCCGTGATGCAAATTTAACTGCATCTTTGACCGTTGCGCGTCTCCTCAAAGCCCATTTCCAGACTACAGTTGTGTACTGCAAATCCGCTATTATCTTAGAGCATCCCATCTGAGATTATGTAAGCAACGACTTGCACTTCCGAGTCTTGAATGGCCGTTGCGTAGCAACCAGCGAAATTAATTGGACGCTTATCAGAGCCAGCTGTCTCCGGCGCTACAGATAGCGGAGAGGTCCCGGCTGGAGGACAATGTGCCTTTGGCTGCTGCGCAGTTGTCGCAGGGGAGACGTGGAACCGGCCTCGCGGGACCCGAGAGCAACTGTGCCCTGCGTCGTCACGTCCATAGGCAGCCGCACATTAGAAGAGAAGAGAATTGAAGAGAAAGCTGGGGCGCTTTCGTACTCGCCTTGTTGCAGTCTGAATCAGGCAGGGCGCTGTGTAAGGATAGCCATCTTTGCTTACGGGATCCGGCACGAGGCAGCAACGCTCCTCGCACACGTACACCAGTTACACGAAGTAGTAAGGAGAAGCAGTACAATCATTCGGTGTGTAAGGAAATACTAAACACCGGGTTTCTCATTCAAGTAACACGTCAAGGGGAGGTCACGGCGTTTGGAAGGCGGATCTATTGCAAATTTCGCACACTCGTAGTACTCCATGAGGACAACAAAATATGTAAGCAGTAGCGCGTACTTCCCAAGCGTTACTGACAAAATCGCCAGATAATTTCGGTCGTCAAATATATACCTGTGCGTGGCCGGTTTTACCATGAAGCGGTGGCAGCCGAGTGGTACGCTCACAGCCGTGTTAGCGTGCGGAGCTGCTCCGCGCGCCGTCCGACGCTCCGCTCTCGGTGGTGTTTACTTCCGCGTCGCGGTGTTTGTGTCTATCGAGTCCAGTACTAACGTACTCCATGGCGCACTCGTACCGCCGTGCAACGATCAAAGTAACGTTTCAGGCCGAACATCCACGACCCAGAGCTTTCGAAGTCGAACAGTTCATCCGAGAGGATCTACGTTTGAACTCCCAGGACGTAATCGGCATACACTTTTCCATCACTGGAAGTGTTGTCTACATCAAGATGTCGACGGAGGAAATTTGCACTGACATTATTCACTGTCATGCCACCGGGCTAAAATTTAAACACCCTGATGGACACATGGGTGCTGTGAAAGTCGCCCATGCTGGATTCGGTCTCCGCACGTTGCGGGTGTTTGAGCTACCGTTCGAGGTGCCCCAGGATGTGGTCATTGCCGCTTTCCAACCGTATGGCACCGTCTTGGGTCACGTCGCGGAGAAGTGGCAAACATTTACCACCTACCCCGTACTAAATGGCGTCCGGCAAATCAATATTGAGCTGACGAAATATGTCCAATCGTACCTGCTGATTGGCGGTGTGAGGGCCATCGTCATGTACGATGGACAGCCACGAACGTGCGCAGAATGTGGGACATGTACGTTCCGAATGCTTACACCGCCGTTTAATACAGACGCCGTTACGTGGAGAGACCCAGGCTTCGACGTCACGTCCTTACCCATCACCTACGCCAAAGTTGCACAGGACCCCGTCGTACCACTCCCGATTGCGCCAGTAGCATCGTCAACGCCATCCGCCGGAGCACAACGCGCCGACGACACAAGCCCGGCGTCGCCTCCAGTGCTCGCTTCAGGACGGTCCAGTTTGCAGACCGACGTCGATGTTCCTGTTGGAACCATGGACGTCGACCTCGGTGTCGTGCCGACGTCTGCCTTTGACCAAACAGGTTTGGCGTCAGATGACGGGCGACCACATTCTGATTCAGAAGGCCACATCAGACAACAGCGGTCGCTTCGCAAACACAGGGAACGACGACGAACGCCTTCCGACGACGCCCCTTATCAGACGGCCCCGCGAAGTGTCGACCTGATGTCTGACGGTGATCTCCCACATTGCGTCCAGTCACGCGATGCGGCAGCAACAGGCCCCCCTCCTGTGACGCCTCCTCTCCCAGCCAAGGACGTGTCCTCGCCGTTGCCAACGAATGATGACGGCGATCCCCCTGCTACTCATGATGCGGAATCCACAACACCCGTTCCATAAGTACGTGAGTGTCACATGTCCAAGTCGTCAGCTTCCTGGGCCGATGACGTTGAAGAAGAAGTTGGAACAGACAGCCAGCGTGTCTGCACAGGAGTCCACCACGGAGACACTGGGGCTGGCGCCCCGCCTGTAATTATCACCACCGCGGCACCACCGGCGGGCCTCCACCTGCCGACTACTTCTACAGCACGTTTGGCAAATACTGAGGATGGCCGTACACAGCAATATCGTATCGCCACGATGAATCTTGCCACCATTCGTGCCCCCCACATACTGGCCATATTCCGAGACACTATTTACTCTGCGGGTGTTGATATAGCACTCTTACAAGAGGTGTTTGTGGCTGACTTCCTAGTTCCCACAGGATAAAACGCCCATGTTTCCCCCGCATCCGACACTGGTAGTGGCGTCGCCATCCTGCTACGTGACGGACTCCCTGCAGAGGACATCTACCTCCCCACTGCGCGAGGTATGGCACTCACACTTATCGTCGTACGTATTATTAATGTCTACGTTCCGTCCCGAACTGGCCGCCGTCATGACCGACAAACTTTTTTTGCTGAAAGCGTCACACCTCTCTTCACACGTCCGCAAGACGATTTGGTGCTCGGTGGGGATTTTAACTCGACACAAGAGCCCGCGAACCAACTCCCGCGACATTCACCTTGTGCATCTCTCTCAGTGGTCATCGACCGTCTACGACTTGTTGACACTTTTAAGAATGATTCAAATGGTTCAAATGGCTCTGAGCACTATGGGACTCAACTGGTGTGGTCATTAGTCCCCTAGAACTTAGAACTACTTAAACCTAACTAACCTAAGGACATCACACAAATCCATGCCCGAGGCAGGATTCGAACCTGCGACCGTAGCAGTCGCACGGTTCCGGACTGCGCGCCTAGAACCCTGAGACCACCGCGGCCGGCTACACTTGGAAGAAGGTCCACGGAATTCAACCGGGCTATACATTCTACACCTCTCACTCGTCAAGCCGCATAGATCGCATCTACGTTACCCGCTCCCTTGCTGAAGGCACACGTCATGCGGAAGTCTGGCCCTTGGCCTTTCCAGACCATTATGCGTACCTCTGTGACGTCACTCTCGCCCGACAGCGAGTGTGGCGTAGTCGTGATCTGTGGAAACTCAATGCCGCTCACCTGACCTCCTCAGATTGTCGCTGTGTGGTCGAAGAAGCGTGGGCACGCTGCCGCCATCGTCGAGAAGCCTATGACTCCACCTTATGGCGGCTCTCCTGTGCAAAGCCGACCCTCAGGAAGACACTGATGAGTTATGGGAAGGAATTTAAGTCGTGGCAAGCTAATACCCTGCACTTCTACTGCACCATACTACGTGACTGTGCAACGATGCCCTTCTCGCCAGCCTGGCAGTCGATGGTCCATCGCACGAAAGCGCAGTTCTCCTCGATCATGCGGCGTTACTTGTGAAACGTCCCCTCAGAAAAATTTTACACGACTGCGCTTAAACTGAAACACAATATTTTTAGCGCAACGCAATCTGACTTTCAAAAATCCCTACGAAAGAATGGCCCTGACTAACAATAACCTATACGTTTCACAAATCACTTACCTCACAAAAATCTTCGTTACTCAAGCTTCTGCAATACAGCGAGCGCCACTACTGCCAGCTAAATAAAAGATTCAAACTACTGAAGGCACTAACTACTGATAGGCATAGTTAGCAAATGAAAGATTTTAATAGAGAACAAACAATGTATTTACCTCACTAGTCATAATATATATAGCAGTTCATGACACCAATTGTTACAAAATTCAAAACTCCGCCATCTCTCTCCCCACGTCCACCACTGCTGGCGGCTCACCTCCAACTGCGCAACGCTACGCGCTGTTAGCATCCAGCTGCCTCTGCTCAACACTACAATGGCAGACAACAATGCAAACTAAACACACACTGCGCACAGCACAGCCAGTGATTTTTCATACCGAGCGCTAAGCGGCGTTACCAATAAGAAAACCTAAAAAGCCTACTTACATAGCCCCCATGCTCCCCACAAAAAATTTACAAATTGTTTTGGGCAGTGGCCAGTACAGATTTGAAAATTTTTTTCATAATTACAATGACAAAGAAATGATATGCACACACTTATCGATACAATGTTGGTCAAAAGCTAAAATTTTCTCACAGTCCATAAAGACAGTCCTGATCATTCATCAAAGTAAAATTGCAGTGTTTTTCTCAAAGTCTGAGTAGTAAAAGAAAATGCACTTGGAAGTAGTGGATTTCTAAGCAGTCTTGAAGAAGTAGTGTTGTCCTTCCAACGGACAGACAGTGCTGACTCTTGACATGCAGACAGTTAATGGGCCACAACAGAGCAAACCCACTGTAGTCCTGGTAGAGATTACGGTATTGGTGGGCCACCAGAGGTGCAGACCCACTGCAGTCCTTGTAGAAATAATGGTATTGGTGGGTCATCAAAGGTGCAGACCCACTGTAGTCCTTGTAGAGACGGCCAGCAGCCATCTGTTGCAACTGTGCAGGTGCACAATCACCATTGAATAGGCTTGCAGAGAATACAGCAAGTCCATAAACCACCACTTGTCCACTCACAAAAATTGTTTTTGAAATGTCCTTAGAACCAGCAATGTTGTTATCCAGTCCCTTACTGAATTATTAACACACGTGCAAACACTATCAGTCCCTACTTCTCACATATTGTCCATATACTATGACCAACAGAAACGTGTGCAGTGAAATGTAATTTACAAGTTACTTAATTTGATGAACTGGTGTCAATTACAATTTTATAACATAAGAATGCAATAACAAAGGTACAAAATACATCTTTAAAGAACATAACACTACAGATAACATTGGCAGTCAGGACTACAGTGGGTCTGCTCTGTGATGACCTACCTACCGATAGTCTTCAACGTCGACTGATTCTGTTGTGGCCCATTACCTGTCTGCATGTCAAGAGTCAGCACTGTCTTTCGTTGGAAGGACAACACTACTTCTTCAAGACTGCATGGAAATCCACGACTTCCATGTGCGTTTTCTTTTATGGCTCAGTCTTTGAGAAAAACACTACTATTTTACTGTGATGAATGATCAGGACTGTCTATATGGACTGTGAGAAAATTTTAGCTTTTGACCAACATTGTATCAATAAGTGTGTGCATTTGATATTTTTGTTATAGTAATTATGAAAAATTTTATCAAATCATTATTGGCCATTGCCCAAAACAATTTGCAAAAATTTTTTGTGGGGAGCATGGGGCTATGTAAGTAGGCTGTTTAGGTTTTCTTATTGGTAACGCCGCTTAGCGCTCGGTATGAAAAATCACTGGCTGTGCTGTGCGCAGTGTGTGTTTAGTTTGCATTGTTGTCTGCCATTGTAGTGTTGAGCAGAGGCAGCTGGATGCTAACAGCGCGTAGCGTTGCGCAGTTGGAGGTGAGCCGCCAGCAGTGGTGGACGTGGGGAGAGAGATGGCGGAGTTTTGAATTTTGTAACAATTGGTGTCATGAACTGCTATATATATTATGACTAGTGAGGTAAATACATTGTTTGTTCTCTATTAAAATCTTTCATTTGCTAACTATGCCTATCAGTAGTTAGTGCCTTCAGTAGTTTGAATCTTTTATTTAGCTGGCAGTAGTGGCGCTCGCTGTATTGCAGAAGCTTGAGTAACGAAGATTTTTGTGAGGTAAGTGATTTGTGAAACGTATAGGTTATTGTTAGTCAGGGCCATTCTTTCGTAGGGATTTTTGAAAGTCAGATTGCGTTGCGCTAAAAAATATTGTGTTTCAGTTTAAGCACAGTCGTGTATAATTTTTCTAAGGGGACGTTACATACTTGGAAGGAACCGTAGTCCGTTCTCGTGCTTGTAATCGTATCCCTCAAGACGTCCGTCGATGTACCACCTCTTTCAGGAACGACAACGACGACGACGAGCTCTGATCCAAGTCTTGACTGATGTGGAGGGGCGCCGGGACGACACCCAACAAAGCATCGGTCGTGTTCTCCATGCTCAATATTCCGGGCTATACGCAGCCGCACCGCATTCTGCAGCACTGATCACGGAAGTCGCTCAGCTTACCACGAACACTCTTCCGGAGGATGGAGTGCATGCCCTCCAAGACGACGTAACCACAGATGAGGTGGTATATGCTATCAAGGCGGGTACCAATAACAGATCTCCTGGACCTGACGGTATACCCATCGAATTTTATAAAAGTTTTCACTATTTGTTGGCTTCCACGTGGACGGCAATCGCACAAGAGCTGATGTCACCGATGACAGTGGTGCCGAGCGTCTTTCTAGATGGCATTATTATCCCCGTACAAAAACTGCATGGGTTATCGAGGGTCCAGGACTATCGACCAATTACTTTGCTCAAAAGCGACATGAAAATATTCACACGGCTATTGGCATCGCGACTCAAGAAGGTCGCACGTTACGTCACATCCTATGACCAGACTTCCTTAGGAGGTGACAACAACATCCGTATGGCCCTTTGCCGTTACAGAGACATGATAGCATTGGCGCATTATCAACATCTCCCAGGCGCCTTGGCTTCATTGGACTTTAACCAGGCTTTCGACCGTGTTGACCACTTCTATTTACGGACAGTTCTTGAGCATATGGGATTTCCTGGCGGTATTGTCACAGTGGTTATGCGCCTGTTGAGTAGTGCAACCTCTAAAATCATGTACAATGGTCGCCTCACACCGCCCCTGGTCATCGCACGATCTGTACGACAAGGCTGCCCTCTCTCCACGATTTTGTATGCTTTCGCCTTGGAACCCCTGCTCCAGGGCATGCGCCATCGTTTGGAAGTTATGGCTGCGCACGGCCACCGTTTTCGTTGTTCAGCCTACGCAGACGACATAGTACTATATCTGCGCAGTGAAGATGAAGTACGAGCAGCACTGACATGGGTGGCGACTTACGGCGAAGCGTCGGGGAGCTGCCTCAACGTGTCAAAATCCAAGGTCCTGCTCTTTGGTGAGGGCTTGCCGGAGAAATGCGTTGCCCCCTTAGTGTCGCCGCCACCATACGATGTCTTGGACTTGATTTCGCAGCAGATCTGCGCCGGTAAGCGACTATCAATGGTAGACGCTTGCTACAGACAATCAGAGAAAATCTCGCAGATCACCGGCTACGAGCTCTCGACGTTATCCAACGCGCGCAATACGTGAACACGTATCATGCTTCCCGCATACCACACGTGGCTCAAGTACTACCAGTCCCAAATCTCCTGGCCCGACGACTGTTGATGGCTTTCGGCTCCTCCGTCAGCTCGGGGATGTTATTCAAGGTGCAGTATCAATCCCTTGCACTGCCACGAGATCGTGGCGGGGTGGGACTCATCCACGTGCCGACTCGTGTCAAGGCACTATACGTCAGCTCCCAACTAAAACTTTGGCATCGTTGCCCACAGAGCCTTACTAGCCTCCTGCTTCACAACTTTGCGCCGGCCTCCTTGTCCGCCCCAGTACTGGTATCGACCATTCCAACCCCCTTTTATTACATCCAACGATTTTTCCTGGAATTCAGCTACGTTTACCGGTCCTTACCACTTACACCTTTGTACCTCACGAAAACAGTCTCCGAATTGTTACAACAGTGCCGCCCGTCCAACCCCATCGAACGTAAGTATCTACAATACGTGTGGCGACACATATGGAAGGCGATCCATGCGCGTTTTCTCGAATCAGACGTTCAATCAGCGTGGCATATCATCGTGAATGGCAAACAAGTTAACCGAGATCGTCTACACCGCATCCCTCTGCACCCACTATGGAGTGGATGACACGGATGTCCACCGGTTCCACTATGGCACGGCGTTCGATGTCTGGACACTTGCGCGGCGAATTTTGGCGTTTCTTACTCGACAGACACCAGCTCAGATCGACGTCCACATGCTTTTGTACCCCGGTAAGACTTTGTACCCCTCTGCCAAAACTCACTCTGTGAATTGTATTTGTGGCCACACGATCCGCTACCTTTTGACTTCTGGCGACAAGTCTACGCTAGGATATTGGACTTATCTCATCGAACGACACTGCGTCCTGATCCGTAACCCACGCTATAAGCAATATTTTTCCATTTTCTTACGGAGCACCTTCGATTATCCACCTCGTAGCTGGAACGTCCAAGTCCCGAGAAGCTGAAAACTGTATTAATCGAACCGAACGAAATAGATCTGCTACCCAGAACCCACGCCTATGCAATGAGAAGACACGTTTGGACGAGCTGGCCTGCTGTAGGCGGAGACACTTGAGGCGCTCCTGTAAGAACTGGTCTTTAACTACAAGTCGCACGACGACTTTCTGTAAAATAAAATAAAAAATAAATAAACAAATAAAAATGAAATAAAATAAAGAAAACTTTTCCTTATTTATTCCTCATAATTTCTTCTTAAAGGAAAATGAAATTTGATTTTGGCTTTGAGAAACTTTTTTTTTTTTGTTCCACAAGATTGCTTCTTCACCATCAAGACGAAGTAGACTAATTTGTGTGTACTGGAAAAAAAAGTACCATAAAAGGTAAGCGTCGCGCACTGTTGATAAGACGTTGCGAGTTTGGGTACATTCACTGCTATATTAAAAAAAAAAAGTGGTCAGCGGTCAAGCCCCGTGATCACTGGATCAATGGATCGAGTCCCGCTCGTAAGTTTTTTTTTTTTTAATTTCTAACACACTAATTTTCTTCACTATTTATATTCCAATTGATATAATGGGAAAAATACGTGTAATCGGATGAACGTTTATTAAATTTACAATTTATTTGGCAGTCTACAATTTTTTACTATCACAAATAATATAATATTCATAACTATCGAGTAGTAAAGGACCAAACGCATAAAGTGGTACTGAAAATGTATGCTTGTCCGTGATTTGAGAAATCCCTTACACCTGGAAGGAGCCCTAAATGACTTGTTACCTCCAAGTTTTGACCGACACAGACTGCTTTCGAAAGATGTACAATTAATCGTCGCTTTCGACATTACGAGTAGAAGTTGCAGGATGATACTTTTCTTAAAAACGTGGAAACATAAAGGTAAACGACACCAGCTACATTGAATAAATGCTATGTTTCCGCATACGCAAGGTCTTTTCAGGTTTTCTATGGAAAAACAAACCTCGTCAACATTTTCATGAACCTCTTTTTCAGACGATAATTTGGAAGCAAACCATGCATAACGCACCATTTCCTTAAATATCGGCGCTGATAATTGGTCATGCAGTAACGAATGTATTTTAATAGCGTCTTCACGAGAAGCAAATTTCTCGTTGTCTTTTAATTAAATACGAACAATTTTGAAGACACGGACAAACATATATTTTCAGTATCACTTTATGCGTTTGCTCGTTTACTAGTCGACAGTTACGAAAATTACATTATTTGCGATAAAAAAAATTGTTGGCTGCCAAAAACACAGTAAATTTAATAAAGGTTCATCCGATTACAAGTATTTTTTCCATTATATCAATTGTAATATAAATAGTAAGGAAAATTACTGTGTTAGAAATTAAAAAGAATGGCGAACGGGGCTCGATCCTTCGATTACGGGGCTTGAACGCTAACCAATCGCCTGCCGTTGCGTCATGGTAAAAATGGCCACGCACAGGTATATATGGACGACCGGAATTATCTTGCGAGTTTTTCAATAATGCTTGAGAAGTACAGCGCTACTGCTTACACATTTTGCTGTCATCACGCAGTACTACGAGTGTACGAAGCCTGCAATAAATCCACGTTCCAAACGTCGTGACGTCCCCTTGTGAATGTTTCATTTTTTATTTGTTTATTATTTTTTGTGACCAGATCGTGTTATGACTCGTATGAAAAGGAGAAACGTCTACCAAGTCGTGTCGAAATTCAACAGAGGCAGCATGGCTGCCTATCCAAACTGCTGATTACCGTTCGACGACATTTCTGGCCACGTTGATCGGGATCTCAAGACGTCATGCCAAGTAACATCGACACCTAGGGGGATATTAACAGACCCAAGCGAATGGCGTCCGAAAGGGCCGTGTAGCGTCACACAGCGATCTCACATGCCTTGAGTCAGGTCGCCGACAACAAGCCAATAATGCACACGAACAATGTGACGCGCCCTGCTAAACCCGCAGGACAGGACAGGTAGTTTAAGTTGCGGTGAGGGGCCAAAATAAGCGGCTGTCAGTTACACTCGAACATACAGCTTTTTTTCTGATCAAACATTACAAGACCCAAGATTTTTTTTAAAAAAACACGGCTTTTGTTTTGGAACTTAATTAGCGGCTGAATGCGCCGTACAATCTTATGCCTTAAGGGGATAACCACTTTAATTTAAAAACGGCTGAAAGCCAATAACTTAAAGCTCAACCAAAATCATAAATTTCAAAGGCAAAGCCTTACCTTAAAACAGTTCCTTAATTAGACTGAAGGCTGCATTATCCCTTCCTTTCTGTGGTTATTAATTCTCCTTATTATTAAGTGAAACACAAGAAAGGGATTTTATATTTGTAGGTGGCCAAAGATAAATATTAAATTATGTTTCAAATGAGCGCCAGGCTCGCTACAAATTATTTCAAATACTTTCAGCGAAATATAATGCAGGCTAAGTTCACATATCTTTGAAAGTATGCATTTTTCGACGATATAAAATTGGTAAAGCTTTGCCCTTAAGTTAATTGAATTACCTGAAATGATTCTTTCTGCTCCGGCTGTAGTGATATGTTACAAAAAACAATAAATTTAAATACGCCGCGTAATGGCAGCCAATTATTGCCAGTCAAAGATCACCGCTGCTCGCTTCGCAGAGACTGAAAAAATTCTAAATAACTTCTTGCAACTATTAATTCAGGCAGAATTGTTTGCATGGATTCCTTAAGTAACACAATGCACTCACTTTTTGTAAACATATTTCCATTAAGCACAGAATATACACTTGAATTATTCGCTACGTACGAGAACAAATAGATCGAAACCTACCGCTTTACAATAGCAATCGTACCTTACATACAGCAGAAGAAGTGATCTGACTCTAAGTGATTTTAAATAGCTTTTTTCTCTTGTATATATTGACAAAGATAACAATGTTAGTTTCGAGAACGTTATGCATTACGATCTCATCTAATATAAATAATGTCTTTTTATTACATTGCAATCAATATAGTCTTTCTTTGATGCTAATTTCATACATTTCATAATTAATTTGTCGTTTATGTGCATATAATATTATTCAGTGTCCTTTTATTATTTACTTTAAATATATCGATTTGAATATTTCAAAAGGGACACTATAAGGTCCAAAGAATCTGATACTTTAAGAGCAAACAACCTAAATTCAAAATCGACTGAAGGCCCAACACTTAAGATTCAATAACATTAATTTTTAAAATGCCAAGGGCTTTACGTAAAACAGTTCTTAAATTAGGCTGAAGGCCCAAACAATCTGATACCTTAAGGGCAAAACAACCTTAATCTAAAAATTGTCTAGGAGCCATACAAACAAGAAAAGGCAGTACACCCAAGGGCGCTCAGAAGTTCCGAGGGTCAGTCTGGAATTCAAACTCTAACGCTCGCTTAGGTGAGACAAGCAGTCAGTCTAATCATTTTCGATCCGACGACAACCCAACCCAAAGACAGTCAACGGACCCACCGACAAGATACCCCCCGCTTCACCTGAACAGCACACAACAGGGAGTTCAATGGAACATTGTAGAAGGTATTGGCGCCCACAACCAATTATACACTGAGCTGTCAAACCACACACAGTGCTGGACAGCGACAACATGATGAGGAAAATACACTGCCTGAATTTAAATCAACAGCCAGGACAGGTAACTGGAACGTTAACGGCCACACGGCAAAAGATTCCGCTGGTGCACTTCAGCTCAAATAACCAAGTACACTTAAACTCCAACGGAGGCTGGCTAAAATTTGCCAGCTTGAAAACACATGTTGTTGCTCGCAGGAATATCCCAACAGCCGACAACGACACAATGTGAACATTCGTGACTTGCTGGTAGATTAAGTCAAAACTCAACTTTCATGTCGAGCATCGGTGAGTCACGAACCTCGTTGCCATGGGAACACCACCACACACTCCAACACCGCATAGACGCTGCCAGCGGGCCCTGCCAAACCAAGCACCGAGATTTCCTCGCTGCTCCACCCCAAACGACCAACAGCCCGCACACAGCCCACCCGGAAACTATATGCGCCAGGCCAAGGATAGTCCAAGGTGCGAATATCGATACACACCGCTGCTGCCACCTGCAGAAAGAGAGGATAATAGCATAATCGCGATAACTGCGGGAGACTAAATACAGAATAGCAACCAAAGTTTAATCCAACGCAGAGCATGAGCCAGCCATGGCTCACAATGAGACGAAGCCTGGAACACTAGGCTACAGTGCGGCGACCATTGTTGCAGCTTCCTTTGATGTGGCACCCGAGAGTTTGCCGGGAACTTTCCTATCGTGGACTTTGCGACACTTGACGTCAACATGGTGTCTGCGACCATAGATATTTTAGCCGTGGTTTCATCGACCATCAAAGGAAGTTCGATCAGTGGGGGAGGCTTTCGTCGGAAATAGGATGGTGAAAACTGATTGGTGTTAGCCGTGACTTTTCAGATCGTTTCGTAATAAGAACATCGCTTCACTTATTATCCGGGGTTGGGACTGGCTATGCACATCCTACTTAAGCATGTTTAAATTTCTTTTAATTATTTTTATTTTTAGTCTGATTAAAAAACGAAAGATTAAATTGCTGTTAGTGAAACGATCAGCAATAACATTTATTTATTTATTGTTTATTTAGCCTGACCAGCTCTTGCAGGTGACCAGGATCAATACATACCACGCTTCACAAAGGTATTACACAACTTTCCCAGTAACAATAATAATAACAGTGAATGTCATTTAGATTGATATAGATTAGCATAGCACGTTTTAAGTCACGGTTAGTATTATCAGAAGCGAAATGGATAAAGAACGACGAGAAATTGAGCAGCTAATGATCTACTAGCTGTCTTGCTAAGCACGGAAGGAATTTAATTTCTCTGACCGTCTGAGGAAGATTGCCCCAAAATCGGGTTCCTGATACGGAAAATGATTAAGAAAACATGATCGTGCTGTGTGATGATACAGCGAGAATTTTACTTTGTTGCTGCTGAGTTGTTCAGGTGGCAGACTAGGAGTTGAAGACAAATAAGAGGGTGTGCAATGAATGAGAAGATAATAGAGGAGAGATATAGTATGATAGTCTCTACACTTATAGATATGTAGCCTTGATAATTGTTCGTAGGCTGAAGTGCATTCATCTCTTTGTTTTTTCCGAATATGACGCGATTTCTGAGTGTGTGACTAGGCATCAACCCGTGAGTACCGTTTCTCTTGCTGGTCACAAATATTTGGCCGTTTATTATTGAACGTGCTGCAGTTTCCCAGGGTGTGGCTAGGCAGGAACCTAAGACACAGGACGTACATCTCTCTGTTGCTGCGTCAAAGGCTCTGGGCAGAAATACCATAGAGGAAAACTTATTGGTCGAAAGTTCCACGGTACCTGTGGTACCTGTAAGAGGGAGGGAAACGCCACGGTCGGAGAATCCATGAAGCTGCAGAGAGTGAGACGGACCAATAGTGATGCACCAAACAACAATACTGGTCAGAAGGTGTGCCACTGGACGCATAAAATGACCGCCTCTGATTCGCATTGTCCGCTTTCTTCGAGTTCTCCTTGACGTTGTCTTTCAACAAGATAACACAGGACCGCATGTCGCCGATGCTGCTCCGTCGTGCCTCGATACAATGGGTGTTCGAGAGTTACCCATGTCGGCATGTTCTCCACGTATGTCCCTCACTGAAAACATCTGCTCGTGAGTTGTTCAGAGACTGAACGCCACCAATCGATTACCTCCACGATTAATGAATTCTGGCAAAAAGTTGAGACCGCATGGAAAGCCACTTACATGTCTGACACCCACGCTCAATTCGACTCCACATCCTTCCAGTTTAGAGCTATTCTTGCAGCTCTCTGTACTGACTTCGGCGTCCTGTATTCCTCTTACTCACCTGCACTGTGTCCACTGTTAATGTTTAACATTGTAGATAGCCATCTTCGCTCACGGACACCGAATTAAAAAAGCAAGACTGCTAGTAATAATAAGCAATAATAAGTTTTTCTGTGTGATAAAAGTCATGGGATAGCAATATGCACATATACAGATGGCGGTAGTATCGCGTAAACAAGGTACAAAAGGGCAGTGCGTTTGCGAAGTTCTCATTTGTACTCAGGTGATTCATGTGAAAAGGTGTCCGACGTGATTATGGCCGCACGACGAGAACTAACAGATTTTCAACGCATGGGTCATTCCACTTCGGAAATCATTAGGAATTAAGTATTCTGAGATCCATAGAGTGAGCCGTGGTAAGAATTGCTGTTTTGAAGAGCGCGCCGCAGCGCGTAATGTGAAGCAGTCGCCCTCCGTTTCTGGCGGTGCCGCCGCTGTGACAGTCGCAGCTTTGCAGCTATGCTTCGTCAAGACTGCTGCAAGTAGAACCGATTAGTATTGAGCCGTACGTGGCTCGTGTTCGTGTCATCTCTGACTTTACATCCTGTTTTTTTTTTTAATTTTTTAATTACCGTACTGCCACCTCGTTATGTTAGTTTCAATTTCTGTTGTCAGTGAGTTGCTGCTTTGCCTCCCCATGAGCGACGCTTATCGATATAAGCCCTGGCCTGTTATCTTTGCTGACTGCTATTACTTCCCGGTTGTCGAGTGTTCGGATCTGCTAGTGACTTGGGAGGCACTAGCAATGCAGTTGGGACCTGGCAGCGTTGGACTTAGGATTCGGCAGAAGCTGAGTCGTAGCGCGGCTGCAGTGAGGACCGGACAGCCATGACTCGCCCGACGGTTGACTGCGGACAACCTTGGTTGTTCGTCATTCGGTCGTCTTGTCGGACGACTTGTATGTTGGCCGGCGATCGCTTATGGGTTGCCTGCTTGTGCCGACTCGTCATTCGTCCTTGTTATTGCACAGTCACTGCTATTAGTATTATCTAGTCTTTCGTGCACGCGTTCGTCGAACTGTGTGTAGCTTGTGATGTCGACTGCTCAGTTATTTTAGTGCTGTCTCCGTGCTGCTGTGTCGGAGTCGGTCGGTTGGCGTGGAGCAGCGAGAAAATCTCCGCGGGGCATGGTTTGGCCAGGCCTGCTGGCGGTCTCTACGCAGTGTCGGAGTGTGTGGGGCTGTTCCCATTGCTACATGGTCCGTGGCTCAGTGACCCTGGACACGAAAGTTGAGTTTGGATTTAATTTATCAGCAAGTCAAGTCTGTTCACATTGTGCTGTCTGGTCCTTGTTGTTGGCTGTTGGAACATTCCTGAGGGCAACAACGTGTGTATATGAGTTGGCAAAGGTTTAGCCGCCGTCCGGTGGAGTCTAACTGTATTTGGTTATTTGCAATTGAAGTGCACCAGCGTAATTTTCAGCCTTGTGGCCGTTAACGTTCTGGTTACCTGCCTTGTCCGTTGGCGTCAATTCAGGCAGTGTCCTTTCCTCACCGTGTTGTCGCTGTCCAGCACAGTGTGTAGTTTACAGCTTAATGTATGCTTGGTTGTGGGCATCCATGTCGTTTTGCATTGAACTCCTGGTTGTGTGCTGGTAGAGTGGAGCGTCAGTTATCTTGTCAGTGGGTCCGTTGACTGTCTGTTGGTTGGGTTGTCGAGAATCGTTGGGCCGACTGCCTGTCTCCCACACACTCCGAAACTGCGTACAGACCGCCAGCAGGCCTGGCCAAACCATGCCCCGCGGAGATTTCCTCGCTGCTCCACGCCAACCGACCGACTCCCACACAGCAGCACGGAGACAGCACTAAAATAACTGAGCAGTCGACAAGTGATCGTTAATATTTCAAATGCTGGCCGATCCCCGAAACGTCTGAGCGTCGTTAGCTGCACTGCCTTTTCTTATTTTCTGTTGTGTGTATTTGTATGGCTCATAGCCGATGGTTTTGAATTAAAGTTGAATTGCTTTTAGAGGTGTTTTAAGTCATGGGCCTTCAGCCGCTTTAAAATTATAATTCCTTTCTTGTCAAGTGTAAGATTGTTTGGATCTTCAGCCTGATTAACATATTGTTTAAAGATAAAGTCTTGGGCCTTCTGCCTACTAAAAATTATTTTAGTTGTATTTTAAGGGGACCACACCCTGCCTATCCATCCCATGTTAAGTTAGGCTAGTATCTGACCCATTTCTGAAAAAAAAAACTATTTGATGCAGGACCTTAATATTTTTGAAACTTCCTGGCACATTAAAACTGTGTGCCCGACCGAGACTCGAACTCGGGACCTTTGCCTTTCGCGGGCAAGTGCTCTACCATCGCTTCGGTAGCTCTGATGGTAGAGCACTTGCCCGCGAAAGGCAAAGGTCCCGAGTTTTAGTCTCGGTCGGGCACATAGTTTTAATCTGCCAGGAAGTTTCATATCAGCGCACACTCCGCTGCAGAGTGAAAATCTCATTATTAATATTTTTACTGTATGTTACATGATGATAATAGAGTCAACTGTACTAAAATCTACTTTATCAATTTTATATTTTTTAAGAAATGCTTTTTTAAATTTATTACTAAAAAAGTTTTTTCTGCACGAAATATTTTTTGTGAACTTCGTAATGGGGGAATATTAATGAATATAGTACCAAATGTGGATTTTAATGTTATGCAGAGTCTCTTAAAATGTCATTCATTTACCTATGATAGTTTCTTATATAATGGGGCATATGTACTGAAAATTTTAGTTGGCGAGAAATTGACTTTAAAGAAAAAACTTTTTAAATTTGTTACTTACAGTTAATTAAAACTGTCCTGCTGCATATGACGGCCCTTCTTTGGCCTCCAGCAGGTCTTCCAGCTTCTTTTTCACCTTCCTGGATGTTTGTCTTGCTTTCTTGGCATATTAGATGAAGACCTGTCTGCATCGGCTATCCTCATTTTATCGCAATGTTGCAGCCCAGTGATCATATTTTCAGCAGGATTAATTCCCAGCTCTTTCAGTACCCAACACTTTGCAGTAATACCACAACTGAATGTAATAACAGCATCATGAACTCCCAAGTTTCTTTGTATGCATGCCTACAAATACAGTTTTAGGAAGGAGGTTCCAAATTATGCTGTTGAAACATTCATTTGGGTTCTGTGTCTGGCCATGCATACATTTTCTTAGAAGGTCAGGATGAGCCAAATCTCTGAAAATAGGTTTAATTGCTGCAATAACAGCAGCAGGAAGAGAATGCTGGTGAGAATAAGATACTGCAGTTGCCTGAGTCCTATTGTATTTGATGCACACAATGCATAACATGGCTTATCATCACTCGAGGACTTATGGAAGAATATGGCCCAAACATCTCTCTTCATTGCCTCCAGATTTTCTTTATTTTTCCTAATTGCCTTCCCGTAGTATACCCGCAAGTTTGCTATAACAACTATTCACAATCACACTTGAACAAAACTAACCGTGTGTCTGAAAGCGTGTTGTTTACAAATAGCAGAAACAAAATAATACCGACCGTTGCGTTCCAAGGACAGCCAACACATTCGGGAGTAAAAAAAAAAATCTAAAATATATGCAGAAAAGTGGGTGACTGAAAAGTGGGCGTGGCAAAATAACACACATGGTCGGAAAATGCTCTTTAAATGCTCGAAAAATTTTTTTTTCAACAAAATCCTTTCCAGAGTACTTAAATAAAACCTTAATCTATCGAATTATGATGAAAACCGAAAATCGATTTCTTTAACCCTAACCACGGTGTGGTGCCCTTAAGTCAAGGGTCTTCAGCCACTTTAAAATTAAAGTTCCTTGCTTGTCAAGTATTAGAGTGTTTGGGGCCTCCAGCCTCAATTAAGATAAGGTTTTGTTGTTTAAATTTATTTTATCTTGAGTTTTAAGTCATGGGGCCTTCAGCCGTTTTTAAATTAAGGATCTTTGTCTTTCGAGCATCAGACTGTTTGGGGCCTTGAGCCTAATTGAAGATAAGGCCTTCTGCCTTGTGTTTTTTTAATCTAATTTTACCTTGAGTCTTTAAATAAATTTCAAGTGCCAGATTTTTCGGCCTTCAGCCAAATTATAGAACTTACTTAACGTGAGGCCTTCTGCCTTCTAAATATTCTTTTTGGCGTCTGACTTTATAATTAATGGCTTTTAGCCGTTTTTAAAAATTAAAGTGGTTGTGCCCTTAAGGCATAAATATAGTGTGGCGTATTCAGCCGATAACTAAGTTCAAGAATTTGTACTGTAATGTTTGGTCAGATAAATAAAGTTATATGTGTTCAAGTGTAACTGACAGCCTTTCCACAATTCCAACCACCTGTCCTGTCCTGCAGGTTTAGCAGGGCGTTTCGAGTATGCTTTCCAGACGGAAGATTTGTGTGACAACTTTTGGAGACCGTAGCAGGCAGGCTATCTGAGCCGTCAGACGTTGTGGTGTACTGCAAGGAGCGCAGAGTAACGAAGTGGTGAGACGTGCTGGATGCAGCTGCCTTTAAGCCGCTAAGCGAGGTAGCGCGTCGTAGCAACAGTCGCACGCTTCCCACAAGGACGCAACACGCAGCACGAAGGCCTGTCGCGGTAGATACAAGCCGAGTGGTTACGCAACGACTGCCTGACCCGAGGTGAACCTCCAACATCTCTCTTAACCTACCTGAAGGAGGTCGACAGCTACAGATCAGATCTGCACTTGAAAATATTTATTAGCAAATTCTTTGGGTGTTTTAGTGGCTTCATTGGGGCGTTTAAAGATGACAGAGCGCGGTCCACACCTCTTCTTCCAGCGAATTTCGTTTTTATGCTCCACAGATATGACAGTTGGTTGAATTTTTTGGGTAACGGGTAAAATCTAATATTTGCAGCATTGTTTGGCTATATCTGTAGTTTCATTTTCTTCTCCCTTTACTCGCGTGTGCCCCTAACAAACCTTGAAACATTCCCATCTCCTCTACATATCTCTTTTTTATTTTGAAACCTTCCTTCCATATCTCTTTTGTTACGCAACTTTCCCTTTTACAATAACCCATGAAACCTTCCCTTAGGATTTCCATCTCTTGCTTAATAATAACAAATAAAATCTTCCCTTTGAAATTTATTTTCTTTCTCAATCTTCGCATACAAATTTAAATGCTGCTTTTCTGATTATTTCGACGAAACATAGAATGTGTCGTCGTCGTGGCCCTCAGTCATTACCTGCAATAACCCAAAACTGTCCCATACCTTTTTGACTGTTACTGGATCGCTATCTGACTGCTACATCGAACTGCGAGATGAATATACTTACTCTATTTCACTATATTAGCTGCTGGTGGGTTTTTATAATAAGTGGCTGTATTTATTACCAAAGCTGACGTTATTCTTTAATTAATTTGACTGAAGTTACGTAATTCATAGTTAAAATTTTTCTTGACAACAATATAATTTTGCAAAGTTTTATGTTGATAGTTTCTGGGATGTATTATAATCAGTAATGCAACATTGCTGGCAAAAATTAATTATATTCTTAATGAAATGATTTTACAAACGTTCAAATGGGACTTACTTTTCACAATAAGCGTTGCGCAAACATATCTTCAGTAGTCTTGAGTTTCTCAGAAAAATAATTCAATAATATTACTTCCTCTTATGATAATAGTTAGTTGATGTCTCTGTACATCCGCTTATAATCTCTTGTAAATCATAGCTGGTGGCTGGCAGGCACACCGCTTCTCTCACCCTCTCGCTTCAGACCTGCTACCGACTCGCTTCACATCTCGCTTACTAGTGACTTCCTACGAACGCTAAAGTGTGGTCTCTCCTGCCAACAATGATTTCTGGTGCAGACAATCCCTGCTACCATTACAAAATTTATCAATGCGCGGTCTTTCCCGCTCCTTTCTTAAAATGTATCCATACGCGGTCTCTCCCGCCCTTTTTAAAAATTATATCAATGTGCGGTCTCTCTTGCCAACAATACTTTCGTGCACACATTCCCTGCTACCACAATTATTTCCAACATGACAAATATCAATTATTCCTACTTAATCCTATTAATAAAATATAAACGTCTTTCATAAATTGTGGTTTGACAACAGACAATAGAAATATATACGTCTTACAACCTTTAATCTCAACTCCAAAGAAAGCAGCGGTTGTCAGGAGTTAATGTTACGTACTGTGACGCATATTATCAAGACAATTCCGAAGACAGCAAGATCTGACGAGTTCGAGAATTATCGCACAGTCAGCTTAAAAGCCCATGCATCTAAGTTACTGACAGGAACTGTAAACAGAAGAAAGGAAAAAAATTTAAGATTTATTACATGACAATCGGTTTAACTTTAGGACAGAGAGGCACGTTCATAGGATTTGTCTACCTGAAAAACGCGATCGGTAATGTCAAATGGTGTAAGATGTGCGAAATTCTGAGAAATATAGGGATAAGCTACAAGGAACGACGAGTAATATACAGTATGTACAAAAGCCAAGAGATAACAATAACAATGGAAGACCAACAACGAAGTGCCCGGATTAAAAAGGGTGTGAGACAAGGATGTACTCTTTTGCCCCTAGTGTTCAGTCTATACGCCGAAGAAGCAATGACGGAAACAAAAGAAATAAAAGAAAGGTTCAAGAGTGGGATTGAAATTCAAGGTGAAAGGACATCAATATTAAGATTCGCTGATGACACTGCTATCCTCAGAGAATATGAAGAAGAATTACTTGAACTCCTTAATGGAATAAACAGTCTAATGAATACAGCATATGGATTGAGACTAAATCGAAAAAAGCAACAGAACGGAAAACAGCGGGAAACTTAACCGTTTATTTGGTAATGTTGCTCTCAAGCAACAAGCTCTTTCTTATTGTCTTGTGGACGGCGTTCACAGCATGCTGGTGTGGCCGAGCGGTTCTAGGCGCTTCAGTCTGGAACCGCGCAACCGCCACGGTCGCACGTTCGAGTCCTGCCTCGGGCATGGATGTGTGTCCTTAGGCTAGTTAGGTTTAAGTAGTTCTAGGTTCTTGGGGACTAATGACCTCACATTTTAATCCCATAGTGCTCAGAGCCATTTGAACCTTTTGAATGGCCTTCACAAATAGGGCCACTTGTTGTCAGTGCTGGTGTCTGTTAACCATCCATGAACACGATTCAGCATGTTGTTGTTGTAATTTTTGGCAGAGAGGCGAGCAGAAATGGTTTGTTTTGTGTGCATGTAACGGTTAGCTGGAGACTAAGCTGTGTAGTTTACTTCTTGAATAATGAGAATTCTGCCAGTTTTAGCAACAGGCTGGTGAAAATTAGACCTGTTGTGGATTCTGTAGTAAGCACGTGTGGAAACCTTGATACAGAAAATGACATTCAATCAGTGAAATTCTGGTTCCATATAGAGGTGTCAGGGCTGGCAATCTACGTCAGTATATTCAGAACGAAACCCACAAACGTGGCTTCAAGATTTTTATACGAGCAGGAGTGTCTGGAACTGTATACGGTATTCCATATACCGGTGAAGGTATGATTACGGAATTACCAGAAGATGAAAAGAAATTTGGAATTGGTGGCCAAGTTGTAATTCTGCTATGTAAGACAATAGCTTAGCCACTCAACTCAAGAGTGTGCTTTGGCAACTTCCTATCCACACTGGAACTGTTCATTCTCCTGAAGAATAAAATGAACATAGAGTCTCTGGGAACAGTACGTAGGAATCGTTTAAATGATTTCCTACTTGAACCAGAGAAATCACTATTGAATCGAGGTCAGGAAAGCTATGATTATAGGTTGGATGAAAATTCGGGAATCATCGTAGTTAGATGCACAGATAACAAGGTAGTGTGTTTAGCAAGTTCATTTTGCGGAGTAAAACCAGCGAAGGCTGTGAAACGTTGGAATACTGTTCAAAAGCGACAGACAGACGTGCCTTGTCCGAATATTGTGATTTTCTACTATAAGCTTATGGGTGGTGTAGACCTGGCGGAAATGCTTATAGAACTACACAGAGTGCCTCTCAAGTTGAAGTGCTGGCACCTGAGCATTTTTTGCTCATTATTGGACCTGTTGTCGTCAATTCATGGTTACTTTCGCGCCGTGACAGTTGTGATATGGAAATTTCACTGAAATCATTTCGAGTAGACATTACTAAAGCCTTGGTGGAGGCACACAGAAAGAAAGCAGGAAGACCTAGTAAGGAATCGCCAACTGTTAAGAAGACAGTAAAGATTCCACTGCCTGTACAAAACGTGAGGCCTTGACCACTGGCCTATTCGTAGACCAAAGGGTCGATCTCGTTATTGCTCAAGAGGTTACTCAACAGCCAGGTGTTCTAAGTGCAATATAGTTCTGTGTTCCGTGCCTGGAAGAAACTGTTTCGAACTTTTCATACAAAATGTAATAGACATACGAAATTATCCATCATTGGTAATCTTCGTTTTCAGTAGTTGTGTGTATCAGGAGACTGATACTCTCATGTATGAAGACCATACGTTGATTGTGGACACATTTATCACAAATGAACTGAAGTGAAGAAGACAGTAAGTTTACCATAAAATTTCTGTATATCAGTGTCACTGTTTGACAATGTGTCTCTCAAGTAAATTTCTGTATTTTTATATGATGAATAAATATTACAATTAAAACGTTTATTATCGTTGTTCTAAGTCTATATAATGAAGATAAACAAGGGAAACATTTTTCACAACAGTTTTTATATTTGCCAAATAAAGGGTTAAAATCAGGATTAGAGGTCACGAAGCAGGTTAAGTTACGGAATTCTGCTTCCTAGGCACCAAAATAACCCATGACGGACGGAGCAAGTAGGACATAGTAAGTAGACTAGCAACGACAAAAAGACCATTTCAGGCCAAGAAGTCCACTAGTATCAAACATACACCTTAATTTGAGGAGGAAATTTCTGAGGACGTACGTTTGGAGCACAACGTTGTATGGCAGTGAGACATGACCTGAGGGAAAGCCAGAAAAGAAGAGAATCGAAGCATTTGAGATGTAGTGCTGCAGAAGAATGATTTTGGTGGACTGAGAAGATAAGGAAAGAGGAGGTTCTCCGTACAGTCATCGAATGAAAGAATGTATAGAAAAACATTGAGAAGGAGTGACAGGATGATAGGACATCTGTTAAGACATCAGGGAATAACTTCTATGGTATTAGAGTGAGCTGTAGAGGATAAAAACTGTAGAGGAAAACTTACGCTGCAATACTTCCAGCAAGGAACTGAGGACGTAAAGTGGTACTCTGGGATAAACAGATTGGCACACGGGAGGAATATATGGAGGGACCCATCAAGCCAGACAGAAGACTGAGGACTCAAAAAAAAGTATGTTTAAAACATCGTCTTTACAAAATAATGAAATGAATTATTTAGAGAAGAATGGAAATACGTAGAAGACCTGACTATTTTCTGCATAAATATAGGAACACATGAGATGCCACTGATCCACGACTTATCTTAGAGGACAGAAAAAGACAGGAAAACCTTAGCCTTTATAGACATAGAGGACGATTTTGGCAAAGCTGATACACAACCTAGGAAATTCTGAACGTAGCAGAGATGAAATACATTGAGCGAAAGATTGTACGGAAAACAGACTGATGTTGCAAAAGTCATTCAAGAGTCAAAGGAGATGAAGGGGAAGTAGTAGTTGAGAAGGATAATACAGAGTTGTAGCTTATCCCCAATGTTATTCAGTCTGTAGATTGACATCAGGGAGAAGTTTCATGGTACTAGAGGAAGCTGCAGAGGGTAAAACGGTAGACGAAGACAGAGACTGCAATATGTCCGGCAAATATTGAGGACTTGGGTTGTAAGTGCTACTCTGAGATGAAGAGCTTGGCACAAAAGAGGAATTAGTGGAGAGCCGCATCAAACCAGACACAAGACTGATGACTCAAAAAGTAAGCTAGCAGTTAACGAAAACAAAGAGAGATTTGAAAAGGGAATTAAAGTACAGGAGGGTGAGAGGGGAGGAAGGGAATTACAAGTAAAAGCTGTAACGTTCGCTGATTATGTAATTCTGTCAGAGACGACAAACAAATTGGAAATTCATTTGAAAGGAATGGATAAAATGGATAATGACTTGGAAAGAAGTCTTACGTTAAATATCAACAAAGAAAAAGAACAATAGAGAATAGTCGATGCTGAGGGAACTGGATTAGGAAACGAGGCATTAAAAGCAGTAACTGACTTCAGTTATTTGAGCAGGAAAGTAAGTTTTCAAATTACTTACGGGAATGCAGCAGGACTACTTCGTCAAAAATAGCAGTCATATCGATAGGTGGCCACCCTGTCATTTCCAATGTAAAGCTGGAGCAAGTAAGTGCTGTTCAGGCGAATTTAAAACCTCAGTTTGAAGAGCAATTCCATAAAGATCGCACACACACACACACACACACACACACACACTCACACACAATTGTAAACACTAGCGCTACCATACAAAACAGAGATGGCCGACGCCAGAAGTTGTCGATAGTAAAAATTACTAAACGATGTGTAAAGCAGCATTAAATCCATCCCTGTCTTTTAGGCAAGGAGAAGAACGGCATTCCACGCAGGATTTAAGTAAAAACCTCCATCTTTAGTTACAAGGTTACTTTGCAATTTAATCTCAACTGCTTCCTTCATAACACTATCCCAGTACCTGGAAGTACATGCCAAAATCTTCGTCTTGTCGTATTCCATGGGTTGACCGGTGGCAACATGGGGCGGCGGGTAGAATAAGACGATTTTTTGTGTGTGGTTTTTTTAATGCTCGCCGTCTTTGTCAGGCGAACCTGGCAACTAATTTTGTGGTCAGCCAGAAAGCGAAGGAAAACATACTGATCTTAGTTTCCAGTATTTCTCTTTTTCTCTATTGGTATCATAACTGTTGCAGCGAAGTCCTCAGGCCATTCCCCTTTGTCATATATCTCGTTACAGAGGTAGACTATTTCTTTTCTTGCCTTGTTTCCCAGACTCTTCAACAGTTCTGCTGGCAAATCATCTATTCCACATGCCTTCCTATTCAGCGCCTTTTCTACTTATGCTTCCACGATGGTAAATCCCTTTCCATCTTCCGGCACATATTGCTCCTCTTCAACCTTAATTTCTCTTTGCATTTCATCCCTCTTATACAGACATTCAATATATTCTTGCCATCTGTTCAAAACCTCCTGTGGTTCTTCTGCTAGAGTACCATCCGCTCTTTCTATTTCCATGTTATTCCTCTTTCTTTTACGTTCAAAAACTATCTCACTGGCCAGTCTATACATCATTTCGTACTTTCCATCTCTCTCCATTTTCTCTATTTCGCCGGACCATCAGTCTAATTTCTCATGCAGCTAAAGTCTTGCTGAGAGTGTTGAACAGAAAGTTATATGGCAAGCTAGAAAGAGGGATTGTAGAGGAGCAGTTCGGATTTAGAAGAGGAAAAGGAACAAGAGATTCTATTAGCTTGCTAAGAACTATAGGGAAAAGATATGTGGAAAAGGGTAGAGAAATCTTTGCTGTCTTTATAGATTTAGAAAAGGCTTTTGACAGAGTTCAGTGGAACAAGCTGATGGATATCTTGAAGAGGAAAGGAGTAGATTGGAAATAGAGACGACTGATACAGAATCTATATTTACACCAGAAAGTAAGGATAAGGATTGGAAATGAAATGTCAGAAGGAAGCAGCATTGGACGAGGTGTTAGATAAGGTTGCCTTTCCCCACTGTTGTTTAACGTATACCTTGAAGAGATTATTGTGAAAAGTTTAGATGGGAAAAGAGTAATATGTATTGGTGGAAAGAGAATAGAATGTATAAGATTTGCTGATGACATGGTATTAGTGGCAGAAAGTGAGCGGACAGTGAATAACATACTCAAAGATCTGAGTGAAGCTTGTGTGGAAAATTGGATGCAAATAAACACAGCAAAAACAAAGAGTATGATCATCAGTACAAGACGCAGACTGTCCAATATTAAAATAGGCCAATCTACCATTAGCCAATTAAGTCAATTTAAATATCTTGGAAGCACAATAACTGAAGACTTGAGATGTCACCAGGAGGTGAAAACTCGAATTACCATAGCAAAGGAGGCATTCAACAGAAAGAGGAGACTCTTATGTGGCAAATTAGATAAAGGACTAAGGAAAACTCTTGGCAAATGTTTTGTGTGGAGTGTGGCACTATATGGGGCAGAAACATGGACACTGAGACGAGAGGATGAAAAAAGGTTAGAAGCATTTGAAATGTGGATGTGGAAGAGAATGGTGTGAATAAGCTGGATGGAAAGAGTGAGTAATGAAAGAGTATTGGAAAGGGTTGGTGGGAGAAGATGTCTGCTGAAGGTTGTAAGAGAAAGGAAAAAGAACTGGTTGGGACATTCATTGAGAAGAGGGTGTTTGCTAGTAGATGCTTTGGCAGGATTGGTTTGTGGGAGAAGACTGAGAGGAAGAAGGAGATACAAGGTGATAAACGACATAAAGGGAAGAGGAAATTATGCAGACCTGAAGAGGATGGTAGAAGACCGGACAGCCTGGAGAACTGCCATGTGAAATCCTGCCTTTAGGCAGAACACTGATGATGATGATTAGTTTCCAGTCTGCACGGCCACATTCTGGTCCAGCTCACTGAAAGAAATGTTTCTACTCTTCTTCTACTTAGCAGCTTGAGGACTATGATTTTAAATAGAAGTGTTAAGTTCTAGTTCATACATATATTGAGTAAAGTCTCTCTCGTACAACACTTTGAAATTCACTTAGTTTAATTGACAGTAAACCTTTCTATCATAAATAACACAACTAGCAGTTCAGAGGCGACCTCTACGGTACGTTCCTACCAGATTGTCTTTCAGCCTGACTAATAATACTCAAATGAATGTTGGAAATAAATGCTCGCCATAAAAGCCGCCACTTGCCAGGCGGTTTTTTAATTATCATGGACGGCACACTAACAGTTACTTTAGCCAATTCTAAGCGATCCAGGACGGTGTACAGTGCTCGCGAGTGCACAATCCGTTTTTACCGCAAATACGCGATTTGTCACAGTAAGTCTCTGACGTCATCCGAGGTAGAGCGAGATCCGACGTATCTTACAGTGGCTGAGTGCGAAGTGAACCTTCCTCCTGCCTCTCAGGCTGTATTTATATAGGTGCCGAGGCGGACGGCCGAGGGAGCATCTTTCTTCTATTGCCTTAACACACGGCAGCAGCCTCGGAACGACCGCTTTCTCGGACACATAATCTTTAACAACATAGTTATGAATTAATTCAGAATCTTCTTAATTTCTACATGTATCTAGGTAATTTGTTTGAAAGCACAGAAAAAGTTTCAGCTCGCTTGAATAAAAACTTTGCTTTCTAGAATTTTTATAGTGGAGCTAGTGGTAGATCGTTACCTCTGAACCATACCTTTACTAGAACTTGTATTGAATGTTACTGTTATTAAAGTTCTAAAATTTGGTATAGCTCTATTATTTAGTAGATTTTACCATCTGCTTTAACCAAAATTTTCTGTCATTACAGGTACTTAATCTTTAATACAATTGGATATATTTTAGTTACAAAATTGGTTTTCACTTAATTACTCAAACACTATAAGAGTTGCTTAACGTGGTCTCTTAGTTATTATTTTGAGAGTGAACTGAAGCATAAAATTTTTTTTTTTCGTCTCTAAGTCCAATATTTAGCGCCTTCCATTTGTTAAAAAAACGTGGTTCCGGTCGTAATTTTCGTTCTTCAGCTTTGAAACTTGCTCCACTTATTTATGAGCTCCATAGGCACAGTCTGACCAAATTCTGGCTTTCTAGCTTTATTATTTAGCGCCACTTATTTTTCTCTTAAAAATGCATTTTTACTGAAACTATTAACTCTAGGCACATTAAGACATGATATTTGAAACGTTATTACAATGAAACATATTTTAACAAAGTTTTAAAATTTATTTTTTACTTTTAATTTAATCTTAATTGTGGTGCACTACGTGCAGACGCGTTAAGGTGACGTGGTGCTACTAGCAGTGAACTGGGGTAAGTCCCGGCACACCCGCTCGCCTTTGCATCACACACATGATAAAGCGCTTGTTTTGCTTCAGTTCTCTGCAATAGCCGATTTTTTCTGCTATTGTAAGCGTGTGTGACTCTTATGATTAGTACACCGGTGGTCCACGATCTTGATAGTCTAACCAATATATAACACGCCACAGCTACAAGGAAGGCGATAGACTCTCATCTAAGGCAAACCAAGATCATTTTAACTGGGCCTGATAGGACCCTAATCTTAGACGGATGTCATAAAATACATTTCAGCAAAGTACAACCAATCTTGTTGGAGCTTCTCCCTGCGTAAAGCAAAATGGCCATAGATTTTGGTGCTATCTAGGTATTATCAGCACTCACCCGGTGCACGATTGGTCGATAGCGGAACGCACGTCTGATCTGCTTCATTCTGACGGAAAGTGGCCTCAGCATGGGGTAACTCAGCTTAAAAACTTAAAAATGGTTCAAATGGCTCTAAGCACTATGTGACTTAACGTCTGAGGTCATCAGTCCCCTAGACTTAGAACTACTTAAACCTAACTAACCTAAGGACATCACACACATCCATGCCCGAGGCAAGATTCGAACCTGCTGCGACCGTAGCAGCAGCGTGGTTCTGGACTGAAGCGCCTAGAACCGCGCGGTCACAAAGGCCGGCAGCTGACAAACTCTCAGGGTCTGAAATCATATGGGCTCTGTGAACCAAAGCACGTCGTATCCCTTTCCGCTGACCTGAATTATGACAGTCATTAGCGTGTAGATACAAGTCAGAGTGAGTAGTTTTCCTATAAACAGCATGTCCCAACGTACCATTAACCTTTCGTCTGACCAACACATCGAGAAAGAAAAGGCAGCCATCGTCTTCCACCTCCATAGTGAATCGAATGTTCGGGTGGATTGAACTCATGTGTTCTAAAAAGTCGTTCAAATTCTCACTGCTAACAGGCGAAACAGAAAAATTATCGTCTACATTTGGGGTCTAATGGAGTTGCGATACGAAGCGCTTTGTCACCTATTATTTCAAATCAGTTTTTGAAAAACTTCGAGGAACGTGCCTTGGAGTCGGCGGCTATGAAACCTGCGTGTTTTTTCAGATATGTTGACGATACTCCTGTTTCTTGGCCTCACGGTAATGAGAATTTGAACGGCTTTTTAGAACACCTCAGTTCAATACATTCGAATACGCGTCTGACCATGGTGGAAATGGAATGCCTTCTCTTCATTGTTGCGACATCTGCAACAACCCGACGGCTTGCTTTCACTGTTGTCCGGCTTCCTGCACACAGTACGGATTTGTTCCATCCCATTTTCATCTGCTTCCAAAACTTAAAGAACACCTTCGAGGACTTCGCTTTGATAGTGATAAAGCGTTGTAGGCAGAGATGAAGTAGTGGCTCCGTCAACAAAGTTTCTAACATTCTACAGTTAGTTTGAGAATTTATAATCTGCCGCGCCACAGTATGTCTTGGATGTTCCCGATATTTAATAAACAAGATGAAAAACAATCATAAAAACGATAACAAAGTAAGAGGGCTGTCAATGGTAAGACGAAGGACTTTCGGAAGAACAGATGGCGTATGTCAATATTAAGAGAGAAGAATTTTGGAAGAAAACGTCCAGGAGAAATTCCATTGTACATACTGGAAACTGACCGACCAATGGTATTGTTAATATACGTTAAAGTACTTGGTTTGGAGATGAAAGACAATAAATGTAAAAGAAAAAGGGGAAGGATCGGTGTTTGAAAGTCAACGGTGTTCGAATCGAAATACGAAACACACTAAAACATACTAATCACAAGTCGAATAATAATCAAAGGTATATGAAAGAGAGAGAAAGAGAGAGAGAGTGAGAGAGGTAGACGCAGAAAGAGAGTACATTTAGAATACTAATGGAGATAAGTAACTATACATCCCACTGGCTAAGAAAACGCATTACAGAAAACTAATTACAGGCCTCACCACGCCTTTCCTTAAACACTGTTCCTATGCGGGCGTTCCATGCGTTCTGACTCTCAGAAGGCGTACACAAAAAACAGCTCCGTGAGTCATGCCAAGCTTCTTCGGCGAGCACGACTGTCGCGTTGACGGGCAGAGCTCTGTGCTTGAAGGAAGATCAAAAGAACCACGTCTCTTTAAGCGAAAGAAACGTTTCTCGTAATTCACGGACTGTTTTAATGAATATTCTCTTTCATCCACGCAAATGTCACATAAGGCTCTCGAGCAACGAACTGGAAAATGTGCGAATCAAGCAGAGGCTGACCTGTAGCTGTTTTCCGACTCTCTCTCTCTCTCTCTCTCTCTCTCTGTGTGTGTGTGTGTGTGTGTGTGTGTGTGTGTGTGTGTGTGTGTGTCCACGATGCAAGTGGAATTGGATTGCAAATGAAGGTTACAGAGTCGTTTTGGCAGTCTGCGGAGAACTAATTACAGGCCTCACCACGCCTTTCCTTAAACACTGTTCCTATGCGGGCGTTCCATGCGTTCTGACTCTCAGAAGGCGTACACAAAAAACAGCTCCGTGAGTCATGCCAAGCTTCTTCGGCGAGCACGACTGTCGCGTTGACGGGCAGAGCTCTGTGCTTGAAGGAAGATCAAAAGAACCACGTCTCTTTAAGCGAAAGAAACGTTTCTCGTAATTCACGGACTGTTTTAATGAATATTCTCTTTCATCCACGCAAATGTCACATAAGGCTCTCGAGCAACGAACTGGAAAATGTGCGAATCAAGCAGAGGCTGACCTGTAGCTGTTTTCCGACTCTCTCTCTCTCTCTCTCTCTCTCTCTCTGTGTGTGTGTGTGTGTGTGTGTGTGTGTGTGTGTGTGTGTGTGTGTGTCCACGATGCAAGTGGAATTGGATTGCAAATGAAGGTTACAGAGTCGTTTTGGCAGTCTGCGGAGAACAAGGAACGAAGATTAGAATTTGCTCGAAGGCAAAAAGAGGTTGGAGGAAGCTAGCATCCATTCCGGCATCTGCGTTGTGATTTAGGCAACCCCTTCGTCGTTCCGCAAGGGGATCTGATGATCACTCCCCCGGAATGGGAATCCACTGCGACGCCTATCTGTCCATTTATATAAAAGAAAATGCTCTTCATGAAGTACCATGGGAAAGTGAAACCAAACCAATTTTCATTGAAAAGTGGTAAAACTTTTTTGATATCAAATTTCATAATGCTGAATAATCGACATGCTTTTTGAAATTTTGCAAATTGCAGATGCTGCTCGGGATAGATTTTCAATTTACGTTTGATAATTCGTCAGAGATTATTAAGCCTCAGGGTCTTAGTCGTAACTTTCTTCTTTGGAAAAAGGTTACTGATTCTGATTTTACAGTAAAAAATTAGACAAAATAACCCGTAAATTCTGAATTAAATCTAAACTAGCCAACACAACACGTTAATTTCTCAGTGGCACAGTACCGGAAATAAAAATATGTGGGTAAGGTATCATCATCAAATGGCTCTGAGCACTATGCGACTTAACTTCTGAGGTCATCAGTCGGCTAGAACTTAGAACCAATTAAACCTAACTAACCTAAAGACATCACACACATCCATGCCCGAGACAGGATTCAAACCTGCGAACGTAGCGGTCGCCCGGCTCCAGACTGTAGCGCCTAGAACCGAATGGCCACTCCGGCCGGCGTATCATCATCCGATGAAATAAATACAGGAGTAAGACGAGATGATAGTCTAATCTTCTTCAATGTGTTCTGGGGAAAGTTTTAAGAAACAATAATGATAAATTACACCATTACGCCGTCAGGAAAAATCAGACAATGTAGGAGAACCGTTAAAGGTATAAAGGTATAGTTGGTATGATACAGCTTCAGCTGACTAAATCTACTGCCCCAGTCGAAAGGGGCGTCGGTGATTCCTTAAGATGGCCAAAGATGCAACTGGAAGCTTGGCAAGCGTGCAAGACAAAGCACTCCGTGCAACATCATGCCTTCGTAAGCCGGATGACGCTTGATTGATTTTTTGGTCGGCAAAATTGTAGAAGTGTACCAATTCGCTCTGGGTTGAGCGTTTGTACTGACAATATGCAAGTTTGCACAAACACACGTTCTTTGTTAGGCAATATTCTACTTGATAGAAAAGAAAGGAGAAAAAAAAATCGAGGATGCAACAGAAAGCCGTCCTACCAGCTATACCGTGATCAGTCACATATCTGTCCAACCACGTAACCCGCACGTTGTACACACACCACCGTACAACTACTCAGGAGCATGCGTCAATCGGGAAGCTGCTTTGGGTGATATAATTAATGAGTAATAAACTCACAGCTGGTGACCGTCTTGTTTGGGCGGCATACGCACCACTTCGTTTGCCCTTACTTGTGCTTAGTAGATGTAGCAGCGCCTACTGTCTGTCTAAGGACATCACACACATCCATGCCCGAGGCAGGATTCGAACCTGCGACCGTAGCGGTCGCTCGGCTCCAGACTGTAGCGCCTAGAACCGCACGGCCACTCCGGCCGGCTTATCATCATCCAATGAAATAAATACAGGAGTAAGACGAGATGATAGCCTAATCTTCTTCAGTGTGTTCTGGGGACAGTTTTAAGAAACAATAATGAAAAATTACACCATTACGCCGTCAGGAAAACTTCTTTTGCATGTGGCGGAGGATATGGCTAGTGGGTTACAATGCAGTTGTCTCGAATGATAAAATCGGATGTGATCAACTGATATTTTCGAGACTACGGAATGTACTGTCCTCCCGATCTGAACAGCTACATGATGTAATCATATTTTTCCTGGAGACATGAAAGTCAACGAAAACTAGCAATGTACAAAAAATTAACAAAATTCACCTCAGCACGGCTATCACACGGAAAACATGCATCGTTGACACGTTAACTCACGAGTTCTGTAAAACCGCATCTGATACCTTGTTTTATATCCGAAGGAGACCTGCGATCATACATCGCACAACCCCAATTTACAATGACGTAACGGAAATGGTATGGTCGCAGGAGCTGCGACAGCCACGATTAAAAAGTAACGCAGGTATTACATGATTCAGAATCGATTACATAACTGACAGTCCGTCAACCGTTTTGAACAATTATTACTATACATACAACTACAATAACGAACAGTAAGAGCTATGCATAGTAATTTGGCAATTGGCTGAACACAAAGAGCACACCACCACAACTAAAAAGAAAAGACGAGTAAGAAGAAGTGAAAAAAGGAAGGACAAAAAGTGGAGGCTGCAACAGACTAAAATGTTCCCAAGCGTCCCGTTTCCATTCACATGATGGAGGGAAGGCCATATACGGGAATTGGACAAAGACAGTGGGAAAAATACAGGCCTGAATATGAATGCAGATTCTAGGCAAGAGTGTAGACGGCGCTGTCGCATTAGATGACGAACGGCACCATTCTCATGTCCTCAAAACATTGCGAAAGTCAGTCATTATCAGGACACTGTTCCCTGTGGCTGTGAGTGCATTGTTCGCCGGCCGGAGTAGGAGAGCGGTTCTAGGCGCTACGGTCTGGAACAGTGCGACTGCCACGGTCGTAGGTTCCAATCCTACCTCGGGCATGGATGCGTGTGATGTCCTTAGGTTAGTTAGGTTTAAGTTGAGCTAAGTTCTAGGGGACTGGTGACCTGAGATGTTAAGTCCCATAATGCTCAGAGCCATTTTTTGCATTACGTCGGAGTGAAGTGAATTAGAAAATGGGCGAATTGTTGGTTATCGTATAGTAGATGGTTCTGTAACCAAGACAGCCGAAGTGTTGGGTGTTTCAAGAGGCTCCGTATACGCATACAGGGAAAGCGGAGAAACCTCATCCGCAAAGTCTCAACGCGGACGAAGGTGTGGGTTGAGTGATCGTGATAGTGGCAGACGGTCATTGAAGAGGATTGTGAAGGAGAGTAGGAGGACGACAGCTCCAAAATTCACTGCAAAGTGAACATGTGCACTCGCGAAGCCTGAAATAACGCGAAGGTAGCACCAAAAGCGGGGAATTGAAGGACGAGATAGAATTCCAAAACTACTCATCAGTGATGCAAATTACCCTAAGGGGAATACATGGTGCCGAAACCATAAAAACTGAACTATGGAGCAATGGAATAAAGTCGTTTAGTCGAATTAGTGTGCTTCTCACTGTTTCCAATTTCTGTTCGACTTTACTTCTGGCGTACTCCGTCCCAAGCTTGCGATGAAGGCTGCTTGCTGCCAAAAATGAAATGTGGGAGGGATTCGGTAATGATTTGGGCAGCCATACCCTCGGCGTTACAAAGGCTCCATGATCACTCTGCAAGGTCTCATCACTGCCAAGGATGATGTGATCACAGGCTGACGAGATCCATTCCAAGGTACAGTGTTTGTTCCCCAGTGATAACGTGCTGTTCCAAGATGATAGGGCCGCTGTTCACACAGCTCGCATCGTCCAGAACTGTTTTTCTGAGCACGAGGATCAGTAGTCGAATTTTCCCTGACCACCGCAATCACCAGATTCTTTAATATTATTGAGCCTTTGTGGTCTACTTTGAAGAGGAGGGTGCGTGATCACTGCCCACTGTCACAATCACTGCCTCAACTTGCAACTATTTTACAGGAAGACAGGTTTAAGATTCCTTATAAAGCCATACAGGGTCAGTATATATACAATCCAAGACGACTCGAAGCTGTTTTGAATGCCAAAGGTTTACCTCTAACGTATTAAGCATTGTCTCTCACGTATTTCCGTACTTTTGTCCTTCCCTGTACATCACGAGTCAAAATTTGTGTTATCCATCTCCGTGTTTTAATTTTTTTGTAATATCATTATGCACAGCAAGTTGTATAATTATTAGCAAATTTCTTTAAAAACTCGTACAAATTGTTCATGATTTCGCCTACCATAACTACAGCTACATACACTACTGGCCATTAAAATTGTACAGGTACACCACGAAGATGACGTGCTACAGACGCGAATTTTAAACGACAGGAAGAAGATGCTGTGATATAGAAATGATTAGCTTTTCAGAGCTTTCACAGAAGGTTGGCGCCAGTGGCGGCACCTATAACGTCCTGAGATGAGGAAAGTTTCCAACCGATTTCCCATACACAAACAGCAGTTGACCGGCGTTCCCTGGTGAAACGTTCTCGTCACGTCTCGTGTGAGGAGAAGAAATGCGTACCATCATCTTTCTGACTTTGATAAAGGTCGGATTGTAGCCTATCGCGAATGCGGTTTATCGTATCGCGACACTGCTGCTCGCGTTGGTCGAGATCCAATGACTGATAGCAGAATACGGAATCGCTGGCTTCATGAGCGTAATACGGAACGAAGTGCTGGATCCCAACGGCCTCGTATCACTAACAGCCGAGATGATAGGCATCTTATCCGCATGGCTGTAACGGATCGTGCAGCCACGTCTCGATCCCTGAGTCAGCAGATGGGGACGTTTGAAAGACAACAACCATTTGCACGAACAGTTCGACGACGTTTGCAACAGCACGGACTATCAGCTGGGAGACTATGGGTCCGGTTAACCTTGACGCTGCATCACAGACAGGAGCGCCTGCGATGGTGTACGCAAAGACGAACCTGGGTGCACGAATGGCAAAACGTCATTTTTTCGGATGAATCCAGATTCTGTTTACAGCATCATGATGGTCGCATCCGTGTTTGGCGATATCGCGGTGAACGCACATTGGAAGCGTGTATCCGTCATCGCCATACTGACGTATCACCCTGCGTGATGGTATGGGATGCCATTGGTTGCACGTCTCGGTCACCTCTGGTTCGCATTGACGGCACTTTGAACAGTGGACGTTACATTTCGGATGTGTTACGACCCGTGGTTCTACCCTTCATTCAATCCCTGCGAAACCCTACATTTCAGCAGGATAATGCACGACCGCATGTTGCTGGTCCTGTACGGGCCTTTGTGGATACAGAAAATGTTCGACTGCTGCCCTGGCGAGCACATTCTGCAGATCTCTCACCAACTGAAAATGTCTGGTCAATGGTGGCAGAGCAACTGGAACGTCACAATACGCCAGTCACTACTCTTGATGAAATGTGGTATCGTGTTGAAGCTGCATGGGGAGCTGTAACTGTATACGCCATCCAAGCTCTGTTTGACTCAATGCCCAGGCGTATCAAGGCCGTTATTATGGCCAGAGGTGGTTGTTCTGGGTACTGATTTCCCAGGATCTAGGTAACGTAAATTGCGTGAAAATGTAATCGCATGTCACTTCTAGCAAAATATATTTGTCCAATGAATACCAGTTTATCATCTGCATTTATTCTTGGTGTAGCAATTTTAATGGCCAGTAGCGTATAACCCATAAAAATCACTCATGATGTGACATAACTTCAAAGTCTCTATATTATCTCTTAAATAAAGGCAAACAAAACGAAAGAGTAGTAAGAACTTTATCCTAAGTGAGACTTAAAGTTTCCCAGACCGAATTCGACGCAAGGCTGACTCCCTAGAGGCTAAATTTCAGTACTACACGTTTGGCACCTATGTGCCACCTACTATTTTCGACTGAACCCTGGCTATTGTTTTTAAAAAACCTTGTTTTTCCAGTTAATCGAAAATAGAATTAATACAGGAAATTTGTAATGAGATTTATCCTTTGCCCTATATTTCTGTTTAATATTTATTATCAAAGTATCCATTTATAGTGCTGAACCTGCAACTGTATTTAGCTGTCTCGTTACTAGCTACAGCCCATCCTCTCACGCAAACCGCCACCGTCCCCACCGCACGTTGCTTTGCTCCGAAATACCTGTTACAACAGATGACGACTGCTAGCGACTGTAATAGGAAAATTTGTGAAGTATTTACTTCCTTGCCAAACTAAGACAATCACTTCACCCAGGTTGGTAGCTCTTGTAGACGTTTTCTACGCGTTTGCGAATTAATGTTTTTTTAGCTCCGCCTTATGCAAAAAATAACGCTTTTTTCCCACTAGGATGCCTTTGGACACCTACGTGTCATCTTCTGTGGGCGTTGATTTATTTCTGTAAAATGTCACACAAAGTTCGTGGTTGTCTTCAATTTTAGGCTAAAAACTACAATTTGCATTTTGTTTAATTTGTTTCGATAGCTCATCTGGTATTACATTACTTGTGAAAATGGACTTTTACAAGTCGCACTGTATTCATGCCGTTTTACCGTTTTGGCAGCATGTCATCTGAAAATAGTTGTTAAGAAATTTGCGGTTCCAGAATGAAAAGTTTCAGATTTGCGAATTGATTATCCTTCGGTACTAACATTTCCCGGTCAGTTGCGTATCTCTCGTGGATTTCCTTTTACTATAGCTATTGTGTATAGTATTTACCACACCCTTTCTTGTATTTCACTCTCACATATTTTTACACTTATTTTGCACAAAACGTGATTAGAGCAAATGTTTACGTCACCGTACTCATAGAGAGGTCCTATGTTATTGTCCCCCCTGAATTGTTCATCTGTACATTGTGGCCCTAATATTGAATATTTGGTAAAAACTATTGTGGTATGTCCGCAGTGAGAGAACTTATGGTGTGTGGGTGTGTGTGTGATCTCCTCTGGGTCCCGCTCGCAGCGGCCATCAACGTAATCCATTAGAATAAATCGTGGAGTTATCTAACTGATAACCGCTATCACTGTTAACTAGAGTTTCCGACATGCATATTACCACGTATTCTTTAGTACTGGAATCCAAAAAAGATATTGCTTTGGCCAAATTTATTGTTTTATCGAACTCCATTGGATGTCAGGTGCAAATATTACGTTCAGCAGTAGCAGCCTTGTTCTGTTGCGAAAGGCGAGTGGAGTGTTAATGTTCGGTGCAACGTTCTTCCACGTTGGACAGTGGTCTGCCGTGTACAGGCCATACCATATTGGGAAGCTATTATTTTGTATAGGCCTATCCGAGAAAATCGCCAGTCTTAAACTGTGGGCGGAGAACCATTTTCAAGATGGTTCTGGGTGGATAGAGTGGATGACTCTGAGGCGAAAACGAAATTTCTGTTAAAAAGCTGTTTCCAACTTGGATCACTTTCACGTGTGCGGCATGATGAATGTTCCTTATTAACGAAAGGGTATGTGAAAAGGACAATTGAAAAAAGAAATTTTGAAACTCTTAAGAGATTCATTATTTGTAGTGGAAAGTACTTTTCTAGTACTGCAGAACGGTTGCTCCTGTGAATATTCAGAAGTACCTCGAAGTTGCATACACGAGCTGCAAACAGTTGACTGACTACAGCTGCGAGAGCCAGGCGACTTCATTTGTTGCTCGAGATATTGAGAGATCGGCCGGGAGCGGGAGGCTTTCTTCCGCGAGAGAAAAATGAACGAAATCGACGCAAATGGGGGTGGGAGGTAATATCGGCGAGCGGTGTTCTATGGCCTCAGTCTGTGCGATAAGCGACCTCGCCGGCAGACGAGTCGCATCCTGATATCGGCGCAAGCAGACGGCGATATTTCCCCAGGGGAGACCAACGCCGCGCCCTGTTTTTCGGGCCGATGGCGGCGAGAGGCGACTTCGTAAACGGCGAACAATCTACAGCCCAGTTACGACCTCATCTGTGGTTCTTCTGTGATGTCCCACGTCGCACAGCTATTTCTACTTTTTGAAAACTTATTTCCGTTATTAAAGGATGCGGTAAAGACGCTAACTGATTTGAAAAGCCAATAAAACAAAAATATTTATTTTTTTAATTTTTTTGCTTTTCTACGTAACTAAACTTGAAATTACACTTTTACTTTCCGGCAAGTAAAGTCCATATTATCGGTATCCTGATATAATCAAATCTGAAGTCCAGATAGACTCTTTCGTGTTCAGCGATGGGTATGCGGGCTATTTCTTGTCGAATCTTCCCCTTCAGGTGTGCAGTGGTGCTTGACGCGCGGTGTAAATATTGGATTTCAGATATCACCCTGCAGGGAGGTGTCGCCAGGGGCTAAATCGGGCGGGCGCAGCAGCTGCGAAGACGAGCGTCGCTCAAGGAGACCACGCGCTCGGAGAACTTTATCCGCATAACACGTGTTGTAGTTCATGATGTTTACCATGGCTCCATATAGCTGAAATCACACATTCGAAACATCAGTTTGTTCAAGACCCGGGCAAAACAAAAGCTACTAATCGTATAGACGAATATCGGAGAATGCAATTTCTACATGCTCCTTCATACAAGCGGCAATGAATTATCTCCACTCTCCACGATGCACGCCAGTTACACGTTGCGAAGGATCTCTTATGAAGTTTTCTGGGCTTGTTAGAACTCCCGGATCGTATATTTCGTTTATTCATGCTTCATGCGAAAGGCCTCACCTTACTGAATATACCAGCTCTCGTCAGATCACTGAAGTTAAGAAACGTTCAGCGTGACCTGTACTTGGATGATAATCTCCTGGGAGTGCCGTATACTGTTGACTGCTTTTCCTTTGCCTTCAAACAAAGGGGAGAAAAAATTGGTTCAAATGGCTCTGAGTACTATGGGACTTAACATCTCTGGTCATCAGTCCCCTAGAACTTAGAACTACTTAAACCTAACTAACCTAAAGACATCACACACATCCATGCCCGAGGCAGGATTCGAACCTGCGACCGGAGCGGAGGGGTCACGCGGTTCCAGACTGAAGCGCCTAGACCGCACGGCCACACCGGCTGGCAAAGGGGAGAAGGTATGGGTTAAACTTCCTGATCACCAGTTTTTGTGCCAATGCCCTGGATTAATTTCAAACCTCGACCTAGTGTCTATTAAAGGAATGTGATACTGTTGATGGCGACCCAGCCGTCGTATGGGAACGTTCAGCTAGGCCGCCTCCTTCATACTCTTCAAGAGGAGTGGGCTATGTGCCGGCAACGGATTTCGCCAACTCCCTTCTCTCATCATCTCACATACATGACACTCACACCCATTACACTTGTCATACACACCCAACACATAAAACTCTTAGACTCTGCAAAGGTGATCCCTTCGGGGTCTCCCAGATAACCATTTTTATTCATGCACCTCACTCTTCACAAGCATTATGCCGAGCAATAATACCGCGCTCACTAAGCTGTAGCACCACATGCAACTATTATGGGTGGAAATGGCGAGCATCATGAAGAATTCGCCTCACAAAATGGTCAGAAAGTCGAAGGGCAGCTGGAGGCTTTCGTGCCGAGAGAGAAGCAGATCTCAAAATTCACTATCGCAATGCTGTGCTGTTCCTTGGTGATCTCAAGGGCTGTGGTAGCGCCTTACTACTTTTTTGCAAACTTCTAGTTGTCCTGAATGTGTCCACCCACAAAACAATTCGAGGAAGTGAGGAAGATTAGGACTTAACATCCCACAGACACACAGGTCATTAGGGGCGGAGTACAAGGTCTGATTGTGCCGAGAATGGTAAAGGAAATCGGCCGTGCCCTTTCGTAGAACCCATCCTGGCATTTTCCTGGAAAGATTCAGGGAAATCACGTAAAACCTTAAATCGGTTCGTACTTTCCAAATATGTTCAGTCAAGAGTAGTCACCTGCAAATCAGGAACCATTCGAATCAACGTACATTGGCATTTTCATTCCTTGTACTGATCAAAAGTTCTTTGCATGTCTTTTGCGTAAGGTTGTGCTGAGATCTAAATTAGGACCACGGAGCAGAAAAGCAAATGAAATCACTCAGCAGACGAAAAGTGACAGGATCAGACGGGATACCAGTACGATTATACGCAGAATACGCGAAAGGATTTGTCTCTCTTGTGGTATCAGTGTACGATAAGTAACTGGAGGAGCGAAACATATGACTGGAAAAGAATGCAGGTCATTCCCGTATTCAAGAAGGGTCGCCGAACACACGCTAAAAGCTATAGACCCAAATCTCTAACCCTCATCTGTAGTAGAATTTTGCAACATGTTGCGTTGCTCGTGTATTATGATCTTTCTGAAGACTGAAAATCGCCTCTGTGGAAACACAACGATCGTGTGAAACCCAGCTCGCTCTGTTCGCGCACGAGACCCAGAAAGCATTATAACCGGTGTCCAGATTGATACCGTGTTGCTTCACTCCCGGAAGGCTTTCGGTACAGTACCGCATTGCCACCTAATGAACCAAATTCGAGCGTATAGAATATCAGAGCAGCTGCGTAAAGAGTTTCTAGCAAACAGAACACAGCATATCATTCTCAACGGACACAAGTCTTCAGAGGTGAAAGTAGCTTCCGACCCTTACGACCCTTACGTTTCACAGAATATGTAACTGACCTAGCGGATAAAACTGGAAGATCTATGAGGCCTTTCACTGGTGATGTTGTATACGAAGAAGTCGCAACGATAGACAATTTTAGCGAAGTACAGGGGATCGACACTTGATGCGTGGACTGGCTGTTGACCTCAACACAAGCAGATGAAAAGTGTTAGGGCGTAAATAGACGGAAGTACCCATTATTGAATGATTACAAGATTACAGAACAACCAATTGAATCACTCGCATCCGGACACCCTAAAGAGAGAAATCCCCAAATAACAGCGAGAGAAAAATACTCAACTTCTGTTAACTCCTGGGGCTAGCAGTGACATTGACAGGATACAGCCAAGTAGCGTGGAGCGTCACCAAAACGTAGCTGGCCGAGCTAACGGCGTCCTCAGCGGGGATAAGCCCAGTCAAACATGTTTCCGGCTGTGAACGCAAATTACGATCACATTGATCACCAGTGTCACTTAAAAGAAAATAGCGGGTGCCCACAGTTAGTAGCAGCAAGCGACGAGACTTCACATAGCGTATACAAGCATCCAGTACCAAGTCCTACTGTATACACTCTTGTTAGTACATTAGAGGCCACCACCACCAGTTCGGCGCCGACACACTTCTCAGATTATAGCGTGGCACTGTGAGCAACCAACCCTGCACGTAACGGTCATTGCGAGACTCCACAATACAACCTACGCCCATACCACGGGCAAGCACGGCCTCTAGCGCCCCGGGCCTGAAAACCAAGATACACCTCACAGGAAGCGCCGCTCTTAAATAGCGGCCAGAAGAGGAAAACCAAAGAGGAAACACGCATGCCACAACAACCTGGATTGCTGCCCCGATTAGGAAGAGAATCGTCGGCACCAGCGATTCCCTCACGGCTCAGCAGGCAAGTCAGATGCCAGACTGAGATTAATTGGAAGGATTCTCAGGCAATGTAGTCCACCTACAAAGGAAGTAGCTTGCAAAACTCTCGGTCGACCAATACTTGAATGTTGTTCATCGTTATGGGATCCGTACCACATAGACTTGACAGAGGCAATAGAGTAGAATCAAAGAAGAGCAGTGAGTTTTGTTACAGGTTCGTTTAATGAATGTGCGACCGCTCACAGAGACGCTGGCGGGTGCTACAAGAGAGATGATCTGCATAACGGTTTGGTTCACCGTTAGAGCCTCGGGAACCTACGTTCCTAGAAGAGTCAGCCAATATATTGCTTCCTCCTACGTATATATCGATAAAAGATCGTAAAGAGAGATTGGAGCTCCGACAGGGGCTTACTGGCAATCGTTTTTTCCGCGATCTATTAACGACTGGAACAAGAGAAGGGGGAAGTGATAGCACTGGATAAAGTACCCTTGCCACCCACTGTGAAATGGCTTGCGGATTATACGACTAGGTGTAGAAGCTCCGCCGTTGTTGCCTTACGCCAAAAGGCCAGAATTCGACTTAGCAACCTGCCATTAGAATGCCACCAAGTTGGTTCGCTGAGTAAGATAAAATATGCCACAGCGTAAGGAGGAAGTTTAAGATTTGAAAACAGTTACTCACTAATGCACCACGATAGATAGTTCCAGTGTAATACAACAGCCTCGTTTCTCTTTTTTTCAGACATGTGTTCCACGAAAAATTTGTATAAAGTGTATATTCTCCAACCCTTAGGCGTGAAATCGTAGATCTCTAGGTGTCAAGATTCACTTAGCCTGTTTTCAATATTTCCTGCCGGCCGGAATGGCCGTGCGGTTCTAGGCGCTGCAGTCTGGAGCCGAGGGACCGCTACGGTCGCAGGTTCGAATCCTGCCTCGGGCATGGATGTGAATGATGTCCTTAGGTTAGTTAGGTATAATTATTTCTAAGTTCTAGGTGACTGATGACCTCAGAAGTTAAGTCGCATAGTGCTCAGAACCATTAGAACCATTTTTTGAACCAATGTTTCCTTTCTCACAAACACTGTGACGGACAACTGGAAAACCTGGATTTATCACGAGTTTCAAAAGTATCAAATGAATAACTTTAATGTACTAATTAATTAATAAATGAATTATTATGTGTCTACCGAATGTGGCCCAAAACAGTCAAATGCTTGGGAAACTACAAAGTAGAGATTTCGTGTCCGAGCAGAATTTCTTGAGACAGAGAGGTATTTCAAGAAGACACATGTGCTTGACAGTCAATGTGAACTAATTAATACCAGTTCAACTTTTAATTTTCTTTATATGATTCTAGATCACTGTACTAACGTACATGTGATCAAAAGCATCCAAGCACCTGGCTGAAAATAACTTATACGTCCGTTGCGCCCTCCATCGCTAATGCTGGAATTCGGTATGGTGTTGGCCCACCCCTGAGCCCTGATCACAGCTTCCACTCTCGCAGGCAAACGTCCAGTAAGGTGCTGAAAGGTTTCTTGCGGAATGGCAGCCCATTCTTCACGGAGTGCTGCACTGAGGAGAGGTATCTACGTCGCTCGGTGAGGCCTAGCACGAAGTCAGCGTTCAATAAACACCCCAGAGGTGTTCTATAGTATTCAGGACAGGACGCCGTGCAAACCAGTCCACTACATGAATGTTACTGACGTGTAACCACTCCGACATAGACCTTTCATTGTGAACAGATGTTCGATCGTGTTGAAAGATGCAATCGCTATCCCCGAATCGCTCTTCAACAGTGGGGACCAAGAAGTTGCTTAAAACATCAATGTAGGCCTGTGCTGTGACAGCGCCACGCAAAAAAACAAGGGGTGTAAGTCCCCCTCCATGAAAAACACGACCACACCATAACACCACCGCTTCCAAATTTTACTTCTGGGAATACACACTTGGCTCGCATCTCGTGGTCGTGCGGTAGGGTTCTCGCCTCCCGAGCCCGGGTTCCCGGGTTCGATTCCCGACGGGGTCAGGGATTTTCTCTGCCTCGTGATGGCTGGGTGTTGTGTGTTGTCCTTAGGTTAGTTAGGTTTAAGTAGTTCTAAGTTCTAGGGGACTGATGACCATAGATGTTAAGTCCCATAGTGCTCAGACTTTTTTTTTTATACGCAAGCTGGCAGATGACTTTCAGCGGGCATTCACCATACCCCACAACCTGTCATCGGATCGCCACATTGTATACCGTTATTCGTCACTCCACACAACGTTTTTCCACTGTTCAATCGTCCAACGTTTACGCGCCTTACACCAAGCGAGGCGCCGTTTGGCATTTACCGGCGTCTCTTGTGGCTTACGAGCAGCCCCTCGATCATGAAATCCTAGTTTTCTCACCTCCCACGTAACTGTCATAGTACCTGCAGTGGATCCTGATGCATTTTGGAATTCCTGTGAATGGTTTGAATAGATGTCTGTCTATTACACGTTACGACCCTCTTCAACTGTCGGCAGTCTCTGTCAGTCAACAGACGAGGTCGGTCTGTACGCTTTTGTGCTGTACGTGTCCCTTCACGTTTCCACTTCATTATCACATCTGGAACAGTGGACCTATGGATGTTTAGGAGTGTGAAAGCGTCGCATACAACGTATACACAAATGACACCCAATCACTTGACCACGTTCGAAGTCGTGAGTTTCGCCAAGCGCCCCATTCTGGTCTCTCACGATGTCTAATGACTACTGAGGTCGTTGATATGGAGTACCTGACAGAAGGTGGCAGCACAATGCACTTACTATAAAAAACGTATTTTTGGGGGTTTTCCGGATACTTTTGATCACATAGTGTATATGGTGATATCATGACAGTCATAATGGTGCTGTTCCTGCTTCATGCGAAATTTTTATAAAAGTTTCAGCATCATCAGCCACGAGACTAAAAGCGTCAACTTCTTCACCTTTGCGAAAGACCAGGTTTGTCTGCTGGACAGAGCTCCGAACCAAATGCCGTGAAAGTATCGTTAATGTGATAAATTAATAAGGCTTTACCCACTCACGCAGAAGTGTCGCCAGCTGCCAGCCGGGAAGCGTAAACATTTCAACACTATTGCTCGGTCAGTATGACAGCAACCTCCAAACTCTTGAGTGAGACTGTGAGCGAGTTCAGCAGAAATTCATAATAAGTGTGCAGAACGAACTGCCCTCGTAACATTATGGAAGAGACACTAGGTAGGACGCAACAGCGCCCAGCTGGAGTTTCAATAAGCACTAAAGATCCTGTAACAAATTCATTAAGCAAACGTAGGGGAACTGACGACCGCAGACGACTTGAGAAGAGCAAAACTGATCCGGTCATTACGAATGATGTCATACGTGAAAGCCTGTCCTTGATGACATAAATACTCCATCCCCGCTAGCTTGGAGCACTCGATCAGCAGGAACAATGGTGTTATGTGGTTCGCACTCGATTCTCTGCTTAAAGTATGGTAACATCTTGTTCTAGCTTTGGTCTTAACACTTTCTGCCTTACGACAAGATCAGCTATCCAAAGCCACAGATGATGAATTCCACCATCCAGTATTGAAGTTAGCACTGCAGCCAGCACTGATCGGTAGTGACTCCAGAGTCACACAAGTCTGATGGCCTGCCTTACCAATAGGCCAGCTTACCAATCAGCACATCTCGCCTTCCGAATGCGACAATGTGGGTAGTGATGTGGAAGGGATTGAGCGCTATCCGAAAAGGCATGTGAAACAAACACAGACGTTGCTGATACCGCCATCTTCAAGCTGGGCTGCTGAAGGGGCATGCCTACCTCGCCAGTGGGAGGCAAACCGGCGCAAGAGATTGTCATCGACTTCCACTTCAAACTTGTGCAGCATCCTTGGAAGCATGGAGTCCGCTGTTGGATTCAGGAGATTCGTCTCCTGATTACGTGCCCATCAACTATAGCCAAAGAGAAGCCACTGACTTGCATCATGAGTAATAAATGAAATAATATTGAATTCTGCTTTATTGAATCTAACGAGCCACACACTGGTCGATTCTGAAGGACGCTGTCCAGTGATATGTCTCCTGCCAATAAAAGAAATCTTACCCTCGAAAGGCGATGTTTGACCATCTTACATTATAACCCAGTTTCTCTGAAAGAGGCGCACGTTGTTGTAGATCATGTTTTCAGGAATGGTGTCCGACTGTTGCACCTGCCGACTATGTACGGTGACTGACCAAGAACTAGACCATTCCCATCACTGTCAACACAAAGACGACTGTGTTTCACGTTTTAAACAGTATGGTTATTACTACTAAAAGTGAATTACCTTAAATATGTAAAACTCCAACAGAAACCGCACAAAGTACAACTTTTGCCATAAAGTGGCGTTTTTGAACTTTATGAACCACACATGTCTGCCTTGAATAAAAATATTAATGTTGCTTATCTTCTTAGACTTTTGCTTTGTAGTTTCGAAGCTACCTCTGAGAGTATTCCTGGAGAGCAGCAGTTTGTTTTCCAAAAATCTGGAAACAGATCTGATATGATACTCTGTGCAAGTCAACTGTAGGAAAATGTACAGAAGAGATACAACCTCTCATATTGGAGAGTACTCAGTATTGTAGAACACTCAGTCTAATGTCGTTTATTGAAACTGAACTACACTTCTCAAACAATCACTACATACACACAAAAACTAATAACTTGTAGACGACCATTCATCAAGAGCATCGGTGAGGTCCGTCGGAGTTGGTCCTAGCTCGGCGAGAAACTGGCTGTCCTGCTGCTGCGCTGGCCTTATAAAGCCGGCGGAGTACTTCAACTTTCCCTGTGTCTGTGAGGTGGCCTCTGCAGAAAAAAGTTCGCATTAGTCTCTAGCAAGTTCTGTTTGTTTTGAAGAATTGTTTTGCTCTTGGTTGCGCCTGCAAGTGCTTGTGTGTATTATATGGTACACAGGGGTGTCTTGAGTGTAGTCTGCCTGGCAGGGGCCGTCTGTGGCAGACGTAACACATATTACCTGCAGAAAGAAGTAATTCAATCCTGAATCCAATAATGTTAGTAATTCTTAAAAGTTATGGGTGTTTTGGCACATGATGCCACGGAGTACATGCTTTTACGTAATACGTCTCAGTAAGTTCTTATTACTCACAGACTGAAACAGGTTGCTCGCTAACACCTTTCTATGTTCTGCATGTCGTACGAAATACCTACAGGAAGTCTAGGAGTTAAGCTCAAGTGTAGTTTCTATGATTGGCTTCTTAGCTTGCTCAAGTGTCACACCTTAATACTTACATCAAACAATAGCTGAGGCCGCAGTTGTCTCAACAACGTCTCATCTCCCACCAGATGGCTCAGGCAGGCAGTAAACCGGTACAATAATGCGTATTACTAAATTGTTCTTACCATTAATACTCCAGAAACTTAAATGTTGGTACAGTCTGCACTCCAGACAGTCCTACCGAATTATTTCTACACTTTGTGTACATATTTTTGAAGCATGTAGGCTATTTTCCATAGATGATCAAAACGTTACACAAACTCGGTGTCTGTGAGCAAGACTTTGAGAAGATGGCTTGTGCAGTCTAGGCAGCCTTTGGAAGATAGAGGCGTTGGGTCTTCCAAAATAAAAATACGCTTAAAAAACTAATCGAATGTAATGCGGTCGTGTTTTCAAACATTACAAATGTGATCGGCGGACTCTGTGCCAAAATATCAATGAATGTGGCGGCTTATATAAGCAGACATTGAGAAATTATGAAGATAAATTGGGAACACTATTCACCAGCATTCAAGTCAGCAATACCGAGGCTACCATTTCTGGGGGAGTATATATATTCTAACCGTCTGGGGAGTATATATATATATATATATATATATATATATATATATATATATATATATTCTAACCGTCTTAACTCCCCCATAAATCGTAGCCTCGGTATTACTGCAAGATAACAGGATTCTTGACCCGGTACTTTACAGTCCACGTGTTAAGAATCTCTGCAGCCGCTATGAGATTTTATTGGAGGTGACCAGCTTCAACTGAGATGTCTGGTAGTGACAATCAAAAGATCACGCCATATTGCCCCTCGCGCTGTTCGTTTCATCGAAGAGCAAGACTAGTCTGGTGAAGAGAACTAGCGACAACCATTGAAACATTGCGAAATTCAACCACGTTCAGCCCATATCCTTGAGAACGCTCCTCGTACTGTTTAAAGGCAGTCAGACTGTACCGTTCATTTTTGTGGTCCATCATCCATTTTCTATTTACCGTTCTTTAGTTCTGTGCTATCTGCAGGTACAACAGAAATATCAGTAGAAGGAGAAGAACGACACAGGAGAGATCGTTGAGAGAGATGCTCTTTGAAAAGATTTTGAGGCGTTGATCATCACAAGCAAGCGTCGTTTGGCAACGAACACAGCACGAGGCACCACATGAGTAAGCCAACATACGCCCGAACTCTGTATCATGGCACATTTTCATTTTTGATCATTCCTAGCCCATACATCCAGATGTCATGCAGCCCAGCGAGCATGCAACCGATCCCACAGAATGCAGCGTCTGACTGATCTGCGTAAATTATTAAAGCACACGAACTGTGTGTAATCGAACCTTTTGGAAGTTTTCGTGGCACTGAAAGTATTTCTTTTTAACTACTAAAATCGCAATTTTTAACTAATATGAAAGCTGTGTTTGATCTTGAAATGTTTGACCCATGCAGGACGATAGTTTACGTCACTGAAGGAAACTTGATTCGCCGACTTATGGCGTTCCCCGAGAATTTCTGGCGCTGGCCGCTTGCTTCGACAACAGAGCTGCTAGCGGGACGATCCCTGTGTCCTACACCGCACCAACCAAAAGCGGCTCCCTTTTCCCAGTGAAACCGTATTTTTTTATCGTTCATTTTAACATCGGAAATTACTCTGAACTTCAAATCTGTTAATTTTATACTGACTTAAGGGGTGTTTAATTATTTGTGACGATGTGTAATCTAACAGAATGCAAATTTAATTTTGAGCCTGCTAATTTATTATAGGCCTCTCTCCAAAGCGACAGGTGAATAGCGGGGTTCGATCTACACTTACGTAGACACACAGCGAAGAGAAACACAATGTACAGTCAAATCACCGCCTACCTTACAGTTTTATCCACACCTCTGCATTTGGTTGTAGACTGGTTCTTACCTTACATTTCGACAAACCCCCTGTAAAAAATATTATTTTGTATAGAGATATATCCACCGGCTCTGAGGGAGCAATTTAACTTTACTGTTTCCGAAACTATTTTACTTCGGTATGTAATGAATTGACTTTCATAAAATTTGTTTCAATTTTCTTACTTGGAATCAAGATAGACGCTAGCTGTGGGATTATAACGTAGCACAATGGCTACCATCTTGAAATATGATTGTTATTAAGAAATGAAAATTTTATTTTTGAAATAAGTGAAATTAATCTCAAGAAAATTCTTAGCCTATACTTTAGTAAAGTGACTTTTGTTTTTATATTTGGCACACATAATTTTGAAGCTGTTTTTACTGGCTTCGCTATCTTTCACTGAAATTACTACAATCTTGTTCTGCCGTGATTGTGAAACGGTTTTTTTTTTTGTTTTTTAAATGTCACTGAAATAACTTGGAACAAAAATTTTAAAGTCACAGTTTCTACTCAGAAAATGAACACGTGTTGTAATATTCATTTACTATCCTGTCCACTTAGATTCTTGTTTCAGTGACAGTAGAGGTGGAAGTGCTGTAGTTGTAGATTGCAGTATGAAGAATGGTTAGGCTCTTCACGTCTCCAGTACGATGTAATTAATATATTGATCGCTACCACACCACTTGCGGTAGCCATTTCTTGGTGCACCAAGATTCCATCATAGATTATCCTTGGGTAGTCTTGCTCACCAAAAGCAGTAATTTCCAGAGACGATTATAGTACACAAGTGTCGCTGCTGCACCAGCTTTCTCACAAACAACCACAGTTTTAGCACTTTTTACCACTTAACATCACCCGACATGAGCCGCTACGAACTCAAGCCAGCCTTCTTCGCCTGCGGCTCTATTGCGACTGTCTTCCGCTTGCCTCTTGCCTCTTTTCCGTTCTGAGTGAGCACCCTGTGCGCCAAGGTCATCCACACAACTATGGGCTGATTACCCGTAGTAGATCTTCTTGCTTCTGTTTACATTGGCAAATTTTTTACATTTTAAAATTAAGTCATGAACATTACAGGCCGGCCGGTGTGGCCGACTGGTTCTAGGCGCTACAGTCTGGAACCGCGCAACTGCTACGGTCGCAGGTTCGAATCCTGCCTCGGACATGTATGTGTGTGATGTCCTTATTTGGTTAGGTTTAAGTAGTTCTAAGTTCTAGGGGACTGATGACCTCGGAAGTTAAGTCCCATAGTGCTCAGAATCATTTGAACCATTTTTGAACATTACAGTCTTCATAATAAACACCATTATTTTACTCTTAGTTTAAAAAACAAATATTCCTTCGTGCTTCTTGTAACTGTTAGACACATACTTTTAGCATGTAGATACCTAACATATCGAGTTTCAGTGCCGCGTGGTTAGAGGCGCCATGTCACGGATTGCGAGATCCCTCCCGCCGGAGATTCGAGTCTTCCCTCGGGCATGGATGTGTGTGTTGCTCTTTGCACAAGTTAGTTTAAGTTAGTTTAAGCAGGCCAACGGCCTTGCCGCAGTGGTAATATCTGTTCCCGTCAGATCACCGAAGTTAAGCTCTGTCGGGCTGGGTTAGCACTTGGATGGGTGGCCATCCGGTCTGCCGAGCGCTGTTGGCAAGCTTGGTGCACTTAGCCCTTGTGAGGCAAACTGAGGAGCTGCCTGTCTGAGAAGTAGAAGCTCCGGTCTTGTAAACTGACATAAGGCCGGGAAAGCGGTGTGCTGACCACATGCTCCTCTATATCCGCATCCAGTGATGCCTTTACGCAGAGGATGACACGGCGGCCGCTCAGTACTGTAGAGGCTTCCAAGGCCTGTTCGGACGGAGTTTGGTTTAGTTTAGTTTAAGTAGTGTGAAAGTCTAGGGACCGATGACCTCAGGAGTTTGGCGCCTTAGGAATGCAATTCATACACATGTGTACCCGTGGTCTAGGGGTAGCGTCTTTGATTCATAATCAAAACGTCTTCGGTCCCGGGTTCGATCCCCGCCACTGCGTAAATTTTGATAAACAATCAGCATTGGCGGTCGAAGACTTCCCGAATAAGAAGTCAGCCTCATTCTGCCAATACCCTTGTCAAAGAGGGCGGAGGAGCGGATAGAGGTTCAGGGCACTCTCTTGTCCTAGGGGTGGGAAATTGCCCCTAAAGGGGAAGAATCAGCAATGATCAACGACATGAGGATGCAGAAGGCAATGGAAACCAATGCATTAAAGACACGTAACGTGTATCCACAGGACATGTGGCCTGTAGTTGAAGAAGTGCCATGATGATCTCTCCATTGGCAAAAGATTCCGGAATAGTCCCCCAATCGGATCTCCGGGAGGGGACTGCCAAGGGGGAGTTTACCATGAGAAAAAGACTGAATAATCAACGAAAGGGTAACGTTCTACGAGTCGGGACGTGGAATGTCAGAAGCTTGAACGTGGTAGGGAAACTAGAAAATTTGAAAAGGGTATTCAAAGGCTCAATCTAGATACAGTAGGGGTCAGTGAAGTGAAGTGGAAGGAAGATAAGGATTTCTGGTCAGATGAGTATCGGGTAATATCAACAGCAGCAGAAAATGGTATAACAGGTGTAGGATTCGTTACGAATAGGAAGGTAGGGCAGAGGGTGTGTTACTGTGAACAGTTCAGTGACCGGGTTGTTCTAATCAGAATCGACAGCAGACCAACACCGACAACGATAGTTCAGGTATGCATGCCGACGTCGCAAGCTAAAGATGAACAGATAGAGAAAGTGTATGAGGATATTGAAAGGGTAATGCAGTATGTAAAGGGAGACGAAAATCTAATAGTCATGGGCGACTGGAATGCAGTTGTAGGGTAAGGAGTAGAAGAAAATGTTACAGGAGAATATGGGCTTGGGACAAGGAATGAAGGAGGAGAAAGACTAAATGAGTTCTGTAACAAGTTTCAGCTAGTAATAGCGAATACCCTGTTCAAGAATCACAAGAGGAGGAGGTATACTTGGAAAAGTGCGGGAGATACGGGAAGATTTCAATTAGATTACATCATGGTCAGACAGAGATTCCGAAATGAGATACTGGATTGTAAGCCGTACCCAGGAGCAGATATAGACTCAGATCACAATATAGTAGTGATGAAGAGTAGGCTGAAGTTCAAGACATTAGTCAGGAAGAATCAATACGCAAAGAAGTGGGATACGGAAATTCTAAGGAATGACGAGATACGTTTGAAGTTCTCTAGCGCTATAGATACAGCAATAAGGAATAGCGCAGTAGGCAACACAGTTGAAGAGGAATGGACGTCTCTAAAAAGGGCCATCGCAGAAGTTGGGAAGCAAAACATAGCTACAAAGAAGGTAGCTGCGAAAAACCATGGGTAACAGAAGAAATACTTCAGTTGATTGATGAAAGGAGGAAGTACAAACATGTTCCGGGAAAATCAGGAATACAGAAATACAAGTCGCTGAGGAATGAAATAAATAGGAAGTGCAGGGAAGCTAAGACGAAATGGCTGCAGGAAAAATGTGAAGACATCGAAAAAGATATGATTGTCGGAAGGACAGACTCAGCATACAGGAAAGTCAAAACAACCTTTGCGGACATTAAAAGCAACGGTGGTAACATTAAGAGTGCAACGGGAATTCCACTGTTAAATGCAGAGGAGAGAGCAGATAGGTGGAAAGAATACATTGAAAGCATCTATGAGGGTGAAGATTTGTCTGATGTAATAGAAGAAGAAACAGGAGTCGATTTAGAAGAGATAGGGGATCCAGTATTAGAATCGGAATTTAAAAGAGCTTTCGAGGACTTACGGTCAAATAAGGCAGAAGGGATAGATAACATTCCATCAGAATTTCTAAAATCATTAGGGGAAGTGGCAACAAAACGACTATTCACGTTGGTGTGTAGAATATATGAATCTGGCGATATACCATCTGACTTTCGGAAAAGCATCATCCACACAATTCCGAAGACGGCAAGAGCTGACAAGTGCGAGAATTATCGGACAATCAGCTTAACAGCTCATGCATCGAAGCTGCTTACAAGAATAATATACAGAAGAATGGAAAAGAAAATTGAGAATGCGCTAGGTGACGACCAGTTTGGCTTTAGGAAAAGTAAAGGCACGAGAGAGGCAATTCTCACATTACGGCTAATAATGGAAGCAAGGCTAAAGAAAAATCAAGACACGTTCATAGGATCTGTCGACCTGGAAAAAGCGTTCGACAATATAAAATGGTGCAAGCTGTTCAAGATTCTGAAAATAGTAGGGATAAGCTATAGGGAGAGACGGGTCATATACAATATGTACAACAACCAAGAGGGAATAATAAGAGTGGACGATCAAGAACGAAGTGCTCGTATTAAGAAGAGAGTAAGACAAGGCTGTAGCCTTTCGCCCCTACTCTTCAATCTGTACATCGAGGAAGCAATGATGGAAATAAAAGAAAGGTTCAGGAGTGGAATTAAAATACAAAGTGAAAGGATATCAATGATAGATTCGCTGATGACATTGCTATCCTGAGTGAAAGTGAAGGAGAATTAAATGATCTGCTGAACGGAATGAACAGTCTAATGAGTACACAGTATGGTTTGAGAGTAAATCGGAGAAAGACGAAGGTAATGCGAAGTAGTAGAAATGAGAACAGCGAGAAACTTAACATCAGGATTGATGGTCACGAAGTCAATGAAGTTAAGGAATTCTGCTACCTAGGCAGTAAAATAACCAATGACGGACGGAGCAAGGAGGACATCAAAAGCAGACTCGCTATGGCAAAAATGGCATTTCTGGCCACGAGAAGTCTACTAATATCAAATACCGGCCTCAATTTGAGGAAGAAATTTCTGAGGATGTACATCTGGAGCACAGCATTGTATGGTAGTGAAACGTGGACTGTGGGAAAACCGGAACAGAAGAGAATCGAAGCATTTGAGATGTGGTGCTAAAGACGAATGTTGAAAATTAGGTGGACTGATAAGGTAAGGAATGAGGAGGTTCTATGCAGAATCGGAGAGGAAAGGAATATGTGGAAAACACTGATAAGGAGAAGGGACAGGATGATAGGACATCTGCTAAGACATGAGGGAATGACTTCCATGGTACTAGAGGGAGCTGTAGAGGGCAAAAACTGTAGAGGAAGACAGAGATTGGAATACGCCAAGCAAATAATTGAGGACGTAGGTTGCAAGTGCTACTCTGAGATGAAGAGGTTAGCACAGGAAAGGAATTCGTGGCGGGCCGCATCAAACCAGTCAGTAGACTGATGACCAAAAAAAAAAAACACATTTGAACATTTTGTGCTTACTTAAAAATAATTTACCTATATTCTAACATATTTACATTGTATCGTTACAAAGACTATATTATTTGCAGTTAGTATACGTAAAACATTCATTAAATTGTAACGGTCGCAAATGATATTTCGAAAAGGATATAATAATCTAACGTCCTTGTGACAAATCAACGAAGACGTAGCACAACTTAGGTTGTAGAACGATAAGGAAACAACTGAAAAAAAAACAGTCTTGCATCAGCCATAATAGGCGGAAAATCACAAAAACCTAAATGTGGATGACCGAATGGGGAGTTGAACTGCTGTCTTCCCGAATGTGATCCCAGCGACTTAGAACAGTGCACGCTCACTTAGTGCGATGGGAAGGCGGGAATAATTATGAGTTTAGACTTCGGCGCTCTCCTGTATTTCCCCATCGGTTGAGAACTCGACAGTTGACATTCAGGTGAGGCACCCTTGATCCCGTGCTTGATGATGCAGAAGGTGTGTTGTGGCGGCGTCGCTGCCGTTACGCACATTATTGATCCCCACCTGCGGCGCTCGTTCTCCCAATGGACGCCGGCACTCCACTCGAACGAGCAAGTAACAGCTAAGTGGGTGACGCCTCGGTATCTCACAGAGCTTGGCTCGATGAAACCTCTAATCGCTACTCTGGCTGCCTGGTAAAACTCGGAGTAGCAATTTCAATAGCACCAGCCAGGCTGTTAAGTACACCAGATGTTATGGTATGTAGTCCAGTACAGAAATATTAGATTTTCAGATGAAGTCTCCAAGTTCCTAAACGGTGCAGTGTGCATGATACGTATTGTATCACTACTGTTTTATCCTCTTCTGGTTCTATTCGAATATGGCACCCTGGGATAATAACGTTTACGCCTGGCAACTTACTTTCATTTTACCGACATGACAATCAAACGGACTTACCTAAGATATTTCCTCACTCCTTTTGGAACATCGATGTTTCAATAATGAACGATTCATTTTTCGTACCATCTCCCACTGGACTTAGTTAAACATTTCTGCGCCGTCCAGAGTGGCCGAGGGGTTCTAGGCGCTTCAGTCTGGAACCGCACGACCGCTACGGTCGCAGGTTCGAATCCTGCTTCGGGTATGGATGAGTGTGATGTCCTTAGGTTAGTTACGTTTAAGTAGTTCTAAGTTCTAGGGGACTGGTGACCTCAGATGTTGAGTCCCATAGTGCTCAGAGCCATTTGAACACATTTCTGCAATATTCACGTGCCGTGAAAACAAACCTACTTCGAATCGCGCAGTTATTCGAATTTTATATTGTTTCTTAGTTTGACTTTATGAATGTTTATGAGTATCGAGCCAGCCGACTTCTCGTCTTCTTCTTCATGTTATCCTCATGCTGTGTTGCATGATTCGGTTTGGAATCATCTTTGATGTCACAAGAATTTGTTCTTTTCATTTGAGTTTGTTCTGCACTGTTTTGTTCTTCTGTTATTGGAAGCACTTATGGTTTTATCCTTGTGTATTCGTTTCTGATTTTACACTGAGGGCCAAAGAAATTGGTACACCTGCCTAATATCGCGTAGGGCTCCCGCATGCACGCAGAAGTGCCGCAACACGACGTGGTATGGACTCGACTATGTCTGAAGTAGTGCTGGAGGAAATTTGAATCATGAATCCTGCAAAGCTGTCCACAAATCCGTAAGAATACGAGAGGGTAGAGATCTCTTCTGAATAGCACGTTGCAAGGCATCCCAGATATGCTCAATAATATTCATGTCTGGGGAGTTTGCTGGCCAGCGGAAGTGTTTAAGCTCAGAAGAGTGTTCGGCGAGTCTAGCGATTCTGGGCGTCTGGGATGTCGCATTTTACTGCTGGAACTGCCCAAGTCAGTCAGAATGTACAGTGGACCTGACCGAATACAGGTTTTCAGACAGGATGATTACGTACATATCACCTGTCAGAATTGTATCCAGACGTATCAGGCGTCCCATATCATCCCAGCTGCACACACCCCACACTATTACAGAGCCTCCACCAGCTTGAAGAGTCCCCTGCTGATATGAAGGGTCCATGGATCCATGAAGTTCTCTCCATAGCCGTACACGTCCATCCACTCGATACAATTTGAAACGAGACTCGTCCGACCAGGCAACATGTTTCCAGTCACCGACAGTCCAATGTCGGTGTTGACAGGTCCTGGCGAGTCGTAAAGCTTCGTGTCGTGCAGTCATCAAGGGTAAGCGAGTGGGCCTTCGGCTCCGAAAACCCGTATCGATGATGCTTCCATGAATGGTTCGCACGCTGACACTTGTTGATGGCCCAGAACTGAAATCTGCATCAGTTTGCGGAAGGGCTGCACTTCTGTCACATTGAATGATTCTGTTCAGTCGTCGTTCATCCCTTTCTTGAACGATCTTCTTCCTGCCACAGTGATGTCGGAGATTTGATGATTTTCTGGATTCCGGATATTCACTGTACACTCGTGGAAAGGTCGTACGGGAAAATCCCCACTTCATCGCTACCTCGGAGATGCTGTGAAACTCACTTAAATCTTTATTACATGCCATTGTGGCAGCAGTAACCGATCTAACATCTACGCCAGAAACTTGTTGTTTTATACAGGCGTTGCCGGCAGCAGCGCCGTATTCTGCCTGTTTACATATATCTGTATTTGGATACGCATGCCTATACCAGTCTAAAAAATATGGCTCTGAACACTATGGGATTTAACTGCTGTGGTCATTAGCCCCTAGAACTTAGAACTACTTAAACCTAACTAACCTAAGGACATCACACACATCCATGACCGAGGCAGGATTCGAACCTGCGACCGTAGCAGTAGCACGGTTCCGGACTGCGCGCCTAGAACCGCGAGACCACCGCGGCCGGCTATACCAGACTCTTTGGTGCTTCAGTGTGTATCGTCTGCTGTAGTTTTTCTTTACTGATCTGAGGATCTTCGTTATTGATGTTTATATCTTCTTAAGATCTTTGTTCTTTGGATCCCAGCACTCTCCCCATGTAATATGGCAGGAGCTACCAATACGTTTTTAAATTTTATTCACATTGCTTTGCTTTCTTTGAGAATTCCCGTAGTGGCGCCGCATATCCTCTGTTAGTTGTTAGTTTAATTAATCATATGTCTGTCTTTCTCATTTAGTAAATCAAACCCGACATACTGCACCACATCGTTTGTATAAATAAATAGCATTACCAATATTGGCTGGTTGCAGCTTTCTTCTTTTCAAGAACAATTTTGTACTTAGTATGCAGACACAGTCTCAAAACGTCTGCTTCCAGCAAAAAACACAAATTTTTAAGCTTCCAAAATGTTACTAAATCATGGACATATATATTAAACATAACCGTAGATATCCTCCACTTTGCCTATCTTCTTGGTTTGTATATACCGAAGGTGATATGCTTCTTCCAGTATCTGTAGCAATACCTGTGTTATTATAAATTCTGTTTCTGACTTTAATGAAACATTTTGGGTTCCCTCTTTTACAAAGCATCTCTCACGACACTTTTCTCCCTCCACAGACGAATATTTTTATGAAATACTGGATGAGTGTCCGAAATTAATTACTTTATTAATTTTTTACTATAAATATATTTGCTGTGCAAGATGAACCTTTTTAAAATCACATTTGATCCTCAGTTAAAACAGCATAGGAGATATTTCGTCATCGTAACATTTTACCACATATTTCATAAACTGAATTCATAACTTGTTTGGCTACAGCCGGCCGCTGTGGCCGAGTGGTTCTAGGCGCTTCAGTCCGGAACCGCACGACTGCTGCGGTCGCACGCTCGAACCCTGTTTCGGGCATTGATATGTGTCATGTCCTTAGGTTACTTAGATTTAAGTTGTTCTAAGTTCTAGGGGACTGATGACCTCAGATGTTACGTCCCATAGTTCTCAGAGCCATTTGAACCAAGTTTTTGACTACACTAAGACAAAAAACGTAAAACACGTACCAAGAAGGAATTATCCGAATGGGGTGGAAATTGGCAGATGTGATGTACATATACAAACAAATTATTACCATTTCAAAATTGGATTATTCATTCAAGAGAAAGAGTTTCACAAATTGAGCAAGTCAATAATGGGGTGGTCGCTCTCTAGCCCTTATGCAAGCACTTATTCTTCGGTTTAGCATTGTTGACAGAGTTTCTGTGTGTCCTCCTCAGGAATTTAGAGTCAAATTCTGCCCAAAATGGCACTCTCGATTGTCACAACTTCGAGCTGGTTGAAGGACCCTGCCCATAATGCTCCAAACGTTCTCAGTTTGGGAGAGGTCCGGCGAACCTTGGTAGCAAAGGAAGGTTTCGACAAGCACGAACACGAGCAGCAGAAAGTCCGTCGTGTACGGGCGGCCATTATAGTGCTGAAACGTGAGCTCGGGATGGCTTGCCATGAAGAGCAGAAAAGGGGGCCTGGAATATCGTCGACGTACCCTTAGGGGTTCCACGGATGAAAATCAGAGGGGTCCTGCTATGCAAAGTAATGGCACTACAGACCATAACTCCAGGTGTTCCAAGCCGCAAGGCGGGTGACAGTCAGGGTGGCAACCCACCGCTGTCCAGGGAGTTTCCAGACACATCTTCGCTGGTTAGTGGGCCTCAGTCCAAATTGGGAGAATTCTACATGATTCAATGAGAGTCCAGGCCCAAGACGTGTCTGAATATGGCCCAGGCAGTGGTGGGATATCAACTTGATTGTCTCCCGCCATATGGCCCTACAACCAGGAGTGAGGTGCCCATTTCTTTTCATAGCATAACTGCTTTTGGGATTGTAGTGTATGCCTGATGTAAGACGATATCTAACATACCAAAAAGGAACGATATGGACGGGTCTACCTTCGCCGCCAAGATCAGCTGACCTCAATCATCGTAATTTGTCTCTAGTAGGTCACCTCAGAAGCGAAGTGATACGGTTGAAATACTGGAGCTGCGAGTTGCTGAGCCTTGTCAAGATACGCTAGAAAATCTTGATTTGTTTAAAAGAGTTCGCAACAACCTGCAGAGACGAGTGCAATATTACACTCAAATGGGAAGACGACAGAACATTTCCTAAAAAGGTGCGATAATACAGTATACTGTAAAATGAAACGAGCTCAAGCATTATTGTATTTCTAGTTAACGTATGCTATGAATGAAACTGGAGATCTTTATATCAACTAGAACAATATTTGATACTGAAATCAGCGCTGCTCGTAACCACACATTCACAATTATCTTGAAAACGCTTATTTTGCGGCACCATGTTTCATTTTCTATTTTCTTATACTTTCACCCGTGTCGGTTTCTACGATTAATTTTTATTTACTCTGAATGAATCTTTACTATGCTTCAGTTTTTCCCATGTTAGTACAATAATTTGTGCTTCCCAAGGATCTTATCAAATTTCTCTTGTTCCTGTGTCTTGATAACACCATTGTAACAGAACAATACATGCAGGAACTTGTAGAACGAGAATTTTATAAGCGACCTTTCGAGTAAATTAATACTCTCATGATTCTGCTCTCGAACTTTGTCTCATCGGCCCACCTCACAACAGATCTTTGAGGTTCCACTGTCAGTAGGGACACCTTTGTATGTTTGGCGGCTGCGATATATTCCAGAAATTCTTCTGTGACTTAAACGGTATCAGCTCTTCCCACCTCTTAGTACAAATGTCGTCATATTTCGTTACGCTGAGGGCAACCAACAGTCTCGCACAGAGCTTTAATCGTTTGCAGCTCTTCCCGCATTTCACACTTCTCTGCTAGTGGTCAGGCCACTCTGTGTGTATGTTTCGTTCATCAGGGACACAGAGAGCAACCGGTGTTATCTGTCAGAGTAACGCCCCCATCACTGTTACGTGACGCACGCGACGCTACGTTAGCTTTTAACTACGTACTGACGCTACCTACAGCAAAATAAACTGTCAAAAGCCTTCATCTGTTAATAAATTATGACGTTGCCATGAAACCTTATTGATATCATCCCGCCATGAACACTGGATAACAGAATTCCATAAACAATAATTCTACAGATTTTTTGTCGGCATGTTAACTGAACTGGATCCTACGTTCTACGTTATGAACTCCGATCTTTATTCTGAATGACACGATTTAAATTTCAGCACAGCTTGTGTGTTCGACTGACAGGCGGCATCTGAACTAGTTTCTGCTCTGCATGAGATCAGGTTCGTCGTGACGGACGTTAAACCGCAGTAACCGTAGAATAAGAGGAAGATGGAGGAGGAGGAGCAGAAAAGAAGAGGGGAGAGAAAGAGTGGGAAAGGAAAAGTACATGAGGTCGCCTTCATTTAGTGAACCTGCAGTTGCCTAATAGTGCTATGAAGACAAAATGTTGCTGGATGTGGGAAATAATGAAGGATGGAGGTACACTACGTGATCAAAAGTATCTGGACGCCCCCAAAAACATATGTTTTTCATCTTAGGTGCACTGTGCTCCCACCTACTACCAGGTACTCAATATCAGCGACCTCAGTAGACATCGTGAGAGAGCAGAATAGGGTGCTCCGCGGAACTCAACGGCCTTCGAACGTGGTGAGGTGATTGGGTGTCACTTGGGCCATACGTCTGTACGCGAGATTTACACACTCCTAAACATCCATAGGTCCACTGTTTGCAATGTGATAGTGAAGTGGAAACGTGATGGGGCACGTACAGCACAAAAGCGTACAGGCTGACCTCGTCTGTTGACTGACAGAGACCACCGACATCTGAAGAGAGTCGTAATGTATAATAGGCAGACATCTATCCAGATCATCACACAGAAATTCCAAACTGAATCAGGATCCACTGCAAGTACTATGACAGTTAGGCGGGAGGTGAGAAAACGTGGCTGCTCATAAGCTACACATCACCCCGGTAAATGCCAAACGACGCCTCACTTGGTGTAAGAAGCGTAAACATTTGACGACTGAATGGTAGAAAAACGTTGTACGGAGTGACGAATCACGGTACACAATGTGGCGATCCGATGGCAGGGCTTGGGCATGGCGAATGCTCGGTGAACGTCATCTGCCAGAGTGTGTAGTGCCAACAATAAAATTCGGAGGCGCTGGTGTTATGGGGTGGTCGTGTTTTTCATGGAGGGGATTTGCACCCATTGTTGTTTTGCGTGGCACTTTCACAGCACAGGCCTACACTAATGTTTTAAGCACCTTCTTACTTTCCACTGTTGAAGAGCAATTAGGGGATGGTGCTTGCATCTTTCAACACGATCGAGCAACTGTTCATAATGTACGGCCTGTGGCGGAGTGGTTACACGAGAATAACATCCCTGTAGTGGACTGGCCTGCACGGAGTCCTGATCTGGATCCTATGGAACGCCTTTGGGATGTTTTGGAACGCATACTTCGTGCGACGTCTCGCCGACCGACATCAATACCTCTCCTCAGTGCAGCACTTCGTGAAGAATGAGCTCCCATTCCCCAAGAAACCTTCCAGCACCTGATTGTACATATGCCTGCGAGAGTGGAAGCTGTCATCCAGGCTAGGGGTGGGCCAACATCATATTGAATTCCATCATTAGCGATGGAGGGCGCCACGAACTTTTAAGTCATTTTCATTCAGGTGTCCGAATACTTTTGATCACATAGTGTAGCTCACGTACGACCAAAGACACTCCTGGAGCATGGAAGCGTATTCCCGTACGCTTAAAGTCTGAACATAGTGCGTCTGTTCCAGCGTTGGTCTATGATTTTTGTTTTAGGGCTGATACGGCTCCTTTCTGAGCAGAGTGATCCAAAGTACACTGACGGAAATGAAAAATGCTCTACCACGAATAATCAGACCGACACTAGTCAATCTTTGCATTTTTCTTCATCGAATAACAGGTATTAAATAAACTTTAATTCCATTCGAAAGTGATGCCTATCAACATCGGATGTGTACCCAGTGGCCTCAAATACACTCTAGTATTTGTTGTACCATGGACAAAAACAGCTTCTGAATGTCACCATGAGGAACTTGTTGCTGTGTTTGTTGATGACGTTTGCGGGCTGGAAACTGGTGCAGTTATGTTCGACTACATACACAACGCTAAGGAGAGGTGGCGTTCAGAGTGGTGCAGCAACCGTCTTGATATAGAAGCTGGACAGGAGCAGAAATTATCAGCGAACAAGTTATCACAGTGAACAGAAGGTTTAATTAACTTGTATTTCTCGAAACATACGCAGATTCATTACAAATAATTCAGCAAGAATCCAGCTCACACAACAGTAACAAGAAAGAAGCTCTCTGGACTAAAACACGAACCATGGTGTCAGATCCAGCTCCTGCATAGCGTCACGTAGCGTGGTGGCTCCAAGAGCGAGTGGCCAGCTGCAGTAGACGGTCCTATATGGTGGCGGCAAAGGGCGCTCGTTGTACGGAGACGCTGGAGGCGTGGCTCAGCAGACGTGCACCATTGGGTCCGCCGGATCTCGCACGACTGCTATCGGCGCCTGACGCATACTTTAGACACCCGTGGGGTGGTATCGATGTGTCATACCTCAGGCGTCAAAATTTACCCTACTGGCCATTAAAATTGCAACACCAAGAAGAAATGTAAACGATAAAGGTGTATTCTTTGGACAAATATATTATACTAGAACTGACATGTGATTACATTTTCACGCAATTTGATGCATAGATCCTGAGAAATCAGCATCCAGAACAACCACCTCTGGCCGTAATAACGGCCTTGATACGGGGCATTGAGTCAAACAGAGCTTGGATGGCGTGTACAGCTACAGCTGCCCATGCAGCTTCAACACGATACCCCAGTTCATCAAGAGTAGTGATAGGCGTATTGTGACGAGCCAGTTGCTCGCCTAACATTGGCCAGACGTTTTCAATTGGTGAGAGATCTGGAGAATGTGCTGGCCAGGGCAGCAGTCGAACATTTTCTGTGTCCACAAAGGCCCGTACAGGACCTGCAACATGCGGCCGTGCATTATCCTGCTGAAAAGTAGGGTTTCGCAGGGATCGAATGAAGAGTAGAGCCACGGGTCGTAACACATCTGAAATCTAATGTCCACTGTTCAAAGTGCCGTCAGTGCGAACAATAGGTGACCGAGACGTGTAACCAATGGTACACCGTACCATCACGCCGGGTGATACGCCAGTATGGCGATGACGAATATACGTTTCCAATGCGCGTTCACCGCGTTGTCGCCAAACACGGAAGCGACCATCATGATGTTGTAAACAGAACCTGGATTCATCTGAAAAAATGACGTTTTGCCATTCGTGCACCCAGGTTCGTCGTTGAGTACACCATCGCCGGCGCTTCTGTCTCTGATGAAGCGTCAAGGGTAACCGCAGCCATGGTCTCCGAGCTGACAATCCATGCTGCTGCAAACGTCGTCGATCTGTTCGTGCAGATGGTTGTTGTGTTGCAAACGTCCCCATCTGTTGACTCAGGTATCGAGACGTGGCTGCACGATCCGTTACAGCCATGCGGATAAGATGCCTGTCATCTCGACTGCTAGTGATGCGAGGCCGTTGGGATCCAGCCCGGCTTTCCGTATGGCCCTCCTGAACCCACCGAGTCCATATTTTGCTAACAGTCATTAGATCTCGACCAACGCGAGCAGCAATGTCGCGATGCGATAAACCGCAATCACGATAGGCTACAATCCCATCTTTATCAAAGTCGGAAACGTGATGGTGCTTAATTCGCCTCCTTACAAGAAGCATCACAATAACGTTTCACCAGGCAACACCGGTCAACTGCTGTTTGTGTATGAGAAATCGGTTGGAGACTTTCATCGTGTCAGCACGTTGTAGGTTTCGCCACCGGCGCCAACCTTGTGTGAATTCTCTGAAAAGCTAATCATTTGCATATCACAGCATCTTGTTACTGTCGGTTAAATTTCGCGTCTGTAGCACGTCATCATCATGCTGTAGCAATTTTAATGGTCAGTAGTGTACATCTTCCTGTTGCATCTCAGACATTCTCTACAGGTGCAAATCATGGATGCTGGGCAGGATAGCCGAGGATCCGTGCAATCTTCAAGGCATTTATCGTGTGTACCTCAGTGTGGGCCCTGCAGTATCATGCTGGAATACTTGATCTGGTACGCTGGTCAAGAAGTATGACAGCAGTGTTTACTATTTTTGCGATGTTATGGAGACCATTCAGCCTCTCTACAAAAGTTACCAGATGAGTGCTGTCGTTGTGTCTAATAGCTTATCACGCCGTACTTCCTAGAGTTGCATGGGTCTCAGGAATAGCTACTTCCCGTCACCCTCCAACAGGTCACTTACGGACATGTCGGCCTCTACGTGACTATCATAAACAGACGCACGACTTAGCGCAATGCGTGCTGTAGAATTTTGTGAAATCTGGAAGGTAGGAGAGAGGTAACGACGGAAGGTGAGGTATGATGGCACGTCGTGAGTCTTGCTTAGATAGCTGAGTCGGTAGATCATTTCCCACGAAAGGTAAAGTTTCTGGGTTCGAGTTCCCATCTGGTATAGGATACAGTATTGCTCTTTCAGTAAGTTTCACGCATCATCCTATTAGAAGAGTTGTGATTCTGCTCTCGGCCTATCTGTGTGTCGCATTTTGCGGACAGTTACACGGAAACGAATTGTTTATCAGAGAATGCGAACCACGGTACAATTTCGCTTTTATAAAGTACACAATCAACAATCCATTCCTAGACACGAAGTACTCCGTCTTCCGGCTACAAGTGGCCCACCGGGACCCTCCGACCGCCGTGTCATCCTCAGTTGAGGATGCGGATAGGAGGGGCGCGCGGTCAGCACACCGCTCCCTGGTTGTTATGATGGTTTTCTTTGACCGGAGCCGCTACTATTCGGTCGAGTAGCTCCTCAATGGGCATCACGAGGCTGAGTGCACCCCTAAAAATGGCAACAGAACATGGCGGCTGAATTGCCACCCATCCAAGTGCCAGGAAGGCACGACACCGCTTAACTTCGGTGATCTCACGGGAACCGGTGTATCCACTGCGGCAAGGCGTTGCCCCTAGACACGAAGGGTATATAAAAAACAAATTCATTGGGGAGCAAACTCTGAATGCGTGACCTAACACTCACTCACGTTCCAAACGTTATAGTGGCAAAAAGCTTTTCTAGCATATACCACAACCTGGGCAGTATGTTTCTCGCCGATGTAACTGACAATGCATCGTATTTTAAAAACTCGGGAGTAATTTTTCATGTTTCAGATATAGGTGGCGACATTTTATTTCGTACCATTTCAAAAACGTAAACAAAATCTTCTCTGGCTTCTCTCACAAGAGAGTAGACGTTATAATAAATAATTTGTAAAACAACTTCCGGGCAAATAAATCGTAAGTAAAAGTCCACTTTTGTGAAATGCTCATTACAGTTGTTTCCCGTAAACCAAACATATTTGGTCGATTATCGGTGTGTTCGTTTCATTCTTATAATTATTTGTAGACGAGAAATTCAATAGACCTATACTGTATAGTATCGTATTTTGTTTATTACTACCTAAAATCTTACACTGTTCGTCTTCTACTACTTTTCCGTGTAAATTTGTTTAAAAAAGAGTCGTGATGCTTTGTCATTATTTTCGATAAGATTTTATGAGAGCTGCCACATATTATGTGATTAAGACAGTGGTCACAGATACTAGAGGAACAGGATTCAAACCCACCTCTAGTCACCACGATTGGGGCAAATGTTGGAATGGTTGCTTTGAAAAGGCACGGGCAGTATCGTTTCTCATCCTAATTCATTCCTAATCTGTGTTCCGTCTATAATGAACACGACGTCGACGGTGCGTTAGATACTAATCTTCCTCTCATTTCTCATGCTTCGTGTCTAATAACTAAATGGAAAACACAGCAAAGCAAAGAAAGGAAGCTAAGGTGAGATAAGGAATTAATGAAGTAGGAGAGAGCCGCTGTGTGGATACAAAGAGGCCAGATCGTTATGTAACTGGGACACAGGTGGGGAATTACTCTGGGTGCTCTCAGTTTCCGTAAGCAGCTCGCAGTAAAGGTTGTCGCTGGCTGCATGCAATATCGTATTCCGTCACGCACTGTGTAAGACCTGCCACGAAATGCTTTCTTCCTCCGCGTCCTGAGGTCTACTTCCTCCCACTCTTCCTTCTCTCTCTCTCTCTCTCTCTCTCTCACACACACACACACACACACCCACAGAGCCACTCAAAATGCTTGCACGCTTATACTAGTCTGATTCCTCCCGTAAATGCTCTTTGATCAACATTTCGACGTAAAATTTTCTTTTTACTTGTGCATCTACGTGACTAATCTGCAGTTCACATTTAAGTCTCTGGTAGAGGGTTCTTCGAACCATCGTCAGACTATATCTGTACCGTTTCACTCCCTAACAGCGCATGAGAAAAATGAACACTTCTACCTTTCCGTACGAGCTCTTATTTCTTTTATTTTATTACGATGTTCATTTCTCCCTACGTAAGTTAGAGACAGTAGAATATTTTCAAATGCAGAGGAAAAAGTTGGTAATCGAAATTTCGTGAAAAGATCTCGCCACAATGAAAAGTTTTTGTTTTAATATTTGCCACCCTAACTCGCGCACCTCATTCACAACACTCTCTCCCCCATTTCGCTGCAATACAAAACGAGCTGCCCTTCTTTGGACTTTCTCTATGCCCTCCGTCAATCCCATACAGCACAGCAGGATCCCACACTGCACGGCAGTAATTTAGCAGAGGGCGAACGAGCGTAGCGCAGGCAGTCTATTTAGTAGGACTATTGCGTCCTCTAACTGTCGTACAATTAAAGCGCTGTCTTTGGTTTGTCTTCCACCACAACTTTATCTAGGTGATCGTTTCACTTTAAGTTGTTCGTAATTATAATTCCTAGATTTGTAGTTGAATTTAGGCCTTTAAATTAGTGTTATTTATCGCGTAACCGAATTTGCATTAAGTCTCATGTGGACGACCTCACACTTTTCCTTATCCAAACTGCCACTTTTAGCACCACATTGACATTGTGTTTAAATCATTTTGCATTTGTTTTCATCTTCCGATGATTCTACTTGACGGTAAATGTCAGCATTATCTGAAAACATTCTAACAGAGCTGCTCAGATTGTATATCGAATCTTTTGTATGGATAAGGAACAGCAGAGGGCCTATAATACTTCCTTGGGGAACGCCGGATAGCATTTATGTTTTATTCGAAGATTAATAACGAGATCACCCAGAGAATGGCACGAAAACGTTCTCTAGACAGTAATGCTCCCTCCTCCGGCCTCAATTCTTCCGGCGATTGTCGCAGGGCCATACACATCAACGGCCGTACATCCGATTACCCCCCCCCCCCCCCCATGAACCATGGACCTTGCCGTTGGTGGGGAGGCTTGCGTGCCTCAGCGATACAGATGGCCGTACCGTAGGTGCAACCACAACGGAGGGGTATCTGTTGAGAGGCCAGACAAACGTGTGGTTCCTGAAGATGGGCAGCAGCCTTTTCAGTAGTTGCAGGGGCAACAGTCTGGATGATTGACTGATCTGGCCTTGTAACAATAACCAGAACGGCCTTGCTGTTCTGGTACTGCAAACGGCTAAAAGCAAGGGGAAACTACAGCCGTAATTTTTCCCGAGGGCATGCAGCTTTACTGTATCGTTAAATGATGATGCCGTCCTCTTGGGTAAAATATTCCGGAGGTAAAGTAGTCCCCCTTTCGGATCTCCGGGCGGGGACTACTCAAGAGGAGGTTGTTATCAGGAGAAAGAAAACTGGCCTTCTACGGATCGGAGCTTGGAATGGCAGATCACTTAATCGGGCAGGTAGGTTAGAAAATTTAAAAAGGGAAATGGATAGGTTAAAGTTAGATATAATGAAGTTTGGTGGCAGGAGGAACAAGACTTTTGGTCAGGTGAATACAGGATTATAAATACAAAATCAAATAGAGGTAACGCAGGAGTAGGTTTAATAATGAACAAAAAAAAGGCGTGCGGGTAAGCTACTACAAACAGCATAGTGAACGCATTATTGTGGCCAAGATAGACACGAATCCCACGCCTACTACAGTAGTACAAGTTTATATGCCATCTAGCTCTTCTGATGATGAAGAAATCGATGAAATATATGATGAGATAAAGGAAATTATTCAGTGAAGGGAGACGAAAATTTAATAGTCATGGGTGACTGGAACAAGGGAGAGAAGGAAACATAGTAGGTGAATATGGATTGAGGCTAAGAAATGAAAGAGGTAGCCGTTTGGTACAATTTTGCACAGAGTATAACTTAATCATAGCTAACACTTGGTTCAAGAATCATAAAAGAAGGTTGTATTCATGGAAGAATCCCGGAGATACTAAAAGGTATCAGATATATTATATAATGGTAAGACAGAGATTTAGGAACCAGGTTTTAAATTGTAAGACATTTCCAGGGGCAGATGTGGACTCTGACCACAATCTATTTGTTATGAACTGCAGATTAAAATTGAAGAAACTGCAAAAAGGTGGGAACTTAAGGAGATGGGACCTGGATAAACTGATTAAGCCAGAGGTTGTACAGAGTTTCAGGGAGAGCTTAAGGGAACAATTGACAAGAATTGGGGCAATGAAATACAGTAGAAGAAGAATGGGTAATTTTGAGGGATGAAGTAGTGAAGGCAGCAGAAGATCAAGCAGGTAAAAAGACAAGGGCAAGTAGAAATCTTTGGGTAACAGAAGAAATATTGAATTTAATTGACAAAAGGAGAAAATTTAAAAATGCAGTAAATGAAGCAGGCAAAAAGGAATACAAACGTCTCAAAAATGAGATCGACAGGAAGTGCAAAATGGCTAAGCAGGGATGGCTATAGGACACATGTAAGGATGTAGAGGCTTATCTCACTAGGGGTAATATAGATACTGCCTACAGGAAAATTAAAGAGACCTTTGGAGAAAAGAGAACCACTTGTATGAATATCAAGAGCTCAGATGGAAACCTAGTTCTAACCAAAGAAGGGAAAGCAGAAAGATGGAAGGAGTATATACAGGGTCGATACAAGGGCGATGTTCTTGAGGACAATATTATAGAAATGGAAGAGAATGTAGATGAAGATGAAATGGGAGATACGACACTGCGTGAAGAGTTTGACAGAGCACTGAAAGACCTGAGTCGAAACAAGGCCCCCGGAGTAGACAACATTCCATTAGAACTACTGACGGCAAGGGAGAGCCAGTCCTGACAAAACTCTGCCATCTGGTGAGCAAAATGTATGAGACAGGTGAAGTACCCTCAGACTTCAAGAAGAATATAATAATTCCAATCCTAAAGAAAGCATGTGTTGATGGATGTGACAATTAGTTTAATAAGTCACAGCTGCAAAATACTAACACGAATTCTTTACAGACGAATGGAAAAACTGGTAGAAGCCGACCTCAGGGAAGATGAGTTTGGATTCCGTAGAAATACTGGAACACGTGAGGCAATACTGACCTTACGACTTATCTTAGAAGAAAGATTATGGAAAGGCAATCCTACGTTTGTAGCATTTGTAGACTTAGAGAAAGCTTTTAACAATGTTGACTGGAATAATCTCTTCCAAATTCTAAAGGTGGCAGGGGTAAAATACAGGGAGCGAAAAGCTATTTACAGTTTGTACAGAAACCAGATGGCAGTAATAAGAGTCGAGAGACATGAAAGGGAAGCAGTGGTTGGGAAGGGAGTGAGACAGGGTTGTAGCCTCTCTCCAATGTTATTCAATCTATATATAGAGCAAGCAGTAAAGGAAACAAAAGAAAAATTCGGAGTAGGTATTAAAATCCATGGAGAAGAAACAAAAACTTTGAGGTTCGCTGATGACATTTTAATTCTGTCAGAGACAGCAAAGGACTTGGAAGAGCAGTTGAACGGAATGTACAGTGTCTTGAAAGGAGGATATAAGATGAACATCGACAAAAGCAAAACGAGGATAATGGAATGTAGTCGAATTAAGTCGGGCGATGCTGAGGGAATTCCCTGATGGCTAACATTAACAGTTGTACCTAACAACGAGAAATCAGAATTAGTGGTGTTGAAATATAACCTTTAACTGTGAACGTTTTAATACGTTTGTAGCCCCATCGAGAAGGCAAACATCCAGTTAGTGCTGGTGGTAATTAAACACCGCCAGTACGTAAATAATGTAGTTGCGATGGAGGGAGTGCGTATATTGTGCAGTACTTTTACAAGTTCCCCTCATCTCGTGAACCACAATAGACGCCCTCTTTGCTGTTACGAGTACGGTATATGCACAGCATCATGTAGGGTAACAAAGGGCATCATACACACACAATGCACGCCTACATTACAACAGCCACAATGGACAAAAGTCCGCAGCCCTCCGCTTCCCTTATACTCACCTGCCTTTCTACTGCGGTTTTGCTACGGTCGCAGGTTCGAATTCTGCTTCGGGCATGGATGTGTGTGATGTCCTCAGGTTACTTAGGTTTAAGTAGTTCTAAGTTCTAGGGGACTGATGACCTCAGATGTTAAGTCCTATAGTGCTCAGAGCCATTTTTTTTTACTGTGGTTTATTGCAAAAATCATCTAGAAGGATGCAAGTTGAAATGTATTACCATATTTTACTTGGATCTATCCGGACTCTTATTGACTGCTCATCTATGGTGTGAATTCTTAGAGATATTGTGTTTTATGTTGACGTTCGTGAAAAAGACGTCCGCACAATTCCAATGAGGTTTATGATTTTGGTTCTTCATGCTAGATGACACCTAATACAGATTAATTAATATTGAGAAAATTATTTTCGACTGGACTGTTTCCTGATAATATCTGCAGCCACTTTTATGCGTGTTAACACAATAACGTGAGAATAGATGTGTTCGCAAATAAGTACATTGCCTTCTCAGTTTCTTAGTTTGAGAAAGTTGGATACAGCTGTTACCTTGAACCATAGTATCCCTTTGCGATTCATGTTAATTGAATCATTCGTTGCGGTTAAATTTGTTTAAATCATTCGTTGCTGCTTGGTACAAAAGCTCCGCAATTATGAACAAAAAGGATATTATACAGTAGTAATTTCTTTCGTTAACTAGTTTTCGGGTTACAAGGTTATCATCAGACTTCGTGATTCATTTATTTATCTTCCTTGTGCAGTAAAAATTTTTATCTACTGCGAAGTTCATTTACTCCTAAGGGCAGTGCATTTCGCTGCATGTGCAAAGTGCGCATTTCAAGTGATCAGTATGTAACCTACCCCTCCCTTATCGACCTTAATGAAAGTAAAAATTAAACCGCGTGTACCTAACGGCAATTTGGGAAAAGCAATCGTCACCGAAGTTAATCTGTCGGTAAAGAGGTAGGCAAGAGTTACATCTAAATGAAAGGAAAAATGCAAATGAAACTGGTGGGAATTAATTTTGAAAAGGGTCAAGTTAATAAAGAAAGTAAATGTGCGATCGTTACGTTAACAATTTACTGGCGTTAATTAGATATTTGAGATTTGGGGAAAATCACGGTCGGCTGTCCTATGGAGAACTATTATAATAACTGAAAAAGAATGGTAATTGCACATATAATTAGCACTAAAGCGTGGCAACTGGAGGTTGACACGTATCGTGTGAAAACTGAATGTTTTTCAGAAGTAATAAATTTCGCTACACTTTGACTTAATTTAGCAAAAGAATTAATAAAACTGGAAAACTGAAAGTTAATTTAGTGACTTAAATTAATAGTGAACTTTGTTTCTGAAGCACTACGATACTCAATAAAATAAGGTTAGTCTTGGGCTACCTCAACAATCATTTCAAAGCTACTTGAATCTACGCTACTTAAAAATAAGAGATTTAACATTGAACTTGAATTAAATGATTCTGAACAATTAACAATAGTAAAATTTAGTCCGTACCAAGCTGAGCTGCAGACACAGGTAAGCTAAAATATGGTAACAAAACTCGCAGTCTTAATTTGTGCTTGTGTAATCTAAATATTGTTGCCAGCTATGAATACCTTAACTGAACTTTGAAATTAAAGCAGTGAAATCGAATGATATTACTTCAGTTCTGGCGTTTGAATTTCAACGACACTCGAGTTCATTTCGGAAAAGGAAGGGACCCTGCTTGGTAATGCAATTGGAACAATGAGCAACAAAGGTTCATGCTAAGTTGCTGTATTTTAGTGATGCTAATAGAATAGTTTGAAAGGCTGTGGTCTGCCATACAGTTCTAAAACTTTACGTGCTTTCAGTCTTCCTTGTTGGTTGATTGAAGGTTTGAAGTCGTCGATCGATGAGGTGGCGACAATCACTCATTGTCGGCCGTCGCTGTTGCAGAAGCTGGATGTTGGCGCGCCTTCTTCTCGACACGGTCACCAGTAGAAATGGGCTCTTGATGTGCACCAGCTAATGTTTCCCATCCGCGACACCGTGCCAGAAACTATCATAGCAAGTCGAGCGCAATTACACGCTGCCAAACCCCGGAAGCGCGATAACTCGCGGGAGCATCACTCAACACACATGCTCCACCGCCCTACTCCAGCCAGACTCCGCTCTGCCCGCGCTCCACGCGGCAGAGTTAACACTACCGAAGATCCTAAACACTTTGGTTCTCCAATCGACCTATCGATGTAATCGTCCGATAGCATAGTTTTCCCTAGGCAAGACCCAGCGTAAAAATACGAATAATATTTACAAAAGAAACCAATTATACATCGACATAAAAAAATATATATATCCACATGAGTGCAACCCTAACGTGTCACAAAAATGCTTTGATTGACAACATTTCTAAATACTTAATTACTTTGTCTTTTCAGCTCTGTCCTGGTGAGAATGATGAACCAGACACACAATAAACAATTATTCAGTAGAAATAACCTTCGACGTATTTCATAATGGTCGACCGCAGTATATGTTCCAAAATCGTATTATAAATGGACGTCCACGATGTGGGTCGTATTTCATCCGATTACTGCTATTTCCATTATTGAGTAATAGTGTGACCCGTGCAACTTTCCGTACCTCGAAGGTAACGATCTGTTGATACATAGTCACCACAGAGCCAGAAATTATCGTTCTTGAGAAACACAACTAGTTCTTTATTAGAAGGAAGTAATGAGTGCTATCGAAAGGGGATCTGCAATTGATTCCATATTCCTAGATTTCTAGAAGTATTTTGATACCGTTGCTCACAGGAGACTGCTAATCAAATTACATGCCTATGGAGTATCGCTTCAGTTGTGTGTGTGTGTGTGTGTGTGTGTGTGTGTGTGTGTGTGTGTGTGTGTGTAAAATCTTATGGGACTTAACTGCTAAGGTCATCAGTCCCTAAGCTTACACACTACTTAACCTAAATTATCCTAGTACAAACACAACACACACACACACCCATGCCCGAGGGAGGACTCGAACCTCCGCCAGGACCGCTTCAGTTGTGCGACTGAATTCGTGACTCCCTGTTAGAAAGGTCACAGTACGTAGTAATCGACGGAAAATCATCGAATAAAACAGAAATGCTATCTTCCGTTCCCCAAGGAAGTATACATCAATACTTGGAGACCATATCCACCTGTACACGAACTTTGTTTTTTCCTCAGCACTATGTCATGTTCCAGGAGGACAACGCAACGTGTCACAAAGCATGCAGTTTATGTGCGTGGTTCGAAGATCAACAGAATGAGTTTACCATACTCCCCTGGCCGCCGAACTGAAATGTGTATAAATGTGAGTTTCTATTTAAAATATGTGATCTGAGATAAGTCGTAGGATCAGTATTCGATGGTCTACTCCACGAAAATAAACAACTTCCGAAAAGGCCGTAAAAGCCCAACAGTACGGACCGGCCGCACCATTATTCTCAGCCCTTAGGCGTCACTGTGTAAGTAGGCCGTTTAGGTTGTTATGTTGGTAACGCCACGAAGCGCTCTGTATGAAGATCACTGGCTGTGCTGTGCGCAGTCAGTGGGTGGTTGGCATTGTTGTAATACTCGCCATTGTAGTGTTGGGCAGTCGGCTGCTAGCGGCGCGTAGCGTTGAGCAGTTTGAGGTAAGCCGCCAGCAGTGGTGGATGTAGGGAGAGAGATGGCGAAGTTTTGAAATTTGTAAGAATGGATGTCATGAACTGATATATTATGACTATTAAGCTAAATACATTGTTTGTTCTCTATTAAAATATATTATGACTATTAAGATAAATTTGTAAGAATGGATGTCATGAACTGATATATTATGACTATTAAGCTAAATACATTGTTTGTTCTCTATTAAAATATATTATGACTATTAAGCTAAATACACTCCTGGAAATTGAAATAAGAACACCGTGAATTCATTGTCCCAGGAAGAGGAAACTTTATTGACACATCCCTGAGGTCAGATACATCACATGATCACACTGACAGAACCACAGGCACATAGACACAGGCAACAGAGCATGCACAATGTCGGCACTAGTACAGTGTATATCCACCTTTCGCAGCAATGCAGGCTGCTATTCTCCCATGGAGACGATCGTAGAGATGCTGGATATATTCCTGTGGAACGGCTCGCCATGCCATTTCCACCTGGCGCCTCAGTTGGACCAGCGTTCGTGCTGGACGTGCAGACCGCGTGAGACGACGCTTCATCCAGTCCCAAACATGCTCAATGGGGGACAGATCCGGAGATCTTGCTGGCCAGGGTAGTTGACTTACACCTTCTAGAGCACGTTGGGTGGCACGGGATACATGCGGACGTGCATTGTCCTGTTGGAACAGCAAGTTCCCTTGCCGGTCTAGGAATGGTAGAACGATGGGTTCGATGACGGTTTGGATGTACCGTGCACTATTCAGTGTCCCCTCGACGATCACCAGAGGTGTACGGCCAGTGTAGGAGAACGCTCCCCACACCATGATGCCGGGTGTTGGCCCTGTGTGCCTCGGTCGTATGCAGTCCTGATTGTGGCGCTCTCCTGCACGGCGCCAAACACGCATACGACCATCATTGGCACCAAGGCAGAAGCGACTCTCATCGCTGAAGACGACACGTCTCCATTCATCCCTCCATTCATGCCTGTCGCGACACCACTGGAGGCGGGCTGCACGATGTTGGGGCGTGAGCGGAAGACGGCCTAACGGTGTGCGGGACCGTATCCCAGCTACATGGAGACGGTTGCGAATGGTCCTCGCCGATACCCCAGGAGCAACAGTGTCCCTAATTTGCTGGGAAGTGGCGGTGCGGTCCCCTACGGCACTGCGTAGGATCCTAAGGTCTTGGCGTGCATCCGTGCGTCGCTGCGGTCCGGTCCCAGGTCGACGGGCACGTGCACGTTCCGCCGACCACTGGCGACAACATCGATGTACTGTAGAGACCTCACGCCCCACGTGTTGAGCAATTCGGCGGTACGTCCACCCAGCCTCCCGCATGCCCACTATACGCCCTCGCTCAAAGTCCGTCAACTGCACATACGGTTCACGTCCACGCTGTCGCGGCATGCTACCAGTGTTAAAGACTGCGATGGAGCTCCGTATGCCTCGGCAAACTGGCTGAGACTGACGGCGGCGGTGCACAAATGCTGCGCAGCTAGCGCCATTCGACGGCCAACACCGCGGTTCCTGGTGTGTCCGCTGTGCCGTGCGTGTGATCATTGCTTGTACAGACCTCTCGCAGTGTCCGGAGCAAGTATGGTGGGTCTGACACACCGATGTCAATGTGTTCTTTTTTCCATTTCCAGGAGCGTACATTGTTTGTTCTCTATTAAAATCTTTCATTCGCTAACTATGACTATCAATAGTTAGTGGCTTCAGTAGTTTGAATCTTTTATTTAGCTGGCAGTAGTGGCGCTCGCTGTATTGCAGTAGTTCGAGTAACGAAGATTTTTGGTGAGGTAAGTGATCTGTGAAATGTATAGGTTAATGTTAGTCAGGGCCATTCTTTCGTAGGGATTTTTGAAAGTCAGATTGCGTTGCGCTAAAATTATTGTGTGTCAGTTTAAGCACATTCGTGTACAATTGTTCAAAGAGGACGTTTCAACTGGACGCGGATCTGGAGGGGTACGTGGTCAGCACAGCACTCTCCCGGCGGTCTCGAGGTTCTAGGCGCGCAGTCCGGAACCGTGCGACTGCTACGGTCGCAGGTTCGAATCCTGCCTCGGGCATGGATGTGTGTGATGTCCTTAGATTAGTTAGGTTTAAGTAGTTCTAAGTTCTAGGGGACTAATGACCACAGCAGTTAAGTCCCATAGTGCTCAGAGCCATTTGAACTCTCCCGGCCGTTGTCAATCTTCGTGATCGGTGCCGCTACTTCCCAGTCAAGTGCCTCAATTGGCCTCGGAAGGGATGACTTCACCTCGCTTGCAAAACACCACGCGGCAGGCCCAGACGGTGACGCAGTCAGGTGCTAGGCAACTTCGGTGATTTGACGGGAGCCGGTGTTACCACTATGGCATGGCCGTTGGTTAGTCTGCACTGAAGTGATGGTAAAACCGCTGTTTTCACTTTGGTAAGAATTGAAAATTGGACCAATATGTTAGTTCATTAGAAAGTTCTCTAATAACAATCAAATGTAGTTCATTTTGTTGAGAAAAAGCATTGCCCCGTTTAATACTTTGTATTTTCTGTTGTCTTGTCTCTGACTATGTCGAAAATTCCTGCTATATCGTATAAACGGTATCGACGCGATCTGCAGATGTTCGTCACAAATTATTGGACGATTTTAAAACACTGTACTTTCGGCAGTAAGTGTTGCTTTTCCTTTCACACAGCAGTGTTTACAGAGCTGCGCGCACACCTTCCTGGTTTGACAAACACGCCACGACTAGCCTGATAAATCACCCGATCTTAAATCCACAACAGGTGTCTGGTACTATTTGGAAGAGCCTCCGAAACGTAGCTATCAACATCCCCGCAATTTGATAGCTTTACAGAAGACGATAATATCTTCTCGGGTTGACAGCCGAATCAATGCTTCGTTCACCGACAACGTTTCAGTAAGTTTCTTACCTACAACTAAGAAACTTTCTGAAACGTTGCCAGAGAACGACGCATTGATACGGCTGTCAACCTGAGAAAATTTTGCCGGCCGCGGTGGTCTAGCGGTTAAGGCGCTCAGTCCGGAACCGCGCGACTGCTGCGGTCGCAGGTTCGAATCCTGCCTCGGGCATGGATGTGTGTGATGTCCTTAGGTTAGTTAGGTTTAAGTAGTTCTAAGTTCTAGGGGACTGATGACCACAGCAGTTAAGTCCCATAGTGCTCAGAGCCATTTTTTTTGAGAAAATTTTATCATCGAGATTCGCGGAGAAAGCCTGCATTCTCATATAGTTCAAAAGAAATCTAATCATCAACGAGTAGCTTCACCTGGATATGGCCTACCTGCAGAATTTTATCAGAGCTTTAGGCAATGTTATATGACATTAGCGTGATATGTGGAGGGAGTGACTGATTCTATCGTTGTGCTTAGCTAGGCGCCTGTGCATTGCTCCTTCGTGTGTGTGTGTGTGTGTGTGTGTGTGTGTGTGTGTGTGCGCGCGAGGCAGTATAAGGCACGCTGCGCCGGCGGGAGACGGCCCCCTGCTCGCCGGTACCACTCGGGGCGAGCGTCGGCCCACCAGAGATCCAGAGATGGGACGCGATTACCGGCGCGTTTTTTGCGTGGTCGCGGCCACCATCTGGGTCACCTCACCTCATCGGCCGCGCCGCCGACTACTTTCGCGGCGAGCGCTCCGCCACTCACACGGGCCAGCCCAGCGGCCTTTCTCCCCCTTGGGCTGCGCGTCTCCTCCCTCCCCGCCAAGCGGCACCACTGCGCGAGCTGGTCTCACACTCGAAGTTCGTCCTGCGTGCCGAGTAACTCGATCGTATCTGCAACGCATTACAGGCCGGAGTGCTCGAGGCGCAGGATATTCTTACGCCTCGTTCCTTTCCGCGAGTGAAATTTCGCTTCCGTGGTGGTGGTCGTGGTGGTGGTCGTGGTGGTGGTCGTGGTGGTGGTCGTGGTGGTGGTTGTTGTGATTAGTGTTTAACGTCCCGTCGACAACGAGGTCTTCCGAGACGGAGCGCAAGCTCGGGTTAAGGAAGGATTGGGAAGGAAATCGGCCGTGCCCTTTCACAGGAACCATCCCGGCATTTGCCTGAAACGATTTAGGGAAATCATGGAAAACTCCCCCCCCCCCTTCATGAACCATGGACCTTGGTGGGGAGACTTGCGTGCCTCAGCGATACAGATGGCCGTATCGTAGGTGCAACCACAACGGAGGGGTATCTGTTGAGAGGCCAGACAAATGTGTGGTTCCTGAAGATGGGCAGCAGCCTTTTCAGTAGTTACAGGGGCAACAGTCTGGATGATTGACTGATCTGGCCTTGTAACAATAACCAAAACGGCCTTGCTGTTCTGGTACTGCAAATGGCTAAAAGCAAGGGGAAACTACAGCCGTAATTTTTCCCGGGGGCATGCAGCTTAACTGTATGGTTAAATGATGATGCCGTCCTCTTGGGTAAAATATTCCGGAGGTAAAATAGTCCCCCTTTCGGATCTCCGGGCGGGGATTACTCAAGAGGAGGTCGTTATCAGGAGAAAGAAAACTGGCGTTCTACGGATCGGAGCGTGGAATGTCAGATCCCTTAATCGGGCAGGTAGGTTAGAAAATTTAAAAAGGGAAATGGATAGGTTAAAGTTAGATATAGTGGGAATTAGTGAAGTTCGGTGGCAGGAGGATCAAGACTTCTGGTCAGGTGACTACAGGGTTATAAACACAAAATTAAATAGGGGTATTGCAGGACTAGATATAATAATGAATAGGAAAATAGGAATGCGGGTAAGCTACTACAAACAGCATAGTGAACGCATTATTGTGGCCAAGATAGATGCGAAGCACACGCCTACTACAGTAGTACAAGTTTATATGCCATCTAGCTCTGCTGATGATAAAGAAATTGATGAAATATATGATGAGATAAAGGAAATTATTCAGATAGTGAAGGGAGACGAAACTTTAATAGTCATGGGTGACTGGAATTCGAGTATAGGAAAAGGGAGAGAAGGAAACATAGTAAGTGAATATGGATTGGGGCTAAGAAATGAAAGAGGAAGCCGTCTGGTAGAATTTTGCACAGATCACAACTTAATCATAACTAACACTTGGCTTAAGAATCATGAAAGAAGATTGTATACATGGAAGAACCCTGGAGATACTTAAAGATATCATATAGATTATATAATGGTAAGACAGAGATTTAGGAACCAGGTTTTAAATTGTAAGACATTTCCAGGGGCAGATGTGGTCTCTGACCACAATCTATTGTTCATGACCTGTAGCTAAAAACTGAAGAAACTGCAAAAAGGTGGGAAATTAAGGAGATGGGACATGGATAAACTGAAAGAACCAGAGGTTGTACAGAGTTTCAGGGAGAGCATAAGGGAGCAATTGACAGGAATGGGGGAAAGAAATACGGTAGAAGAAGAATGGGTAGCTTGGAGGGATGAAGTAGTGAAGGCAGCAGAGGATCAAGTAGGTAAAAAGACGAGGGCTAGTAGAAATCCTTGGGTAACAGAAGAAATATTGAATTTAATTGACAAAAGGAGAAAATATAAAAATGCAGTAAATGAAGCAGGCAAAAAGGAATAGAAACGTCTCAAAGATGAGATCGACAGGAAGTGCAAAATGGCTAAGCAGGGATGGCTATAGGACAAATGTAAGGATGTAGAGGCTTATCTCACTACGGGTAAGATAGATACTGCCTACAGGAAAATTAAAGAGACCTTTGGAGAAAAGAGAACCACTTGTATGAATATCAAGAGCTCAGATGAAAACCTACTTCTAACCAAAGAAGGGAAAGCAGAAAGATGGAAGGAGTATATAAAGGGTCGATACAAGGGTGATGTTCTTGAGGACAATATCATAGAAATGGAAGGGAATGTAGATGAAGATGAAATGGGAGATATGACACTGCGTGAAGAGTTTGACAGAGCACTGAAAGACCTGAGTCGAAACAAGGCCCCCGGAGTAGACAACATTCCATTAGAACTACTGACGGCCTTGGGAGAGCCAGTCATGACAAAACTCTACCAGCTGGTGAGCAATATGTATGAAACAGGCGAAATACCCTCAGACTTCAAGAAGAATATAATAATTCCAATCCCAAAGAAAACAGGTGTTGACAGATGTGAAAATTACCGATCAATCAGTTTAATAAGCCACAGCTGCAAAATACTAACACGAATTCTTGACAGACGAATGGAAAAACTAGTGGAAGCCGACCTCGGGGAAGATCAGTTTGGATTCCGTAGAAACACTGGAACACGTGAGGCAATACTAACCTTACAACTTATATTAGATCTTAAAAGAAAGATTAAGGAAAGGGAAACCTACGTTTGTAGCACTTGTAGACTTAGAGAAAGCTTTTGACAATGTTGACTGGAATACACTCTTTCAAATTCTAAAGGTGGAAGGGGTAAAATACAGGGAGCGAAAAGCTATATACAGTTTGTACAGAAACCAGATGGCAGTAATAAGAGTCGAGGGGCATGAAAGGGAAGCAGTAATTGGGAAGGGAGTAAGACAGGGTTGTAGCCTCTCCCCGATGTTATTCAATCTGTATATTGAGCAAGCATTAAAGGAAACAAAAGAAATATTCGTAGTAGGTATTAAACTCCATGGACACGAAACAAAAACTTTGAGGTTCGCCGATGACATTGTAATTCTGTCAGAGACACCAAAGGACTTGGAAGAGCAGTTGAATGGAATGGACAGTGTCTTGAAAGGAGGATATAAGATGAAAATCAACAAAAGCAAAACGAGGATAATGGAATGTAGTCGAATTAAGTCGAGTGATGCTGAGGGAATTAGATTAGGAAATGAGACACTTAAAGTAATAAAGGAGTTTTGCTATTTGGGGAGCAAAATAACTGATGATGGTCGAAATAGAGAGGATATAAAATGTAGACTGGCAAAGGAAAGGAAAGTGTTTCTGAAGAAGAGAAATTTGTTAACATCGAGTATAGATTTAAGTGTCAGGAAGTCATTTCTGAAAGTATTTATATGGAGTAGAGATATGTATGGAAGTGAAACTTGGATGATAAATAGTTTGGACAGGAAGGGAATAGAAGCTTTCGAAATGTGGTGCTACAGAAGAATGCTGAAGTTTAGATGGTTATATCACATAACTAAAGAGGAGGTATTGAATAGGATGGGGGAGAAGAGGAGTTTGTGGCACAACTTCACGAGAAGAAGGGATCGGTTGGTAGGACATGTTCTGAGGCATCAAGGGATCACCAATTTAGCATTGGAGGGCAGATAAATACACTAAGCAGATTCAGAAGGATATAGGTTGCAGTAAGTACTAGGAGATGAAGAAGCTTGCACAGGATAGAGTAGCATGGAGAGCTGCATCAAACCAGTCTCAGGACTGAGGACCACAACAGCAACAACATGGAAAACCTAAATCAGGATGGCTAGAGACGGGATTGAACCGTCGTCCTCCCGAATGCAATTCCAGTGTGCTAACCACTGCGCCACCTCTCTCGGTTTCGCTTACGGTCTGTACTTAAATACTAATAGTAATGATAATAGTAATAACTTTACTCCTTCTCAATATACTGATTTTATCCAATCTGTATATTGAGCAAGCAGTAAAGGAAACGAAAGAAAAATTCGGATTAGGAATTAAACTCCATGGACACGAAACAAAAACTTTTACGTCCGCCGATGACATTGTAATTCTGTCAGAGAGAGCAAAGGACCTGGTAGAGCAGCTGAACGGAATGGACAGTATCTTGAAAGGAGAATATAAGATGAAAGTCAACAAAAGCATAAAGAGAATAATGGAATGTAGTCGAATTTAGTCGGGTGATGCTGAGCGAATTAGATTAGGAAATGAGACACTTAAAGTATTAAAAGTGTTGTGCTATTTAGGGGGCAAAATAACTGATGATGGTCGAAGTGGAGAGGATATAAAATGTAGACTGGCAATGGCAAGGAAAGCATTTCTGAAGAAGAGAAATTTGTTAACATCGAGTATAGATTTAAGTGTCAGGAAGTCATTTCTGAAAGTATTTGTGTGGAGTGTAGCTATGTATGGAAGTGAAACATGGACGATAAATAACAACAAAGCAGACGGTAGGCAGTTGGCTACGGTCACTGCTATGAACCGTATTAAAAATTACACCTTACTTCGTATACTTCATTGCGTCATTCCTTCTTTCTGACTTCAACTTCGATGGGTGTTCCTTTTATCTTACCAACATATAGGGTGTTTGTTCTATATCAACATCTTCATACATACTGCGCAAGCCAGATAGTGCGTGGCGGAGGGTACCCTGTCCCATTCGCAATTACAGCGAGGGGGAAACGACTGCCTATATGCCGCCGTACGAGAGCTAATGTACATTGGTACGAGAGCTAATGTACATTGGTGGCTGTAGAATCGTTCTGCAGTCAGCGTCAAATGCCGGCTCTCTAAATTTTCTCAATATTGCTCCTCGAAAAGAAGTCGCCTTCGTTCCAGTGATTCCCATTTAAGTTCCCAAAACATCTCCGTAATACTTGCATGTTGTTCTAACCTGCTGCCGGCCGGCGAGACCGAGCGGTTGTAGGCGCTTCAGTCAGGAATCGCGCGACCGCTGCGATCACAGGTTCTAATCCTGCCTCGGGCATGGATGTGTATGATGTCCTTAGGTTAGTTAGGTTTAAATAGTTCTACGTTCTAGGGGTCTGATGACCTCAGAAGTTAAGTCCCACAGTGCTCAGAGCCTTTTGAACCATTTGAATTCTAACCTGCTGGAAACAAATCCAGGAGCGTGACTCTGAATTGCTTCAATCTCTTCATTTAATCCAACCTGGTGTGGATCCCAGATACTAGAACAGTACTCAGCAGTGAGTAGCACAAGTGTGTTACATGTGGTCTTCTTCACAGATGAGCCACACTTTCCTCAAATTCTCCCAATAAACCGATGTCCCCCATTCACCTTCCCTATTGCAATCCTTACATTCTCGTGCCATTTCTTCCTGTTTTTCAACGTCATGCCCACATATTTAACCGATGTGACCGCTTCAACAAACACACTACTAATGCTGTGTTCGAACATTACGGGACTGTTTCTCCTGCTTACCCACATTAACTTACATTTTTCTACATTTAGAGCTAGCTGCCATTCATCAACCGAGTAGAAAATTAAGTCTTCTTGTATCCACCTACAGCCATTCAACACCGACGCCTTCCGGCACACCACAGCAACATCAGCAAACAGCCGCAGGCTGTTGCTCATCCTGTCAGCCAGACGCATAGAGAAAATAACAGCAGTCCTACCACACTTCCCTGCGGCAATTCTGTCGATAATCTTGTCTCAGATGACTTGGAACTAGGTGAAATGTTAATATTAATAACGGAGCCTGTGCTACAACTGGCCACCATTTTGCCACGCTCCTACGTGGCTGCGGTAAACTATGTATTGTAAAATAGGAATTCCCTCTTTTTATTGGATATTTGGTTTCTGTCTCAAAAAATACGTACGACTTGCTGAAATCATTGTTTCACTGTCGTGGTAGATGCCGCTATGATAACATCGTATGTACCTGTTTTTGCAATTAAGAACCGACACTCTGATTCTACAATCATTTTACGTGGTAAACGGAAACCTTTGTCTTCCCACGGTTGATATTTATGTTCGAAATTTGCTTTAGTGGTGTAGATTTGATTGTACAGTACAGTATAGTCAGCTGTTTCAGTGACTTGTTAGAAACTTATCTATGCGATGACGGATAAAAAAGCTATAGCAAAGCAGTTGTATTTCTCTGGATTCAACTGAAAGAAATCACATTGATTTTACCTTTACTAAAATAAAACTTGAGAAGTGCAATGCAAGTAACAATGGGATATCACGGGCTGCAATGCTAGTCCGAATTTCTATGTTTTAAACCTTTTAAACAGCAAGTAGAATTTGAAGGCTTAATGTCGAATAATTTGAAAACTAATTGCAGTTCAGTTTTGAATTCAATAGCAGAAATTAAAAGATACAAACATACCTAAGGCACTGAACATTTTTTTATCCAATTGTCAAAATTTAAAAATAAACAGTAATTTTACGAAGTTAACTCTTTGGACAAAGCTTTCATGCAATTAATTCTTTAGACAAAATTTTCATCCATTATCTAAAAATGAAAAGGAGTAACAGATGATGAGTCTATCCTGAGTTCGTTCATTTATGAGTATCGTAACAGTCAAACATTGCAACTTACGGAAGTTTATAACGCTAAACTGAAAATTCTCAATAAAAACATCCCTCTTTCTGCAATGCTAGCGCGTCGCGTAAATTACCTTCTTTAACATAGTTCCAGCTGCAGCAACAGCATTCCGAGATCAGGCCTCTACATCATCAACGTAGATCTGCTTCAGCCAAAGCTCGACTACGAAGTCTTACCCCGCCGACTATCTGCTTGACAACAACATATATCTTGAAATCTAGAGAGTCTCCATTATACTTAATATCACAAACAAAAATGCCACTTCTCATACTGTAACAGCCTCCCAACGGTACATTGCTACTTTTGTTTTGATTGTTAGTTCTTTATTCAATAAGACAGAATTTGTCATTCCGATTGCCTTGTTGCCTTGTCGCACTTTTTCATTTCTTCTATGCTCTTCCCACTGACAGATAAAGTTACCCCAAGATATATAAAAGCTTTACTCTCTCGTATCTTGCTAACATCAATTTTCAAATCCATTGCATTATTTTCTCCCACTGCAATATATTCAGCTTTGACAACATTCAAAAATGGTTCAAATGGCTCTGAGCACTATGGGACTTAACATCTGAGGTCATCAGTCCCCTAGAACTTAGAACTACTTAAACCTGACTAACCTAAGGACATCACACACATCCATGCCCGAGGCAGGATTCGAACCTGCAACCGTAGCGGTCGCACGTGACAAGATTCATTGAAATACCCCACCGTTCGTATCGTTCTCCTAGTTACCGGAAAATATACTACATATATTCAACATCTGTTGCAATGATCACTTGGTCGTCCGCAAAAAGTAATGTACACAACTATTCTGTTCCAACTGGGATTCCCATGCCACAGCATTCACGTTTCCATTTTTGTGAGGCTTCCTCTAAAGAGATTCTGAGCAGAATATCAGCTAAAGTATATCTCTGTCGGAGTCTTTTTGTGATCCAAAATTCTGAGGATGCCTGTTTGCCCATTTTTACGCACAGGTACATCCAGTACACAACTATCCCACAGTTTATACATAAGTCTTACAGACACCATCCTCCAACATGATCTCCCAAAACGTTCTTAGCAGTACTATGACATACGCTGTGTGTATATTCAAGAATATCGAATGGGTATTCTTATTTCTAGTCATTCTCTTCTCTATTAAATATTCCATCAGTACAGGAGCGTCCAGGTCGATGTCAATTTTGCTTTCCTACCTACTATTTGCTCCTCTATCCACGTTTTTTTAGGACTTTGTAATACTAGCAGAATACTGAAGGCGTCGCCTTTTTATATATGGAAATAATTTATTTGCTTCTTCCCATTCATAAGAGCCTGGATCGCTTTTTAAACTGTTATCAAACACCCTTGCCATTATCTCACAAAGAACTGTGGGTGTAGCTTTTATAAACTCAATACTGATTCCAGAACACTACCAGTATTCATTTCTTTCACCGAATGGACTACTTCATCGAGACTTACTCCTTTGCTGGCACCTAATTAGAACATTCACTTCTGTGCCCCACTATTCTATAGCTTTCGTATTACAATTTTTCTCCTGTCCACAATTCCTAATAATACAGCACCCAAAGCTACAAGTATTTCTTTTTTTTCTGCGTGGTCATCGCTTTGAGTATATATTACTTCATATTATATACATATTATATTGTTATATAAACTATGTGATCAAACGTATCTGGACACCTAGCTGAAAATGACTTACAATTACGTGGCGCCCTCCATCGGTAATTCTGGAATTCAAGATTGTGTTGCCCCACCCTTAGCCTTGATACAGCTTCCACTCCCACCGGCATACGTTCAGTCAGGTGCTGGAAGGTTTTTGGAGAATGACAGCCCATTCTTCACGAAGTGTTTCACTGAGGTGAGGTATCGATGTCGGTAGGTGAGGCCTGGCACGAAGTCGGTGTTCGAAAACATCCCAAACATGTTCTGTAGAATTCAGGTCAGCACTCAGAGCAGGCCAGTCCATTACAGGGATGTTATTGTCGTGAACCTCTCTGCCACAGGTCGTGCATTATGAACAGGTGCTACAGGTAATAGGTGGCCGCACAATGCACCTAATATGAAAAACGTATGTTTTTGGGGGTGTCCGGATACTTTTGTTCACATAGTGTATATTATATTATAACCCATCTATACACTATATTATATACACTGAAGCGTCAAAGAAACTGTTATAGGCATCCGTATTCAAATACAGAAATATGTAAACAGGCAGAATACGGCGCTGTGGTCGGCAGCGCCTATGTAAAACAGTAAGTGTCTGGCGTAGTTGTTAGGTAGGTTACTGCTGCTACAATGGCAGTTTATCAAGATTTAAGTAAGTCTGAACGTGACTTTATAATTGGTGTACGAGCGATGGGACACAGCATCCGAGGCAGCGATGAGGGGGGACTTCTCCCGTACGACCACTTAACGAGTATACCGTGAATATCACAAATCCGATGAAACATCAACTCTCCGACATCGCTGCGGCCAGAGAAAGATCCTGCGAGAAAGAGACTGTCGACGACTGAAGAGAACCGTTCAACGTAATGTAAGTGCAAGCCTTCCACAAACTGCTGCCGATTTCAATGCTGGGTCATCAAAAAGTGTCAGCGTGCGGCCCATTCAACGAAAAATCATCGATATTGGCTTTCGGAGCTGAAGGCACACTCGTGTACCCTTGATGACTTGACGACACAAAGCCTTACGTCTCGCCTGGGCAAATTAACACCGTCATTGGACTGTTGATACTGTAAAAATGCTGTGTGGTCGGACGAATCTCGTTTCAAATTGTATTGAGCGGATGGACATGTATGGGTATGGAGACAACCTCATGAATCCATGGACCCTGCATGTCGCAAGGCACTGTGCAAGCTGGTGGGGCTCTCTAATGGTGTGGGGCGTGTGCAGTTGGATTGATATGGGACTCCTGATACGTCTAGATACGACTCTAACAGGTAACACGTTCGTAACCATCCTGCCTGATCACCTGCATTCAATCATATCCACTGTTCATTCCGATGGTATTGGGCAATTGCAACAGGACAGTGCGACATCCCACACGTGTCCAGAATTGCTACAGAGTGACTCCCCAGTGAACATTATTGAGTATATCTGGAATGCCTTGCAACGTGCTGTTCAGAAGAGACCTCCAGCCCTCGTACTCTTTCAGATTTATGGACAGCCCTGCAGGATTCATTGTGTCAGTTCCCTCCAGCACTACTTCAGACAATCCTCGAGTCCATGTCACGTCGTGTTGCGGCGCTTCTGCGTCCTCGCGAGGACCCTATACGATATTAGGCAGGTGTGCCGTTTCTTTGGCTCTTCAATGTATACAGGGTGTTACAAAAAGGTACGGCCAAACTTTCAGGAAACGTTCCTCAACACAAAGAAAGAAAATATGTTATGTGGACATGTGTCCGGAAACTCTTACTTTCCATGTTAGAGCTCATTTTATTACTTCTCTTCAAATCACATTAATCATGGAATGGAAACACACAGCAACAGAAGGTACCAGCGTGACTTCAAACACTTTGTTACAGAAAATGTTCAAAATGTCATCCGTTAGCGAGGATACATGCATCCACCCTCCGTCACATGGGATTCCTGATGCGCTGATGCAGCCCTGGAGAATGGCGTATTGTATCACAACCGTCCACAATACGAGCACTAAAAGTCTCTACATTAGGCACCGGGGTTGCGTAGACAAGAGCTTTCAAATGCCCCCATAAATGAAAGAGGGTTGAGGTCAGGAGAGCGTGGAGGCCATGGAATTGGTCCGCCTCTACCAATCCATCGGTCACCGAATCTGTTGTTGAGAAGCGTACGAACACTTCGACTGAAATATGCAGGAGCTCCATCGTGCATGAACCACATGTTGTGTCGTACTTATAAAGGCACATATTCTAGCAGCAGAGGCAGAGTATCCCGTATGAAATCATTATAACGTGCTCCATTGAGCGTAGGTGGAAGAACATGGGGCCCAATCAAGACATCACCAACAATGCCTGCCCAAACGTTCACAGAAAATCTGTGTTGATGTCGTGATTGCATAATCTCGTGCAGATTCACGTCAGCCCACACATGTTGATCGTGAAAATTTACAATTTGATCACATTGGAATGAAGCCTCATCCGTAAAGAGAACATTTGCACAGAAATGAGGATTGACACATTGTTGGATGAACCATTCGCAGAAGAGTACCCATGGAGGCCAATCAGTCAACATTACCTTGTACAGCAGCAACTTCTCTGACGCTGACATTAGGGTTATCGTCAACTGCACGAAGAATTGCCTTGTCCATTGCAGGTGTCCTCGTCGTTCTAGGTCTTCCCCAGTCGCGAGTCATAGGCTGGAATGTTCGGTGCTCTCTAAGACGCCGATCAATTGCTTCGAACGTCTTCCTGTCGGGACACCTTCGTTCTGGAAATCTGTCTCGATACAAACGTACCGCGCCACGGCTATTGCCCCGTGTTAATCTATACATCAAATGGGCATCTGCCAACTCCGCATTTGTAAACATTGCACTGGCTGCAAAACCACGTTCGTGATGATGCTACGTACTGATGTGCTTGATGCTAGTACTGTAGTGCAATGAGTCGCACGTCAACACAAGCACCGAAGTAAACATTACCTTCCCTCAATTGGGCCAACTGGTGGTGAATCGAGGAAGTACAGTACATACTGACGAAACTAAAATGAGCTCTAACATGGAAATTAAGCGTTTCCGGACACATGTCCACATAACATCTTTTCTTTATTTGTGTGTGAGGAATGTTTTCTGAAAGTTTGGCCGTACCTTTTTGTAACACCCTGTATATTATATCGAGTTTATATTATGTAAAGGGATGGTGGAGGGAAGAGAAAGGAAAGGAAAGGAACTATTAACGTCAACTGCATCAGGACGTTATGTGCAAACAGCGGCAACGAATGAAAATGTATGCTGGACCGATTTTCAAACACGGACTCTCCTGGTTACTAAGCAGTTGCGTTAAACATCCAGACACAATGTTTGCTGTGGTTGAGAGGGCTATCTCGGCATATCTCCCAGCCAGCCCACATTCCCATCTAGTGCCATCTACTTACAGTGTCTGTCTTGTCGTCCATGTTTACTGCTTGAGATTCCGACAGGAGGTCGAAAGTAATTGTGGATCTGCATTGAACGTGGTAGATTCATTGCTCTATAGGTGAATCAGTTATGTGCATGTGTAGTGTCTATTCTTTTGGGCTTGTCCGACAGAACAGACACCACACAATTGTCTACTGGAGCACATATTCTTTCGAATACTAATTATTTATTTTGTTTATCTTTTGACAGGCGTTATTACTCTTTTCGCTATATGTTCTGAAACCCTCATCAAATTTGACGTTCAGCCATTTCTGATATGCTCCTTGCTTTTCCTCGTTGATTTACTGGAATATGCGGTCCTACCAGGGTTCAGTTTCTACATGTCATACATTGTGGCTGTTTTTCCCAAAATGCCTCCGCAGCAGCCTGATGAATTGCTTCTTTACTTTCATTATACATATTTCATGGAGAGTCATCCCCCATATTGCACCACTTACTCCCGAGTTTGAGCTGATAAAGTATCCTGATAGGATAATCTCATAAGTTGTCTAAATTACATTGAATTTGACGTAATTGCTTTTCTGTAACACTTTTTAATGCCAAACATTTCCTAAATGGGAGAATAACTTTTGAGATCACTAGATAGTGACCCGATCCGCATTCTGCACCTCTCAGAACTTTTACATAATTCACTTTTAAATAAGTATCTTGTTTTATGATGCTGTATTCAATTACAGATTTTAATGCACATGTTGGTTGTGTCCATGTACACTGATGAGGCAAAACATTATGACAACTTGCTTAATAGCTTGTTGACCCATCTTTGGAACGAACTGTATCACTGATTCTGTATATCAGGGATCCGACAGTTTGTTGGTAGGTTTGTGAAGGTGTGTGGTGTTAGATGTCCATGCACTGGTCATGTAATTCGCGTAAATTACGGGCTACTAATTTGCGTACGCGGAGAGATTGGTCCATAGGATTTATAGCAAGCGAATTTGGCCAGCGATTCATCAACGTGAGTTCACTACAGTACAGCTCAAACCGCTTTTATTACGGTTCTGGCCCCGAGACACGGACAGTTATACTGTTGAAAAATGACATTGCCATCGGGGAAGGCATCAAGCATGGATGGCTACAGCTGGTTCATAGTCGTCAGCGTGTCTTCTATTACTGCCACAGTTCCCATGCAAGAGCACGAAACTATTTGCATAGCATAACACCGCTCTCACCGGCCGTGGCACGCTGTACGCTTCGAGACACCATTCACCTCGATCGCAGCGTTTGTAGAGACGACCATCGACCTAGTGTGCCAAAAATGTGATTCACCCGAGTAGCAGACCTATTTCCATTGATCGAAGGTCCAATCCCGATGGTATCACGCCCACCGCATTCGTAATAGACGATATCTCTGGGTGAACATGTGGGCACGCAGAGTTGGACTGCTATGGAGCTCCGTGTTCAACAATGTACGCTGAATGGTGTGCTCAGAAACACTTGTGCGTGCATCAGCATTCTGCTCTTTCGCCAGAGGTGCCCCACTTTATAGGACGGTCAAGCCTCCGAGTCCCACGTTCTGTGAAGCGTCGTAGACGTCCAACCACTTAGTACCTAGTGGTAGTGTCACTGTCCATATATCTCTTCTTATAGATGCTCATGACAGTAGCACGTGAACATTTGACCAGCTTCGCCGTTTTCGAGATATTCGTTAACAGGCTCCGAGTAAAAGCAATCTGCTCTTTAAGTCTCTTATCTCAGTGGATTTCTCCATTTGCAGTCCGTATCTTCGCTAGGGTGATCCCCCGTCCATGTCTGCTCTACTTACACACTTTTTTTAACCGCTTCACGTGCCCGCATCGCTAATAGACGGCAGTCAACGTCGCGGTTGGCAGTGGTCATAATGTTTTGGCTTATCAGAGTATACTTATGGATTTTTTATGTTTTAACCATCCTTTTCCTACAACCTTGTTATTAACCACATTTTCATCAAAAATGGGAACGTTTATTTTGGAGCTTGTATGCACATATAGGTCACCAACACTTCCTTACGCTTTGGGGTAACATGTGGCACTGTCTCCAGTGATCAAAGGTTCCTTTCTCTTCGGTAACACATCGCATATAAGCTGTCATATTTTGTAAACAATAGAGAACAGAGCCTATGACCACCGGAGACAGTGCCACAAGTTACTCCAAAAGCGTAACACAGCACACACATATATCACACCAATACATGTAAATCCACCAGTTGAAGGAGCTTTAAACCTTCACAACGCGTTGTGGATATAAATAAAAAGTAACTGGTAAATTAAATAACTTTTTGTTTCATGAGATATCACAATCAAGGTAAAGTCAAACCTAAAATGTTCACATTTAAAAATAAAATTTGTTGGGTGCGAATCATACACAGCACTTTCGTCACTAATGTGCAGGGAAAGAAAGGAAAAGAACGTCCTAGGATAAATCATTTGAAAGAAACCGAGAAGAGGATATTGGGCGACAATTACATGGACCTGAAACCAACAGCCCACTACATTAAACTTTAGAATATGAATGTATGTAGAGAGAGAGAGAGAGAGAGAGAGAGAGAGAGAGAGAGAGAGAGAGAGAGCCAACACTCTGCCCGCATACCATCACCAGACGAAATAGCAAGGGAAGGAAAAGAATCTCTTACTATGTGCACCGACTATAACACTCTGTACCCTGGTTTGCCGAGTACAAACGTCGACGTAGATACGTTTTTTAAAAAAATTCTTAAAGCTGTTGATACCGTGAAGATTAAAACAATTTATAACTACACACGTTCTCCTATAGCTATTATGAAGTTCATTTCTTCTACAACACTCGATAGATTTTGAAGAATTACATGTTCGCTTTCCATTAACTTTATATCTGACGCTGGACATGATATCTGTTATTTTTACGTCTCCGGGAATATACGGCGATAAATAATTGAAAACGTTAAGTAATTAAACACATTAATCAACGTTTTCAATTACTGTTCTCTCCATATTCCGATAGATATAAACAAATAACATTCATCCTGTTTTTATGACAGCCAGGAGAAAAACTGAAGGTGATGTCGACTGGACCCCTCCTGAAACACTCGAAAATCGAATTCAACTCCCAAAACATGTCGGAAGTAGTAAACTATACTGGCTGAAGGCTGTATAATGGTTAACTTCTCCAAAATAAATATGACTTTTGTAACAATAGGAGATTGTTTGGACGATTGATTCCGTTACTTAATGAGACGCGGATTTTTTTTTTTACCTTGATCTGGTTGACTTTGATTGACACTGCAACGTGACACAAACTTATCTTATATCATATTCAAATTACTGCTGCAAGGTTTGTACAATGTGTTTCCATACGTATGCTGTAAATGTGACCCTAAGTGGGATTTCCTTAATGATGCTAACACTGTAGCGATATATTCTCTTGTCTTGGGCACGGCATGGTTTGGGTCCCGATCTTCTACATCTCTCAGTCTCCTATTTTCATCACCAGATGTCTTACACATTCTAAACTAAATATAGCGTATTGTAATGACTGTTATCTAATTCAAACTGGAGCAACTTTACTTGTCTTCTGTCAAAATGGTGATACCATGGACACTTTAAAACAGTATACACATTTATGTACACAAACGTACTTAAATATTAAATACACTAATCTCTCAGTGTCACTTTGGTTCTTATCTCTTCAAGCTCTACTTTGTCCACCTAACATTGAACCACACACAAATTTGCCACCAAGATTTCTCCAGTGGCTGTCCTTTTAAATTTCTCTTTCTTCCTGCCTCTGCGGGATTTAAATCAAGCGTTATGACTCTGCAGGAAAATATTGCCTCTTGTTTCACCAAAGCCGGCCGGGGTGGCCGAGCGGTTCTAGGAGCTACAGTCTGGAACCGCGCGACCGAAACCTGCCTCGCGCATGGATGTGTGTGATGTCCTTAGGTTAGATAGGTTTAAGTAATTCTAAGTTCTAGGGGACTGATGACCTCAGAAGTTAAGTCCCATAGTGCTCAGAGCCATTTGAACCATTTTTTTTTTTTTTTGTTTCACCAAAAATTATTTTAAAGTACACAAATCCTCAGCTCCAGTAAGTGCAGGAAAAGATTGATTATATTGCTTCCCTAGCACAACTTCTTTCTCTCCTAGTTTAATGTAATTCCCAGTAGCATTTCTTATTCTTACCCCTGTGAGAGGAAATTCTACAATATCTCTGTCTTGAATATATTAATAAAAATTTTTTGGTAGATCATACATAGTACTGTCGATGTCTACAAAATCAGCCTCACTTACATTAACTTCTTTAACATCAATTACAAGTTGAATCCTCTTGAAGCATCTTGCTTGAACTGTTTTTCAGCTAAAAGGTCCTCCTGCATCTCATAGATGTAATCGTTAACCACTGAATCAAATTGTTTCTCTTTAAGTAGTTACACATATTTGTCACAAAAAATCACATTAAAATCATGCCTTACATCAGATTTTTCCGTACTCTTTTAATACGCTTGAGAAGACGTTGCTCGCTGACGCCTATACCGCTCCCGCCTTCTTTGGCTTCACGAAATCCTGCATTGCCTACCAAGTCTATTACACGAACCATCCCGAAACAGAAGTACAAGCAATAATTAAAATGTTTATTCAGCCCTTGCTTATTACTGTGAGTACGACGACACATGAATTCGTGAACTCAGTGAGGACCACAATAAATCCAACACAACACATTGCTGTTCAAAGTTAAAAAAGTCAGCCATGGATAAATTTCCAAATTCCACTTACCTATCCTTAAATTTTCAATCTCCTAACACAACGTTGCAGTTCAAAACTTTTGCAAGTCTAACGCCGCTCTGTCTTTCAGGGTTCAAGTACACGAAAGCAGCTATCGAAATCTAAGTTTGCAAACTCCTACGAGTTATTAAAAATATCAGTTTCATTCTCTTTTTATTAAAAATGTATCACGTCTTTCGTTGGTTGCAAAAGTAACTTATAAAGAATAAAAATTACGTATAAGAGTATTTTTCATGACTTAAAGCTAGAGTTTTATATGCTTTTCTATTATGGCATTAGCTTTTTGCTGGAGCTCTTGGTTTTTGGGTTATTTGTATCTAATTCGACGAGATAACCAAAATTAGTATTATTTTCTGTATCAGACGTAATGAGAATGAAATGTCAATATTTCTTATAGGGTATTAGCTAATATTGACGCTACACTTACTGTTATGCAGTTTATTTTCACTACAATTTGTTGTTTAACTCTGGGAACCAACATTCCGGCTCATAACTGAAACGAAATTCTGAAGCTATTTTCCGATAGCCATGAGACAGCGTTATCAGTTGACATTAGTTCGTTAAGACCGCTTAAGGCATTCAGGAGTATTTAATTTTTTGAAGATAATAACTACAATCACGTCTTCCATTATCAGTTAATTAATTTACAGGGACCCACATAAGTTGTACTAATTATTTATTCAAACCATAACCAGTTTTGCGATTTTAAAATCCCATGTTCCATACCACGCCGCTGCCCGGCGATGGACAGTTTCCGCCAACAGGCACTGACTGGAATTCTTGAAGTGTCGCTCCTACTAAGCGGATGCCCGGCAACAGACAGTTTCCACTAACATGCAATGACTGGAGCCCTTGCACTGTCTATTCAGACTACTGGCTGGTGTTCCTACCATGCGACTGCCCGGCGAGTTCAGTTTTCATCAGAATGCAGTGATTGGAACTCTTGCACTGACTGGTCCAACTACTAGCTGGCATTCCTATTGTGCGGCTCTCTGGCAACGGACAGTTTCCGCCAACATGCAGTGATTGGACCTCTGTCATTGACTGCTCAGAATACTGGTACGCGTTCCTACCATGCGGCTGCCGGGCGACGGAAATTTTCCATGCAGTGAATGACACTCCTGCACTGACGGGTCAGCGTCGTTCCTACCAAGTGGTTGTATGCAATAAGACAGTTTCCATCAACTTACAGTTACTGGAACTCTTGCACTGACTGATCAGACTTGGTGTTCCTATCATGCTGCTGCCAGACGACTGACGATTTCCAGCAAAATGCAGCGATTGGAACACTTGCATCGACATGTCCAACTACTGGTTGGCGTTCGTTCCGTGCGACTACCCATCAGTGGATACAGCGGACAATTTGGACAGTTTCATCCGACTGTAGCGATTGGGACTCATGCACTGACTCATCAGACTACTAGCTAGCGTTCCTGTCATGTGGCTACCCAGCAATGGACAGTTTCCGCCAACATACCGTGATTGGAACTCCCTTCACTGACTAGCCCTACCGCGTATTATAATGAGAGCAGTGGTTAGCACATTGGAGCCGCATTCGGGAGGATGACGGATCAAACCCGCGTCCGGCCCTTCTGGTTTAGGTTTTCCTTGATTTTCCTAAATCGCTTCAGGCAAATGCCTCGATAGTTCCATTGAAAGGCCACAGCCGACTTCCTTCCCCATCCTACCGTCATCCAATGGGACCGATAACCTCGCTGTTTAGTCCACTCCCCCAAAATCACTCAAACGACCAATCGCATATTATGTATTACCAAATACAAGAACTCTTACACCAAACGATGGGATTTTAGAATCCCGAAACCGGTCGTGGTTTAATAAGTAAATAGTACAACTGAAGCGAATCTCTCTAAATTAATTATCGTGCTTCTTACAAGGGAACGCACACACATAACCAACTTCGCTCTCCAAAATTCCAGGACATGTTCAGATTTGCTGGGACATATGCAGGATTTGACGGTCTACACACGGAAAAATTTGAAAACGTTAAAAACATATGTTTTGACATAGCACAGGAAAAACTGTGCGACTGTGAAACTGTTGCATTCACTTGTTGCAATTTATGTGACAAACTCTTATATTTTCATCACTTTTTTGGGAGTGATTATCCCATCCACAAGAAAACCTAAATCGGGCAAGGTAGTTTTTTTACCCATTCGCCAAGTGAACAACTTAGGTGGGTCGACAACATATTCCTGTCATGTGACGCACATGCTGTCACCAGTGTCGTATAGAATATATTAGACGTGTTTTCCTATGGAGGAATCGGTTGACCTATGACCTTTCGATCAAATGTTTTCGGTTCCGATTGGAGAGGCACGTCCTTTCGTCTACTAATCGCACGGTTTTGCGGTGCGGTCGCAAAACGCACACACTAAACTCATTACAGTGATCAGAGACGTCAATGAACGAACGGACAGATCATAACTTTGCGAAAATAAAGAAAGTAAACTTTTCACTCGATGGAGGACTTCAACCAAGGACCTCTCGTTCCGCAGCTGCTCACCCTAACCACGGAACCACGGCGCCCCTGAACTCAAACTGTCCTTAATGTTGCCTATCTTGCGCACAGACTACTCAATTTGTATATTTTGCTTTTTTTTTCATAGTTCCACACAACTTCTTCCTGTTTTCTCGATTGATCTGTATTCAGTTTTTCAAGGCCTACCCACTGTGCCAACTTATAACTAAATCTGAGGGGGGTGCGGTGGGAAGGTTCCTTTGTTAGTTACGGATATCCAATGTACCAAATCACTGTCTAAAGCGTGTTATTTCTGCAGAGAGCTTCCTCTCCCGATGCCATTCCCTATTCAGGATCTTTATTAATATGGATTTTACTGGTATTTGCGTGGCAGCTATGAAATAATTTGCAGCCTCTGAGTTTGTGCCATAGCGACACGCTGACACTGCCCGTGGCAATAATAGCCACTCGTGTTGTTGGCCACTCGTGTATTCTGCCAATAGCGATGGCTGGCATGTCGTCTGCTGGTAAGACATCCCCACACCCTACCTCCTCGCGAACTACGCTCGCCTCTGTCGGGATCGCTGAGATGCCTGTCTGTCATCTCTTACAAGGTGGCCATCAGACCCGTTAATTACGGATTTGGATGTCTTAGGTATGTTGTAGACGGACTTGTCGTGAGAAACCTGGTTAGCGGCTTTTCACGCGACGGCCTCTAGTTTCCCAGAAAACTGACATAGTTCTAGGCCTTCCTACTCTATCTGTAACGTTATCGATGCCTCGACCGACCGAGGCTAAAGAAGGGGTTGTTTTATAGGGAGGGTTTACAAATAACTAGTAAAGATATACTCGAAAAGGATTGGGGTATAGGCTGTATGTTTTATCATAAGTCACAAAGTCTTCTTAATGCCCCATCGGGATCTTACCATTCTCTGGACCATTCGCATTTTTACAAGGAAGAAGTTGTCTAATGAGTTGTCTGATGTTATTAGCGAAGTACGGGATCGCAGTCTTCGTGCCAAGGGATTACCTCCCCAAGTTATCGAATGGAGAATAGCGAATGCAAAACCGCGGCTCTGAACGGCATTAATTGTATTTAACGCTGGAAGAGCGTGGGAAATCCGGAAGTTCCACTAATTTTGGAAATTTTGGAAATCTGTGCTAAGTTCTATGGGACCAAAATACAGAAGTCATCAGTCTCCAAGCTTACACACCACTTAATCTAACTTAAACTAACTTAAGCTAAGGACAATACGCACACACCCACGCCCAAGGGAGGACTCGAACCTCCGACGGGGGAAGCCGCGCGAGCCGTGGCAAGGCGCCTCAGACTGCGCGGCACTAATTTCACAATGTCATTTTGCGAAGTCTTTACGATAGCGCTCGACACGCTCCCCTGCGAATTACAGAATTTCGGCGCGTGAAAGCTAAACTGCTTCATGTTAAAAGGTAGCAAATGGAAGGATTTATGCTGAGGTCAAAACGACGCTCCTTGCTGAAAGATGAGTTTATCTCCGTCGGTTTCGAGCATTTCCTAAATGTGCGTTGTATCACAACGTTTACAAATAAAGATAATTATGTCATGACGTCACAACAACACATATCATGTGCGATACACAGATACTTTTGCCTGTTTCTGATAGTGTGTTGCCTGATGATTTTACTTCTTCTCTGGATTGTGTATCGAACAGCGTTACATACTAATGTTTTAGGCGACTTTCACTGAGATGACACCTGTAATTTTCTTGTTCGTTCGCCCTCGCGTAAACAATTATATGACCTCCCTAAAGAATTTTATGTGCCCGTTTGGCCACTTACAGCTGACGTAATAATGCTGAATAACGTCGAGTGTTACTCAATCTTTTTACTGGCAGTCAAGAATCTGCGGTCGTGAATGGCTAACTCATCCCCCCCCCCCCCCCCCTCCTACTGCAAATCATCATGTGTCAACACAAGTGAGCCCCCTCTCCTCTTGGTTCAAATGTTCAAATGTGTGTGAAATCTTATGGAACTTAACTGCTAAGGTCATCAGTTCCTAAGCTTACGCTCCACTTAACCTAAGTTATCCTAAGGACAAACACACACACCCATGCCCGAGGGAGGACTCGAACCTCCGCCGGGACCAGCCGCACAGTCCATGACTGCAGCGCCCCCTGACCGCTCGGCTAATCCCGCGCGGCCTCCTCTTGGTATTATTTCTGGAGCCTTTACTTCCCTGTATCGTTGCTCAGCTACATGGATGGAAGATATCAGGAGAGTAGTTTTCGGTGCGAGCATACGCGGACAATGAGTGTCATGATCTTACTTCGAAATTCAGATCAAATTACCTTGCTCAGAGAAACCAGGGGTGCCATGTGCGTCTGGAGCCCGCATCAATGAACGAAAATGCAGCTGCTCAGTTTGCGGAGCATTACCGAAGCTGTAATCCTGTGGGCCATTGTCTTGAAATCATTAGGCGTCATCACAGATGGTTGCCTTATGAAAATGGCTGCGCTCAAATGGAGGCCGGTTCCGGATAAAGCACAAGGGGCGATTCTCGACCATGAGCAGCGCTTTCTTACATTATTTCAAAACGTTCGAATCTAGATACCTGTGTTCTGAGTAAAGTGTATTTTTCCGCACAAATTTTTTCACTTCCCACGACGATAGCCCGAAACTAAAGCGATTATGTGGACTTTTGCTGCGGAAACATCACATTTTTCGAGTACGATATGAAGTGTCGAGATCTCGCCCACATGCAGGGTTGGGGCTTCATGATATACAGGTAAAGACTTCGATATTATTTATCCAGTGCACTATCTTAACAAATGTGCAAGTCGCTCATCCAGTCACGTCTCGACTGTTAACTATCTCCGGCCGTTTAGTTTCACTCTGTAAACGCCCCGCTATATGTGTTTCTGTATGAAATTTGCCCAGAACTTTCTCCCATTCTATAAAAAGTCTATGTACTACCAAAACTGTTGTGGTTGGCAGGAGAGCCAACACCGTGTCACTAAGGGAGGCCGAAAGGCACGCGTTTTAGCTCACGCAGGCTGGCGTGAGGTCTGGAACAGGACAAGGAAATTAGAATTTAGAAACAACGGACATAGCTGGAGGAATACTTAAGCTTAATCCATTAATGACGAACGTCGCTCTTGACGGTACATGATTCATAATATCAATAATGACTGATAATGGCGCCTTGCTAGGTCGTAGCAAATAACGTAGTTGAAGGCTATGCTAACTATCGTCTCGGCAAATGAGAGCGTATTTTGTCAGTGAACCATCGCTAGCTATTTCGGTTGTACAACTGGGGCGAGTGCTAGGAAGTCTCTCTAGACCTGCCGTGTGGCGGCGCTCGGTCTGCAATCACTGATAGTGGCGACACGCGGGTCCGACGTATACTACCGGACCGCGGCCGATTTAAAGGCTACCACCTAGCAAGTGTGGTGTCTGGCGGTGACACCACAAAAACAAACTGTTATCCAACTGAAACTCATATGCTGACCTTTGACTAAACAGAAAATGGAAATGAGCGTATGGCATCGTTGGCCAGAATGCCCCAGTTGGTGAAGTTCAGCCGCCAAGTGCAAGTCTTATTTCATTTAACGCCACATTGGGCGACTTGCGCGCCGGTGATGAGGATGATATGATGAGGAGGACAACACAATACCCAGTCCACGAGCGGGAATCGAACCCGGGCCCCCTTGCACGTTTCCACCGAGCTAAGCAGGCGCACGACTAAATAAAACCTAGTTTGAATTGAACTGTAGCGTATCTAAATACAACTTGTCTTTATATTAAATACGCAACTGAAGTAAACGAATCATCTGGCACTAATCAAAATTTCCGCTTACCTTCCACTTTGGCAACAGAAACAGCAAGCAAGCAGCAGGTAAGCTAGATTTCTGCTTTAAATTAAATTTCCAAATAATATTCAAGCCGTTGAATACCATATGGTGCAATGTCGTAACGCGCAATGACAAACTGTGGGATGGGGACAGTAACTATTCCTATCAGATTATATTCCAAGAAAACATTTTAGAATGAAGTATGTATTCAAAAAGACAGAGTAAATCTCTGCGTGATCTTCACACATAACATTGGTCTGAAAAATGGTATGCTTAACAAAGTGAACAGTGATATGAAAAGGGTACAATGTTAACATATTTCCTATAAAAACGTGACAGCTTAATCTGTTGATATCTTAATGCATAACTCAGGGAAGTGCGGTGGTCTTTCTCTGAGCAAGTTAACTAGCTGACAATTATTCTTAAAAAAAAGTTATCTGCACAGTACTTCAGTCTTACCTGATACTTCTTCTCCACAGACATAATAACATTGTTCAACATTTATATTTTCTTGTATACATCATATTCATCCTTGCTGTCCTTTACAATAAATCTTTCTTCAGCTAGCAGATACAATGACAGGTCAACACAGCACTACTAAATACGTCACATCTACCCATTTCAACTAAGAATGTATCAGACTGCGCAAAGACTGTGCCTCGGGAGGACCAAAAATTGTTTAACAATAACGTAACTTGCTGTCTTTCTGGCATGCACAACGATAACTTACAACTCTCCCTGTCTGTATAGGCCAGATAAATTCCAAACTGAAAGATATCTGGAAATTCCATATCGCTATAAGCTATCTGGAACTGATGTCCCTCTCAATGACACATCTTACTATCAGACTCTTGTTCCGCCACTGGGGAGCTCTCGCTTGTCTCTCCCCTTCTGAACGTGCGTCCCAGACGACGTCTTGGAAGATGGTCTTAGTCTTCTTATTTTACCAATGGAAGTGGGTTCCTCACGGTACAAGGTAGTTCACAATCTGGAACCAACCAACGAACGTCTTTTCCGTACTGGTCTAAGTGTGACGCACCAGTGCGGTAGTTACCCCCAAACAGATAACGTTGATAATAGGTTAGTCTCTTTCAGCCGGAAGCACTGGATCTGAATTAGACGGCAATTGGCTCTCTTCACGTGATCGACTGAAACTGCCTTCTTGGCTGACATGTGTCTGCGTCCAGACTCTTCCTTTTTCCAATTTTGAAGACTATAGGATCTGGATATTTAAAAAAGATGCCTTTGACTTCTTGTTAAACCATGTTAGCGTGCCACACAAGGAGAAACGAGCTGCAAGATTGAAAGACAAAAATAACCTGTTTGCTCTAAACGTATTGCTCTAAACGTATTATATTACAGCACTATGTTTTATATTTCCATCAGAGCATACACTACAGAGTTATGTCGAAGGCATACCAAAAAAAAGTTGGGAAAGTGACAAGATATTCCATCTTTTAATGTAGCAACATAGCTAAGTTTCTTTCTAATGAAGGTGTCTCCCTATCCAGGTGCATTTTTTCTTCTGATGAAGGTATATTTAGATATACCGAAACCGTTTTCAAGGATTTCAATAAATCTTTATCCTGCAACTATTTGGCTGTCATCATTTGCCGTGATTACTATAACAATGGCTCGTACTCAAGATGATCACAAAATCGAAGCGGTTAGTATACAAATAATTATTTCAATAGCAGCTTGTGGCCGTTGTAAGATTTGACTTTTTCCAAATGCTTTCAATCCATCAGCGAAATGTTTAATAACATTTCGCTACTGTATTGAAACGGTTATTGTAAATATGTCCTTATGTCGGTTGGAGGACCCTTCTCCCACCATCCCACCCTCTCTCTCTCTCTCTCTCTCTCTCTCTCTCTCCTCCAATCGTCCCACTCTCGTTAAGAGCTCTGTCAGACTAAATTAGTCTAAATAATTGAACACTGTCTCCATTACCCGCTATTACGACAAACGCTAAACGTCAAAGAGCGGAACGAAACAGGATTAAAGCGAAAGTGCCCTAGTTTGTAGCAGTGGCCGTCGTGCACATAGGAATGTTTACGCAGCTAGTCGAAAGACAAATAACGCAGAGTCCACAACGAAAATAGTTCCAGCTCGTAACCTGTTTGCATTGCATATGTACCTAACCTGCGCACTGTTGATGCTGTTCGTTTCTGTCCATGTCCCCGTATCATGCTGACCTGCATTTGTCTACACCCTGCACTCGAAAACGAAAACGGTTGTAATAGCACCGCATAACTGGAGTTTGTTGTTGGTTTCTTCGAACGTTTATTTTTCCTTTTTTCAGATAAATAATAAGTCATTTTAAAACACCATGCGGTAACAGTTTCTAAAATCAATAACTGTAATATGTAATAATAAATGTCGTTAGTAGCTAATTGCTGTTTTCTTGCGTTTCAGGTACGTGTAGTTCAGATACAACTTTAGCCGACCTCCTGCGAGATAAGTAACTGGATTACCAGCTCGGAACTGCTGCAAAGTACATTGAAGGTAAATAACAAGTGTGTTTATCAGCGGATATCATGTGATATTAGAGTCTGATGGAGGCGATAAAAGCCCTCCCGATAATTCATTACGTGTTTGCGTTAAAGGTGCATTTCCAAACTTGGGAAAAGAAAGTCACAAATGTCGCACTCTTGTATACGTAAACTCTTATGCTGATACTTCATAACAAATACAGTGTGTGTGTGGGTAACTTGTCTGAACATCCGACATTAACGACCAACAGAAATGTACGGCGGTCATTTACACCTTCGCCGGCCGCGGTGGTCGGTTCTAGGTGCTTCAGTCCAGAACCGCGCGACTGCTATGGTTCGGGCATGGATGTGTGTGATGTCCTTAGCTTAGTTAGGCTTCAGTAGTTCTAAGTTCTAGGGGACTGATGACCTCCGATGTAAAGGCCCCAATCGAGAGATTACATATATAGCGTGTCACGATACCATAGCGTCAGCAGTACACAGATGGTAAACGCAGTTTATCTTAGTAACTGAGATAGGAATATTTCTGAATATTAATTTTCTTTCTTGAGTCATCACGTCTTCTGACGTCATGTCTACTGACATGTTTACTGCGACCTGCCACGAGTTGCTCTCCTGTGTAATGCTACTCACCGCGAATTTCTCCCCTGCGCCAACGTCTTCACCTCAAATGTGTACTATCAGTGACATATAAAAGTCTTACACTTTTGTACATGTAATATGACCTTATTACAACTTTGAACATGTGATAAGACATAAATATTGCTAGTTAACGACCGACAGTCGCAATGATTGCATTAAGTCGGCGCAAAAAATTTTCTGCACACAGTCGTGTCCCTTGCGTACACTGTACTGTAAGACAGGCATCCAGAACCCTACTAGCCAATTCTTTTACAGTTTCTACAAGACTTCCATATTTCGTGTAACTCCACGGGAAAAAAAATCCTTGAGAGTGAGATCCCACGATTGCTGTAGTCGCATAACATGACTTCCCATTCAATCCAGCGGCGAGGATAGCAGTTAATTCGGTACTTTTTTGTCATGTTTTACAGCTGGTTTTGTTTGGTCGCCAAGATTTTTTCTCTGTGCCAACCTCATCTTCTCAGAGTAGCAGGTACATCTAACGTCCTCGATTATTTGCTGGATGTCCACCAACGTTTGTCTTCCCCCATCATTTTAGCGGCTGAGTTTAGAAAAATGGAAGTTATTTCCTGATACCTTGTAGTCAGTGTTTTCAAATACTCTTTTGTGGAGGACTTCTTCATTTCTTATTGTTCTACTTAATCCTGCAACACCATGTTAGCGTTATCACAATTTTTATATCCTGTTCATTTCATTCAACAGATCCTGTAAATCACTCACACTTTCACGGAGGATAGCGACGTAGAACGCTGAATTTCATCTGCTCTCCTGAATACTCCTCTCATTCCTCCATTGCTTCTTCGATGGGCATGTTGGACAGCACTTTTCTCTTGTTCTCCCATTCTTATCCCACTTGGTTCTTGTCCATATTGTAAATAACTCATACGTTGGTTATTGGTTATATCACAATTCTTTTTTTTTTCGAAAGTATCTTCTCTTGAGTCGTGGCCCCATCAACAAGTGCAACATCAAAAATGACGCCTTTGTCTCTTTAACTTTTCTTAGGCCAAACTGGTTGCCATGTAACGGATCCTCAGCTTTAGTTTAGATTCTTCTGTGTATTATTCTTATACGAACTGTTGAGATGATTGTGTAACCGTCTTCGTATTTATCTGCCTCTGGTATCTTCGGCATAGAGTAGATGATGTTCTTCCGGAAATCTGATATACTGTATACATTATTTGAATAGCCCTTTGGGTACCAGTTCTTCCCAATGATTTTGAAATTCTGTCTTATTTGAACGCAAGTCGTCCAAAGCATTATCAGATTCTAATAAATCATCACATATGCCTTCCAAATCGATTCCCATTTCTCCTTCTGTCGCGTCGGCAGACAGTTCCTCGCCCTCTTCGAGACCTACTGTGTGCCCTTTCTAGATATCCGCTCTCTCTTCAGAACTTCCTTTTGAAATCTTAATGCCGACGCCATTGTTTTTAATTTAGCCGAAAGTTGTTTTGACTTTTCTATATATGGAATTCGTCGTTTCGAAGGCCGTTTCCTTTTTGATTTCTTCACATTTTCATGCAGCCGTTTCGCTTTAGCTTTCTTTCACTTCCTGTAGATTCCGTGGTATTCATTACCGCAGCACCTACAGGTTCAGAAAACTTCAAACGCAATTCACCTTTCGTAAACATTCAATTATACCACTTCTTCATACATTTGATTTTTGCTGATAATTCTCCTACCTTCAATCTGCTCTTTATCACTGTTGAATAGAAACGAGTCTTACAGTCTCTAATTTTAGAATCCCTGTCTAGCCATGATGTGATCCTGTCAATAAATTCCCGCGTCTCCTTTCATTTTCCAATTTTTTTTACCATTATGTTTGCTACTACAAGCTGACATTTATTGGAGAACTTTAGCAGCGTATCTCTTCCCTCATTCCTACTTCGATCCGGCATTCTACAGCAACCATGCCTTCTGGTCATTGCCAGTTCCCCTTGGTTAATAGAATTTCATCTCCTTTTGAATATTCAGTTATTGTTCAATAATCGCATATGCTTTCTTTATATCTTCACCTTTTTTTGTCACGTCGGCAGGTATACCTGAACTGTTGTTACAGGCGTTGGTTTTGCTGTCATTTCTCCTGAAAATAATCGTCTCAGTGAATTATTCGCAGTAGCTCACTCTGTCATATTATTTCTCATAACGAATGCTACTTCCGTTAAGTTATTTTCTGCTGCTAGTTTTCAATGTTACTCTATTACTGTGTGACCATAAATCTTTCTCTCTCTCTCTCTCTCTCTCTCTCTCTCTCTCTCTCTCTCTCTCTCTCTCTCTCTCTCCCTCCCCTCTCTCTCTCAATTCACTAACTTCTTTTATATGTGGACTGAGCATTTGCATCTCCCTTTCCAGACTTTCTAGCATCCCTACAACATTCAGATCTTTGATATTCCAAACTTTGACTAGTCGGTTCGTTACTGTATCGTTGTTTCTATCTACATGAGCCTCATCAGGATTCTGGAACGTTTTGCTAGTTGTGAAATTGCAAGCTACACTTCCTGTAGATATGTATTATGTACCATTAACACAATGGTTTCTATTGCCTTATGCAACGTCGTGCCGCTGATTGTACGCAGTTCGTGAAGTTTTAGAGGCAATTTCCCATTCCGAGAGAAAGGGTGTGCCCTAAATCTCCATTATTAACACAGGTGATAAAGAAAATCAATAGAATAGTAGCCTCTTCCGCTATAAGAGAGGTTACTAGGGGCTGGAGCACCACTCAGGTGCTCATCCATTTCCGGTGACCCATACGCTACGAGAGCACGGATGTGTACCATGGAGACGTGAACTGTTTAAATTCCGAAGCGCTCGTTCCAAGTCAAGTAACCTGTTACTCCCTCCCACATGAAATGACCACAAGAATAAAAGAGAAAGTAGAGCACGTTTAGAACTATACCGAAAGTCGCTTTTCCCATGCATCTTTTCTAAATGGAATGAAAGATGGCTAAGCGATTGGAAATATAGACGTGTCAAATGAAAAAGTGCATGTTTCTGAAGAATAGTTTAGTTCATTCTTGCTAGCTAATCATTTAGAAATGCACATACTTTTATGTTATTTGGGGTCACTTCCGCTTTTACTGCCACGTTATCTTTGCGAGTTTTCTATGTATACAAATGACCATCGGCAGGCGTAGTGAAAATGTTACCTGCCACACACGGAAAAATATATCTGTCTAGGCTACATTTAGTAGTAAGAATGGTAGTATTAGTAGTAGTAGTAGTTAGTGGTAGTAGCTGTTATGATGACGACGAATGAGTCGTCGCCAGAGTTGACTATTGGCCAGTGCTAAACAGAAACATAAGAATCACAGCAGGTTTGTCAGTAACGTCGATAAGGTGCTGGCTGCAAGGTCTGGCTCTGCAACGACTAAAATAATAACTCGTTGGTAAAAAAATAATACATATTTTATTTAACCGGTTGTACAGGATTCTTCTTGACTGTATAGATATAATTATAAACAGATACCTATTGAGGTCTCACTTAAGCTATACGTTAGTAAGCGCCTTGTTAGACGTTGCTATTAGCTGTAGGCTATGCTACTTTGCCACCTGTCGTCCCGAGCAAGAGTGGACGAGAGCTCGCTGGAAACTTGATACAAGCAGCGGAGCGGCGCTATCGGAGCTGGTCGCGACTCGCGGGTCCAACGATACTAATACAGACTGCGGTCGATAACTGCAGCCCCTAACAAGTGTGGTATCGAACGTTGATACCACAGTAGCAACTGTTGTGTTTGTTAAAATTGATTATATTTAATCCAGTTGAAGGTTTTAGCGACAAACATTCCACTACAATGGCCATTGATCTACTGCAAAGTGCCACGATGGTGGAGAAGGAAACGGCCATGAAGAGTCGCAGATGGAGTGCAGTAACGGTGACTCAGGCCACAGGTTCCATGAGGCTTCGGGTAACTATCCCTGAGAGGACCATGGAATGTCCCGAGCAGCATGGGCGACTGGCCTAAATGTCTATGCAACATGTACTGAAAAAAGTTTCTGGCACAATGTGAATAACCTGTATGATTCACGAACCTTTCTAGTGACCAATTAAGATTTCCACCCTGTGTGGTAACTACAGAGAGCAACTACTTTTCTGTTCTTGAAATGTATGAACAACCATCAGCTATATAATGGAATGAAGACAATGAAAATTTGTACCGGACCGGGACTCGAACCCAGCTTTCCCACTTATCACGAGCTGTTGCCTTACCATTAAGCTATCCGTGCACGACCCACGGACACACCCAAACTACCGTATGTCGTCAATCATGCGTCTATAAACTGTACTTTTATAACCATTATGTATATTCCCGTACATGGGAAACATTTCACTTGACAGTCGCTTGTCCGATGTCGGCGAATAAATACGAGATTGCAGGGCCTGTGTTATTCCGAATTACGATGCAAAGCTCCTTAGGAGATACATGCATGCTTGTATCGTAATTCGGAATAACGCAGGCACTGTAATGTCGTAATTTGCTTTTAAAATAATATAATTTCCACACATGTATAGAACTAAATGACGTTTCGTTAATATAATGGGCTAAAGACATCGATGGTTTGTGAAGTGGAGCACAGTAACACACAGTGAAACTTTATGTCTAGGTGCAGTAGCTTCACGTTAGTCTGGTGCGATATACACTTGTAACACAATTATTCGGTGCAAAGCGAAACACGTAGAATAAACAGCATTTGTAGCAGTGAAAAAAAAGTTGGCTGGTGCATGATGGTACTGTTTGCTGTGAAAAGAAACAGTGAATTTGTTTTGATATGACAACATATAGTGGTCCCTTTTATTTATTTTCAGTAAATTTTATTCCAGCTGTGTAGCAATACTGCCAACGTCGTTTAACGAACAGTTAGTGCCAGTGGTCAAATACGTTACATATTTGCCCTCTCTCTCATCTCTCTCTCTCTCTCTCTCTCTCTCTCTCTCTCTCTCTCTCTCTCTCTCTCTTTCTCTCCTAGCACGCGTGCGACGCACACACACAGAGGTAGAGAGAGAGAGAGAGAGAGAGAGAGAGAGATCAATAACCTCCAACCCTCCAATATCAATAGAATGGAAGAGGCAATGTCCGTGTGAGGAGTGATGCAAAGGCAGATGGTAATACAGACCACGTGGGCCGAGAGAGGTGGAGAATTTCTCGCAGTCTGGACGATCGTCGTTCATATTTGCCTCCGACACCAAGATTTATGTTTTTCCTTGCTTCTCTAGATCATTGAAGGTTTGACGCTTTCCTCCCATGTTCAGTCCAATCCTAGCTTTACATCTGTCTTTAACGACCTCTTTGTCTAAGAGACTTCAAGCCCTAAGATCTCTTCCTTCTCTTCCCACGATGACCTGCGCCCGCCCAAGACTACAGACGTTTTTATACAAGAGCAATAGCTGATGATTTCACCCTAAAACATAATAATCTCCACCGATCTATATTTTGGTGCGCATTGTAACCTTAAAACAAATTCTGGGATGGTTCCTTAACAGGTTCATTGACGCTTTCGTTCTCCATTATTGTCCAACTAAGTTAGCGCTTCTTTTCTAATGCCATCGACTAGATGTTAAACTTTGATAGAGTTCCCTTTTCTAAGCTCAACCTTTCCGGGACGAATACACTTGAGATCAAGTAGTTTGACACACTAAGTGACTTGTTCGACCTCTTGACATGACACGTACACACAACTGGTGGCCTGCTTTGGCAGTTGGTATGCTGCTCAACTGTTGACAGTTGATGGTTGGAGTGCTGACACATAAGTTTCAGATTATTTGCGAATCCAGCAATGCTGCCAACTGATGAATTATGCACGGGGACCGTATCAACCCGTACCGCATCGAAATTGCCTGAAGATGACACAATGAAGCGTCGAAACTGTTAGCGACAAAATAAAATGAAATCATAACGAGGGCTGTAGGTGTTTTTATTCTATGTCACGAGGGTTCAAGAGCGTGATTTCTAAGTGTGCCCTTCCCTATATTCATTAATTACAGGAACGCATGCTGTTGGTGGTTCAGGAGCACTTGGCTGAGCGAGTCGAGGTAGATCGACTTTGTGAGACACTTTCAGGCACCAGGCGACGGCGATCATCATCGTAGCGTGTGTTCGCGTATAACCACTCTAATTTCTTCCGGGGCACTTACATGCTACCGAGTTGATTGACAAAGGTGAAAATACTCAGAAGACAAGGACATAGCCGAAGGTAGTCACACATTAACACACTACTACCAGTAGTCCCTTAGTAATGCGAGCATTTCGATTCTTTTTCGTGAAATTTGAGAGCGGGAAGTTTCAGTGGTGCGTTGGAAATATTGAGACGTGCGCGACTCGTGTTCATTCCGGTTATTGTTTGTGATCTTCTCTTTCCGTACTGCCACCTCGTTTTCTTATTCCATTTACTGGCGTCACTGACTTCCTGCCTTATCTGCCCGTGAGTGGCAGCAGCAGCCCTTATCGATGAGTGTTCTGTCGTACTATCTCTGGAGCAACCGATAGTATTTCCGGGTCGTCGTGTGTCTGAAAGCCGGTCGGGCACGGAGCAGCAGTAGGGGTCGGAGCAGCGGTCGGGTACGAAGGTGCGTTGGGCACGGAGCACCAGTGAAGTGCGGACAGCCAGTACTTGCCGACCGCTGGCGACACACATGGATTGTCCAATTGAAGAAAACTGGAGAGAGAACGGCCGTTGGTTGGTCGTTTGGTAGGTTGTCTCATCGTGTATTTGATCTTTGGACCGTTTCTGGGTGTGGGCAGTTGGTCGGTTGTGGCGGAGCCGGGGCCGTTGGCGGCTTGCACGCGCAGTCGGAGTTGTGTGGTACTAGCTGAGAGAACTGCTATTTCGTCGCCCACCGCTCCTGCATAGTGCAGTTGAGTAATCAGTGAACCTGTCATGAAAGCACAACCGTTAAGACATCTGTTTGTTGATTGCTGGTTGTTGCATCATGGGCTGTCCCCGCAAGCGGCAACGTGATGGTGTGTTGGAGTTGGCAAAATTTTGCAGCCGTCTCCTTGTATGAAGTTTAACCTTTGAAATGATTATAATTTATTAGGGAAGTGAACCAGCTGTATCTTCTGCCGTGTGGCCGTTAACGTTCCGGTTACCTGCCTCGGTCGTTAGCGTAGTTTTGTGGCAGTGTTTTTTCCTCGTCGTGTTGATGCTGTCCGTCATGCACAGCTTGATGTGGTTCTCCTTTCCTCTTTGAGTGTTTATTGTGCCTTGACTGTGTTTATACGCCAATTATTAAGACATAATCCTTCTGTGATCCTCGTCTTCGCTGGTACTTTTGGTTGTCGTGCTGCTGTTGGTCTGGTGGGAGGGAATTGATTAGGCGGTTGGTTGGTTGGTCAGCCGTCCGTAGATCATGCTGCAAGCCGATTGTTTAGTGTTATGCTTGGCTGACTGTCTCATCTAAACTGTGGTTAGTGTTATCTCCCCAGGCCGACCCTTGGAACACTTGTGAGCACCACTGAAATATGTTCAAATGTGTGTGAAATCTGATGGGACTTAACTGCTAAGGTCATCAGTCCCTAAGCTTACACACTACTTAACCTAAATTATCCTAAGGACAAACACACACACCATGCTCGAGGGAGGACTCGAACCTCCGCCGGGACCAGCCGCACAGTCCATGACTGCAGCGCCCTAGACCGCTTGAGCACAACTATTTGTTGTTTGTGATTGTCATTTTATTTGGTCGCAGGTACTGTGCTAGGCCTTCATCTGTTTATTAATATTGTCTGTTTTATGTTTAGTACTTGGCCTTCAGCCAAACATAACAACTTTAAGATTAGGCCTTCAGTCGTGTTTCGTTTAAAATTCTTGTTGTTCTATATTTAGGCCTTCAGCCGCGTTTGTTTCAGAATCTGTGGCTTTAATATGTAAATCCTTGTCCGTAAGGTTTCTCTTTAATTATTTTGAATTGTTGAAATGGCCTTCAGCTATATTCTGTAAATGTTTATCTTGAGGTTGGCTTTAATTATTCTTGAGTAATTGCTTGGGCCTTCAGCCGAAAACATACTTGAAGTTTTCTTAAGATGTTTTTCTGTTGTACTGTGTAAAGGCTTATCTTTGAAATCTCTCTTTTATTATGTAAACAAAATTTTTTTAATTGAGAATTCTACCGAAGAATTAACGTGAATTTTCCTTAATAAGGCCTTTAGCCGGAATTCGTAAATGCTTGGCTTTTAAAGAATTTCCTTAGCTGATGTGAAATATTATTTCGGCGTTTAGCCGAGAAGTTATTTTAATTTTATTTAAGTAAGGCCTTCAGCCGTTACTCTAAATCCTGGTGTTTTAGAAGCAATCATTTAAACTTATCCTGGAGAAGTTACTTGGGCCCTCAGCCGTGAATTGATCTTTGTTGTTTTAAAGAGAAAACTGTGCATTGGTTTGAAGAACAAAGTTGTGTGTGTGTGTTCTTGTATAACTAACAGTAATTGACCTTGGCCCCTTTCCACAACCTGATCCGCTCTGTCCTGCGAAACCAGATTTCAAATACATTATACTCTCTTTCTAACAAGACCGCTCCCCCTTTGCCATGCTGCACGCTTTTAGCCTTCACACACATACACGAACACACACACACACACACACACACACACGGCAGTGTGGACTTCCCGCCGGCAAAGTGCAGAGAGCGCCCGCTGGGGCGACGTTGATGGCTGGTGTCTAGGGGTCTGTGCCCTGTGTTCCCTACATTCCCCTAGACGCCTAGAGAGGGCGCCGCGCCGCACTAATGACTCCCCCGCCCCCAGCAGCGGTAATAACTCCGCAAACAACTCGCCTCGCTCTGTCGCCTCTTAACTGCCTCTCAGGCTTGTGACGGTCCTTTCAAAGGCAGCTGGTGCATATGGATGCAGCGCCCCACTTTCGGAATCCGGAGCCCAGGTCATACTGGCTAAAAAGGATTTCCACTTTTCGGAGTGTTGATACAGCAACCAGTAGCGGTGAGAACTACAGTCTTCGCTGCAGAATTCTTACTGCTTTATTTATTCATCACACGAGTTTCGCCTAATACAAGACAGAGCAGTATAGTGTTGGTATTTGGGTTTTCGACGCAAAGATTAGGGCATCGGCAAAAACAGACTGCCCTCATCATACATAGTAAATTAAATCCAAGCTAATATGTGCTCACTTCGCATGTTAGAAGCGTTATTTGTTGCGCTTACTACGAGGGCCTTTTATTCTTTTTTTCCGATCGCTTACTATAGAAGCTACGCGAGCGGCAGGAAGCGGACATGCGCTGACTATTGCGCAGCTCTCGCAATACACATTCCGCCATTGCCGAGCTCAGGGCATCAGTCTGCGTTGCACTAAAGCCACGTAAACATGGCTGCCGTCATTGTTGATCCCGCCAAGTGTGAATTGCGAAGTGTTCAAATGGCTCTGAGCACTATGGGACTCAACTGCTGCGGTCATTAGTCCCCTAGAACTTAGAACTACTTAAACCGAACTAACCTAAGGACGTCACACACATCCATGACCGAGGCAGGATTCGAACCTGCGAGCGTAGCAGTCGCACGGTTCCGGACTGCGCGCCTAGAACCGCGAGACCACCGCGGCCGGCATTGCGAAGTGTAATTCGGTTTCTGAAAACAAAAGGGAATAGTGCAGCAGAAATTCATCGGAGAATGAGCCTAGTGTACGATGGTGACTTCATGACTGGTCGTGTTGTACGTGAATGGTGCCGAATGTTTGAAGACAGCCGAAACGAAGTGCATGATGAAGGGGGCAAGGGACACAGGTCTGTCGTTACAGCCCACCTTGCTGAACGAGTTGACAGAAAGGTTAGAGAAAATCGTAGGTTCGCCATAACTGCTTTGTCTATGGAAATTCCGTAAGTTTCAAGAGCTGTACACTCTATCGTTACTGAACATTTAGGCTACAAAAAACTTTGTGCTCGCTGGGTTCCAAAAATGTTGACGGACACCCACAAAAGTCACCGAATGGCGTCAGCTTTGATTTTCCTTTACCGTTAGCACGATGAAGTAGAGAACTTTTTGAAATCAGTTGTTACTGGAGATAAAACTTGTATCCAATATGACACACCGGAAACAAATTGACAGTCAAAACAATGGATTTATCCAAATTCAACAAACAAACAAAAAAATTCGAACAAGCATTGAGCAACAGAAAGATTATGGGTACCGTGTTTTGGGAGCAAAAAGGTGTGTTGCTTGTAGAGTTTATGCAGCCCAGAACCACTACCAGCGCAGCAGCTTATTGTGAAACCTTACGACGTTTGCGGAAACCATTCAAAACAAACGAAGAGGAATGCTGACTTCAGGTATTGTGTTGATCCATGACAACGCTCGTCCACATACTGCTGGCACAACCCAGCGGCACCTTGAACAACTGCAATGGGTCATTTTCGATCATCCGCCGTACAGCCCTGACCTGGCGCCCAGCGACTTTCACCTTTTCCCTTAACTGAAGATGTGGTTAGGCGAGCAGCACTTTTACACCAACGAAGATCTCCAAAACAACGTCAATGCTATTTTGAAATCATTGGTGGCAACATTTTTTGAAGAGGATATTGGAAATCTTGTCCACAGGTACGATAAATGACTCAATCTTTTCGGTGATTATGTTGAAAACTAACCATAAATGTACAAAACTTTTGGTAATAAAATAATTGTTTTCTGTGAACTTATATTTTATTTATAGCCTACATGAGGTTAAAAAAACGGCTCTCGTATATATGACGAAGGCAATCTATTCAAAGGGATTTCGGGATTGCAGCCGGTCGCCGTAAACGCCATTCCACAATATTTCGGCTGGGCATCTGCCAGCCATCTTCAAGTGAGTCGAACGAGGACTGACGAAGACTCACGCTGATTTGTACTTGCATTCTTCAAGTTTCCATCACCCATACCAAACCATGAAAGTGCTTAAAACCCGTGTGCACAGGCCACGTACGGTGTCGGATGCAGAGAACTTGCCTAAGGAACTTGCACATTTAAGGACGGCGTTCAGAGACAGTGGATACTCGACCGGAAAATTAACAGGGTCTTCTCAACTAAAGCCAGGAACCGGGAAGTGGATAAAGAAGAGAGCGCGCCAGCCAAGTCTCTAGCTTTCCTTCCCTTCATTGGAAATATCTCCTTCAAAATAGCGAGGATTCTTAATAATTTTCAAGTGAAAGTGGTTTTCGGATCTGCTGGGATCGGTGAAGAATGATTTGTTACTGCGGAAGGCGGGAATTTATAATACCGTGTCAAAAATGGTTCAAATGGCTCTGAGCACTATGGGACTAACATCTGAGGTCATCAGCCCCCTAGACTTAAATCTAACTAACCTAAGGACATCACACATATCCATGCCTGAGGTAGGATTCGAAACTGCGACCGTAGCGGTCGCGCGATTCCAGACTGAAGCGCCTAGAACCGCTCGGCCAACGTGTCAATGTGGTATGGCCTATATAGGACAGACAACGCGTACAGTGCAACAGCGTTGTACGGAACATCAACGTTACTCTCGCCTACTGCAACCCAGTGAGTCTGCAGGTGTGGAGCATTGTATTTCCAACGCACATTTAATGGAGTACGACAACACTTCGATTTTGGTCACAGCAACAACCTTTTAGGAGCTACTAGAGACCAGAGTGAACCTCTCGACGCACGGAGGACAAGAACATTACCAGCCATATCTTGAAAGACACCTAATCTCATAAAACTGTGACTTCTTGCCATCAGGAACATTACTGAAAGTAGGACTGCAATATCGATTACGGGAATGGGATGAGAGCAAAGGTATCCTGTACCAAATCTGACATTTGACTGTCGCGTTGCTTACATGTAAGGGCAAACGTATAACCTCATCACGCCTCACCTCTCTTCTAAGCCACACACCTTATCTAATCCACGACCCTCCCCTCCGCCTTCCACACGCCTCCCCATGCCTAAGCCACACCCATTCACTTCCTCTCCCTTTTGGTAAGCCTCATCCTTTTGTTGGAAACAGGCCAGTCAGAGAGCTCACACGTGTCTAGCTCTCCCGATAACAATTCAGTATTTTGACCCGCGTTAGCACATCGCCTCTGGGATTCGGGGAGACGCGCCAGCTTCTAATCTTGCTGTCCAACGGATTAATGACGAGGACCAGTGTCTTGGGTCAGCCTGAATGTGGTTTTTAGGTGGCTTCCACATCCGGGCTGGTATCCACATCCTGCCTCATTCACACGATTTGCAAACCTTTGCAAATATACGGGAATGGGGGAGTAGCGACAGGACGTACATCTCGTCGCTCTCTACCACTAACACTGCCAAATTAAGATTAACACGCCGACCCTTTGAAGATAAGGGATAAGGCAGGACAAAGAAGAAGAACAGTAGCTCAGTATTTTACTGTCCAATCACATTTTCCAGCTTCTTCTTAAGTCACACCTTCCCCCCTTTTTTTGGAAAAAGACCTATTAGAGAGCTCCCTAGAGCGACAATTGCCGTAACATCCTTCTCATCCAGTGGTGTTGGTATCTGCATAACCTCTGCATGGCGTTGGACATATTCGCACCTTCGCCATTGTTAGCTTGATCTGCGTATACTGGAACTCTAAAATGGTGAAACCTTAAACTGTAACAAGTTTAATAAAATATTATCAGCTTGTTCTGCTACATTCACTGAGCAGTATGTGGTCCTTAACATAAGTGTGTCGAACTTGTGGGTGTCTGGCTTTACTTCGTGTTTTGACGTTTTCTGAGAAAAATGATTTAACGTTATCATCATCGCCACAGATAAATAAATAACCATACTTGAAATCAGCCATCACTTCACGGCAGATGGAAATACATCTTCTGCAACGGAAAAAACTGTAACTGTCATTATATTCTGACAAACGTTAATTGTTATTCCCCTTTTGTTGGTCACAACTTTGGGGTCTAGAACAGATGAAACATTATATCTTGAGCAGTTTCGATAAGATATTATTGGCTTATTATGCTAAATGTTCTGTTTTAGATACAGCTATTGTGAACAGTATGTGCTCGTACCCAAACAAATGTATTTTAACCTTGTATTAATCGCAGACAGACGACCACGGTGGCCGAGCGGCTCTAGGCGCTTCAGTCCGGAAGCGCCGACTTCTACGGTTCGAATCATGCCTCGGGCATGGATGTGTGTGGTGTCCTTAGGTTAGTTAGGTTTAAGTAGTTCTAAGTTATACAGGACTGATGACGTCACATGTTAAGTCCCATAGCGCTCAGAGCCATTTGAACCAATCTGAATAGCAGACAGATGTTAGCTTATTTTCAGTTTTAACGTATTCTGAGAAAAAAAGATTTGCAGTTACAGTCATTTCCACAGCGAAATCAGTAACGCATCTTCGCTTTGCTATATTTGAAAGTGAGTCTTAGGTATTTGTGAGCAAAACGTGAAAACTTTATTCGCTTACTGTACACCACAGTTATGCGCTAGTGTTACTCTTCTCCAAGGAAAATAGCGCTGAATTTTGATAGATGTTCGTACATTCACGTCTGAGAGAACAGATACTGTTGACGATCCAAACTGTACGAAATACTTCGAAATTAATTCACTGACTGTATTTCCTTGGCATTCGCTCTGTTAGGTACAGAACTACTAACCAGTAGTGACAGATGAAAATTTGTGTCGGACGGACTCGGATTTCCCGTTTATCAGAGCGGTCGCCTTAACTACTTCGGCTACCCGTGCACGCTCCTCAGACAGTGCCAAACTCCCAAGTGTTACACAGTCTACGTGCTTACATCGCAGTCCACTAAATCCTTCACCTGATTCTCGCAACATTATTCGGATCCTCGCAGTAGGGAGAATAGCACAACGAGGAATTGAGACCATGTGACCGCCTAGCTTTGTAATTCTTACATGCGTATCTGTTACATTTTCTAAGTGTCCTGCCAATAAAACGCAGTCTTTTGTTAGCCTTCCCCACAACATTTTCTGTGTGTTCCTTCCAATTTAAGTTGTTCGTAATTGTAATACCTATGTATTTAGTTGAATTTACGGCTTTTAGATTAGACTGATTTGTCATGTACCCGAAGTTTAACAAATTCCTTTTAGCACTCTTGTGGGTGACCTCACGCTTTTCTTTATTTAGGGTCAACTGCCACTTTTCGCACCATTTAGATATTTTTTCTAAATCGTTTTATAGTTTGTTTTGATCTTCTGATAACTTTATTAGACGATAAACGACAGCATCATCTGCAAACAACCGAAGACGGCTGCCCAGATTGTCTCCCAAATCGTTTATATAGATAAGGAACAGCAAAGGGCCTATAACACTACCTTTGGGAACGCCAGAAATAACTTCTGTTTTACACGATGACTTACTACGAACTGTGACCTCTGTGACAGGAAATCACAAATCCAGTGACATAACTGAGACGATTTGCCATAAGCACGCAATTTCACTACGAGCCGCTTGTGTGGTACAGTGTCAAAAGCGTTCCGGAAGTCCATAAATACGGAATCGATCTGAAATCCCTTGTCAATAGCACTCAACATTTCATGTGAATAAAGAGCCAGTGGTGTTTCACAGGAACGAAGTTTTCTAAACCCACCTTGACTGTGTGTTTTCCTCGAGGTAATTCATAATGTTCGAACTCAATATATGCTCTAAAATCCTGCTGCATATTGACGTTAACGATATGGGCCTCGGTCGTTGTTCTACCTGCTGGCATGCATTGAATATGCGTCCTCTGCGTCAGATGTTCGTCCATATTGTGACGAAAGTGCGCTGGTGGGTCATCAGGGACCACATATGTATTCATGGCTCCAATGGCCCAGCCTCCAGCAAGATACGCTATACGTCAATGAGAAACTCTAGATCGATCGTCTTTCCTGAATTGTGAACTCTGCCTCACCGGTAAATAAACTCTTGGATGTGAATAGCGCATCTGCGGCACACTTCTTCAACAGCCTTTGACAGAACCGCCATCTGCCATGATGATCCTGTGGCCTTAGGGCTTGAACGCGCTGTAGGTGATATGGGTACAGTAATTGTTCATCAAGTACTCCGCAGATAAGAGAGTGAGACACGCCATCTGCTCCTGATAATCGCCCCACACTGGTCCCAGAAGTTTCTTCCACCGAAAGTAGCACACGCTCCTCCATGTCAGTCGTGCGGTCTGACGGCAGACTTCCACTGTCAGACTTACGAGGTGCAAAGTCTGCCATACGGCCTATCAGAGGGAACTCTGCGCTGCAAATATTTCTCAGCGTAGAGGGCACGGGCTCGCCGCCTACGTCCATTTGATAATCCTTAGCTGAATATCATATCCGCCATTTCACTTGTCGAGTGTTGGTATTCATCGCTAACAAGTAGAAGAAGAGCAAAAATCTAATGTACTACAAAATTCGGACGTACAAACAACGCAATGACAGTATTTACACTACTGGCCACTAAAATTGCTACACCAAGAAGAAGTGCAGATAATAAACGGGTATTCATTGGACATATATATTATACTAGAACTGACATGTGATTACATTTTCACGCAATTTGGGTGCATAGATCCTGAGAAATCAGTACCCAGAACAACCACCTCTGGCCTAATAACGGCCGTGATACGCCTGGGCTTTGAGTCAAAGAGAGCTTCGATGGCGTGTACAGGTGCAGCTGCCCATGCAGCTTCGACACGATACCACAGTTCACCAAGAGTAGTGACTGGCGTATTGTGACGAGCCAGTTGGTATGCCACAATTAACCAGACGTTTTCAATTGGTGAGAAATCTGAAGAATGTGCTGGCCAGGCCGGCAGTCGAACATTTTCTGTATCCAGAAAAACGCGTACAGGACCTGCAACACGCGGTCGTGCTTCATCCTGCTGAAATATAGGGTTTCGCAGGGATCGAATGAAGGGTAGAGCCACGGGTCGTAACACATCTGAAATGTAATGTCCACTGTTCAAAGTGCCGTCAATACGAACAAGATGTGACCGAGACTTGTAACCAATGGCACCCCATACCATCACACCAGGTGATACGCCAGTATGCCGATGACGAATACACGCTTCCAATGTGCGTTCACCGCGATGTCGCCAAACACGGATGCGACCATCATGATGCTGTAAACAGAATCTGAATTCATCCGAAAAAATGACGTTTTGCCATTCGTGCACCCAGGTTCGTCGTTAAGTACACCACGGCAGGCGAACCTGTCTGTGATGCAGACATCCTCATTTGTCGACTCAGGAATCGAGACGTGGCTGCACGATCCGTTACAGCCATGCAGATAAGATGCCTGTCATGTCGACTGCTAGTGATACGACGCCGTTGGGATCCAGCGCGGAGGTCCGTATTACCCTCCTGAACCCACCGATTCCATATTCTGCAAACAGTCATTGGATGTCGACCAATACAAGCAACAATGTCGCGATACGATAAACCGCTATCGCGATTGGTTACAATCCGACCTTTATCAAAGTCGGAAACGTGATGGTACGCATTTCTCCTCTTTACACGAGGCATCGCAACAACGTTTCATCAGGCAACGCCGGTCAACTGCTGTTTGTGTATGAGAAATCGGTTGGAAACTTTCCACATGTCAGCACGTTGTAGGTGTCGCCACCGGCGCCAACCTTGTGTGAATGCTCTGAAAAGCTAATCCTTTGCATATCACAGCATCTTCTTCCTGTCGGTTAAATTTCGCGTCTGTAGCAAGTCACCTTCGTGGTGTAGCAATTTTAGTGGCCAGTAGTGTACATAAGTGAATCCGTGTTTGGAAGAAGGTAAAAAACATCATGATATTCAACTAGGGTTGACAGTACGGTGTAATAAAGCACACAAACGCGACGAAAACTAACGTAACCTACAACATGACTCGAACACACAACTGACTGCAGATCACCTAATGGTAGGCAGAGTATGTCCTTTTTAGAGATGGTTGCTGGACTCGGATGTTCGATAGAGTCAAATTAAACACCTTTCAGCCGTCTACTTTCCACCTTATTTTGTTTAGCAATCAGATTCAGTGTTTAACTACGCAATCTTTAGGCCCCGTGTACATCCAACTATGGTATTAGTTTGAAATAGATAACCAAATAAGGGGCATGGTGCAAGTCTTACATACAGTGGTAATATGTAGTAATAACGTAGGTCTGGAACCACGAGACCGCTACGGTCACAGGTTCGAATCCTGCCTCGGGCATGGATGTGTGTGATGTCCTTAGGTTGGTTAGGTTTAACTAGTTCTAAGTTCTAGGGGACTAATGACCTCAGCAGTTGAGTCCCATAGTGCTCAGATCCATTTGAAGCATTTTTATAATAACGTAACAACCAGTACAAGAAGTTACAAACAGTTACAGATAAATTACCACTAAGCCTTAAGTATTGAAATATGGAAAAGATAAAATCACGTTATCACGAAAGTGATAAATCTGCCAGCAGGCAGGCGTGTGGCTAGGTGATATACGATGCCATAAGCTATGGAATAAGTCTAAAAGAAATCTAATCACAAAGGTTCTAACTGACATATTGTACACTGTATGGCATACCCCGACACATGTGCTCTGGTGGTTTTTCTGTCGTAAGTTATACTGTCTTTTCTCTTCCCTTGCATAAGGGCTACATGGCATGTAGAGGTAAGCGCCTATGGTTGTTCTGATTGTTATTAGAGTCTGTTTAATATACTGCGTATGCATCACAGTAATTTTCTTTTAGGCTTATTCCATAGGTTATGGCTTAGTATATCACCTATCCACACGCCTACTTACTGGCAGACTCATCACTTTCGTGATAATATGGTTTTATCTTTTCCATATTTCAATACTTGCCGCTTAGTGCGAATCGTTACGGTGTATTACATTACATTCAAAGTGTGATTCACTAGAAATGTTTTATTAAATAAGTTGCATCTTATGAGTTTGTGGAGGATAGATTGCACTGATGTATTTTTATTTTTATTCTCCTTTTTATTAGTTATTAGTAGTATATGGTGATACAGATAGTTACGGGGTTGAGTTCCAGTAAGTGGTAAAAGTTATAGTAGTATATGGCAGCATGCAATCAAATGTCTTATGTTCAGTCTCAACTCGTAAGTATATGACTACATTACTTTACTCCAGTTGTTTCATGGGCTTTGCATTAGCATTATACCGTGATTATCTATGCATAACATGAAATATTGACCTCCCTTTAGTAGATTACTTTTTTACGATTATGTGACATATATACTTTGCTCTTATTTTATTCCTTGATTTATCTGTAACTGTATGTAACTTCCTACACTGGTTGGTATTGTTATGTTATTACATATTACCATTGTATATAACACTTGCACAACGCCCCTTTTTTGGTTATCTATTTCATACTGGTATCATTGTTATCCTTACACAGGGCCTGAAGATAGCGTAGTAAAACGCTGAAACTGGTTGCTAAATAAAATAAGGAGGAAACTAGACGGCTGAAAGGTCTTTAATTAGACATCCTCATTTGATGAAGCACCAATGCAACTACTGTGCTAATATCCGCAACCAAGCGTCGCGGAGCCTTTCCTATAAACGCTTGTTTATCTCGGAAAGTATGCGTTTCCGGACCATGTTTATTGGACTTATTTTTCTTATTAGGGCGAGTAGTCCCACCTCGCCATTTTTTTTACACTCTGAATTTCTTCCCCCTAGGTATATGTCCGACACAGTAAGATGGCTTGCTGAGAAAGACCACATCTAGTTGTCCTTCTGAAGTGCGCAAACACGTAGAAGAGAAGGAATATTAGGGCTTAGCGGGTGACGGAGTCATTATAGACGAGTATGAAGTGCGAAGTCGGGCTTATTGTTTCAAATCAATTATCCAAGTATTTGACTTAAGCTATTTAGGGAAATCATGAAAAATCTAGACGTGTATGGCCGTACGGAGATTGAATCGCCGCCATTCAGAATTTCTGAATGCGAGTCGAGTATGCCAACTTCTGTCCCACTTCGCTCTGTTGGAAAACATGAGACCGTTGTGTGTCAGTTACTTTTTCTAGACATCTTCGGGACCAGCTGGCTAAACTACTATGGGCAGCTTCTTGTCACAAACTTGTTTCAGAGGATAACGAGCTTCGTTACGCAAACAGAAAAAGTGGCATTTCGCTCGTCACTCTGGAAGTTCCCTCTAATTAATTTAACACTTGCTGTAGCGAACCAATTTGCAACTACAGCAGCTTTTACCACTTCTGCCAGAAGGTTGAGAAGGATTGGTAATCAAGGCGGAAGAAAGGTCAAATCGAAATTTCCTATCTGCATAAATGAGACAAAGGACAAAAAAATGGTTCAAATGGCTCTGAGTACTATGGGACTCAACTTCTGAGGTCATTAGTCCCCTAGAACTTAGAACTACTTAAACCTAACTAACCTAAAGACATCACACACATCCATGCCCGAGGCAGGATTCGAACCTGCGACCGTAGCGGTCTCGCGGTTCCAGACTGCAGCGCCTAGAACCGCACGGCCACTTCGGCCAGCAGACAAAGGACAATGTTTGCTGGAAGAGAATGAGGAAAGAATCAGTTTTCTCAGTTATTTTTTATTTTAATTAGAGTATCCAAGCATCCTACATTAGCATTTAATGATGACAGCATAATGGTAAAAATTGCGCTTTTTCCGAATACTACTACAATGCCACAACCGCTGCCATCTCTCTCGATACTTGTTGTTGTTCCCGATACTCACCTTAAATGAACATCTCTTGCGGTCTTTATTTCTACCCTTTGAATAGATGAGCTGTTTCAGATACGGACCATTGTAAACTCCGATTCTTTTCAATCATTCGCATTAAAAAATGGTTCAAATGGCTCTGAGCACTATGGGACTTAACTTCTGAGGTCATCAGTCCCCTATAACTTAGTTACTTAAACCTAACAAACCTAAGAACAACACACACATCCATGCCCGACGCAGGATTCGAACCTGCGACCGCGACTGCGCGCGGCTCCAGACTGTTGCGCCTAGAACCGCTCGACCACTCAGGCCGGCAAATCGCATTAAGCTGCGTGGAAGGTTAAATAGGAGGTGCCCAACTGGAAATATTGGGAAGCAGACAACAAGATTCCTTTTCAACCAAGGGAAACATCCCCCAAACCTTGATCGCAACAGGCCGATCGGATGTACTTTTACTTTAACTGTCTGATTAACATGGTCTAGATTACAGTTTATATTTTCAGCACACGCCATCATCAGATTTAAAAACTGTTGCTGTTCAGCTGCGACGAGTTTTTAGATCTGAAGATGGCCTATACCGGCTGTAACTGGTTATCTAAAGTGTAATGTAGCGTCTGCTCTAGACTGTGTTATTCAGCCAGAATATACAGATCACTGCGCGGTATCTCCACGACAGCATAACGCTATTTTTAGTACTATTATTTTCTTTCTGAGTATGTGTATCTATCTCTAGAAGAGTGGATCTAAAGTAGATTACTTTCTCGACATCTGTTGCGGTGAACGCCGGGTTCCTGAATGTGGGCACAGTGTTTTATCAACTAGGTCCGATAGCTAGTGCGTAAATTTTCCTCTTTGACAATGCCGATATAAGAACAAGAGCACCTGTTTAATTTTATCTATATTTTGCAGCTGCAAACGGAATTATAATAAAGACACTTGAAGTAAAATTTAAAACCCCCTTCAGTCACAAGTTTTCTTGTTGTATTAATTACACGATGCATTTCGTACCCCGTGGGTCGATCATCAGGTGTAAATTGTATTAATACATGAGTTATTTTTGCTCTTGAACGAGATTAAGTCCATGTCTCACACAATCCAAGAAAAGCGTTTTTAACTATTTAACACAATTATACATTGGTTCCTCCATCCCGTTCATGCATATCACTTCACTTAAGACGTATATTTGCATACAAATTTTTATATTGAACATGCATTTCACCTCATCCAAGAGCAAAAACAAATCGTATATTAAGACAATTTAGACCTGATGATGGACCCTCATGATCCGAAATGCATGGTGTATTCAATAAAACACGAAAATTTCTGACTGAAGGAGTTATTTTTAATTCATACTTCAAAGAACACCTGTGACCTCTCTCTGCTCGCCCTCCACAAAAACCTGAAGACCACAAATATAAGTGCAAGCAGTTATGTGTCAGGATTCTGGGATTACTTCACGATTATGATGTGGCTAAGTGTCTCTGCAGATAACCGATTCCCCGTTGATTCTAATATCTCTTTTCTCGCTGTTAATATGAGTTTCATTCTCTTAATGTTCTGTGCCTGCAAAAAATATCAAATTACATTGTGAATCATATTCCACATTAAACTCCTCTATAACTGTGGAGATGTTAAGTCCCATAGTGCTCAGAACCATCCTCTATAACTGGTGGCCAGAAGGCAGGAATCTTGTCGTAGGAAATGATGGACACCACTTCTTCAATAGTACAGTGCCTAAGACAGCAGCGAGGTGTTCAGATTAACATTCTTGTTGGTGATAGCTGCTTTGCTTTTACAATTGTTTATAATATCATGTTTAATGATTCTCTTACATGATTATTCCAAGTAAGGATACCGAGAGAGGAGGCGCAGTGGTTACCACACTCGACTCTCTTCGGAAGGACGACGGATCAAGTCCGCGTCCTGCCATCCAGATTTAGGTTTTCCGTGATTTCCCTGAATCATTCCTGGGTGGATCATTTGAAAGGGCGCAGCAGATTTCCTGCTTCATGCTCAACCATTCTGAGCTTCTGCTCAGCCTCTTACGACCTCGTTCTTGACTGGCTCTTAAACTCTAATCTTCCTCCTTTGCTTGTCCAGACAATAATTTCAGTTCGTAAGTAAGACGTTGTTGGAAACGCTGTTGCCTCATACACTAGCTTTCATCACGACCATAACTGCACCTTAACTTTAGGAGAACGTAAATGCATTTTAAAAAGAGAGTGTAGCATCTCTCTCTCTCTCTCTCTCTCTCTCTCTCTCTCTGTCTCTCTGTCTCTCTCTCTCTCTCTCTCTCTCTCTCTCTCTCTCTCTCTCTCTCTCTCTCTCACCAAGATGGCTCTTGCGTGTTGTCTCATGCTTCTGCTTGTATCCAGAGGTAGGTTCATGTTTGTGCACAACTTTCTTAATGGTTTTTAGTGCTAATTATTCAAAGTTCTCTATAATGGGTGACAATTTTTCGTTTTTGACATTACGAAACGTTTTTACGGTATTCAGTAATTGTTAAAATCAGTTTTTGTGTTAAAGTTTCAATTCATTTAAACTGCTTTATGGATGGATAAAGTAGTCTACAGGATAAAATACTCAACATTGTAATCTTTACAGTCAGAAAAACAATTTGTGTCTTGTTCTTGTAAAATGTGGCCATCGAGTCCTTCAGAATGTTGTCCTCGACGGCGAGAGCTCAACAGAGACAAGGGTATCGTCAGGATTGCCCCAGGAAAGTGTGATGGGATCGCTGTTGTTCTCTGTATAGATAAATGATTTGGCGGAGGGAATGGGCAGCAATCTGTGGTTCTTTGCTGATGACGCCGTTGTGTACGGTAATGTACCGAAGTTGAGTGACCGTAGGGACATGCAAGACGGCTTAGACAAAATTTCCTGTTTGTGTGATGAATGGTAACTAGCTTTAAATATAGAAAAATGTAAGTTAATGCGGATGAGTAGGAAGAGGAACAAAGCTATAATGTTCGGATACAATATTATTAGAGTCGTGCTTCACGCAGTCAAGTCGTTTCAACATCTGGGCGTAACGTTGCAAAGCAATATGAGGTGGAACGAGCGCGTGAAAACTGTGGTAGGGAAGGCGAATGGTGGACTTCGGTTAATTGGGGGAATTTTAGGAAGGAATGGTTAACCTGTAATGGAGACTGCGTGTAGGACGCTAGTGCGACCTATTCTTGAGTACTGCTCGAGTGTTTGGGATCCGTACCTAGTCGGATTGAAGGAAGACATCGTAGCGATTCAGACGCGGGCTGCTAGATCTGTAAGTGTTACGAAGGTGCTTCGAGAACTCAAATGGCAATCCCTGGAGGGAAGGTGATGTTCGTTTCGAGAAACACTATTGAGAAAATTTAGAGAAGCTGACTGCCGAACGATTCTCCTGCTGCGGACATAAATTGCGACGTAAGGACCACGAAGATAAGATATGACAAATTAGTGTTCATACGGAGGCATATAGATAGTCGTTTTCCCCTCGCTCTATTTACGAGTGGAACAAAAAGAAAACGACTGGCAGGAGTACAGGGTACCTCCGCCACGCACCGTACCGTGGATTGCGGAGTATCTATGTTGACGTAGATGTAGAATAATATATCGTCACCGTAAATCTCGAAAGAGTACTTAGCTGTATAGAGCATCTTAGGGACTCGAGAAATGTATAAACTCGGATCTTCGTCTTTTGAGAGTAACGTCTTCATCAGGTGAGCTATTCGGCTACAGCTCGCCATTGATGTCAGTCGTGTGCCAACCTCTTCATTCCAGGGAGGAATTTACAAGCAATGTCTTCAACATTATTGATCCGTGGCTGGCTCATGTTATGCGTTGGATTAAATCTTCGTTGCTGTTCTGTGTTTAGTCTCACGCGGTTATCGCGATTATGCTGTTATCCTCTCTCTCTGCGAGTGGCAGCAGCGGTGTGTATCGATATTCGCAGCTTGTACTATCTTTGACCTGGCGCTTATAGTTTCTGGCTGTGCTGTGTGCGATCAGTTGGCTTGGAGTAGCGAGGAAATCTCCGCGACGCGTAATTTGGCCGGGGCCGCCGGCGGCGTCTACGTGCTGTCAGAGTGTGTGGTGCTGTTCCCATTGCTACGAGGTCCGTGGCTCACCGGTACTGAACACGAAAGTTGAGTTTGACTTAATCTACCAGCAAGTCACGACTGTTCACATTGTGTCGTTTGGATTTCGCTTTCGGCTGTTGGGACATTCCCGTTAGCAACAACGTGTGTTTTCAAGTTGGCAAATTTTAGCCACCCCCCGGTGGAGTTTAACTGTACTTGGTTATTTTGAATTGAAGTGCACCAGCGGAATCTTCTGTCTTGTGGCCGTTAACGTTCCGGTTACCTGCCATGGGCGTTGACGTATATTCGGGCAGTGTATTTCGCTCATCGTGTTGTCGCTATCCTGCACAGTGTGTAGCTTGACAGCTCAATGTATAATTGGTTGTGGGTGCCAATACTTTCTACGTTGTTCCATTGAACTCCCTGTTGTGTGGTGGTCAGGTGAAGCGGAAGTTATCTTGCCGGCGAGTCCATTGACTGTCTGTTGGTTGGGTTGTTGTCGGATCGAAAATGATTGGACTGACTGCTTGTCTCACCTAAGCGAGCGTTAGTGTTTGAATTCCAGGCCGACTCTTGGAAACTTCTGAGCGCCGTTGGATGTATTGGCTTTTCTTATTTGTTCTTGTTGTTTGTATTGTATGGCTCCTAGCCTATTTTTAAATTAAGGTTGTTTCGTTTGCCATTAAGGCGTAAGATTATTTGGTTCTTGAGCCTAATTTAAAGAACTGTTTCAAGGTAAGGCCTTTGGCCTTTTAAAAATTTATTTTGGTTTAAGAAGTGATGAACCTTCAGCCATTTTTTAAATTACAGTTGTTTTGCTCTTAAGGTGTCAGATTGTTTGGGCCTTCATCCTAATTAAAGAACTGTTTTGAGATAAGGCCTTTTGCCTTTTAAAAATTCTTGTTTTGGTATGAGTCTTTAAGTTGTTGGCTTTCAGCCGACTTTAAATTAAAGTAGTCTTGCCCTTAAGGCAAGAGTTTGTATGGAGTATTCAGCCGGTTATTGAGTTCCAAAAATTAATGTCGTGTTTTTAATTTTTTATTTTTTGGCTCTTGTAATGTTTGGTCAAATAAATAAAGTTGTATGTTTGAGTGTAACTGACAGCCGCTTATTTTGGCCCCTTTCCACAATTTAAACTACCTATCCTGTCCTGCGGGTTAAGCAGGGCGTCTCAACTATTATTTGTTGCACATATTCCAGTTTCTGCTTCTCTCATCAAACCCTCAATGTTTTGCTATGAGACTCCGTCTTAGTAGTACGGAAGTTATTGCAAGATGTCTCACCACGTTGTATCATCCAGTGTTTCAGCGTTTCTTCGTAAATTCTACAGAATAGATATTCCTCACGTTAATACTCCACTTGATTTTCATCATCTTCTACAGTATTACTTCTCATACTCTTAGATTCTTTTCTTATCTTAGTATGGCCCATAATTCACGGTCATGCAGCACTCCAGACGCTTTGTTTCAGAAATTTCTTCCTAAAATTATAGCCCTTGTTTGATACTATTTGGTAATTTGATTCTTATCTGTTCCTTCTTTCGTCCTTCATGCGTTATCTGGTTTGCCTAAGGTAGCTGAATTCCTTCACCTTAGCTACTACGTGGTACGCAATTTTGCTGTTAAGTTCGTCTCTAACATCACTTCTCATTCTCCTCAGTCCTCTCGTATTTCTTTGGTTTACACACAATCTATTTTTTGTGTTCAGAATGTCGTTATTTCCATTATTCACATAATGCTCCCTCACTTTCACAGAGCACACGCTGTCATCAATGAATGTTATTGATATTGATTACCATGTAAATTTAATCCCACGTCTGAACCTTTCTGTAATTACCATGATAACTTCTCCTATGTATAGTTTGAGCAACGGAAGGGAAAGGCTGTAATCCTGCGATAGTCCAAGCACTTCTCTCTTTTGCGCTCTTGGTTCTGATACATCTTGTATGTTACCCACGTTTCCCTCTGACAGTCCTAGAGCTATTTTTCTGAGGATTTTAAACATCGTGTATCACTTTAAATTGCTGGTTGTGGGCCTCGTCCTTTTACGTAATATACCATTCCCTGAATGTAGTTGTGTTCGCGAATATTAAGAGAACGAAGGAGGCCGCTCGACATCTTACCGCAATATCTGCTGGATAGATCCGTTGGTGTGGTGTCAAAGAACCTTGTGAGTCTGATGAATACACTCCTATGTGGACGTCAAAAGGTTTTCTTATTTCCGTCGCACTATTCAGTTTTTCTTTTACCATTCTTCTGATTTGTTCGATGTTTCCCACCACGAATTCATCTCCTGTTCTGTTCCAATCCCTCCATGCCTTCAACACCCTCTTTCTTTACAGTTTCTCTTTTGCCAGGAACTCTCTCTTTGCCTATACTAGTTTGCTTTTCTTGGCCTCCGTTATGGGTTACTTTGCTTCCAAGGTAGAAGAATCCCTGAACTTCGTCCACTTCGTGATCTCCAAATTAAATGTTAAGCTTCTCACTCTTCTCATTTCTGCTGCTTCGCATTACTTTCGTCTTTTTCGATTTAGCCTCAATGCGAGAGTCGTTCAATAAGTAATTTCCCACATTTTGTTTCTCATAACATATTTATTGTTAACAGTCAGAATTTGGTGACAATATACATCAACATGTCTTGTCCGTGTCCTACTTATCTACGTAGTCTCCATCAGGTTCTACGTCCAACGTTGTGGAAGAGCATGTATTCCCTGCTAGTAAAAGCTCTAGTCCTGTAGGCGTAGCCATGTTTTCACTGCTTGACTGACACTCTCGTCGGCTTCAAAGTGCGTTCCCCGTAGCGAATCTTTAAGCGGCTCAAAGCGATGGAAGTCCGAGGGTGCCAGGTCTGGAATGTAGGGTGGATGAGGCTATGGTGACCAACCCAATTTAGCGATGTGTACCCGGGTTCTCACACTTGGTAGTGCGCGTGCATTATCTTGTTGGAGCAAGATTTCTGCTGGATTGTTCTCCCATCGAATACGTCGGAAATGGTTCTTGAGTTTATTCACAGTCTTCACGTACGCCTCTGAATTGATGGTTGACTCTCTTGGCATCACATCCACGAGAATGACGCCACCACAATCCCAGAAGACTGTCACCACGACTTTTCCGGCAGAGGGGGGTTGTCTTGAATTTCTTCTTTTGTGGTAAATGACGATGATGCCACTCCGTGGACTGCCTTTTTGCTTCCAGCGCATACACCCAGATTTCGTCCCCCGTAATGATCTGTGACAGAAAGGCCTCTCCGTCTGTCTCAAAACGCTCCAACAATTCAGATGAAATGGCCTTTCTTTGAATCTTGTGGTCCGCTGTGAGCTTTCGTGGAACCCATCCTGAACACCTATTTGAATATCAGAGAGTCTCGATCATTGCAGACGCACTTCCAATGCTGACCGACAACTGTAGAGCCAATTGTCGAGTTCAGATGCGCCGGTCGGCACGAATAATGGCATCCGCACGATTCAGCATGTCTGGAGCAGTGGCTGTGACAGGACGTCCCGAGCGTGGCTGATCATGGAGCTCTGTTTCTGCATTTCCTGAACCTGTAACTTTCTTTAACCATCGCCCAACTGTACTCCTATCAACTCTAGCATCGCCGTACACTGAACAAAAACTTTTATGGATGTTCGCCGCGGTTTCTTTTTCTGCACACAACAATTCAATAACAGCACGCTGCTTGTAACGTGAGTCGTATGTAGACGCCATTTTTCAATTCATTAAACTTTACCAACTGCCATACACTTTTAAGATACTTTATTTTCTTCTGAAAACAACCAATTTCGACAATTCATTTTGCCTTCTTCAGGTCCCACATTTTTTTTTTTTTTTTTCAAATCAGCGAACTTATCGTACAGAGCCATAAAAATGGATATCGTGAATTCCAAATCGTTGTGCAGCTGACTCATACGAAGGCTGTTCCAGTAGCGAATGTTGCCTACAAGGAATGCTCTGTGCGATGTCCATCTTTCTAACTTTCGAGCCGATACAAGAAGAGAGATACAATATACTTAATGACATTCTACAGACATATGCACTTGATAAGCGAACGTGTGATGAAACACAGTGCTCTTCTTTAGATCTATTTCCTTTGTTAATAAAATAGTTTCGAACGCGTTAATTTGAGCGAAAAAATGTTTAGTCATTTCTTCCCGTACAATTTCCTTCTTCTCCTCGTAGGTTCACTGACATTCATAAGGAAATAGTGTTGTGTGTGTGAAATCTTATGGGACTTAACAGCTACGGTCATCAGTCCCTAAACTTACACACTACTTAACCTAAATTATCCTAACGACAAACACACACACCCATGCCCGAGGGTGGTTTCGAACCTCCGCCTGGACCAGCCGCACAGTACAAGACTGCAGCGCCCTACACCGCTCGGCTAATACCGCGCAGCGAAGTAGTGGTTCAAATGGCTCTGAGCACTATGAGACTTAACATCTGGGGTCATAAGTCCCCTAGAACTTATAACTACTTAAACCTAACTAACCTTAGGACATCACACACATCCATGCCCTAGGCAGGATTCGAACCTGCGACTGTAGCGGTCGCGCGGTTCCACACTGATGCGCCGAGAAACGCTCACACCGGCCGGAGCGAAATAGTGTTCTATATCTATTAAAACTATTATGAAATTGCTGGTAACCTCACTACATCGTGCAGACGAAATCAGACAGTTAGTTTATGGAAACCTTCCGCGTAAAAAAACTGACTCTAGGAAAACCAATCTTTGACGAGCCAGCAAAATCGATTCAGGTGCAACATGTAAACACAACAGCGTCAAACTGTTTCCGGAAGTTGCGTGCTGTGTAAACGTAGCGCCGGTATACCTGATGTGAGGCGTCGCAGCAACGCAGGCTCGGCGAACGCCCCCTGGCGTCCGCGCTCCAGATTGCTTCGCCGTGCGGCGCTGGAGTTTCTTGCGGACGCCGCACTCGTGCGGCCCTGCACTCCAGCAACCGGCTACCCGCCGACTTTTTGTTCCCGGAAGGAATCCAGGCCGGCGAAGGCAACGTGAAATCAGGCAACAAAACGGCGAGCCACTCTCAAAAAGAACTCTTTTGCGCTACTTCGTTTCGGTCGGCCCGCGGAATTAGTTAACAGGTACCGGAGGTGTGCCGAACCGGGAAGTTCAGGAAACGCGACATCACGTGTGACAAACAGCAAAATAAGACGAAACGCCAGTTCCCGAGCGCCCGCTACCTCGCTATTAGCACTGGCTGCTTCCTGTTTCTTGTTCTTGCGTGTAAAACCTTCTGTGGCGCTTTATTTTCAACTGTTTTACGTTCTCCGCTGCTCAGCCAGAGACAGAGAGGAAGCCCAGCACGCTCCAATGCGTCTCTTTCCCACAGTAGATTACCACAAACAACAGTCTTGTCACGCCTCGAACGACCAGAGAAAATGGATTTTCACTTAACTTTCTGTCTCTGCTCGTCTGTTTTACACGGGATTGTAAGCTTTCGAGCTACCCTTCCATCTTCACTAAGGAACTACAACGAAATAATTACGAGTCGCACTGACTTGTCCTAACGTTTTTCTCACTCCTGAAAGACGTTGCTGCTACGGTCGGAGGTTCGAATCCTGCCTCGGGCATGGATGTGTGTGATGTCCTTAGGTTAGTTAGGTTTAAGTAGCTCTAACTTTAGGGGACTGATGACCTCAGCTGTTAAGTCCCATAGTGCTCAGAGACATTTGAGCCAAGGACGTTGCTTACTGGTTAGGGCACTGGATCCGTAATCAGGACAATATCGGGCTTTAGGTTTTTATAGTTTCTCCAAATCACTCCAGATTAATGCCTCTCCCAAACTTAACAAGTTGGCTAGTCCTCTGTCTTCCATGATAGTGGTAATCATTTAGACATAATGCCTCTAACGACCGCTCCAAGTGGCGCATTTGTAACACACTAGATTCGCAAATCTCTGTCCAGTCATCCAATTTAGGTTTTTCGTGGTTCCCCTAAATCGCTTAGAGCAAATCGTGAGACGGTTGCTTTGAAAACGACGAGGGCGATTTCCGGCCGCAATCAGATAATGACCTCCGCCTGCTGTTGGTGGAACGTCAAACTCTGATCTTTCTTTTCCTACATTATCTAAAAGTTTTAAACTTAGTATGACATCGACGCATAAGAAGTACTTCTTATTGGTAAAGGTCATCTATCTACGTTCGAATTGAGGATCTACTAACGTGCTGAACTCAGCACTGGATAATCACACACGGCGGCAGTATCCGACGTGTCAGCGCCATTCTGCATCTACATTCATGGTACACCACTCAATGAATGACAGTGGTTACTGTCCATTGTAGCGGCTATTACGGCTCCTTCCCGTTCGATTCCCATATACACTGTCCAGTCACATTAACGTGACAGTCTATCAAAAGCCTGAATAACCACCTTTCGCAGCACGGACCGCAGTGACACGTCCAGGAAGGAAAAAAGTTCAAATGTGTGTGAAGTCCTATGGGACTGCAAAGGTCATCAGTCCCTAAGCTTACTCACCTAAATTATCCTAAGGACTAACACATACACCCATGCCAGAGGGAGGACTCGAACCTCCGCCGGGACCAGTTGCACAGTCCATGACTGCAGCGACCTAAGACCGCTCGGCTAATCCCGCGCGGCCGTCCAGGAAGACAGTCAACGGAGTTGTGGAAGGTTCCGACAGGGATGTGGGGCCATGCCGGCTCCAGCGCCTTGCTCAGCTGCGCTAAGCTTCTAGGTTGAGGATCTATGGCGCGAACAGCCGACCGAGGTGGTCCCAAAGATTCTCGATTGGGTTTAAATACCTGTGAACCCGTTGCAGGAAATCGCCGGTAGGAAAGCGGAGCAGAAACCTACCGCACCGCAACTCGCGTCAGGCTGCATACAACGTAACTATTCTAAGAATTGGGGAAAGGTCTTAATTTTGAATGAAAGATGGAAATACTGGCAAAACTTCGGTATATTCTGAAGTCGAGAATTACTCGTTCGCTGCTAAGCCCGTGCTAATCCAAACAGTCATGCACAAACCCTTTCATTCGCGTTTGTAAGTTTATGGTAACGCATTCCCCGAAATCTGAACAGCTAGTAAGCACGGATTGTTCTTAAATGAAAATGCTCGCTTTACTATTACGTTTATCGGTGTCTAATGCACTCAAGTTGTTAGTAACCGATCTGCTCAATATGCCACGCGGAATTACTGTCTTTTCTCATACACAAAATTACTTTAAAAAATCCGTGCTTTATAAAAAAAACACACCGGAATAAATAAGCCTTCACTTTAAAATACTTTTGAAGCATGTATCACAACCAAAAACCGGCAAATTATAACTTCCTTCAGAGCTCATACTATATAGGACAGTTCCATTGAAAGGCTGGGCTCCGACTTTTAGACTGCTGGAAGCATTCTCTGTCTCCATGAGAAAATACTCCGTTGTGACTAGTCAGTTTTCTTTAAGGCCAATAAAAAAACATTATTCTCCCGCGTTAGTCCGCGGTTTTGATGACTAACCAATCAACATATAACACACTTTCGAACTGTACTTTTTCCCTAAATAAATATTCAACATTCTGACATTTGGTTTATACTTTATGTTATTAACTATCTTCATCTGCACTCTAATAAGCTCTCCTTTTACCATAAACTTACTTAACATATTATGATACAATACTCCCCATCGTAAAAAGTTCATCAGTAAAACAATGATCAACATATATACTTTAGACCACATCATGCATCATTCACACTACTAAAAGCTTGCACAAAACTGTACAAACAAAAATAAACAAAACAGCGTTCAAGAAATAAACAGAACATCCAAACAAACATTGTCTTGAACTGTTTCTTGAACGTCTCTGTGCACAACTGTCCTCTAGCAGATGAAGATTAGAACTCCGTACTCTACCGAACCCACTTCAGACCACCTGTCACTATGCACACCTGAGTCATTCTCTCGATACACAGGCTCTAGACAGGAACTATCTAAGGCGCCACACCTCATCGTGTGTCCGATCATCCATATTGATGCGTTGTTTTTGGGTCGTGGGGATCGTAGCTTTGGCGACCTGATCGTTTCTATTATGCCATTGCATTTTGGGTTGTGCGATCTATGATTACAAGTCCCCTTCGGGCATAAGGCCAGATCACAGATGCTGTTACACAGCTGAACCTGTGAATTAACATATCAACGAGTCCACATGTTCACAAATGAAAGTGTACTGAGGTGGATGTTGTACAATTTTTTGTCGGTTGCTATTTTATTGTTGACGGCTTTGTACCACTTGGTTTTTACGTTGGATGATAGATCGTTGATGAGTACATTCCCCCCAGTTAGAATTTCAGTTTACTTAAGGGTGTATTTGCTCTAAAAAAATTCTAGCTGTTCTTCGTTAAAAAAAATCATAGACCTATTTGTTAAGATACGCTGCAAATTGCGCTTCTTGTGTATGTAGCAGTACTCGGAAAAATATGATTTAGTATCTGTTAGGTCTTTTGTCACGGTTGTTATATCGAGTAATGGAGAGGTGGTAGAAATACTTGGCAGTGTAAAGCTTAACACTGTAATGCTCTGAATAGGCCTTTTTCAGAATTGGGTTTCAAATGACAGACCATGATATTAATTACTTCTTTAAAAATGTTGGCTTTCGGAATCTTAATATTTTCGGCAATAGTGGGCACTAAAATTTCAGATAGATCTTTAAAAAGTAACAGCAAAAAAATGGCTCTGAGCACTATGGGACTTAACATCTATGGTCATCAGTCCCCTGGAACTTAGAACTACTTAAACCTAACTAAGCTAAGGACATCACACACATCCATGCCCGAGGCAGGATTCGAACCTACGACCGTAGCAGTCACGCGACTCCGGACTGAGCACCTAGAACCGCTAGACCACCGCGGCCGGCAAGTAACAGCAGGGTGTTATGATTTGCAACTAGCATTTGGAGTGGAGAAATGTTTTGCTCAATACGTAAAGTAAAAATGTAGTAGTTGTTAACTAAACAATGACCTGCAGTGCTGTGCAAATGAACTAATACTTCATAATTTGTATAAGAATTAAAAGAATATCACAATTTCAGTTGTAGCGTAAGCAAATGACAGTTTAGATTTATTGGAAGAATACTTTTAAACTGATTACCTCCGAGACTGCTTACAAAGCGATACTGTCCAACTTTGTATGACTCATAGCACGTTGAGCAACAGACATTAGGCATATACAAAGAAGAACGCGAATAATCATAGGTCTGTGTACCTGGCAGGGTTATGTAGCAAAATGAAGACCTCATCTGATAGATGCTACAACAAATATGTCAATTACCTTGTGAAATTCCCCGGAGTTGGTTTTTAAAGCGAAACATGTGAATTCTTCTGCCTCTTCTCTAGCTGAGATCGTCAAAAAGTGGAGCTAATCACCAGCAAAGCACCAGCGGCGTAGCATACATTCGCTGTCCCTTACAGCTTCACTCCTCCATCTGATCGTCAATAGGCTAGCAGAGTCGGTCACTTCACGTAATGCCGGTCCAATCACGACGGTAAGCTAACTGCCAGCTCACAGTCTCAACCAGCTAAAAATTCAGTGACGATCATGAGATTGTCAACGGGAAACAACTCACAATTTGTCACAAACTCCAATAGATGTATTTCACAAATACTCTTGATGAAACTAATACATAAGCTAAATACACCAAGTGTTTCCTTTATCTAGCTGAAATTACTCGAATGATTAACTACACGCAAAAAGCACGCTTCCTACCACGAGGAAATCAGATACAGCAGCAGTAAACACAGAACGTATCGTTTCAAGATTTACGTATCGGATAATCAAATTTATATTTCCAAAAATCCAGGAGCCATGTCAAGATAAATACATACGTATAATGAAGTGCAGATGAACATTTAGCATACAGCCAACTGTCAGTCTACTCCTATCTCGGGACGGGCGCGCCCTACCAGGAAATAGGATACCTTTTGTGTTTATTTCAATTTTCTCCAATCATCAAAAATACAACAGTTAATACGATAGCAGTAAAAGCCAACAATTAAATTGATTATTTTAAAATCTTTACCAAAAACAGTCAAATAGTTAAAAATCACTGAAAAGTAAAGCACAGCATCGGCACATACGGCGCGTTCGAAAAGTTCGTATGGCATGTTGGCACGTAAAAAAAAAGATCATTAAGTGTGAACTACAACGTAAGTATTTAAAAAATAATAGCACATTAAAAAATCTTCATCACTTCCAACCCTTTACAAGCGTAAAAATTTTACTGCAGCAAACTTCACAAAATCACAAGAAAATAAACCAATTTTTCGTGAAATTTGCATCTTTGGCTGGTTTTCCGTTGTACTGAAAGTCATTTTGCTGTTGTAGTCGTAGTTTTTATTTATTATAACTTTTTCGTTTGCCTCTGTGGTTAGCACACTGGACTCGCATTCGGGAGGACGACGGTTCAATCCCGCCTTCGGCCATCCTGATTTAGGTTTTCCGTGATTTCCCTAAATCGTTTCAGGCAAATGCCGAGATGGTTCCTTTGAAAGGGCACGGCCGATTTCCTTCCCAATCCTTCCCTAACCCGAGCTTGCGCTCCGTCTCTAATGACCTCGTTGTCGGCGGGACGTTAAACACTAACCACCACCACCACCACCTCTGTGATATACTAAGAGCGAACACTTCGAGAAGCATCGAAACACTAGTTTACAATTTCGTGGTAGCCTTAACGGACATTCTTGACAACATAGAGAGGGTGAAAAAAATGGAAATTTTAATAGTAAATTCTATTATTTTTCAACATCGTTTTTATCTCGTCAAAGAAAATTTCGAAGTCACTTCTATATCAACAGGGTTCATCTCAAGCAAGATCCTTACAGATGAATTGAAACACTTGTGTTGATGCTCTGGCTTGGAAATGTATGTCCTTACAGAAGAACTGAAACACTTATGATAAATCTATGGCTTGGAAATGTACGTTGACAAAGAAAAAAGGCTGTTGAAAAGACAACAGACAGATTTTTCACCAGTCTTAAGATTGAGTTACCCTTATTTCTTACTCCTAAGGGAAGAAATCCGAGGACACATTTTCTCGATTATACTAACGGATTTCCTCAACTACTCCACCAGGTATAACGAAACTTTTTCACAGGTGAGAAAAGTCAGTATTCAGGCACAGTATTAATTAAGCAAATCGTATTTTCATCCCTGCGGGATCTTCTTGCGTCAGCCACTCTGTTTAATAAGCAGATACATAATTAATTCGGAAAGACGGTAGGAACCAGAAATTAATCTACTTGTGTTACTCATCCATTACACGGTGCTGCATTTCAAGCAATATTTTAAGCAAGTGTAATACACAGACCTCTGACATTTTGTCGTGTTTTTCGTCACATTCGTCTACAGTCACGTTCGACCACACACGGTTGTGTGTGCGGATCCAGCAAAGGAAGAAACTTTCGTACCAGTGTTTGGACGACAAATGAAAGAGACGGAGCAGCGAAAACGACTGAAAATTGGATTGTCTGCCAACTTCAAGGATGATTTTCTTATATCTGTACAGTGTGTCACGGAATAAGAGCTTACCACGCTGACGGTGGTGATTCGCCGTTCTGTCATTTCAGAAGATTAGGCAATGGGATGGCATCGTACGTTAACCTATCTTTTCCTTTTATTCCGTACGGCACAAAAATAGCTCTATACAAGTATTCACAGATACACATCTGACAGTTCTTAACAGTTCACAATGAGATAACGGCCAACATCTCCACCACAAGTAGTATCATTAAATCCTACATTCAGAATTTAAGGTTCAGTGTGAAAACAGAAAGAGATGAAGACGGTCTGAGACTCACATGCGTTGCCGCACACTCAATCATATTCAATGACATGCGATTCTCATTAGCGGGTCTAGGATACTTAGAACCGTATTTTTACGTAATTCTATATCTGTAGAGTACTCTCACAGTCGCACAGATAGGAAGGTAATTCAAAGTTTATTTTAAAACGCCTGTTTCTGAAATGTTTTCCATTGCTCATTATAATCCTAAATCATCATACACCAGTAACTGTGAAGCAGTATATTACCCTGTCGCTCAGCTGGAGGTGGCAAGTATTTAACGAGAAAAAGAAAGCGTAATCTTCACAACGTCATAGCACGCCACATCCACCAATTGGAACAAGATAACAATCACACTTTCTGGCGTTCAGTAAGGGTTAAGTTACATATCTTCACATTTGGGGTGATTAAAATTCATAACAGCGTTCCACTAAGCATCCAGCATCAGATCACACAAGTACAGCAGCGACAGCGACGTATGGGTGCGTAGCCAGCGTTGACATTATGCTGACGACACACTAGCGGCCTTTTGCCTTTATTCACAATTTTTTTTATATTTTTATGTCTTTTGCAAGTACCTATAGTGGAAGAGGAATGAGATGGGGTGCCCCCTATCACCTTACTTAATATGCTCATCAAAGAGGCAATAACAACAATGAAATAAAAGACGGCTGTAATCAAAATTGATGGTATGCGTATTGACTTCATCAGTTTTCCTAATGACACTGCAGTAGTGGGAGACTCGGAGAAAGAGCTACATAAAATGTTTAGGGTCTCAAATCAGGATATAAGGAAAGTAAAACTGAGAATCAGTACCAAAAAGACAAAAGTAACGATTATAGATACGAAAGTAAGCGGAGGTGAGGGTGACGTAAGAGTAGGTAGTGAGAAACTCGAAGAGGCAACGAAATTCGCTACCTCCATAGCAACGAAGGGGAAAATAGAGGATGTCTACACGAAATGACGAGAAGAATAGCACTGGCCAAAAGCGCCTTACAAAGTAAGAAACTTCTGTGATAAGCAGCTTCCATACTAAGGAAAGATATATAAAGACATTTGTATGCAGTGTCCTTACGTTGTTGTTGTGGTATTCAGTCCTGAGACTGGTTTGATGCAGCCTTCCATGCTACTCTATCCTGTGCAAGCTTCTTCATCTCCCAGTACCTACTGCAACCTACATCCTTCTGTATCTGTTTAGTGTATTCATCTCTTGGTCTCCCTCTACGATTTTTACCCTCCACGCTGCCTTCCAATACTAAATTGGTGATCCCTTGATGCCTCAGAACATGTCCTACCAACCTATCTCGTCTTATAGTCAAGTTGTGCCACAAACTTCTCTTCTCCCCAATCCTATTCAATACCTCCTCATTAGTGATGTGATCTACCCATCTAATCTTTAGCACTCTTCTGTAGCACCACATTTTGAAAGCTTCTATTCTCTTCTTGTCCAAACTATTTATCGTCCATGTTTCACTTCCATACATGGCTACACTCCATACAAAAACTTTCAGAAATGACTTCCTGACACTTAAATCTATACTCGATGTTAACAAATTTCTCTTCTTCAGGAACGCTTTCCTTGCCATTGCCAGTCTACATTTTATATCCTCTCTTCTTCGAGCATGATCAGTTATTTTGCTCCCGAAATAGCAAAACTCCTTTACTACTTCAAGCATCTCATTTCCTAATCTAATTCGCTGAGCATCACCCAACTTAATTCGACTACATTCCATTATCCTCGTTTTGCTTTTGTTGATGTTCATCTTATATCCTCCTTTCAAGACACTGTCCATTCCGTTCAACTGCTCTTCTAAGTCCATTGCTGTCTCTGACAGAATTACAATGTCATCGGCAAACCTCAAAGTTTTTATTTCTTCCCCATGGATTTTAATACCTACTCCGAATTTTCTTTTGTTTCCTTCACTGGTTACTCATTATACAGATTGAATAACATCGGGGAGAGGCTACAACCCAGTCTCACTCCCTTCCCAACCACTGCTTCCCTTTCATGCCTCTCGACTCTTATAACTGCCATCTGGTATCTGTACAAATTGTAAATAACCCGTCGCTTCCTGTATTTTACCCCTGCCACCTTCAGAATTTGAAAGAGAGTGTTCTAGCCAAAAGCTTTCTCTTAGTCTACAAATGCTAGAAACGTAGGTTTGCGGTTCCTTAATCTAGCTTCTAAGATAAGTCGTAGGGTCAGTTTTGTCTCACGTGTTCCGATATTTCTACGGAATCCAAACTGATCTTCCCCGAGGTCGGCTTCTACTAGTTTTTCTATCCGTCTGTAAAGAATTCACGTTAGTATCTTGCAGCCGTGACTTATTAACAGGAGTAAGATCGCCTTGAAGGTGCAGAAATGTGGTTCTGGAGGATAATAACTAGCTGGAGTGACAAAAATTGAATGGGGTGGTGTTGCAAAAAATAGGAGAGAAGAAAGAAATGCTGAAGGTTAAACGTTAACGAAAAGCAAAACTCACTAGACAATTAATTAGAAGTCATATTCTTCAATAAACTAGTGTCGAAAGCATGAATGCAGGGAAGAAAACGACAGGGTGACCGACGAAATCATTCGTAAAAAAAACAGTGAGATGTTCTTCATTCACGGAGATCAAGAGGACTGCTGAAGAGAGGAAACTGTGGCTGTAGAATCAAGGTGAAGCCTTTTGGAAGAAGATATTGACTACAAGTTTTCGTGTTTTGTTTACTAGTTTATCAAAACAGCATATCTGATGTCATGGGGAGATCACGAGCCGTTAAGCCAGCCTAGTGGCTCCGACCACAGCCACTTTAGGAGGATAATATTGGCCCAGCCCGTCGCCTCCGGGCTTCGCTCAGACCACCTCCACGGAGAGCTCGGTCTGAAATTATATGTTACAGGTCGTACCATAAGAGACTCCTGTCAATTTATCTCCGGCAGCCCAGACGGGAAATAGATCAGTCTTCGTTTGTGAGCCGTGCGCGTCTCGTGTTCGTGCCATTTATTGCTTGGCATCTTGTCTTTGCGGTATTGTCGTCCCGTTTCCTATTCGATTTACTGCCGTCACTAAGTTGCTGGCTTGCCTGTCCATGAGTGGCAGCAGCAGCAGCGCTTAGCGATAAGAGTACTGTCGTACTATCTCTGGAGCGACCGCTAGTATTCCTGGTTCGTCGTGTGTCAGGAGTAGAGTCGGGACGGAGCAGCAGTGAGGTCCGGACAGCCATGACTCGCCCGACCGTTGCTCACACACATGACTTGAGTGGGGAAGACCTTGGCTGGTCGTTCGGTCGGCCGTCTCATCGGACGACGTGTATTTAGTCGCCGACCACTTCTGGGTTCTCCGTGTGTGTCGACTTCTGATTCGTCCTTGTTGTTCCACAGTCACTGGTTTTAGTATTGTTCGAGTTATCTCTATGAAATGTCGCCACATCCGAAAGACAACAGAACGATTTAGTATAAGCCCATCGTACAAGTTCATGAAGAGGTGTTTCAGTGGTCAACATAACCCCCCCGGTCACCATTAGGGATCCTTCTCGATATCGGTCTCTTTCCACAATATTTGCGACCCGAAATAATGTTCCACGATCCCTCCAGTTGCGAATCCGCCGAGAATAACCCTCCAGCCCAAATCGGGACTCATCTATGGAAAGAACATTGGCCCACTCTTCGACCGTCCAGGTGGCATCCTGACGGTTCCACTTCAGACATTCTCTTCCCTCAAGAGGTGTCACAGGTACACATACGGCAGGTCTCCGAATGTAAAGGCCATTCTGCCTAAAGCTTCTGTACACCGTTTGCCTCGATACAAAACGTTCAGTTGATGCCGCGGATTCAAAAAGCAGTTGCTGTGCATTAAGAAGGCAGTACCGTCGTCCCCTAACAGCCAAATAACGCCCCTCTCTTTCCGTTGTCACTCATGATCAGCCCCGCTCTCGTCTACGGGATACGGTTCCGGTCTCTATGAACTGTCGCCACGTCCGAAAAACAACAGGATTCACTTTAAGCCATCGGATCACATCAGTTTGCGAATGTCTTGCTTCCATTCTTCCTATGTCCCGCCAACGCAGAGAGTCTGATAGGCGTCTTCAGTGCCATACAGCACCGTCTCACCGTCTGATTGTGTACACAGCGATTGTGTATTTGAACGACTAGTCAAACACTAAACCGTTTGATAGGCCCCCTGAAGTCATCGTTGGCGCGGTAGTTCGTAGACCAGAATGTTATCTTCCGTGCAGAACACGATCGTACAGACATCTGTAGACAGTTTGTAAGACTATATCGGAATTACACAGGACAGGGAAATAGTGGTCTGTTGCTTTAATTTTGAACATCGGTGTACATAAGATGCCCTTCTAAACCCGCAGGGCAGGACAGGTAGTTTAAATTGTGGAAAGGGTCGAAAAAAAGGAGCTGTCAGTTACACTCGATCATACAACTTTATTATTTGATCAAACACTACAAGATCTAAAAAAAAATTTTTTAAACACACAGTTTTAATCCTTGGGGCTTAATTACCGGTTGCAAAACCACTTTAGTTTAAAAACGGCTGAAGGCCAATAAATTAAAATGCAAGCATAACCAAACAATTAAAATGCTAGCCTTATCTTACAACGTTTCTTTATTTAGGCTGAAGGCCCAAAGAATCTGAGATTTTCGGAGCAAACAATTGGAATTCAAAAACGGCTGAAAGCTCAACACTTGAGTCTAAACAACATTAATTAAAAAAAACAAAGGCCTTACGTAAAATAGTTCTTAATTAGGCAAAACTCAACCAAAACAGAAATTTTAAAGGTAAAGCCTTCTCTTAAAACAGTTCTTCAGTTAAGGTGAAGGCCCAAAGAATCAGACACTTCAAGTGCAAACAAGTTAAATTCAAATTGGTTGAAGGAATAACACTTAAAAATCTATAACATTAATAATTTCATTTAAATATCAAAGGCCTTGCGTGAAACAGTTCTTTAATTCAGGCTGAGGGCCTTAAAAGCAAAACAACTCAAACTCAAAATCGGCTGAAGGCCCAACACTTAAAATTCAACAACATTAAAATTTTTAAAATGCCGAAGTCCTTACGTGAAACAGTTCTTTGAACTAGGCTGAAGGCCTAAAGAATCTTACGCCTTAAGGGCAAAAAAGCCTTAACTGAAAAGAAAAAATCGGCTAGAAGCCATACAAGTACGAACAACAAGAACAAATAAAAAAAATTGGCAGTACACCTAAGGGCGCTCAAATGTTCCAGGGTCGGCCTGGAATTCTAGCAATAACGCTCGCTTAGGTGAGACAGGCAGAAGGGGCCAACCATTCACGATCCGACAACCCAACGGACCGACAGTCAACGGACCCACCGACACGGTAACTAATTCAAACGACACAATGTGACCGGTTGGGGCTGGCTGGTAGATTAAGTAAAGACTCAACCTTCGTGTCCGGGATCGGTGAGCCATGACCTCGTAGCAACGGGAACAGCCCCTCACACTCCGACCGCACGTGGACGCCGCCACGCCCCGGCCAGACACGCGCCTCAGAGACTTCCTCGCTGCTCCACGCCAACCGACCAACTGCCCAGCCCTGGAAACGGTGAAAGGACCAAGTATACGTCGGCCGATGGGACGACCAACCGAACGACCAACCAACGGTCGTCCCGCTCCAATCTGCCTCCATCGGACAGTTCACGTGTGTCGCCAGCGGTCGGCGAGCACTGGTTGTTGGCACCTCATCGGCGCTCCGTCCCCGACTTCACTGCTGCTGCGTCCCGACTGCACTGCTGGTTCGTCTCCAGCTGACTGCCAGACACACAACGACCTGGAAATACTATCGGTCGCTCCAGAGATGGTACGACAGTGCGCTTATCATTACGCGCTGCTGCTGCCACTCACGGGCAAGTAAATTGAATAAGAAACCGAAGCGGCAGTACCGTAATAGAAGATGACAACAAATAAATGGGATAAACGCGAGCCGTGCACGGTTCACAGATGTCTAACAGAAAATCAAATAAATCCCCTGTGTTTACTGCAATCCGCGTTCCCTCCTTGGCTGAGTGGTCAGCGCGTTTGACTGCCATGAAGTGGGCCTGGGTTCGATTCCCTACCTGGTCGGAGATTTTCTCTTCTCGGATCAGGGCGTTGTGTTGTCTTCATCAACATCGACACTCAAGGGGCCCAATGCGGCTTCAAGTAAAAGACGTGCAACTCTTCGGCCGAACTCCCCCAGGTGGGGACTCTCCGCCATCAATGCCAAACGATCATTTCATTTCAGTTCGTAGATCTTTCAGCTATCAATTACTGGTTTCTGTGCAGAGAGCACTGCCGTAAAAACCACACACTGAAAGAGACCTTTATGGGTCTTCCTGAATTTAGGATGTCTCTGGCAGAGGCACTTTCGGCCTTTTCAAACATAAAGAGGAGGACACAAGAATGTGAGACACTGTGAGACACTTAAGCACCTCAAAAAAGACAAAAATATACAGACATCATCCAAAACCAGACCAAGTCAAGTGATACGATGGTTATGATCACCTGCTCACAATAGGTGCCATTATTTCATCACAAGCATGTCAATTGGGCACTGCACTGGCAGAACTAAAAAAAAATGTGTTAAATGCAACCAGTACGTCTTGTAAAATGAAAGAACTGTTTCAAACTCTTTCACAAAAAGTTAAGCAATCTGCATCTGTCCTTATCCTACAAAGGTTCTAAATTTGCTATGATTAACACATTTTTATGTAACAAAATATGAGTTATAAAATTTATAACATTTTGCCAGCATTTCTGTCAAATAAAAGTTAAATGAGAACAGGCTTTTATTTATTACTGTTCCCCATGAAATCAAGTATGTTACAGTAAGTCGGACGACAATTGAGCTCAAATAAACCCAGACTTTTCCATCAACTTTTTAATGAAACAATTTTTTAAATATTTTTCCCTTATCTAATGAGCCAAAATAATCATAAAATACAGCTCAATTCGCAATTTTCTTTAACATTTGGTAAAGGTGGAAAGGTTTGTAAGAAAGAAATAACATAGAAAGCAAGAACGCCTACGTGGCCCGGAACATGTGTCGAACTACGATCAGTCTTCGTGCATATTAATATTCGCGAAATCCTAGATTGTGGCTTTAATAATAGTGTAAGTAGGCTGTTTAGGTTTTTTTACTGGTAACGCCGCCACCACGAAGCGCTCTGTATAAAAATCACTGGCTGTGCCGTGTGCAGTCTGTGGCTGGTTTGCATTGTTGTCTGCCATTGTAGTGTTGGGCAGCGGCAGCTGGATGCTAACAGCGCGTAGCGTTGCGCAGTTGGAGGTGAGCCGCCAGCAGTGGTGGACGTGGGGAGAGAGATGGCGGAGTTTTGAAATTTGTAAGAATTGGTGTCATGAACTAATATATATATTATGACTATTAAGGTAAATACATTGTTTGTACTCTATTAAAATCTTTCATACGCTAACTATGCCTATCAGTAGTTAGTGCCTTCAGTAGTTTGAATCTTTTATTTAGCTGGCAGTAGTGGTGCTCGCTGTATTGCAGTAGTTCGAGTAACGAAGATTTTTTGTGAGGTAAGTGATTTGTGAACCATTCTTTTGTAGGGATTATTGAAAGTCAGATTGCGTTGCGCTAAAAAAACTATTGTGTGTCAGTTTAAGCACAGTCGTGTACAATTTTTCTAAGGGGTCGTTTCAATAGGAATGATCAAAAGCCTTTCACGAAATGTGTCTAGGAATAACGGAGTTACCCTTACCCACAACTTGCAGCGCATTCCGCATGGCATAGCTGTCCCCCCCCCCCCCCCCCCCTCCCGTCTTGCGTTCACCAGAAAAGCTGCCTATACAAACAAAGCTTTCCGCGCAACTAGAGGTTTTCGTCACATCTGCTGACCAACTTGACAAAGTCGTACTTGTTCCTGGCCCATAAACAGTTTCCTGCTTCAGGAATATCGATGCTGACGGGTACCTTTAATTTAGCAAGTATTTCGTCTGGTGCAGTTACTATAAGCGTGATGAAAGTTAACGTAATTCATGTATATTATCGTACGTACAATCTACAAAGACGCTTTTCGTGAATACCAAGAATTCCCTGCGCGGGAATCAACATGGATTCCTTCAACAACAGTAGAGTAAAACTCAGATTGCTCTGTTTGTCCACGAGACCGAGAAAGCAGCAGACACCGGCACACAGATTGATGCCGTATTTATTAATTTCCGAAAGGCGTCCGTTACAGTTGTGCATTGTCGCTTAATGAAAAAATGCGAACAAGGAAAAAATCAGACCAACTTTGTGATTAGGTAGGAGAGTTCCTAGCACGTAATACACATGTCGCTCTGAACGGAAAGAAACCTTCAGAAGTAAAAGTATCCCGTAGTTGTGCTACAGAATCATTACTGTTAAAAATACACATAAATTACGCAATGGATCTCGTCGAATGCTCCTTGACGCAATTTGAAACTTCTTTATGTACTTAAATTGCTAAATGACTGAGAAGATGAAACTTCCATGTTATTCGATTCTGAAACAGCTGAGTAAAACTGAAAGTACTGAGCCTACTTTATCTTTACTTTTTCATATCATGTCAACACTGACCCACAATATTCTAGCGCAACGCTATCTGACTGCTCAAAAAAATTACAACCTGACTTCAAATAATCAGTACAAAAGAATGGCCCTGACTAAAAAGGAATCTTAACAATAACCTATACATTTCATTAAGCACTTACCTCACAAAAATCTTCATTTTGCGAAATACTGCAATACAGGGAACGTCTTCACTGCCAGCTAAATAAAAGATTCTAGCTACTAAAGCCACTAACTACTAATAGGCATGTGGTTAGCAAAGGAAAGATTTTGTTGCAAACCAAATAATGTATTTTTTACCTTAATAATGTGACATCCTGTTCAAACACGAATATAAATCGTCATTGACATCCGGTAGAAAGATAAATAATCGTGAATAATTTTCGATCTCCAAGTCGGATACTTCCAGATCGTTAGCCGGCGCTAGCACTTCAGACCTGTACCCTCCATCAATGCTAATTTCTCACTTTTAACATCCATCACTGCTGGTTGTTCACCTCCAAATGCCCAACAGTACTTCCATCATTGCTGGCAACTAATTTCCAACAACGAGTCCAACCAGCCACAGAGTCTCTTACAAAGAAAGCGCAGTCAAGGATCCAATGCAAAGCGCTACACAGCGCTGCCAACACAAAAGCAGCCCACTGACAAGTTCACAGGTGATGCTGGTGTACACAGAGAAGTCACAACGCTAGAAAATTGCAATGAATGCAGGTAGACGTTCAGGAGGGTCTACGCTTGATGCAGGGATTGTAAGTTCACCCTTAAAGTATATAAAATTAATGTATTTTCCTTAATTAGTCGAAAATGACTTCATATTTTATGATGACACTATTGCTGAACAATCACTCGGAGCAGTCACATCCACTACACACCTAAGAGTAAGCAGATGGAGTGATTTAAAATGGTACGACCACATGAAATTAACCCTAAGAAAGGCGGGCGTGATGTATAAGTTGGGCTGCGGAGCATGTAGATGTGTAGGGGCTTGAAGAATTAATTACGAGACTTTATCCAATACAAGTAATGGCAGCTCAGTGTTTGGTAAATCTTACCCCAGTTGAACGTTGCCATTTGCAAAACAGTGGAACTCACGATTGGCTGCAAAAACACGACGGAACTAAGTATTGGACGATATTTTTGCACCACACAGAGTATTGAAACAACCATTCCGAATGACGTGAGAATCTCTGCGCCCATCACCATCGATTGCTGTCTGCCTCTTCCGCTGCCCTCGCGATAACTGGAAGGGGTTCAGCGCGTTGTGCACTCGGTCCAGATGTTAAATCACGACACGTCAGTCCATTCGTTTATATCCGGCCTGGCCAAACAACGCTCTGCGAGCACGAGCGGTCCGAGGGCAGCGGTGGTTGGGACTGAGGGGCGAAAAGGAACAGGAAAAGGCTGCAGCCGCACGCAGCTAGAACGAAGCAGTCGGCTCGTCACAGTTTGCTAATCAGTACCAGCTGTGTTAAATTCACACTCTGCATCAGGAATACCAAGGCATCTACACTCCTATCGAGAAAAAAAATGGAGAACCTACATAATAATAGTGAATGGGAGCTGCTTTATTTTACGCATAATTTGACGGCCACACTAAGTGCTTAATACGCCATTGCATTACTCAGTGCTGGAAAAGCATTCGTTGGAACATCATTACAAAATCATCCACAAAAACGATAGGATGAACGTGTTTTGTGACAAACCGGACTTAATACTGACTGAACTTCAGGCAATCTTTAAGGAAAAAAACTGAGTTAAGTATAAATTAGCAGAGTTAAAATCTTTTATGGTGTACATCACCTATTATTTGATTTCATTAAGTTTTTTAACGCAAGGTGAGAATCATTTGGTACCAGATACAGTCGACAAGATTGATGTTATCATACAGAAATTATTCCTGCAGAAAATCGCTTTCAATTTCATTACGTGAAGCATTTTCTGGAACTCAAGGGAGTTATTTGTGGATCAGGCAAGACTGACTAAGTTTCAGGAACTGAAATATTTCATAATGAGTTTCTCAAAGAGGTTTCAAAACTTCGCATGTTGAAGGGTGATTTCGATTTATTTGTCAAAGTGTTCTCGCTTTTGCCTGCTGAAATCCTTCATCGTTACCTCCAACTTGAGCTGATACACTACAATGTAGCACCTGATTTAGTGACCTGTTGTCCAGTGCAGAAATTTACGAGATTTATAAAATGTTACACCAAAGCAAAATCCTCGACTGCACAGACAACTCGCTAAAGCTATTTCATCGTTTGGTATAATGTTTTATCTGTTGCGAAATTCAGAAGGTCCCACCAACTTTCAGGAAACAGATTTTAATCTGCATAAAACCGTATTTTTCTATTACAAACCATTGTTCCAGATATATTACATGTCCTACAATCGAAAGGTGTATAAATTTAGAAACATGACAATGATAAATGGCAGTACGTAATGGTTTTTGTAGTTCTGATTAGTATATCAGTAGTGTCTAATGCACTTATGGAGTTATGTAGTAAAGTTAGTGCTTTGGTGAAGAAATAAGAATGGAAACTTAATAGTAGTTATGAAATCCTCAATAGTAGTTATGAAATCCTCATTATAAAAGTATGTTGCAATATACGCGTTTCAGAAGCACTCGCACTGTTTTGCAACCACATCTTCCTAGGTTTCCTGCATATATAGCCTTTAGCATACAGAAGTCTCACGCACAAACCTACTCGGAACAAAGCAGTGGTGGGGGAAGCTGGAACACTGAGCAGACTCAGCAGTTCAAGTCTTGACCAAGCCTGGTATAAATAATATTTGTTCTGTAGAAAACTTTGTGGGTTTCGAGCTGTATCTAACCTCACAGGGTGGGGCAGAATGAATCAGGGTTCTGTCCCAGGTAGTATAGTACCATTCTTTCCTAGTGTTTACTTTTCAGCATTCATATTTATTCTAACATCTCTAAGACACATTACTATATTTTCACATTTCTTATATTGTCGCTAGTCACAATCCTTCTTTTTTCATAGATAACAAGGAGGTACGAACGTGAAACTAATCGTCAAAGTTGGTCTACAGAATACATGTAAGAAGCTGCAACAGTATGTGAATGGATGTGATGTGGAGTCTGAGTGGGGTACAGTCAATGGGGGGTGCCCTGAGGATCAGTGTCGGGGCCGCTCCTGTCCCTTATTTATATAAATGATATGCCCTCTAGTATTGCACATAACTTTAAAACATTTCTGTTTGCTGATGACACTAGCTTGGTAGTAAAGGATGCTGTGTGCAATATTGGCTTGGTTTCAAATAGTGCAGTTCCTGACATAGGGTTGGGTCGTTTGGGGAAGGAGACCAAACAGTGAGGTCATCAGTCTCATCGGATTAGGGAAGGATGTGAAATGAAGCTGGCCATGGCCTTTTAAAGGAACCATCCTGGCATTTATCTGAAGCGATTTAGGGAAATCACGGAAAACCTGAAACAGGATGGTCAGGCGCGGAAGAACCGTAGTCCTTCCGAATGCGAGTCAAGTGTGCTAACCATTGCACCACCTCTCTCGGTTTCATGACATAATTTCATGGTTTGTAGAAAATAAAATAACGCTAAATCACGGTAAGACTCACTTTTTTACTGTCGCTAACACTCATGTCAAACCCGACGTTTTAATTTCACAGGATGGGCATATGAATAGTGAAACTGAACAGTCCAAGATAGATAGTAAACTGTCGTGGAAAGCCCAAATTCAGGTTAGGTTAGTGTTTCTTAACGTCCCGTCGACAACGAGGTCATTAGAGACGGAGCGCAAGCTTGGGTTAGGGAAGGATGGGGAAGGAAATCGGCCGTGCCCTTTGAAAGAAACCATCCTGGCAAATGCCTGAAACGATTTGGGGAAATCACGGAAAACCTAAATCAGGATGGCTGGAGACGGGATTGAACCGTCGTCCTCCCGAATGCCCCAAATTCAGGATCTTGTTCAAAGACTTAATGCTACCATTTTTTCCTGTTTGAATGATACCTGAAATAAGTGATCGTTCTACACGAAAATTAGTCTACTTTGCTTATTTTCATTCACATATGCCGAATGGTATTATACACTCCTGGAAATTGAAATAAGAACACCGTGAATTCATTGTCCCAGGAAGAGGAAACTTTATTGACACATTCCTGGGGTCAGATACATCACATGATCACACTGACAGAACCACAGGCACATAGACACAGGCAACAGAGCATGCACAATGTCGGCACTAGTACAGCGTATATCCACCTTTCGCAGCAATGCAGGCTGCTATTCTCCCATGGAGACGATCGTAGAGATGCTGGATGTAGTCCTGTGGAACGGCTTGCCATGCCATTTCCACCTGGCGCCTCAGTTGGACCAGAGTTCGTGCTGGACGTGCAGACCGCGTGAGACGACGCTTCATCCAGTCCCAAACATGCTCAATGGGAGACAGATCCGGAGATCTTGCTGGCCAGGGTAGTTGACTTACACCTTCTAGAGCATGTTGGGTGGCACGGGATACATGCGGACGTGCATTGTCCTGTTGGAACAGCAAGTTCCCTTGCCGGTCTAGGAATGGTAGAACGATGGGTTCGATGACGGTTTGGATGTACCGTGCACTATTCAGTGTCCCCTCGACGATCACCAGAGGTGTACGGCCAGTGTAGGAGATCGCTCCCCACACCATGATGCCGGGTGTTGGCCCTGTGTGCCTCGGTCGTATGCAGTCCTGATTGTGGCGCTCACCTGCACGGCGCCAAACACGCATACGATCATCATTGGCACCAAGGCAGAAGCGACTCTCATCGCTGAAGACGACACGTCTCCATTCGTCCCTCCATTCACGCCTGTCGCGACACCACTGGAGGCGGGCTGCACGATGTTGGGGCGTGAGCGGAAGACGGCCTAACGGTGTGAGGGACCGTAACCCAGCTTCATGGAGACGGTTGCGAATGGTCCTCGCCGATACCCCAGGAGCAACAGTGTCCCTAATTTGCTGGGAAGTGGTGGTGCGGTCCCCTACGGCACTGCGTAGGATCCTACGGTCTTGGCGTGCATCCGTGCGTCGCTGCGGTCCGGTCCCAGGTCGACGGGCACGTGCACCTTCCGCCGACCACTGGCGACAACATCGATGTACTGTAGAGACCTCACGCCCCACGTGTTGAGCAATTCGGCGGTACGTCCACGCGGCCTCCCGCATGCCCACTATACGCTCTCGCTCAAAGTCCGTCAACTGCACATACGGTTCACGTCCACGCTGTCGCGGCATGCTACCAGTGTTAAAGACTGCAATGGAGCTCCGTATGCCACGGCAAACTGGCTGACACTGACGGCGGCGATGCACAAATGCTGCGCAGCTAGCGCCATTCCACGGCCAACACCGCGGTTCCTGGTGTGTCCGCTGTGCCGTGCGTGTGATCATTGCTTGTACAGCCCTCTCGCAGTGTCCGGAGCAAGTATGGTGGGTCTGACACACCGGTGTCAATGTGTTCTTTTTTCCATTTCCAGGAGTGTATTTTGGGTTAACTCTTCTCATTCTAAAACGATATTTTTGGCTCAAAAACTGGCGGTTCGGGCGATAAGTGGTGTAAGTTCGCGAACCTCTTGTCGACCCCCGTTCACTAGTGTGGGTATTTTGACATTGGCCTCGCAATTTATATTATATGATTTACTGTCGTTTCCTGTTAACAATATCAGCTTATTCCCAAAAATAAACAGCTTTCACTCTGTTAAAACTCGTCAGAAAATCAACCTGCATTTGGATCTAACTTCCTTAACTCTTGTGCAGAAAAGTGCTCAGTATACTGCCCATCCATTCTCAACAAGCTCCCAGAAGAATTCAAAACTCTTACCAGTAATCCATGCGCTTTGACATCGAAAGCGAAGAGCTTCCCCATAGGTCACTCCTTCTATTCTGTTGAGGAGTCCCTTGGAAAATTAAGCTGATTCTTATGTTATATTGCTGATTGCGTTTACTTAAACTTACGGCTTGAGTTCACAAACATTTTATTTTTATCTGTTATTATTTTTATATTGTAATTTTGTATACTGATAAGCTCTATGACCTTGGAGATTTGCTCCTCAGTTTGGTCCTAAGGAACTGGACGCGTAAATAAATAAATAAATAAATTTTGAAGTTATAACGAACTGTAAATTAGTAGTACCCTTACACGATATTAAAATTATGAACGTGGTTCCATTCTGCATCCGGCTCGGCCACAACAGACCACTTGTCACCCTTTTTAAATTTTTTTAAAATGTTCGTCTGTGTGTCAGATTTCTTTGTTTCACTTTCTAAAGTGTATAGTAAACGTCACACAGAATTTTTCTCGCTTTTTCTTCACCAATTTCACCATGACTGTTTTGCCTAGTAATCACTGTGACCATACTTCAACTCTGGAGTACATTAACAGTTCAGTGATGCATCTACTATCCAGAACTGTTTTATTCTCCTCTGAGAAGGTACCTCTCTTTTCGCACAGTGGTCTTAGTGCATGTTTGTAAGCTACGTTAAAGTGGATAAATAAGCATTAATGTAAGCAAGATATTATTATTATTATTATTATGTTTAAACACTTCATTTATGTAATTTATATTATTAAATTGCTGTACTTAAAAATTGGAAGTGATAGGAAATTATCTTTGGGTGAGAAGGGAATGGGAAAACGTAAGAAACCCCTCCTTGATCTGTGCCTGATCGTAAACGTAGGATAAATAAGCATTAATGTAAGCAAGATATTATTATTATTATTATTATGTTTAAACACTTCATTTATGTAATTTATATTATTAAATTGCTGTACTTAAAAATTGGAAGTGGTAGGAAATTATCTTTGGGTGAGAAGGGAATGGGAAAACGTAAGAAACCCCTCCTTGATCTGTGCCTGATCGTAAACGTAGCTGCAAAAAGCCAATATTACAAATCGGGTGAAGCTACTTACAAACAGCTCCACATTCCATGATGGTCTATTGGAAACAGTTTGCTATGTTGTTTGTACGTATTATTGAAGATCACCCTACCCGCTGGCCTCAACTCCCGCTGTGTTTTTTCTGTCTGTATGTGAACACTGATAGGAAGAACTACGGTAGGAATTTGGATGTGGTTTTTTTTAATTAATGGATAGACAGATTCGAAGGCTTGCGTGTATATTTGTTACGGCTACGCCAGACGAGTCGTCCGTCCGTAGAGAGAGCTACTTCTTGGGAGGGAAGCATCCAAGGGATGGAGCAGTTGTGATTCGCAATGCAGGATTGTTGGCGTTGGCGCGGGACCTTGGGTGAGCGGATTGGTATTCTGGTGGCGGCCACGCCGGTCACAGCAAGCGATCTTCAATGGCGGCGGAAGCCCGCGCATGGCAGTGCCGCACGTGCACTGCGCGACAAGGCGAGCGTGGGGACAGGACGAGAGAAGAGAAGGCGGTGGACGTGACTGCGGCACTGCCTGCTGCTTTAGGCAGTACGGCACGCAGGCGGCGACAGGCAGTGTAGGTTGCCGTATCAGCCGAACACTGGGCATTGTGACTTGATAACGTTTTTCTCCGATACGATTGTGAAGCCACGTCTTTTTTTGCGTCGAGCATAAGAATGGAATTGCCTCAGACTGTAATTACATGATATTCAGTTTTATTCTAATGTCCTCCATTTCTATGCATCTAGCCTCATTTTTTCACATTAAAGAATTACAATAAGCCAACGCACATACACTGAAGCGCCAAAGAAACTGGTATAGGCACGCGCAATCAAATACAGCTATATGTAAACAGGCAGAATACGGCTCTGCCGTCAGCAACGCCTGAATGAGACAACAAGTGTCTGGCGCAGGTTTTATATCGGTTACTGCCGGTATAATGGCAGGTTATCAAGATTTAATTGAGTCTGAACGTGGTGTTATAGTCGGCGCACGAGCGATGGGACACAGCATATCTGAGGTAGAGATGGATTTTCCTTTACGATCAATTCAGATGGTTCCAATGGCTCTAAGCGGTATCGGACTTAATACCTGGTTACTGCCGGTATAATGGCAGGTTATCAAGATTTAATTGAGTCTGAACGTGGTGTTATAGTCGGCGCACGAACGATGGGACACAGCATATCTGAGGTGGCGATGAAGTCGGGATTTTCCTATACGATCAATTCATATGGTTCCAATGGCTCTAAGCACTATCGGACTTAGTACCTGAGGTCATCAGTCCCCTAGATTCAGAACTACTTAAACCTAACTAACCTAAGGGCATCACACACATCCATGCCCGAGGTAGGGTTCGAACCTGCGACCGTAGCAGCAGCGCGGTTCCAGACTGAAGCTCCTAGAACCGCACGGCCTCAGCTACGATCAATTCACGAGCGTACCGTGAATATTAGGAATCCGGTAAAAACATCAAATCTCCGACGTCACCGTGGCCGGAAAAAAATCCTGCAAGAATGAGCCAATGACAACTGAAGACAATCGTTCAACGTGTCAGAAGTGCAACCCTTCCGCAATTTGCTGCAGATTTCAATGTTGGGCCATCAACAAGTGCGAATCATTCAACGAAACATCAACGGTATGGGCTTTCGGAGCCGAAGGCCCACTCTTGTACCCTTGATGACTGCACGACATAAAGCTTTTTGCCATGCCTGAGTCCTCCCGGTCGCCTTTTTACGCTTGTACATTAGCACGATTTATAAGAAGAATCCTAATGATTCATCTTTATCAAATAACAGAAAAGGAGGAAGTGACACTGAAGGATATAGTGCAATCCGACACACTCCATATCATTGCTCGCGGATAGTATATGTAAATATATATGTAGAATTACTTAATTATTCCGGCGGAGGTTTGAGTCCCCCCTCGGGCGTGGGTGTGTGTGATTGTCCTTAGCATAATTTTGGTGAAGTAGTGTGTAAGCTTAGGGACTGATGACCTTAGCAGTTAAGTCACATAACATTTCACACACATTCGAACATTTTTGGGCTTAATTACAACAACAAAAAACTACTCAAAAACTTCATCAGGTTACCCTCCATTCAGAGGCTGTTGCTCGGAGCCACTGTTATGTTGACTTGTAAATAATAGATTTCGGCTATCAGTCGTCCTTTTGAATCTTTATTGGCAGATCTAGATTTCAGATAGAAACTAGCCATTCTAAATGCGCTATCATTTTTGATCAATCCATGTAATGCCTGTTGCTCGGACTTCATCCACAGTTCATTGAATACTAATGTCAACAACTTAGAAGTTTTAGAAATACGGAACAGAGGTCAAACATGAGAAATTTAAAGTACTGTACCAAATACAATATTGGCAAGAAAAAGATTTAAATTTCTTCTGTAACTGTTATGTTACAATGCCACTAAGGGCGTTGGGGAGGGGCGAAGGGGGATTGGTGGGGCAGTCAAACGGGTTTCATAGAAAAGAAAGATAGGAGAAAGCGAAAGACAAATTCTTACAAAAAAGACTCAAAACTTTCCTGTGACTGATTGGATGAGGCGTTTCACTCCCTCTCAAGTGCCAATCCATTCATCTCAGGCTGGCACTCGCAAACTACATCCACAGTTATTCGTTGGATGTGTTCAAATCTCTGTCTTCCCCTACAGTTTTTACCCTCTACAGCTCCCTCCGGTAGAGGTTATTGCCTGACGTCTTAAAACGTATCTAGCAAACTGCCCTCTCTTACTGTCACTATTCTCCACATGTTCTTTTCTTCACCGATTGTGGGAAGAAACTCCTCATTATTTTATCAGTCCACCTAATTCTCAACATTCTTCTGTAGCACTAGAATTCAAACGCTTCGATTCTCTTCTGTTCCAGATTGCCAGCATCCATGATTCAGCACCATACAATGCTGCGTTCTGAATGTACATCCTGGGTAATTTCTTCCTCAAATTAAGACCTATTCTCGGTACTAGGAGACCTGTCTTGGCCAGAACTGGCCTCTTTGTCTGTGCTAGTCTGTTTCGTGAGTCAAGCGTTATTTTGTTTCCAAAGCAGCAGAGTTACTTTACTCCGTCAACCTTTTGGTCCACAATTTTGATGTTAACTTTATAGTTAATCTCATTTCTTCGCTTAATTCTCAATTGATATTCTATGTACAGAGTTATTAGCAAATCTCATAATGATGTTCTTTCACCCGAATTTTAATCCCATTCCCAAATCTTTCTTTTATTTTCATAAGTGCATCTGTATTTATTTATACTCGCCGGCCGCAGTGGCCGTGCGTTTCTGGCGTTGCAGTTCGGAACCGCGGGGCTGCTACGGTCGCACGTTCGAATCCTGTGTGATGTCCTTATGTTAGTTAGGTTTAAATAGTTCTAAGTTCTAGGGGACTTATGACCTAAGATGTTGAGTCCCATAGTGCTCAGAGCCATTTGAACCATATTTATACTCAAACATGCTTAATACCTCAACTTTATAACAGGTACCAGCTGCCTGCGATCCATATTTTGTATGAGAATTGTGCACATTATTTTGCTGTCAGGCAGTTGACGTTCAGATGCATGGAACTACATTCTGTATTCTCCTTTTAGTAATTTTTTTTCCTTTCGCCTGTAGCGCGAGGATAAACAGAGCGAATTGAAGATAAAACGCATTTGCAAGCATTTAGACATAGGGCCATCTGGCATTTTCCGTTTAAAGAAAGAGTTTTGAGATTTGACGGCAAATGGCTCTCGGTTCAGCTGCTAGTTGTCCATAATTACCTCTTTCGGCTTTCTTCAAACAGATACTGAACTGGATTATGTGTGTGCAGGAGCAGGTAGCGAGTCTGATTCGAGAAGATAGTTTTTCCCCTCGCTGGTTACGCCCATTAACGCCGCTATAGCTTGCAAACTATACGCCTACAGTCAATCCATATTGTAACGTACTGAACGCGTCTAGGTAAAGTAACGCAGACTGTACGTGGAGCGGACTTCCCCAGTCCAGAACCGATATCAGAGCCTCAGCGCCGATATCACTTATCAGCAATCGAACGCGACGATTAGCTCACAGCCGCCTGCGTCAGTTTCTAGAGCCTATTGGTTGAACCCCAACTCTGTGCGATGCAACTGCGCGTCGTATTATCTGAAATCACTTCCACTAACCTTGGTTCGTAAAAGGCTTCCACTCAGTAGCGGTAAATACCAGTCATCATAAATGAGGTGCTGCTATCTGCAACCATTGTTTCCAAGTTAACTGGCAAACAAATATTTTCAGAAAATTGCTGTCGTTTCCTTTTGTTTTGAAGAGCTTTCAATTTCGTTTTCCGTTGTGCATGGGTGATCGCAGATTCATGTTTTGCATTCCAAATGAGTCTGGCTGAATCAGTATCAAAGCCTGGAGCCAATTTCTTACTCTGGGTTCCAAGCACGTTCGTGTGAAGTGAAATCCATTCCTCATTCCCAGCTTCTATTGAAATAGTTGTACCACATCTAGAGCAAAAGAGAAGAAAGAAAAAGATTATCATGCAAGGTCACATAAATTATATTTTATATTTAACGACCCACTGTTGTCGACAAGAAAATTGGCTTCAATAAATAAATATATAAAAAATGAATCTCCTATACGCACACCCTGTAATATATCACACACGGTTGAAAATGTGAGGACTACGTATCCAATAATTATAGACGCTTTAAAGAACTATGGTATCACCTCGCTTACGAGAGTTTCGGAACCTGTACAGAAAATTGGAATATAGAACAACATAAACATCATTTCCGCCCTTTGTATTCCTCATGAAAACCAAACACTGCATTTTGTACCACCATACAGTGAGTCAGAGGTTTGGTCCTATATTGCTGTACCTCTAATACCCAGCAGCACGTCCTCTTGCACTGATGGATGCCTGTATTTGTCGTGGCATACTATCCAGAAGTTCATCAAGGCACTGTTGGTCCAGAGTGTCCCACTACTCAATGGCGATTCGGCGTAGATCCCTCAGAGTGGTTGCTGGGTCACGTCGTCCATAAACAGTCCTTTTCAATCTATCCCAGGCATGTTCGATAGGGTTCATGTCTGGCGAACATGCTGGCCACTCTAGTCGAGTGATGTCGTTATCCTGAAGGAAGACATTCACAAGAAGTGCACGATGGGGGTGCGAACTGTCGTCCATGAAGACGAATGCTTCGTCAATACGCTGCCGATATGGTTGCACTATCGGTCGGAGGATGGCATTAACGTATAATACAGCCGTTACGGCGCCTTCCACGACCACCAGCGGCGTACGTCGGCCCCACATGATGCTACCCAAAACAGCAAGGAACGTCCACCTTGCTGCAGTCGCTGGACAGCGTGTCTAAGGCGTTCAGCCTGACCGGGTTGCCTCCGACGATTTTCTGGTTGAAGGCATATGCGACACTCATCGGTGAAGAGAACGTGATCCCAATCCTCAGCCGTCCATTCGGCATGTTGTTGGGTCCATCTGTACCGCGCTGCATGGTGTCGTGGTTGCAAAGATGGATCTCGCCATGGACTTCGGGAGTGAAGTTGCGCATCAAAAAATGGTTCAAATGGCTCCAAGCACTATGGGACTTAACAATTGAGATCATCAGTCCCCTAGACTTAGAACTACTGAAACCTAACTAAGCTAAGGACATCACACACATCCATGCCCGAGGCATTCGAACCTGCGACCGTAAAAGCAGCGCCGTTCTGGACTGAAGCGCCTAGAACCGCTCGCCTACAGCGGCCGGCTGAAGTTTTGCATCATGCAGCCTATTGAGCACAGAGTCGTAACACGATCTCCTGTGGCTGCGCGGAAGGTATTATTCAACGTCGTGGCGTTGCTGGCAGGGTTCCTCCGAGCCATAATCCGTAGATGGCGGTCATCCACTGCAGTAGTAGCCCTTGGTCGGCCTGAGCGAGGCATGTCATCGACAGATCCTGTCTCTCTGTATCTCCTCCATGTCCAAACAACATAGGTTTGTTTGACTCCAAGACTCTTGACACTTACCTTGTTGAGAGCCCATCCTGGCACAAAGTAACAATGCAAATACGATCGAACTGCGGTATTGAACTACAGACAACACGAGCCGTGTAGCTCCTTCCTTGTGGAATGACGAAATGATCGGCTGTGGAACCACCTCTGTCTAATAGGCGCTGCTCATGCATAGTTGTTTACATCTTTGGGCGGGCTTAGTGACATCTGTGGATGGTCAAAGAACAGAGATATTGTATCAGAGACGCAATCAAAAGGACTGTGTCTGTGATACAATATCCACAGTCAACGTCTGTCTTCAGGAGTTCTGGGAAACGGGGTGATGCAAAACCTTTTTTGATGTGTGTATCGCGCATAGGCCAGAAATTCACTGCGGGTAAATCATTGTCGCCAGGATATGCAAGAACCTGTAGCATTATTAAAAGAACAGTTATTAAAATTACTTTTAAACGACTTCCGATAACATACGAAAAGGAAGCCCAGCGACAGAACAGCTGTGGATGTTCGCAGTGCAGCATTTCATGCAAACAGCAGGAAAATACGTCGAGTGTGAGCACTAATACCATCGATGCCTCGCAGTTTCATCGAAGTTGTTCGTTATTTTTCTTCACAATGGAGGCGACACTGAATTTGACACGGTCCAGTCACATAAATGTGACCACTGCCTATGCTCGAAGTCAACGTGCAAAACCTATTCAAAAATGTAAGGTTGCCGCAGTAGCATTGGAGGGTATGTACAGCTTGTTGGGCGGTGTGGAAAACAATGCCGTCGTCGTTGTAATGCGGAAACGAAGCGATTTATCTGATGTCAAATAGGGTATGGCTATTGGCTTTCGTGTGAAGAGTGGAAGCATTTCTCAAATGACTAAGCTTTCAAAACTGTTTGTGTGCCACTGTGGTTAAACTAGACTTTCTTTCGTTGGTGCCTTTTTCCCACAGGTACGCAGGGTCGGCATGGTTAATCGGATTTGGCGGTGTTAGATTAAGGGGTGGCCAGATGCCCTTCCTGCCGCCACCCCTTACACCCCCCCCCTCCCCCCCCCCCCCCCCGCTCAGGTCAGAATTAGTGTACCCCATCTGTCTGCGACAAGTGTAATCCATGGAATAGTGCGAAAGTGTTCATATGTCTGCGAGCCACGTAACTGGGGCGGGACGTGGGGCCCAGCCCGGTATTCACCTAGTGGGATGTGGAAAACCGCCTAAAAACCACATCCAGGCTGGCCGACACACCGACCGTCGTCGTTAATCCGCCGGGCGGATTCGATCAGTAAACGGCGCATCTACCCGAGTCCACGAATCAGCGCATTAGCGCTCTCGGCTAACGTGGCGGGTCGTGGTTAAACTAGACAGTGCTTGGCAAATTGGAGCTATCCAACACGGGCGCCGAGAAAATTGCGGTCCACCACAGGCCAGAAATGACAAGAGTGAATGTCGGCTGCAAGCGAATAGACGTGCGACTGAGGGCCCAGTTGAACCGAAATGCTACCAACAGTGTCTCTTCAACGACGGTTCAGCAAACGTTGCTCCGCAGAAGGCGTGTGATTCATGCACCCCATGCTGACTGCTGTCTGTCAGCGATGAAGGCTGGAATTTTCATACCAATACCGCAACTGGACGTTCAGTGAGAGGCGAAAGATGGCTTTTTCATATGAATCACGTTTTATACAGTCCGCAGCTCGGGGTCTAGTGGCTAGCATTTGCTACCTCTGTATCACGGGGTCCCGGATTCGATTCGTGGCCAGGTCGGAGATTTTCTCCGCCCGGAGACTGGGTGTTTATGTTGTCCTCACCATCTCATCATTATTCGGGTAGTGGAAATAGAAAGACTGGAACTTATACGGGAGCTGATGACTAAGGTGTTGAGCGCCCCATAAACCAACATCATCATGACGATTTGTACAGATGGTCTTTAGCGTGAACATCCCAGCAAACAATCTTCGGCTGGATGCATGCCGGAGTAGGAAGCGATATAGCGTTTTCGTGGCATTCCGTGGGTCATCTCGTCTTTGCGGAAGACACAGTGGACCAACACTAGTATGCTTCTATTCTTAGGGACCATTGTCCATACCTACATGCATTTTTTCTTCTGTACGAGGGCAGGTCAGTGCAATGTCACACGTCTCGCAGTGTACGTGAATGGCTTGAAGAGCATCAGGATGAGTTTACCTTACTCCCTTGGCCACCAAACTCTGCGAATTTCGAGAATCTGTGGGACAACCTCGCTCGGGCTGTTCGTGTCTTGCATCCTCAATCGAAAAACCTGCCATAACTGGCCACGGCCCTGCAGTCGGCAAGACTCCACATCCCTGTCGGAACCTTCCAGATCCTCATTCACTCTTTCTGCACGTCTCCGCTGCAAAAGAAGGTCATTAAGGCTTTCGATATGTGGTCACATTAATGTGACTGGTCCGTGTATACTCTACATCGTTCCATTAAAAAAATACTTTTGTTTCAATATTTCGATAGATAAAAAAAGTCACGACTATTAAAAACACAATAAATTATTCGCTCTTTTGCTTGCAATCGATTGCCGGAAACATTGTTTCGATACATTGGACCACAAAGGGAAATTATTAACTTAGGACACAGGACATAATGGTGTCAGAACGTGCCTCGAACGTAAGAAACCACCGACCGAGGCGGAGCTATGGTTAAGACTCTGGTCTCGCATTCGAGTGCACGGGGGTTCATGTGCACGTCTCCCCATCTAATTTAAGTTTGCTCTGACTTGCCCAAGTCGCGTAACGCAATTGCCGGTTGGATAGGACACGGCCGATTCTATTTCGCGTTCTTCCCCAACTGTGCTTCGCCTCAGTTGTGATCTTGTTGCCGACAGGACAAAATAACACTGAGACGACTCAGGTAAGCTGCTTTAAATCTGTTAGGCTAAAAAGAAGTTGGAAAGTCAAATATAGGTACAAGAAACTGCAAAGAAGCCTTGGGTAACACGACAAATATTTCAGTCGATTGACGGAAACAAAAAATTCAGAAAAGATAGGAGTACAGCAGTATAAGGCACATAGGGATGAAACAGGAAGTAGAAGGAACTTGAGACGAAATACACTACTGGCCATTAAAATTGCTACACCAAGAAAAAATGTAGATATTAAACGGGTATTCATTGGACAAATATATTATACTAGAACTGACATGTGATTAAATTTTCACGCAATTTGGGTTCATAGGTCCTGAGAAATCAGTACCCAGAACAACCACCTCTGGCCGTAATAACGGCCTTGATACACCTGGGCTTTGATTCACACAGAGCTTGGATGGCGTGTACAGGTACAGCTGCCTATGCAGCTTCAACACGATACCGAAGTTCATCAAGAGTAGTGACTGGCGTATTGTGACAAGCCAATTGCTCAGCCACCATTGATCAGACGTTTTCAATTGGTGAGAGATCTGGAGAATGTGCTGGCCAGGGCTGCAGTCGAACATTTCCTGTACCCAGAAAGGCCTGCAACATGCCCAGGGATCGAATGAAGGGTAGAGGCACGGGTCGTAACACATCTGAAATGGAACGTCCACTGTTCAAAGTACCGTCAGTGCGAACAAGAGGTGACCGAGACGTGTAACCAATGGCAGCCTTACCATCACGCCGGTTGATACTCCAGTATGACGATGACGAAAACACGCTTCCAATGTGCGTTCACCGTGATGTCGCCAAACACGGATGCGACCATCATGATGCTGTAAACAGAACCTGGATTCATCCGAAAAAATAACGTTTTGCCATTCGTGCACCCAGGTACGTCGTTGAGTACACCATCGCAGGCGTTCCTGTCTGTGATGCAGCGTCAAGCGCAACTGCAGCCATGGTCTCCGCGCTGATAGTCCATGCTGCTGCAAACGTCGGCGAACTGTTCTTGCAGATGTTTGTTGTGTTGCAAACGTCCCCCTCTATTGACTCATGGATCGAGACTTGGGTGCACGATCCGTTACAGCCATGCGGATAAGATGCCTGTCATCTCGACTGCTAGTGATATTAGGCCGTTAGGATCAAGCACGGCGTTCCGTATTACCCTCCTGAACCCACCGATTCCATATTCTGCTAACAGTCATTGTATCTCGACCAACACGAGCAGCAATGTGGCGATGCGATAAACTGCAATCGCGATAGGCTACAATCCGACCTTTATCAAAGTCGGAAACGTGATGGTACGCATTTCTCCTCCTTACACGAGGCATCACAACAACGTTTCACCAGGCAACGCCGGTCAACTGCTGTTTGTTTATGAGAAATCGGTAGGAAACTTTCCTCATGTCAGCCCATTGTAGGTATCGCCTCCGGCGCCAACCTTGTGTGAATGCTCTGAAAAGCTAATCATTTGCATATCACAGTATCTTTTTCCTATCGTTTAAATTTCGCACCTGTAGCACGTCATCTTCTGGTGTAGCAATTTCAATGGTCAGTAGTGTAGTTACAGAAAAAATGTGAAGAAATCGAAAGAGAAATGACTGCGGAGAGCTTGATTCAGCATATACAAAAGCCAAAACAGCTTTTAGTAAAATTGAAAGCAAGAGCGTTTACACTAACAGTACAGTGGTTATTTCACTGTTAAATGCAGAGAGCTGGTCCTTGAATAAATTACACTGAACGTCTCTACGATCGGAAGGAACTGCGTGATGACGTGATAGAAGAAGAAATGGGAGTCGATGAGGGAAACCTAGGGTATCCAGTATTAAATACAGTTTAAGAGGGCTTTGAAACACTTGCGATCACGTAAGGCAGAAGCGACAGATAATAACACTTCAGAATTTACGAAAATCACAGGGGAAAATTGCAAGTTAACAACCATTCAAGTTAGTGTGCTGAATCTATCAGATTGGAGACATATCTTCACACTTTCTAAAAGATACCATCCATAAAAAGAAACGGTAGATAAGTGCGAGAATTATCGCAGATTCCGCGTAACATTTTATGAATATAAGCTACTAACAAGAATAATATAAAGAAGAATTAGAAAGAAAATAGTGGATTTGTTCGATGACATTCTGTTTAGCTCTAGAAAAATTAAAAACGCGAAAGACGCAAATCCGTTGCTGCGCTTCGTAATGGAAGCCAGACTAAAAAAAATCTGTTTATGTCCATAGGTTCTGTCGAACTAGAAAAAGCGTTTGACAGTGTAAAATGGTATAAGATGATCGACGTCCTGAGAGAAATAGGAATAAAGTGCAGGGAAAGACTGGTAATAAACAACATGTTAGAACCAAGAGGGAACAATAATACTGGAAGATCAAGAACGAATTCCTCGGACTAAAATGTATATAAGACAGGGAAGCAGTCTTTCGTCACTAGTTTTCTAGCTTTGCATCGAAGACGAAATGACAGAAATAAAAGAGAAGTTCAACAGTAGGATTAAAATGTAGGGTAAAATGAAATCAATGTCAAAATTCGCGAATCATGTTCTATATTCAGTGAAAATGAAGAAGAATTACAGGAAGTGTTGAATTGAATGAATAGTGTAACGAGCACAGATTTGGAATGAGAGTAAGACGAAGAAAAACGAAAGTAATGAGGACTAGCGGAAATGAGATTAAGATCAGTGATAAACTTGACATCAGCATTAGGAACCACAAAGTATTTTTGTTACAATTGAAGCAAAAAACACTGACAGACACAGGAAAAGTAGCTCATGCAAAGGAGACATTCCTGGCAAAAAGAAGTCTGAAAGTATGAAATAATTGGCCTTAACTTGACGAAGACATTTCTGAAAATGGACGTTTCGAGCACAGAATATTATAGTAGTGAGTCATGGAGGGCAGAGAAACAGAAAAATAAGAGAATCGAAGCATTTGAGATATTTTACTATAGAAGGATGTTGAAAATTAAGTGAACTCATAAGATAAAGAATGGAATAATCAGCGAAAAAAGGAACATTTAGGGAACACTAATTTTGTAGGCCATGTCTTAAGAGATCGGCCGGCCGGAGTGGCCGAGCGGTTCTAGGCGCTACAGTGTGGAACCGCGAGACCGCTACGGTCGCAGGTTCGAATCCTGCTTCGGGCATGGACGTGTTTGATGTCCTTAGGTTAGTTAGGTTTAAGTAGTTCTAAGTTCTACGGGACTGATGGCCTCAGCTGTTAAGACCCACAGTGCTCAGAGCCATTTTTTTCTTAAGAAATCAGAGAATAACTTCCATGGTAATCGGGGAAGTTGTAGACGGTAAAAGCTGTAGGGCAAGCATAGACTGGAAAGCATTCAACAAATAACTGGATGGAGGGTGCAATTGCTACTCTGAGGTAAGAGTTTGGTACAAGGGAGGAAGTTCTGGAGGGGCTACAACGACCCAGACACAAGACTGAAGATTTTTTAGAAAATGGCGAATAGAAATGAAGATCACTAAATCTTTATAACTTCTTTTATCCTCTGAGAGCAAACACAGCTGTCTAGACAGGAAAAATAATGGAAATTAATTTTGCTGTTATTGCTATTATGGTGGTCTTCAATCCTATGCTCGGTATGATTCAGCTCTCCACCCTAGTCTATGCTTGTGCAAGCCTCTTCATCTCTCCGTAACTATTGCAATTAAATGTATTTGAAACTCTTTATTACAATCAAACCTTGGTCTCGCTCCAATATTTTTCCATTACCAAACTCACAATTCCTTGACGCCTCAGGATGTGTTGTATTAACCGACCCATACTATCTAGTCAAGATGCGCCACAACTTTATTTTTTTCACCAATTCGATTCCGTGTCTCCTCGATCCACCCATCTAATCTTCGTATTTTTTTCTGAAGCATTATATTTCAAAAGCGTCTTGTCTAAACTTCTCACTTGTGTGCAGGCCTACACTTCATACGAATACATTTAGAAACACTTCCTGAAATTTTACATTTGTATTCAACTTTGACGATTTTCTCTTTTTCACAAACACCTTTTTTGTTATTGTCAGTCTGTATTGCATATTCTCTTTTACTTTTTCGGCTATAATAATCTATGATTCTAGTGTCCAGACAGCAAAACCCATTTCTTTTAATGTCTCATTTTCTAATGTAATTTCCTCAGTAGCGCCTGATTTAATTCAGGTACATTTCGTTATCATCGTTTAACTTTTGATAATGGCCGCCTCTGTAGTTGTCTGGTTGCGCGGCTGACTGACATATGATGGACCTGAGTTCGATTCTCTGTACTGCCAGAGGTTTTCCCTTGATGAGAGGTCTGGTACGGTGTGCACACAGCCTCGTAAGGTCAACTGGGGAGCCACTCGACCGATTAGTAGCGTTTCCAAGGTCAATAAACTCGACAACGACGGGGAGACATGTGTGCCCACTTTCTACCGTATCCGACGACACCATTATCAGAGGATGACATGGCGGTCGGTTGGGCCGGACTGACCCGCGTAGTGCTAGAACGCGGAGCTTTACCTTTAATTATTACCTTTGCTGATGTTCACCTTACAACCTCTTTTCAAGACACTGTCAATTGTGTGCAGGTGCTCTTGTAACATATGTACATATGTAATAACATCGAGGAGGAGCTACAACCGTGTCTCACTCCCTTCTTGCTGCTACATCCCTTTCGTCTGCTTTAACTCTTATAACTACAGTCTAATTTCTGTACAAGCTACAGATAACTTTCGGCTGTAAGTATTGTACCTCTTCGACCTGAAGAAATACGAAGATTGTGTTGTTTTCTCACAATCTATACATTCTAAATATGGGTCTACCGTTGTTTTACCTAACTTAAAGATAAGTCGTTGGGTCAATATTACTACGATTCTTTTACCCAAACTGATCCTCTCCGACGTCGACTTTCATCAGTTTTGCCTTAATACACTTTCGTAAACGATATCCTCGAGGCGTTAAAAAATTTACTGGTACCTTCTTATCTGGAAATTTATTGTTTTGAATATGTACCACCTGTTTAAATTTTCCAAGTAACAGGTCTAAAATTTATGGCAATAAATGAAATTGAAAATGAACGGAAAAAAGTCTTTTGTACTTAACAGCTATTGCAGCTATTCCACCTTTGTTAACGTCAATGATTTGAAACGACGTGCCTCCTGCCTCATTCAGTATACCGTGGTCATGATTTTCATTTGTATTCTACACTAAAGAATACATTTTATATTTTATTGTCACTATTTAACGACAAGAAAGAAGCTACTGTGTACAGGATCTGGAGACAGTTGGGAATTGAGAACAATTCTACTGTCACTGCGTTCCAGAGGGCCATATTTATGCTTACCTCTGGTTCTGCTGAAGTAACAGCCAGCAAGGAGATGTGACAGCTACTGTACGTGCGCAGTCCTATTAACTGCTGGCAGTCATCGTGAATTAATAATGGAATTAATGTGTTGGCCAGTGGACAACGACGCATGAGCCACCGAATCTCATGGTTCTCCTGCGCCGCCACTAATAACGAAACACGTTTTCCTACACGTTTCTTGTAGTGGCCATTTTCGCGGTAGCTGAATATAAATTGCACTTGTTTCAAAGAAAATGCCTTTTTCGCATGCTGCATTTCAAATTGGTACAGACAACTTATGGCACAACATTAACCATCACAATACCAAGGAGGGATGGCAGGGGTTACTTTATGCCTACTTTTGAAAATATTGTAATTTCGTCAGCTACTTCACATTTTATTGTGGAAAAAATACTTATTGTTTTTAACGAATTATTCTACCAGATCCCATATATGTTTTAAATTTTTCAGTTAAACATAACCCAAAAATTTAAGACTCAGCAGTAGATGTCACTTTCTTTAATGAACGTCGTATTCAGCATTTCCAGGTTCAGGTGCTTACTTGCACATCACTCTCTTGAGAGTAGTAAATCCGTTGCCATTTTAGAAAACTGAAAGACTACGACAATACAGTAGAATAAATACTAAGATTTTACATTGCTGATACCGATCACACAATTGGTGTTATTTATTTGTCTAAACGATTCTGCCTGTTTCGTATGTGCTTCTGGATAAACTGTTGCAATTTGAGCTCTGTAGAAATTTTACTTCTGAAATTAGTTACGTTTCACGTAGTAGTATATGTTATGAAGCTCATATTCGTTATTTGATCATACAGTGATTGTCATTTTAATATCGCTTACATCGTTTGTTAGAGTACGAAGTGAAAGTATCGCGTAGGTTAGCAAAAAGAATCATTTTTCGTAGCACGAGATAAAAGATACGAAACTAACAACCCACATGATGGTTTTATTTCCTACTCTCATCAACCAATCAATGACAGTAACGTGGTGATCCCTATACGGTAAATTAACTAACATGATACTTTCGACATATAATACTATGTGCAGTTAATTACGAAAAGGAAATAATAAATCATTTGACACTGGCTATAAGGTCAGAATTACAACAGCGTATCATGAAGAAAATAAAAGTCATATAGCGATAACATTATCATTTAGACACTTCTATACGACTCTGACTCTTGAATAAACACTATTCTATGATTTTTTCCCAATCAGCAGCGTTCATTGTTTTGCTATTTATCTGCTATTGTTTCCAAGAAATTCGACGTCGTCTTCGATGTGATTAATCAAGCAACTTCTGGCCTGTCTGGTTGTGGAGCTTCAGTGTTGTAGTTACCACGTATCTGATGTCTTCAGTTTCTATAACTGTGAAAACAAAAGGGGTACTGCATCGTTTTATATACATTTTATTACCAATACAAACATGTTGCGTTGTTTTATTAATAAAACGCGCATTGGACAACAAAGTAATACTTGTTTCATGATTGTAAATACACTACTGGCCATTAAAATTGCTAACCCAGAAGGAATGTAGATGATAAACGGGTATTCATTGGACAAATATATTATACTAGAACTGACGTGTGATAAAATTTTCACGCAATTTGGGTGCATACATCTTGAGAAATTAGTACCCATAACAACCACCTCGGGCCGTAATAACGGCATTGATACGCCTGGGCATTGAGTCAAACAGATCTTGGATGACGTGTACAGGTACAGCTGTCCATGCAGCTTTAACACGATACCACAGTTCATCAAGAAAAGTGACTGGCGTATTGTGACGAGCCAGTTGCTCGGCCACCATTGACTAGACGTTTTCAGTTGGTGACAGATCTGGAGAATGTGCTGGCCAGGGCAGCAGTCGAACATTTTCTGTATCCAGAAAGGCCCGTACAGGACCTGCAACATGCGGCCGTGCATTATCCTGCTGAAATGTAGGGTTTCGCACGGATCGAATGAAGGGTAGAGCCACGGGTCGTAACACATCTGAAATGTAACGTCCACTGACCAAAGTGCCGTCAATGCGAACAAGAGGTGACCGAGACGTGTAACAAATGGCACCCCATACCATCACGCCAGGTGATACGCCAGTATGGCGATGACGAATACACGCTTCCAATGTGCGTTCACCGCGATGTCAGCAAACACGGATGCGACCATCATGGTGCTGTAAACAGAACCTGGATTCATCCGAAAAAATGACGTTTTGCCACTCGTGCACCCAGTTTCGTCGTTGAGTACACCATCGCAAGCGCTCCTGACCGTGATGCAGCGTCAAGAGTAACCGAAGGCATGGTCTCCGAGCTGGTAGTCCATGCTGCTGCAAACGTCGTCGAACTGTTCGTGCATATGGTTGTTGTCTTGCAAACATCCCCATCTGTTTACTCAGGGATCGAGACGTGGCTGTACGATCCGTTACAGCCATGCGGATAAGATGCCTGCCATCTCGATTGCTAATGATACGAGACCGTTGGGATCCAACGCGGCGTTCCGTATTACCCTCCTGAACCCACCGATTCCATATTCTGCTAACAGTAATTGGATCTCGACCAACACGAGCAGCAATGTGGCGATGCGATAATCCGCAATCGCGATAGGCTACAATCCGTCCTTTATCAAAGTCGGAAACGTGATGGTACGCATTTGTCCTCCTTACACGGCGCATCACAACAACGTTTCACCAGGCAACGCCGGTCAGCTGCTGTTTGTGTATGAGAAATCAGTAGGATACGTTTCTCATGTCAGCACGTTGTAGGTGCCGCCACCGGCTCCAACCTTGTGTGAATGCTCTGAAACGCTAATCGTCTGCATATCACAGCATCTTCTTCCTGTCGGTTAAATTTCGCGTCCGTAGCACGTAATCTTCCTGGTGTAGCAATTTTACTGCTCAGTAGTGTACTAATTACCTTCGAAACAAACAAATCCCTTCGAGCTACTTCATTACTCCACGAGGATGGATGCAGTTAATTATCTGCATACAAGAACTTTCAACGTTGAAACGAGGTTAGAGAACGTGACTTACGATTAGTGGCAGTAGAACAGTGGGCAAATTAGTTGGCCGGCCGAACGTGCCGTAAGCTGCAGACACTATGTCAGAGGGGCGTTCTCCGGTACTCGTAATTAATGAAATTTTTAACTGCGACACGCGAATACAGTCCGCGGTGACATCTAAACTCACATGCAATTTGGTTGCTCAAACCTGCTCTGCTGGGTGTGCAGCCCTCAGAGTAAAACATTAGTCAATGTATTCCATTGTAAGTGGCCTCCTAAAACCCATACAAAGGTACGTCATTCAATAAGCTAACACGAAACTGGAACAGCTGAGGGACGCGTATTTCTCACATCTTGTTGGCCGAGGTCTCAACATCATCCTGGGAATGCTTCGTTTCGCAGTTTCCGGTTTCATAAGTTATCCTCTTCTTAATCGGCGCAGAATGTTTCTGCTGCGTATTTTCAGGATGGATCATTGCTTCAGTTTTGCCTTATTGGACCAAACATAGTAATCGTATGCTGTGTGGTGACACATTACATTGTCCTTGCTTGCACCAGCCTCAAGAGCCGTAGTGGCTAAGCATTTGAGAGAAAACGTGGAATATCGTAAGTTTTCCGATCATGATATTATCAATAGGGGGGGAGGGGGGGGGCAGTTTGCCGTCTGCAGAATGGGAGAGTCATGCGATAAAATTCTGGTGCCAGAGGCAGGGATTCGAGTGCGATCAAGTGCGATTATTTCGAATGTCTTACCTGAAAATTACTTTTTGAAGATACAGAAACTACTCACGAGGATAGTGACTTAGCCCTCAGTAAATAACAGAAACGTGCTTTTCAAACAAATTAAGGAGTATCATGAGGCCGTTATGGTTTTACTTACTACAGGTAGAATGTCTAAAGTTTATGGTGAAGGTTGTATGAAACGTGCAAATTCTTACAAGAGGGTAGAAAAGTTCAAAAATGATCGCGACTCAGTGACTGACGAACACCTCGTTCTGGCCGACCAGTTGCAGTTTCAACTCTCTCACTTGAAAGTCGAATAGATCACGTTATTCGTGCCCACCGCCGTGTGACTGTGGAAATGATAGTTGGTAAGGTTCAAGTTAGTACTGGTATAGCTCATAACATTATCTGTTACAAGGTGAAGTACCCCAAAACATGTGCAAGACTGCTCCCAAAGGAATTGACGTGGCTACACGAGGAAACAAAGTTGAGAGTGTGCACAGAGCTGAAGGAAGGTTAAGAAAGAGAAGGTGCGCACTTCCTCAACAAAATTTTAACTTGTGATGAAACTTGGGTTCAGTATTATGAGCCAGAATCAAAAAGCTAAAGCATGGAGCGGAAGCACACCAATTCACCCGTCTAGAAAAAATTCAAAACCCGAGCATCAGCAGGAAAAGTCATGTTGGCGGTGCTTTGGGATGCTGAAGGTCCGGTTTTTTGTGGTTATCTCGAAGAGCAGCATACAACGAACAGCCAATACCACTTTCAAACAAAATGAAGTCAGCCGTGAAAGAGAGACGTCCTGGACCTCAGAGGAGTAGTGTGATTCTCCAGCAAGACAATGCACATCCTCGTACGCTCAATTAACCCGTGAAACCATCGACAAAATGGGCTGGGAAGTACTGCCTCATCCCTCTTACAGTCCTTATTTAGCACCTAGTGATTTCCATTTGTTAGGTGCACTGAAGGGGGCATTACGTGGGAAGAGGTTCCAGAACGACGAGGACGTGAAGGAGTTTGTGGGAAATTTGTTCAAACATCAAGATAAAGAGTCCTTTGCAGCCGGAATAAAAAAGCGTGTATCCCATTGGAACAAGTGCATAACTGTTTAGGGGATTATGTTGAAAAGTAGAAAAAGTATTTTCTTTGTAACAGTAAACGCTTTTTCTCCAGACCAATTTGTCTCTTTAATTATGACTAATGGATAACGTCGGAAGTGCCATACGACTTTTTGCAGATGATACTTTTGTTTTCATGGCAGAAAAGTATAGTGAAACGTAGCAACACCTGTGAAGGATTGACGATTATTGTAGACAATGGCAGTGAACGCGAACGTGAACAAATGTAGCATATTGCTCGTAAATAGGCGTAGATATCCATTGCTGTTCGATTATCCTATTTGTGAAAACTCAATGAAAACAGCGACTGACGTAAAATAGTTACACTGGAGATGCCACGTGAAGGTAACTGGAGGAAAGGTAGATGTCAGACTGAGATCGATTGGAAGACGCTTCAGAGAATGTACTTCATCCGTGAAGTAAGAGGCTCACAAAATAATTGTTCGACCTATATTTGATCACAAGTACGATTAGCAGAAGAGATAAATATCAGACTAAGAGTAACGCGTTTCGCCACGGAATAGTTTAGTTGGCACGAGAGCGTAACAGAGTTGCTCGTTAAACATCAGTGACAGTCGCTGAAAGAGAGGCGCTACGTGTCGTAGAGAAGTTTACCGCAGAAATTCCGAAAGCGTACGATCGAAGTAAAGTCGGACAACGTGTTACTCCCTTCGACATACATTTCGTGAAATGACCACGAACGGAAAATCAGATAAATTGAGTCTGATACGGAAGTTTATAAACAGTCGTTCTTCCGACGAACATTTGCGAATGTAAGAGAGGAGGAGGTAAATGGTAACGGTGCCAGAGCTGTCCAGCGCCACACAGCGTTAAGTGGCTTACGGAGAGCAGATGTAGCTCCAGATCGAAAGATTTTTCTTATTGCAGCTGTTCACACTGAGTTATGAAAGGTGGCTACACTGAGTCACAGCGCCAGAGATTGCGCCAAAGATTATTATTCCACTGCCTCCACTGGTGCAGTAGTAGTTGAGAGGCTGTCGAGGGCAGTTGTTCTGTTGGACGAGAGAGTAGATGCTGTTCGGTTGGTATAATGTACAGATGGAAGATGTTTCAATGGTCACAGTGTATTTTAGAAAGGGCTTTTGATTTATGTTGCTGGTGTAATGGAAAATTATCGTCAATATATAATGAGGTAAAAAGGTATTACAGTTTTCTTTAATGACAATGTCTCTTGCTCACAGGCACAGTCAACAAAGCATCTAGCTCGTGTTCATTTATTAGACTTGTAATTTTGGTTTCTATGTGCAATTATAGTATTTCTGGTTTTTCAATTAGTTCATTGTAAATGGTGTTTAAAATATTTTGTCGTATTGAGAAAGAAGCGAGCCAGATACATGTACGTTGAGTCACACTACCACACACAAAACAGTTAGACTTGTGCTCTGTTGTTTCGTAGCTTTTATAGTTGCAGAGGACTTAATTAATCAATTGTGTTAATGGAAACTCCTTGTCATTCTTTATTTTTATTTTATGCAGTCAGATTGCGTGCTAATACTAGTCAGAGCCAACCGGCTACGAGACTTCGTAACAGGTCACACAGCTACTAAAATTATTGCATTTATTCATTAATATTCATAATCAAGCCCCCATGCACTTAGTATGCTAAAGTCATCTCCCTTATTCGCGTACGTGTTACCTTTTGGATTTTCCATCTGATGCCGTCCATTTAGCAGCTGTCTTGATGTCTACCATAGATAGTGTCTCCACGATAGAGATCTGTGAACCCGCTGTAGCCATTTGCCTCCGGAGCTTAATTAGACGCGTCCCCTATTGACTCCGACGATATCCTAATATCGTCTGCGAATGTCACATAGTCTACCTGTTGTTTGAAACGAATGTCACACAGTCTACCTGTTGTTTGAAACTTCCTGGCAGATTAAAAATCTGTGTCTCACCGAGACTCGACGTCGAGTCCCTTGTCTTCTGCAGGCAAATGCTGAGGCGACTGAGCTACCCAAGCACGGCTCACGTCCCGCCCTCACGGCTTTACTTCCGCCAGTAAGTCTGCCTTCCAAACTGCTCTGCTTTTAGCTGCCAGGAAGTTTCATATCAGCGCCCACTCCACGAAGTAAAAATTTCATTCTACCTGTTTACTTTTTTATTTTATTTTATTATTTTTTTTTCACCCCAGTGGTATTCCTCCCATTCCTGTTGTTTCTCGTCGCCACCGAACCGTTCGCAGTTAGAGAAAAATATACACTGGGAAAAAAATAGTACACTTGGAAAGCTGACGTCGATTTTGATCCAATGATGGTATATCCCACCTGGGAGATAGTGAATATATTGATAGTGTTTTCAAAGTCTTCCTCCAACAGACAGCACACTGGACTCGCATTCGGGAGGACGACGGTTCAAACCCGCGTCCGGCCATCCTGATTTAGGTTTTTCGTGATTTCCCTAAATCGTTCCCGGCAAATGCTGGTTCCTTTGAAAGGGCACAGCCGACTTCCTTACCCGTCCTTCACTAATCCGATGAGACCGACGACCTCGCTGTTTGGTCTCTTCCTCCAAACAACCCACCCACCCGGCAAGCTGGTATAGCTGCCAGAGCGCCTTCTGTGTGTACCATTTAATAGGAAATCACAGTCGTGAGACTTGAGTCTGTTGCAAACGTGAGATTCAAACAGGCAACCACGCCACAGAGATGCATTCATGCTTCCTACAGGCAAATGTGCGTGTTTTAGAGGGGTCATATTGTGGTCTTCTGAGTGGGGGGATGGTTAATTCCGAAACTGGCCACCCAAATTGGACGTTCTGCTTCAGTTATGCAATCATGTTGGTATCAGTGGTCACGTGAACACTCTTACACCCCTAGAGGACGTTCTGGACGTCGATGCACCACAGACGCCCACCAGCATCGTCGTATTGAAAGGGCAGCAGAGGCAGATCGTAGAGCTACCACAGCATAGATACAAGGGCTACATAGCTCAGACGTGCCACCAAGAACTGTTGCTAACCGGTTATCAGCAGTGGGATTACGGGGATGTACACCTCTAGGTCTTTATCTACCCACACCATAGCGTCGACGTGAGCACTGTCTCGTAGAGTGCATTCGTCCAGAAAACACTGACCCCAAATCAGGCCCCATGATCTGGTGTGCCATAAGCAAACAACTCTCGTTCCCCTTTGGTGTTTCTGGATGGGATGCTAACCAGGGCTCGGTTTTTGCCTCCAAACGTGCACGTGTGGGAAATGAGGGGACGAGAAGTAACTCATGCGACTTGTCATCCAACAGCTCTTATATAACTACGTGAACAGATCATGCAGGTGTGGCATAACATATACCAAGACAGTATTCGCCATCTGTACTATCGACTGGATGCCAAAGTCAGCATCTGCGTTGCTGCCTGTGGAGGCTACACCACATAGTAATTTGGGTGTTCCAGCAGTGGCAGATTGTACAGCAACCACAGTACAGAAAAGAGGGCATGTGAACCCAGACACGTTAAGACGAATGGCTATTAGCAATGGGACTGCAGGCACGCACACCCCTAACCCATCTTCCACTCACGCCATAGCGTCGACGAGCATAACTCGACTGGCGCCTCCATAAAATCACTTGGAAGATGAAATGGCGCGCCGTGGTCATCAGCGATGAAAGCAGATTCTGCCTGTACGCAAGTGATGGTCGTTATCCCATACTACGTAGACCTGGTGGGCGCTGTCTCGCGAGAGTGCACTCTTCCAGGACTCTGGCCTTATTGTCTGGTGTTTGGTGAGCCACAACTCTCGTTCACTTCTGGTGATTCTGGAGAGGACGCTAACCAGAGCTCTGTATGTCCAGAATGTCGTGAGACCAGTTCTTTGGCCGTTCTTGCAACAGAAAGATGATGTATTGTTCCAGCAGGACAATGCCCAGATACTACTCATGAAACTCTATGTGCTCTGCAAGAAGTGCAGAAACTTCCCTGGACAGCACGATCTCTGGAATTGCCTCCAGTCTAGCACATGTGGGTTATGATGGGACGAGAAGTGACTCAAGTGACTCATCAATCAACACCTCTTACAAAACTACATGAAAATGTCGAGCAGGCGTTGCGTAACGTATCCCAAGACAGTATTCACATCTGTACGATCGATTATCTGCCAGTCAGAGCCTGCATTACCACCTATGGAGTCCGCGGCTCGTGGTCTTGCGGTAGCGTTCTCGCTACCCGCGCACGGAGTCTCAGGTTCGATTCCCGGCGGGGTCATGGATTTTCTCTGCCTCGAGATGACTGAGTGTTGTGTGTCTTTCATCATCATTTCATCCTCATTCACTCGCAAGTCGCCGTAGTGCCGTTAAAGAACTTGCGGAGCGGAGGCCGAATCGCCCCGCGAGGGGTCTCCCGTCCACCAAGGCCATACTCTCATTATTATTACCACCTATGGAGGCTACACCACATTCTAATAAGGGTGTTCCATACCTGGTGCCTCAGAAACGCTTGTTGCTATTGATCTGTAAATGTTAATATATCATGTGCTCCAAATGCCTTATTGCAATAACAGATCCTGAGAGTGAACTGTAAACATCTAAATATCTAAATGACTGTCTTAATTTTTTCCGGCAGTGTATATAAAAATATATTGAACACTTTCTTGTCCTAGGCATCGTGCCGATGCATCGAGTGGCGCAAATACTGAATACATAAGCCTTCCCTAGGGGATCAGGCATGCCTTTTCGAAGGAACATTGGTAGGATGCTAGGAGAGGTTAGTCTACAAAGGATCTTTCTTAAGAAAACACTCGTGCGACACATTCTAGAATAATGCTCAGGACTGTGGGACACATAAAAAACGGGGCCAACTGGGGGCTTAGGACGTATACAAACATGTGCAGCACGAATGGTCACAGATTTGTTTGACCCAATGGAGCGTGTGACTTAGGTGTTGAACTGACAGACACTTGAAGACAGACAATAACAGTGCCGTTAAAGCCTACTTGCAAAGTTTCGAGAAACAATATCAAATGAGGAACGTAGAAATGCAGCGCAACCCCCTTACACACCTCTCCCTAGGGACAGCTAAGACGAGATTTAAATTATAGCGCACACAGGGGCATTTAAGCTTCTTTCCTCGCACGGTACACGAATGGGACGGGGAGGCACCTTAATACGTGGTTTGATCAGAAGTACGCTCTACCATGCACTTGATTGTGGTTTCCAGAGTATGGATGTAGATGTAGGTGTAAAAGTGATTTTAAGGAAATCTCCGAAAATCTAAATCTGGATTGCCGGACGGTGAATTGAACAGCCGCATTCTCGAATACGAGTCCAGTGCCTTACCACTTCGCCAACTCGTTTGTTGCAAACGCTTAGAAATTTAGCACCAATCTTCTATTGAACTGAAGGTACGCGGTCATGGCGTCCCAGTTGGCAACGCAGTAGTCTTTATGGAGCAGTCCAGCTGTCTGGAGCACTTGCAGGGAGTTTTTTGTCCAAAGCAGTCCACTGTCCAGTGTTGCAAAGTCTTCTCAGAAATGTTACATGGTTCCAAACTACTGCCACCGAGCGACGTGACATAGTGGTTAACACAATGGACTCGCATTCGGGAGGACGACGGTTCAAACCCGAGTCCGGGCATCCTGATTTAAGGTTTTGTGATCCCTAAATCGCTTCAGGCAAATGCTGGAATGGTCCCTGTGAAAGGGCGCGGCCGATTTCCTTCCCCAGCCTTCCTAGATGATGGAACCGATGACCTCACTGTTTGGTCCCCGCCCCCAAATCAAGCAACCAACCAAACTATTAAACTTCCTGGCAAATTAAAACTGCGTGCCGGACCGAGACTCGAACTCGGACCTTTGCCTTTCGCGGGCAAGTGCTCTACCATCTGAGCTACCCAAGCACGACTCACGACCAGTCCTCAGCTTCAATTGTGCCAGTACCTCGTCTCCTACCTTCCAAATTTCACAGAAGCTCTTCTGAAGTCTGGAAGGTAGGAGACAATTTACTGGCAGAATTGAAGCTGTGAGGACGGGTCGCTAGGCGTGCTTGGGTAGCTCATATGGTAGAGCACTTGCACGGGAAAGGCAAAGGTCCCGAGTTCGAGTCTCGGACAGCCACACACATTTAATTTGCCAGGAAGTTTCGTATCAGCGCACATTCCGCCAAAGAGTGAAAAGCTCATTCTGGGAACAGAACTACTGCAATGCTCCAGTATGTAGCAGGTTTCACGGTTTCGTACGCCGCCCCATATGGAGGAAGAAATGCATACCGTGCGATTTCTCTTCTCATTGCTGTTTTAAGCGACGAAGACAGGATAACGCTTGACACTCGTGAAACATTTGTGACGTGAAAAGTCTAAGCACGAGACTTATCCCGTGTCATACGGCGGTATGAAATAGTTTACGGCTGCATATAATACTTTACGTGGCCATATCTCAGCAGATAAAAGAGTAGAACGGTGAAGGAGATTTTAAAGCTTCTGAAAGTGGATTATGTAGCGTCGATTACATGCATTTAACTTTCCTAGTACAAAGCTTCGAGCGCTAACCGAGTTGCCGCGAATAAAATCGTGTGACGGAGAAAAAACCTCTTAATATTTATTTTGTGTGCACCTTGAAAACTTTATTTTACCGTATGTCCAGAAAGTTAACAATGCAAAATCATCTTCATGTTCTGCAAGTGTTCTACTTAAACAAATTGCAACTGGCGAGTAACATTGCGTAGACTATCATATTATACTTTGACGTATACTGACATAGCATTTGTCACCTCTTCCAAAAACTACATTGTTGTTAGTTTTATGTAATACCATTATTGTGAAATGTGTCCTGTACTCGAATCAAGAGCGAGGAACAGCGCGAAAATCCTACTTTGTTGTTCTGGGACAAAGAAGTAGTGGAGGTAACTTGTCATAGCACACGTGTTTAAACTGCATCATAAATTTAGCTTTTGCTTAAAAGTACAGTACATATTTCTGCGCTGTTGGTAATCAGTAACGTTGAAAAGCGTGAAATTTTCGGATCGCATAGCAAAATTAAGAATTAAGTGTACGACAATCACCCATTGCTTATAAGTGACCTGACAGGCACAGCACCAGTTAGTGATATGTCAAAATATCATAATAATAGTTTGCCTGTATTGACAAAGAAGGAGCATTTAAGGAATATTACCATTGCGCAGCTACTCACTCGGACGGAATCGAAATATCTTTTTGCGTTATCTTTTAATAGGGATAAAAGCATCTTGTCATTACAAGCAAGTTCCACAGATTCTCATAATCTCGATGTACGTTTAGCGTTTATGTGGTTGATTTTACACTACGTTCTAGGACAAAGAGCACTCATCCCGACGTGTTTTAACCCTTAATTTGGAAATGCTGGTCTCAAGCAACATCAAAATTACACTCTGGTTTCTGTAACACGTTTCAAGTTTCGCCCTTGGTTGGATAATGGTGCTTTCAAGCAACATTTAAGTTTTCAAAGACATCGATATTCTGTCTAGAAGTAAAGTTTCTGAACAGAGCCCGTGTTTATCACACGCCTTGCGATGTTGTGTGAACATCAGTTACCGTACTAGAAGTTTCATCTGCTTCATAGCGCTCTATTTTATTTTGCAACGAAAGAGGGAGTCTTGATGACGTATTGTTATATAAGTGTGTTAGCGAATTCTTACCTGCGACTTTGCAAATGTCTGGAAAGAGAAAGACTGGCTTTGAGTATTGGGTAGAGAACTAGACTAGAAGAAGAAGTAAACATCCGTTTCTGTGCCAGTGAATGATCTACTACGAGACAGTTCTGGTCACTGTCCAGAGGAAGATGTGGGCTTTGTTTTCAGGGATGTTCAATCATAAATTGTAGAAAACGTGTAATCGTTCTGTGCTTTCTACCAAAAAGGAAATGTTTTAAGACAGATCATGCAACAGTGCAAAATGCAACCATTTTCCTAGCCACAGGGACAACATAGTAGGACTGCTATTGTAGCACACATGCGGCTTTTGCGGGCAGTAGTACTAACAGGTAACGTGCGGTTGATTGAAACAATGTATGTGATATTGTTCACATGAAAATATACCTCTAATTAATGTAACTTAACCCTCGCAATAACTAGGGGGAGGGGGGGGGGTACTTTATGCCCACCTTTTGAAAATATTGCAGTCTATCAGTTTTTTATATTTTACAATTTTGAAAAAAATTAATCTTTTCAATGAATTCTTCTACCAAATTCCATATGGGTTTTAAACTTTCCATATGGGTTTTAAACTTTCCAGTTAAACTTAACCCAAAAATTTAAGTCTCACAACACACTCAACACTTTCCCAACGAAGTTCGTTTTCAATATTTTCAGGATCAGAGCTTTAGTTACAAATCAATATCTCCTTAAAAAGTATGTTAAAATTCAACATCAATGAACGAAATCTGCCTAATTTTATATTTTGTGTAGCGGCCATAAAGGCACATTGAAAGTGCGTTGTTATTGCTAAGTGTTCTAAAAGGTATTTCCAGGTTCTGGACCAACTGTACGTCTTTGAAAAGTGTGTTCATATAATTCAACAACAGATAACGAATTTGTTTTTCTATTTTTTTGGGGTGGGCACAAAGTAACACCGCGGATATGTGCGCTGTGGAAAACGCCTTGATGTTGCTAGCGTTAATATTTTTTCTTCACAATATTTCTATGTGCTACAAACGAAGGGTTAAATTGACTGAATGTTGAAAGCACTCAAACAAACTTGCCTCGTCTTTCCCCTCTGTATGACTAACGATTCTGCTCCCATTTTTCCAAGTCCTCCCTTTCCTGTTTCAGTAGCGAACGGTCCACAGAAACCGCGAGTACAGCTAAGCCTTCGTGAGTGCAAGAACCTCGTTAATCTTACCTCCTTGAACTTTCGCGAGATGTACTTGGTTTGGAGCTCTATATTGGTTGACTCTTTTAGGGAAGTACGTCGTCGGAATTTTCATGGAATATCACATCATAAGGCTCAACACCTCTCCTGCTGCGCATCTCCGTGGCGCTTTCGCGCTCTCTAAGTGAACCTGTAACGTAACGCACTGCTCTTCTTTGGATCTTCTTGTTTTCCTTTACAATTCCTATATTGGACGGACCTCAGACTGACGAGCAATATTCTAGCATTAGGCGAATGATTAGTTCTGTAAGCTACTTACTTCCGTTTTGTGTGGGTTACACTCCCTGAGGATTCTCCCAATGAGTTTCAGACTGGCGTCTGAGATAAGCTTTGCGTGGTCGTTGCACTTTAATGCGCCCTGCACGCATGTTCCCTAGATAATAAATGTGACCGCTTCCACTGGCAGTTTTGCAATCTTGTAAGCATAAACTAATACGCATTTCGTCAGTTATTTGTTGGATGTATTCCACGCTCTGTCTCTCCAGCAGTTTTTATCCTTTACATCTTCCTCTAGCATCCTGATGTTCTATCATCCTGCCTCTTGTCAGTGTTTTCTACACGGGTCTTCTCACCGATTCTGCGGAGAAGCTCCTCATTCCTTTTCTTACCAATCTACCTAATTTTCACCATCCTTCTATAAAATCGCATCTCAAACGCTTCGATTCTCTTCTGTTCCGGTGTTCCCACAATCCACTATTGGTTACCATACAACGCTATGCTCCAAAATATACATTCTCAGAAATTTCTTCCCCAGTTAAGGCAGATCTTTCATACTAGTTGACTTCTTTTGATCAGGAATGCAATCTTCGCCTATGATTATCTGCTTTTTATGTTCTCCTTATTTCGTCTATATTGCGTTATTTTCCTTCCGAGGTAGTTCCACTTCATAATCACTAATTTTGATGTTAAGTTTTTCATTAATCTCATTTCTGCAACTCCTCATTACTTTCGACTTCCTTTCGTTTAATTTCAATCCGTATTCTTTAATCATTAAACTGTTCATTCTGTTCAATATTCCCTGTAAATCTATTCTTCTTTCACTGAGGACATCAGTGTCATCTTATCACTGATATACTTTCACTCTGAAGTTTAATCCTACACTTTTCTTTTATTTTCGTCATTGTTCCTTCGGCGTATGGACTGAACAGTAGGTCCGGAAGACTGAATTCAAGTCTTACCCATTATTAATTAGAGAACTTCGTCTTCATTGTTTTGGTTCCAGCTTGCTTCTTTTACGAACCTTAAATTATCTGTCTTCCCTTATAGCTTACTCCGATTTTTCTCAAATTTCAAACATCTTGGACCATCTTACTTAGTAGAACGCTTTTTCGATGCTGCAAAATCCTATGAACGCGCTATGGTTTTTTTTTTTTTTTTTTCTAAGCCTTGCTTTCATTATCCAACGGAACGACGAACTGTCTCTCCAGCACCTTTACCTTCCCTAAAGCCAAACTGATCGTTATCTGGCAGCTCCTTAATTTTCTGTTCGATTCTTCTGTATATTATTCTTGTCAATAGCTTGGATGTTTGACACGTTAAGCTGATTGTGCGATAATACATTTACCTTCCTGTTCCATCTTCGTATTTGAGGGATGATATTTTTTCAGGAGTGTGGTAGTGGGTGTCTAGACTCATAGATCTACACACTAACTTGAATAGTCATTTGATTGCCACTCCCACCAACGATTGTAAAAATTCAAGTGGGATGTTATCTATTCCCTCTGACTGATTTGATCTCAAGCCTTCCAGCGCTATGTCATCAGACTACTCATCCACTTGTAGAGGCCTTCGACGTGGTATTTCCATATATCACCTCTCACCTTTGCATTTAGAAATGGAATTCCCATTGCAATCTTTGGTTTACGCACCTGCTTTTCATTTCACCGAAAGTGGTTTGATTTTTCTATATACTCAATCAATCCTTCTGAAACTATTTATTTTTCGAACTCTTCACATTTTTCCTGCAGACTTTTCGTCTTGGTTTCCCTCCACTTCGTATTTAGTTATTTCCTAGGTGCCATATTTCTGCATTCCTGAACATTTTTGTACTTCATTTTCTCGTCGATAAACTGAAGTATTTTTCCGTAACTCAAAGTTTCTTCCTTGAAACTACGTTTGTCTGTCAAGCTTCTGTAATTTCTCTTGTTAGAGATGTCCATCCCACTACAACTGAACGTGTTTCTTCGATATTCAATATTGCAGCATATGCAGCCTTAGATAACTTCAGACGCATCCCACCATTCCTCAGTACTTCATCTCATTCCCATTACCGAGGTCATATCCTCCCGCGACTCTTTCTTGTATTCCTTTCTCTACCACAGCATTCCAATTCTACAATGTTATGACATCATCATCTTCCTTTAGATACTGAGTTATCTGTTCAGTAACTTTATCTCATCTTCTGCTTGGGCGTTGGTTTGCTGTCGATTCTGATGAGAATAACCCTGTCAACTGAACTGTTCACAGTAATTCACTCTCTGTCCTATATTCCTACTCATAGCAGACCATGCTGCTGTTGATATTACCGCAAACTCCCCTGACTAGGAATACTTATATTCTTTCCATATCACTTCACTGGCCGCCACTGTACCTAGATCGAGCCATCACATCTTCCTCTTCAGATTTTCTGGATTTGCCACTACGTTCAAATTTCTGACATTCCATGGCCCGACTCGGAGAAGAATGTTATTCAGTATTCTCCTGGTGGTTACCTTCCTGTCGACACTCCCCTCCCGGAGAATCTTTTGCCAACGGGGAGATGAAGACGACAGTGTGGATATATACTGCGACTCTTTTATGCAGTTATATGCATTATTTTCGGTACCCTCATGACTTTGGTCTTCCGCCTTCTGAGACAGTTGTTCCCACTGTGAAAATCTCCGCCCTTTTTGTCAAGGTCACTGGCAGAACAACGGTGACTCCTTATACAAGGAATCTTTGGAGGCCACTGTCGATGCTACTGAGTACTAGCTGCTCCCGGCCAGCCATTGCTATGGCTCAGTGTGGTTAAATGGAAAAGAAAGAAAAGAGGAAGCGCACGTCTCTAATATGTATGGGAATTGGCTATACGTTTGTCCAGGCGTTTATTATAATAACATGTAAAAAAATTAAAGTAAATTTATCGAATACTTTTTGAGACTTTTGGCAGTAGTGTTTCCCCTTCATATACATGTATTTATTTATTTGTTGTATATATTAAGAATTAATATATTATAGTCGTCCGTTACAGTATCGAGTAAAAATCTGAAGTAAATTGGTCAAGAACTTTCCAATAGTTTTGGTTATAAAGTTCCATGTGTTAAAAAATAGGTATATAAAAACACGCGCGTATTCGAATGCAGTATCGTGTCAAAATTTCAAAGCAATCGGTGACGATCTATCGGAGATTTAAGATTTTGTACAAATGAACATATAGATTTCCTCCACAATTATTACGCATATTTTTATATATACGACCTTGTGTCAAAATGTAAAAGTTCGTTTGCACAAAATCGTAAATCTTCGAAAGTTCTTCGCCGATTGCTTTGAAATTTAGGCACGATATCGAATTCGAATACGCGCGTGTTTTTATATACCTACTGAAGCGCCATATAGTAGATACATAAAATGGTTCAAATGGCTCTGAGCACTATGGGACTTAACATCTCAGGTCATCAGTCCCCTAGAACTTAGAACTACTTAAACTTAAGTAACCTAAGGACATCACACACATCAATGCCCGAGGCAGGATTCGAACCTGCGACCGTAGCAGCAACGCGGTTCCGCAGTGAAGCGCCTAGAACCGCTCCGCCACCAGCGGCCGGCAGATACATAAAAACACGTGCGTATTCGAATGCAACGTTGTATCAAAATTTCAAAAGAATCAAAGAAGAACTTCCGATTTCGAACAAACGAACATTTATGTTGTTAGTTATAATAGATTTAAGAAGTGGCTAGGTCCGAATCCGGGGCCCACGACGTTTTAGTTACTAGACGAAGACGCCACCCCTGGACCACTTGTGCAGGCATTTCAGGTCGACCGACCCCAGTCTCAACAGACGAGGCGTCCCGTGTTGGCACAGATGTACTTTCAGCAGTGGACGATACCTCGAACCTCTTCTAAAGCGCAAAAGGGAAGCTATGCAGCTAGTACGCACTTTCAGGTTCCTCCCAGAAATTCATGACCCCGCCACTGTTCGCCATCCACAGCAAAATGAGTGTCAAGCGGCCGGGACAGCGAATCGGATGGGCCCGCGTCCACAGGGATTCCAGGCGGCACTGCAGGCTCCAGAGACGCCAAAGCATTCGCTTCGGGTCTCCTAACGCCAGCACAGCCCAGGGCAGCAGGCTGGAGCCTCTCGACCGTGGCTACATTCTACATCCACACTCCGCAGACCACCGTACGGTGCGTGGCGGAGGGAACCCAGTACCACTGCTAGTCATTTCCTTTCCCTTTCCATTCGCAAACAGAGCAAAGGAAATACTACTGTCTATGTGCCTCCTCCGTACCAGCCCTGTTTTCTCCTATCTTCGAGGTCCTTACGCGAATGTATGTTGGCCTTAGAATCATTCTGCAGTCAGCTTCAAATGCCAGCTCTACAGATTTTCTCACCAGTTCCTTGGAAAGAGCGTCGCCTTCCATCCAGGCATTACCATCTTTTCCCGAAGAACCTCCGTAACTCCTGCGTTGGGTTCGAACCTACGGGTAACAAATCTAGCACTCTCTGAATTGCTTCGATGTCTTTAATCCGACTTGGTGGGGGTCCTAAACATTCGAGCAATACTAAAGAACAGGTCTCCTTTATAGATGCAGCACACTTTGCCAAAATTCTCCGAATGAACCAAAGTTGACCATTAGTCTTTCCCACTACAATCCTCACATGCTCGTTCCATTTCATTATGCTCAGCTGCGTTAACCCAGATATTTAAACTACGTTACTGTGTCAAGCAGGACACCTTAATGCTGTATCTAAACATTATGGGTTTGATTTTCCTACTCATCCGCATTATTTTACATTTTCCTGCATTTAGAGCTAACACAACTAGAAAGTTTGTCTAACAAGGGGAGGCCGCCATTTGTGAAATTCAGATTCGATTCATACTGCGCATAATAAAAGCTCATGGCCAGAGGTGTAATGTGGCAAAGCAGCAAGATGCACTTCTCAGCCGTTCTCGAGAAAATCGACAGTTAACAGAATTTGTTGCAGTGAAATACTCTCTACGATTAATAATTTTCTGGAGCGTCGTGGCGCAGCGGTAAGCGCTCGGGTTTGTAATCCAAAGGTCGCCGGATCGAATCTCGCGCCATGCAAAATTTTTTTTTTAAGTATTTGTTTTTTGTAATTCAAATTTGTATATATATATATATATATATATATATATATAATTCCCGGCATTCAGTTGCAACAATTATGAATATAATAAGTTGTTGACAGTCGTTTGTTGTGGAAAAACTGGCGACTTCGAACATCATTGTGTTTTCCGCAAACAAAGTTGTATTTCACAAATGTTACAAATTGTCTACATAATGTTAACCACGTATAGTTAACGGAAGACGTAGAAACGATATTCCGAAACGAATAAGTATAGCTTAAGTCAGAATTGGAATAGAGACCCCACGAACACAAATTTGCCGTGGCAGGTATGAAATATAAACTCCGTTACTCGCTCGTTACACTTTAAGGACAGACATTATATATATATTACAAAAAAATAAAAAAAATTGCGTGGGGCGAGATTCGATCCGGCGAACTTTGGGTTTCAAACCCGAGCGCTTACCGCTGCGCCACGACGCTGTAGAAAATTATTAAAAGTAGAGAGTGTATCACCGCAACGGTTTCTTTTAACTGTCGATTTTCTCGACAACGGCTGAGAAGTGGATATTGGTGCTTTGCCACATTACACCTCTGGCCATGAGCTTTTATTTTGCGCAGTATGAATCGAATCTGAATTTCACAATTGGCGGCCTCCCCTTGTAAGTCGTATCCCCCTGCAGTCACTCAACTTCGACTCCTTCCCGTACACCACAGCATCATCAGCAAACAGCCGTAGGACGCTGATCACGTTGTGCGCCAGATCATTTATGTATGTATGTAAGCAAAACAAATAGCTGGGGCACTCCTGACGATACAGTAGCTACGGTCGCAGGTTTGAATCCTGCCTCGGGCATGGATGTGTGTGATGTCCTTAGGTTAGTTACGTTTAAGTAGTTCTAAGTTCTAGGGGACTGATGACCACAGCTGTTAAGTCCCATAGTGCTCAGAGCCATTTGAACGGTACAGTAACACAGCTTCCCGCCCTTTTGAAACAATACCCGTGCCCACTGCCTCTGTGCATAACATGCGTAATCCCTCTCCGTCTAAGCCACAATAAATATAGCACAAGCCCAAGCAGTCGGTAGACGCAATCTAAGTAGGCCTACAGCTGCCACGCCGCTTCTTGTTTTCAATACATTCCAAAGTTAGTTCACACGGTGAAATGCACTAAAAAATTACAGGAACACTAACCACAATAGTCACAAATTTATGCTCAGAAATACTTTACACAAACACGTGCGAACGGAGACAAAACTCAATCCCGTGTGTAAACCGATACTAGCGGTGCTTTCCCGTCCGCTGGGCTCTGTGGCTGCACCACAGAAGCACATGTTTCCTCAAAAGTAAATCCTCCATAAAAAATCTGGTTTCGCAGGACAGAGCGGATCAGGTTGTGCAAAGCGGCCAAGATCACTTACTGTTAGTTACACAAGAACACTTTATTCCTCGAAAACCAGTGTACAGTTTTCGCTTTAAAACAAGGATCAGTTCATGGCTCAGGGCCCAATTGATTTCTCAATAATAAAGTTTAAATAATTCCTTTTAAAAAACAAAGATTTAGAGAAACGGCTGAAGGCCTTACTTAGTTAAATTTTGAATATCTTCTCGGCTAAAGGCCCAAATAATATTTCAGATCAGCAAAGGAAATTCTTAAAAGGCAAGCATTTACAAATTTCGGCTAAAAGCCATATTAAGGAAAATTTAAATTAATTCCTCGGCTGAAAGCCCAACAGTATTTCAACATAATAAAAGGGGACCTTCAAAGACAACCCTTTACACGGTACGACAGAAAACCTTCTTAAGAAAGCTTAAAATATCTTGACGGCTGAAGGCCCAAACAATTGATCAAAATAATTAAAGACAAACCTTAAAATAAACATTTACACAGTAAGGCTGAAGGTCATTTTAAGCTTTCAAGATAATTAAAGAGAAACCTTGCAGATAGGAATTTACACATTAAAGGCTGAAAGCTACAGAGTTTTTAAAAAAAATGCGGCTGAAGGCCTAAATTCAGAGCAAACAGGAATTTAAAATAAAATACGGCTAAAGCCTAATCTTAAAATACGTCACACAAGGTTCGGCTGAAGGCCATATACTGAACATAGAACAGATAAATTTAATGCACGGCTGAAGGCCTGGAACAGTACCTGCGACAAAAGAAAATCACAATCACAAACAACAGAACAGTGGTGCTCAGAAGTGTTCCAAGGGTCGGCCTTTGGAGGAAACTCTAACAACAGTTTAGGTGGAACAAGCATACAAGCATAACACTAAATAATCAGGTGGCAGTACGACCTAGGAACGGCTAAAGAACCAACAAACAACCCAATCAATTCCCTTCCACCCAACCAGTGGGACGACAACCAAACATATCAGTGAGGACGAGGATCACAGAAATACTATGTCTTAATAACTGGCGTCTAAACACAGTCAACGAACAATAACCACTCAAAGGAAAAGGGAGAACAACATCAAGCTGTCGAACTACACCTCACGCCGGACAGCACCAATACGGCAAGCAAAACACACTGCCGTAAAACTACGCTAACAACCAGGGCAGGTAACTGGAACATTAATGGCCACAAGGCAGAAGATACCACTGGTGCACTTCACTGGTAAATTATGATCATTCCAAAAGTTAAACACCATACAGGAAGATGGCTACAAAATTTTGCCGACTCCAGCACACCAGCTTATGGGAACAGCTCAGGAAGCAACAACCAGTAATCAACGAAGAGATGTCACAGCAGTTGAGGTTTCATAACAGGTTCACTGATTACTCAACTCCAGTACGCAGGTTCTGTGGGCGACGAACTTAGCAGCTCTCGTAGCCAGTGCCTCACAACTCTGACCGTGCGTGCATGCTGCCAGTGGCCCCGGCCTGACCTCACACCGTGGGGACTTCCTCGCTGCTCCGTCGCGTCCGGCCAACTGCCTCACACATACCACGACACGGGAATATAACGGGCGCACCAAAGAAGGTACAGCACTAATATCGGTAAACTCAGCTGCTGCCACTGGCAGAGGCAAGTGAGCAACTCGTTCAGGTAGTAACTGAGGGAGGAATAAGATGCCACTCGCTGGTGAGAAAATTCCAAAAAAGAAGAACGGCATCAATGCGAGCTAACCATGGCTCAAGCATAGTTTTTACTCATTAACGTCCTATGAACACCAATATTTCATAATGACCCTGCCAATTACAGGAAGATGTCTAACGAAAAAAAAGCATTGAAAAATCGTGAATGGTTCATATATTGGAATAGCACTCAGTTTAGTTGGCGTCTTAAAATCACACCATTATCTTTTGTTTTTGTTGAGCTATAGAGTCCGAAAGCTGGTCTGATGCACGTCTCCACGCTAGACTAGCCAGCGGAAGTCTCATCATCTCCGTATGATTACTGAGACCTGCATCTCGTATTTGAGTCTTCTGACCGTATTAAAGCTTAAGACTGCCGCTAAAATTTTTACTTCCAGCACCTACCTCCATTACGAGTTAAGCTGTTTCTGGTGCCTCAAAATGTATTCTATCAATCACTCCGGTTTTTTACTAAAGTTATACATTTGTTTTCTAAATTAATACCACTAATTCTATTAATGTTACCCAGTTACTTGATAGCACTGAAAATTGTTAATATATTTTACAGAACACGCGATCAATCCAACACTGAATAGGATGTGATAGAATTTTGTAGTGGCCGAGAACATAGAATTGATCGCCATGTGAAAGTAAAATTGGAAAGCTCGGGAACACTAACTGAACAAGGACAGGGCTGGATATTTTTGAGCCAACCATCCCGAGAAGCATTTCAGGAGGGTACAAAAGCAAAGTTTATTTCGGCTGAAGATACAGTTTTGAGTTACTACTTTGCTGTGACACACGGTTTTAAGGTGATGGAAGGTTAAATAACTTTGTTGTTGTTGTTGTTTTTGTTGTTGCGCCTTGAGTCTGGAAATTGGTTTGCTGCAGCTCTCAATGCTCGTCTATCTTCTGCAAGCCTCTTTATCCCCGAATTACTGTTGTAACCCACATCCGGTCCCCAACTAACCATGGCTCAAGCATAGTTTTTACTCAGTAACGTCCTATGAACACCAATATTTCATAATGACCCTGCCAATTACAGGAAGATGTCTAACGAAAAAAAAGCATTGAAAAATCGTGAATGGTTCATATATTGGAATAGCACTCAGTCTACTTGGCGTCTCAAAATCACACCTTTATCTGATGTTTTTGTTGAGCTATAGAGTCCGAAAGCTGGTCTGACGCACGTCTCCACACTAGACTAGCCAGCGGAAGTCTCATCATCTCCGTATGATTACTGAAACCTGCATCTCGTATTTGACCCTTCTGACCGTATTAAACCGTAAGACTGATGCTAAAATTTTTATTTCCAGCACCTACCTCCATTACGAGTTTAGCTGGTTTTTGGTGCCTCAAAATGTATTCTATCAATCGCTTCGCTTTATTAAAAAAAGTTGTACATTTGTTTTCTAAATTAAATCCACTAATTCTATTAATGTTATACAATTACTTGAAAGCTGCAGACGCATTGAAAATTGTAAGAACACTCGATCTACCCAACTCTTAATCTGGTAGAATTTTGTAGTGGCCGGGAACATCGCACAGACCGCGATGTGTACGTAAAAATGGAAAGCTCGGTTTAGCTCAATGTCAGTGAAGAGGTCGTCGCTCATCAGAAACGAAACAATAATTAATTAATTAGGCAACCATCCCGAGAAGCATTCCAGGGGGTACAAAAGTAAAGTTTACTTCGGCTGAAGATACAGTTCTGGGTTTGATGTACCTGTCAATACTATTCTATCTTGTGCAAGCCTCTTTATCTCCGAATTACTGCTGCATCCCACATCCGGTACTCAACTCTTGGTCTTTCTCTGTACTTTTTAACCTTCCCACCCCCCCCCCCCCCCCCCCCCCGCCACACACAAACGCACACACATTCCTCAGACACTAAGCTGACGATACCTTGATGAGTTCTACCAATGGACACCTTATTTCAGTCAAGTTATGCCCCATGTTTCTTTTCCCCCGAATACTATTCAGTACCTACTCTTTAGTTACATGAAATACCCATACAATCTTTAGTATTCTTCTATAGAAGCACATCCCAAAAGCTTCCACTCTCTTCTTGCCTGAACTGTTTGTCGTCAACGTTTCACTTGCATATGTGGCTACATTCCACACAAATGCCTTCAGAAAAGACCTCGTAACGTCTATTTTCGAGGTCAACAAATCTCCCATCTTCAGAAACGCTTTTCTTGCCATTGCTGTCCTACATTATGTATCCTTCCTGCTTCGGCCATCACAAGTTATTTTACTGCCCAAATTGCGATATCGTTCTACTACACTTAGCGTCTCATTTCCCAATCTAATTCCCTCAGCATCGCCTGATTTAATTTGACTACATTCCATTATACGCGTTTTGCTTCTGTTAATATTCATCTTATACCCTCTTGTAAAGACTGTCCATCCCGTTCAAATACACTTCTAAGTCCTTTGCTGTTTCTGACAGAATTACAATGTCATCGGCAAAGCGCAAAGGCTTTATTTCTTCTGTCGGAACTTTAATTCCCTGTCCAAAATTATACTTGCTTCTTTCACAGCCTGCTCAATGTACAGATTGGTAACATTGGGAGTACGGCACAACTCTATCTACCTATCTTCTCAACCACTACTCCCCCTTCATGCGCTTCGACAGCGCACACTGTTGAAATCGCGGCAGAGTGAAGGGTTCATTTTGGAAGTGTGAAGCGAATCGAGTATTCTAATAGCTGTAGGGAATGAAGTGAAAATTCCACGATGAAGTCCTCGGAGAATGTCGCAGTGGAAGTATGTTCCTATAGCACACACAGTTCAATACCATCGCAGACAAGAGATAAAAAGATAACTTGAAAGTGTTCTGTACATGGTACCGCGTCATATTGTATAACCGTTACCAGCCCTTCGGCCACGATTACAGTGGATTCTGCTCGCTCTGCTAGTACATTTTTTTTGTTATCCAAAGTAATATTTTATTGGGGCTGCTCTGCTGAGCACGATATTACAAAACTGCGACGCAGTTTCAAGCTCAGCAGAGCAGTCATATAAGTGACACTGGGCAACAACAAAGATACCAGTAGAACCAGAAGAAGGCCAATGTTACCGTGCTTGAAGCGATGGTGACAGTTATTTACAATATGACGCGGTACTGTACCCAGAGGACTTTCATGTTAATTATCTCTGGCCCGATAGCCTACGCAGCTACATACTGATGAGCGAAAACATTATGACAACCTGTTTAATAACTTGTTTGTCCATCATTGGAACGCAATAGATCACTGGTTCTGCGTATGAGGAATCCGACACTTTTTTGGTTGGTTTATGGCATTAGATGCTCTACACACAGGCCACGTAATTCGCGTAAATAACGGGCCGATGATTCACGTACGCAGCGATGGATCCCTATAGCTACCCAAATGCGTTCCGTCGGATTTACATCAGGCGAATTTGGCAGAAGATACATCAACGTGAGTTCATTACAATGTTCCTCGAACAGTTGTAGCACGGTTCTGGCTCCGAGAAACGGACAATGATACTGCTGAAAGACGTCATCGCCGTCGGGGAAGACATGAAGCATGGAGGGACGCAGGTGGTTCGCAGCTGTCAGCAGGTTTTCAATTACTACCGTAGGTCCCTTGCAAGCATAGTAGAATGTCTCGCATAGGATAATACTGCTCCCACCAGCCTGTGTCCGTGGTGCGCTGCAAGGTTCGAGCTGCCGCTCACCTCGTGACGCCATTTGTGGAGACCACCATCGACCTCGTGGAGCAAAAATGTGATTCGCCCGAAGAGCCGACACGTTTCCATTGATCAACTATCGAAACCCTCTGGTCCCGTGCCCACGCCAATCGTAATTGACGATGTCGTTGGATGAACATGTCAACACATAGGGGTGGACTACAATGTTCGATGAACGGTGTGCTCCGAAACACTTGTGAATACACCAGCAGTGTGCTCTTTCGGCAGAGATGGCACAGATCAACATCTGTCCTACTTTACAGAGCAGACAAGCCTCCGAATCCCACATTCTGCAAAGAGCCGTGGACGTACAACCATTTAGCGCATACAGGTAGTGTCACTGTCCATCCATCTCTTTCCGTAGATGCTCGCGACTGTAGCACGGGAATATTCTACCAGCTTTGCCGTTTCCGAGATACTCGTTCACGGGCTCTGCGCAATAATAATCTTCCCTGTGTCAAAGTCGTTTATCTCAATGGATTTCCCCATTTGCAGCACATATCTTCGCTAGGGTGATCCCATTCCGTGTCTGCACCACTTACACATTTTGTTACGGCGTCACATGCCCGCAACACCACGAAGGGGCATGCAACGCCGCGGTGGGCAGTGGTCATAATGTTTTGGTTTATCAGTATATGAGATAAACAGTTAGAAGAAACTAAGCCGACCCGAGTGGCCGAGCGGTTCTAGGCGCTATAGTCTGTACCTTATCAGGTGTGACTTGTTCGGCGTCCGCAGCTCGTGGTCGTGCGGTAGCGTTCACACTTCCCGCGCCCGGGTTCCCGGGATCGATTCCCGGCGGAGTCAGGGATTTTCTCTGCCTCGTGATGACTGGGTGTTGTGTGATGTCCTTAGTTTAGTTAGGTTTAAGTAGTTCTAAGTTCTAGGGGACTTATCACCTCAGAAGGTAAGTCCAATAGTACTCAGAGCCATTTGAACCATTTGAAAAAACTACACTACTGGCCATTAAAATTACTACCCCACGAAGATGACGTGCTGCAGACGCGAAATTTAACCGACAGGAAGAAGATGCTGTGATATGCAAATGATTAGCTTTTCAGAGCATTCACACAAGGACACCAACAACGTGCTGACATGAGGAAAGTTTCCAAACGATTTCTCATACACAAACAGCAGTTGATCGGCGTTGCCTGGTGAAACGTTGTGATGCCTCGTGTAAGGAGGAGAAATGCGTACCATCACGTTTCCAACTTTGACAAAGGTAGGATTATAGCCTGTCGCGATTGTGGTTTATCGTATCGCGACATTGCTGCTCGCGTTGGTCGAGATCCGATTACTGCTTACGGAATATCGAATCGGTGGGCTCAGGAGGGTAATACGGAACGCCGTGCTGGATCCCAACAGCCTCGTATCACTAGCAGTCGAGATCGCAGGCATCTTATCCGCATGGCTTGTTCGCACTGACGGCGCTTTGAACAGTGGACGTTGCAGTTCAGATGTGTTACGACCCGTGACTCTACCCTTCATTCGATCCCTGGGCATGTTGCAGGCCTTTCTGGGTACAGGAAATGTTCGACTGCAGCCCTGGCCAGCACATTCTCCAGATCTCTCACCAATTGAAAACGTCTGATCAATGGTGGCTGAGCAATTGGCTTGTCACAATACGCCAGTCACTACTCTTGATGAACTTTGGTATCGTGTTGAAGCTGCATAGGCAGCTGTACCTGTACACGCCATCCAAGCTCTGTTTGACTCAATGCCCAGGCGTAAGAAGGCCAGAGGTGGTTGTTCTGGATACTGATTTCTCAGGATGTATGCAACCAAACTGCGTGAAAATGTAATCACATGTCAGTTCTAGTATAATATATTTGTCCAATGAATACCCGTTTATGAAACGCATTTCTTCTTGGTGTAGAAATTTTAACGGCCAGTAGTGTAATTTCGAAACATGGTTCTCAGAAGGGTTTAAGTTCGATAGCTCTTCGCTTGGTAGTGGACTACTTGTTTTTAAGCAACTGATTCCCAGTAATTCTCTCAAACAACCTGAGTCAAGATGGACAAGCACAGATTTGAGCCCCGCTCCTGCTGAATACGAGTCCATTGCCTCAGACGTTGCGTCACATCACTCGGTGACTCGTAGGGGAGAAAAGAAGTCAGAGAGAATCTCCGGGATTAGTTTCACTGCTATTCTTTCTCCCGACCGCTAGAGATGTGGGAAGTCACGGTTCTCCTGCTGTGGTCACGCAGCCTGAGCCACAGCTGTGCCCCCGCCTTTGCCGGCCTACTCAGGGGCATGACTCTGTGACTCATGACTCTGACCTCTGGGCGCGGTCTCCACACTCCCCACCAACGCAATCTGCAACGACACAAGCCTAACTGCCATACTGCGAAAGAATGCATACCCACAGAAGAGAGCAGCCCGTGTCTTTCTTATCTACTACTGACTTCATCTCTTAAAGGTACCGAGGCGTCCACTACGTCTCCACATTGTCTACATACCTAACACAATGGATAGTACATACAATCGTACTTCTGTTCAAGTATTTAGTGGCGATTGTTGCGGTCATATGAAGGAATTTAATGACACTGAATCGATCGTTTTTGAACGCATGATCGTCAAGTGCTTAGTTAGATGGGAAATAAATGTGAACAAAAGGAATGAGTGACATTTCAGTTGAACAGCCCCACCAGTTAGAATTTAAATTCACTGTATATCCTTCCTTAGGAAATTACGCAGATTGGCTGTAGAGAGCAGTATAGAAGTTCATGATGTTACATTGAAAGATTCTCACGGTGTCCCCACTTTCAGTCACCGTTGGCCAACGGACAAGTCAAAGTCAGACACCGCCCCTTCATATCGCACACATGGGCAAAGGAGGACAGGTATGACAATCGTGCAGGTCAGACGAGTCACCGAATATCTTCAACGTCTCGCTGGTAACACGAAAACCTTTCACACAGATTTTGTCGTGCTGAAAAGCGCTTAAGATCACAATGTAAGTGTGGATGTTAGTCCAAGTGAAACATGCAAGCACAAACCAGTATATAATGAGATCACTTGTCAGGAAGTTCTCTGGTTTGTTGCTTTATTTCCGCCACGTGATTATCCGAACCAATAACTAACTACCATATGCACGAGAGAGACATGGTTCAGTACGTGGCAATAGAATAGTAATGAAGGAACTACCCGTCAAGCGACATTATTTTACGAGAATGAATACTGCGCTGTTATTTCAATTCGCCATGCTAACCTAATGTAGGGACAGAAGAGAATGCGTTCGGTGCGGAAGAGGGGTCGCAAATTCCTTGGGGTGTGCCATATAGTCACCCATTGATTATTACATCGCGAATAGCTAGCATTTTCGGGAATGTTGACTGCCACGTTTCATGCACTGTTCCATATAACCCCAGCATTTTCATGGGTACCTGACTTTTCGTGAATGGAGGAACTTAGGCATGCAGTCCTGTGAACACGGCCATAGTCATAATGGAAGTCGGATGTGTCCACGGCATTATCATCATGAAGAAGTAGAAGACAGTGCAACGCTTGGTCCTAATAAACACCTTGGTTACGATTCAAGGCACCCTGATTGAGTGGACCTAAGTAACGTTCCGAAAAAAATTCCTTAAACATCAGACAACCACATGCCCACAGCTACACCATCAGAGGACTGATCACCTCATGACGCTGTCGGTGTGTTCGGCGCTCTGCACCACTAGCAAGTAGACAAACCGCGACTCATAAGACCACAGCACACTCTGGAACGTCCCCTTTGAACAATTATACACGACTGTGCTTAAACTGACACACAATATTTTTAGCGCAACGCAATCTGACTTTCAAAAGTCCCTACGAAAGAATGGACCTGACTAACATTAACCTATACGTTTCACAAATCACTTACCTCACAAAAATCTTCGTTACTCAAGCTACTGCAATACAGCGAGCGCCACTACTGCCAGCTAAATAAAAGATTCAAACTACTGAAGGCACTAACTACTGATAGGCATAGTTAGCAAATGAAAGATTTTAATACAGAACAAACAATGTATTTACCTTAATAGTCAATATATATATAGCAGTTGATGACATCCAGTCTTACAAATTTCAAAACTCCGCCATCTCTCTCCCCACGTCCACCACTGCTGGCGGCTCACTTCCAACTGCGCAATGCTACGCGCTGTTAACATCCAGCTGCCCAACACTACAATGGCGAGTATTACAACAATGCCAACCAGCCACTGACTGCACACAGCACAGCCAGTGAGTTTTCATACAGAGCGCTATGTGGCGTTACCAACAAAAAAACCTAAACAGCCTACTTACAACTCCCTCCTGTGAGATACTGTCCATTTACTTTCTCTCCCATTTAAGACATGCAATGCATGAACAACAGCCTTTTTCGAGGTACCCGGTTCCAAACTTCCATTGAATGCAGTTCCGTTCGCAATGTTAGCTAGGAAACTGGTTGAGATGGACGTGTATTCACTGACAGCAGCAGTTCCTATCGGGTTTGACAAACCATTGCACTGTCGGTAAGAGAGTCTTTTTTCGATCACTGTTCTTACGCCATATTACATGGTAGCTAGCTGTACACCATTATTCGACGCACCAAACAAAATCAGACAGCTTCATTCACGGTGTGGACATTGGCATCTGCAAGTACGACATCTCCTTCCTGCCAGTCTGTGACCTCTCCCTTTCAACCAAGCTTAACGCAATGATTCGACAGAAACGATTCACACATACATAAACACATGCATACCACATCATTCAGTGGCTTAAGCGACTGGTCTAAGTGATTCAATTAGACGCCACTTCGGTGATTTGCTTGTCCCTAACCTACCCCACTTATCCACTCGAGGAAAGTGGATCTACAGTCTAGCCGCGCGGTCTATTGCGCCTTGCCATGGTTCGCGCGACTCCACTACTCGGAGGTTCGTGTCCTCCCACGGGCATGGGTGTGTGTGTTCTCCTTAGTGTAAGTTAGTTTAAGTTAGCTTAAGTAATGTATAGGTACCGACGACCTCAACAGTTTGGTCACATAGGAACTTACCACAAATTTCCAGTTATCCGCCCACAGTCTAACGTGGAATCTGAACCACGTGTCGTTTACGGCGGCTCCTCACATCACGAAGACTGAAAAATCCGTGGTCCGACCGAGACTCGATCAGTAAAACATAGACGTTATCAACATTCTACATCCTTATTTTCATGTCTACGTATTTATTTCTCAACACAGTCAGCCTAGCGACGAGTACATTTCTCCCAGCGAGAGACCAGTTTGTTGATACCGTCACTGTAGCATGTTTGACTTTGTTGACGGAGGCACACCCTCATCTCTGCTTGCACCGCTTCATCACTGCGAAAGTGAAGTCCTCGGGGGTGTTCTTCAAGATCTGGAAACAACTGAATATCGAATGGGGCCAAGTCGGGATAGTAAGTAGGACGATCTACATCTACATCTACATCCATACTCCGCAAGCCACCTGACTGTGTGTGGCGGATCTACGACGGCGAACCCAAGGCGTCGGATTGCTGCAGATGTCGCAGCGTTCACGTGTGGTCTGGTATTGTCATGCTGCAGGAGATGTGTGGGCGAATTCCTCGAATTTGAAACTCGACTACAATACGCTGTTTCTCACGCACCGGCATACACTGCTGGCCATTAAAAATGCTACACCACGAAGATGACGTGCAGGAAGACGATGCTGTGATATGCAAATGATTAGCTATTCAGAGCATTCACATAACGTTGGCGCCGGTGGCGACACCTACAACGTGCTGACATGAGGAAAGTTTCCAACCGATTTCTCATACACAAACAGCAGTTGACCGGCGTTGCCTGGTGAAACGTTGTTGTGATGCCTCGTGCAAAGAGGAGAAATGCGTACCATCACGTTTCCGACTTTGATAAAGGTCGGATTGTAGCGTATCGCGATTGCGGTTTATCATATCACTGTTAGCAGAATATGGAATCGGTGGGTTCAGGAGCGTAATACGGAACGCCGTGCTGGATCCCGACTAGCAGTCGAGATGACAGGCATCTTATCCGCATGGCTGTAACGGATCGTGCAGCCACGTCTCGATCCCTGAGTTACACATGGGGACGTATGCGAGACAACAACCATCTGCAGGAACAGTTCGACGACGTTTGCAGTAGCATGGACTATCAGCTCGGACACCATGGCTACGGTTACCCTTGACGCTGTATCACAGACTGGAGCGCCTGCGATGGTGTACTCGGCGACGAACCTGGGTGCACGAGTGGCAAAACGTCATTTTTACTGATGAATCCAGGTTTTGTTTACAGCATGATAATGGTGGCATCCGGGTTTGGCGACATCGCGGTGAACGCACATTGGAAGCGTGTATTCGTCATCGCCATAATGGCGTATCACCCGGCGTGATGGTATGGAGTGCCTTTGGTTACACGTCTCGGTGACGTCTTGCACGCAATGACGGCACTTTGAACAGTGGACGTTACATTTCAGATGTGTTACGACCCATGGCTCTACACTTCATTCGATCCCTGCGAAACCCTACATTTCAGCAGGATAATGCACGACCGCATGTTGCAGGTCCTGTACGGGCCTTTCTGGATACAGAAAATGTTCGACTGCTGTCCTGGCCAGCACATTCTCCAAATCTCTCACCAACTGACAACGTCTGGTGAATGGTGGCCGAGCAACTGGCTCGTCACAATACGCCAGTCACTACTCTTGATGAACTGTGGTATTGTGTTAAAGCTGCTTGGGCAGCTGTACCTGTACACGCCATCCAGGCGTATCAAGGCCTTTCTTACGGCCAGAGGTGGTAGTTCTGGGTACTGATTTCTCAGGATCTATGCACCTAAATTGCGTGAAAACGTAATCACATGTCAGTTCCAGTATAATATATTTGTCCAATGAATCCCCGTTTATCATCTGAATTTCTTCTTGGTGTAGTAGTTTTAATGGCTTTACGTTCGGCGCGGGGTGGCCGCGCGGTTAGAGACGTCATGTCACGAATTGCGCGGGCCACTCCTGGCGGAAGTTCGAGCCCTCTTTCGGGCAGGGGTGTGTGTGTGTTGTTCTTAGCATAAGTTAGCTTAAGTTAAATGAAATGATAATTAAATCGACACCCTAGCTGCAAACAAGCGTTGATATGCATGACGGGGGACATGTTGAAAATGTGTGCCCCGACCGGGACACGAACCCGGGATCTCCTGCTTACATGGCAGACACTCTATCCATCTGAGCCACCGAGGGACCAGAAGATAGTGCGCCTGCAGGGACATCTCTTGCACGCTCTCCGTGGGGCCCACATTCCCAACGTGTCTACAACACTACATTAGTAGTGCGCCTAACAGATCTTTGCTCATCACACTCATTACTCGTGGCATATTAATCTACCAATCTTCGCAGTTGTTTGGAGCTAGGGTGTCGATTGAATTATCATTTCATTGTGGAGAAGCTGCACGGTCATCAATGGTATCTGTTCCTTCGGGAACAGATACTATCTTGGTATATAGTTCAAGTTAATTTAAGTAGTGTGTAAGTCTAGGGATTGATGACCTCAACTGTTTGGTCCCTTACGAATTCACACATTTTGAATATAGTTACGTTACACACCGGCATTTTACACGCTATTATTCAAACGCCTCTAGCGACAGAGGGCTGTAAATATGTAGAACATTAATCATGTTTCTTTTATTCAAAAATCTTTGACAGTTTTCATATAAAAAATCCGGGGGCATTACTTTCCTGTACGCCTTGGTATATCACTTCACTGCTATGACTCACGTCAATGCTAGAATCTCACTTCATCGTCTGGTGGCTGTTCTAAACCATTTGCTGCTCTCAAAAAGGTCCATTGTGCTTCATTAACGGAGTGACTACTTTTCGTCCAGTAGCTTAGCAACAGAATGGTCGAAAGACTTCATAATACAGGATGCAGACCTAAAGGACGAAGAGATGCTGGAAGGCATATGAAAAATCCGTTCGACCCATTGGCTGCAGGAGAAACAGAAAATTTGTCTATAACCTGAAGGGAGAGAAAAAGAAACAGACATACTTTATGCATTTGATTACGATTAATTTGAATATTATAAAAAAATGTACAAGTGTCTATCAGGAGCGATCAAAAAGTTTCCGTCGGAGGGCGTTGTTGCAGTGTATATGCAACGTAGCGCGACTCCCATATAGATATACAGGGTAAACGTTAATAAATCCGACAATCTAAGAGACGGAATCCTGACTGGAAATTGGGGGGAAAAGGTCCTGTTAACACGCGTCTGGAAATGCATCATTGCGAAGGCACATGGCGCAGAGAAATTACAGTTACGCCGACGACATGTCGTTTGTTCCTCGTGTGTTGCAGTCTGTGAGATCGACATAGTGTACTGTAAGCTGCAGAATGGCCCGGTATTCACGTCGGGAACAAGCCGAGATGGTGCTTACACACGGCCAGGTAGATGGAAACGGTCGAGAGCAAACACAGCTATACCAAAACAAGTACCCTCACAAACAGCAGCCACATTACACAACATTTCAAGCCCTTTCAGGGGTCCTTTCAGACAGACGAACGTGCAGGGAGACGGTGGACTGTGCGCAGACCAGATTTGGAGCACAGCTTTCTAGAGGATGTTGAGACGACCCCTCGTACAAGCTGCAGACAAGTGGCCCGCCAACGTTGTGTAAGCCAAAGTACTGCTATGGGTATCCTGCACGACATTGCAACGCATGGAGGCCACTTTCAACACCTGCTGTGACATGAATGCGATGCAGCTCTGTGCTGTGTTCCGGAACGATCTGTTGTCGTTGCACGCACACCGTCAATTTCCGGACAAATTCCAGAGGACTATTTCTCCTCCATTTCCTGTCAGGAACCCGTCCCTGCAGTTTGTCGGTTTTATTCATGTTTACCCTGTACAAGCACCAACATACAGGCAAGGGATTGGTGTCGCTTTCGTATCTTTCCGACCTGCGCGCGGTAAATGTGGAAACGTGAACTATGCGTCCAAATGGAACCGACGTGTACTCCAGCCTTCTAAAGACAACTGAGCTGTTGTTGTTAGATGCCTGGAGGACACACATCATGTAAACAGAAACCCATGAGACCAGTGAATACACATGCTACCTTTCCTAATGCACCGAGCGTTGGATACCGTCATTCAGTTAGCAAAGAGGCCTGAAGATGACACTAACATAGTGTAGAAACTATTAATTGCTCTATAAAAGTATATTCCTTATTTCTACAGATTTATGACTAGCCGCAGTTCCACATCCGCTTGAGTGATGGATTATCTATAATTTCCGTGCTGGTGGCAATCCAACACCTCAAGAGGGAGTCACTCGAGCAGCTGTCTGATATCTATCCATGTCAATATCGCGAACTCGGTCTCTTAACAAAGCCCTTGAGGGACGACGATTCTTGTCGGACGAGGATGTACTGCAGCCAGTTACAGACTTCTGCCCACAGCAGCAGACAGTATTTTACCAAACGCATATCTTCAGCCTGGTACGAAGGTGAGATGATTTTCTCAGTTCTCACGGCGAATTTCCCTGGTTGACATAATGATTCTTGAAAGTGCACCCTTCCAAGGGAACATTTCGATCGCCATATATACAGGGTGGACCATTGATAGTGACCGGGCCAAATATCTCACGAAATAAGCATCAAACGGAAATACTACAAAGAACGAAACTTGTCTAGCTTGAACGGGGAAACCAGATGGCGCTATAGTTGGCCCGCTAGATGGCGCTGCCATAGGACAAACGGATATCAACAGCGTTTTTTTTTTTCCCAAATGCGAACCTCCAGTTTTATTACATACTCGTGTAGTACGCAAAGAAATATGAATGTCTTAGTTGGACCACTTTTTACTCATTGTCACAGATGGTGCTGTAATAGTCACAAACGTATAAGTACGTGGTATCACGTAACATTTCGTCAGTGCGGACGGTATTTGCTTCCTGATACATTGCTCGTAATAAAATGGACCGTTTACCAACTGCGGAAAAGATCGATATCGTGTTGATGTATGGCTATTGTCATCAAAATGGCCCACGGGAATATGCAATGTACGCTGCTCGGTATCCTGGACAACATCATCCAAGTGTTCGGAACCTTCGCCGGATAGTTACGTTATTTAAGGAAACAGGAAGTGTTCAGCCACATGTGAAACGCCAACCGCGACCTGCAACAAATGATGATGCCAAAGTAGGTGTTTTAGCTGCTGTCGCGGCTAATCCGCACATCAATAGCAGACTAATTGCTCGAGAAACAGGAATCTCAAAAAAGTCGGTGTTGAGAATCCTACACCGACATCGATTGCACCCGTACCATATTTCTATGCATGACGAGGACTTTGAACGTCGTGTACAGTTCTGCCACTGGGCACAAGAGAAATTACGGGACGATGACAGATGTTTTGCACGCGTTCTATTTAGCGACGAAGTGTCATTCACCAACAGAGGTAACGTAAACCGGCATAATATGCACTACTGAGCAAAGGAAAATCCACGATTGCTGCGACAAGTGGAACATCAGCGACCTTGGCGGGTTAATGTACGGTGCCGCATTATGGGAGGAAGGATAATTGGCCCCCATTTTATCGATGGCAATCTAAATGGTGCAAAGTATTCTGATTTCCTATGTAATGTTCTACCGATGTTACTACAAGATGTTTCACTGCATGACAGAATGGTGATGTACTTCCAACATGATGGATGTCCGGCACAAAGCTCGCGTGCGGTTGAAGCGGTATTGAATAGCATATTTCATGACAGGTGGCTTGGTCGTCGAAGCACCATGCCATGGCCCGCACATTCACCTGATCTAACGTCCCCGGATTTCTTTCTGTGGGGAAAGTTGAAGGATATTGGCTATCGTGATCAACCGACAACGCCTGACAACATGCGTCAGCGTATTGTCAATGCATGTGCGAACATTACAGAAGACGAACTACTAGCTCTTGAGAGGAATGTCGTTACAGGTATTTCAAATACATTGAGGTTGACGGACATCATTTCGAGAATTTATTGCATTAATGTGGTATTTACAGGTAATCACGCTGTAACAGCATGCGTTCTCAGAAATTATAAGTTCACAAAGGTACGTGTGTCACATTGGAACAACCGAAATAAAATCTTCGAAAGTACCTAGGTTCTGCATTGTAATTTAAAAAACCTACCTATTACCAAGTGTTCGTCTAAAATTGTGAGCCATATGTTTGTGACTACTACACCGCCATGTATCAAAAAGCGAAAACAGTGGTCCAACTAAAACATTCATATTTCTTTCCGTACTACACGAATATGTAATAAAAATTGGGGGTTCCTATTTTTAAAAAACGCAGTAGATATCCGTTTGTCCAATGGCAGCGCCATCTAGCGAACCAACCATCTGGTTTCCCCCTTCAAGCTAGACGAGTTTCGTTCCTTGTAGTTTTTCGTTTGACGCTTACTTAGTGAGACATTTTGCCCGGTCACGATCAGTGGACCACCCTGTATACACCGTCATTCTCTTTAAATTATGCATACCGGTTTACTTCCTCATAAAGTATGGAAGTAGTGAGGTGTATGCTAGTCATTACACAACGGAGAAGCCCGTACCCCTCTAGAATCTACATCTACATCTACATCTACATGACTACTCTGCAATTCACATTTAAGTCCTTGGCAGAGGGTTCATCGAACCGCAATCATACTATCTCTCTACCATTCCACTCCCGAACAGCGCGCGGGAAAAACGAACACCTAAACCTTTCTGTTCGAGCTCCGATTTCTCTTATTTTATTCTGATGATCATTCCTACCTATGTAGGTTGGGCTCAACAAAATATTTTCGCATTCGGAAGAGAAAGTTGGTGATTGAAATTTCGTAAATAGATCTCGCCGCGACGAAAAACGTATTTGCTTTAATGACTTCCATCCCAATTCGCGTTTCATATCTACCACACTCTCTCCCCCATTACGTGATAATGCAAAACGAGCTGCCACTTTTTGCACTCTTTCGATGTCCTCCGTCAATCCCACCTGATAAGGATCCCACACCGCGCTGCAATATTCCAACAGAGGACGAACGAGTGTAGTGTAAGCTGTCTCTTTAGTGGACTTGTTGCATCTTCTAAGTGTCCTGCCAATGAAACGCAACCTTTTGCTCGCCTTCCCCACAATATTATCTATGTGGTCTTTCCAACTGAAGTTATTCGTAATTTTAACTCCCAGGTACTTAGTTGAATTGACAGCCTTGAGAATTGTATTATTTATCGAGTAATCGAATTCAGACGGATTTCTTTTCGAACTCATGTGGATCACCTCACACTTTTCGTTATTTAACGTCAACTGCCACCTGACACACCATACAGCAATCTTGTCTAAACCGCTTTGCAACTGATACTGGTCTTCGGATGACCTTACTATACGGTAAATTACAGCATCATCTGTGAACAACCTAAGAGAACTGCTCAGATTGTCACCCAGGTCATTTATATGGACCAGGAACAGCAGAGGTCCCAGGACGCTTCCCTGGGGAACACCTGATATCACTTCAGTTTTACTCGATGATTTGCCGTCTATTACGACGAACTGCGACCTTCTTGACAGGAAACCACGAATCCAGTCGCACAGCCTAGACGATACCCCATAGGCCAGCAGCTTGATTAGAAGTCGCTTGTGAGGAACGGTGTCAAAACTTTCCCGGAATCTAGAAATACGGAATCAACTTGAGATCCCCTGTCGATAGCGGCCATTACTTCGTGCGAATAAAGAGCTAGGTGCGTTGCACAAGAACGATGTTTTCTGAAACCATGCTGATTACGTATTAATAGATCGTTCCCTTCGAGGTGATTCATAATGTTTGAATACAGTATGTGCTCCAAAACTCTACTGCAAACCGACGTCAATGTTATAGGTCTGTAGTTCGATGGATTACTCCTACTACCCTTCTTAAACACTGGTGCGACCTGTGCAATTTTCCAATCTGTAAGTACAGATCTATCGGTGAGCGAGCGGTTGTATATGATTGCTAAGTAGGAAGCTATTGTATCAGCGTTATCTGAAAGGAACCTAATCGGTATACAGTCTGGACCTGAAGACTTGCCCGTATCAAGCGTATCAAGAATAGTGTAAATTACTAACAGCAGCGCAAATTGTCAGCCTCAGTATAAGCGAGCAGCCGCAGATTGTAAGAGTGTATATAACAAAAAGAGAGTAACGGTAGTGGAGGCGGCGGGGGGGGGGGGGGGGGGGGTGGGAAATATGGAGCCTGCTGGCTACCAGCTGGTTGCTGTTGCGTCCGCAGCGACGTGGGGGCGTCATCTGGCGCTCCGGGGGATCACCGACACACGCAACAAGCCGCTTCGGCTGCTTCCCTGACGACAAAAATGACTCTACTTGTTGCATAACTGCACGGGAATGCCGCGACCCTCTGTATATCTTACACGAGCAAAAAAAACTAATAATATTACTGCTGTGCCTGTAAGAAGTATCCTACTTTGATAGGCAGCGTCTTTGTCAGCTTTGTGGGTTTCTTTTCTCCATACATCTCCGTCTACAGCTACAGCTATTTGACTACCTTGCAAATCACCCTAAACTGCCTGGCAGAAGGTTCGTCGAAACACCGTCACACAAATTCTCTATTATTCCACTCTCGAACACTGCGCAGTAAAAACGAACACCTATATCTTTCCGTACGAGCTCTGATTTCCGTTATTTTAGTACCTTAATCGTTTCTCCCTATAGCGGAATCGCATTCGTAGGAGGAAGTTGGTGATTGCCATTTCGTGAGAAGAACCCACCGTAACGAAAAAAAGCCTTTGCTTTAATTATGTCCACCCCAAATCTTGCACCATGTCCGCTACACTCTCGCGCTCTTTCTCGATAATACAAAACGTGTTGTCCTTCTTTGAGCTTTCTCGATGTACTCCGTTAATGCTATTTGTTAAGGATCCTACATCGCGCAGCACTAATCCAAAAGAGGACGGACAAGCGTAGCGTAGAGTAGGCAGTCTGTTTAGTAAATCAGTTACATTTTCTAAGTGTTCTGCTAATAAAACGCTGTCTTCGATTCGTCTTCCCCACAACATGTTCTTTGTCTTCTTTCCAATTTAAGTGGTAACTCCTCGGTATGTAGTTGAATTAACGACCATTAGATTTGATTGATTTATTGTGTACCCGAAGTTAAGTTGTTTTCTTTTAGCACTCATGTAGGTGACCTCACACTTTTCGTTATTTAGGGTGAATTGCCAATTTTCACACTATACAGATGTCTTATTTAAATCGCCTTGCAATTGGTTTTGGTCTTCTGAAGACTTTATTAGACGGTAAACGATAGCATCATCTGCAAACAACATTAGGCGGCTGCTCAGATTGTCGCTTAAATATTTATGTATATAGGAACAACGGCGGGCCTATAACACTACCTTGGGTAACGCCAGAAATCACTTTGTTCGGTGACTTTAAGTCAGTTACTGCGAACTGTGACCTATCTGACAGGAAATCACAAATCAAGACGGTATTCCATAAGGACGTATTTTTATTACAAGCCGCTTGTGACGTACGGCGTCACAATACAGGTGGTCTCACAATTTTGTGTTCGGTCTAAGTAAACATTCCTGTTAACACATTGATCGGTGTTGTCATTGCTCTATCCAGCTATCGCCAATTACCTTATCACGTTTTTGCCGGTGAAATAAAGTGAAAATATACAGGTTGAGTCAGGAGGAAAGGTACATGCTTTCAGGATTCATAGCATCAGTGATTCTGAACAAAAAACTTCATATGCACATACGCCCTATTCCGAATGGTTTGCGAGATGGAACACATTTAATACCACTTTTGTACGTTTTCCTTGAATAATTCGAAAATCGCACTGCAAAATTAACCTACAGTAAATTTCCTACAAAAAAGTCCTGTTTAGTTTTTCTCTGTGACTAAATGCTTGCACGAAGGCGACACGCAACTGTTGAAAACATCGCAACGACGCGCATTCTCTGAAGTTTAGCTAGTTTTTGTAGACCAATTTGAGGTAGTTTCCCCATTGCAAAAACCACAAATATCAAATTGTTAGTCTCAACTTTCTCTACACTATTGCAGTACGTTGTAAACAATGACGATATTTGAATAATACAGAAAATAAATGACTGTCTACATAAATGTCTTCTGTCCCTGAAACCATTCGCAATAGGGCATATGTCTATCTGTGTTTTTATTTAGAATCACTGTCACCCCTCATAGCAATTACCTTTCCTCCCGACTCACACTGTAGATTACCTTATTTTAACGGACAGCCTTTCTTGTCTTTAAATTTATTCATATAGCTTATCAGACTCCTATCATTTCTTCCGTCTCTGAGGATGTTTTAAATCTGAAAAATACTGTTTTGCTTCGTTGTTTGGAATCCAACATAATCCGAAGGTCCTTCAAAACGGACTAGATTAGCCGACGCAAAGCTCGCAGAAAGGCAAGACAACCACATCTAATAGGATCAAGTTTAGTAAAGCACTGTAGTGTTCAATACAATCTTCGGGTTATGGCAGCTTTCACTTTTTATCTTGTCCTTTTGGCCCGTTAAAGATTTTAGCAAATGTTTTTCCGTATTTTATAATCTCCTTGTAGGGAAACAGAAGAAGTTAATTTGTAGTTTAAGAAGACCTTGTTATTATAATTATTTTAAAAAATCTTACATTACGACAGGTCCAAAAAATACTGATGATGGAAATCAGCACTTTGAAAAATGTGATGTAGTGAATAAATTATTTCACACTTATAACCTGGCTACCGCGATCGTTGCCACTTCATGTTTTCAAGATGGACGAGTGTGTAAACTAAGTTCGAATTGTTCATATGGCTCTGAGCACTATGGGACTTGACAGCTGATGTCATCAGTCTCCTAGACTTAGAACTATTAAACATAACTAACCTAAGGACATCACACACATCCATGCCCGAGGCAGGATTCGAACCTGCGACCGTAGCAGCACCGCGGTTCCGGACTGAAGCGCCTAGAACCGCTCGGCCACAGTGGCCGGCTGTAGACTAAGTACTTTGTTCTTGTTTTGATAAACCTTGCCTTTAATTTAAATCTGTTTTGTTGAGATTGTTGTATTTCACCTCAGGTAAGAAATATATACCACTTCAACCATTTTTGTCGAATAAAGATGTGATTGGAGGTCATGACTGTTACGTGATTCAGATTACTAGTGGTGTATAGCAGTAACCAAATAACCAGTCGCAGCCGGCCGTAGTGGTCGAGCGGTTCTAGGCGCTACAGTCTGGAACTGCGTGACCGCTATGGTCGCAGGTTCGAAACCTGCCTTGGGCATGGATGAGTGTGATGTACTTAGGTTAGTTAGGTTTAAGTAGATCTAAGTTCTAGGGGACTGATGACCTTAGAAGTTAAGTCCCATAGTGCACACAGACATTTGAACCATTTTTAACCAGTCGCAAAATGGTTTATTCTGAAAATAACCAATGGTAAAATTAGTTGGCTTTCCTGCTAAAATGTAGAAACTAATGTTCCAGACGGGCATTTCACGGTAATTCACCAGTAAATCAACACACCATTGTGTTTTGACGAAAGCATGACAGCCGTCTGATGAAATGTACCAATTCTAAACCGGTTTTCTGAGTAATGTCAGCTAAAATCATATTGCGGCTAGTTACTGCGGTACACCATCAATATTACACTCCTGCAAATTGAAATAAGAACACCGTGAATTCATTGTTCCAGGAAGGGGAAACTTTATTGACACATTCCTGGGGTCAGATACATCACATGATCACACTGACAGAACCACAGGCACATAGACACAGCCAACAGAGCATGCACAATGTCGGCACTAGTACAGTGTATATCCACCTTTCGCAGCAATGCAGCCTGCTATTCTCCCATGGAGAACGGCTTGCCATGCCATTTCCACCTGGCGCCTCATTTGGACCAGCGTTCTTGCTGGACGTGCAGACCGCGTGAGACGACGCTTCATCCAGTCCCAAACATGCTCAATGGGGGACAGATTCGGAGATCTTGCTGGCCAGGGTAGTTGACTTACACCTTCTAGAGCACGTTGGATGGCACGGGATACATGCGGACGTGCATTGTCCTGTTGGAACAGCAAGTTCCCTTGCCGGTCTAGGAATGGTAGAACGATGGGTTCGATGACGGTTTGGATGTACCGTACACTATTCAGTGTCCCCTCGACGATCACCAGAGGTGTACGGCCAGTGTAGGAGATCGCTCCCCACATCATGATGCCGGGTGTTGGCCCTGTGTGCCTCGGTCGTATGCAGTCCTGATTGTGGCCCTCACCTGCACGGCGCCAAACACGCATACGACCATCATTGGCACCAAGGCAGAAGCGACGCTTATCGCTGAAGACGACACGTCTCTATTCGTCCCTCCATTCACGCCTGTCGCGACACCACTGGAGGCGGGCTGCACGATGTTGGGGCGTGAGCGGAAGACGGCCTAACGGTGTGCGGGACCGTAGCCCAGCTTCATGGAGACGGTTGCGAATGGTCCTCGCCGATACCCCAGGAGCAACAGTGTCCCTAATTTGCTGGGAAGTGGCGGTGCGGTCCCCTACGGCACTGCGTAGGATCCTACGGTCTTGGCGTGCATCCGTGCGTCGCTGCGGTCCGGTCCCAGGTCGACGGGCACGTGCACCTTCCGCCGACCACTGGCGACAACATCGATGTACTGTGGAGACCTCACGCCCCACGTGTTGAGCAATTCGGCGGTACGTCCAACCGGCCTCCCGCATGCCCACTATACGCCCTCGCTCAAAGTCCGTCAACTGCACATACGGTTCACGTCCACGCTGTCGCGGCATGCTACCAGTGTTAAAGACTGCGATGGAGCTCCGTATGCCACGGCAAACTGGCTGACACTGACGGCGGCGGTGCACAAATGCTGCGCAGCTAGCGCCATTCGACGGCCAACACCGCGGTTCCTGGTGTGTCCGCTGTGCCGTGCGTGTGATCATTGCTTGTACAGCCCTCTCGAAGTGTCCGGAGCAAGTATGGTGGGTCTGACACACCGGTGTCAATGTGTTCTTTTTTCCATTTCCAGGAGTGTATGTGTACCACTTGGTTCCCTGCTTGCTACTGCATCGTATAGTTTTTTCATTTTCATAAAACCTCTTTATAAGAGATCGAAAAATTCTTTATGTCCTAATAATGTGATGTTTTATATAGATTTATTGGTTCGGATTTTTGGTGGCTTTTAAGACGTCGTGAGATAGTTACAAGTGCCTACTTGTCCACTTCAGAGCTCTTAGCTCGCGCAGAAAAGGGTACTTTTTGTGGACCATCTGTTTCACGAAGCAACTAGTTGGCGCGGCAGAAGTGGGGGTAATTGTCGCGGACCAGCAGTACCCGCGAGTCTGGCAGGTAAGCGGGCGATGACGTCACCGCGGCAACCTGCCGCCCGCGCTCTGCGTGGGGCAGCCGCGGCGCTCCCGACCGCGCCGCTGTGGCTAGCCGGGCATGTGCGTGCGCATGCGCAGTTCCTGCGTCTGCGCCGATTCGGGACAGCCGAGTCCGGACGACCGCAGCCGAGGGACGCCAGTCTGCCCTCAGCCCTGGCCGAGTGTGGTTGCAGCGTGCAGCCCGCGGTCCTGCGTGGCTAATATGGGTACATTACGATAGTCAGCTGTTCGTAATAGATTCCAGTTCATCTCTCAGATCGCGCTGTGTCGTTAACTCCGCCGATCAGATGACAGACTCCGGATGTGCAAAGTGGGTTCGAAAGCGTGTGTATAACGCCAGTGTGTGACTGTGTCATATCTTGACGGGAGCCGCTCTTCGCAGCTGCGTTGCGTCACTACGTGCGTCTCATATGACTGTTAAGTGACACTTGCTGCCGCATCCGGATTAACTCCTCTGCCGAGTGTGTCGGCGAAGAAAAAGGCGCTCGCTGAGACGCGCGTGGACAGCCTGACCCGTGCACTTGGCGTGGGTGGACTGCACAGCCGGCTGTGGGATCGGCGCTCGGATTAATGACCTCGAATGCAGCAATAACTCCTTATATTCGCCATAAAGGACAGTTGTCGAACGACTTGAATCATTGGTGAAATTCAAGAGACAATTTCCCTACAGCTGTTAGTATCAGCATTTATTGGTGTACATAGGGAATTTGATATATAAGTTTGTGAGCACTTTGCAGTTCTTTACTGAGAAGAGTCATATTTTGAACTGTGCCGGTAAGGGGTTTTACTTCCGTTACAACCCCTAGTGTCAAACAACAATATTTCGCAGCAGATGCACTAACATACGATCGCTGGGAAGTAAACAGACGTACATAAATTGCCAATAATTTCCTCCGAGTTTCTTCTCGTCTGCTTTCTGTTATGTTTACCTAGCGACCTGCACGATGAGACGCTGTAAAACATTTTATCCGTGACACCATTCCTTCGCGAGTCGAAGTGTTAATAGAACAGTATTCTACATACATCTTACGTGAGTGTTATGGAAAGATTACTACTCAGTAGTGAAAGAGCTTTCGTTGCCGGTGGGTGTGCCTGCAGCCGTAGTCAATGAACAGGCTTGGGAAAGTGTTAACAGTGCATGTCGACGCTTCGCTTATTCTGATGGCAACAGACTCCGCACCACGGACTGTATCTTCGTAAGGCACCACGCCGTGCTTAAGAGGTAAGTGTTCATATTTGGTGCTTTTGTAGTGTGTTGTACCGTACACTGTAAACTTATTGAGTTTTTATCCTCGTTCCATTCCCAGCCAAACAGCGATTGCTACAGAGTTATTTAATGCACAAGTACAGCAGGTGACCTTTAGGCGCTACATTGTTTCCATTCGATTGCGCCAGAGTTTTCTTCCTTTGTATCCAAGTTCCCGTTGATTTTCTGTTCCGTTCCATTGCGCCAGGGTTTTCTTCCTTTGTATCCGAGTCCCCGCTGATTTGTTGTATTTGCCAAGTTGCTGTTAACTTAGCAACAAAAAACATCTACTAACAGAAATAAAATGGATTCTAGAGATTAACAACTCGTACATATAGTTTTACAAAAGAAGTTTTTCTTCTATGCGTAAAAACATTTTTGAATCGTTTTCTAGTTTAGAGATGTCCATTTCTGTTACAGCAAATATTAGCGACGTCATTACCGAGTGTTAATTATTGCTCTCTTCAAGCGTTTGAGAAAGAATCTTTCTTGGAGTGTGCAGACAAACGACATATCTTCCTTTGCTTTTTAATTATTTGTTTTGTTTTTTGGGAAGCGATTCCTCCTCTGCGCAGTCGATATGGATGTACTAACACAACATTACTGCATAAAAGACGTGCATCGCGTAACCTCCGACGGTAAACAATTTCTGTTCCACCGTATTACTATATCATCCCAATAACGATTTGCCTTTTTGATCACATTAACTACTACTGATTTAGTGAAGCAGCGTGGTTGTCATTGCACTAACGTTACTAGCGGGCAGCATCGTCTCTGATTATAGTAAGCAATAAAAACTTTGGATGAATTGGTAGTTAGATGATAGAAACAGGAAATCGAACATAGCTGCAGTTACATGTCGTTGACGTCGTGACACAGTTTGAAGAACAACTAGTAGCTATACTAACAAAGAAAATGTATCAGATATCGTATTAGGTCAGCTGTAGAAGGATGGGAAGGAATTTAATGTGGTTTGAATCCTCCTGCCCCTTGGTATTATATCAGTGCCGTAAAGACTGTACACATATTCAGGTTAAAAAGAAATACTACGTTTGTATACACGTATGTACAGTTTTAACGAAATGATTTTGTGATTAGATCCATGTACGGAAACAGCCAAAACAGTAGATTTTGTTAAAGCAGTGTTGGGAAAACATAATCGTGTTTTAATGGTGAAGTGTACAGAGTTTGCGGAAGATTGCTTCATGGAGAGAGCAGGCCAATAACATCGTTTCTGCCCTCTCCATTGCTTTCTTCCCGCCTCTCCTCTTCATCAAATTTCTCCTCGCTTTCACTGGTTGCGCCTCTTCGACGAGTGTGTTGAAACTGCCTGTGTAACAACACGGTCTCCCTAGAGACCTGGCCGGTGTTTACATAAGCTTGCCGCCACGGTGCTTCGAACTTCGGGTGAAGTACAAAGCTCAGTTGCTTTACCGTTTTGTTTAGGGATCGCGTGTGGGTGGATTTAAATTTAGCAACATTCACATTTTGTGTGATGAGAGTCCCCGCTGTTCGACCAATTCACTCAGAAAAACTGTGTAGTTTTCTCCCTTTCTCGTGAAATTTGCTACATAGAAGTAGTGCACAGTTCGTCAATTACTTTTAAAACAAAAGTTGCAATGATTCGTAATCAGCTACAACACGACAGTTCTTATTACGTCCTCTTCATTTATAAATTTTATGTGAAATTAAGTGTTTCTAATTAAGATATCTTCATAAACTTTCTTCTTCGTCCATATTATAACTCAAAAACAACGTGATCAGATGCGTGTAACGGTCAGTAAATCGTCTAAAGATGCAAGCACAGCTCATTGACAAGCAGTATAAATTGAATAGTAGCTGTTGCTTTCAAATATGTTCCTAAATGAAAGCCATAAGCTCTGTGTCTCTGATCTAGAAAAGGATACCCAATTGTAAAGGGATTAGTCGTTATTATTGTTTCTTTGCGAAGTCAGTAGCATTCTAAAAGTATTCGTAGCGGAGTGACCGTTGTTGGAATATTCTGTACGAATAGTTGTTACATGCGAACAGTTTCTACTGAGTAACGTTAACCTTTTCTTACATATAGACTGTTCGAATAATTCACTGTGATGCAAGGGACATTTTACTGATTCGTTCCGAACGACAGTTACTGCTTTAAGAATGAACTGGGGGTCACCCATCCAAATAACGTGTTTTATTGACGTTTTAACAAACAGCTGTAAACATTCAGTGGGCATTGGCAAAGCTGACGAAGACGTTGCGGTTTACAGAACCTGACGAGGAATAGAGTTCTTTGTCTCGTGTGAGAAGACAAAACTGTTTGCTCTACGTTGTACGTACAGAAGAAGGCGTTACGATTACTGTCTTGAAGCTAGTGGCTTACACAAGTATACGGTTGATCGAAGGCTGCGTTCTGTTATGAATCTTAAAAGGTGCAGCTGCGTTATATTTCATCTTAATTCGGTTCGTCGTGGAGGCGGAGATAAGCCCGAAGTTATCCGTACTACATGTACTCGGCAAGGGTCCTAAGGTCATGGAGTTTACCGGAACCGCACATGTGACAATTTGTGTCTTCAGGAAAGAAGTTGCCATTGTCCGTCTGGATGTAACGGAGCACAAAACGTGCTTTCACATGGGGATCGAATCATTTCGAATCCGGAACAGATACAATATCGATTTAGTCACCTACGGTCCATATTGCACCAAAAAAAATGGTTCAAATGGCTCCAAGCGCTATGGGACTTAGCATCTGAGGTCATCAGTCCCCTATACTTAGAACTACGTAAACCAAACTAACCTAAGGACTTCACACACATCCATGCCCGAGGCAGGATCCGAACCTGCGACGGTAGCAGCAGCGCGGTTCCGGACTGTAGCGTCTAGAACCGCTCAGACACAGAGGCCGGCTATTGCACTAGAATGAGCACTCTTGATAATACCAATCAAAGATAAATAAGCATGTGTGGGTCGGAACCTCTTTTTTTAATTTTTTACAGTTGAAGCATTTCAATAACCACAATCTTTACCTTTTGTCGTGTAAGCGTAGGACATAGATCAAGCATTTACTTAACGTAGCGTGAAATTGAGCATTAGATGAATACAGAAAGCGAAAATATGCTTACAAACATAGAAACGAACAATATTACGGCAGTCCAACAGCTCAAAACAGTCGCTTAACCTAATTCCTGAACACGTGAGCTATACGCAGACTGCCATCTATGGAGTATCATAGCAAGCATAAGGGAAAGGTAAAGTACCGCTTGCTAGAGGAAGTGTAGTGAACAAACCAATTGTCAGAACGGTTTATGCAAAAAATTAAGCTCAGTGTAAACTATAAATATTTATATAGATACAGCCAAAATAATATTTTGTAATATCAAAATAATATTTGTCTTACGTCAAGAACTCTGAACAGGGAATTCGTTTCGAACTGCGCCTGGGAATTTTAGGTGAACACTAGTCAAGTGAGCATTCATGAATGGAACATTGGCAGTTTTTTTAAGGACCAAACGTAATTTTCAAGTGTGTACGCGGACACTTGGCTCTGTTAGGCACGGCGTTGTTTCGCAATTGCGTGGCGGTATGGCTTCCGTTCCCTCCGTATTGCTTGAATGTGACGAACATCACTGTCACATTCGGTAAAGGGAAACTGGGGAAAAAAGGCGGTTACCGAGCACTCTCTGGACCCAGTACAGAGCTTAGACCACAAAAAACACCGAGAACCTCACTACTGCTTCCCTCTTCTCGCGCTGTTATTAAAAATGTTGCCCTCGAGAGATGATTTAATTAACGCGCGGGACGCAGCGCTATCTGCGTTGGAATCAGGTCGACTCAGAGGGGTGACGTAAAATAAACAGTGGTCCGTCATCTCACGCCTACAGATTCAGCATCCCATCGGACGACCTATTTTCTTAGCCTTTCAAGTGGGCGCCTGAGCTGCAAACGGTTGCTTGGCGCCTTCGTTTTGCGAAGAGACAAATGCATCTCCGTATATACTCACAAGCCACCTTACGATGTGTGGCGGGGGGTACTTGCAGTTGCGAACGGGTACGGAAAGGAGGATTGTTGGTTAGTGTCCGTGAGAGCGCGAACCTCTAATTTTACTTCACCAGCTTTTCGTGAGATGTATGTGGGAGAAATTGGTACCTTCTTTACTCTCTTCGGGATGTACGCCCTCGGAATTTCAACAGTAAAACACACCTTGATGCACAAAGCCTCCCTTGTAGCGTTTGCTACTGAGATTGAATGAGAATATCCGTGACACTTTCTCGTTTCTTTGGATGTCATTTCACACACCGACCTTTTCCGGTACGACGGGTCCCACGCCAACAAGTAATACTCAGGCATCGGTCGAAGCAAACTTTCGTAAACTGGATCGTTTGTGGGTGCATTACTCTTAATGAGGATTCTTCCTGTCAGCCTCAGTCTGGCATTTGCCTTTCCTACAGTTAGTTCTATATAATCGTTCCACTTAACACATATCCGTAGCCATAGTCCCGTATATTTAATGAATGTTACAACAGTTAATCATACGACATCCATTGTTCACCCGATTTCTGCGTAGTACATTTTTTACCTTGAGCTGTAGATCTCTGCACCAAGCGGCATTAAAAATTTCGAGCATTAAAACTTCACTTACTATTCATCCGCGGGTAGTTCGTTGGAAGTTCTGACAACGTAATTTATGAACAGGAATGGCCCTACAACACTCCCCTGGTGTACAGGGTGATTCATTGATAGTGACCGGGCCAAATATCTCACGAAATAAGCATCAAACGAAAAACTACAAAGAACGAAACTAGTATAGCTTGAAGGGAGAAACCAGATGGCGCTACATCTGGCCCGCTAGATGGTCAAACGGATGCCGTAGGTCAAACGGATATACACTGCGTTTTTTTTAAAAATAGGAACCCCTATTTTTTACTATATATTCGTGTAGTACGTAAAGAAATATGAATGTTTTAGTTGGGCCACTTTTTTCGCTTTGTGATAGATGGCGCCGTAATAGTCACAAACATGTAAGTACGTGGTATCACGTAACATTCCGCCAGTGCGGGCGGTATTTGCTTCGTGATACATTACCCGTGTTAAAATGGACCGTTTACCAATTGTGGAAAAGGCCGATATCCTGTTGATGTATGGCTATTGTGATCAAAATGCCCAACGGGCGTGTGCTATGTATGCTGCTCGGTATCCTGGACGACATCATCCAAGTGTCCGGATAGTTCCGTTATTTAAGGAAACAGGAAGTGCTCAGCCACATGTGAAACGTCAACAACGTCCTGCAACAAATGATTATGCCTAAGTAGATGTTTCAGCTGCTTTCACGGCTAATCCGCACATCAGTAGCAGACAATTTGCGTGAGAATCAGGAATCTCGGTGTTCAGAATGCTACATCAACATCCATTGCAGCCGTACCACATTTCTATACACCAGGAATTTCATGGCGACGACTTTGAACGTCGTGTACAATTCTGCCACTGGGCACAAGAGAAATTACGGGACGATGACAGATTTTTTGCACGCGTTCTATTAAGCGACGAAGCGTCATTCACCAACAGCGGTAACGTCAACCGACATAATATGCACTATTGGGCAGCGGAAAATCCACGATCGCTGCGACTAGTGGAACATCAGCGATTTTAGCGAGTTAGTGTATGGTGCGGCATTATGGGAGGAAGGATAATTGGCCCACATTTTATCGATGGCAATCTTATGGTGCAATGTATGCTGATTTCCTACGTAATGTTGTACCGAAGTTACTACAAGATGTTTCACTGCATGACAGAATGGCGATGTACTTCCAACATGATGGATCTCCGCCAGATAACTCGCGTGCGGTTGAAGCGGTATTGAATAGCATATTTCATGACCGGTGGATTGGTCGCCGAAGCACCATACCAAGGCCCCCACGTTAACCGGATCTGACATCCCCGAATTTCTTTCTATGGGGAAAGTTGATGGCTATTTGCTTTCGTGATCGACCGACAACGCCTGAGAACATGCATCAGCACATTGTCAATACATGTGCGAACATTACGGAAGGCGAACTACTCACTGTCGAGAGGAATGTTGTTACACGTATTGCCAAAAGCATTGAGGTTGACGGACATCATTTTGAGCATTTATTGCATTAAAGTGGTATTTACAGGTAATCACACTGTAACAGCACGCATTCTCAGAAATGATAGGTTCACGAAGGTACATGTATCACATTGGAACAAAAGAAATAAAATGTTCAAACGTACTTACGTCCTGTATTTTAATTTAAAATACCTACTTGTTACCAACTGTTCGTCTAAAATTGTGAGCCATATGTTTGTTTCTATTACAGCACCATCTATCACAAGGCGAAAAAAGTGGCCCAACTAAAACATTCATATTTCTTTACGTACTACACGAATCTGTAGTAAAAATAGGGGTTCTTATTTTTAAAAACGCAGTTGATATCCGTTTGACCTATGACAGCACCATGTAGCAGGTCAACCAAAGCGCCATCTGGTTTCCCCCTTCAAGCTATGTAAGTTTCGTTGTTTGTAGTTTTTTCGATTGACGCTTATTTCGTGAGGTATTTGGCCCGGTCACGATCAGTGGACCACCCTGTATACCTAAAGCTACTTTACTTCTGCAGATTTATCTCCGTTAAGAAATACATGCTGTGTTCCGTTTGCCAGGAGCTCTTCAGTTCAGTCACAAAGTTGGCCTTAGATTCTGTACGCTAGCGGGCTAAGCGACAATGCGGAACTGTGCCGAACGCCTACCGGAAGCCAAGGAACAGGGCATCATCGTGAGCGTCGGGATCCACTGCTTGCTGGGTCTCGTGATCGTGGCAGAACATAGTGAGTCAGATTTCACAACATTGCTATTTGTGAAATCTATAATGCTTCCTACAGGGGGAATCCTCGGTCTCCAGAAAGTCGGACCGACATAATACTTGCTCTGCAGTTCTACGTCAGCGACGTGGCCCTAAATATGTGTGCGTCTGTTAGATGTAATTTCATTAAAACGGGAATGGAATGAGCATTTTTTCAGTAGCTTGGAACGCTTCGAGAGGAGTAACCTCTTTCGCATACTCTATACAAGGTGTTGCTAAAAGGTACCGCCAAACTTTCAGGAAACATTCCTCACACACAAAGAAAGAAAATATGTTATGTGGACATGCGTCCGGAAACGCTTACTTTCCATGTTAGAGCTGATTTTATTACTTCTCTTCAAATCACATTAATCATGGAATGAAAACACACCGCAACAGAACGTACCAGCGTGACTTCAAACACAGTGTTACAGGAAATGTTCAAAATGTCCTCCGTTAGCGAGGATACATGCATCCACCCTCCGTCGCATGGAATCCCTGATGCGCTGATACAGCCGTGGAGAACAGCATATTGTATCACAGCCGTCCACAATAAGAGCACGAAGAGTCTCTACATTTGGTGCCGGGGTTGCGTAAACAAGAGCTTTCAAATGCCCCCATAAATAAAAGTCAAGAGGGTTGAGGTCAGGAGAGCGTGGAGGCCATGGAATTGGCCCGCCTCTACCAATCCATCTATTGTTGAGAAGCGTACGAACACTTCGACTGAAATGTGCAGGAGGAGCTCCATCTTGCATGAACCACATGTTGAGTCGTACTTGTAAAGGCACATGTTCTAGCAGCACAGGTAGAGCATCCCGTACGAAATCATGATAACGTGCTCCATTGAGCATAGGTGGACGAAATTAAAATGAGCTCTAACATGGAAATTAAGCGTTTCCGGACACATGTCCACATAACGTATTTTTTTTATTTGTGTGTGAGGAATGTTTCCTGAAAATTTCTCCGTACCTTTTTGTAACACCCTGTATACATGGTGGGACAAATAGCATTGGCCTGGACGAGGGGATGTACGCAAGAACGGAGGAGGAAAAGACCTACAGCAACTTCCAACAGGGAGGAGCAACAGCGCATACAGCTGGACGAACCTTGGAGAACAGTTACAAAATCTTCACACCTAACAGAGTTGTTAGCAGAGGTGGGTGCCCCTCAAGTCTAAGGTCTATCGCTACAACCCTCACAGTCTTCAAGAATGGCGCAGAAACATTTCGGATGAGACGGCACCAATTCCAACACTTTCAACATCTGCTATACTCAGTTTGGTACTGTATGTCCTCCCTCTGCTGTGCTTCAGTTCCGGTCGCCTTTTCCCTGTTGAACGATTTTGGTTGATTTTCCTACTCCGCTGTCATTTATTTCGGTATTTGCCAATTTGACGTTCATGCGACAGTTGAAAGAAGGAACAGTAGTAGATCTCCGTCAATGAAGCAATTATGAAAAAAAAAAAAAAGAGTTTACTATCACCCTCAGTTTCGATACCATTATTGACACGGAATTTTACTTTAAATTCGTTGAACGCTTTAAGAGTTACTCTCTCGGGGCAGTTTCGGCTTCGTTCGGTTTTTGTTTGTCTACGATGTTTTGGTTATCTTTGAATCCTTACATGGTCTGATGTATCGCCCGACAGCCTCAGGAATCATCTTGAGTTATTCACGCAATGTTTCCACAGAATACGGTAGGGTAAAGGTATGAGGTGAATGTGCAACAAAGTTGAATAAAGCACTGCAGTTGAGTCTAGGATACTTGTTCTAGTAGAAGTGGGAATAGGGCATTACAGGTACTACATTACATTCTTCTGTCTGTTGTGGCCGTCAAACTGACGGTTTTCAAATGTGTGTGAGTTCTTAAGGGACCAAACTGCAGAGGAGACTTACACGCTACTTAAATTAACCTACGCTAACCACACACGCACACACACACACACGCCCGAGGGAGGACTCGAACCTTCGGCGGGAGAGGCCGCGCAGTCAGTGGCATGGCGCCTCAAACCGCGCGGCCATTTTTTCATAGACAAATTTGGAAGAGACGAGCTACGGCAGTTATAACTCCTGTTAGCAGATTGATGAAAGCACTAAGTCCTCGTTTCTCTTATTTGTACCATTCCTTGTATCTTTCTCACACTTTTGAAAAAAAGGGAAAGAGAGAGAGAGGGCGATTTGATGTTTATATCTTATGTTTAAAGTCATATAAAATTGAAATTCGTCTCTCTAAAAGCTTCTCGGATAATGGCTGCTTCGGTTTTAACCTTGGGCTCTCAACCACTTCCACCCCAGTGACGTAACTTTGGGCTGTTAAATTAGCTAGCTATAGCATTTGGCAGCAAGCGGAATGGACTACTCCCGGTAGCAGAACACCAAGGAGAGCCTAACATTGTCAGTTTCCACTGTACTGCCACTTCAGTTGCGCAAAACATTGTGCCTGCCAGTCTTTCGGAAAGAAACTATTCCGTAGATGAAAATATCGCCCGCTTCAAGTAAAAGCGTAGCTCCGGTCACATTAAAATTTTTGATACGGGCGTACACACTTTAAAAATGTGTATTGTACGTGAATTCGGATTTTTTACGCTTTTTTGTAGCAGAAAGGGACTGGAAACTTCATACTCATTACGAATTACATATTTTCAAAACGCTGTCTCCTAAAGCTTGTATCTACCTCAATGAGAGACAGAACTTTGCTAAGTTCACTTGCCGAGTAGGCAGATTGGTAATCAACGAAAAAAAAATTCAATGAGTTCAATAGTTTTAGAGAAATAAGATGATGAGTTTCAAGAAGAAAAAACGACCTTATCCCTAAACCTAATTACAACAATTAACACCTTTTTAACATGTAAAATTTGAAATTTTCCCGGCGACTCAACTGTTCAAAAACATTTCGGGCTTGCAGCCGGTCGTGGTAAACTTCATTGTACGATATTTCGGCTGGCAGTTGTCCAGCCGAAATATCGTTCAATGAAGTTTACCACGACCGGCTGCAAGCCCGAAATCTTTTTGAACACTTTTTTAACATGCTTAGATGCTATAGATATCTATGTGATATGTGAATCTACAATATTTTGTGTAATTTTTGCACGAGATAGAATTTGAAAGTAATATTCCATTGCCACTGAGGACGAACTGCTGTTGGCGGCTGCTTGTAGACAGATCTTGTCGCGAAGATACCGCAACTCCGTACTTAAAAATTCGGATGACAACTAATTTAAATTAGGTTATAATTACCTCTACTGCGGTGTCCGCATTTTCCTGAATGGCATATAAATAAACATTGAAGTTAAAGTGAATAGCGAGTCCTCTTAATACTTCAGTGATCTGCAGAGCGCTATTGTAGTTCTAAGTGTTTTAGAGCACTGGACGATCTCAGCAATGAGGACCAATCGAGCTGGCGCAGTGGTGCGACACGCATTCGGTAGAACGATGGTTCCGATCGAATTCTGGCCATTTACATTTCTCATAGTTTCCTCAAACCAAAGGCAAGTATGGGGATGGTTTCTTTGAAAAGGACAAAGCCGATAGCCTTCCCTATCCTTTTCCAGTTTGTGCTCTAGTGACCTCGTTGTCGACGGGACCTATAAGTGAAGAACTCTTCCTGTGGTTAATGGGCTGACAGGATTAATATCCGATCTTCAGCTCGAACTTCAGTTAACAGGTAACAAAAATCGATATTGAAACTTCCTGCAGATTAAAACTGTGTGACGGAGCGGGACGCAAAACCGAAACTTTACGTTTCAAAGGGCAGTTGTCTTATCAACTCAGCTATCCAACCTCGATAGCTTAACCGGTAAGAGCACTGACCTTTGAAAAGCAAATTCCAGTAGGCAGGTCTAATACGCCAGGTAATTTTAATACTACATGCATTATTCTGAAGAGTGAAAGGTTCAATCTGTAAAGTCAGTGTTCCGGAAAGTTTCTATTTCAAATTATTTAGATGTTAAATTCGGTTAAAGTCTCAAAAAATCGTTCTGGACCGATTCTATGTACAGAGCGGTCCACTTAAACGTTTCAGCACAAATATCTCTGGAACAATTGTAGATTCTGAACTTTGACTTCCACTGGTATGAGTGTAAGAGAGGGGTACATAAAGGGAAATGCTATGAGACACTCTAAAACGTAAGCAAATATAAGTTGCAACACAAAATTATCTTTATTGAAATGGACGCCCCATATTATTTCTTACGTAGTAAATAACATGAAAAATCGCAAAAAGAATGGCATTGTTTGCATAGCAATACATCAATTACATCCCGCGAAACTGCAAAGCGAAGTTCACACTTGAAATAAAAGAAATACGCCAGTGTTATACATCCAGAGATGCAAGCATGATTCCTACATACCAGTGTTTGTGGTACGAAGCCCTCTGACTATTTTCGGCACTCCTGGCAACAGTGAAAATAAGATTGTGTGCGTCAATCACATCGCGATTATGAGCAACGTGGTGATCACGCTTGCGTTCCCAGATGTGCAACGGCAGCGCCTTTCATTTATTTCAGGCCTCAACTACGCTTAGCAGTATCTCAGGATGTAACTGACATAATGCGATGCAACCATTGGCATTCTTTCTGTGATTCTTCAAGTTATTGATTGCCTGAGAAATAGTACAGGGCATCCATTAAAAAAAAGTTTGTGTTGAAACTAATATTTGTTTACATTTTAGAATGTCTCATAGTATTTATTTCCATGACCCTTGTCCTTCATTTGTACCAGTGAAAGTATTTTTTCAATATCTGTTTTTGTTTCAGCGAGATTTGCACTGAAGGCTTAAGTGGGCCACCCTATATATACAGGGTGGTCCATTGATAGTGACTGGGACAAATATCTCACGAAATAAGCGTCAAACGAAAAAACTACAAAGAACGAAACTTGTCTATCTTGAAGGGGGAAACCAGATGGTTGGCCCGCAAGATGGCGCTAGCATAGGTCAAATGGATATAAACTGCGTTTTTTAAAAATAGGAACCCCCAATTTTTATTGCATATTCGTGTAGTACGAACTTAGGAACGTTCGAAGATTTTATTTCGGTTGTTCCAATGTGACACATGTACCTTTGTGAACTTATCATTTCTGAGAACGCACGCTGTTACAGCGTGATTACCTGTAAATACTACATTAATGCAATAAATGCTCAAAATGATGACCGTCAACCTCAATGCATTTGGCGATACCTGTAGCGACATTCCTCTCAACAGCGAGTAGTTCGCATTCTGTAATGTTCGCACATGCGTTGACAATGCGCTGACGCATGTTGTCAGGCTTTGTCGGTGGAGCACGATAGCAAATATCCTTCAACTTTCCCCACAGAAAGAAATCTGGGGGCGTCAGATCCGGTGAATGTGCGGGCCATGGTATGGTGCTTTGACGACCGATCCACATGTCATGAAATATGCTATTCAATACCGCTTCAACCGCACGCGAGCTATGTGCCGGACATCTATCATGTTGGAAGTACATCGCCATTCTGTCATGCAGTGAAACATCGGTAGAACATTACGTAGTAAATCAACCATTTAGATTGCCATCGATAAAATGGGGGGCCAATTATCCTTCCTCCCATAATGTTGCACTTGTCCCAGCCATCGTGGATTTTCCGTTGCCCAATAGTGCACATTATGACGGTTTACGTTACCGCTGTTGGTGAATGACGCTCCGTCGCTAAATAGAACACGTGCAAAAAAATCTGTCATCGTCCCGTAATTTCTCTTGTGCCCAGTGACAGAACTGTACACGACGTTCAAAGTCGTCGCCATGCAATTCCTGGTGCATAGACATATGGCACGGGAGCAATCGATGTCGATGTAGCATTCTCAACACCGACGTTTTTGAGATTCCCGATTCTCGCGCAATTTGTCTGCTACTGATGTGCAGGTTATCCGCGACAACAGCTAAAACGCCTACTTGGGCATCATCATATGTTGCAGGTCGCGTTGGCGTTTCACATGTGGCTGAACACTTCCTGTTCCCTTAAATAACGTAACTATCCGGCGAACGGTCCGGACACTTGGATGATGTCGTACAGGATACCGAGCAGCATACATAGCACAAGCATTTTGATCATAATAGCCATACATCAACACGATATCGGCCTTTTCCGCAATTGGTATACGGGCTATTTTAACACGGGCAATGTATCACGAAGCAAATACCGTTCGCAGTGGCGGAATGTTACGTGATACCACGTACTTATACGTTACTGACTTAATACAGCTCAATCTGTCACAAAGCGAAAAAAGTGCTCCAACTAAAACATTCATATCTCTTTACATATTACACGAATATGTAATAAAACTGGAGGTTCGTATTTAAAAAAAAAAAAAAAAAAAAAAACGCTGTTGCTATCCGTTTGACCTATTGCAGCGCCATCTAGCGGGCCAACCATAGCGCCATCTGGTTTCCCCCTTCAAGCTAGACAAGTTTCGCTCTTTGTAGTTGTTTTGTTTGACGCTTATTTCGTGAGATACATGGCCCGGTCACTATCAATGGACCACCCTTTACATATATTCCGGGTGGCCCACTGATATGTTGTCAAGTTTCGACGGATGCTTGCGGTTTCTGTTTTACAGCAGATAGATGGAGGCAGCCTAAACAAATTCTGCTCATGTCGTCTTTCATTTGTTTTCCGTCTTAAACAAAATGATTTTCAAGCGGAATTTTACGTATCCATTCGTCAGTTCGGTCCCTAAATAGTGTAGTGCGATATTCGTTTCTCGGTACGCTTTAAAAGGGACAGTAAAACATAGGTAATAGCAGCGGCCGTACCGCCCTCCCGCGCTGACTTTTAAGCCGTCGGCACACGTACCCGTGCTGTCGAACATTTACGTTGAGCGTGCGAAGTTCAACGTGCTGCTGAACGCTCAGGAACAATGCGACTTGTGCATACGGTACGTGGGCCCCAACGTGGTATACGCGATTGCGACGTACTCCAGCCGCAGTTGTGGGATGTTTCTGGTTCGTAAATCACACTGTTTACTCAACAGGCTGCGTAAAATTCCCACGTCAGCTCTATTAAAACGCACATATCCTAGTCACGTTGTTCTATATGTAATATACACAAATAAAAACTTAAATATCGATGTACATGTTTTAAGACAAAAAGGAAAGTACCATGTCCAATCAATAAGAACACAGGCTTATAAAAGTTCCATTACAAACAGTGTGACAATCTGCAATAGTTCTCCACATAAGATAAACACTATTTTATGTTCCCCACATTTTAGTAAAGCCCTAAAGTCATTTTCACTTGATCACTGTTCCTACTCAGTAGCAGAAACTTTACATCATGTAAAACTCACGAAACTCAAAAGAAACAGGAACAAAATATCTTTATACAAGTAGCGCAAGCTGTCCTGTAGATTAAGCCAATCGAAAAAACTCACTCCTCAAGAAAAGGTGAACTTATATTTACATAACATCAAATATTGTAGTATATACTTACCTTAAACTAATAATAAAGCATCAAAATCTATTACACACGCGAATATTATGAAAAAACGTGCGAACCATCATCAGATCACGGATATTATTTCGATTCATCAACGCTACTCACTACGCTAAACTGATAACAATTCGTTTATAACCCTCTTATAAGATGTTGCCACTTGCTAAAAGCTTTAATCGTAGCTATGTTACTAACTGAAATTTAATTATAACAAATTGTACCAAGAACAATGTGTTTTTCGTGGATCCTCAGTGTGTCGCTACCTTCAAGTGATATACTCTCAGACGTACGTGACGTTGTGCCATCTGATTGGTCAACTCTCAGACGCACGCTCAGGATATCTGACATGCCAGATATCGCTCTGCACGTTCGAAAGACTCCCGAACGTGCTGTTCCACGCTATGACGTCAGAAACTCGGCTCACTCAACGCTCAACGTTCGGATGCACGGACCGTGTGCCGACGGCTTTACCGTCATCTGGCAGCGCTGTTCAGTCGCAGCTGGAATACTGTTTATGTTTCATCTTTTACTGTCCCTGTTAATACACATCGCCACAACGAATATCGCACTAGACCAATCTGTGACAGCTCTCTCGAAACGGCGCGCAAAAATCCTCTTTAAAAATCGTTTTGTTTGTAACGGGAAACAAACCGACGGTTTTCTTCAACAATGAGTGTCGCATGAAAGACATTATGAACACTATTTGTTTTGCTGACTCCAATTACACATTGCACAAACGAAATTACAGATATGTGCAGAAACACCAAAGAAATTAGCCCTGATGTCTCTCAGGAGGAACTTCCTGTATAAATATATAATCTTATTTCTCAGTGAAATCAGTGGTTTGTGACCCGCCCAAATAGCCGAGAACGACAACGCGCCGCTTCCGGGATTCTGGTAAGGCATCTGGCCACAGACTATCACTAACGTTGCCAAAACACATCGAGAAACGGGAAAAAAGCATGGAGAAAGAAGACGAACAGTTAGTGTCCAAATTATCTCAGCCCTGTAAAAGTGCAATGTTGTATAGAGAAGTCTGAAAAATGTGCTAAGTGTTTTGTTGTGTTTGCCTCGACGTTTCCTTGAAGAGAGAACGATGAATCAGCAGAAAATTATTCGCCGCAAGCGTGACTGATCGTCTAAAGGGCAAACGCTGGTGCTTGCGCTGTAGGCTATTGTATCCCATTCGCGATCTGTCTCGGCTGCCCTCAAGGTGAGCCATTCAGCTGCTAGTGACCTCTTTTAACTATTCCAAGCATCCTTTGTACACAAAACAAACCCACCCAACGAGATCAAGGATCTATTGCCCGCATCTAGTGAACTTTAGTCGCAGACAAAATTGTACGCCGTTTGATTCGTTATTTTTTCTGAAACTTAAAGTTGTGTTTCCCGTATTATCTACTGAGAGGACATGGCACTGAGTAATAGCATGCTAACAGTTCCTCAGTTCTGTGTTCACAGCTGCAGCATTTTATTTGCAGTGTCGTTTTTTTTTCTCGTGGTGTTTAGCGTAGATTCTGTCGAATTCTGAAACCGACACAAAGCTTCAGTTAGTCGGAAATGTGTTTAGTCATTAGCGGCGCATGCGAGCTATCGGATTCGGAATCTCGCGCATCCTGGGCTGATCAATTTCATTATTAATTCACTATGTTTGCCAGCGGTTAATCGACCTCTGCATGTACACGAGATGTCGTGAACACTTAGATTAGTTACGCTTCACTCAGAGAATTTTTTTTTTTTTGCTACACTGGCTTTATCATCTGTACGAAATGAATCGCAAACTGCGTGCACAGTAGCGTCCAGGTTGGCCGTAACTCGCAAAGTACAATGATTACTGCTGTGTTTTTAGCTTGCAGTATGCCTGAAATGCTGTGCGGAAATCTTGCGCGCGATGGTATTGCCTAAGTACGCTAACTGTACTGCGTTAGGACATTACAGGCTAAGTTAAGGGCGGTAGATGATTTGTGGTGATTTTTCGTATTTAATTATGAAACCTTCCCGTCTCCTCTATATCTCTTTTTTTTACGCAACCTTCCCTTCTACAATAACCTATGAAACCTTTCCTTATGATTTATATCTCTTGCTTAATAGCAACAAATTAAATCTTCCCTTTGAAATTTATTCTCTTTCTCAATCTTCGCATACAAATTTAATTGCTGCTAATTACAAGTGATTTTCTGATTATTTAGACGAAACATAGAATGTGTCGTCGTCGTGGCCCTCAGTCGTTATCTGCAATAACCCAAAACTGTTCCTTACCTTTTTTACTGTTACTGGATCGCCATCTGACTGCTACATCTAACTGCGACATGAATATACTTACTCTGTTTTACTATACTCTATTAGCTGCTGGTGGGCGGTCATAATAAGTGGCTGCATTTATTGCCAAAGCTGACGTGATTCTTTAATAGCAAAGCTGACATTATTCTTTAATTAATTTGACTGAAGTTACGTAATTCATAGTTACACTTTTTCTTGACAACAATAAAATTTTTCCAAAGTTTTACGTTCGTGGTTTCTGGGATGGATTATAATCAGTAATGCAACATTGCTGGCAAAAATTAATTATATTCTGGAAACAGTTCAAATATTTACTGCTTGTAATGAATCGATTTTACAAACGTTCAAATGGGTCTTACTTTTTACAATAATCTTACAACTAGCATTGCGCAAACATACCTTCAGTAGTCTTGAGTTTCGCAAAGAAAATAATTCAATAATGTTAGTTCCTCTTATGATAATAGTTAGCTGATGTGTCTGTACATCCGTTTATAATCTCTTGTAAACCATAGCTGGTGGCTGGCAGGCACACTGCTCCTCTCAACCTCTCGCTTCAGACCTGCTACAAACTCGCTTCACATCTCGCTTACTACTGACTTCCTACGAACGCTAAAGTGCAGTCTCTCCTGCCAACAATGCTTTTTGGTGCAGGCAGTCCCCGCTACCATTACAAAATGTATCAATGCGTGGTCTTTCCCCCTCTTTTCTTAAAATGTACTCGGTCTCTCCCGCCCTTTTTAAAATTATATCAATTTGCGGTCTCTCTTGCCAACAATACTTTGGTGCACACATTCCCTGCTACCACAATTATTTCCAACATGACAAATATTAATTATTCCTACTTAATCGTATTAATAAAATATCAACATCTTTCATAAATTGTGGTTTGACAATAGAAATACACACGTCTTACAATTATTTTATTTGCTTATACATATATTTCATACATTGACTTTTTATTTATCCACAACACCCTTCTTTTGTCATCACCGAATATTGTGCAAATCGTAGCCGGTAGCATCGCTTTAATACGCTCCAGCGGAGATAATTTTTGTATCCCGCCTGGAAGGCGGGGCGCGGGTCTGCTCCTGTAAACTGAAGGCTAGGCCGGATATAGGAAGTGAGTAGGAGCAGGACAGTGTGAAAATTTCTCGGTCCTGCTCTTAGAAATGGTTTTACTAGTGCATGAATATTTCCAGGGCATACAAAACTTTGCAGTGATGAGCGCGTCTCTATATGAAGCAATGTTCCCAGGCCGCCTGCTCTCGATGAAATAGGGCAGAATCTGGAGCGGAGCTCGTAAGGCTCTCCCGCTCCGGCTAGAGTGAGCTGTCGTCGGTGTCTGTCGTAGTGCCAACCTTACAACTTGTATTTACGCCGTGGCATCGTGGATATCGATACCACAGTAGTCTCACATTATAATGAAGCACCAGATAGAATAAGAACGGGCTGACTTAGATAAAATATACGAACGAATGTAATCCACGCTTACGAAGTTATCTGGATTATATTTCCCGTCCGAAAAGTTGTTGTGCTTCAACTCCAGTATTAGTTACTTTCGTTTTTTGGGCAAAATTTTGGATAGGCTTGTGGGAATGATGCTGACGAATGAATTTGTGATTTGTGAAATTAAGAGAGATTGGGTTTAATTCTTTAGTCGCCGATTATAATTTTCGAGTTTTTCGTAGACACACGACCTATTCTAACGGCATAAATGATTTTCGTATTTATTTTCGAGAACAAACTGTGATTTTGTTATTAGAAAATAATCGTCATATGCAATCGCTAACGTCTTCTTTATACATTTCTTGGTAAAATATTTTTTTTCCAAAAATGTCTATATATCGGTGAAATATTTCCGACGATATGTCGATATCAGAAGGGCTATGTTGCGTGCCGATATTTTTATTTTATTTGTCACAATTTTCGGTAATTATTTGAAGTTGCTCTTTTTAAATTGCAATAGAAAATAGTTTTACTTCCATTGTGTGAAGGAGTCCTACTATTGAAAATATTTAAATAGTTTCGCGGCCCTGTCAGAAAATGTATAAATATTAATTCCAACTTTTTAAAAACCAACTGCCTCAGTTGCAGAGTTTACCTAGATTTACCTGGGTTTCAGTCGGGATAACCCAACCTACTTCAGAATAAAAGTAACAACCATTTGTCCACAGAGGACATCGTCAAGCTAAAACTACAAATCCATAAATTACCGTCAGACTGTAAAGACTTATCTGAAACTGCCTCGGCCCCACTTCGCGACCGCGATGTAGCAGCCTCGAGTGCTGTACTGGCAGCACAGTACTGGCTGTGACACTGCCAGTACAGCAGTCGAGGCTGCTACATCGCGGTCACGAAGTGGGGCCGAGGCAGTTTCAGATAAGTTTTTACAGTCTGACCATAGTTTATGGATTTGAAGTTTTAGCTTGGCGATGTCCTCTATCGAAAAACGGTAGTTACTTTTGTTCTGAAGAAGGTTGGGTTGTTGTTGTTGTTGTGATCTTCAGTCCTGAGACTGGTTTGATGCATCTCTCCATCTATCCTGTGCAAGTTTCCTCATCTCCCAGTACCTACTGCAACCTACACCCTTCTGAATCTGCTTAGTGTATTCATCTCTTGGTCTCCCTCTACGATTTTTACCCTCCACGCTGCCCTCCAATACTAAATTGGTGATCCCTTAATGCCTCAGAACATGTCCTACCAACCTATCTTGTCTTCTAGTCAAGTTGTGCCACAAATTTCTCTTCTCCCCAATCCTATTCAATACCTACTCATTAGTGATGTGATCTACCCATCTAATCTTTAGCATTCTTCTGTAGCACCACATTTCGAAAGCTTCTATTCTCTTCTTCTCCAAACTATTTATCGTCCATGTTTCACTTCCATACATGGCTACACTCCATACAAAAACTTTCAGAAATGACTTCCTGACACTTAAATCTATACTCGATGTTAACAAATTTCTCTTCTTCAGAAACGCTTTCCTTCCCATTGCCAGTCTACATTTGATATCCTCTCTACTTTGAAAATCATCAGTTATTTTGCTTCCCAAATAGCAAAACTCCTTTACTACTTTAAGTGTCTCATTTCCTAATCTAATTCCCTCAGCATCACCCGACTTAATTCGACTACATTCCATTATCCTCGTTTTGCTTTTGTTGATGTTCATCTTATATCCTCCTTTCAAGACACTATCCATTCCGTTCAACTGCTCTTCCAAGTCTTTTGCTGTCTCTGACAGAATTACAATGTCATCGGCGAACCTCAAAGTTTTCATTTCTTCTCCATGGATTTTAATACCTACTCCGAATTTTTCTTTTGTTCCCTTCACTGCTTGCTCAATATACAGATTGAATAACATCGGGGAGAGACTACAACCCTGTCTCACTCCCTTCCCAACCACTGCTTCCCTTTCATGTCCCTCGACTCATAACTGCCATCTGGTTTCTGTACAAATTGTAAATAACCTTTCGCTCCCTGTATTTTACCGCTGCCACCTTCAGAATTTGAAAGAGAGTATTCCAGTCAACATTGTCAAAAGCTTTCTCTGAGTCTACAAATGCTAGAAACGTAGGTTTGCCCTTCCTTAATCTAGCTTCTAAGATAAGTCGTAGGGTCAGTATTGCCTCACGTGTTCCAACATTTCTACGGAATCCAAACTGATCTTCCCCGAGGTCGACTTCTACTAGTTTTTCCATTCGTCTGTAAAGAATTCGTGTTAGTATTTTGCAGCTGTGGCTTATTAAACTGATAGTTCGGTAATTTTCACATCTGTCAACACCTGCTTTCTTTGGGATTGGAATTATTATATTCTTCTTGAAGTCTGAGGGTATTTCACCTGTTTCATACATCTTGCTCACCAGATGGCAGAGTTTTGTCAGGGCTGGCTCTCCAAAGGCCGTCAGTAGTTCCAATGGAATGTTGTCTACTCCGGGGGCCTTGTTTCGACTCAGGTATTTCAGTGCTCTGTCAAACTTTTCACGCAGTATCGTCTCTCCTATTTCATCTTCATCTACATCCTCTTCCATTTCCATAATATTGTCCTCAAGTACATCGCACTTGTATAGACCCTCTACATACTCCTTCCACCTTTCTGCTTTCCCTTCTTTGCTTAGAATTGGGTTTCCATCTGAGCTCTTGATGTTCATACAAGGTTGGGTTATCCCGACTGAAATCCAGGTAAATCTAGGTAAAAAGTGCAACTGAGGCTTTCGGTTCTTAAAAAGTTAAAATTAGCCCTACTATGTTTTGAGCTTTCATCAAGTCCAGTCTAACTGTTTGAGAGCGTGAAACAAGTATATGAGGCACAAAAGAAGTCCGATTGAGCTAGGGGGTGGCTGTGTGAATGGACTAACAGGTTTATCGATATGAAGAAAGAGCACACCAGTTGCGTTAAAAAACAAAGGTCTAAATGACAAGCTGGGTCATTACGGTGGGCGGAGACGTGCTGAAGTAATCGGCGCTCAGCGGTACCAACAGAAACTGCAGCGTTTAGTTTCACCACGCATTTTTGACACTACAACTGCTTGGTAGCTGACGTCGGCAGAAATAAAAAAGAACAGCTAAGTCGACATGAAGTGTTAAGGACAAATCTGATATGTGACAAAACCGAACGACGGACCTGTAAAGCATCGTTTATTGTGCCGCTTACCTGCAGTTACAATTCATAGCAAAGTGCATCGTTTCACTTTCAATTTTTGCTCTAAGAGGGATAGGCACACTGCTAGTATCTTGATGTACAGAATAAATCATAGTAAATCAGTTCTCAAATATACAACGCTAAAACCGGCGCTAAATCTACAACGCGCAGCCGATATTTTTATATACAAGTATGACGATATTCCTTTCTTCGATAAATCGATACTTTCTCTGAGTATAATAGGAGTAGATAATGATATTTTTTAAATATCGGATATAGGATTCCCGATATTTTTAGAAGTACGAGGGCTATCCATAAAGTACATTACGTTTAGGAATTCAAATAAATAAAGTATTAGAATTTTTTATTATATACAGATGAAATCCACTCTTAAATACTACATTTCTACACAGTTTCCATTTAAATTAAGGCATTTATCGTAGCGATGGACGAGCTTGGAAATTCCTTCGTCGTAAAATTCGGCCGCCTGCGCCTTCAACCACGTGGTTACCTTTTCTTGAAGCTGTCTGTCGTCATCAAAACGCTGCATGGCCAACCACTTCTTCATTGCTGGGGATAAGTGGGAGTCGCTCGCTGCCAGGTCGAGACTGTACGGCGGATGAGGAATCGAGAACTTCACGAGTGGCATTTGCCGTGTGGGCCCGGGCGTTGTCGTGAATCAGCAAGCTCTTTGAGCCCAACTTTCCCCTGCGCTTGTTTTGTATTGCTCTTCTGAGGTTGTGCAGAGTTTGGCAATACCTTTGAGAGTTTATTGTAGTGCCTCTTTCCAGGAAATTCACAAAAATCACACCTTTTCTGTCCCAAAAGAAGAGGTAACCACATGGTTGAAGGCGCAGGCGGCCGAATTTTACGACGAAGGAATTTCCAAGCTCGTCCATCGCTACGATAAGTGCCTTAATTTAAATGGCAACTATGTAGAAAAGTAGTATTTAAGTGTGGCTTTCATCTGTATATAATAAAAAAATTCCAATACTTTATTTATTTTTAATTCCAAAATGTAATGTACTTTGTGGATAGCCCTCGTATCATCAGTTCTACTTCCTTACCGCCATGTTTAACAAAATGTTCAGCCTGACTTCACAGGGCTCAAATTCTCGATGTTCTTGTCCTATTGCAATTTATGTTTAACCACTCTACCGTAGCCGCCCAATATACAGACTGCTTCAGCTAAGCTGTCTACCTATTTACCTGTGCCGTTTAAGATATCGTAATTCTGTTTTCACCCAAACTAACCCCTCGCTGTGCTTCGACGAGTCCGACTCGTGAAAACAAATGCGGACCACGTAATGATCATGATTCACACTTGTAACGAAAGTTGGGCCAAACCTTTTTTATATGTCGGATATGGTTCTATTCATACATACATTATCTATAAACAACACACGGTCAGAGGAAGGAAACATATGTCGAGCACCGGATAAATGCAGAAAACATTCGATTGTTGGACTACGAAAAGTGTGGGAAAACCATCACTAGGGGAAACACTTCTTTGACTCCTAGTGCAGTTCTGGGCCTGTTACTCACATCATATCGATGTGATGCCAAAAAAAAAAAAAACAGCAAGGATGAGCAAAGTTTGCATGAAACTGAAGTACGAAGCGAAAAGACGTGGAAATGCACTGAGAGAAAGTGGCGTTGCATGTAGCACAATGCTTTCGAAACTACCATGCCGTGCATGTCATTTAATTTTTATAATTGTTGCTATTCTCCTATTATAAATTCGTTCAAGAGGAGCATGTCTTATTGTAATTGCATTTTGTGTTGACAGTATCTACGTGTAGGCGTCGCGTTGTTTTATTCCTTCTAAAGAAGGCACAACTGAAGGAGCACATAAAAATTACAATTTCTATTAAAATATTGTTCGTGTGTAAAAATGTATATTTGTACTTTGAAGTACTGTTCTATATATATAAGCAACAAGAATTAAATTAGCGTTAACATCTAGAATAGCAGTATCACGTGAAGCAAACGTGTAGCTACATTACAGGTGTCCACGGTTTTCGCATGCGTCGCCTCCAATCGCTCGTGCTCGAACTAAATGATAAGGCAAGGGGTTAATTGTGAAAAGTCCTCTCTAAACTTCGTATAGTCTATTTTCATAGCTGTATTAATTATCAACTTCGCATTTTCTGCTGGAACTCTAGTAATTTCAACCGCTAGTGCCGTAGTACGAAAAGAGACTAATTCAATGTCGCTTCACTCTTCAAAATCCAGTTCGTTGCTGTGGAGAAATTATAACTTGAGCTTCAGCTCTTTTGGAGATGAAAACGATTGCTGTCGCAGGCGGAAGTTCGTATTGTGAAACTGTCGCGTCGGACCGGTGAGGCGCACCAGTTCTACTCACAAAAACGGAGTCAGGTAGAAAAGTTCAATACCGATTCTAATAATACGTGGCTGAATGTGGTTGGACAGACACACCAACTGGAAGATAAAGGACGTAGCATCTTTAGATGAGTCACCAGTTAATAATGGTAACCGTTCTGCTCTTGTTTCTGCAAGAGCCTTGGAAGGAAGCTGTACGTCAAAAATCGAATGACTTTCTACAGCTGTGAACTGTAGTATAGAGACTGTTAAATAAAATCTTCACGTCTTTAGTTTAATGACAAGATACATACATACAGAGCAAAGTTATACCACCAGCAGCATCAGAAAGGAAATCACAAAATAATTTCATCATAAACACTTCCTTTAAATCCCAGTTACGTTATCAACTGTTTGGAATGCCCAACTTCTACTGCAATACACGATTTCAGTCGCCATTGCATGAACTTCTGGACAGACTGTACAAATACTTGCCATATCATTGCCCATGCTGTAACAATGTAGTGATCTAAAAAACCCTGTGCATAGATTTCGAGTTTACCCCAGAGAAAAAAAAGTGACGATCTAGTTTACCCCAGAGAAGAATGTGACTTCAAATCAGATGAACTATCAGGTCAACTGACAATGCTTCCACATCGTATCTAGCGACCAGGAAACAGCTGAGTGAGAGCAGTCTTCTGGTCACAGGCAAGTAGTGTGTTAGGCACTGAGCCGCGCACGGCTCGCGTTTATCCCATTTGTTGTTTGTCAACTTCTATTACGGTACTGCAGCCCCGTTTTCTTATTCTATTTACTGGGGTCGCTAACTTCCTGCCTTACTTGCCCGTGAGCGGCAGCAGCAGCGCGTATCGATAAGTGCACTGTCGTACCATCTCTGGAGCGACCGATAGTATTTCCGGTTTGTCGTGTGTCTGGCAGTCAGTTCGGGACGGACCAGCAGAGCAGTCGGGACGCAGCAGCAGTGAAGGCGTGGACGGAGCGCCGATGAGGTGCCGACAGCCAGTGCTTGCCGCCCGCTGGCGACACACGTGAACTGTCCGACGGAGGCAGATTGGAGCAGGAGGACCGTTGGTTGGTCGTTCGGTTGGTCCTCCCATCGGCCGCTGTATATTTGGTCCTTTCACCGTTTCTGGGCCTTGGAAGTCGGTCTGTTGGCGTGGAGCAGAGAGGAATTCTCGGCGGGACGTAGTTTGGCCGGGGCCGCTCGCTGATTCTACGCGGTGTCGGAGTGTGTGGGGCTGTTCCCATAGCTACGAGGTCCGTGGCTCACCGACCCTGGACACGAAGGTTGAGTTTTGATCTAACCTACCAGCAAGTCAAGACTGTTCACATTGTGTCGTTTGGAGTTCGTTGTCGGCTGTTGGGATATTCCCGCGAGCAACAACGTGGTTTTCAAGTTGGAAAATTCTAGCTACACTCCGGTGGAGTTTCACTGTATTTGTTTATTTGAATTGAAGTGTACCAGCGGAATCTCTGCCTTGTGGCCGTTAACTTTCTGGTTACCTGCCCTGGCCGTTGACATAAATTTCAGGCAGTATAGTTTACTCATCGTGTTGTTGCTGTCCAGCACGGCGTTTAGTTTGACAGCTTCATGTATGATTGGTTGTGGGTGTCAATATCTTCTACGTTGTTCCGTTGAAATCCCTCTTGTGCCCTGGTTGGGTGAAGTGGAAGTTACCTTGTCGGTGGGTCCGCTGACTGTCGGTCAGTTGGGCTGTCGTCGGATCGTGAATGGTTGGCCCGACTGCCTGTCTCACCTAAGCGAGCGTTAGTGTTTGAATTCCAAGCCGACCCTCGAACATCTGAGCGCCTTTGCATGTACTGCCTTTTTTAAATTTGTTCTTGTTGTTTGTATTTGTATGGCTTCCAGCCGATTTTTATAAAGTTAAGGTTGTTTTCCCCCTTAAGGCGTAAGATTCTGTAGGCCTTCAGCCTAATTTAGAGAGCTGATTCACGTAAAACCTTTGGTATTTTAAAGGTTTTAATGTTGTTGAATTTTAACGTGCTGGGCCTTCAGCCGATTTTGAGTTTGACTTGTTTTGCTCTTAAGGCCTTCATCCTAAATTAAAGAACTTTTTCACGTAAGGTCTTTGGTATTTAAAAAAGTTATTGTTATGGAATTTTAAGCGTTAGGCCTTCCGCCAATTTATCTTGTTTGCTCTTGAAGTGTGTGATTCTTTGGGCCTTCAGCCTAGCTAAAGAACTGTTGTAAAACAAGGCTTGGCTTTTAAATTTCTGTTAATACTTGCGTTTCAACTTGTTGGCCTTCTGTCGTTTTTAAATTAAAGTGGCTTTCAGCCGGTAATCAAGTCCCAAAAATTGAAGCTGTGTGTTTAAAAACATATTTTTTGGGCTCTTGTAAATGTCTGATCAAATAATAAAGTAGTATGTTCGAGTGTAACTGATAGCCCCTTATTTTGGCCCCTTTCCACAATTTAAACTACCTGTCCTACCCTGCGGGTTAAGCAGGGCGTCTCAGCGACGCTGGCGCCACGTACATCTACAGATTTCGAGTGATACTTTCTCTAGGAAGGCCGGTAGCACATCGATGAGAAACTGACCCTATCTTTTATGTGCCGGCCAGAGTGGCCGAGCGGTTGTAGGCGCTACAGTCTGGAACCATGCGACCGCTACGTCACAGGTTCGAATCCTGCCTCTGGCATGGCTGTGTGTGGCGTCCTTAGGTTAGTTAGGTTTAAGTAGTTCCAAGTTCTAGGGGACCGATGACCACAGCAGTTAAGTCCCATAGCAGAGCCATTTGAACCATTTTATCTTTTATGTGTTAAAGTTTCTTCAACGAAGTAGGGACCAGTTGCCTAGTCTCCAACAATCTTGCATCAAACGTTCACCCTATACTGTCCCGAATGCCGACTTGTGCCAACTTGCCACAGTTAATGTGACCCAGAAATGTGTATTTCGTACAGTTAGTTAGCTCCATTGGTAAAGAAAATTCTTTCATCAGGAGCGAGCGACAGAATTCCTAGCTTCTGCAATATCACTGGTTAAACTGTTGGTGAAGTAAGGCATGACGCCGATGGAAACTGTTTCGCTGCAGAATGCGAACAACGCAAGAGGATCGATACGTAGTCCATGTGTCGAAATGAAATCGACATCTCACTCCTAGGGAGATCGCTGCAGACCTGGCAACGGCTACCGGTTCACGTGTTTCCGCCAGAACCATTTCGCGGCGATTAACTCACACCGGTTTGTATGCTCGGAAGCCTGTTAAATGCGTCCCACTTCTACCATTCCATCGACGAGTTGGCAGGTGTAGGGAGCATGTTGGATGGGGTCAATGAGCCAGATTGATGTTCTCCGGCGGGTCCCGCTTCACCGTGGAAGGTGATTCTGGCCTTCAGTTAATGTGGAGAGATAGGAACACGTTACACTCAACAAGAACGTTCATTAAGTCATCGATATGGCCTAGGCGGCATGTTGTGGGCGAGCATTATGCACGTTGGTCGAACACGGCTGCATACCTTGAGATACTATTACTACATAGCGGTATTGCATGAAGGTTATTCTGGATCATGTCCGTTTATTTGAGAGTTCGGTAGATACTGAGCTTGGGTAGCTATGCTGATAGAGCACTTTCCCCCGAAAGGCAAAGGTCCCGAGTTCGAGTCTCGGTCCGGCACACGGTTTTAATCTGCCAGGAAGTTTCATATCAGTGTACACTCTGCTGCACAGTGAAAATTTCTTACTGACTTCCTATTTACGGACGGCAATGCCCATCCACACAGGACGGCTGATGTGTCGGACACACTGGGAAGTGAAGATATTGAAGGCATGGAATGATCTTCGTACTCCCCGGACCTAAACTGTATAGAGAATGTCCGAGATGCTCTCGGCAGACAAGTTTCTCAACGAACATCTTCTACCCGAACAGCACAAGAATTGAAAACCCTCTAGAGAAGAGTGGGATAATATCCTCCAAGGAGTTCTCAACAGTTTGGTAACCAGCATGGCTGGCCGGAGTGGCCCTGCGGTTCTAGGCGCTACAGTCTGGAACCATGCGACTGCTACGGTCGCAGGTTCGAATCCTGCCTCGGACGTGGATGTGTATGATGTCCTTAGGTTAGTTAGGTTTGATTAGTTCTAAGTTCTAGACGACTGATGACCTCAGAAGTTAAGTCACATAGTGCTAAGAGCCATTTGAACCATTTTTTAACCAGCATGAATAACAGATGCAAAATTTGCATTAGTGTCCGATGAGGGCTTATTCCTCACTGAGAGTCCGATATCGACTTTTATGAGGGGAATCTGGCCCGTATCAAACAAGAACTTAATTTATATCCGTTATCCAGCTTTCCCATGTGGTGAAATGTATACAATTTTTCGTTTTAAATGTACCACTTCACCACTACTACGTATGCATTGTGCTTCACGCCGTCCATTATTGCCTGTGATTATTCCTTACCAATTGTCGAGCAGTGTGCATATGCACACTGCTCAATATTGGAAAACACTCATTCTAATGGAACAAAAACATATGCCGTATTACAACCCTTTGCAAAAGCAAAAGAAGGAAGTGTACAGTCACTCTCCGCCTATAAAAGGTGATAAATTAAAAAAAAAAAACGACGCGAGTAAATGCCACTACAAAAAGAAGATACATATTTCCAGTGGTTCAAAACCTGGCATAAAAAAGTGAAACACACACTCTCATACACACATAAGAATAACCCCACTACCGTATCATCATCTCCCCTGACCCGAGCATCCACGCTCTACGCTACTAGCTAAGATCTCTCACTTACCCTTGCACGATGACTACATAAGAGTGCAGTACAGTTCATTACAGTGGAAACGTGAAGGATAAACAGAACAATCAAGGACGCGTGTGGAAGATAGAATCGGCAAATAAAGATCTCAGTGTGTAAATTTACAACGAGCTGTGAAACTTCCTATCTAAACCAAACGATCCAACAAAAAAAAATATATCAATATAATAATAAATTATATTGAAACTTCCTGCAGAGTGAAAATCTCATTCTGGACACATCCTCCAGGCTGTGGATAAGCCATGTCTCCGCCATACCCTTTCTTTCAGGGGTGCTAGTTCTGCAAGGTTCGCAGGACAGCTTGTGTAAAGTTTCGAAGGTAGGAGACGAGGTACTGGTAGAAGTAAAGCGGTGACGATGGGGCGTGAACAGTGCTTCGTAAGCTCAGTCCGTAGAGCAATTGCCCGCGAAAGGCAAAGATCCCGATTTCGAGTCTCGGTTCGGCACACAGTTTTAATCTGCCAGGAAGTTTCATATCAGCGCACACTCCGCTGCAGAATGAAAATCTCATTGAATAAATTATATTAATCATTTCTGTTGTAGGGTAGGGAAGGTACCGAAAATAATTAGGTCAGACGTGTTTGGTTATTAATCAAATTAAAAGTCAGTTGCAAAAGACGTATAACAGTTTTTATAATCTATCGTTGATGAGTGTTGACTGAAAAAGGAATAAGCGTCCGTGGATCTCCCCGTGCAGGGTAACGTGCCCCGCTGGCCGTATCAGCAGATCCCGGTGCACCGTTACGGGTGGTTACATATGCGGTATCTCACGACCTCCGTGGACAGATATGCGAGAACCGGCTCTGCCCGCCGCTGCCCCGGTGCAGTGGAACGGTAGTGGAGGAGTCCCAGGGGCCGTTAGCTTTTACCGCCTGGCGGCCTCACGACCCAGCGAGACAGCACAACACGGCACACAACACCCACGGCACAAACAGCCAGTCCGTGCTGCAAGAGAAGCAGCCTTTACACCGATTTGTTGGTATATCCACTTTTCTTCCTTACATCTGCTGCCGGCCAGAGTGGCCGAGCGGTTCTAGGCGCTACAGTCTCGAACCGCGAGACCGCTACGATCGCAGGCTCGAATCCTGCCTCGGCTATTTAGGTTATTTAGGTTATTTAGGTTTAAGTAGTTTCAAGTTCTACGGGACTGATGATCTCAGATGTTAATTCCCATAGTGCTCAGAGCGATTTTTTTTACCTCTGCTATTCTTCACGCCGCAACTGCAACATCTACCATAACCGAAGTATAACAGACGGACCAATGCTTCCCTCCCCCCCCCCCCCCCTCCCCACGCAATATTTCTTCGATCGCCTGGCTCTTCTGGTGAGGGCTTTCCACAGGCCTCTTTCTTCGTCTGTTATTTCTAATTATGGTTCAAATGGCTGTGAGCACTATGGGACTTAACATCTGAGGTCACCAGTCGCCTAGAACTTAGAACTACTTAAACCTAACTAACCTAAGGACATCACACACATCCATGCCCGAGGCAGGATTCGAACCTGCGACCGTAGCGATCGTACGGCTCCAGACTGTAGCGCCTAGAACCGCCCGACCACACCGGCCGGCATTTCTAATTATGTTCGCCCGAATTGCAACTGGAGAGCAAATTTTTGATTGTAAGCAGTCTCCCCATATGAAGCGTCCGCATTCACTTCTAACCTACGCTAGAGCTCACATACAGTTTCTGTAAGCTCTAACTATTTCTCTATCAGTCCATTCTTTTACCCTTTATTGCTGCATCCAGCACTTGGTCACCTTTTTTTATCAAGCTTTAATTGCCCCACTTTATCAAGCTTTAAATGCCCCACTAACATATATCTTCTTCTGGTGAGGTTTATAGTTTACTTCTTCACTAGCCTATTAATTCTAGTTACCCTCAATTTTCAACATCTTTCTTTGGCATTTCTTTTGAGACGTTCCTAGTTTCTTCTTCTCTCCTTAGCCCACAGTCCATACCTTACTTCCGTAGAGTGCTATATTCTAAACGTGCATTTAGACGAACTCCCTTCTAGGTCAATATTTGAAATTAGTCCAAAGAAGCAGAATTTTTCTGTTTAACTTCGATGAGTACTGTGTCTTTCATCATTCAGATATTAAGCATGATTTCTTCTTCCTGTTACTTTTCACAACTTACGTAACGACAGTATGGTTCAAATGGCTCTGAGTCCTATGGGCTTAAAAACTGACGTCAGTCGCCTAGAACTTAAAACTAATTAAACCTAACTACCCTAGGGACATCACTCTCATCCATTCCCGAGGCAGGATTCTAACCTGCGACTGTAGCAGTCGCGCGGCGCCGGACTGAAGCACCTAGAACCGCCCGGTCACCACGGCCGGCCCAATTTCATCATAAAAACTTCCTTAAAATCCCAGTTATGTTATCAACTGTTTGGAATGCCAAACTTCTACTGCAATACACGATTTCAGTCGCCAGTGCACGAACTTCCGGACGGACTGTACAAATTCTTGCCATATCATTGCCCATGCTGTAACAATGCGATGTTCTAAATCTTGTTGGGTCGTAGGACCTTGTGCATAGATTTCGATTTTACCCCAGAGAAAAAAGTGACAATCTAGTTTACCCCAAAGAAAAAAGTGACTTCAAATCAGATGAACGACCAAGTCAACTGATAACGCTTCCACGTCCTATCTAGCGACCAGGAAAAAGCTGAGTGAGCATTGTTCCGGTCACAAGTAAGTAGTGTGTTAGTCAGGCTGGCTCCACGTACTTCTGCAGATTTCGAGTGATACTTTCTCTAGGAAGGCCGGTAGGACATCGGTAAGAAACTGATCTTATCTCAGGATGAGTCACCAGTTAATAATGGTAACCGATCTGCTCTAGTTTCTGCAATAGCCTTGGAAGGAAGCCGTACGTCAGAAATGACTTTCTACAGCTGTGAACTGCAGTCAAAGACTGTTAAATAAAAACTGTAGCAGTCGCGTGGTTCCGGACTGAAGCGGCTAGAACCTCTCGGCCACCGCGCCCGGCAACCACAGTTTGGTAGCTGATAGTACTGATAACTTCTGTGATGTATATTACTGGCTTGAAGACCAATATTATCTGACGTCGAAGAACATTTAGTCTCTCTCTCTCTCTTTCGCGTTAAAATTCTTGGGGATAGAATGTCCAGAACGGTAGGACACTATTTGACGGGGCAGTCCAGAGAAAGCTTGAAACACCGTGTTGCGTAAAGAAGAGAAAAATAGCAAGCGAATAAAATTCGGTCAATTCGATTTTTACTCCACTGTGCAGACACAGCATACAGTCAGTGGGAAACAAGGAGAACATATACAGGAGAGATGATCCGTGCTGGACGTCCTATACAAATCAGAAATGTGTAGTGACAGACTCACTTCATCCTAAATAAGAAACTCGAGATAGCTACGAAACAAGTTCTACATAATTTACTTGGGTTGTTCACACAAATTAAATACAATATGGACCCTCAACAGTAAAAAAAAAAAAAAAACTATGAACAAGAATGTCCTTCATGCAATACAAGAACACCTACAGTTCCTTACATACTGACAACTATTACAGAAGAAAAGGAACGGAGACCGAACTCACCACACTACGTAGACCCAGAGTGCCCTAATAACGAATATTTTTAATTTTTAACATTTGCTAAAACATACTATTATTATTACTTGCATATATTTATAATTGAAATAACCTGTTTATGATGTCAAGTTAATTAAGTCTAAACTCTAAGAGATTCCATTTTGAAGTCTACTTATAGCACCGCCGCCTGTATGAACATTATGAAACCATACGGCCTGAAGCGGGAATGTTTTACGATGTCCACAACAAATTATGCATTCTTTCAACCGAAACTGGCCGAGAAAAACATGTGTTGCATTACTTATTGAACCTCCTCTTAATTAAATCCAAACTCTAACACTGACCAGTGTGTGTGTGTGTGTGTGTGTGTGTGTGTGTGTGTGTTTGTTTGTTTGTATGATTTACAGCAGGCAATCTGGTGACGTTATAATGTTTCGCTCCCGATTATTAAAAAAAAAGAAGAAACCTACTGAAAACAGCTTGTCCTACAATCCTTTAATACTAAGTCCATTCTTAGAGTATTGGTATAAGCCTTTTTATGTTAGTGACATGCTGCATCAGCGAAAAAAAGGTTTGTGAAGGTTTGAAATTTTGTGCAAAGTTTGTCAGAAGTAGCTATTACCCGACCACGATATTACAGCACTTGGCCACCAGTGGCCGTTACAAGAAACACGCGATAACGTCGCTGTAAGCAAGTACAGTGGTGTCTAAGGAAAATACATCGCGTTGTGAATGATTTCAGAACAGATGAGCATGTACTGTCAAGTGATTCAGTACATTCTTCGTAAATATGACAAAAAAAACTCACGGTTTTTGTACCAGATATGATGATATTGTGGTCGACTAACAAGTGCTCTGACTCTCCGTGGATTGATAAGTTGTTTGACGATTCCTCGATGCCTCAGAATGTATCCTATAACCGATCCCTTCTTTCAGTCTAGTTACGCCACAAATTACTTTTCTCGCCAGTTCTTTCCAGTACCTCCTGATTAGTTACGCAATCTACCCATGTTATCTTTAGCATTCTTCTGTAGCATCATATCTCCCATCCCAACTTTATCGACTTCCTCTTCACTTTTTATAACAGTGCCTTTTAAGTTCATTTCACTTGTACATCCTTTCTATATATTAGTTTTACCTTTCTGTTAATCTGGGTAATTTGCGCGCCGTGTGTTGCGCTGCCTCAGGACATTTACATTGTTTCTAACTGTGATACTTGTATTGCTGTGCGAAACCGTTAACGTAAAATTGTAGCTCGTAATGACTGGATTATAACACCACTTTAAATTATTAAATTGGGGTAGTAACTGCATGATGATGATGATGATGATCATCATCATCATCATCATCATCATCATCATCATCATCATGATAAGGTCCCATACTCCTAGGAGCGTAGGGGACAATGCGGGAAATCCGCACCGCCGTACTAGGAAAGGTCCTAGCGGAGGTGGTTTGCCATCGCCTTCCTCTGACCATAATGGGGATGAATGATGATGATGAAGAAGACATAACAACACCCCGCCGGGAATCGAACCCGAGAACCCATGCGCGGGAAGCGAGAACGCTACCGCAAGACCGCGAGCTGCATGAGGTATTAAAATGCTCCTGTAACCCTTTAAAAACGGAATCTGCAACGGGCACACTGCCCCGAATTAGTCGTTTATTCGTGTAAGATGCCCTTATGAATTCGGGTGAATCTTTTTGAAACAATTTGTATTGTTCGTCGGACCAAGAGGGGCGAAAGAGGGGCGCTGATTACTGGCAGTGGGTTGACGGTGCTTTTACCTGGAAGTCGTCTCTCTCTCTCTCTCTCTCTCTCTCTCTCTCTCCCTCCCTAATGTCGGGCTCGCAGAAGTGTTTTAAATGGTTGGCGCCCAGCTGTTGCGAGAGGAGCTACCTGTGCGACGGCAGGCTTAGCATACCCCGTCGGCGATCGATGCATGAGCGGGGCGTGAATTTAATGAGACTTGGCTGCATGCAGCCCACGCGGCGCCGCATCGCGCCACACGCCGCTGCGTCCAGAGGCACCGAGCGACGCAGCTGTATAGCCAGCGGACGCTCTCTGCTGCTCACACTCCCTCCCGAGGACAGGCGCGGCCTTTCGTAACTACGTAACTCCTCTACACGGTGTTCCAAAATAACACAAACAAATGTGAGCTGTTGCAGTGCAGACGGTACCTGGACGAAAAAAAGTGGAGAATCTACACGCGCACACACACACACACTATATATATATATATATATATATATATATATATATATATATATATATATATATATACACACTACTGGCCATTAAAATTGCTATATCACGAAGATGACGTGCTACAGAAGCGAAATTTAACCGACAGGAAGAAGATGCTGTGATATGCAAGTGATTATCTTTTCAGAGCATTCATACAAGGTTGGCGCCGGGGGCGGCACCTACAACGTGCTGACATGAGGAAACTTTCCAACCGATTTCTCGTACACAAACAGTAGATGACCTGCCTGGTGAAACGTTGTTGTGATGCCTCGTCTAAGGAGGAGAAATGCGTACAATCACGTTTCCGACCTTCATAAAGGCCGGATTGTAGCCTATCGCGATTGCGGTTTATCGTATCGCGACATTGCTACTCGCGTTGGTCGAGATCCAATGACTGTTGGCAGAATATGGAATCGGTGGGTTCAGGAGGGTAATATGGAACGCCATGCTGGATCCCAACGGCTTCGTATCACTAGCAGTCGAGATGACAGGCATCTTATCCGCATGGCTGTAACGGATCGTGCAGCCACGTCTCGATCCCTGAGTCAACAGATGGGGACGTTTGCAAGACAACAACCACCTGCACGAACAGTTCGACTACGTTTGCAGCAGCATGGACTATCAGATCGGAAACCATGGCTGCGGTTACCCTTGACGCTGCATCACAGACAGGAGCGCCTGCGATGGTGTACTCGACGACGAACCTGGGTGCACGAATGGCAAAACATCATTTTTGCGGATGAACGAACATTGGAAGCGTGTATTCGTCATCACCATACTGGCGTATCACTCGGCGTGATGGTTTGGGGTCCCATTGGTTACATGTCTCGGTCACCTCTTGTTCGCATTGACAGCACTTTGAACAGTGGACGTTACATTTCAGATGGGTTTACGACCCGTGGCTCTACCCTTCACTCGATCCCTGCGAAACCCTACATTTCAGCAGGATAATGCACGACCGCATGTTCCAAGTCCTGTACGGGCCTTTCTAGATACAAAAAATGTTCGACCGCTGCCCTGGCGAGCACATTCTCCAGATCTCTCACCAATTGAAAACTTCTGGTCAATGTTAGCCGAGCAACTGGCTCGTCACAATACGTCAATCACTACTATTGATAAACTGTGGTATCGTCTTGAAGCTGCATGGACAGCTGTACCTGTACACGACATCCAAGCTCTGTTTGACTCAATGCCCAGGCGTATCAAGGTCGTTACTACGGCCGGAGGTGGTTTTTCTGGGTACTGATTTCCCAGGGTCTGTGCACCCAAATTGCGTGAAAATGTAATCACATGTCAGTTCTAGTATAATATATTTGTCCTATGAATACCCGTTTATCATCTAAGCGAAATGCACGCACTTGAAATTCGCAGCGCGACTTCTTACATGCCAGCAATAAAAAAAAATGTCACCAAATCTCGTCCGGCGAGTACATCCAACAGAAAAAGGATGTTAAAGAGTGGCAATCTGGCAACACTGTAACCACATGTATAGTAACTAGCTATATCAGCACATTATAGTTCTGCTGTTCATTGGTGCAGTGGGTAGAGTTTTGGGTTAACATGCAGTAGGTCGAGGGTTCGATCCTGGGTTCAAGTATATGTTTTTTATTTGCTAAATGTAATCCAAGTGGTACGGTATCTGACATCTTAATCATGGATCCACATTCTTCATTTTATACTTCTTTTTAAGTTTCATCTCCCAAGTGAATTTACTAGATAGTTCAGTTACCGAAAACCAAATTTAAGAGCAAAATCCATTCATCAAATGGATGTATCCTAAGAACCGATTGCTTTCGTACACCGCGCACATGAGATGCTCCCAGAGAAATATTTCGAGCGTTTCGGCAGGATAATCCCAACATTTTTTAATAATCTTTTCAGCGTTGTGGCGTGAAATTTGCAAACTTACATTCCTTACAAAGATGGTCCTGATAATCTTCTAAATGACCAAACAGAATTAAGAAACAAACGATTCTTAGATATTTTTTACTCGATCTTGCGATGCACACTCTAATAGCAGGTCAGACATAGGCTCAGGTTAATGTATTAATTCAGTGTATTGATTTTTATACAACGACGTATACAAATGCAGTGTAGTATGAATTTTATAAAACGACGAACTCCCGTCAAAACGACACTGTACACTTTTTAACGATTCATTATTGTAGTGTTTGATGCCGGTAGCCCATTTTATATAACTGACATAGTGAAGACGTACTACATTGCATTTTCATATTACTTTCGTTGACTATGTCGATAATCAATTTATGTACTGAAAATGCGTGTAAAGCTGACAAAATATTACGCCAGCTTTGTTGGATTTGAGCGAAGGTGGCTCCATGGGAGCGTGCTTCTGATTTGGTAGCACATGAGGCGCTGCGTGACGTCTCACTGCCTCTGACAGTTTGGTTATATAGTGGTGCAGTAAACCTGCGTCGTGGTAGTGTGTATCTTGTGCAGGTTTAACACCAAGAGTGGGCAAAAAGGAATACCTACAGTTTTGTATAACGATGTTCAACCCTTATGTATGTAATTCGACGTATAATCCTCACGTTTATTCATGATGTTTTAAAAATAAGTCACGTAAGGTTTTATGTATGATGATGTATAACACTTGTGTATGTAATTTGATGTATAATCATCACGTTTATCTATGATGATATAAGAATAAGTCACGTAAGACTTTATAGCAGACTTCGTAATTGTGCAACGAGGGCATACTCTTTGCTTCCTAACTGTAGTCGTTGGACTGCTATGGCGCTCCATACGTAGTAAAACAATATCTGTAATCCGTTCACGCGCCAAAACGGTAATTAGTAGCCTGCAAACAGTAGTCTGCAGTTGTGGTCTAGTGCATCTGTGACTAGGTTGGTTGGTTTGGGGAAGGAGACCAGACAGCGTGGTCATCGGTCTCATCGGATTAGGGAAGGATGGGGAAGGAAGTCGGCCATGCCCTTTCAGAGGAACCATATCGGCATTTGCCTGGAGTGATTTAGGGAAATCACGGAAAACCTAAATCAGGATGGCCGGACGCGAGATTGAACGGTCGTCCTCCCGAATGCATGTGTGAGTAGTGATGGGTTAACAAATTATGTTGTTTTACGATGTTTGAATACGTGTGCTCGCACAGTGTAACGACGAAACGAATGTATTTAACAGGATTGACAACGTCATACAAATTCCTCTTCTTTCGTAGGTCCCCCCCCCCCCTTTCGTTTTTCCTCTTCTCCCCCCCAGTCCATTACTGGGATGTTATTGTCGTGTAACCACACCCGCATAGGCCGTGCTCGATCGTCTTGAAAAATGCAGTCGCCGCCCCCGAACTGTTATTCAACAGTGGGAAGCAAGAAGGTGCTTAAAACATCAATATAGGCCTGTGCTGTGAACGTGGCACGCAAAACAACAAGGGATGCAAGTCCCCTCCATGAAACACACGACCACACCATAACACCACAGCCTCCGAATTTTACTGTTGGCACTACACACGCTGGCAGACGAGGTTCAATGGGCATTCGCCATACCCACACCCTGCCATCGGATCACCACATTGTGTACCGTGATTCGTCACTCCAAACAACGTGTTTTCACTGTTTAATCGTCCAATGTTTACGCTCCTTACACCAAGCGAGGCGTCGTTTGGCACTTACCGGCGTGATGTATGGCGTATGAGTAGCAGCTCGACCATGAAATAGAAGTTTTCCCACCTCCCGTCTAACTGTCATAGTACTTGCAGTGGATCCTGATGCAGTCTGAAATTCCTGTGTGGTGGTCTGGATAGATGTCTGCCTATTACACATTACGACCAACTGTCGGCGATCTCTGTCAGTCAACAGACGAGGTCGGCCTTTGCGCTTTTGTGCTGTACGTGTCCCTTCACGTTTCTATTTCACTATCAAATCGGAAACATTGGACCTAGTGATGTTTAGGGGTAAGGAAATCTCCCGTACAGTTGTATGACACAACCGACACCCGATAACTTGACCAAGTTCGAAGTCGGTGAGTTCGCGGAGCTCCCGATTCTGCTCTCTCACAATGTCTAGTGACTACTGAGGTCGCTGATATGGAGTATCTGGCAGTAGGTGGCAGCACAATGCACCTAATATGAAAAACTTATGTTCTGGGGGTGTCCGGGTATTTTTGATCACATAGTGTATATACAGAAAAGAGCGACGGAAGACTTTCAATTATATGTAGGCACAGATTTCGTGGAATGATTCCTCGTTTAATGGCAGCGACAGTGCAGTTTCAGTTGCAGTTTGGTTAAATGCCCAATAATGCAGCTACACTGAAGAGCCAAAGAAAGTGGTATACCTGTCTAATATAGACTAGGGCCCCCGCGAGCAAGGAGTGCCGTAACACAACGTGGCGTGGACGTGACTAATGTCTGAAGTAGAATTGGAGGGAATTGATATCATAAATCTTGCAGGGCTGTCCATAAATCCGTAAGAGTACGACGCGGTGGAGATCTCTCTGAATAGCACGTTGCAAGGCTTCCCATATATTCTCAATAACATTCATGTCTGGGGAGTTTGGTACCACTCTGTAGGAATTCTGGAGATGTAGCTGTCGCTTTGTCCTGCTGGAATTGCCAAGTTTGTCGTAATGCACAATGGACATGAATGGATGCAAGTGATCAGACAGGATACTTACGTACGTGTCACCTGTCATAGCTCCGGCTCCGGCTCCGAAAGCTCATACTGATTATTTTTCGTTGAATGGTTCTCACGCTGACACCTGTTGATGACCGAGAGAGGTGGCGCAGTGGTTAGCACACTGGACTCGCATTCGGGAGGACGACGGTTCAATCCCGTCTCCAGCCATCCTGAGTTAGGTTTTCCGTGATTTCCCTAAATCGTTTCAGCAAATGCCGGGATGGTTCCTTTGAAAGGGCACGGCCGATTTCCTTCCCAATCCTTCCCTAACCCGAGCTTGCTCTCCGTCTCTAATGACCTCGTTGTCGACGGGACGTTAAACACTAACCACCACCACCACCACCACCACCACCACCACCACCACCACTTGTTGATGGCTCAGCTTTGAAACCTGCAGCAATCTGTGGTTGAACTTCTGTCACGCCGAACGATTCTCTTCAGTCGTCGTTGGTCCCGTTCTTGCAAGATCTTTTCTCCGACCGCAGCGGTGTCGGAGATTTGATGTTTTACTGGATTCCTGATACTCAAGGCACACTCGTAAAATGGTCGTACGGGAAAATGACCACTTTTTCGGTACCTCGGAGATGCTGTGTCCTATCGTTCGTGCGCCGACTATACCATCACGTTCAAACTCACTTAAATCTTGACAACCTGCCATTGTAGCAGGAGTAACCGATCTGACAACTGCGCCAGAACTTGTCTTCTTTCCGACCACAGCACCTTATTCTGCCTGCCTGTTTACATATCTCTGTATTTGAATATGCATGCCTGTACTAATTTCTTTGGCGCTCCAGTGTATGATAAGTGAGCCGGCCTCGGTGGTCTCGCGGTTCTAGGCGCGCAGTCCGGAACCATGCGACTGCTACGGTCGCAGGTTCGAATCCTGCCTCGGGCATAGATGTGTGTGATGTCCTTAGGTTAGTTAGGTTTAAGTAGTTCTAAGTTCTAGGGGACTAATGACCACAGCAGTTGAGTCCCATAGTGCTCAGAGCCATTTGAACCATTTTATGATAAGTGACTGTGAGGATGTCGTTCTTAATAAAGAAGAACAGCAACATCCTAATGATAGCTGTAGGTGATTCATTTTATTGTACATTAACAACGATGTCTCAATCTGGTCACACGTTATCTGAGGTGAGTAGTTCATGTGACTCACTACCTATCTTTGTGTTGGAGTTAACGTAACAAACTGCCTGTGCGAGGATTCGTGACCATTGTTTTTCAAAACATTCTGCACTGCTTCAGGATAATTAATGGCTTACAGCACGGTCAGCACGTCGAAAATCAAGTGACAGCTTTACTGGCAGATAAAAGATTTCATACAGGATGTTTCAAAAATGACCGGTATATTTGAAACGGCAATAAAAACTAAACGAGCAGCGATAGAAATACACCGTTTGTTGCAATATGCTTGGGACAACAGTACATTTTCAGGCGGAGAAACTTTCGAAATTACAGTAGTTACATTTTTCAACAACAGATGGCGCTGCAAGTGATGTGAAAGATATAGAAGACAACGCAGTCTGTGGGTGCGCCATTCTGTACGTCGTCTTTCTGCTGTAAGCGTGTGCTGTTCACAACGTGCAAGTGTGCTGTGGACAACATGGTTTATTCCTTAGAACAGAGGATTTTTCTGGTGTTGGAATTCCACCGCCTAGAACACAGTGTTGTTGCAACAAGACGAAGTTTTCAACGGAGCTTTAATGTAACCAAAGGACCGAAAAGCGATACAATAAAGGATCTGTTTGAAAAATTTCAACGGACTGGGAACGTGATGGATGAACGTGCTGGAAAGGTAGGGCGACCGCGTACGGCAACCACAGAGGGCAACGCGCAACTAGTGCAGCAGGTGATCCAACAGCGGCGTCCGGTTTCCGTTTGCCGTGTTGCAGCTGCGGTCCAAGTGACGCCAACGTCCACGTATCGTCTCATGCGCCAGAGTTTACACCTCTATCCATACAAAATTCAAACGCGGCAACCCCTCAGCGCCGCTACTATTGGTGCACGAGAGACATTCGCTAACGATATAGTGCACAGGATTGATGACGGCGATATGCATGTGGGCAGCATTTGGTTTACTGACGAAGCTTATTTTAACCTGGACGGCTTCGTCAATAAACAGAATTGGCGCATATGGGGAACCGAAAAGCCCCATGTTGCAGTCCCATCGTCCCTGCATCCTCAAAAAGTACTGGTCTGGGCCGCCATTTCTTCCAAAGGAATCATTGGCCCATTTTTCAGATCCGAAACGATTACTGCATCACGCTATCTGGACATTCTTCGTGAATTTGTGGCGGTACAAACTGCCTTAGACGACACTGCGAACACCTCGTGGTTTATGCAAGATGGTGCCCGGCCACATCGCACGGCCGACGTCTTTAATTTCCTGAATGAATATTTCGATGATCGTGTGATTGCTGTGGGCTATCCGAAACATACAGGAGGCGGCGTTGATTGGCCTCCCTATTCGCCAGACATGAACCCCTGTGACTTCTTTCTGTGGGGACACTTGAAAGACCAGGTGTACCGCCAGAATCCAGAAACAATTGAACAGCTGAAGCAGTACATCTCATCTGCATGTGAAGCCATTCCGCCAGACACGTTGTCAAAGGTTTCGGGTAATTTATTGCTACGCATGTTGGATATGTGGAAAATATCTTACTATAGAGTTTCCCAGAGCGCAGCGCCATCTGTTGTTGACAAGTGTAACTACTGTTGTCCCAAGCACATTGCAACAAACGGTGTATTTCTATCGCTGGTCGTTTAGTTTGTATTGCCGTTTCAAATATACCGGTCATTTTTGAAACACCCTGTATCTTCAGTTCGGACATAGACACATTATACAACAAACTGCCACCGAATTCGAAACACGTGACAATGCCAATATAAGCTAGCCTTTCAAAGGGGGAATATCGGAGCTCCAAAGAAATTTGGAAATTTGTGGTAAGGACTATGGCACCAAACTGCTGGGGTCATCGGTTCCAAGGCTTCCGCACTTCTTAAACTAACTTATGCTAAGGACAATGCACATGTCCGAGGGAGGACCCGAACCTCCGACGGGGCAGCCGCGCGAACCGTTACAAGACGCCTCAGACCTGCTCCAAAGGCTTAAGCTTTATAAGGACATTATGCATTACGTTATGAGACCAAGACGCCGTTTCAACAGTCAGTAGAGCTGTCAAGTAGCGTCGCAATGAAACAAACTTTCGTAACTGGATAACTTCACAAATAATTGCTCCAGAAAAAGTTCATCACCTGGTATTAGCTCCACCAATATCAATGACGCACACTTTTGTAGTAGTGTGAGAGCAACTGATACATCGATGTGATATTGGTATCAAAACTATCTGGTATAACCTAAAGACGGCAATCACGCCTAAATTGGCCTATTTTAATTACCGAACACAGCAGCGTCTTGGTATCATAATATATGATATCCTTATATGACGTATAAGACGGAACAGGCCCGGATGAGTACAAACTTAAGACTTTATTCAATTTCGGTGACTTGCCCTGCAGTAAATGCACTTGTTTCGTCTAGTAACTTCGAGGCAAGCGACCCCCATCCAGATATATTTGAAACTTTAAAACGGTTTTAATACATCGTATATTTTTCAGTTCCGGTTGCACTTTTGTAATAGTAAGACTGGTTTCGATCTCCGTGGAGCATCTTCGAATCAATGTAATTTTGTCAGCAACCTGTAGTATTTGTATCAAAACCACTGATGGTTCCGACACAGATAAGACGGTTTGCTGACACAGATACATAGATATGAAGTTGACCACGGGAGATCGTAACCAGTCATACCGTAAAAAAAAAAAAAAAAAAAAAAAAAAAAAATTGCATCGGAAACTGAAAATTAAATATTAAAATTGTTTTTCATAATACAGTTGCTATTCTCTCGACTAATATGTCGGCTCCGGTGATATTTGAAACAACTCCCTACAAACAACCATTCACCGAAACCCGTCCCGCCGGCCAGGGTGGCCGAGCGGTCCTAGGCGCTACAGTCTGGAACCGCACGACTGCTACGTTCGTACGTTCGAATCCTGCCCCGGGCGTGGATGTGTGTGATGTACTTAGGTTTAAGTAGGTCTAAGTTCTAGGGGACTGATGACCTCCGAAGTGCTCAGAGCCATTTGAACCATTTGATTTTAGCTTTTACATTGTCTGTCGTCATCAACGGTATGAGAGACGGACCGCTTGCTGCAATTATGAATTGGTCACTTAAAAAAAAAAAAAAAAAAAAAAAAAAAAGTTGTAGTGCAGCCTGCCGTATGAAGCGTTTGAAGGAAACCGATTCAGGTAGGAAGGATAAGGAATTTACCTGTCCCACCTCTCTTCCCTTCCCTTCCCTTCCCTTCCCTTCCCTTAAGGCTGAAATCAATGATTTAAAAAGCACGTTGAAAAATGATGAACATCTGAGAGGAAAATGAACATAATTACTACTGTTACTCATTGACTATGGCAGGTTCTTCAGTAAAAGCTTCGAAAATTCCTATTGGTCTGAAAGTTCGCTTTGACATCTGTCGTTTTGTAAGGTACATCAAAGTTTTATTCACAAAGAAGACTAATACCGAATTACACTATATTAATAGCTATGATTAATTGATCCGAAATGAATGCTTTTATTGTTACCATACTTACTTGCAGTATTTTTATTCGAAGAATAGCGGTATCCAACAACCATGGAACGGAACTTCCGTGCCCAATATTTGCGCGTAATTTAAGTGTCTTACCGAGATCACTGAGTGAGGTGGCGCAGTGGTTAGAAAAAAAATGGTTCAAATGGCTCTGAGCACTATGGGACTTAACATCTATGGTCATCAGTCCCCTAGAACTTAGAACTACTTAAACCTAACTAACCTAGGGACAGCATACAACACCCAGTCATCACGAGGCAGAGAAAATCCCTGACCCCGCCGGGAATCGAACCCGGAAACCCGGGCGCGGGAAGCGAGAACGCTACCGCACGACCACGAGCTGCGGACTGCTAGTGGTCAGCACACCGGACTCGCACTCCAGTGGACGACGGTTCAAACTGCGTCCGGCCGTCCTCATTTAGGTTTTCCGCGGTTTCTCTAAATAGTTTCAGGCAAATGCCGGGATTTTTCCTTTGAAAAGACACGGCCGACTTCCTTCCCTTTCCTTCTTATTGAGATCACCGGGTGAGGTGGCGCAGTGGTTAGCACAATGGGATCGATGACCTCGCTGTTTGGTCCCTTCCCCCGAATCAGTTTGGCTGTTCGGTATATAGTAAGTCTCAAGTAATGTAATGGAACCCAATCGTGTCAAGGTATTGTTAACAGTCTAACAATTTCCTTACAGCGTGCTCCTCTTAAACTGATTGTTGTACATGCGATTGATTGGCCTAAATTAAGAATCGTTTACATGTTAATGTAATGCTGCAAGAACTAAAGTATAATGAAGAGACTCGTAAGATTTTTTTGTGCTAACAGCGTAAATCAACTGGACCAACACACTGAGTTTGTTGGGAATACAGTCTACCCGATGAAAAGTAAGTTATGGTGGGCCGCACCAAACCAGTCAGAATACTTATAACTACTCCCCTCCCGTCTCGAAAAATATTCAGTATTAAATCATGTTTTTATTTTACTATCAAATTGAACACACACACACACACACACACACACACACACACACACACACACACACACACACACGCGCGCGCGCGCGCGCCTAAATGTTAGGACAGTGAAAATTTACAGTAATCTCTAGAATGCTAAAACTTTGCGTCTTTTGTCTCTTAAGTAACGACGAACTCGAAGCCCTTTTTTCTGAGAGTGAACAATAAGGACGTATCCAAAGAGGAAATCTTATAGCTCCACAGATCGAAAGGACGTCCAAGAGCGTCGTATACAACTCCAGCATGATGGCGCACCCCCCATTACCTTATCTGTTTCCTCAGTGCCATATTTCCACGTCAGTAGATTGATCGAATCGAAACACTCAATGCCTTCCTCGTCCACCGGGTCCGATACGTCTTCAGTCAAGCGATTTATCAAATTTTTTACACCTTATCGACCCGCTGCACTCGCTAAATCTGTGCCACATTTTAAGTTACCAGACCTACTGCAGTTGGTTTGACATAAAACTAAATTTAAGTCTGTCGTATTATCGATGAGTCTGTTGAAAGATAAGTTGCAAAAGCGACACGCATTTGCTTGTGTTGACTATGGCGAGATACCTTAGATTCCATTCACTGCCGACCACTCACCTACAGCGTAACGGTTGCACACACAAAAAAGTTGAAACTAGAGCGCGTGCAGTCCTTTCTCTCGCGTTCTGTAAGTTAACGGCAGTATTGCTGACATCTAATGCCAACAGCTCAAAGTACAGCTATAGATGTTGACAGCTGACAAGCACTGTTTTTACTGGTGCCCATACATCTTGGCTTGGACTTCAAAGTGTATCAGACTCACATTTCCAATGTGCTGTGAACAAAAGAAGGATAACTGCCATACAAATTTCATCGTGAAACGTCTGACTAATTCGAATATTGTCGTAGTGTGAAAATATGATCTGTTGTCGATCGGTTTGATCCGAAAGCCAGCCTGGTATTCCTGCATGTTGTTCCCTAAGAAAGATTTTAATTATCTGAGGATAGTGATAGGCAGTACCTTATAGGTTACATTCAGCAAACTGATACCTCTGCAGTAGCTATTTTCCTATTTATTTCTCTTCTTGTATATTGGGCATATTATGGTCACTTTCCATTTTCCTGGCAATGTCTCATTGTTCCATACCAACTGGATCAATGTATATATTTCGCACTGCAACCTCTCACTTCCGTCGTTGATTAATTCTTCCAGTATTCTGTCCTCCCCTGGGTCCTTTTTATTTCTGATTTTGTTTGATTGCAGCCTTCACATCCTCTTCAGTCACTTACCATTCTTTTTCATCTTCGTTTTCCTCTGTGGTGACTGCAGGTAACCTCTCACCTGGATGTGGAAGATTCAGGAGTTCTGAGAAGTGTTATCTTCATCTTTCTACAATACTTTCCTTGTCATTTATCACGTTGCTGTTCCTTTCTCTAATGAAACAGGTTTGTGATTTTTTGATACATTGGAAAAATTGACTTCAGTTCCCGTTGTGGCTCTCTGCCTCCACTTGCTCTAATAAATTGGTTGGATATCTTGTCTTCTTCCTCAGGATTCGCTTTGTCTCCCTTCTGATGCTGAGAAAATGTTCCCTATATGCTCACTCTCCCTGTCATGCACGTACGCAATTGTTAAAATCGTACAAACTATATCAATGCAGATCTACATCTACATCTACATGGATACTCTGCAAATCACATTTTAGTGCCTGGCAGAGGGTTCATCGAACCACCTTCACAATTCTATATTATTCAAGTCTCGCATAGCGCGCGGAAAGAATGAACACCTATATCTCCCTTATTTTATCGTGGTGATCGTTCCGCCCTATGTAGGTCGCTGTCAACAAAATATTTTCACATTCGGAGGAGAAAGTTGGTGATTGGAATTTCGTGAGAAGATACTGTCGCAACGAAAAACGCCTTTCTTTTAATGATGTCCATCCCAAATCCTGTATCATTTCTGTGACACACTCTCTCATATTTTGCGTCAATACAAAACGTACTGCCTTTCTTTGAACTTTCTCGATATACTCCGTCAATCCTACCTGGTATGGATCCCACACCGCGCAGCAGTATTCTAAAAGAGGACGGACAAGCATAGTGTAGGCAGTCGCCTTAGGAGGTCTGTTACATTTTCTAAGTGTCCCGCCAATAAAACGCAGTCTTTGGTTAGCATACTCCACAAATTTCCTGTGTGTTCTTTCCAATTTAAGTTGTTCGTAATTGTAATACCTAGGTATTTAGTTGAATTTACGGCTTTTAGATTAGACTGATTTATCGTGTAACCGAAGTTTGAGTTCCTTTTAACACTCATGTGGATGACCTCACACTTTTCGTTATTTATGGTCAACTGCCACTTTTCGAACCATTCACATATTTTTTCTAAATCGTTTTGCAGTTTGTTTTGATCTTCTGATGATTATTAGTTGATAAACAACGGACGACGGCTGCTCAGATTGTCTCCCAAATCGTTTATATAGATAAGGAACAGCAAAGGGCCTATAACACTACCTTGGGGAACGCCTGAAATCACTTCCGTTCTACTCGATGACTTTTTGTCAATTACAAGGAACTGTGACCTCTCTGACAGGAAATCGCAAATCCAGTCACATAACTGAGACGATATTCCATAAGCACGCGATTTTACTACGAGTTACTAGTGTGGTACTGTGTCAAAAGCCTTCCGGAAATCCAAGAATACGGAATCGATCTGAAATCCCTTGTCGATAGCACTCAGCACTTCATGTGAATAAAGAGCTAGTTGTGTTTTACAGGACCGTTGTTTTCTAAACCCATGTTGACTGTGTGTCAATAGACCGTTTCCTTAGAGGTAATTCAGCAAGATTGTAAACCAGAAAAATTGAAGTTATATGTTGTAAGTGGTTGATTTCTTCTCGATGTCAGTACCAAATCTGCGCTTAAAAGAGCATCGGGCTCGCTGAGGCTGACGAATCAGCAAGCGCGAAATAACTTTCCACGCGACTCTGCAGTGGAGGCAGCGCGTGCAGGATTTTGCAGAGAAGCAGCTGACGAGATGTCGGGCGAATAAGCACTGCTGAGGCACTTGAGACTTGCACAGCCAGCGCGGTCTAGGTCAGTCAGCACTCCTACGATAGCACCAGGCACACATATATACATATGCAAGTCTCTCTGTAGAAATCCAATACCACAAGTGCTCTCAAGCTGCGGAATCCCAGGATATTGCTTCCCACTGCTGACCGCAGCCATATCCCCAGACCTCAGCTGATATCGCCCTATCACAGAGGCTGCTTCGAGAGCCGGACTTTGCTCGCAGAGACCTGGGAGAGAGCGTTTGCATTTCGCTTAGCAGACAGAGGGAAAGGCGCTGACGTGGTAAACCTCTTGTTTTCGTGACTCATGCGAGCTCCACGTTGCAGGAGTCAACAAGGAATCTACTCATCGGTGGCTCTTTGCTAATCCCGTGGTCTACAGACAACTGTAGGAAACGAGCTGTAAGTATGTGCAAGTGTTGCGAATCGGACGTAATGCACTATTCCGCCGCACACCTACAGTCTCTTACGTAAGATCGTGGTAGCGTTAATCAGTAGAAAAACAAATTACGCGTACCTCATACAATGAAGGATATGTAAGCGTATTCAAATAGAGAGATATGTAATTAGGTAGCAAACAGTGCTGTGGTCGACAACGCCTATACAGGGTGGTCCATTGATCGTGACCGGGCCAAACATCTCACGAAATAAGTGTCAAACGTAAAAACTGCAAAGAACGAAACTTGTCTAGCATGAAGGGGGAATCCAGATGGCGCTATGGTTGTCCCGCTAGATGGCGCTGCCATAGGTCAAGCAGATATCAACTACGTTTTAAAAAAATAGGAACCCCCATTTCTTATTACATATTCGTGTAGTACGTAAAGAAATATGAATGTTTTAGTTGGACCACTTTTTTTCACTTTGTGATACATGGCGCTGTAATAGTCACAATTTTAGACGAACAGTTGGTAACAGGTAGGTTTTTTAAATTAAAATACAGGACGTTGGTGCGTTTGAACATTTTATTTTGGTTGTTCCAATGTGATACATGTACCTTTGTGAACTTACCATTTCTGAAAACGCATGCTGGTACAGCGTAATTTCCTGTAAATACCACATTAATGCAACAAATGCTCAAAATGATGTCCGTCAACCTCAATGCAATACCTGTAACGACATTCCTCTCAAGAGCGAGTAGTTCGTCTTCTGTAATGTTCGCACATGCATTGACAATGCGCTGACTCATGTCGTCAGGCGTTGTCGGTTGATCACGATAGCAAATATCCTTCAACTTTCCCCACAGAAAGAAATCCGGGGACTTTAGATCAGGTGAATGTGCGGGCCATGGTATGGTGCTTCGACGACCAAGCCACCTGTCATGAAATATGCTATTCAATACCGTTTCAACCGCACGCGAGCTATGTGCCGGACTTCTATCATGTTGGAAGTACATCGCCATTCTGTCATGCAGTGAAACATCTTGTAGTAACATCGGTAGAACATTACGTAGGAAGTCAGCATACATTGCACCATTTACATTGCCGTCGATAAAATGGAGGCCAATTATCCTTCCTCCCATAATGCCGCACCATACATTAATCCGACAAGGTCGCTGATGTTCCACTTGTCGCAGCGATCGTGGATTTTCCGTTGCTCAATAGTGCATATTATGCCGTTTTACGTTACCGCTGTTGGTGAATGAGAGCATGGATGTGTGTGATGTCCATAGGTTAGTTAGGTTTAAGTAGTTCTACGTTCTAGGGGACTGATAACCTCAGAAGTTATGTCCCGTAGTGCTCAGAGCCATTTGTACCATTTCTGTTGGCTCATGACAATTTGTCGCTAAATAGAACGCGTTCAAAAAATCTGTTATCGTCCCGTAATTTCTCCTGTGCCCAGTGGCAAAGCTGTACACGACGGTCAAAGTCGTCATCAGGCAATTCCTGGTGCATACAAATACGGTACGGGTGCAATCGATGTTGATGTAGCATTCTCAACACCGACGTTTCTGAGATTCCCAATTCTCACGCAATTTGTCTGCTACTGATGCGCGGATTAGCCGCGACAGCAGCTAAAACACCTACTTGGGCATCATCATTTGTTGCAGGTCGTTTCCTTAAATAAGGTAACTATCCGGCGAACGGTCGGGCCACTTGGATGATGTCGTCCAGGATACCGAGCAGCATACATAGCACACGCCCTTTGGACATTTTGATCACAATAGCCATACATTAACACGATATCGACCTTTTCCGCAATTGGTAAACGGTCCATTTTAACCCGGGCAATGTATCACGAAGCAAATACAGTCCGCACTGGCCGAATGTTACGTGATACCACGAACTTATACGTTACTGACTATTACAGCGCAATCTACCACAAAGCGAGAAAAGTGGTCCAAATAAAAATTCAAATTTCTTTACGTTCTACTCTAATATGTAATAAAGAATGGGGGTTCCTATTTTAAAAAAATGCAGTTGATATCCGTTTGACCTTTGGCAGCGCCATCTAGCGGGCCAACCATAGCACCATCTGGTTTCTCCATTGAAGGTAGACGAGTTTCGTTCTTTGCAGTTTTTTCGTTTGACGCTTATTTCGTGAGCTATTTGGCCCGGTCACGATTAAAGGACCACCCTGTATAACACAACAAGTGTCTGGAGCATTTGTTAGATCGCTTACTGCTGCTACAATGACAGATTATCATGATTTAAGTGGGTTTGAACATGGTGTCATAGTCAGCGCACAAGCGATGGGTCACAGCATCTCCGAGGTGGTGTGGAAGTGGGGGATTTTCTCGTACGACCATTTCACGAGTGTACCGTGAATATTAGGAATCCAGTAAAACATCAAATCTTCGACACCGCTGCGGCCGAAAAAAAAAAAAAAAAATACTGCAAGAAAGAGACCAACGACGACTGAAGATAGTCGTTCAGTGTGACAGAAGTGCAACCCTTTTGCCGATTGCTGCAAATTTCAATTCTGGACCATCAACAAGGTTCGGCGTGCGAACCGTTCAACGAAAAATCATAGACTAATTCTTCCTTCCTACGTACCCTACAAACGGCGACTGATTTCACAAAGCTCCACGACACACTGACTAACAGTTTTTGTTTTATTACTAGCCGGTTTTGGTGATATGAACTATCTTATCAACCTCTCCATCATGCACATACTGCAATAACCAGATACATTAGTGACATAGAGCAACAGAAGTTTGATTCTTCCGACCATAGACTTCCGTTCCTTTGTAACAGTTCATTTTTAGTTAGTGGATTGCAGTTCAATAATACTCACTTTTCGGATGTGAGTCACTGTTAGTTTCACAGGATGGTCAAAACTTTGTAAGCGTGTTGCAGGGTAGGTTGTGCCTGGACATAACTGTTAAAAGATAAATTCGAAACGTTGCGCTCCTTATCGAGTCTAGTAGCATTGAAGTTAGCTAATCAGGCCGTTGAGCGCGAAAATTCAAGCGGCCCGCCGGATACAGTTAGTGTCAGTTGTTCTCATAGCGTAGATGATGGCGCACGAGACTTCTCAGCCTTTCGCTCGGCTTCGATCCTTCGTACCGTCCCGTGTCCACTCTTTTTCGGCTTTAGGAAACCAAACGAAGAACACGTTTGATGACACCGTCCCTGGCGGGTTGTTTGAATTTGCAAGCGCTACGGTCTGGTTGGCTAACAGCCAATTGCATTGGACTTAACACGAATTAAAAAGGCGTTTCTGGAGCCGATGCTCTCAGCATCAGGTTGTCAACACCTGGTTTAGACAGATGCTGCGCATACAGAGGTACATCGGACGTAACAGCTCACAACTATACCTGGACGCTTTTGTTGTCCACGGGTGAAAGGACACGATCTGGTACTCGTTTGCAGAGTCTGCTGAGACGGTTGAGGGCAAACGTGAAGAGTCTTTAAGAAACACGGGAGTCCGTAGTCCAATGTGTTTCTATTTTATTTCATGAACGACACAAGTGTGTTGTTGAACTTTCAGTGTTTGAGCCACACGTCTTGAGCTTGGACAACCTGATACTGAGAGCGCTTTCTCTCGAAATGCGATGTTAATCTGTTTTTAGTTCCATTAAAGCGGCTGAATCTATGAGTTATCACTGATTTGTGCCTAGTACGAATGAGAATGAGGCAAGTTCATTTGCGAAAGATAGTCACGATCTTTTCATTAAGAGTTTGGAGATACGAAAGATGACTATTCTCAGTCTAGAAACAAATAATAACGATTTTGAGACCGTTTTATGAAAGATGTTAAGAGCTTACTCAAAAGTAGCCAGGTGGAAGCATATTTTACTGGAGAGGCAAATGAGTTAAGTATTAACGAAAGATTAGAACGTCGATCACACAGATCATCGAATGTTGACACTGTACTACAGATCATAATCAGCAAATTAAATAATTAAAAAAATGGTTCAAATGGCTCTGAGAACTATGGGACTTAACATCTTAGGTCATCAGTCCCCTAGAATTTAGAACTACTTAAACCTAACTAACCTAAGGACATCACACACATCCATGCTCGAGGCAGGATTCGAACCTGCGACCGTAGCAGTCTCGCGGTACCGGACTGAAGCGCCTAGAACAGCTCGGCCACCGCGGGCGGCAATTAAATAATTAAACTAATATGGTGTATTATCGCAAAAGTTAAGGAAACTGTTCAACCCTGGGAGTGACATTGTTACTAGAAATCATTGTTACCACAAATAATTGTAACAAGAAATAATTGTAACTAGAAATAATTGTAACTAGAAATAAATCATTGTTAATAGAAGTCTTGCCTGTACACGGGTTAACAGCTTCGGTGTACCTTCGAAAAGAAAACATTGTCTGTTATGGGCTGTACAATTTTCAGTTCATTTGGAAATTCTACACCACATAACAGACAATGTCTTCTTTTGAAAAATTGTTGTAAATCATGTGTTTCTAATATGTTCTTCTGCAAACCGTAAAGACACGTTTGTAAGTGCATTAATTTATAAATATACGTAACTTTGAATATTCAGAGCTATTGACAAATGGTATATGCCATTCCATGGAAGAACTGGAATGTCAGCGTCAGACTACGTCTTGGGGTAACGGCTGAACGATAAGTGCGTCAATCACGTTCTCCATCAGTGAAGCGTGATGTTATCAGGACGTAAAGAAGCGCAGCGTGAGAAAAGAAGGCGAAACTGAAATGTTTCTTCAATCACCAGGTGAATCTATCCGGACACAACGTCGTTTGAGGCCGCATTTGCCCTTTGTTTGTCGATTACTCTTAAAGTGTTTTGTAGTTACATGCCTCGGGGTAAAATGCAAACATAAAGTAGAATATCCACAGTTTCACAAAATGTTTGTTGAAAATTCCCAAATGAGGCGGTGATAATTCCACAGAAAAGTTTATTTGAAAGAAATATCTGGATAATAGGCCACTGCAGTTCCACTGTCTTCATAGCACTGAAGCAGGACATAACGCAAAAATATTGCCACGTGTACAGAAAGTTTGTAAAACCTCATTAGACTCAGTGACTATGAAGTCATATCTGGAAACGCACTGTTGTCGAACTTAAATTGCAGCCGTGTAAAACAATCTATTCCCCACTGCTGGTCCCGCTTTAAGAAGGATTTGTGTACTGTCCACTACAAGAACGTTAATCATTAGCCTTTGTCACCACGTAAGCTGCTTGGTTACAAACTTAATAGCAACCATAGTTAAAGCAAATTTCTGTCACCAATACACAGAACAATATGCGGAAGTTTTAGTCTCTAGAAACGAGTTTCTAATCAATTCATTATCTGTCCCGTCTTCTCTGCAAGTAATAGCAGATGTTAAGGCGAGATTAGAAACATCTTATACAAAGTAAAAATCGTTGTCACTGAAAATGAAATGAAATATGTAGTGTGAAATCCTACCGTTTCTGTCACGAGAATCAATGAAATGGTTTATAACACAAAATACTTCAAATGGCTATTCCTAGTAGCAGATATCGTAACTTTGTGACCCTTAATAGTACACAAAGAAATGAATAAGTTGATGTAAAATGCATATTTGTATCTGTTTGTTTTGCTTACATTCTAAAACAACTACAGAACGATGTACTTTCGGATTCGATAGCTCGAAAAAAAAAAGTGTACAGTGATATAACAGTTGTTGGTGTTCGCAGTTAGCCTCTTTCCTGCGTTTGTAAACATGAGCGCGAAGACAGCGAAAAAACTCAGGTTCGTGTTGTCTGGAAGGTAAATATGGCGCGAAGGGCTTCAGACCGACGCAATGTCGCTCACATTATCCATAGCAATACTGGTAAAAGTTCCACTCCAAACATAGCGTCCACTCTTTTACTGCGCTATTCTTTCCAAGAGACACCAGAAAAATTCGTTAGAATGTCACACAAGAAAGTTCATGGAATTCTAGTACTACAGCAAAATCCTCAACATCTCACATCCACCCTCTTTTTACTATCGAATTTCGAATATCTAGTCTACATATCTTGAGCTGGTCAGGGAGATGGAGTCTTTAAGTCGTAAGACAATGTATTTCATGCACAAAAGAAGTAACTTTTAAAACATTCGTCAGTCTGAGATCTTTACCCGATAGAATTAATATAAGACGCGAAGAAGATCCCACGAAAAGCAGCACATTTAGTCGGCGCAAGCGTCTTAAGGACATGCTGAACAAACCCCAAATGGCAAGAGAGGATCCTTGAGCAGTACGGAGCGTTTTAATGTGTGGGAATGGTAGTAGTTGTACCAGAACTGCCATTCGAGACTTGCGGATTGTAGCTGTAGATGTAGGAGGGGACTGAGATTCCAAGTTCTGTCCGACCATTACCACTAGGTTTTCCTTGGTTTGGTTACGTAAATAACTTCTGACGTTTTTGGAGAACGAAAATCTGCTCTTTAAAGTCAAACATGGCTTCTGCAAACATACGAAATTCAGTTCTCTCTCTCTCTTTTCTTCCATGAGATCCACATTGCTGTAGACGGCGACGCTTGGATTGATGCTGTGTAACATGACTTCAGGAAGACTTTTGACACCGTCCCACACTCCCGTTCAGTGAAAAAAATACGAACTCGCCGAGTTAATTCGCTAAGAAGTACGTCTCGTGGACCATAATAGACTGGTCAAAAATCCTATGGAGTGATGAAATCAAGTTTACTCTCTTCTCTTCAGTAGTTTTGGCGGCAGAAAAACGAGAGCAACAAATCTAGCTGCCATTCTTTACATCAATCACAAATCCTGTCAAAGTCGTCTTGTATCCTGCCACAGTCACTCAACGACGACACATTCCCGTACACCACAGCATCATCACATGCCTCTGAGCACTATGGGACTAAACTGCTGTGGTTATTAGTCCCCTAGAACTTAGAACTACTTAAACCTAACTAACCTAAGGACATCACACACATCCATGCCCGAGGCAGGATTCGAACCTGCGACCAGAGCAGTCGCACGGTTCCGGACTGCGCGCCTAGAACCGCGAGACCACCGCTGCCGGCCAGCATCATCAGCAAAGAGCCGCACATCGCTATCCACCCTATCCAAAAGATCATTTATGTAGGTAGAAAACAACAGCGGACCTACCACACTTCCCTGGGGCACTCCAGATGATACCCTCACCTCCGATGAACACTCACCATCGAGGACAACGTACTGGATTCTATTACTTAAGGAGTCTTCGAGCCACTCACATACTTGGGAACCAATCCCATATGCTCATACCTTAGTTAGGAGCCTGCAGGGGGCACCGATTCAAACGCTTTCCGGAAGTCAAGGAATATGGCATCCGTCTGATACCCTTCATCCATGGTTCGCAAGATATCATGTGAAAAAAGGGGCGAGTTGCGTTTCGCAGGAGCGATGCTTTCTAAAGCCGTGCTAATGCATTTACAGCAACTTCTCTGTCTCAAGGAAATTCATTATATTCAAACTGATAATATGTTCGAGGATCCTGCAACAAACCGATGTTAAGGATATTGGTCTGTAATTTTGAGGATTCGTCCTTCTACCCTTCTTATATACAGGCGTCACCTGCGCTTTTTTCCAGTCGCTCGGGACTTTACGTTGGGCAAGAGATTCGCGATAAATCTGAGCAGTCCACATAGATTGTAAGCAGATGATGTTGTCATTTAATGTCATGTAAAGTCATCAGATGATCTAAACTAATTTCAAAAGTGATTTGGGCACAATATCTGTACAGTCCAAAAAGTGGCAATTGACTCTGAATCACGAAAAGTGTGAAGTCATCCATCTGAGCACTAAATGTCGTTAAAACGAAGGCTTTTCCTCTGCGACAGGACATTCTCGTGATGTTTAAATTACCAACTTTCTCCTCAGAGTGTGAAAATACTTTCACAGCGCCCACCTACATAGTGAGAAATAATCATCGTAATAAATAAAATATGAAAAATTAGAGCTCACACGGAAAGATTTGTGCGTCCGTTTTTCCTGCGTGCTGTCCAAGAGTGGAATGGTAAAGAAGCACCCTGAAAGTGATTCGATAAACCCTCTGCCAGGGATTGAATTGTGAATTTCTGAGTTATCATGTGACTGTAGATGTGGTGGCTTGCTACATTTAGTCCTGAATTGTCTCTGAACTGTAGTAACGGATTTGAATTCATGAGATCGTGAACAACACTGTGCAGGCTCTGCACTGTTATACGACTGCAATATGACTGTTGGAACGCGTGTGCCACCTAGAGGGAACGTCAGCAACTAACATTGTAAGGCGGGAGTAAAACTTGGAGATATACTGCACTCAGTGTTGTATCAAACATTTCTGTAATTATGTACCCGTTTCACAATTAAAGGTTAGTCTTACATAACTAATTTTAAACACCCTGAGGATCGCTTCATGTTGGATGATTTGTGACATTAGTGCCGCAGTAGTACCTCTGGCTGTTGTGTATATTAGCAGCACGGCGAGGGTCGTGCAAGGCCGCGGAAGCAGGAGGCTCCAGAGTCCAACGGCACGGGCTGTTGACCGCGATGACAGCATCTCATAGTTGCTTACGTCACACGCCCGATCAGCGAACGCCTAGTCTGGTATGGCAGACCCCCCCCCCCCCCCCCCCCCCTCGGTACCCAATAACACAGCCGGCTACCGGGATGTAATTGAGCGACTGTTTGAAATCTTACTTCAGAAGAGGCACCGTCTCAAAATGATACCAACAACAGTCTATGTAAACATCTTGTTAAGGCAAATGTCGTTTTGAAACAATCGTAACGCCAGGTTGGAATAATGATAATATCATGAAAAGGACAGAATGCTACACGCCACATAGCAGAGATACTGAGTCGCAGATATGTACAACAAAGATACTATCAAACAAGTTAACTTTCGCCTACAAGGCTTCCTTCCTAATTAGACGACGTACACACACACTCGCCGGCCGCTGTGGCCTAGCGGTTGTATGCGGTTCAGTCAGGAACCGCGCGACCGCTACAGTCGCAGCTTCGAATTCTGCCTCGGGCATGGATGTATGTGATGTCGTTAGGTTAGTTAGGTTTAATTAGTTGTAAGTCTAGGGGCCTGAGGACCTCAGATGTTATGTCCCATAGTGCTTAGAGTTATTTGAACCATTTGTAACAACATAAAAATTACTTACGTCGAAAAATTAATCTGCAGCCAACGTTACACGTCAAAACTAAAAGTATTGTTCACTTTGAACATTGCAAATACAGATGAGCAATTAACTGAATTGAACCAACACGAGACACACAGGACTAGAAGTCATAATAAACAATCTCTGTAGTCCTTTGAATTCTTTACTATGATTTCTGCCCCTGCAATGTCCGTGTGTATCTTGTGTTGGTTCTCTTCAGTTAGTTGCTCTTCACAGAGATATACTTGTAATGTTCGAAATGTACGATACTTTTAGTTTAGACGTGTAATGTTGGCTGCACATCAATTTTTCGACGTAAGTAATTTTTCTGTTGTTACATTCGAAATAATCTTGTAACCTTGTAGGTCTATCCATTTCTCTATTTGACATGTTTTTGTTTTGCACTTCGTGCAGGACCATAAACGTGGTTTCTGACCGAAACCGGTCAGAGTAAAATATAAATAAAGTCAGCATTTGTGTGTCATACATTTTATGAAATAGTTCATGTGATGATGAAACAGTGGCTAGTGGATTTTCTTATTTTCTTGTAACGAATAAAAAGAAAGTGTCAAATATCTCACGTTACACTTTCTTCTTGTGTGTGTGTGTGTGTGTGTGTGTGTGTGTGTGTGTGTGTGTGTGTGTGTGTGTGTGTGCATCGTTACCCGGAGTAGCCTCGAAATGTATTACAGTATAATTAGTAATCCTGAACTAATAATGAACGTCAAAACGGGTACAGGACTTATTGAATATAGGGTTGTCGTAGCGAGGTTGAATACTGTAACCCCCGAATCATCCAAAAGTAACGAAAAATATGCCTATTCAAAAAAGCAGATAAAAACTCATTGAAGAATTCCTGAGAGACAATCTCCACTCCTTCCAAATTAACAATGAAAGTGTAGACCAGTTGGGGCTTGAATTCAAAAAAATATTATCGATAGCAATTGACGGATTTATACCAAATAAAGTAACAAACGTCGTAGCTGATCCCCCTGGATACACAAAACGAGTCAGAACAATGTTTCAGAAAAAAGGAAAAAAACATGCCAAATTTAAGCGAATAAAATCTCCAAGATTTGCAATCTTTTACAGAAGCTCGAAATTTAGCGCGCGCTCCAATGCTTATAATAGTTTCCACAACGAAACTTTGTCTCGAAACTTGGCAGAAAGTCCAAAGAGATTCTGGTCGTATGTAAACTATGCTAGCCTGAAGACAGAATCAGTGCCTCCTCTGCGCGAGAGCATTGTACTCGTAAATGCTATTGATGACAATCCTGCTGAAGCAGAGGTGCTAGACATGGCCTTCCGAAATGCCTTCACAAAAGAAGACGAAGTAAATATTTCAGAATTGGAATCAAGAACAGCTGCCATCATGAGTAACATAGGAATAAATATTCTCGGAGTAGTGAAGCAACTTAAATTACTTAATAAAAGCAAGTCTTCGAATGGTTCTGAACACTATGGTACTTAACTTCTGAGGTCATCAGTCCCCTAGAATGTAGAACTACTTAAACCTAACTAACCTAAGGACATCACACACATCCATGCCCGAGGCAGGATTCGAACCTGCGACCGTAGCGGCCGCGCGGTCCCAGACTGTAGTGCCTAGAATCGCTCGGCCACTCCGACCGGCAGCAAATCTTCTGGTCCAGCCTGTAAACCAATTAGGTTCCTTTCACTATGCTGAAACCATGGCTCCATACTTAATAATCATATACAACCATTCGCTTGCCGAAAGATGGGTACCCAAAGACTGAATGTTGCATAGGTCACATCAACATTCAAGAAAGGTACTAGGAGTAATCCATTACATTACTGGCCCAGTCATTAATGTCGATATGCAGCAAGATTTTGGAACATATTTTGTGTTCCAACGTTATGAATTACCTCTAAGAAAACGGTCTACTGAGACACAGACAACATGGATTTAGAAAACTTCGTTCTCGTGATACACAACTTTCTCTTTACGGACACGAAGTCTTGAGTGCTACTGACAAGAGTTTTCAAATTGATTCCGTACTTCTAGATTTCCAGAAGCCTTTTGACTCAGCGCCGCACAAACGCCTTGAAGTGAAATTGGGTGCTTGTGGAATATCGTCTCAGTTATGTGGCTGGATTCGTGATTTCCTGTCAGCAAGTCACAGGTCGTACTACTTGACGGAAAGTCACCGAGTAGAGAAAACCAAAAACTATGTTTTATTGGCAGAACACTTCGGACGTGTAACAGACGTACTAAAGAGACTGCCTACACTAAGCTTTTCCGTCCTATTTTGGAGTACTGCTGCGCTATCTTGGATCCCTACCAGACAGGATTAACGGAGTACATCGAGAAAGTGCAAAGAAGAGCAGCACGTTTTATATTATCGGAAATAGGGGCGAGAGTGCCACTGACAGGATACAGGATTTGGAGTGGAACCATTAAAACAAAGGCGTTTTTCGTTGTGGAGGGTTCTCACGAAATTTCAAACAAATATGTTGTTGACACGGACCTATATAGGGAGAAACTATCGTCATAATAAAATTAGCGAAATCTGGGCTCGCACGGAAAGATATAGGTGTCCTTTTTCTTTTCGCGCGCTATTCGAGATTGGAATAATACAGAATTATTGGGAAGGTGGTTCGATTAACGCTCTGCCATGCATCTAACAAGTAAGTACGATCTGCAGAGTATCCAGGTAGATTTAAATTTTGTTTAGATTTCCATTTTCATTTCAGGTGCAGTAACAAATTTGTCACAATGTCGGGCCTGCCATTCTAGCGGTAAAACACGTCCCTGGAAACCGAGAGGTCACGAGATCGAATCTCGGTTCCACCACGGACTTTTGAGTTATCGCTTTAACCTAGCCGTCACCCCTCAACGATGGTGGGAGTCACCAGAAATGACGAGTGGTTCTCATTTCACGCTAAACTGTAGGTCCCCTATCCCCCCTTGGATAACTGAGTGTGTTAGCACCTAGCAAGACACTGAAATGGCGTGCGTCCGTTTGAAAGTCTTGCACCAGACAACTGAGCCACAAGAAATTTTGAATTATTATTATATATTTGTCACAAACGTATAAATGTAAAGCCAAATACACTGAGGTATACATAATAACTCTTAGTCTATTGTATCCACACATCGTCAAACAGGAATAAGATTACAACACTTACTTACAACACCCCAGTACTACACTGAAGATGTGCTGATCTGATTTTTTGTGACATCCACATTGTTTGATTTTGATAATAATAATAATATACACATCAATAGGTTTTACTTTCAAATTCGTCAGTGGAATAGGAGTAGTTAGCCTCCATTAGATCCTTTACGCTTATCTTTAACAGAACTTCATTAGTAGCTAAATTTTTTACGGTTGCTGGAAAGCTATTGAAAATCTGTGTTACTCAACAACAGGCACCTTTCAGGATCTTTCATGTAGATTATTCTTGTCTGTGTTATTGATTCCATGAACTAAATTCTTGGGTTGAAAAAGACATGTATGAGTTATTATAAATGTCGTTAAGAAATAAATATACTGTGAAGCAATTATTTTTCTCAGTTCCTCAAATAGGCCTCTGCAGGATGTCCCTGAATTCGCACCACAAGTAATACGTATTACACACTGCTGGACACGGGAAACACTAATTTGTCTTTATGATTTACCCCAAAATATAGTCCCATGTGACATTGAGGAATGAAGGTAAAAAATTAATTTTTATATTACCTTTGTCTGACAACATCTACATAAGATTTCTTTAGGCGTTCAGAAGTTCTGTGATATGCTCGAGCTAGCTAAATTTGTCGAGCTGGAATCTCATTTATTTAACATTATCGCCCACTCCTACCTATTTCTTTTTATCAAGTTTTCAACACAATCTGGATCGTAACTCTTTAAAATTCTGAGGTGCTCATAGTGTTTCTTTTCAAAGTTTAGCGACAAAGATTAGACAGAACGCTTTTTTTTAATGCCTGTGAAAATCTCGCTAACAGCTCTTTCTATATTAAAATTTCTAGTTATCGAAATGTTTGTATCATAGGAAAACAAAACAAAATTCCTAAAGAAAAGCCATTAATTCAAACAATAATGACACAAAGATCGAACCTTGTGTGAAACCAATGTCCATATTTATGTATGACGATTGGTAGCTTAACACCGTTTTACACCCATTCTTTTGTTGGGGAGGTATGACGATCCATTTGACAGAAGTTTCGTGACACTACTATATTCAAATTTACTTCTATTAGATTGGTTGAACGTATAGTATGCGGAAGCCAAGTAAAAAATTATAAAAAAAAGGTAGATTTAGCCGCTCAGAGAGCGCCCGCTGAGTTAACAAACAAAACAGATTGTAGTTCGTTGGAGGCAGCCATCGCCAATTCAGTAATGACGAAAACTGCCAGACAGAATTGCGTAACCCCAAAACAATGGCCCATAAGTTGTCTCCTTACTGCAAGTTTATCACTGCGGTATTGTGACCACGGAAAGTTAACACACTGATACGTTGCGAAACATCACATGAATGCTATCAAATTCTATCACTAGGCATCCAAGACCAAAATCATAAATGCGTGTGCAGCTAAATATATCAAAATTGCAACTGCCGCGAAGTGAGGCTGATCAGGGTCAAGTGTGGAAATGACATCAGCTCACAAAGCGGTTTCGAAATCGTGACAATAAAGATTGCTTAACCTTTCCCGTAGTTCCAATAATTCGCTCGAACATAATGTTAGGGTATTCTGTGCCAGCTGAAATAAATTCACTGAAATTAAATGAATCTGATCATTGATAACGAAATCTGTGAAATGGAATGATATGAAATATCAGTGCAATCCAAGTAATCTATTTAGAAATGCAGAACATGTATAATAATATTCTGACCTGGACCTCCCGCTCATCGTAGGTAGCCACTTTGACCAGTTACTTGTACGTCATCCGGAGATGCCTTCCGCGACGAAAGTGGGCGTTATCAGTGACCTAGTGCCTTCTTTCTCCATTTCTGTAAGCGATGGCGTCACATAGAATTCATTTTGCGTTGATCAGTAATAATGGCTGGAGCCGAAACAGCACGAGGCAGTCACCCCACCAACTCTAAATTTCGTTGTCAATACAACACAGTTATGCGCACCCACGTAAAGGCAATTAAAGGCAACATAGCAGTGACTCATAAAGTCACAAAACCTCCTTTCACCTCTCCGCAGACAAATAGCCGCTGTTGTTGCCATCCCTGTAAGCGACGTCAGTTCTTGCTTGCAGTCAAGACCTTCAGGCCTGCAGCGCCGACATTGAAACGCAGCCCCAGCGCCTCTCGGCGTTTCTTGCAGCCACTTGCCTCTGCACCTGAGCTGCAGATAGTATCTCTGAGGATTGTTTTATGCGGTAGCCTGAAGAGTTCGGCACCCCCATCAGAAGATTTTTGCTTTATATTTTCTAGCGTGACAAGCGATGATTGGACTTCGTGCTTTTCTAGCGCTTCTATTCACAATAGTTTACTGACAGTCGGATCAGATACAGGTTGCTCCAAACATTTAGGGTCAAATTCTAAACCGAGTATTTGGAGATCACAAACGAATCATAGAGAATGAAGCACTCCTCGTCAAAAGATGTCTATTTCATGCAATTTGCAGAAATGCTAGTGATATTGTAATAGTATTAATGTCGGTGTAAAAGCAACGTGAATTTAATGTCTTACAGAACGAAAAGTATCTCCTGTCAAAATGAGGCAACAGAAAGTTGGTTCGAAGAGGGGACGAAAATAGGAGTCCAGAGGTTCGAGCACGAAAACGAATTTCACAGGGAGTCTTTCAGCTCGCAAATTTTACGAGTTATAGAGGACTGTAAATTATTTTAAGATAAGCAACCAGTGGTGGGAAATTAAAATTTTAGGCAATGCGAAGTCTTGAACGAGTAGTGTGTGTGAGGCACCTGTCTGTAAGCTGTAGCGATGTTGGAGGCTCTACCTTGAGAAATATTACACAGTCTGTGAATTTTCAATACACTCTTTTCCCTATGATGTTACATGAATATTTGGTTAGGAGCTGGATGATGTCATGGAATACACCAGGTGCAGTTGATACTACAGCAGCGATTCTCATACTGTAGCGGGGGGAGGGGGGGCGGGGTACGACATCATTGAAAAGAAAATATAACATTAACTCAAAAATTACTGAAGCTAAAGCAACGAAAAATACATTGCGAGGTAATAAAAAATTAAAATTTACTTTTACCCTTATATAATCCGCTAACAAATAGGACCATAGTAGTACTGCACAATGTGTTTAACAATTAGCTTGTCAACACTAAATTAAAAACAAGTTTAGAAATTATTAGTGACTCTGGTAGGCCTGGTTTGAGGAAGAAAGTTTTCGAAGGAGGGCTCAATATCAGAAATAGAAACTCAATGTCTAGGTGAGAATTATATTTTTTCTTGAAAGCAGCCAACTGTTCACGAAGGTAGGATGTTGAAAGTGGTAAACAGTATACATTTCCCCTCGCATGTCCGCGCACCCCGCAACGATCGTGCTGATTTCCCTGTGCGGCCCGCGCTCCCCTGTGGTAATACATCAATTTTTCGCACGCCATCTGCAAGATAGAGGACCAGAGGGCCATTGATTCCCGTTTTGTCTTTCGATGTATCACTTCAGTGTTGCGAAATAGCAATAAATTTACTTATTCTTGGTAATTTGTAAAGTATGCAACTTCACACAGCTTTAGCGTCAAAACAATAGCTTACATCACTTAAACTGTTACAGTCTGCTACACGAGGACGTAAATTGTCGAAGCTATTTGTAGCACGTTAAAGTTCTAACACCTACTCGTGGTAAACACAGAAATTTTTTTTATTTTTTATTTTTTTTAACACACTGGACTCGCATTCGGTAGGGCGACGGTTCAAATCCGCGTCCGATCGCCCTCATTTAGGTTATCCATGATTTTCCTAAATCGCTTCAGGCAAATACCGGGATGGTTCCTTTGAAAGGGCACGGTCGACTTCATTCCCGATCCTTCCCTCCTCCGATGGGACCGATGGCCTCGCTGTTTGGTCCCGTTCCCCAAATCAACCAACCAATCTTTTATCAAAGCTGTAGAGTACAATGGAGGAAATATTACATGAAGTTGTTTGTTCAAGGAACCGCTGTAGAAATTGAAAAGGAATTCATTTGTATTGTACTAGCTGCACATTTCATTGTTCAATTGTCAACAGGGATATTTAAGAGAGTTTAACCAAATTGTTTATGCCATTGTAATAAGAATTCACGACTAACATAGTAGCCCTAGTTCTGGCGTTGTCCATTCAAATCCTGTTTTGGGGACACCAAATGTTCCTTAGATATTCAGATCTTGGAGCTGAGTCCGCAGCTCGTGGTCGTGTGGTAGCGTTCTCGCTTCCCGCTCCCGGGTTCCCGGGTTCGATTCACGGCGGGGTCAGGGATTTTCTCTCCCTCGTGATGGCTGGGTGTTGTGCGATGTCCTTAGGTTAGTTAGGTTTAAGTAGTTCTAAGGTCTAGGTGACTGATGACCATAGTGCTAGAGCCATTTTGAACCTTAGAGCTGATACAGTGGGGTCTTCACAACCACAACGATAGGTTGCGATTCCCTTTGTCTCTTCGCGCTTCCGTTCAAAATAATGGTTCAAATGGTTCTGAGCACTATGCGACTTAACTTCTGAGGTCATCGTTCGCCTAGAACTTAGAACTAATTAAACCTAACTAACATAAGGACGTCACACACATCCATACCCGAGGCAGGATTCGAACCTGCGACCGTAGCGGTCGCTCGGCTCCAGACGCGCTTCCGCCAGCAGAAAGATTTGACTCTACTGCAGAACAACGTCATCGTCTTGGGAACATGGCGTGTTATCCAGTCCAGTGTGGATTAGAAGTCGTGACTGGAATATTTCGCTATGTTTTGTGATTTATATGTGACGTGTATGAGCTACAACAACAATAACAACAAAAGACGGAAGCTGCGGCACCCGCGGTTGCCGGCGGGTGTTGCTGGACCCCCGCCCTGGAGGCCGTGCCGGGCTGGTGACGTGGGCCGCGCCGGCAAGCGCCTCACCTTGGACACGCCCTCCTGGCTCTCGCCGTCGCGTCGGCGTCGGCGACAGCCGCGTCTAGGCTAGGCAAACACCGACAGCTGCCGCTTATCTCCGACAAACAGCGGCCGCGGGTCGCGGAAAATCCCTGCTCTACAAATATGTGCACAGTTTAATCGAGTCGCTTTGGCGGCGAGTAGCTAACGGGAACTTCGCACTCTCGGGAGCAAAATGGATGCACTCAATGCACGAAAGAGTGCGAACGACAACTACACTACTGGCCTTGAAAGTTGCTACAGCAGAAAGAAATGCAGATAACAAACGGGTATTCAATGGACAAATATACTATACTACAACTGACATGTAATTATATTTCCACGCAATTTGGCTGCATAGATCCTGAGAAATCAGTACCCAGAACAACCACCTCTGGCCATGGTAACGGCCTTCATACGCCTGGGCATTAAGTCGAACAGAGCTTGGATGGCGTGTACAGGTACAGCTGCCCATGCAGCTTCAACACGATGCCACTGTTCATCAAAAGTAGTGACTAGCGTATTGTGATGAGCCAGTTGCTCGACCACCATTGACCAGACGTTTTCAGTTGGTGAGAGATCTGGAGAATGTGCTGGCCAGGGCACCAGTCGCACATTTTCTGTATCCAGAAAGCCCCGTACAGGACCTGCAATATGCGGTCGTGCATTATCCTGCTGAAATGTCGGGTTTCGCAGGGATCAAATGAAGGTTAGACCCACAGTTCGTAACACATCTCAAATGTAACGTCCACTTTTCAAAGTGCGAACAAGAAACGTGTAACCAATGGCACCCCATACCACCACGCCGGGTGATACGTCAATATGGCGATGACGAATACACGCTTCCGAAGTGCGTTCACCGCGATGTAGCCAAACATGGATGCGACCGTCATGATGCTGTAAACAGAACCTGGATTCATCCGAAAGAATGACGTTTTGCCATTCGTGCACCCAGTTCGTCGTCGAGTACACCATCGCAGGAGCTCCTGTATGTGATGCAGCGTCAAGGGTAACCGCTGCCATGGTGTCTGAGCTGATAGTCCATGCTTCTGCAAAACGTCTTCGAACTGTTCGTGCACATAGTTGTTGTCTTGCAAACTTCCCCATCTGCTGACTCAGGGATCGAGACGTGGCTGCACGATCCGTTACAGCCATGCGGATAAGATGCCTGTCATCTCGACTACTAGTGATACGAGGCCGTTGGGATCCAGCACGGCGTTCCGTATTAACCTCCTGGACCCACCGATTCCATATTCTGCTAACAGTCATTGGATCTCGACCAACGCGAGCAGCAATGTCGTGATTCGATAAACCGCAATAGCGATAGGTTACAATCCGACCTCTACCAAAGTCGGAAAGCGATGGTACGCATTTCTCCTCCTTACACGAGGCATCACAATAACGTTTCACCAGGCAACGACGGTCAACTGCTGTTTGTGTATTAGAATTGGGTTAGAAGCTTTCCTCGTGGCAGCACGTTGTAGGTGTCGCTATCGGCTCCAACCCTGTTTGAATACTCTAAAAAGCTAATCATTTACATATCACAGCATCTTCTTCCTGTCGGTTAAATTTCGTGTCTGTAGCACGTCATCTTCGTGGCGTAGCAATTTTAATGACCAATAGTGTAGATAGATACATAGAGAGAGAGAGAGAGAGAGAGAGAGAGAGAGAGAGAGAGAGAGAGAGAGAGAGAGAGGGAGAATGATACTTTCCCACGTGCATTCCAAATTTGTCCCAGAAGGAACGGTCATATTCAGGGATAGGACAGAAACGATCATTCGAAGCATACCTGAAGATCTGGGGCACTTCTTCATCTTCGATACTGTCAACCAATCGCTTGAACTACAAGCTCTTTTCTATCCATAATTTGGGAACCGTGAGAGGTGGCATAGTGGTTACCACACTGGACTCGGGTTCGTGAGGATGACTGTTCAAACCCGCGTGCAGCCATCCATATTTAGGATTTCCGTGATTTCCCTAAATTGCTCCACGCAAACGTCGGGTTGGTTCCTTCGAAAGGGCACGGCCGATGTCATTATCCTTGACACAGTCCTAGCTTGTGCTCTGTCTCTAATGACATCGATGTCAATGGGACGTTAAGCCCAATATTCCTTATTTCCTACATTCTATAATTTGTATGGAGACAGTATGGGTCAAAACAAGAAAAGAAGTCTAATAAACATGGCCTCTAAAAAGCACACATTAAGAAATGGTTCAAATCGCTCTGAGCACTATGCGACTTAACTTCTGAGGTCATCAGTCGCCTAGAACTTAGAACTACTTAAACCTAAATAACCTAAGTACATCACACACATCCATGCCCGACGCAGGATTCTAACCTGCGACCGTAGCGGTCGCTCGGCTCCAGACTGTAGCGCCTAGAACCTCACGGCCACTCTGTCCGGCACACATTAAGAGCTGAGAGATGTGTTTCACAGTAGCGAAGACAAACAAGTACTCATAGAAACTTGAAACTAACTGGCAGATTAAAACTGCGTGCCCGACCGAGACTCGAACTCGGGACCTTTGCCTTTCGCGGGCAAGTTCTCTACCAACTGAGCTACCGAAGCACGACTCACACCCGGTACTCACAGCTTTACTTCTGCCAGTACCTCGTCTCCTACCTTCCAAACTTTACAGAAGCTCTCCTGCGAACCTTGCAGAACTAGAACATCCCCCAGGCTATGGCTAAGCCATGTCTCCGCAATATCCTTTCTTTCAGGAGTGCTAGTTCTGCAAGGTTCGCAGGAGAGCTTCTGTAAAGTTTGGAAGGTAGGAAACGAGGTACTGGCAGAAGTAAAGCTGTGAGTACCGGGTGTGAGTCGTGCTTCGGTAGCTCAGTTGGTAGAGAACTTGCCCGCGAAAGGCAAAGGTCCCGAGTTCGAGTCTCGGTCGGGCACGCAGTTTTAATCCGCCAGGAAGTTTCATATCAGCGCACACTCCACTGCAGAGTGAAAATCTCATTCTGGAAGTACTCATAGCTCTTAAGGTATGCATTTTAGAGCCAATGTTTCCTATACTTTATTTTGATCCTCGTGGTCACATCCCTGAATACTGATCGTTTCTCCTGGACAGCCTGTACATGCGGGGCCTGTGTCCTAAGATTCCTCAGGCGCATTTTCTCTGCTGTTTCAGCAGATATTTGCACTTTAGTTTTTCCTTGTGTAACAGAAGTCAGCTCAGTGCCAGCAGAAAGCGTCGGTTTGTTGCTTTTTTTTAAGCGGAATTTTACGCGCCCATCCAATATAGCGGTCTCCTATGTGTCTAATCCGATATTCGTTTGATCGATATGTATTAACAGAGACAGTAAAGGACGAAGAATGACCAGTATTCCAGAACGAAGGCGCTGACTGCTATCGCCATGCATGCAGTGCTACGGAGTTGCTGTTGGACTTTTGTTTATTCTCCGAGTTTCTACTGTCCCTGTTAAAACACGCCGATAAAACGAGTAATGGGATGGACTAATTTGAGTGCGCTTTGTGGAATGGGCACTTAAAACTGCGATTTAAAAATAATTTTGTTTGTAACTGGAAACAATCTTTTCTGTTTCCATGTTAAAGATTGGTGTGATTACTGCTTTTGTCCAGTCTGATGGAACCTGTCCCGACTCCCAGGCCATTTCAATTATCCTGTGTAGCCATTTAAGACCTGACGTTCCACTGTATTTGATGAGTTCCGACTTAATTTCATCCACCCCAGCTGCTTTATTGTACTACAATCTATTGACCATTTTCTCCACTTCCTCAAATGTGATCCTATTTGCATCATCATTCCTATCCCATTCTACCTCGAAATCTGAAACACTGCTGATCGTATTTTCACCTACATTGAGCAACTCTTCAAAATATTCCCTCCATCTGCCCAAGGCATCCACAGGATTCACCAGCAATTTTCCTGGCCTGTCCAAAATCCTTGTCATCTCTTTAATCAGCGTTGTGGGTAAATTGGATGAAAATCAGTGTGGGTTTAGGCCTCTTAGAGGTTGTCAGGACCAGATCTTTAGCTTATGGCAAATAATGAAGAAGTGTTACGAGTGGAACAGGGAACTGTATCTATGCTTTATAGATCTAGAAAAGTTATGTGACCAGGTTCCTAGGAGGAAGTTATTGTCTGTTCTACGAGATTATGGAATAGGAGGCAAACTTTTGCAAGCAATTAAAAGTCTTTACATGGAGAGTCAGGCAGCAGTTAGAGTTGACGGTAAATTGAGTTCATGGTTCAGAGTAGTAGGCTGCAACCTGTCTCCACTGTTGTTCATATTATTTATGGATCATATGTTGAAAGCAATAGATTGGCTGGGTGAGATCAAGATATGTGAACACAAAATAAGCAGTCTTGCATATGGGGATGACTTAGTTGTGATGGCAGATTCGATTGAAAGTTTGCAAAGTAATATTTCGGAGCTAGATCAGAAATATAAGGACTATGGTATGAAGATTAGCATCTCCAAAACGAAAGTAATGTCAGTGGGAAAGAAATATAAACGGATTGAGTGACAAATAGGAGGAACAAAGTTAGAACAGGTGGACAGTTTCAAGTACTTATGATGCATATTCTCACAGGATGGAAACATAGTGAAAGAACTGGAAGCGAGGTGTAGCAAAGCTAATGCAGTGAGCGCTCAGCTACGATCCACTCTCTTCTGCAAGAATGAAGTCAGCACCAAGACTAAGCTATCTGTGCACCGTTCAATCTTTCGACCAACTTTGTTGTATGGGAGCGAAAGCTGGGTGGATTCAGGTTACCTTATCAACAAGGTTGAGGTTACGGATATGAAAGAAGCTAGGATGATTGCAGGTACTAGTAGATGGGAACAATGGCAGGAGGGTGTCCACAATGAGGAAATCAAAGAAAAACTGAGAAATGAACTCTATAGACGTAGCAACAGGATGAACAGGCTTAGATGTTGGGGTCATGTTACACGCATGGGAGAAGCAAGGTTACCCAAGAGACTCATGGGTTCAGCAGTAGAGGGTAGGAGGAGTCGGGGCAGACCAAGGAGAAGGTACCTGGATTCGGTTAAGAATGATTTTGAAGTAATAGGTTTAACATCAGAAGAGGCACCAATGTTAGCACTGAATAGGGGATCATGGAGGAATTTTATAGGGGGTCTATGCTCCAGACTGAACGCTGAAAGGCATAATCAGTCTTAAATGATGATGATGATGTAACTGGAAACGTACTGACCCTCTCGGTCGATACGGAACGTCGCATGAAAGATGTGATGACAGTAATTGTTTGGACTGAATCCAGCTAAACAATACAGAAACGAAATTACAACACCATGGAAATGGGCCTGGATACTCTTAGGAGAGACGCCCGACTCTGAAAACTATATCTGATTTATTCATTCGACGTACAGAAATGGTTTTAAATGGTCATTTTTTACCATACACCTGAAAAGGTTAAAAATAACTTCCATTGGTTACGTGATACACATCCCATCAGAAGTCGATTTCTTGTGAAGCTCATTGTACTTTATCAGGTGTGACTTGTTCGGCTGCGAGCTAGATTCTGGCTCTGTCTGAACTCTGGTGGAGAAGACGGTAAGGGCGGAACGAGCAAGGTACCCTCGACCACTGGAGAAAATCAAGAGGTGTCTGGTCCAGTGAACGTGGGGGCCATGAAATTGGCTCACCTCACCATTCACTTACGTGGAAAGCGCACGTTTATCAAATCCCGGACGTCTTGCCAAACACTCAAAGATTGATCTACTTTTCTTTAAGATGACTCCTAGACTAAGTCTGTAAGTCGTATGAATAAATTTGCACGAATTTTCGTACTTATAAAGTCATTTCTGATACGCCCCATATTTGAGAACCGCCAAGAATTGCCGGTAAATAAACCTTTATGATCTACCGGTTTCGTTTTTCATTTGGTATCCCAAAATTCTGAACAGCAGCCTCTATGGTAAAGTTATGCTGTAGTGGAAATAAAATTAAAAAAAATACTGTGCCATTGCCATTACAGCACGGGTGTAGTCAGAGGCCATGGGAACAGAGGGGAAAGGGGGGGGGAGGATGAGGAGGAGGGGGAGGCAGCAGGCAGCAGGCAGCAGGCAGCAGGCAGCAGGCAGCAGGCAGCAGGCAGCTGGGCCAGGCCCTAGGAAAAACAAACATAGTCTTCATAAACAGAACTCGCCTCGCCTGCTGCCCCACCTCATAGACCAATGTATCGATTGAGTATCAGTCTGAAGAAAAGCCTAACATATTGACTGGTAACTAGTGCAACCAGAACGATTTCTCGTTAAACCTCGCTATTCATCAAAAGAGCTGTCAGATGTCATGAATTTCCTTGACTCCACTTCATGCACCATGTGGCATTTTTCACGCATCTCAGTGTTTATGACGTTAAAAAAAGGCTGTAAGCGCTGTGGGACTTAACATCTGAGGTCATCACTTCCCGATGGTTCAATCCCGTCTCCGACCGTCCTGATTTAGGTATCCCGTGATTTCCCTAAATCGCTTCATGCAAATGCCGGGATGGATCCTTTGAAAGGGCACGGCCGATTTCCTTCCCCATCCTTCCCTAACCCGAGCTTGTGCTCCGTCTCTAATGACATTGTTGTCGACGGGACGTTAGACACTAAATCTCCTCCTCATCAGTCCCCTAGACTTAGAACTACTTAAACCTAACTAAAACTAACCTAAGAACATCACACACATCCATGCCCGAGGCAGCATTCGAACCTGCGACCGTAGCAGCCGCGTGGTTGCGGACTGAAGCGCCTAGAACCGCTCGACCACAGCGGTTGGCCTATGACGTTAAAGTACGTGTCGTACAGTGGTATATTCGTATCAGTACGTTTAGCGGCATATGTGGATACTGTTGCAAAAAGTGTAGCGATTAGAGTTACTAGCAAAGAAGTAATAAATTTAAACATACATAATGTCATTGTTTATGACGTCATATGTCCTCAACTATTATCGCCAGGTGGTTTCCACCTCGACAGCGATTGTTCCCTCACAGTAAGGGATGTATGTACCAAGTTTAGCTGATATACAGGGTGTTACAAAAAGGTACGTCCAAACTTTCAGGAAACATTCCTCACACACAATTAAAGAAAAGATGTTACGTGGACATGTCCGGAAACGCTTAATTTCCATGTTAGAGCTCATTTTAGTTTCGTCAGTATGTACTGTACTCCCTCGATTCACCGCTAGTTGGCTCAATTGAAGGAAGGTAATGTTCACTTCGGTGCTTGTGTTGACATGCGACTCATTGCTCTACTGTACTAGCATCAAGCACATCAGTACGTAGCATCAACAGGTTAGTGTTCCTCACGAACGTGGTCTTGAAGTCAGTGCAATGTTTACAAAATCGGAGTTGGCAGATGCCCATTTGATGTATGGATTAGCACGGGGCAATAGCCGTGGCGTGGTACGTTTGTATCGAGACAGATTTCCAGAACGAAGGTGTCCCGACAGGAAGACGTTCGAAGCAATTGATCGGCGTCTTAGGGAGCACGGAACATTCCAGCCTATGACTCGCGACTGGGGAAGACCTAGAACGACGAGGACACCTGCAATGGACGAAACAATTCTTTGTGCAGTTGACGATAACCTTAATTTCAGCGTCAGAGAAGTTGCTGCTGTACAAGGTAACGTTGACCACGTCACTATATGGAGAGTGCTACGGGAGAACCAGCTGTTTCTGTACCATGTACAGCGTGTGCAGGCACTATCAGCAGCTGATTGGTCTCCACGCGTATACTTCTGCGAATGGCTCATCCAACAATGTGTCAATCCTCATTTCAGTGCAAATGTTCTCTTTACGGATGAGGCTTCATTCCAACGTGATCAAATTGTAAATTTTCACAATCAACATGTGTGGGCTGACGAGAATCCGCACGCAATTGTGCAATCACGTCATCAACACAGATTTTCTGTGAAGGTTTGGGCAGGCATTGTTGGTGATGTCTTGATTGGGCCCGACGTTCTTCCACCTACGCTCAATGGAGCACGTTATCATGATTTCATACGGGATACTCTACCTGTGCTGCTAGAACATGTGCCTTTACAAGTACGACACAACATGTGCTTAATGAACGATGGAGCTCCTGCACATTTCAGTCGAAGTGTTCGTACGCTTCTCAACAACAGATTCGGTGACCGATGGATTGGTAGAGGCGGACCAATTCCATGGCCTCCAAGCTCTCCTGACCTCAATCCTCTTGACTTTCATTTATGGGGGCATTTGAAAGCTCTTGTCTACGCAAACCCCGGTACCAAATGCAGAGACTCTTCGTGCTCGAATTGCGGACGGCTGTGATACAATACGCCATTCTCGAGGGCTGCATCAGCACATCAGGGATTCCATGCGACGGAGGGTGGATGCATGTATCCTCTCTAACGGAGGACATTTTGAACATTTCCTGTAACAAAGTGTTTGAAGTCACGCTGGTACGTTCTGTTGCTGTGTGTTTCCATTCCATGATTAATGTGATTTGAAGAGAAGTAATAAAATGAGCTCTAACATGGAAAGTAAGCGTTTCCGGACACATGTCCACATAACATATTTTCTTTCATTGTGTGTGAGGAATGTTTCCTGAAAGTTTGGCCGTACCTTTTTGTAACACCCTGTATATAATATGGATTCTGTAGAAATTCTGGTGTAGCCTATTACGCAAAGATAAATTTCTGTAATTTTTTGCAGCGATCGGCCGCGTTCGATGTACGATGAGTCAAGAGAAATAGCTGCGTCTTAATTCTGTGACCTTTGGTAGCAGCTGTCGTATCTCACGGGAATGATAACATCGTTACGCAGACGCCGGGCACCAACCGGTTAGCGTGACGCTTTACGCAACAAAGTTCCTGCAGCAACAATCATATTCTGCAGATTTTATCAGTCGTAAATTACTAAAGTCAGAAAAGTAATTTCAGCATTTACGCGCTGCTCCAGATTTGCAATCTCACAATTGCGTGTCCCTGCTGTGCTAAAGCCTAATAATAGTCACGCAAGTAGCAAAATGCCGTGCTACCGAAACATTAGGAGAATATGGCGATGGAAATTATAATTAATATAAAAATATCAGGTATCAATACACAGTTTGTCTCTTACAAAAAACTGATTTGTTGATTGGAGTACAAACTTTTCAAAATATAGAAAGAAGCCGCAAAAACAGCAATAACCTAGGGAAACCAGTAGTTGAGACGTAAGTAATACCCCAGCAAGTGCCACATAGATACGCTGTGTTATGAGTGTGTATCATTTGTACGTAACAGACAGCTGCTGTCTTGCCGTAAGAGGGGGTGCGAGTGCAGTTAGAGACTTCCGTCAGATACAGATTGGCTGCTTAAAGTTCAACGCGTCCCATCAGTCGTCGTCGTGAATGGTTGCGTCGACGTTAAAATGACGGGTGCAAGCAAACGCGATGATAAATGTGCTATACTGTATTCAAACGACCGAGATCCTCTTAGGGCCTCGACCACTCGGAAACTCTTTTGTCGTCTAAAGCTACGACTCTCAAAAATAAGGTGTTACGAAACCCTGGATACACATCTTAGTGTGCCGTTTACAGCACGATCTGCGATGAAAGACCACAGGAAAATTGCACGGAGGTCGAAATGAGAGGTGCTCGCGTGATTCATAATCGTAGAACGTGGCAAAAACTACTCACGAGATGTTAGGCGCCGAGAAGATTCATCAAAAAACTATCAATAGTTCCAAGGCACGCTGGAGACAGATTTTAGCTATTGTGAACTCAAAGGAACAGGACCGAACATCCAATACACCGGAGTGGCAGTATGTATGCTTCGTAACCATAACCAAACCGCTCTCCATTCGTCTTGAGAGGTTCGCAGTGGCTACGCAAACAAGCGGAATGAACGGTACGTCCATGAAGGACAGATTCAGTTTCTGTTTGCTAACAAAGTGAAAATAGACGTGTTAGGCTTTGTAAAACAGCCAGTACCTTGATTTATCAACCACCGGACGAAATGGTCAACTGCGTTCTCTTGGAGCGAGTTTAACTCTCCGCCTCGTGATGAAAAATAAGATTTTCTCATCGCTTGCCTCACCTAAATTGTTTTCGATTGAGGCGAAAACTGAAGTTGTTCTTTACTAGATGACATGGGCTGTTTTATTCTCCAATTTTGTCCATTCTGAGTTTATGCCACATCGGTAACGACCTCGTGGTCGACAGAACTTTAATCTCCAATAAACTGTACATCCCGTCATTACCCATAAAAAAATCTCCTGAAAACATTGCCTTTAGACAATGTAGCGCCTGTATACGGAGTGGTATATGTATATGTGCTCTAACGTAGCTCCATTCTCCGCCCCGATAGCTGAGTGGTGAGCGTGACGGAAAACCGTCCTACGGACCCGGGTTCGATTCCCGGTTGGGTTGGGGATTTTCTCCGCTCAGGGACTGGATGTTATGTTGTCTTCATCATCATTTCATCGCCATCCTGCACGCAGGTCGCCCAATGTGGCGACGAATGTAATACGACCTGCACCAAGGCGGCCGGACCTGCCCCGTAAGGAGCCTCCCGGCCAATGACGCCAAACGCTCCATTCCATAACTCCATTTCATTGCGCACGTCAGTGAGATGGCATTCTTGATCCTTATGTGTAGTGCTGGTCATCCGGCAAGATTTTTTCGGAGGCGAAGCTTTCGCGACACTTTTCTGAGCCTTCGAGCTGCTCCGTTTTCATAGCGTACTTGAGGATTTCAAATAGCCAACCTCCCTGATTTCGGAGTACTCTCACTTCCTGGTATCCCTCATTTCATTTGCTGTCTGTTCCTTCAAAAACCTGCCGACACTCGATCTTCATTTCACCATTTCTAAAAAAGAAAAATTACGATTATCAATATAATAATTGGTAACAGGTTTAGGAAAGGAGGCAAACACACGTTTCTAGCATTTGTAGGCGTAGAGAAAGCTTTTTACATTGTTGACTGAAATATTGTCTTTCAAATTCTGAAGGTGGCAGGGCTAAAATAAAGGAAGCGGAGGGCTATTTACAATTTGTACAGAAACCAAACGGCAGTTATCAGAGTCGGGGGGCACGAAAGGGAAGCAGTGACTGAGAAGGGAGTGATACAGGGTTGTTCAGTCTGTATATTGAGCAAGCAGTAAAGGAAACAAAAGAGAAATTTGGAGTAGGGATCAAAATCGATACACAAGAAATAAAAACTTTAAGGTTTGCCGATGACATTGTAATTCTTTCGGAGACAGCCGTCGAGTATAGATTTAAATGTCAGGAAGCCCTTTCTAAAAGTATTTGTAGGGAGCTGTGACGGTATGTCACATAAATATTGACATTTTTATCGGTTGTAAACCGTAGTTAACGTATTTTATGAGTATAATTAGTATAAAAGATACAGTTAATGTTCTTGAAACAACTGGTATGCAGCGATAATTAGCATCTTTATTTAAAAGATGCCTATGAAAATAAAAAAGGATCGAAACGAGACGCGATTGTACGGCCGAGGAGGAAGGACGTATTTTATGGTACTCACACTGTTTTGTTTCGCTGTACGGAAGGCAGCCATTGAGCGGCTACACATATTTTATGTAAGATATTCTGTATTTTACTAAAATAAACTTGCAGCCATTGAGCGGCTACACATATTTTATATAAGTTATTCTGTATTTTACAAAAATAAACTTGTTGTTATTACCACAAAATGAATGTCTTTCTAATAGTTTTCACCTTAAATGCTCGCAGTGGCTAATTACTTTTAATAAGTATTTGTTCAGTAATTTGCGCTGCGAAAAGCTCATCTTCCGATGCAGCCTCTGGTCGGCCATTACGAGTCGAAGTCGAAGTAGTAATTTATTTTTCAGTGTTAACAGTAAATGAGAGAGATTTCGTTGTAAGAACTTTTTTAAATTACAGCAGATAATTAATTTACGTTAGAGTTCATTTTTTTTAAATTATACAGATTCCATGAGTTCAGTTTTCTCTTGGCCGCTCCACTGCAACAATCGAAATTCTCTCGAGCCTTGCTTTGCAATCAATAAATAGAAATCAACAAAATTACATTCAATTCAATTAAAGGCAACTATATTTTAGTCGTCACGTTCAAAATCTAAAGTTGGTACATGAATAACTGAGGCCCTCCCAGAACCCGTTTCATATTTACTTATGCCCGTAAGTAAAAGTGATAAGGAAAGATAATATCCCTGAGACAAAGAATCATTCTTTAACAAAAGAAAAATTCTTGCTGATATATATAACGTAACAAATGGCATCGGCGTCACAGAGTGTAATTACGTATGGAAGTGAAACATGTATGATAAACAGTGGAGAGAAGATGAGAATAGAAGCTTTAGAAACATTTTGCTAAAGAATGCTGAAGATTAGATGGTTAGGTCACGTAACTAATGAGGAGATACGGAAAAGAATTAGGGACATGAGGAGTTTGTGGCACAACTTGAAGAAGGGATCGGTTGGTAGTACACGTTCTGAGGTATCAAGGGATCAGCAATTTAGTATTGGAGGAAAGCGTGGAGGGAGACCAAGAGATGAATACACTAAGCAGATTCAGAAGTATGTAGGTTGCAGTAGTCACTCGGAGATGAAGTGGCTTTCACAGGATGGAGTATCATGGAGAGCTGCATCAAACCAGTCTCTGGATTGAAGACCACAATAATAACAACAATAATATAACTGGGGCAAATTAAAAACACGCAACGAGCCGTCTAAGGCGCTGCAGTTATGGACTATGCAGCTGGTCCCGGCGGAGGTTCGAGTCCTCCCTCGGGCAGGGGTGTGTGTGTTTCTCCTTAGGATAATTTGTGTGTAAGCTTAGGGACTGATTACCTTAGCAGTTAAGTCCCGTAAGATTTCACACACAAAGGGTACAAAAAACACGCAAGTTGCCAAAGTGGCGTCCAGTAAAAAGAATTTCAGCAGAGCATTGAGCCACACGAAATATTTATTATTATCTGTACACATAATTAAGTTGTACGGCTCCTACTCGCACTTGGCCGGTTCTTTTCAGTTATGTTCTCGTTACCGTCTGATTTGTGATTGTATTGTTAAAGGCATTCGGAACGTGATTTATAAGAGAACCTTTCCAGAACAGCTTTCTCGCTTTGAATTGTGACTTCGTCTACTGAAATGAGACATAATTAAAACTAATGAGCGCAGCTTGGTGTTTCGTACAAATCTCTCACTCCTCGCTGCCTTGTTTGCTCGTGCACGCATCGACTTCTCAAGTGCCCGATCGAAGAGGGCACGGCAGACTGCGAACGCAGGCCCCTCCCACTAACCGCACAGCCGTATAAAACGAAACGAGCTGCTCGTTCCCCCCACGATCCTCTAAATCAGTTCATTTTACAACGCAAGCCGTCCTGACGATCTCGTAAAAGAGTGTTTTGTCCAGACGCTGAGTCGAGACATTAAAACCCAGTCTCGCGCATATATGTTCGAGATAAAAATGAGTGTGCTCCACTTTGTACGGATAATATCTTGATCCGTCGCCAACGATCGTTCAATAAATGCAACGGCAGGATATTTTGTACTACTATGATATCACCCGGTAAAACTCAAGTGGGTTGTTAGCTAATCTATCACCTGCCTTTATATCAGTCTTGGGTCTTGTATCAAAAGAACACGAAATACATCATTTTTTAAATCTCATACTGTATCACCAGCTTTCCAGATGAAATAATCTTTATTATGCAACGAGTTCCAGGCTGAAATTGGCCACACAGGTGTACGACGTTTTGAAGCAGCTCACGTATAAAAACTCCATTTCACATCTACTTGTTGATGATAGAAAGAATGCTCGGTTTTTAAATTGCTAAAACTTACTTAGTTGTATAATTAGTGTTATTTTTATTTTTCGCGTTCATATAATTACTGGCGATCTGCCGCGGCTTCGCACAGGTAGCACGAAGCATCAACGATCGAACGACTTATCTGGCGTAGTGATAAGAAATTATGGACACAAACTTTCCTCGTGAATCAATCCACCTGTCAGGGAAAACAGCATCAACATCGCTACAGAAGTTCTTGAGATTACACATATAGATGGAAAAACCCGGCGGGAGACGTTAATTTATAGCACGTGTAGATAGCCAGAGGAAACATGCTCGTATCGAAGCAAAAATAAAACGGTAATAGGCTCCCGTTTATTGAAAGAACCTCACTGACTGGTGGGGTAACAGCCGCCTCATTCTACCTTCCCCACCAGATTTAAAAGCTTTCCCCAAAACCCTCTTCGTCTCTGAAACGGATACAGGTATCAAGAACATTATCAGGTTTGTTCGAGATCAGACTCTTGGGAAAATGTACACTACTGGCCATTAAAATTGCTACACCACGAAGATGATGTGCTAAAGACACGAAATTTAACCGACGGGAAGATGATGCCGTGATATGCAAATGATTAGTTTTTCAGAGCATTTACACAAAGTTGGCACCGGTGACGACACCTACAACGTGCTGACATGAGGAAAGTTTCCAACCGATTTCTCATACACAAACAGCAGTTGACGGGCGTTGCCTGGTGAAACGTAGTTGTGATGCCTCGTGTAAGAAGGAGAAATGCATACCATCACGATTTCGGTTTTGATAAAGGTAGGATTGTAGCCTATCGCGATTGCGTTTTATCGTATCGCGACATTGCTGCTCACGTTGGTCGAGGTCCAATGACTGTTAGCAGAAAATGGAATCGGTGGATTCAGGAGGGTAATACGGAACGCCGTGCTGGATCCCAACGGCCTCGTATCACTAGCAGTCGAGATGACAGGCATCTTATCCGTGTGGCTGTAACGGATCGTGCAGCCACGTCTCGATCCCTGAGGCAACAGATGGGGACGCTTGCAAGACAACAACCATCTGCACCAACAGTTCTACGACGTTTGCAGCAGCATGATCAGCTCTGAGACTATGGCTGCGGTTACCCTTGACGCTGTATCACAGACTGGAGCGCCTGCGATGGTGTACTCGACGACGAACCTCGGTGCACGAGTGGCAAAACGTCATTTATTCGGATGAATCCAGGTTCTGTTTACAGCATCACGATGGTCGCATCCATGTTTGGCGACATCGCGGTGAAAGCAAATTGGAAGCGTGTATTCGCCATCGCCACACTGGCGTATCACCCGGCGTGATGGTATGGGGTGCCTTTCGTTACACGTCTCGGTCACCTCTTGTTCGCATTGACGGCACTTTGAACAGTGGACGTTTCATTTCAGATGTGTTACGACCCGTGGCTCTACCCTTCATTCGATCCCTGCGAAACCCTACATTTCAGCAGGATAATGCACGACCGCATGTTGCAGGTCCTGTACGGGCCTTTCAGGATACTGCTGACGTGGCCAGCACATTCACCAGATCTCTCACCAACTGAAAAGTTCTAGTCAATGGTGGCCGAGCAACTGGCTCGTCACAATACGCCAGTCACTACTCTTGAAGTCGGCCAAAGTGGCCGAGCGGTTCTAGGCATTACAGTCTGGGACCGCGCGACAGTTACGGTCGCAGGTTGGAATCCTGCCTCGGGCATGGATGTGTGTGATGTCCTTAGGATAGTTAGGTGTAAGTAGTTCTAAGTTCTAGGGAACTGATGACCTCAGAAGTTAAGTCCCATAGTGCTCAGAGCCTTTTTGAACTACTCTTGATGAACTGTGGAATCGTGCTGAAGCTGCATGGGCAGCTGCACCTGTACACGCCATCCAAGCTCTGTTTGACTCAATGCCCAGGCGAATCGAGGCCATTATTACGGCCAGAGGTGGTTGCCCTGGGTACTGATTTCTCAGGATCTATGCACCCAAATAGTGTGAAAATGAAATCACATGTCAGTTTTAGTATAATATATTTGTCCAACGAATACCCGTTTATCATCTGCATTTCTTCTTGGTGCAGCAATTTTAGTGGCCAGTAGTGTAGTAAAAACTACACCCATCTGATGTGCATAGCCGTCTTGGAATCGACGGTTCGGGTTTGGTACCGAAAGCCATGGTTTTCGGTTTTTCTAGGGAACCGCCCGTGAAGTAAATAGTGCTTCAATGAACCAGTAAGGTGCACCATAGACCACATATAGTGCGAAAAAAATCAATCTATTTGCTCAGTTTGCCTTAGCTAGAGGAAGAGTGGAACATTCGAACTTCGACCCTATACTGTAAGATTTTTATAGTTAAGGAGAGCCTTCTACTGGGTATACAAATGGTCCCTAGCAGAAGGGCTATCCAAAACGCGTAACCCTCCCTTTCTATCAACAACAGAACCCAAAGCATTGTCCCCGGAAGAATCCCGTTTCTTATGCACGTCGTTTTGGAATATATTATGTAGCGCATGCTCTCGTGTGCGTACAGATGCACTGTCAGTCACATTCTACATCTTTATCCATACTCCGCAAGCCACCTGATGGTGTGTGACAGAAGGTACCTTGAATACCTCTATCGGTTCTGCCGTCTATTCGAGTCTCGTATTGTTCGTGGTAAGAAAGATTCTCGGTATGTCTCTGAGTGGGCTCTAAGCTCTCTGATTTTAACCACATGGTCTCTTCGCGAGATATACGTAGGCCGGAACATTATACTGTTTGACTCCACGGTGAAGGTATGTTCTCGAAACTACAACAAAAGCCCGTACCGAGCTACTGAGTGTCTCTCTTTCGGAATCTTCCACTAGAGTTTATCTATCATCTCCGTAACGCTTTCGCGATTACTAAATGATCCTGTTACGAAGCGTTCTGCGCTCCGTTGGATCTTCTCTATCTCTTCTATCAACCTTATCTGGTATGGATCCCACACTGCTGAGCAGTATTCAAGCAGTGGGCGAACAAGTTCAAAAAATGGTTCAAATGGCTCCGAGAACTATGGGACTTAACATCTATGGTCATCAGTCCCCTAGAACTTAGAACTACTTAAACCTAACTAACCTAAGGACATCACACAACCCCCAGCCATCACGAGGCAGAGAAAATCCCTGACCCCGCCGGGAATCGAGAACGCTACCACACGACCACTAGATGCGGGCTGCGAACAAGTAATCCTACTTCCTTTGTTTTCGGACTGAATTTTCTTAGGAATCATCCAATGAATCTCAGTCTGGCATCTGCTTTACCGACGATTAATTTTATAAGGTCATTCCATTAAAAACACTCCTAATGCCTACTCCCACATAATTTATGGAATTAACTGTTGACTTGCGATATTGTAGCTAAGTGATACAGGATCTTGCTTTCTATGTATTCGCAGCACATTACACTTTTCTATATTGAAATTTACTTGCCATTCCCTGCACCATGCGTCAATTCATTGTAGATCCTCCTGCATTTCGGTACAATTTTCCATTGTTACAACCTCTCGATATACTACAGCAACATCCGCAAAAAGCCTGAGTGAACTTCCGATGTTATCCCTAAGGTCATTTATAAATATCGTGAATAGCAACGGTCCTACGACACTCCCCTGCGGCACATTGATGTGGCCACCGCCTATGTTCGATGTCAGCGTGCAGTAACCACTCACAGACGGCAGGTGGCAGCACTAGCGGTGTAGGGTATATAAATCATGGCGAGGGGGGGGGGGGGGGGGGACGCAGGAAACTGTACAGTGGTAGTTGTAATGGGAAACGCAGCGTCCGAAAGGGCAAAATCATTGATTTTCAGGACAAAGGTGGAAGCATTTGCGAATCGGCTAACTCTAACCGTTCGTATGCCTCCGTTGTTAAAGTATAACGTGCATGACAAAATGGCGCAATCAAAAACTGGCGCCGAAGCAACTGTCGTGTACCACGGACAAGGGTGGACGTCAGGACAAACGATTTAGTTATCTGCACTAAGAATAATGAAGAAAACAAATATGCCACGAGGTACACGAGATAGCAAAAAAACATGAAAACATAAAAATGTGTACAGGCCCACACAGTTTGTAAGATATGAGAATTTCATCTGTGTCTTCTTTTAAGTATGTCGGCGAAATAATACTTTCATTGCAAACAGGCAATAATGTCACTTCAGAAAGAGCTTCTAAACTCAAGAAAGCGTTCAGAATAACATGGACTCGCCACAATAAACCAGTTGTATCCCGTAATGCGGAACTTCAGCATTACGAGACAGCTGTTTTCTCAGAAGCATTATATGCGTCAGAAAGTACAGCTCTTGAAGGGTACTCAAAATTTGATGAATCTGAAAAAGGAGAACGAAAAATTCTCAAAAAATCATAGTATCGGTAATATAAATGGCATTTCTTCTGTTCAGGTACTAGGCGAAGTTGCTTTTTACAATACCAAACGTTGCCGGTATCTTCATCTGTGTTTACTTCCTTGGGACATAATTTCTAGCCTTTATGAGGAATCTGTCACTCTTCATTCTGTCTAGGTGTTCATTCCATTACTACTAAAGAAATTTATTTCTTCCCTAAACTCTTGATTCCTTACTCTGTTGCGCAATCTTTAACTCGTCTGAGGAATTTCATTTCTTAGACTGAATACGGCTTTCTTGCTTTTTGCTAATCAGCTGAGCCGGCCGCGGTGGTCTATCGGTTCTTGGCGCGCAGTCCGGAACCGCGCGACTGCTACTGTCGCAGGTTCGAATCCTACCTCGGGCATGGGTGTGTGTGATGTCCTAGGTTACAGATGTTAAGTCCCATAGTGCTCAGAGCCATTTGAACCATTTTTTTAATCAGCTGAGGCTCGCTTGCATAGAGCAGAATGGAGACTACAATAGTTTTGTAGAATTTATCTCCTAGTTTTTAAGGTTTCTGTTAATTGTGCCACATACCAGGCTGAATTCACGAAGCTCGATTTTTCTATTTTTGCTGTGACCATATGTTAGCTCATATACTAGGTGACTGAAGAGATTTACTTTCACTAAAGACTTCTGATCTACCGCTGTTTTGGTTTTAATGTGTTCTTTCCGAAAAGGCGACAGAATTAGTTTCTCTGTTCAGATCTCCATGTTAAACTACTTAATATAATAAATTCAAAAAGGTCAAAATCACTTGGTTACAAGGAATTAAGGACTTACATGAAGCAGGCCGGCGTAGCCGAGCGGTTCTAGGAGCTTCAGTCTGGAACCGCGCGACCGCTACGGTCGCTGGTTCGAATCCTGCCTCGGGCATGTATGTGTGTAATGTCCTTATGTTAGTGGCTCTGAGCACTATGGGACTTAACATCTGAGGTCATCAGTCCCCTATAACTTAGAACTACTTGTACCTAACTAACCTAAGGACATCACACACATCCATTCCCGAGGCAGGATTCGAACCTGAAACAGTAGCGGTCGCGCGGTTCCAGACTGTAGCGCCTAGAACCGCTCGGCCACATCGTCCGGCTGTCCTTAGGTTAGTTAGGTTTAAATAGTTCTAAGTTCTAGGAGACTGATGATCTCAGATGTTAAGTCCCATAGTGCTCAGAGCCATTTGACATACATGAAATGAACGACACAGAAGATAGAGAACGCCAAGCCTCTGATCCTAATCGGAAATCATTCATTCGCAGAGAAAGCTAAAAAGACCATTGAAAAACAGTGGACATAGGAACGCAACAAAGAAAACAGTAAATTTATTAAGAGAGATGAAAAGAGAAGCACAAAAGGAAACTACCAGACGATGCTAACAAGTTGAAACGTGCGCCTAAGCTGGGCATAACGAACATTATAACTACCCACCTAATGGCCGCTGTCCATCTTTGGCACGAATAACAACGACGATGCGTCGTGACCTGGAGGCAATGACGTCTTGGTAGGTCTCTGGAGGGAGTTGGCACCACATGTGCACGCGCATGTCCCCTAATTCCCGTAAATTCCAGGGAGGGGGCGATGAGCTCCGACGCAAGATACAACCACATCCCCGATGTGTTCGGTCGGGTTCAGATCTGGCTTGGCGGTGGGTGGGGGTAGGACATCAATTGGAATTTGTCACTGTGTTCCTCGAACTTTTCCATCACGCTCTTTGTCTTGCGTCATGGCTCAATATCTACTCGAAAAATGCCACGTGATCGTCATGAAGGGTCTACCTGGTCTGCAACCAGTGTACCTTACACGATCCCCTCGGATGCCTACGAGAAAGCTCCCCAGAGCACAGTGGAGCCGCCGCCAGTTTTTCTCCATCCCGCAGTATAGGTGTCAAGTAGCTGTTACCCTGAAAGATAATAGATTCTTGCCCTCCAATCCGCATGATGAAGAAGGTATCACGAGCCATCAGACCACGCAACTCTCCAGTGCTGTTTCTTAAGTGCCAATTTCAGTCGTCGCCGATGTGTTGACTTTGGGACATGTATGGCTAGTCGGCTGCGGAGACGCGTCATTAGGAGTGTTCGGTGCGCTGTGTGTTGGTCATAAACACTTACACAGAGTACGCGAAGGAACTTGCCCCCCTTCTTGCAGCGGTGTACCGTAGGTCTGTAGAAGAGACGATTGGAAAAGGGCACAGGTCATCCCCGTTTTCAAAAAGGGCGTCGAACAGATGTTCAGAACTATAGACCTATATCTCTAACGTCGATCAGTTGCAGAATTTTGGAACACGTATTATGTTCGAGTATAATAACTTTTCTAGAGACGAGAAATCTACTCTGTAGGAATCAGCATCGGTTACGAAAAAGACGGTCGTGTGAAACCCAGCTCGCGCTATTCGTCCACGAGACTCAGAGGGCCATAGTCACGGGTTCCCGGGTAGATGCCATGTTTCTTGACTTCCGTAAGCCGTTTGATACAGATCCCCACAGTCGTTTAATGAACAAAGTAAGAGCATATGGACTATCAGACCAATTGTGTGATTGGATTGAGGAGTTCCTAGATAACAGAACGCTGCATGTCATTCTCAATGGAGAGAAGCCTAGCGAAGTAAGAGTGATTTCAGGTGTGCCGCAGGGGAGTGTCATAGGACCGTTGCTATTCACAATATACATAAATGACCTTGTGGATGACATCGGAAGTTCACTGAGGCTTTTTGCGGATGATGCTGTAGTATATCGAGAGGTTGTAACAATGGAAAATTGTACTGAAATGCAGGAGGATCTGCAACGAATTGACGCAAAGTGCAGGGAATGACAATTGAATCTGAATGTAGACAAGTGTAATGTGCTGCGAATACAAAGAAAGAAAGATCCTTTATCATTTAGCTACAATATAGCAGGTTAGCAACTGGAAGCAGTTATTTCCATAAATTATCTGGGAGTAGGCATTAAGAGTAATTTTAAATGGAATGACCATATAAAATTAATCGCCGGTAAAGCAGATGCCAGACTGCGATTCATTGGAAGAATCCTAAGGAAATGCTTTCCGAAAATAAAGGAAGTAGGCTACAGTACACTTGTTCGCCCACTGCTTGAATACTGATTACCGGTGTGGGATCCGTACCAGGTCGGGTTGATAGAAGAGATAGAGAAGATCGAACGGAGAGCAGGGCGCTTCGTTACAGGATCATTTATTCAAGACCAATTACAATACATCAGACGACAACACAGAAACCAAGATGGCGGCCGTCTTAGGCTAAGTATTTCAGCGCTACCCTACTAAGAATAATTTACAAACTTTATAAATGGAAAGTAGATTCTAAATTGCGTGAAAAATGCATTGTTATGTATTTTTCTATCTTCAAACTTAAATAAAAAGTTGTCACTAAAGCCACAAATTACGTAATAAGAACTATGACGAAGTAAAATTATGAGATGCAACTCAAAATTAAATCCAAAAACTACTAAAAACAAATGTAAATGGCATATTTGGACACTAATAATAATTTGCGCAGTAGAAGCTACATAGCAATAATAAATGAATCGTGTAACTAAAGCTCAAATTGTATTAAACAATATGCAGCTAATTCCAGTCACTGTCATTACGTAATATGTTAGAAGTCTTTGATTTTGAGTACCTGTTGGATTTATTTGCTGCTCAGCTTGGCCACTTTGCGTTTTGTTATTTTTGCTGCAATGTCTTCATGAGTTCCTCATTTTTGTTTGACTAGTGTTCGAGCAATTTCCTTTGAAACACACTTTTCATTCAACAGTTTTGTGTAATTATTAATAAAAATATTTGAAAGCACTTTAATACTTTTCTTGATTATTGTCTTTAAAGGAATGCCACATTTGCACCCATCACTGAGGTTACTAACGGCATTTTCACACAATTCATTTCCTAATGCAAGTACTGCATCTCTCTGATTTTCAAGTTATAGGAATTCTGGTTCATATGTGCTGCTAATCAGAACTTGATAAAGTTTATATATATTACAACACAAGGAAATCATTATAGAAGAAGGACACTTCTATTCCCCACGATTCAGTTGGTTGAAATAGGAAAGGAGTTTAGGAAAGAAGTTCTTTGGTTTCACACTGCAACAAAATTTCATCCTGTGTCTGCAACATTTCTTCGCAGCCTGAACATTTTCCACCTTTTTGCAGCTTCTCAAGCAGTTTTGCTGGTGTAGCTAGCAATACAAAGCAAGACTTTCAAGTCTTCATCCATCATGTGAATGTTTGCTAAATCCTCTAGAGCAGGTTCTAATTTATCTAAATTTTCATACGTTTGGTATTTTATGCTGTAATTTACTTTTGCTGAAAGTCATTCAATGTAAATTCACCACGTTTAGTAGATCTGAGCTTTAGTAGACTTATTACTTTGTTTCCTCTCAGATTCCAAGATTTGCTCAACTGAAACATTATATGTGCAGCCACTTAGCCTTCTATAAGCTCCAAATCTTGCTTCCAAAGCATCAGTTTGTAATTTTGCTGTAAGAATATAGGACCAGTTGTAAGTGTTAAAAATGTATCTGCATAACTGAACTGCTGTTGCAAGTGTGTGAGAAAAAGCAGTATATGTATCATTGGTTAATTTTCCATGAGTAGGCAATACATGCCAGATATCAAGAAATGTTTTCAAATTTTCAAGAAACACAAGTTTGGAGTCTGTAGGTCCAGTGATTGTGCTAGAATTATCATCTGATGTGTATATGCCTTTCATGGGATGCTGTACATTTGAAACTGTCCACCATTTAATGATTAATTTCAAAAACTGAATAGTGCCATCAGAAATCTCAATCCCTTGACTTTTCAAAATTTCTAGTGCTGCCACATTTTTAGAATCAAAAACACTGAGAGCAAGGGTAATATTCTGTCTCTCAATAGAAGTTGGATATACTGCCTTTCTAACTAGCTTTGGGGCAAGTTTCAACAATTTATTTTTCTCAGAATGAAACAGGTTCCTCAAATCTGAAAACTTTGCTTCACTGACAGTATATTCACATGCAGCATTCCCTTCATCACTATGTAGAATGGTACTGATGAAAGCAAATGTATCCTCAATATTTGGCATTATGAAGGATTCATTTTTTTCATTCAACCAGTTATTTCTGATACACTTAAGCAAGTGCACATTGTCAAACAGAAGAAAGAGAAATTTGGATGGAGCGACTGGATTTGTAATACACGGTTGTAAAGTGCCACCACACATAAGCTGATACATTTTCCTATTAGTGCTATGGTTATCTGTTACCAGGCATATAACATCATACTGAAGCTCATGCATGAACTTAAATACATCAATTGTTTTTCAGTAGAGTATCAGCATTAACATTTTTTACAGGAAAGAGAGCTATCACTTCTTTATAATCAGAATGTAAAGATGATGCCATGAAAACCTTCATTGTACCTGCTGTTGTAGTATCTGAAGTATTCTCAGCAACACCAAGTATCTTTCCTGCCTTATAAGAGAAATTTGAATTAACATAAACTTCATCTAGCATCACTGAAATTACCTTGTCACTTCACTGAAGAAATTTATTTTTTCCCTCAAAAAAGCTACCTGTGATGGACCAATACAAGGTTTATTTGGACCCATTTTGCATAGAAACTGCCTTAAATAGACAGGATGAGGTAATGTCAACACATTTGTTTTTCTCAAGTAATGGAAGGCACCAGGAAATGAAAAGCAAATGGTTGCTGCCCATATCAAAATTTCAGGAGAATATGTACATTGCTTTGTTATTGCGTGTTGTAATTGCTCCAAAACAAATTCTATTTTAGGTGCTATTTCAGCGTCAAAATCACTACCAGCTTTTAATGCTTGTTTGAGAACATTGACTAAAATTATAATCTTGCCAATGGTGCCAGTAGAGTTATCTGTGAAAGCATTTAGGTGACCCACCAAATTATCAAATTTCGTCCACTTGTCACATTTCAAGTTCTCTTCCTCCCCAGACTGTAGTATCCATTTCAAGGTTTCCGTAGGCAAACACACATTTTTGTGAAACACTTTTACTTCCAAGGAACTTAATATCTCGAAGCACACTGAAACTAATGGCACATCACTGACTGAATCATCCTTTAATTTAATTAAAGATACGTAGTCATCCTTTACTAAAATTGTAAATGGACAAACATTCTTTTTCTGCACTTCGCTTTTAAAATGCTGAACGTCAGGTATATTGTCATTTTCGCACCACTTACTGACACTACATTCATCACGTTCCAGTAGCTGTTGAACACGATCTACAGGATTCTTCCTTTGCTTAGGAACTGGTACTGTGTGATAAGAAGGTTGATTAGGAAAGATGGTTGGAAATGCATCATTTGTTAGTTTTGGGTTTTTACGTGGCACACGTATTGGTTCACTATTTTCCACAGGAAAAATGTCTTCCGTAACGACAAACTTAGGTTCAAAATGCTTAATGCATACCACAGGTTTATCTTTCACTTCAAAATTATCCCTATGAATTAGTTTAATCCATTTGTCCCTCAATGCTGCTTCCTTGGGAAACTTAAATGTTGAGGTATCGTATGTTTTGCCGTAATTGGATTTACATCCTGGTACACAACAGTTACGACCCATCGCAAGGACAATTTACACTTTAAATTATGCCGAACTTACTACAGAATCTATAAAATAAATACTAGCGTAGCACTTTTGACGACATTCACAGCATATAGCATAAATAACAGCTAGTAATAAGTGCTTTCGCTCCTCTTGAACGTCACGTATACATTGCTACACACACGCGTTATGGAAACACAAGCAAGCTGGTTTGTTTCCCCCACGATTGCCGCCATATTGTCAACTATCGATATCTGCCTTAAGGTCTGATTTATTGTAGGTGGTCTTGATTTAGTAATCGCGAAAGCGTTACGGAGATGATAGATAAACTCCAGTGGAAGACTCCGCAAGAGAGACGCTCAGTAGCTCGGTACGGGCTTTTGTTGAAGTTTCGAGAACAGGCCTTGACCGAGGAGTCAAGCAGTATGTAACTCCCTCCTACGTATATCTCGCGAAGAGACCATGAGGATAAAATCGGAGAGATTAGAGCCCACGCAGTGGCATACCGGCAATCTTTCTTTCCACGAACAATACGAGACTGGAATAGAAAGGAGAACCGATATACTCAAAGTACCCTCCGCTATAAACCGTCAGGAGGCTTGTGGAGTATCGATGTAGATGTAGATGTAGGTGTATATGTACTCTGCTCAGCATTATTGTCTGACGTTAGTTCCGCCGGCATCTGTAAACAACGGTAGCCGTCCAGCCCAGTGGTTTCACCTTGGTTTCGCCACATGTTGAAGACACAAAGCACATCATTCCTCGAACACCCGACAAATCGTGCAGTTTCCGAAATGCTTGTGCCGTGCCTTCAGGCCATCACAGTCTGCCCTCGGGCAAACTCGGATACACGGCCCGCCTTCTCCATTCTACACAAGGATAGCGCGCTCACTGGTGCTACATGCACCGTGCGTGCGTCTGGCCAGCAGTCAATCCTCGGCAGGTGACGCTGCTATGGCCTGAACGGGTTTATATCGATAGTAGGTCGGTGGCTCAAAAAAATGTTCAAATGTGTGTGAAATCTATGGAACTTAACAGCTAAGGTCATCAGTACCTAAACTTACACACTACTTAACCTAAATTATCCTAAGCACAAAACACACACACACACACACACACACGCACACACACGCCCGAAGGAGGACTCCAACCTCCGCCGGGACCAGCCGCACAGTCCATGAGAGTAGCGTCCAAGACAGCTCGGCTAATCCCGCGCGGCTAGGTCGGTGTTCATAATGTTCTGGCTGATCCAGAACGGCTTCTGAACTCTCATGTACTGCGCGGAATAGAGTTTATTGGGGGGATCGCTCACAATTAGCAATTTTAAAATGGTCCTAATATATGTGGAATTTGTATTGATGTGAACCATGGACTCACTGTCTGGGCGCTTTTTTCCCGACTTTAATCTGTGGACTGTGTTAAAAGGCGTAGCACAGAACTCATGTTGAGCTACTGTTCCCACATTGGAGCCCGAGCGAAGCACAAGATGCCCGACTGGTACTTCGTTTCTAATGACCTCGATATCGACTGGGTGTCGAACCCCACGCCCCCGTTCCCTGTCCTCCCGCCTCCATTAGTATACATTTCCGGCTAAGAGCTAACACTCGCCATGAAACAGATTTCGCAAATGTATGGGTGACACTGTTGAAAACCCAGAAAGTAATTGTCATGCATTCAGGACACAAAAGACACAGTCTTATAGGGATTGAAATATTAGAAATCAAAAGAAAAAGTGCCATCCAGAACGGCTTTTGAACAATTAAACAGGTTTTGCTTTCTGATGACATCTGGATACTGTCGTAATAGAGGAAAAGCTAGTTGATCATTCTGCATTCGTGATCAACCCTGTGCACTTCACTTATACTCTAAAACATAACTCGTTATTGTGTAGTAAATAATAAATTAATTTGAAGTCATCGTGACTATTTTTCGACCGCGACTGTCTCAAGAAATATGTAAAGGTTTTTTTTTTTAAATTACCACTGCCACTCACAAACTTTGTCAACTATTGTATTACTTATTTATTTAGCGACGTGTTTCGAGGGTTAATCCTCATCTTCAGGCTAAATGGCATTACAGATACTGATGTTACATAGTCTTTTCAGAACAAAAATGACCACAGAATTTACGAAAAGACTATGTAACTTCAGTATAACCTTATTGTAATGTTGTTTTTGTAATGCCATTTAGCCAGAAGATGAGGTTTAACCCTCTAAATATGTCGCTAAATAAATAACACAATAGTTGACAAAGTTTGTAACTGGTAGCGGTAATTTAAAAATCATCTTGATATAAACAATAAATTTGAGGAAGAAGTTTCTGAGAATGTATGTTTGGGGCACATTGTTGTATGGTAATGATTCGTGGGCTGTCCGAAAACCAGAGAAGAAAAGGATCGAAGGGGAAGGATGATAGGACACGAGTTAGAACATCAAGGATTAATTTCCATGATACTTGAGGCAACCGTAGAGCGTAAAAACCTTAAAGGTAGACGGAGATTGGAATGTATCCAACAAATAATTGAGAAATTTGAGTGCAAGTGCTATTGGGAGATAAAAACGGGACGCATCAGTCCAGTCAGAAAACTGAAGACTCAAAATAAATAAATAAATAAATAAATAAATAAATAATAATAATAATAATAATAATAATAATAATATAATGAATATTCGACTGTCAATATTATGTAATGAGAAACTGTTTAAGTTGCAATCTACACTCCTGGAAATTGAAATAAGAACACCGTGAATTCATTGTCCCAGGAAGGGGAAACTTTATTGACACATTACTGGGGTCAGATACATCACATGATCACACTGACAGAACCACAGGCACATAGACACAGGCAACAGAGCATGCACAATGTCGGCACTAGTACAGTGTATATCCACCTTTCGCAGCAATGCAGGCTGCTATTCTCCCATGGAGACGATCGTAGAGATGCTGGATGTAGTCCTGTGGAACGGCTTGCCATGCCATTTCCACCTGGCGCCTCAGTTGGACCAGCGTTCGTGCTGGACGTGCACACCGCGTGAGACGACGCTTCATCCAGTCCCAAACATACTCAATGGGGGACAGATGCGGAGATCTTGCTGGCCAGGGTAGTTGACTTACACCTTCTAGAGCACGTTGGGTGGCACGGGATACATGCGGACGTGCATTGTCCTGTTGGAACAGCAAGTTCCCTTGCCGGTCTAGGAATGGTAGAACGATGGGTTCGATGACGGTTTGGATGTACCGTGCACTATTCAGTGTCCCCTCGACGATCACCAGAGGTGTACGGCCAGTGTAGGAGATCGCTCCCCACACCATGATGCCGGGTGTTGGCCCTGTGTGCCTCGGTCGTATGCAGTCCTGATTGTGGCGCTCACCTGCACGGCGCCAAACACGTATACGACCATCATTGGCACCAAGGCAGAAGAGACTCTCATCGCTGAAGACGACACGTCTCCATTCGTCCCTCCATTCACGCCTGTCGCGACACCACTGGAGGCGGGCTGCACGATGTTGGGGCGTGAGCGGAAGACGGCCTAACGGTGTGCGGGACCGTAGCCCAGCTTCATGGAGACGGTTGCGAATGGTCCTCGCCGATACCCCAGGAGCAACAGTGTCCCTAATTTGCTGGGAAGTGGCGGTGCGGTCCCCTACGGCACTGCGTAAGATCCTACGGTCTTGGCGTGCATCCGTGCGTCGCTGCAGTCCGGTCTCAGGTCGACGGGCACGTGCACCTTCCGCCGACCACTGGCGACAACATCGATGTACTGTGTAGACCTCACGCCCCACGTGTTGAGCAATTCGGCGGTACGTCCACCCGGCCTCCCTCATGCCCACTATACGCCCTCGCTCAAAGTCCGTCAACTGCACATACGGTTCACGTCCACACTGTCACGGCATGCTACCAGTGTTAAAGACTGTGATGGAGCTCCGTATGCCACGGCAAACTGGCTGACACTGACGGCGGCGGTGCACAAATGCTGCGCAGCTAGCGCCATTCGACGGCCAACACCGCGGTTCCTGGTGTGTCCGCTGTGCCGTGCGTGTGATCATTGCTTGTACAGCCCTCTCGCAGTGTCCGGAGAAAGTATGGTGGGTCTGACACACCGGTGTCAATGTGTTCTTTTTTCCATTTCCACGAGTGTATTATGCACCATCATTGCCTCATGTAACTTTTTAATGTCTTCGTTATGTATTGTAAAATCTTGGTATATTACAAACTACCCTTTGCTTTCCTTGCTAGATGTATATTTTTTGTTTCATGGTACAATAGAAGCAGTGGTAACAACTTAGAATAATCAACACTGAAAACGAGATTGCTACTCTAAAAATGGGTCGTGTAAAACACAAAGTTGTGAAAGATAGGAAAAAGTATGTTTTCTTGTGTAATAATCACCATGTTTCACCAAGAATTCAAAGTCAATTCTGTTAAAAAAAAAGACACACCCACTTTACGAGTATGAAAATCAATTAAATGGCACTGTTTGTGAGACAGACAACTTCGCTTCGTGGGAGAACCACATTTTCAATCACAATACTTGCACGCTCTACTCACAAGTTTCTGTCATCTTCTCAGTGATACTTTATCTCACCGCTCCTCGAGTTGCTGTAAAACGGAGGTAGAGAGGGAGTTCTTCGCGAGGACTTGTGGAAGCTAGGAGAACAGATAAAGATGCCATACATAAGAAAGAGTATCTGGATGCACATTGCTTGAGAAGAGAAATTACGATATGAATTAATAACTACATATATTTAATCTTATTTATGTAACAGCAAAATATTACAGGAAACATAGGAAAACATGTGGCATGCATGGCAGGATACTAGAATAACAAAGACAGTATTAAACCACAGACAACAACTTTTGTGCCACAAATTCTGAGGGATGAATGAGAAATAATGCAACCGCTCATGATTAACTTTTGCATCTTTATTAAAGGGGAAGCTTGGAAGCTCTCAGGTCATGAAGCGTTAATGAAAATTAAGTTGGTAATTTCTAACTGAAGTCATCCAGCCTCTGTTATTATCTCTATTTTAACAGATAGAGACTTTGCTGCTCCGAATATCGGCGGAACATCGTTGGTCAGCGGTAGAGATTTCATACAGCCTTCACTACAGATTTTTCCTGAGGCGTCGAAAAACTCGCGATGTAAACCTACACTGCCTTGCTAACGACGAAATTTAGATGATGTCAGAACACTGCCGCCTGCTGTTGAATCGTTTAATGTCTAAAGTGATAACAATTCAGTCTGATTAAAATAAATAAATGTGGCTCTTTGCTGATTTCAGTGACAAATTTCCATGTTGGTTGGTTGAGGGGGGGGGGGGGGACAAACAGTTAAGTCAATGGTTCCATTGGATTAGGGAAGGGTGGAGAAGAAAGTCGACCGTGTTCTTTCAAACGAACCACTCCGGCATTTTCCTGGAGCGATTTAGGCAAATTGCGGAAAAGCTAAATCAGGATGGCAGGTAGCGGATTTGAACCGTCGTTCTCCTGAATGCGAGCCAAATGTGCTCGTGTTTTGTAGGACACGAGTGTAAAGACAAAGTATTCATTAGGAGCGGAAGTGTTTCGTAGACAAATTCTCGTACTTCAATTGGTAGTATTCTGCTGTCTATGAGAGGATGATAGCGAAAATAGTGGTGTTAATTCGAAGATTTGGCTCTGAGCACTATGCGACTTAACTTCTGAGGTCATCAGTACCTTAGAACTCAGAACTAATTAAACCTAACTAACCTAAGGACATCACACAAATTCATGCCCGAGGCAGGATTCGAACCTGCGACCGTAGCGGTCGCTCGGTTCCCGACTGGAGCGCCTAGATCCGCACGGGCACTAGAGCCGGCTGTTAACTCGGAGATTTGGGGTCGTTTTGTAACGTCTGTGCACAAAGCTAAATGTTGTCGTATTAGCACTAGCTGAGTGGTCATCTTTTATGTCTGTTTATGCCGTGGTGGAAAATACAAGTATTTCTGCTAATGGATTTCTCGGCTCAACACATGCTTGCTGTTTGCGAGCCAGTGCAATTTGCGAGTATTCACACCCGCAACTATCAGCAAATTAACACGGACTACCCATTAGCAATGTGGTTCAGTTCGCGATACAGTTGTTAACTCGCTGGCGCATTATTCAAATACTGAAACTAAATTCGGGACTCGCGAAACATATTCCCTCGTAACAGCGACGATATTAGCATTCACGTTCGTTGTGTTTATCCGATGTTTGTGAATCATGAACGACCGAAATAGCGGTGCTCGAAAATCAACACGTTACTGCCCTCGAATGTTTTAGTGTTCATACAACGCGTCTTCACACTTAAAGAAGAGTTATTTGCGTAGGGGATAAACGAAACCCATTCGGACTTAGTACTACTCGCTGACGCGATTACTGCATCCAACGAGACAGAAAATACCATGGTCTAGGGGCGCCACCCCGAACAAACAGAACGAACAATAACAAGAAAAACGAGGTTCAAGAATGAAAAACAAGGGGTAGCGTGTTTGATTGGTATTGGTATTCTGCTTAAATTTTGATTAAAAATCAACATTGGCGGAGAAAGATTTGCGGCATAAGAAGTCACCCTCATTCTGCCAACGGCCGTGTCATGAGGGCAGAGGAGCGGACAAAGGTTCAGGGCACTCTCTTGTCCTTGGGGTGGGAAATTGCCCCTAAAGGCGGAAGAATCAGCAATGATCAACGGCATGAATATTCAGAAGGCAATGGAAACCACTGCATTACAGATACATAACGCGTATCCACACGACAAGTGGCCTGTAATTGAAAAAGTGACATTATGGTCTCTATTGGCAAAAGATTCTGGAATAGTCCCCATTCGAATCTCCGGGGGGGGGGGGGGGGGGACTGGCAAGGGGGAAGTGAGCTTGAGAAAAGGACAAACAATTAAACGATAACGTTCTACGAATCCGGGCGTGATATGTCAGAAGCTTGAACGTGGTAGGGTAACTAGACAATCTGAAAAGGGAAATGCAAAGGCTCAATCTAGATATAGTAGGGTCAGTGAAGTGAAATAGCGAAAATACAAGGATTTCTGGTCATATGAATATGGGGTAATACCAACAGCAGCAGGAAATGGTATAATGGAAATAGGATTCGTTACGAACAGGAGGGTAAGGCAGAGAGTGGGTTACTGTTAACAGTTCAATGGTAGTGTTGTTCTGATCAGAATCGACAGCAAACCAACACCGAGAATGATAGTAAAGGTATATATACCGACGTCGCAAGCTGTAGATGAAGAGAGAGAGAGGAAATACATGAGGATATCGAAAAGATAATACAGCACGTAAAGGGAGATGAAAATCTGATAGTCATTGGGGACTGGACTGCAGCTGTAGGAGGGAAGGACTAGATGGAAAGGTTACCGGAGAATATGGGATTGGGACAAGGAATGAGAGTGGAGAAAGACTAACTCAGTTCTGTAATAAATTTCAGCTAGTAATAGCGAATACTCTGTTCAAGAATCACAAGAGGAGGAGGTATACTTGGAAAAGGCCTGGTGATACGGACAGATTTCAGTTAGCTTATATTATGGTCGGGCAGAGATTCTGAAATCAAATACTGGATTGTAAGGCTTACCCAGGAGCAGATATAGACTCAGATCAAAATTTAGTAGCGATGAGGAGTAGGCTGAAGTTTACAAGATTAGTCGGGAATAATCAATACACAAACAAGTGGGATACGAAAATACTGAGGAATGAAGAGATATGCTTGAAGTTCTCTAAATCTGTAGATAATGCTATAAGGAATGGCTCATTAGGCAGTACAGTTGAAGAGAAAAGTACATCTCTGAAAAGGACAATCACGGAAGTTGGAAAAAAAACATAAGTGCAAAAAAGGTAACTGCGAAGAAACTATGAATAACAAAAGAAATACTTCAGTTGATCGATGAAAGAAGGGAGTACAAAAAGTTCAGGGAAATTCAGGGGTACAGAAATACAGGTCGCTGAAGAATGAAAGAAATAGGAAGTGCGGGGAAGCTAAGACGAAATGACTGTTGGAAAATGTGAAGAAATCAAAAAAGAAATGATTCTCGGAAGGGTTGACTCAGCATAAAGAAAAGTCGAAACGACATACGGTGAAATTAAAATCAACGGTGGTAACGTTAAGAGTGCAACGGGAATTCCACTGTTAAATGCAGATGGGAGAGCGGATAGGTGGAAAGAGTACGTTGAAGGCCTCTATGAAGAGGAAAATGTGTCTGATTTCATAGAAGAAGAAACGGGTGTATATTTATAAGAGATAGGAGATCCAGTAGTAGTATCAAAATTTAAGAGAAGTTTGGAGGACTTAAGATCGAATAAGGCAGAAGGTATAGATAACATTCCATCAGAATTTCTAAAATCATTGGGGGAACTGGCAACAAAACGACGTCCTGTGGCTGCACGAAAAGCATTATTCAACATGGTGGCGTTGCTGTCAGGGATCCTCCGAACCGTAATCCGTAGGTAGCTACCATCCACTGCCATAATCCGTAGATGGCGGTCATTCACTGCAGTAGTAGCCCTTGGGCGGCCTGAGCGAGGCATGTCATCGACAGTTCCTGTCTCTCTGTATCTCCCCCATGTCCAAACAACATCGCTTTGATTCACTCCGAGATGCCTGGACACTTCCCTTGTTGAGAGCCCTTCCTGGCATAAAGTATCAATGCGGACGCGATCGAACCACAGACAACACGAGCCGTGTACCTTCCTCCTGGTGGAATGACTGGGACTGATTGGCTGTCAGACCCCCTCCGCCTAATAGGCGCCGCTCATGCATGGCTGTTCACATCGTTGTGCGTGTTTACTGACATCTCTGAACAGTCAAATAGACTGTGTCTGTGGTACAATATCCTCTGTCGACGTGTATCTTCAGGAGTTCTGGGAGCCGAGGGGATGCAAAACGTTTGGTTCAAATGGCTCTGAGCACTATGGGACTTAACATCTGAGGTCATCAGTTCCCTAGAACTTAGAACTACTTAAACCTAACTAACCTAAGGACATCACACATATCCATGCCCGAGGCAGAATTCGAACCTGCGACAATAGCAGTCGCGCGGTTCCGAACTGCAGCGCCTAGAACCGCTGGCCACTGTGGCCGGCGCAAAACTATTTTTTTTTGTGTGTGTATAAACTACGTAGGTAAGGGAGCTCAAACGTTATGATCAGAAATGTAACTGAAATGCAAGTAAACGAATTCTAATAGTACATTACTTGATGATAAGAGATGTCTGATAGATGTTGAAAGAACAATTGTAGTGGCGAACAAGGCAGTCAGAAATAAAAAGTATTTTATCTACAGCTGTTGTAATTAAGAACTAAGGACGAAATTTGTTAACACGTTTATTTGAAGACTATGATTGTGGCGTCAGGTCTCGGGCAGCAGTAGAAGAGAAAAATTGCTGAAGGAAAAGGAAACTGAATGAACACCCAATAGCGTAAAAAATAAGGAATAAAATTTAAGTGGACTTAAGCGCTTTTTACCAAACTGACTATTGTCGTCTCAATAAAAATAAATACAACACAAGGTTGACAATCAGTGTTTCTTTTTCTCGTTCCCACAATATGAAATAGTTATTATCAGCGACAGACGAAATAACGTATTAATGTGGTGATGAAATTGTATTGTATAAGTAAACTTACAGGCATACTCGAGTAGAGTGGAAAGCGAAAATGGAACTATGGAGAATGATAGTAATAAAAGTAGTGTTTATAAGTACAGACCGTGTTCTTTTAGCTGACTCAGTGGTTTGGAGTCAAAACTCGCTGGTGATACCTGTACTTCCCTCGGGCAATCCTGACGAAAGCTAAACAATTGCTTAACGTGTTATTTCGAATTTATTTACTCCGTCTTAACAAATCATGTGATATACTACTTCGCTAACAATAGGCTTGCATATGGCGACAATGCTGCGTCCAAAATGATGATAAAATCTATCGCCACCTCCCGCGAATTCTCGCACGCAGTGCAGGAAATATCGATTTAACTCCCTCTCTCTCTCTCTCTCTCTCTCTCTCTCTTGTGCTGATAGTAATGGTCTGTCGAGCAGTCGATATGATTACGCATACACTCTGAGTGCTGCCTCCAGAGCGGCAGAAGCCGCATAATTGCTCACCCCAGTGAGCTATAACGGGCTAGGGAACCGGCGATGAAAATATATGTGCCGGCTCTGACCTGACGTTTCCATTGGGAAACCCACCGCAAATTTTTCACTCTTGCCGACAGAAAGGGGAAAGGGAAAAAGCTGAAAGGGAAAAAGGGAAACGGCAGTGGGAGTGGAAAGGGAGGATGAGGTTAAAGAGAGAGAGAGAGAGAGAGAGAGAGAGAGAGAGAGAGAGAGAGAGAGAGAGACCCAAGGCGAAAGTTTCGGTGGAGGGTGGCAAAAAGCGTTGTTTTTGCCCCTCTGGGAAAGCCGTAACTGGCAGCGTTATTTGCCGAAAAGTTTGCACAAAAGCTTTTTCACGCAGCCGTCGCCTGGCGCGAACTATAGCAATGGGGAAAAAAAATGCAGACCGTCAGTGCGCGGGCCGAGTTTTAGTAATTCGTATAACGAAGCAAAATTCCTCGCAGAAGCGCGCACGTGATAACGCTGCGGTGACAAATGACGCACGCCGTGACACGGACATGTAAACAAGAGAATTAGCCGTCAAAATGAGATACCCGACCTCCTCATTTTTATTTCTCTACGCGTTCACCCATGACTGCCAACTTAATTCGTCTAGAAGCGATGCAGTAGTCGTTTAAGTGGCATGAGAACCTTTTCATAAACAATGCACACAATTATTTTTACCTGCGTATACAGGGCGAATCACAATTAATAAATGAAACTGACACGTCTGAAAGAATACGATAAAAGAAGCAATAACGTCCCAGTAAATATGGGCGCGCAACCGAGCCGTTTGCGAGGTAATTGCGGATGTGTGAAGCACAAACGTGTTTTCAACGTAATCTCTTCGATTAAGTAACCATATAATTGGGCTCTACTTTCATCCCTTGGCCTATGGTTGGAGTTAGCGATACATGCATGACGAGATTCGGTATGTTTTACTGCTGTATTAAGACTTCCAAACTGTACTACTCTATAACGACAAGACGTTGCCCAAACGTTTTTACCACAAATCTCAAAAAAATCTTCATCGATTTATTTGAAATATTTACAAGATACTCTAATAAATGTTCAGACGGACGTAGGCTACATATTTTTTGATACACTGATGCGACAAAAGTCATGGGATAGAGATGTGCGCGCACACACACACACACACACACACACACACACACACACACACACACACACACACACTCATTTGGCGGTAGTATTGCGTACACAAGGTATAAAAGGGCAGTGCATTGGCGGAACTGTCAGTCGCACTCATGTCATTCATGTGAAAAAGTTTGCGACGTAATTATGGCATCGCGAAGGGAATTAACAGATTTTGAAAGCGCTAGTTGGAGCTAGACGCATTGAGCGTTACTTTTCGGCAGTCGTTATGGAACTCAATATTCCGAGATCCACAGTGTCAAGAATATGACGAGAATACCAAATTTCAGGCATTGCCTCTCACCACGACCATCACTTATTGACATAGAGCAATGTTGTTTGCGTAGAGTCATCAACGTCAACAGACAAGCAACCCTGCGTGAAAAAAATGCAAAAATCAATGTGGGACGTAACGACGAACGTATCCATTAGGAAAGTGCGGCGAAATCTGGCGTCAATGAGCGATGGCATCAGACGACCGACTCGAGTGCATTTGTTAACAGCACAATATCGCTTGCAGCGCCTCTCCTGGGCTATTCACCATATCGGTTGCACTCTAGACGACTGGAAAACAGTGACCTTGTCAGATGGGTACCGATTTCAGTTGGTAAGAGCTGATGGTGAGACACCTGTTAAGACATCAGGGAATTACTTCCATGGTAGTAGAGCGAACTGTAGAGGGTAAAAACTGTAAAAGAAAACAGATTGGAATACATTGAGCAGATAACTGAGGACATAGGTTGCGAGTGCTTATCCCAGATGAAGAGGTTGGCACTGTAGAGCAATTCTTGGCGGGCCCCATGAAACCTATTAGAAGACTCAAACATGAGCTGATGAAAGGATTCGAGGGTGGTCTGGTCCCAACAAAGCCATGAACCCAAGTAGTCAACAAGGCAGCGAACATGTAGGCGATGGCTCCATAATGGTGTGGGCTGTGTTTACTTGCCGGCCGCTGTGGCCGAGCGGTTCTCGGCGCTTCAGTCTGTAACCGCGCGACCGCTACGGTCGTAGGTTCGAATCCTGCCTCGGGCATCGATGCGTGTGATGTGTTGAACCATTTGTGTGTGTTGAACCATTTTGCTAGTGGAAGCTCTGTAATGGTGTGGGGCGTGTGCAGTTCGAGTGATATGGGACCCCTGATATATCTAGATGTGAATCAGACAGGTGACGTAAGCATCCTGTCTAATCACCTGCATACATGCAAGTCCGTTGTGCATTCCGACAGACTTGGGCAATTCCAGCAGGACAATGCGACACTCCACACGTCAAGAATTGCTACAGAATGGCTCCTGGAACACTGTCAGGTGTCAGGCAAATCCAACACCTTCCATGAAAACCCTGACATGATAAGCAAATCCAGTAGTGTGTCACATAGCTCCGAATAAATCGTGACATTAAATTAACCAAAGTAATACGAGTAACGAGTGAGCAAATGGAATACCACAGACTAACACAAGAATTCCTAAATGCATGCATACCTTCCCACTGTGAGACAGACGCAGTTCCGAGGGGAGAAACGAGAACAGAAGCCGAGAGCAGAACCGTGTTAAGCTAGAAGGCCCTACGATAAGGGACGGACTGGACTCCCACGTCGCCAGTTAACCACTAGGACAACGCCAGCTGCAAGTTTTAGCGTGAGACTTTTTCGCGTCTTTGTTACGTCAAGGACCACCCCCCCAGCCCATGTTAAAATCTACAGCCCTCCAGAAAAAACAGTATGGATCTTACGATAACACAAAAAGGGCCAGTACCACTAGCAAGTTTTAGCGTGTGACTTTTTCGCGTCTCTGTTACGTTGCAAACTTTAAAATCATTGCCCACCACGAAAAGTATAACGTTGCTCATTGGATAGACAGAATTTTTGTAGGCGGAGCTTAAGGTTAACACTGAGACCCTGATTGGTCAGATGAAAACACAGCCAGATAGTTTTTTTTAAACCAACTCCGGTAAATGGTAGTAAGGAGAAGTTAGGAGGAGTTAGTTGCTTCCGAGATGGCGAGGTGAGCGGAGCTTTGCTGCCCGGTTCCGCCCTGACGCTGCCTAAACACCGACAAGGTAATGAACGCACGCGATGCCGCATTTTATGAGCGCATAAGGCTTCACTCAGAACTGCAGAAGTCTCATCTGGTACACCCCCTTTTTGCGCAATACTAGTGTCGATCGTCAATTAAATCTCATGGTGTTCACATTTGCCACTTGAAGTAAAAATCTGAAACGCGATGATTTGTCGGTTGTATAGTTATTGAGAAGCCACATCAGCCACTGTAATTTACGACAGGTTAGATTAGTAATTAAAGATAATTGAGGGTCACTGTAGACCATTTTGATAGTTTTTTCTTTTGTGAAACTTAATTTAAACCTAGATTGTAGATGTTATATGGCATAGTTCATCCTTCGATCCATTGTAGAACTTGGAAACCCATTCAGGGAATATTCATTCACATTTTTGTTGAACGCAGTTGGTTTTTACCATCCTGTATTAAAACATTTCCTTTTATCAATAGTGCAATTTATAAACGATGTTTTTGTGAGTAGAATAAAATTTCCAATGGTAAACTTAACTGCTTTTTCGACGTTATTTTACCAGCTAACTAAAAATAGGAAAGCCTTAAATCCCTTCCACTAAATTTAGTTAGTATTAAGATTCTTTTACAGGGAGTGCAGTGGAGCTGACGCTGAAATCATTAAGTATTTGGTTATATCATCGCTAGTCTCACTGAACTCTTCTGAATTCTACATGTCATGTGTGGTCTGGCGTCTCCTTACCAGCAACAGGTTCCAGGTTCAAACTAGTCAATTCCCTAAAAAAACACGCTCAGAGCGTCGCTGCCCGAAAGTGGTAGGGAGACACGATATAGAACAAACAGACACCACCATGAATGTTAGAATACTCTTCTGAAGTCAAACACTTCCACTGCCCACCAAATTCCCCGACTTGGACATTATTGAGCATGTCGGAGATGCCTTGCAACGTGCCCCTCGTTCCCTTACGGATTCATGGACAGCCTGCGGGACTCGTGGTGTCATTGTGTACTACTCCAGACATTAGTCGAGTCCATTTCACGTCTTGTTGAGGCACTTCTGCATGCTCGCGGGGCCCCTACACGATTTTAGACAGGTGAACCGTTTCGTTTGGCTCTTCAGTGTAGAGCACGCGTGGGGTTAGCTCGGAAACCAATTCCGTCCCAGCGACGGTATGCAGAATATCCAGTCGTCCCAGTTACAACAGCTGTGGGTCAGCTATCCCCAGGGCACAGTACAAAGGTTTTATGACAGCCGTCCCAACCGAATCACTGTATGCGTCCTGACCAGTGGGGGTGCAACGACATACTTGTAAGTAGGCTCATGTATATGATCCGAATGAACAGACATCAGTTTGATCCATTATGATTTGAGACACAAAGGAATTACAGACATTCCCTGTAAGCGGGTATTGATTGAAGTTCATGGAGAAAACTGAAAATTTGTGCATGCTCAAGGTTCGAACCAGAGTCTCCTGCTTACTAGCCACATGTTCTGACCAGGAAGCCATCCAGACACATTGGTCATCGCAACTGTACAGACTGCCCTAGCACACCGCCCATCAGACCCAGATTTAGGTCATCCCTCACACGCTAGTCAGGTGGCACTGCACGGCAAAATGACAAAATCTCAGAAAGGAATTAAAACTAAAGACTTTAAGAATTTAGGTGTACTGTAGAGGTTCTGTACGCAAAAGCACAAACGTCGCCGGTACGGATCCGGCCTGGAGGAAACATTTTTATAGCTGTAGCTCGCAAGGACAACTGACACACAAGCTGACGGGTGTTCTTTGCGCGGCACGAGAATTCTCCTTCACGGGATTGAATCTTCACATGGGCGCCGGTCATTATTGTAGGGAGGAGCCCGCAGTCTTCACGTGCCAAGAGACGATTGCGGTTGTACATGGAGACAAAATGAGTGATATATGCATGAATATAAATAACATGGATCCGATTCCCGGCCTGGTACAAATTTTCAGCTGTTCCCTTTGATTTCAACCAGTACCAGCTTGCAGCCAATATCTGTAATTCATTTTTGCCTGGGCTCATAATGCCAAGTTCTTTGTAAATTTGACTCGATTGTGTGGCCACTGAAATAAAATCGCATACCTTCTCAATGCATGATGTTTTGTCTAATTTATCTCACCTCTTCTGAATACTTTTTTTGTCAGGCAGTGTATTTGCCGACTACAGTGCAAGATTGAACGCCCTAGAAAAAGTCCATGTATATTAAATGGTCAGCTTTCTTCTGAAGACGACAGTTTTATTAAGAATTCGATTGGGTCTCAACACGACTTTATGGTATCCGATAATTCCTTTTCTACAAGAACAGAAATTAAGATAAAATGTAAGCAGCGTTAATATGCTACAAACCTTTCACATTCTGTGTCAGCATTATACTTCAGTATTTGAAATTTATGGGAGAGCTAGGCATTACAGGTTCGCAAGAGGACAACAATTACCATTTTTTCTGCAGCCACAAGACTTACTGCCGGGTTGCCCGCTGCAGCTGTGAGCTATGTGGAAGGGGAAGCAGCTCGACAGAGTCGCTGATCCTTTTTTGTTTGGCAACAGTCACCTGCATGCCAGCCGATGATACGAGTTACTCTTGTGTGAACGCAGCCTAACGAGAGAGACAAAAACCACTTCGTTGTTTGCGGCGTAGACCTAGCTCCGACTGGAAATCTCGCAGATTTATCTGGAAATCCTGACTGCTAGTCTTAAGTGCGGCAGTCTTGATATATTTGACGTTAATTGCTGACGCCTTTAGACGCAAATAGCCACTTCTAACTCAACGACACTCGGCATTACTCATGATGTCCTGGCAATGGCATCCCGACACTTCCGCATAACTTTAAGTGAGTAGCATTCCAGTGGGTATAGGGTTCCTCACTGCGAACAATGTAGTCAGATCCCGCACGCAGACTCAAATCTATTTGAGCTGCTGAAAATTAGAGCTAGCTTGAGAAGTAAAGCGCGTCTTTTAAATCATTCTAAGGAAAAGCACTGTGCTTGAATAGTCGCGGTACTTTTATCATTCTCTTGCGTTTCAAATGTGTGTGAATTCCTAAGGGACCGAACTGCTGAGCTCATCGGTCCCTAGACTTACACACTACTTCAACTAACGTACCCTAAGGACAACACACACACCCTTGCCCGAGGGAGGACTCGGAACTGCCCACGGGAGGTGTCGCACAATCCGTGACATGGCCCCTAGACCGCGCGGCCACTGCGCGCGGCTCTCTTGCATTTCCTAGAAGTTTCCCTTGCGGTTTAAATAACTAAAGACGTATTTTTGTGTGACAGTGTCAGAATGGCATGGTGAATTTCCGTTGGTCGTCTGTAACTACTAGGTTTCAAACATGCACCTCTATATAGACGGCTGGCGTACGAGTGAAGGAATGGGTTGTGCAGACTATGATGAGAAGACACGGCGGGGTGTACGATGCAGTCCCTCCCCGGAGATTTCTGTGTTTACTCAAACCGCACAAGTACGACTTAAATATCCCGATAAAGGAGATGAGGACACAGTCACGACTGTTTGGAAATGACGTTCTGTTTTTCAGTATGTAGTGGACGTCTCAGTTGTGCGACTGGATTCGTGATTTCCTGTCAGGAAGGTCGCAGTTCGTAGTAATAGACGGCAAATCATCGAGTAAAACTGAAGTGATATCAGGTGTTCCCCAGGGAAGCGTCCTGGGACCTCTACTGTTCCTGATCTATATAAATGACCTGGGTGACAATCTGAGCAGTTCTCTTAAATTGTTCGCAGATGATGCTGTAATTTACCGTCTAGTAAGGTCATCCGAAGACCAGTATCAGCTGCAAAGCGATTTAGAAAAGATTGCTGTATGGTGTGTCAGGTGGCAGTTGACGCTAAATAACGAAAAGTGTGAGATGATCCACATGAGTTCCAAAAGAAATCCGTTGGAATTCGATTACTCGATAAATAGTGCAATTCTCAAGGCTGTCATTTCAACTAAGTACCTGGGTGTTAAAATTACGAACAACTTCAGTTGGAAGCACCACATAGATAATATTGTCGGGAAGGCGAGCCAAAGGTTGCGTTTCATTGGCAGGACACTTAGCAGATGCAACAAGTCAACTAAAGAGACAGCTTACACTACACTCGTTCGTCCTCTGTTAGAATATTGCTGCGCGGTGTGGGATCCTTACCAGGTGGGATTGACGGAGGACATCGAAAGGGTGCAAAAAATGGCAGCTAGTTTTGTATTATCGCGTTATAGGGGAGAGAGTGTGGCAGATATGATACACGAGTTGGGATGGAAGTCATTACAGCATAGACGTTTTTCGTCGCGGCGAGACCTTCTTACGAAATTTCAGTCACCAACTTTCTCTTCCGAATGCGAAAATATTTTGTTGAGCCCAACCTGCATAGGTAGGAATGATCATCAAAATAAGAGAAATCAGAGCTCGAACAGAAAGGTTTAGGTGTTCGTTTTTCCCGCTCGCTGTTCGGGAGTGGAATAGTAGAGAGATAGTATGATTGTGGTTCGATGAACCCTCTGCCAAGCACTTAAATGTGAATTGCAGAGTAGTCATGTAGATGTAGATGTAGATGTAGAAACCGACAACTACTTGGTATATTGACAGATCGCAAAATTATATCATCTTCGTTAGAAGACCATTTTGGTATGGGCGAAGGGACATTGGGCGCAAGATATAATGAAGCTGACCATACACATATGCAGGAGGTTGTACACATTGGTGCAAAAAATATAGGCACGTAGACTCTAATCCATTACGAGCTGCTGAGAATTAGTGCCATTTGGAACAGTAAAGTGCGTCTTTCAAACCATTGTAATAGAACACTGTTCGGAAATAGTTCCTAACATTACCGCACTACCTTGTTTTTAGTGGCGTACTTCACAGGAACATCCTCGTGACAATCTTCTACCCCCGCTTTAACCACTGTGAACGTTTGACAGCACCTCGGTAGATGGCGAATGTTTATCGCAGTTAGTTGACTCGTGCACTTCATAACGGCGCGAATCAGAAACTGATCACTAGGGCAGAGTGAAATATAAGTATTTACTGTAATTGAACAGTCAGAAAAGGTGTCGGAGATTTAGAACGAGTAATAATTGTCGAGGAATACCTGCGAAGTAGCACTGCCAACACACTATTATACCAAGCGGCTGGTTTATCTCGTATATGCGAGACTGGATTGAAATTTTTCTAGCAGACAGAACACAGGAAGTCATTCTCAACGGAGAGAAATGTCCAGACCAGACAGTAACTTCCGGCGTAGAAGGTAGTGTTAAAAGACCATTATGTTGAGCAAGCAGTAAAGGAAACAAAAGAAAAATTTGGAGTAGGTATTAAAATTCATGGAGACGAAGTAAAAACTTTGAGGTTCGCCGATGACATTGTAATTCTGTCAGAGACGGCAAAGGACTTGGAAGAGCAGTTGAACGGAATGGACAGTGTCTTGAAAGGAGGATATAAGATGAACATTAACAAAAGCAAAACGAGGATAATGGAATGTAGTCAAATTAAATCGGGTGATGCTGAGGGAATTAGATTAGGAAATGAGACACTTAAAGTAGTAAAGGAGTTTTGCTATTTAGGAAGTAAAATAACTGATGATGGTCGAAGCAGAGAGGATATAAAATGTAGACTGGCAATGGCAAGGAAAGCGTTTCTGAAGAAGAGAAATTTGTTAACATCGAATATAGATTTAGGTATCAGGAAGTCGTTTCTGAAAGTATTTGTTTGGAGTGTAGCCATGTATGGAAGTGAAACATGGACGATAACTAGTTTGGACAAGAAGAGAATAGAAGCTTTCGAAATGTGGTGCTACAGAAGAATACTGAAGATAAGGTGGATAGATCACGTAACTAATGAGGAGGTATTGAATGGGATTGGGGAGAAGAGAAGTTTGTGGCACAACTTGACTAGAAGAAGGGATCGGTTGGTAGGACATGTTTTGAGGCATCAAGGGATCACAAATTTAGCATTGGAGGGCAGCGTGGAGGGTAAAAATCGTAGAGGGAGACCGAGAGATGAGTACACTAAGCAGATTCAGAAGGATGTAGGTTGCAGTAGGTACTGGGAGATGAAGCAGCTTGCACAGGATAGAGTAGCATGGAGAGCTGCATCAAACCAGTCTCAGGACTGAAGACAACAACAACAACATGTTCCACTATATATAACGTAATAGACAACGTCGGAAGAGCAATGTATGAGGCTTTTCGAGGACGATGCTATTGTATGCAGAGAAGTCACAGTGTTAGAAAATTGGAGAGAAATGCAGGAAGACCTGCAGAGGACAGAGGCTTGGTACACGGAGCGGCAATTGACGCTCAGTATAAACAAATGTAACTTATTGTGAATACATAGGCAGAAACGCCTATTACTGTGTGAGTACAACATCGCCGGACAATCCCTGGAAGTAAAATATGTAGGAGTGTGCAAAGGGAACGTGGGCCTACCACATAAAACTAATCGCAGGTAAGGCAGGTGTTAAAATTCAATGGAAGATTTCTCAGGAAATGTAGTCCACCTACAGAGAAAGTGTGTTAAAAAAACGTATTTCGATCAGTAATTAAATATTGCTCATCAGTCTGGGATCCGCACCAGAAAGGATTGACAGAGAAAATAGAGGAGAGCTGCACGTTTCGTTACAGGTTCATTTAGTATGCACGAAAGCGTCGCGTAGATCCTCGGCCAATTCCAGTGGCAGACGGTTTATTGTTAAAGTTCCAAGAGCGTCCGTTCCTAGAAGAATTAACCAATAAATGGTTCCCCCTACGTATACGTCGCATAAAGATCGTGAAGGTAAAATTGGAGAGTTTCGAGTTGACGCCGAGGTTTACCAGCAATCATTCTTACCGCGAAACTTTCGAGAGTGGAACAGGAAAGAGAAGAAACGATAATGGTGCACAAAGTACACTCCGCCATACGCCATAAGTATCTTGCGGAGTGTTAGATGTCGCTTCAGTCGTGAAGATAAGTGCGAATTTAAAAACGTCCAAGAGAACTGTGTCCGACTGAGTAGTCCACGAAAACAATTTGAAACTATTGAAAGTATTTGTATTTTATCAGCCGAGAAATTTTTACCTCAGTTTTTGCATTTATTTTCCACATAGCTAGAAACACAAGAGAGCAGATTTCTATATGGTGATTGTCAAAGAGTGTTCCACTTTCATAACACAAACGAAGTCTGCACCGCCTGTCTCAGCTGTAGGCTTCGTAAGTTCACTAAAAACATTGCCGTGCGATCCGTTTGCAGATCCTGCCGCAGAGAGAGCAGGTGTTACGTAGGCCCGCATGGCTTTCCTGTCAAGGCCCTCGTTATGTCCTTGTGCGTCTTTCTGATAATGCCTCAGCGAGGACGAGCCGTTGTCGGGTGGTGCAGTACCTGCCCCAGAACTTAGGAAGAGGTTCCACACTGCATCGCGTCAGAGTCCGATGCCAGGCAAGTTCCAGTCGGGGGCAAAACAGCGCTGCCTGTAAACACTCCAGAAACATTACGTGTCCGGCGTTAAAACACGTATGTCTCGATCCAAGCGATGTCGATTTTCTATCTTTGATTGGGTAGCAGAAGTGATCTTCGTCACGGATTCCAATATGTTACACCAAAGTCGCTTTATGTGCCATGCAACATCATGAAGGCGGCACGTAACAAACGTCTAAGTGCCATGAAGAGTTTTTCATTTCGAATATGCAAATGATTAGCATATCAGTGCAACCGCACAAATTACATAGCAATGACACAACCTACACTCTAAGACAAAAAAAGGGCGCACCACAAAGGATTATCCCAGTGGGGGCGGAAATCAGTAAATGTGACGTACATGTTCAGACAAATAAATGATTTCAGTTACAGAGAAAGTGACTTCACAAATTGTCAATAACGCCTTGGTCCACCACTGACCCTTATGCAGCAGTAACTTTGCATGGCTTTTATTGATAATGTTGTTGAACGTCCTCCTGAAGGATATCGTGCCAGATTCTGAGCAATTGGCGCGTTAGATCGTCAAAATAGCGAGCTGTTTGACTGGCCGTGCCTATAATGCTCCAAACGATTTCAACTGGGAGAGATACGGCGACCTTGTGTGCAAACTTATGGTTTGTCAAGCACGAAATCAGACAGTAGACCGTGTGCAAGCGGGCGTTATCTTGCGGAAATTTAAACCCAGGATGGCTCACCATGAATGGTGGTAACAAAACGGGACGTAGAATATCGTCGACGTACCGCTAATGCTCTAAGGGTGTCGCGGAGGACAACCAGAGGGGGGGGGGGGGGGTCCTGCTGTGAAATGAAATACCATCCCGGACCATCGCTCCTGGTTGTCGGACAGTATGGTGCGTGACAGCCAGGTCGGTATCCCACTGCTGCCGGGGATGTCTTCAGACACGTCTTTGCTTATAATCAGGGACTGGAATCTCAAGGACAGTTTTCTTCAGTGATGAGTCCCACCTCCAACTAGTCCCCGATGACCAGCGAAGAAGTGCCTAGAGACTCCCCAGACGGCTATGGGGTACCAGCCAGACTGTCAACCACCACGGCCCAACAACCAAGAGTGATGGCATGGGGAATATTTCAATTCGTAGCGGGACCACTTTCCTTTCTGGGGCACCCTTACAGCATAACAGTATCATAGATGGCAGCTCTGGCTTGGGTTTCCTCTTGGCAGAGGTGGATCATCATCAGGGATCGCCGAGCTACTGCTCATCGTCCCTTCAAGTCCACCCCACGTATCCATTACCCAACTCCACCACGACGAAGGGAACCAGTTTGGAAAAACTACCCCCATTAATGGGGGAATGGACCTTCCAATTGAAGAGCGCCTTCAGCCACCCTTTGGTGTGCCCACGCGGAACCACGTGGGGGCGGCGCCGCCACTGCTGACGGCGACCCTTTCGTCAGCAGTACATGATACACTTACAGCATGTTCATATGTTTGATGGATACCCAGGGGGACAACTTGTAGTCCCCAGGCTGGCGTGGCCCACATGCTGTCGATCACCAGTTTCCCAGGATCTTAGCCTATCTCTGACCATGGAATTGGTCATCTCACCCTCCGACATACACTACTTGCCACTGGTGTCCCAGGATCCGTGTAGAGGTATCATTGGTGGCTTTTTGAGAGGCACCTCGTCACCCCTCCACTTTCAGCCAGGGTCCTCCAAGTGTCCAAGAATTTATGGCTGTTTCGGAATCATTGGGTCTTGAGTCTTTTGTTGTTCCTCTATGCTAAGATTGTCTTTCTTCGGTCGCTTCTTGGTGTTTCTGGGGCACCTAGATGATACTTACTCTGTGATACGCAGTATCCTCGTAACATCCCGAGTATCGAAAGCTTCCTCCGCGAATTCCTTTATCGCTGAGTAGCTTTTTTTTGTCTTAAATAGTGTTTCCTTTGTCCTGATAGATTCAGATCCCACTACCCCAATCATCTGTTCTCTGGGTTCATTGTATAGTGTGCAGGTATAGACTATATGATTTGAGTCCCCTTCCTCGCCACATATGCATCTGCCATTGTCTTCTATTCCCAGCTCACATATTTTCTCTTTCAGACAGTGGCCTGTCAGAAGACATGTTAGGGAGTGTGGTGGAACCATCCCCCCACGCGAGCCTGTCTGCCACAGTTCCACATTTGCGACCCAGCTAAAAGTTTCCCTGCCATTCTGTGTCTTGTTCCACCTTTCCTGCCACTGTTCCTGCAACATACAGTTTATTTGTTTGTGAGCAATACATCTAGGGTTTTGTCCCATGACAGCTCTTGAAACCTGGAACCCAGCAACCGAGCCAACCATTCCGTACATCAGAGATATTCTAGGCCTCATTTTGTTGTCCTTCATGGCCAGCCTCCCTGGGCTTACAGTTCAGCAAGATAATACCCGCGGCACACATTGTCTTCGTGCTTCCCAAACCGTACCTTAGCCAGCAATGTCGCCAGACATCTCCCCAATTGACAACGTTTGGAATATTATGAGCAGGGCCCTCCAACCAGCTCAGGATTCTGACAATCTAACGCTCCAGTTGGACGTAATTTGGCACAATATCCCACAGGAGGAAGCCCAACAACGCCGTTAATCAATGGCAAGCCGAATAACTGCTTGCATAAGGGTCCGAGGTGGACCAGCTCGTAACTGACTTGCTCAGTTTGTGAAGCTCTTTCTCTTGAATAAATCATCGATTTTTTTAAAATTGTGATCATATCTTTGTTTGTACATGTACGTCACATCTAACAACTTTGGTCACATTTGGATAACCCCTTTGGGGTGCATTATTTGTTCTCCTCTTGTACGAAGTGGAAACGTCTACCAACACTTGTTTGAATTCAACATCAGCTGGTTCGTGACTTGCTGTTTACCATTCAACGACATTGCTGTTCGTGTTGGTCATGATCTGACGTCTGTCATGTGAACATGAAGTCTATGAGCTGAGGATCTCAACGATTCCACGCGACTAGCGCCTGAAAGGACGTATTGATTGTTTGCTTGGTCGTGCAGGAGCGCAATGCTACGTCACATACCGTGAGTTAGGAAATGGACTTTTTTGCAGCAAGATCAGTATCAACACGGAGAGTGCGACAACGTCTGGAGCTCCATGAACAATCAGCATGGTTGTCATGGTTGCAGTAGAAAGAGGCACGCGGATACTGATGCGTCCAACGTCAACACTAGACAGAGATATGGTGCCACGCCATCTTTGCACATTAGTCCCGGTTCTGCATAGAGCATCATTTTGGAAGAATCCGTTTGTAGAGGCTCCAAGGAGAACTAACGTTGTTCACATTGCATTCGTCAGATCCAGCGTCTATCTTAATAGATAGATGCCTGTGTGTGGTCATGACGATCACACCTCGTCCACATAGTAGGTAATTTAGACAGAAGCCGTCTGCGAAGTCTCTTCGATAGTCTTCAGTAGGACAACGCAAAACTGCGTATTGCTTGCGCTGTACTGATTTACCTCGATGCAAAGAATATTATTCGACTATTTCCCCCTTGAGCAACTTCTCCAGATGAAACTTACTGGCAGATTAAAACTGTGTGCTTGACCGAGACTCGAATTCGGGACCTTTGCCTTTCGCGGGCAAGTGCTCTACGAACTGAGCTATCCAAGCACGATTCACGCCCGATCGTCACAGCTTTACTTCCGCCTCGTCTCCTACCTTCCAAACTTCAGAGAAGTTCTCCTGCGAAACTTGCAAAACTACCACTCCTGAAAGAAAGGATATTGCGGAGACATGGCTTAGCCACAGCCTGGGGGATGTTTCCAGAATGAGATTTTCACTCTGCAGCGGAATATGCACTGATATGAAACTTCCTGGAAGACCAAAACTGTCTGCTGGACCGCCGGCCGGAGTGGCCGAGCGGTTCTAGGCGCTATAGTCTGGAACCGCGCGACCACTACGGTCGCAGGTTCGAATCCTGTCTCGGGCATGGATGTGTGTGATGTCCTTAGGTTAGTTAGGTTCAAGTAGTTCTACGTTTTAGGGGACTGATGACCTCAGAAGTTAAGTCCCATAGTGCTCAGAGGCATTTGAACCATTTTGTGTGCTGGACCGAGACTCGAACTAGGGACCTTTACCTTTCGTAATCAAATGTTTTACCTCACTCCTGCCAGTGACTAAGCCATTTCTCCGCAATATCCTTTCTTTCAGACGTGCTAGTCCCGCAAGTTTCGCAGGAGAATTTATGTGACGTATGGAAGGTAGGAGACGAGGTAGTGGCGGAAGTAAAGTTATGAGGATGGGCTGTAATTCATGCTTGGGTAGCTCAGTGGTAGAGCATTTGCCCGTAACATTCCCAAGCACACAGTTTTAATCTGCCAGCAAGTTTCATATCAGCACGCACTCCACTGCAGAGTGAAAATTTCATTCTAGGAACTTCTCCAGAAGTTTCAGTCACTGAAAACATTTGGTCACGTGTCACCACTCGTCAGCCAACATTACTGATAAACTCTGGTTTAAAAGTGGAAGCAGCCTAGATTTAAGTACCTATACCTATCATCAACGGTCGACTCGATGCCCACCCTGGTTAGAGTCATTGTTGCTGCCAGAGGCGATGTATAAATTTCGCGCTATGTTCAGCCACAAGTCGCCTACAGATGTAGTAATTTACTCGTCGTACTTTACTGTACACTGTACTCGCAATACGTAGTCTTTCGGTATTTGCTACCTTTCCTGGTATCATAATTTTAATGGCTGTCAATATAAAGAGCAAAAACTGAAAGAAGGAAAGAAAGAGGGTCAGACCTCAACACCCAGTTGACTTCGAGATCATTCTAGACGCAGAGGTTGT